>NC_080791.1:92716135-93993218 GCF_028018385.1 Neofelis nebulosa
GTCTTTGAAGTTTATGACTGAAGTAGGGAGAAAATAAAAATTATTGAGTTACATATATTCTGTTTTTTTTATTTACCCCAAGTAAGTTATGGTTTAATCTTATCTTAGCACAATTAAGAAAAGCATACCTTTTTACTCTTAGAACTGCCCTTATTAGGATAATTAATTTCAAATTGTCCTAGTTATTGGAATTGAAGTCATCAGGCAGTACAGGACTGGATTTTGGAATGGGTCACCAGATTGATACTGATGTCGCCAAATATGATGGTAGGACTTGGAACAGGTAAACAGTCAGACAGGTCACACAGTCTTCCGAATTTACAAAAGAGTGATCAAATTAACAGTGGACGACAGAGATGAAAACCAAAAGAATTGTCATAGAAATGGAGTGATCTTTTCTTCAAGGAATAGTAATAGACATTGAAGTATACCTGGGTACTTACTGATTCCACTTATACCCATGAATTGTATAAAAATAAAGAACATTTACTCAAAAGAAATGTAGTGAGAGGAGCATCCTTCAGGCAGCCCTGTGTTTTAATTAGTTCAGGAAATTTGATGGGAGCATAGAAAGAGATTCCAAAAATTCTAGAAGGCAGAGGTAAGACAATGGGTTAAGGAAATATTAAGATAGGTAAAATGAAGCACAATTTGGATCTTTTAGAATAGCACTGATTGCAGTCACTAACATTTTAGATAGTGACCAAGCATGGCAGGACTGTGAGGCATTACCATTTTAAACGAATAGACATGTTTTTCAAAAGATTGGATCCCAGCAGTCACATATAAAAGGAAAATGGGTAAGTGGTAGTACTCAGGCCTCTCAAAATGTGTCACGTGCGGCTTAAACTGATTTTACTTCTGTAGGTGACTAGTTCAGGTGAGCAGGTTGACAATGAGACATACAATTCCCAGGACTGTCACTTCCAATTTGAAAGAGCAACAGCTTCTTGAGGCTAAAAAGATGTGTTCTTTGGAAAGACCCACATGGTCTCCAAGAAGAAGGTGGAAATGGAAGTGATTTGAGAATGGAACAGAAGTTCTCTTGGATATGTGTTCAGTTGTCAGTGGGATCCTCAAGTTTAAAATATCTGTAAAAGTTGGAAAAATGTCAGACTCAACATTCTGTAAAAGTTGTTTAGCTTAAGAGAAATGTTTGCAAACCACTTTCTTTGAGTAAAGAATTGGAGATATGATAAGGAAAAGATGGAGAAGAGGGCAAAAGGGGAGTGGAAGGAAAAGGGAAAAGAGAAGAGAAGACATGTATCTGCCTGTAGTGAAGTGTGTCAAAAACAAAACAAAACAAAACAAAACAAAGGCAAAGAAAAAGGCAAAGAAGTAAGAAAAAATAGTGCCCTTGAAAGCAACCAAATAACTTCAAGGAGCAGAATATAAGCACTATGAAACACGAGGGCATTGAATGGGGAAAATGCCTTGACAGGTACAAGGTCTTTATAAAAATCTTTTGCAAAACACTATTAGGTGTAAGTTTTTCTAGCAGGCTTTATATATCAATAGGCATCCTATAATGAGATGGTGTTATTGGTAATGATTAAAACTCCACAGGCAGGTAACACTGCCAAGATTAATAGGCTGTCCCATATTGAGTGACCATAGAAATAGTATTGTTGTTTGTGGATTCTGTAGCTGCTCAAGCACTATTATCTTTGGGCTTCACAGTCTGACTCATTTTTCTTTTCATTCACTCAACAAATATTTATTAAACTTCTTGGATGTGGGAGCTATAGTCTGGTCACTGTCTTTCAGAAAACACTATTATATTTCTGAGTACTGAAAGGCATGTCTTTTCGGGGAGAGGGCAAAAGAGGTGCAATATATTTTTTTAGTGGTTTTGCCTATGACTATACACAGTATTAGGAACATTTGAGTATCCAATATGTATTTTTGAAATCAATTCCCACCCACCTTGTTTCATGAAATTTCCTTTATCATTTGCCAGCGTGCATCTTGATGCCATAAAAGCACTCTCATTTTGCATGTATTGGACAATGTGTGTTTGAATATGTGATGGGGCACAATCATCAGCAAATAACAGCTTGTGGGTGATTATGTCAAGGACTCTCAACTATTACTGCAATTACTGGTTTAAAAGATGGGCTGGAAGGAAAATGCTTCTGAGTCTTCGGGTATATAAAATATTGAAATAGAACATGAACCATGTGTCAAAGAATGTAAACTCCCCTGTCAAGATGAATTACTTAGATCAACATTTCCTAAAATATTTTCTGGAGTACAGTAAGAAGCAGGATACTAATGTATTAAAGGGATTTTGGTCATACAAGTTTGGAAAGTGTTGCCTTAGAGCAAGTTAAACAAGTTTCTCTGCTGCAAAACATAAAGCCTTTCATTTGATACTCTGCTTTATAATCAATCATGGTGCTTTATAATCACCGATCGGGATGGAAATGGCCAGTTATTCGATGTACAATCAATAATCACTTACTTTAGTGATACCGGTATTTCATGGAATACATTTGTTGAAATCTTACCTTTGACAAAAATGATGAATTATTTTATAAAGTCGTTCCAAGGCTTATAAAGGATTTTCCCCCAATTAAAAAAATATATAGTAATACAATTCAATTGAGAATCCTTGCTTGATTTGTTTTCTAGTTCAATAGAACATACAAACTGATGTTTCCAACATAAATAAGCAGATGAAAATCAGTAGAAAATATGTTGCCAGTGGGAAATGATATTTTTCAATTTGTTAAAAAATATGGTGCTTTAAAATTCAGTGATAACAGGCAATAGACCACACTGGATAAGGGTATATGCTGAGGAGATAATCTACCTATGAACAAATCCTGACTTTGACATGTGTTAACTGTGAACTGAAAAGTTTCAAAACTTACTGTTCCTCATCTGAAAACTGAAAGAATAATGGTAGCTAACTTCACAAAGTGAGTTAATAAATATGAAGCACATAGAACTTCTGCTTATAACATTGCATTAAAAAAAGTTACAGATTTTATCATTATAGGCAAAGACATTGTATTAAGCTCAATAAATGGTGAATGCTAACAAAATAAAAAGGTTAAGTCAGAATGACTATAAGTTAGACTATTATTCAAATTTGGATATTTCTTCTAAAATGCTGAAACTGGAGAATTTGATGTATTGCATAATTAAAATCACTTATCTAAAGATATATTGTGTACTTTGAAAGTTACAACTCATGTGAAACAATTTAATTTTATTTCTTAATGGAAATGATAAACTACTTTAGGCAAATTTATTGTTTGAACTCAATCTCCAAACTAAGATTGTTATTTATGTCTAATATTAAGAGTGATTTTTTCCCTTCAGGATATCTCACAGCCTTAAATACAAATTTTATGAATGAGGAAACAGAGGTTAGGATAATTTGTTTAAGGAAGCATACTTAATAATTTACAGAACTGAAATTTGAACATAGCTCCATATGATTTCATAGTAACTACAACATTACACAATTTTCTATTATGTTAAAGGAGTTTTGAGCACAGAATACAAGATACCATGTCAGGTAAGTGAGTCACTAAGAAGGGAAGAATATCTTTTTTGGGGATCTATATACTGGCATTTCAGTAACTTAATCTATAAACAAATAATGATGTCAGATATTCTTTTACATTTATCACCTTTTAACACAAGGGCACACAGCTTCAGATCATTTAAATAACAGATAAGATTCAAAACAATGCACTGCTTAAAAAATGTAAAAGCTAATTGGCCAAGTCTCCAGGAGCTACTTTGGAAAATTTAGGAGTTAATGTCCCCTGGGAAAATTTCATACAGCTGCCTTTGATTAGGGAATAGAGCAGTCAACTTGCAAACCTTCTGAAAAGCGTTCATGCCTCCTGACTTGTGAATAATTAGTCAATTTGGGTTTTGATGGCTGGCGTCCAGTAACTAGCTATGGAGAACAAAGGAAGGACAAAGAACATAGAGGCAGAGAGGCTCTTTCTCAATTAAGAAAAAAAAGAGTGGCATTAAACTCTTCTCTGGTTCTACTGATCTTGAATCTACTTGCAAAAGACTTCACTAAGCTACATCTTACTTGACACAATTTGTGAATATTTTTAATATTTTACTAGAAAGTTTTAAATGGTCTGAAATGAACACTTTCTTGCATAAATAAAACAGTGATGGACTGGCTACTCATTTTATGAAATAAAGTAAGTGTGCTTCTCTGTTCATTTGTTATGAAAAATTATATTCCAGTAAGTTGGACAACTAGAAGAAATTAATAAATTCTTAAAAACAATCTTCAAAATGAAATCAGAAAGAAGTAGAAATCCTGATCTTTCTGGTTACCAGTAATGAAATTAAATTGGTAAAGAAAAATAAAAAAATAAAAATAAATAAAACCTCCCAACAAACAAAAGCCCAGGACCAGAGAGCTTCACAGATGAATTCTACCAAACATTTAAAGAGTTAACACCTATCTTTCTCTAAAAAACAGAAGAGGAAATAAACTGTTTTCTCTAAAAAACAGAAGAGGAAATAAACTTCCAAATTCATTGTTGAAGGCCCATATCACCATGATACCAAAACAAGACAAAGACGCTACAAAAAAGAAACTATAGGCCAATATTTCTAAGTCACACAAATGCAAAAATCCTCTACAAAATACTAGCAAATTGAATTCAACAGTACATTAAAAAATATCACTCACTACAATCAAGTGATATTCATTCTAGGGATGCAAGGGTGGTTCAGGATTCACAAATCAGTGTAATCAACACATCAAAAAGAGGAAGGATAAAAAATATACTATCATCTCAATAGATGCAGAAAAAGCATTTGACAAAATACAATATCAGCTCATGACAAAAAACTCTCAACAACGTGGGTTTGGAGAGAATATAACACAACAAAATAAGGACATACATGAAAAACCCTACTCAGCTAACATCCTACTCAGTGGTGAGAAACTGAAAGCTTTTTCTCTCAGATCTAGAACAAGACAAAGACATCCACTCTTACTACTTTTATTCAACATAGTACAAAGTCCTAGTTGCAGTGGTTGATCAAGAAAAAGAAAAAAGACATCTGAATCGGTAAGGAAGAATAAAACTGATAGTATTTGCAGATGACATGATATTATGTATAGAAAACCATAAAGACCCCCTCAAAAATTATCAGAACTAAAAAATGAATTTGGTAAAGTTGGAGGGTACACAATTAATATACAGAAATAGTTTGCATTTCTATACACTAATAACAAAGTAGCATAAAGAGAAATTAGGAAAACAATCTCATTTACAATTGCACCAAAAATAATAAAATACCTAGAAATAAATTTAACCAAGGGGGTGGAAGACCTATACTCTGAAAACTATAAGACACTGATGAAAGAAATTGAAGATGACGTAAAAAATGGAAACACAGGCCATGCTCATAGTTTAGAAGAATTAATATCATTAAAATGTCCATACTACCCAACGCAATCCACAGATTCAAGGCAATCCCTATCAAAGTACCCACAGCATTTTTCACAGACCTAGAACAAATAATCCAAAATTGGAATGGAACCACAAAAGACCCCAAATAGTCAAAGCGATATTGAGAAAGAAGAACAAAGCTGCGGGTATTACAACCCCAGATTTGAGGATATACTACAAAGCTATAGTAACTGAAACTGTTTGGTACTGGCACAAAACAGACATATACATCAATGAAACCGGAGAGAGAACCCAAAAATAAGCCCACACCCATATGGTCATTTAATGTTTGATAAATGAGGCAAGAATATGCAATGGGGAAAGGATAGTCTTTCCAATAAATGGTGTTGGGAATCACTGAACAGCTACATGCAGAAGAATGAACTAAACCATTTTCTTACAGCATACACAAAAGTTAACTCAAAATGGATTAACAACCTAAATGTGAGACCTGAAAACACAAAACTACTGAAAGAACACAGGCAGCAATCTCTTGGATTTAGGCCTTAGTAACATATATATGGATATGTATCCTCAGGCAAGGGAAACAAAAGAAAAATAACCTGTTGGGACCACATCAAAACAAAAAGCTTCTCATGGTGAAGAAAACAATCAACAAAACTAAAAGACATACTATTAAATGGGAGAAGGAATTTGCAAAGGATACATCCAGTAAGGGGTTAGGTATCCAAAATACAGAACAAACATATACAACTCAACACCAAAAAATGAAAAATAAAAAACAAAAACAACAACACTCCAACCCGATCAAAAATGGTCAGAGAACCCGAATAGAAAGTTTTTCAAAGAACACATTCAAATGTCCAACAGACACACAGAAAGGTGTTCAACAACACCGATCACGAAGGAAATGCAAATCAAAATCACAGTGAGATACCACCTCACATTAGTCAGAATAGCTAGTATCAAAAAGACAAGAAACAATAAGAGTTGGTGAGGATGTGGAGAAATAGGAAACCTCACACGCTGTTGGTGGGAATGCAAACTGGTGCATCCACTGTGGAGAACAGTATGGAGGTTCCTTAAAATATTAAAGATAGAACTACATATGATCCAGTGATTCCACTACTGGGTTACTTACCCAAAGAAAACAAAAGACTAATTGTAAAAGATATAAGAATGCCTATGTTTATTGCAGCATTATTTACAATAGCTAGGATATGGAAGCAACCCAAATGTCCACCAATAGATGAATGAAGATGTCATACATATTACACACACACACACACACACACACACACACACACACACACATACACACACACACTGGTATATTACCCAACCATAAAAAAGAATGAGATTTTGCCATTTGTGAAAACATGGATGAACCTGGAGGGTATCATGCTAAGTGAAATAAGTCAGACAAAGAAAGACAAATACCATATGATCTAACTTATATGTGGTATCTAAAAAGCAAAATGAATAAACAAAAATCCAGAGTCTTAAAAATAATAAACTGGTCTTTGCCAGAGGGGAGGTGGGTGGAAAGATGGCCAAAATAGATAAAGGGGATTAACATAACATCCAGTTATGAAATAAGTAAATCATAAAGATAAAAAATATAGCATAGGGAATATAATCAATAATATTGTACTAAAGTTGCATGGTGACAGATGGTGACCACATTTACTCTAGTGAACATAGAGTAATGTATAGAATTGTTGAATCAATATGTTCTACACTTGCAATGAATGTAATCTTGTATGTCAATTATCCTTCAATAGAAAAACTACAAATAAGACAGTGGTGAACTGGCTGGTCATGTTAAGACATAGAGCACGTGCACTTTTGTGTCCATTCATTTCTTCCAAAACAGTTGTCAATTCTATTGCAAGGCTACAACTTTTATTCACTATTAGTTATTTGCAAGTGTAGACTACGTTTAGTTTCTTTTTTCTTTTTCTTTTATAGCTGAGTTGAGCCAAATTTGGTGTTTGTTTAAAATAACTTATTTCTTACTAGCTAAATACCAATGGAAATGAGGGCAATAATTCAGGTGTTGGCAATAGATTTTAATTTCCCCAATCACCACATTTGTGTGCCTAATTGTTCAAAACCTTTAGTTAGAGCTGACCCTTTTGATTCTCTGTGACATATGCAACACATCCACATTCAAATAATGATGCCTAATTCGTTGTAGAGGACTCATCAGATAATCATACAACTTATATGTTCGAGTCCAGTATTCAGGAAAGATTAATTGTAAGTAATAAGAGTTTCTATATAAAAGCTGGATTAAAGGTATGAGTTTTATTACAAACCATTGTGTTTTCCTATTTTAACCACTTTTGCTTTATTTCCTCTACTTTCTTTTTCAATTAGTTAAAATAATCAGTTGATTACTCAACCTTCAAATTAATTATGTGCGTATCTTTTGGGTGAACATTCTGCTACTAGCAATTATATTCAAAAGAAATAACACAGATATAAAATGTTATGTACTAAGATTATCAACAAAGAATTGTTTGTAATAGTAAAATGTTGTCAACTACCTAAATGTCCATTTATGGGTTCAAATTAAAAATCATGTAGCTAGCTATAAAACGAAGCACTATAAAACCATTTGAAAAGAAAGATATCAACTAACACAAAAAGATGATTAAAAATATACAGTTAAAAAAGAGAAGCAGAGTGTGTAACATATAAATACACACACAAATATATTTATTTCGTATTTGTTTAATACAACATGTTCATTGAGGTTATCTCTGTGAAAAGGTAGGGTTCTCAGAACTTTCCATTCTGTTCTACACATTACTGCACTTGATATTTTTGAGAAAAATGTATCTTTTTTCTTTCTAATTAAATTCCAAAAATGGAAAATAATATAGGAAATACTGTTTAATTACTTGCTTATAATTACTTATTTTAAACAAGTACATATAACAAATTCTTGGTTATATTTATAAAATATAAGTACTTTTTTTCTTTTATACAATTATAATCCAGTGAGACAAACAGACACATACTGGATGAAAATATTTTTTTCTCTTAAGAAAATATCTCAGGGGCACCTAGGTGGCTCAGTTGGTTGAGCACCCGACTCCCGATTTTGGCTCAGGTCATGACCCCAGGGTCATGGAATCGAGCCCCATGTTGGGCTCTGCTCTGAGCATGGAGCCTACTTAAGATTTTCTCTCTCTCACCCTTTGCTCCCCTCTCCTGTTCATGCCTGATCTCTAAATCTATATGTATATATACACATATATATATATGTGTGTGTACACATATGTATATATACACATATATATATGTGTATACACATATGTATATATACACACCTATATATATATATATATATATATGGTTATAGGTGTTGATATAGATATCAGAAGTCATTTCTGAAGCAGATGAGCACATTTATTTACATTCTCCTTCTGACCCTGCCATTAAATGGCCTAGCTTTTCCATTAAGCCTGAGATACATACTTAGCTAAAACAATGACAAACACTTCCACACAGACCTGTTGATGGCATTTTGGATTTTGGATATTCTACGCGCCATCCAATAGCAACTTATGAGGTTTTGCAGTCTGATTACTCTTCTGTTTCCAAAAACTACTACTCAAATATTTCTAGATATTAAAATATTTTGAATCATTGAATACTTTTGTTGCCGATGTGTTCTGAAAAGCCCCAGCAATGAATAAGCACAAATTCAAATTCTTTATGTGGCAAAAAAGAATTCTCTACATGTTGAAGTATCCACTCTGCTCTGCTAATGGCCACAGCCAGGCCTGAGGATTTCAGCAACTCAAATAAATTAATTAGTGGAACTACCAATTAATTTGCAGCCCATTTGTCATAAAAGCTTAATGACTCTGACATAAGCCCATATCTCATTTCACAACCTGCTGTACCCCCTCTGCTCCCTGCAGCTGTTCCTTGTTGTTCCGCAGAACACCAGCATGCTCACAAACATCGCCAGAATTAGTGTCCCTGGGTTCTCTACACCTTTGGGGCAGGGGCCTGGCAGAGATCTGGGCCAGCTGATGTGGCCATGATGCCAGACTTTTTCTCTTCTGCCCAGTCCTTTTGGCCTGTTTACATGATACTAGCAGATGGTTCCCTACCCTCAGATGTTTTGCAAATCTCAAAAAAGCAAAAAAAAAAAAAAAAAAAAAAAATTTATTGTTGCCATTGCGTTTTTGATGAAGGAAGGTGAGATCCAAAATGAAAGAGGTCCAGGGCCACACATAGTCACCTCAGTGAAAAATGGTAAAACATTGACCTTTATCTTTATTAAGGGAAAAGGAATTATGTCTGTATTTAATACTTTATTGCAACCTGCTTATCTTAAATACATACAGATAGATGAAACATGTTTCATGAAATGTGAAAGCATTCTATCTCCCTTGTAAAATGTTGGTTTATATTCATATGGTTCATTTTCTTGGAAAAAATAACTCAAAAAATGCAAAAGTAAAAACTAAAAAGAAGACCCAAACTATAGTGCTTTTTTTTTTTTTTTTTTTTTTTTTTTGCAAACTATTACTGAAAATGTTACTCTTTTGTACTTGCATTCCTGGCACAATGACTTTTCTTTTTCGTTCCCACTGGCTTCAACACAAACATGGATTTTATGTGTAGATTGAAATTTGTAATCTCCAAATTTAAAATCAGCAGTGTTTTACTCTGTGTTACCACCTCAAGGCTTTTAGATAACTGTAAAATTTAGGTCAAAAGAATAGCAAAGCCATTAATCGCTGATTATAACTTTAGTGATCTTCCACATAGGTTGCTTAGAAGTAAAAGTTAGATTGTGTGTCAGGAACTTCTTTTTTGGTTTTGGCTTTTACAGGTTTAACTGTTCCAGGAGAAAGGGGCTGTATTTCATTCATTAACTATTACATATTCAGAAAATGGACAAGGCAATAAGCGCAATATAGAAACAAAGATTAAGAACTCAGATAATTTGAGGCACCTGGGTGGCTCAGTCTGGTAAGTGTCAGACTCTTGATTTCAGCTCAGGCCGTATCACAATTCATGGGATCAGGCCCTGTGTCTGGCTCTGTGCTGACAGTGTGGAGCCTGCTTGTGATTCTCTCTCTGCCCCTCTCTCTCTCAAAAAAAGGAACTCAGATAATTTAAGAGGAATGACAGAGAGAAAGAATGATTTTTGCTGGTAACCTAAAAGAACACACAGGCAGCTAATAGATCTAATAGTGGAAAGAGTCCTTGGGGTTAGACAACGGGAATCAGGAAATGAGATAAATGTGTTATGAAAACCAATGAGAATATCTGGGAAAATGTGGGTAGAGACTCTCGAGGAAGGCACATAAGAATTACATGTGAGGGGCGCCTGAGTGGCTCAGTCGGTTAAGCGTCCGACTTCAACTCAGGTCACGATCTTGCGGTCTGTGAGTTCGAGCCCCTCGTCGGGCTCTGGGCTGATGGCTCAGAGCCTGGAGCCTGCTTCGGATTCTGTATCTCCCTCTCTCTCTGCCCCTCCCCTGTTCATGCTCTGTCTCTCTGTGTCTCAAAAATAAATAAACGTTAAAAAAAAAACTAAAAAAAAAAAAAAAAGAATTACATGTGAATCTATACCACTAACCAAATCCACAAAAATATTGGTAGAGCACTATTTCTTCCTGAGAATGTATCCTTGGTTGAAACCCTTTTCAGTATTGGGTTTCCAAACATGATCACAAATAATGTTGGCCTGTGAGATAAAACCACTTTCCATCTAGATCAAATGCCTGAGTGCCACCTGTCAGGAATGGGTACCAGAAACAAAACTCGAGTATAATACTAAACCAATGCCCTTCAGTGTATGAGGAACATTATGAACTTTATGCCAAGTATAAGATATTCACATATAATAATTATTATCTGTATGTACATAAGCACTGTTAAATAAAAAAGAAATTCAGGCTTAGGTAAGGAGAGACTTACTAAAAAACATTGCAAGAGTATGAAAAGAGACCACTGCCATGGGGAAAGGGACCACTTCAGCAAGAACACTCTGCCTGTGAGAACTGCAAGCATCTCAAGATTAGTTAGAAAAGGGCTTTTCTTTTAAAGGGAGTAGTAAACAAAGTTAGAAAGAACTGGGTGCCAGTGAGTAGGATGGAAGGGTTGTTTGATAGGACAGTAGATCAGAGACTGTTTTATTATGAGGTCAGCTATTCTCAGAACAGAACTTAAGGAGGAGTTATAAGATAGCTCAGGCTGAGGGCAGTGGTGGGGAGGGATCCTAAGTTCAGGTGCCTGGGGTAAGGAGAAAAGCTTCACTCAAGTTTGGTCAAGTCAATATATAGCAGGTGTTTTGTCCAGGTTGGTCAGTGGAGAGCACTTCAGATAACATTTATGAACCAAAGAACGGGAATTTCAATGTCCTGAATCTGCCTTGTCATAGGTAAACAAAGGGAGCATCTATGAATCTTACATAAATCATATGGGAAAGGATCATGCCCTGCAAAGAACACAGAAGGGTGAGGGGATATCTTAATTGTTGCTATTTTCCAGTAGTACTGGACTGCAGTAATATATAACAATGTCCACACCATGCATGCTTGTAAGGAATTTGTCTGCTTTGTTTACTACTGTATGTTCAGTACCTAGGAGAGCATCCAGCTCATTGCTGATCTTCAATATATATTTTTCTGTGGAGAATAAATAAATTAAACTAAGTAAATAAGATTCACTGGGATAGAGAAGAAAGGAGATAGGTGATCAAACAATTCTAGATAACACTGCACATTTCGTAGTTCCAAGACAATGTGTCTGATTTGAGGAGTGGAAGGTAGGGCACAAGACTTGAAAGGTAAGAAGGGATGTTCTTGTGGGAAGGGAAAGTTACTTCCTTTACTATTTTCCTTAACTGAGAAACAGGTAACTTCTAAAATGCATTTAGTAATATGCCTAAATCTGCCAAGTAGAAGAACCAGATTTCAAAGTTGTTGCTATTATCACCTCCTTTGGTAAAAGAATTTTCATTTGCAAAATGGAATTCGAACTGTCCCAACTGTAAGATTTTTGTTTGTTTTCTCTTAAGAACTGTATTTAAGGGACACCTGGATAACTTAGTCAGTTGAGTATCCAACTCTTGATTTTTTGGCTCCGGTCATGATCCCAGGGTGGTGGGAGTGAGCTCCATGTAGGATTCTGCACTGAACTTAGAGCCTGCCTAAGATATTCATTCTCTCTCTCTCTCTCTCTCTCTCTCCCTCTCTCTCTCTCTCCCCGCCTCAACTCGGCCCCTCCTCAACTCGGCCCCTCCCCAACTACCTCTCACTCTTTCTCTTAAAAAAAAAAAAA
The DNA here is from genome assembly GCF_028018385.1 of Neofelis nebulosa. Lineage (NCBI taxonomy): Eukaryota > Metazoa > Chordata > Mammalia > Carnivora > Felidae > Neofelis > Neofelis nebulosa. The sequence continues at coordinate 92,728,867 of NC_080791.1, forward strand.
AAAAAAAGAACTGTATTTTATTTTTAGCCATTATGTCCAAGTGTCACTAATGGCATCTGATAATTCATAGCGCTTTGTACACTTCAAAGTATTTGCACAGAGATCTTCATTACAACCCTGTGAAGTAGGGAAAGAAAGTTTTGATTACATTGACTTAACAAGTATTAGAAATGGAACATAGTTGGAGAGGTAATATTTCCATGGTTACAGGCATTGGGGGAGAAAACTAGATTATGGTCCGTGTCAGTGTTTCTTGATCCTTTTTTTTTTTTTATCACTCAAAAGAGTTTTTTATAACATTATTTTCTTAATCACGTCTCCACAAAATCCTAATACCACAGATAAGCTATGTTTTAAATACCATATGTGTACTTGTGCATTATCCATAAAATCGGATTTTTTTTTACCCTCAAGAACTAATTTTCTTATCACTTGGGGATGATCTCACCCCACTGAGAACTCACGGCTTGGGGTCCATCTTTACTGCCCATGTTATCTCACACAGCAAGAGAGCCTATATTGATATTTGGGTGGCATACATGCTTACTCATTTAATATGCACAACAAAATTTACTCCCATTTTACAGAGGAGAAATTCAAAGTCCATAAAGTTTAAAAGATTTGTGCAGGTATATATAGCTCGTTCACACTAGAAAAAAAAGAGGCAAGTCAGTTCTTTCAATATAGGATAGTTTAAAAGTCCATTCAGCATTTTGTACCTATAGAGAGAAACTTGCTATGATAAATAGACAAACGTGTTCATATTTCTGAGAATAATGCACTCTGCCAGTAGTCTAAACAAACAAACAAAAAAGCTGATGAAGAAACATCTCTGATCAACATTGATACGCCCCTCTCCTAAACACATTGAGGCCAAAGATATATGTTATTTTTCTGTTTCCTATCACTGTACAAAGGACCTGATATTATAGGTGTTGTTCAGAAAACATCTGTTGAATCTTTTATGAGTGAAGGAATAAATAAATGATCTGTTCTTACATATAAGATATGGAATAAAAATAGATTTGTTTTCTTCCCATGTTAGAGACCGTGATTCCCAATAGAGAAGAATACATCACAACACAAGACAAAGTGCTGAATATCCATGGGTTTATATTAAAATGATAATAAATACTCCGCTGTAACATTCTTGTATCACCAGAAATGCCAATTTATTGATTCTCTATTCATCTGGTTGTGAGCTTTACACTTCCGAGATAAGATTCAAGAAGCCTAATGAGGAGCAGGGTGTGAGCTTTATCACTGGGGGCTTAACATTTTAAAAGGGAGAGATTTTTCTCATAAGATTGGATTAGGAACCATAGCTGAGACCTAAAGGAATCTGGGATGTTTCCTCAATACTGAATTTTGCCTTTTAACCTACTAATGACAGGAGTGCATTGCACAAAGCAGATTCCATGAACCATACATAACCCAGCTAACCTCACAAACTTCATCATTGGAAAAACAGAAAACTAGAGAAGTACCAACTTTTAACTGTGCAGTATAACTACCAGCATGGGAAAAGTAGAGGGGGCATTTGATTCTTATGTAGATTCAAGAGACTGGGAGGCAGGGAGAGGGGAGAGGGAAGAGAGGGAGAGGTAAAACAGTAAACACACCCACAGATAATATTGCTCATGTTGTCCTGTTCTTACCAGATTTCTTTTCTTGGGATAGATAAGGAGAGGGGAAAAGATATAAAAATCCCATTATATCACTGGTCCTGCCTGGAAAGGAAAGCAAATGATTTGTACCAAAAAGAAAAAGAAAGATGGAGAAATAAGATTTTCTACCTAAAAGCTTCAGGAAAGCAAGTGCTTTGAGCTGTTCTTCAATATTAGTAATGGTCATAGCAGTTTGAGTTGCAAGAGACAGAAAATCAATAGAACTTGTTTTGCCAAGGTTAATTTATTGGAAGAATATGAGGGTATTATTTGTAATAGAAGAAATGGTTGAAAACAACTGTAAGAAGGAGAGGGACAAATAGATTAGGATGCCACCAAGACTTACTCTATCCATCTGTCATGTCTGCCTTCCTCTGGAGAACACACTTCATGCATGCATGTATTCTGTTGCAATTCAGAACACTTGACAGGATCCATAGTCATCATTGACAGGGCCTGAGCCTCCTATTCTAATGAAGGACATTCTCTCCCTCAGTTCTGTTAGAAAGTAAACCTTGTAGAATGCTTACTGGTCTAGTTTTGTTCGGTGGTTGGGATCGATCCATGGGGCAGGAGAGCAGATCAGGCAAACCTGATCTAGGCTGTCCAAAACTAGGACTGTCACTAGAACCAAAAGGTTAAGCAGGAGCAGGAATTGTGGGGTTCTCAATACAGTGGGAGTATAAACTATCTGGGCTTATATGTAGGCACATTGCCAGCTTGAGAGAGAGGGTGACGGAGTCAGAACAGAACTACTTTTTGTTGTTGTTGTTGTTGTTCACAGCAGTGATGTTACATACAATGGATATATTTATCATTAAACCAATGAAAAATAGGAACAAAGATCAAAACAATAATTGGATTAAAAGTGAGCTTATCGGGACACCTGGGTGGCTCAGTCGGTTAAGTATCTGACTTTGGTTCCGGTCATGGTCTCACAGTCCATGAGTTTGAGCCCCACGTCAGGCTCTGTGCTGATCACACAGAGCCTGAAGCCTGCTTCACATTCTGTGTCTCCCTGTGTCTGGCCCTCTCCTGCTTGACTCTTTCTCTCTCTCAAAAGTAAATAAACATTTAAAAAAATGTTTAAAAAGTGAGCTTATTCACATGAAAATAGGTTTTTAGGTAATAGCAATGACAGGTCTCATTTTATTATGCTCCCTTGGATAGCATTTGATTATAATGTTGATTTATAAATCATTCATTGCTAATCTCAGATGCTGAGAACAAGATAGTGTGAACACTTTTCATAGTTGCCAGGATTTAGTATATCTGGAACTATCCTATTAAGAGAATGGCGGTAGGATACAAAAACAGTCTTCCACCGTAAAAGCCCCAAATGCCAGGCATTCTTTTTCCCAGCTTCTGTTGTGCCTAACATGTATCCATTTGACTAATTGTTTTTTTTTTTTTTTTTGACTAATTCTTGACCTATCCCAAACTGAATCACAAGCTATTGAAACAAGGAATTGAGACAGCTGGCATCAGAAGCAGAAACATTCAGTTCGTAGGACATCAGAAGAAGCAGTGGCAAGACCCATCGTGATGGACTAGTTCTGGGCTCTGAGCCTCGCTGCTCTCCAGTTTTCTTTTTTCCTGCTCCTTTTCTGAGGCTGGTTTTCCAGCCTTCTGAATTTCTTGGCACTAACCGACATCCTTATAATAAACTCTTTTTCTGCTTAAGTAAGTCACAATTGATTTTTGATGTTTGTGACCTAGGCCTCTGCTTAGTACACAAGAACTCAATAAGAACTCTTAAAAACTACTGTCTTCTAAGAATATATTGCATGTGATGATAAAACCTCCAGGAATTCGCTTGCAGTTCAGTAAGAAAAGAAGGTATAATTTGTATAAAGCTTGTGAGAAATACAGTTCTGCCCATAGTTAGAAAGACCTGCACTTAGTCTTTGTGAATGTATTAAAGTAATTTTGAGGATGCAAGAAGAAACTTAATTGGTTAAGATTTCTAGTCTTTAAATATTTTATAGAAGGAGATTATTTTTTAGATGTAGCTTTAATTGTCCCACCGAGTAAAGTTTTAGAAATGCTTTCTTTCTCTTTCAGTTAGTGTGTAACACAACCTTTACTTATAGATTTAAGTATAACACAGTAGAAACACCAAAGAAATGCAAATACTCAAAAAAATCATGATATCACGGCAAGAGTTGGAACTCTAAAAATTGCAAAATCCAAGTAGGTCACACTTGTTATAAGGTCTGGAATCTCATCAGATTAACAGAGTTTAAAACCAGCTTTCCACCCCAGGCCTTCCAAGAATTGTTTAATTAATGCAAGAGCTTATGCCCTTGATTTTAATCTCATCTCAAATTGTTGTCTAGAGCCATATTGGTTAATTTCAGACTGTAAGTTTCCAATTAACATTTAGAAAGACATTCTACTGTTTCTGCTCAATAGAAATTTTCTCATTTCATTTAATTTATAGTTATTTCATAATAAATTCCCAAGCAATTAGAATTTATGATTAAGTTCTGAATTCATATGCAGATATGATTTATGTAAAATGTGTTCCAAAAAGTTGTATAAAAATATATCTGTCTTAAATAAAATTACATTTAAGATGTTTAAGGAAATCATATTATCTGTTATTTTTAAAAAATCAGTTCATCTCTTAATATCAACGTTATTTAATTTTGGACAGCAGTTTCTAACAATATTATCAGTTTTAATATTTATAGATGCAAGCAGTTGAAACCCATTTAATTTTCTTTAAATGGGTATCTGGATGTATGTGATAAAGACTATATAGGAATAATAGGAAATAAAAGTCTGCTTTAATAAAGATGAATATGTTCATAAGAGAGGCTTTGTAAATTCAAGAAAAGAAATAACAAATTACATGTAGTGTAAACCATGAGAAGGGAAAAGAAGGAATAAATATCTATTTGGCAATTTGGCAATTTTGTATAAAATTTTATTTAATTTAATGCCCACAATGGTCCAAGAAAAGGGATTACTATCTGCATTACTTACATTTAAAAATGATGCTCAGAGTTTAAGTAAAACTAGGAATTAGAAGAACTTTGAGATGATTTTTAATCATAATTGAATATAACAAACCTCTGAAAATGATTTCTCTTATAGTGTAATAAAGTCTAGTGAGCAGTCAGTACATATTTAATGGGTTAATATATAGATTAATTAAATGATTTAAAAATAACAGTCATGATTCCAATATATGTATCATCAATTTATCTCTAAATACTGCTTAAGTTTTTAAATTCTTCAATACATTCAAATCGTTCCCAGAATTTTCTAAATAGTTTTTGTTTTCTCTGTCTCTCTCCTGCCCCCCCTTCTGCTATGTAAGGACCCAGTGGGAAGACAAGTGTCTGCAACTCAGCAAAAGAGCTATCTCCAGACACTGATGCTGCTGGCACCTTGACCTTGGACTTCCTGTCTCCAGAAATGTGATAAAGTAAGTTTTGATGGTTTATACTACTTAGTCTGCCTGAGCAGATTAAAGCATAGACAAATTACCTTATTTTTTGGCTTAATATTTGTTTCCAGAAATATTTTCCTTCCCCCCAAAAAAATAAATATATATATATATATATATATATATATATATATATATATATATATGGCTGCTGATTCTGAAATTTCAGATAATTCTATGATTTAGAGTTGCTTCTTTGCTTCCCTACTTCTAGGTTAGGGCTACTTTTGTAAAGTTAATGGACACTTGTCCTCCTGTTTCGTGTTTTCAAAAATTGATACTTTGCACTCTCACTTTTTCTTTGCCACTATGGGTTTTTGCTTCTAAATTTACTTTTTGTGGCTGTGGGGTTTCAAAAGAGAGTAGACTAAATGCAGGTGCTCAATCTAACATCTCTAACTTTCTCCACGCTTTCCAAAATGAAATTACAGTTGACTCAGGACTTATTTTGTGAGTGAAATGGAGAGTGGGGTGAGTCTACTCCCTTAGAATCTAAACTTGGGCTCACACAATCAGGGGAAGTGCTCTGATCTGGTCTTCAGTCATTCTGTCTGTTTCTCTCAGGATCCTTGCCCAGGGCCACAAAGCCCACTCAAAAGCAGATTACTCTGTGGTCAGCATTCATCCATCTGGGTGAAACTTGTGCATACAGTTCCCAAACACCTACACAGATACCTTCATCTTAAGACCTTACACTTCTATATTCCTTATATATATGCACTAGACTAGATTTCTACCACTCACAGAAATTCCTGTAACCTTTCATTGAACCAAGCTCTATCCTAGTTCTCTTACCCTTGCTGGTCTTTGAGAAGCTACTTTCATCAGATCACTTTCCATCTAGGGCAGTGTAACCACTTCCAAGGGTCTAAGCCAGTGGCTATTAATGAGGATTATTCACCTAAAGAACATTTGTTGGTATGTTTTTTACAGCCACAATGATGGGTAAGATTATTACATTTAGTGGGATAGGACTATACCAGACACTCTGCAATTCACTAAATATATACACATAACGAAGAATTCTATTTTTTTTTACATTTATTTATTTTTGAGAGACAGAGAGTGAGCAGGGGAGGAACAGAGAGGGAAGGAAACACAGAATCCAAAGCAGTCTCCAGGCTCTGAGCAAGCTGTCAGCAAAGAGCTAGACGTGGGGCTTGAACCCATGAACCATGAGATCATGACCTGAGCTGAAGTCGGATGCTTAACCAACTAAGCCACTCAGGCACCCCTATATAATGAAGAATTCTTTACATGCGTATGATTCAAGAGTTTGACAGATATTCATATAGGTGAAAACTCTAATATACTTATCTGATCATACAATCTAACCCCATTTTACATACTAATACAAACTAATTTTGCATTGTAGTATAAAATGAAATTTTTTTAAGTATGCAACCTTCATGTATGTGTATTATGGAAGACTAGATATAGCTTTGTTCAGAACCTTTTCTAAGACTTATCATATCTCCAAGGACAGCACTTCCTGAAGTATTTGGTGTGGCCATTACAACAGACTTGTTTTTGTCTGTATTTGCATGTATGGTTTTAACCACTCATGACATCTAATAAGGTAATGCAAATATGCATATTATATTGCATGTTGCTTTATAATTACTGTGTTTTTATTTCTGTATTTACTTTTATTTACATGTTTAGCTGGTTTGCATTATCTATGAATTGCAATCAGAACAGTAAACAGGGTTTTAAAGATACTTTTAAGGGTATTATGGTCCCCATAAGGTTGAGAATCAAAAAGTTTTCAGTCACAAAGGAACCTCAGAGATTCAAAACTTTATATGACTTCTTTGAATGTAGATGCAACATACATTTTATTATTTATAAGGAGCCTACAGCAGAGAAATAAGACAGTTAATTTCCTAATAAGATTATTCTGCCTCATTAAATTGCCGATAATCACACTGCTCTAAGACTAAAGGCATCTGTCTCAAAACTGTCATTTATTTATCATTTCAGCAGAAATCTTGTGAACATCTATTTGTACTAGATCACTGCATAATTCTGCTTTTTAAAAATATTTTGAATGGATCCATCATGACCTACTCTCCTTTCTTTTCCTCCCTTCCATCCCTGTCTCACTTTCTTCTGTTTATTTTGTAAATTATGCAAGTAAGGAAATGGATATATTTTTCTTATAAAAAAATCAACAACAAAAACTTTACATATACATACACAATGGAATACTACTTGGCAATGAGAAAGAATGAAACATGGCCTTTTGTAGCAACGTGGATGGAACTGGAGAGTGTTATGCTAAGTGAAATAAGTCATACAGAGAAAGACAGATACCATATGTTTTCACTCTTATGTGGATCCTGAGAAACTTGACAGAAGACCATGGGGGGAGGAGAAGGAAAAAAAAAGTTAGAGAGGGAGAGAGCCAAACCGTAAGAGACACTTAAAAACTGAGAATAAACTGAGGGTTGATGGGGGGTGGGAGGGTGGGTGATGGGCATTGAGGACGGCACCTGTTGGGATAAGCACTGGGTGTTGTATGGAAACCAATTTCACAATAAATTTCATATTAAAAAAAAAAACTTTACATATAGGAACAAACTCCTGTTTTCACATCCTGCTCTTCTGATTATTTGCTATCACCAAATAATCACTGTTCTTCTTCTAAAGTTTATATCTACATATGCACCAGTAAGACATATGTGTGTTTCTGTAGTGAGGAAGGGTATAATGGATGTGGGGGTTTAAAACTAGAGTATTTCATTGAACGATATGTCTCAGAGTTCCATCCATATTAGTGCATATTGCTCTCCCTTATCCTTTTTCTCTGCTGCGTCATATTTCCACAATATTAGACTATTAGTCTTCTAATATTATCCATTGGATAGCAAGTAACATAGACTTTATAATGCTATAAGCCTCTAAAACTTAACTAAACAGGTGCCCAGTATATGAAGGAAGTGGATTAAGTCAGGAGAGGGTATGGACAGTTTTGAAAAGCAGATGGAAAGTCACCAAGGAACACCTCCTACCAACTACTTCCTGGATTTTCTTTGTATAACCTACAAAGATAAGCTAAATAGATGGCTGGATTAAAGAGAGAATGAGGGCATCGAAGAGGAGAAAGAGAAAAAAAAATTACAATTCTCCACACTTGCCTATGTGTTTATGTACCTATATACTATGCAACCACATTATGGCCTAAAGTTTTATCTTTAGAAATAATTATGTATAATATTCTTAAGATTCTGGCTTTAGAGAAATGACAGATTCCCAAGACTTAATTCTCTATAATTTAGGGCCAGCTCTCCACCTCTAACCTCAACTTGAATACATTTGCTGCTGGAAACTATTCTTTCGGATTGCTTCCCCAAACCAGAGTTAGTATACAGATGAGCCTCTGTGAAAAGAAGATGCACTATGCTTGTGAGAGTTTGTGTTTCTAATCCAAAGAGAGTAGATGAATCCTAGATGGAATCTAAATTGGAGAGAGAGAGCAGGATCAGCCAGTAGCATAGTCCATTATCCAATCGAATTGAAAATTCATTTTACTTTCACCTAATCTGAATCAGAACTCTTATGAATTCCAGAAAAAGAAAGAAAGAAAAAGAAACAATGATAAAAAAAAAAAAAGATTTTTCAATTCTGAAAAAGTCTTCAGTTATCTTTTTAATTTTTTTTAATGTTTATTCATTTTTAAGAGAGAGAGACAGGGCGGGAGCAGGGGAGGGGTAGAGAGAGAGGGAGACACAGAATCCAAAGTAGACTCCAGGCTCTGAACTGTCAGCACAGAGCCCGACGCAGGGCTCGAATTCACAAACTATGAGATCATGACCTGAGCCAAAGTCGGACGCTTAATAGACTGAGCCACCCAGGCACCCCAGATCTTCAGTTAACTTAGTTAGATCTTTATCTATATGATTTCAATTCCTAAGAATATAAGACCAAAATATAGAAATCAAGAACAGAGGTTTTAAAAAAATTAGTATGATTTGTATTGTTTTCATCTTTGTTATCTATGTAGGAACTTTTATAGAATTTTAAATCAGAATTTTCTTTGAAGAAACCCAAAGATTCAATAGTATCGTGTGATGTTTTACAAATCATTATTTTAATTCTTAGCAAGATGGAACTTCTTTAATTTATTCAGCCCTCTGACATGATAGTCTGAATAGTATTATCCATAATAATGGGATTTTACTTCCTTAATTTATCTTCCAAGACTAACTCTACCCTTATTCTGTCTCCAAAGCTTTTACCATGGTGATTATCTACTACAGTAGTAAAGACACAAGATTCATGAGGATAGAGACTTTTTTTGTGTGTGATTTTTAGCTGCTTGTGTTTTATCAGCCTTTTTGGTGATTTGTATTATAATAACCCTAATACATTACCCAGAGTCCTTTCTCCTTCTTATTCTGTTTGTCAAAATGTGAATCGTGATCCATGCATGCAACCTTTTCTTAGGTAGAAAGATTATTTAAAGTAGAACAGGTAAAAGTAAAAACTAATTCAGTAGGATTTTAGCCATCGGTATTACTAGGCTAGCAAAACTTAATTTTAAGAGAAAGCAGCATACTTTCTGCAGCCTCAGTGAATGCCCAATATCTAACATGCTTTTACTTAATAACATTACCTATTATTGGAGAAAATAGCTGACGATGCCATAACTGACTTGCTGCTGTAATATAGTAAACCGCTTCATGAAATGAATTTATATATTTTTAATTGTTTTCATGTTGATTTATTTTTGAGAGACAGAGAAACAGAGTGGGAGCAAGGGAGTGGCAGAGAAAGAGGGAGACACAGAATCTGAAGCAGGCTCCAGGCTCTGAATTGTAGGCACAGAGCCCGACGCAGGGCCCGCACCCATGAACTGCAAGATCATGACCCGAGCTGAAGTCGGATGCTTAACTGACTGAGCCACCCAGGTGCCCCTGAAATGGATTTATATTAATGCCAAAAATTAAATAAAACTTAAGAAAAAATAAGTTGAATTCTGCCTTCATAACCTGAATGTTTTCAAAATTAATTCTTCATAGCTAGAATAATCACATTAATATGTATAGTAATATGAAAATTACACATTTCCTCAGTATTTCCTAAAGCCACTAAAATTATTTGTTTTATTCTTGTTCTAAGTCCAATTGAATATACATAATTGTATATTTTCTAATTATACTTATGTGCCTATATGAATAAAACTTGAAAAAATTAATATTTAGTTTTGCTGTGAAAAGATTCAGCTTGTGTTACTTTGAATTCACAGCCTACACCATCTTCACTGAAAGTTGCTACCTGGTTTCATTTGAAAAAAAATTCATTTATTAATTTCTTTAAATGAAAAAAAAAAGATTGCCAAACTCCAATTATATGCCAGAAACTATACGAGGCATTGAACAAAATTAAACACAATATTTCTCACCCATCTCTCTAAAATTTTTTTATCACATGCAGGAAAGATAAATATGAAACCAATAATTGCCATGAATCTGAACTGGACTAAGAAACAACAAATTTATTTACATTGGTTTTAGAAAATGCACATTTGAATTAAAAATGTAGAAAGTTTAAAACTAGTAAGTGTAAAAACATATACAGGGCAAAGACAAACTAAAACATTAACAACTTTGATGCAATATTAACAACAGATCAAATCAAATTTCAGAAAAAAACTAAATAATTAGTTTGGCACACATTTATTGAACATTATAATGGGCAGACCATTGCACAAGACAGACCAAAAAAGACAGAGATAAAATACATTATTTATATAACTACTGTAGTAAATGACAGTGAGAACTGGGGAGAAACATAAATCAGAAAAAGAGGAGGGAGATAGGAATTCTATGGTTCTGGTAGACTTGAAACTTTTTATATGGTGGCTAGGTGATTTCACTGAAAAGGTGATATTTAAGAAAAGATACAAAGGAGGAGAATCGAGGTGCTATGTTTGTTTTCACGGAAGAATGTTTCAGGCAAGGGAAACACCACATGCAAAGGCTCTTTTATACGGAAATGTTATCAAGAATAATGAAATAGCATAAGGGGGGCTGATATGGTTGAAGTTAAAAGAGTGAAGAAGACTGTATTAATAATTTTAAAGAGGTATCATTCTTTTTATTATTTAAAGAACCAAATCACAAAATGTCATAACATTTGTAGAGGGTGTCAATATAATCTGCCTGCCATATGATCCAGCCTTTCCCAGTTTTCAGGCAGCAGTGCATTCTGAATGGGATTTAACCGTCTCTCCATTCATAAAGTGGGTTCTTATTAATCTAAATATTATGCTTCGTACTGTAGTCATGTTGCAATATGTAGATTTAGCTTATGTCTTATATATTACCCTTGTGATGGTCATCTGCATTGCCTTAGCTTTTGCTACAACAAATAACATTAATATGAACATATTCTTATATATCCCCTTTTACATTTGCTCAAAAGTTGTGCAAGACTATAGAGGATGTGCATATTAATTGCAAGAAGCATTGTTTGATTATGCTTCAAAGAGGTTTTACCAATTAATATCCCACCAGCTGCATAGAACGGGGAGTGCCTTAATACCACATAACTTTCTAGTTTAAAAAAATGAGTAAGTGTAATTAACCTTTCATCATTAAGATGCTGATCTCTCACTGTTTGATCTATATCTCTTTGTTTTTCCAGCATGCTTTTGTCTATATTTTTGTTTTCTTATTGCGTCCCTTTCCAGGAATACTTTTAAAGTAAGTTTTCAAACTGACTGTGAAATTCCAGAAGTTTCCAGCCATACTTGTCTTCTTGTTACTTCCTGATCATGCCAGGCATAACTAATTCAAGAACTGCATTAGGTTGTAATTGCCTCAATATATAATCAATCAGGCTGTGCAAAGATAAAATAGGCAGTGGGCTGGGTCAGAATCCTAGCTCACTGGTATTTCTGGATCCATCTTTTTCTTTTCATAAGGAACATGCTAGAATGTAAGAAAGAGTGATGCTAAATTGGGAATATATTTAAATCGATTTGAATATAAATTCAAAAGTTAACAACTCACAAATTAATTTTGATACTTTAATCATTATTACCTGAAAACACCTCTCAGTTGATGTTGCTGTTATCATGTTCCAAGTATTTTGTATTGAATTGAAGGGCTAACTTATAATCTACTACTTTGGTTGCCGTTCTTGATACAGTATCTATTTTCTGTATATAATGAGCACAGGACCTGATTGTTTGAATGCCCACTCAACTTCAGAATCTTTGTCACATCTGTCAGTTTCATGTCGTCACTAAATTTTAAAGAAAATATGCCGCTTCCCTGTTATTGTGCATTCCTTGCTAAAAATATGTTAGAGAATTAGAATATCTAAAATTGATGTTTGCCTCTGGCATCACAATTTACTGTTCATGAGTTGCTATCAACCTCTGGGAAATGCTGCTTCTTCTCCAATAGTGTTCTTGCTAAAGCACCTCTTAGGATGCTTTGGGATTTGTAAATTTGAACAAGTGATCATTTTAGGCAGCTTTCTGATTCAAACATTTAATTAATTTGCTTTTATGACCTTTGTTTGACTTTCTACTCTGGAAATAATTGTAATCCCTAGCCTATTGAGGTGAGTTTGTAATGACACAACATTTTCCAGTGGGTAATATATGATCAAATTGGCAAACTAAAGTAAAATCCACTTACAACACCCAGGGTTGTTATTTATCTTTGCTTTAGACATTTATCTTTTAGCTAATGGGAATAAACTCAATATTTTTAATGTAAAACCCTTACTTATAGTTTAAATCTCAAACAAAACTTTATGAAGAGATTCTTCAGTGGCTGTAAATGCCGATGTTAAGGATGGAAAGTTTGAGATGAAATAGAACTGCTTTGTGCTTTCTAATTTTGACAGTGATTCTCAGTATTTAATCTTTTATGTCTGTCTTATTTATTCAACAAGTATTTCATGAACACCTAATATGTGCCAGAAATCATCAAAAGGCATTTGAGATACTTTGATGAATAAAACTGATAATGAATTACATAAGCTTTGTGAACATCTTACTTAGTTAACAATTCCAAGTTTAGAGAAGCTGTTCCCCTCACATCTGGAATTAGAAGAGCAGATATCTCCTGCTTTAAGAGAAGCTAGGAAGATTAAATGTCTTTTGTTGTTTAGAGGGTTCTCTAGCCATGTGTAGGGATTAGTATGCAGTATCAGAACTGTATAAATCTAAGAGATGATTTATACTATTATAGTGTAAGGTGAGGGGAGGTGGTGATATATCTTCAACTTGTTTATTTCTGCATTGGTGCATTATCTCAATTAACTATCAGAATAATTATCAGTCATGACCAGAGTACATGAATCTGGTCAAGAGGAATCCATGCTGAATAGCATGAATATTTAGATTGCCAACAATCAACCCTTTGATATGTGAACAGTAGAACGTTTGTAAATAATATAATATTGCATGCCAGTGAAATTAATTTTTATGAATAGGGCATATCAATCCAAGGTTTCTGATATGGCAAGCTTTCTGTAAGATTCTGAGAGATTATAGAAATTAGAAGAAGTGATTTTATTTACACAAGAACATTATATCTATCAGTTGATGAATATTTCTAATTGACATGGAATTCGCATCATATGTAGGCAATGGTTATCTGTAACTTTTTAGATGTTACCTTTCTTAATCCATATTGTAGCTGACTTTTCTGCTGTGATACTCAATTATAAATTTTCTAACAAAACTTTTACTGATATTACTTAAGCAAAAAATAAATCCGCTTAATATTATATTGTATTTGAGGGAAAAAAAATGGTAAATAGAGTTGGTGTTTACTGCCATCCAAAGCAAATACTTTATTTTTTAAGTTTATTTATTTTTAAGAGAGAGAGAGAGACAGAGCATGCATGGGGGTGGGGGGGGTGCAGAGAGAGGGACACACAGAATCCAAAGCAGGCTGTAGGCTGCAGACTGCAGACTCTGAGCTGTCAGCACAGAGCCCAATGTGGGGCTTGAACGCAGGAACTGTGAGAGCATGACCTGAGCCAAAGTTGGACGCTTAACCGACTGAGCCACCCAGGCTCCCTGCAAATACTTTCTTTTGTAAATAACCCCTACTTATAATTTTCCTCCACCCTTCTGGGAATTACTCTTTAATCACATGTCATAGAACCATAGAAAGATCTCTGATATTATTTCAGGGACTGATACACCTTGCCGTATACTGGGGTAGTTATTTGGTGAAATTAATCAGAGATTAATTTCTCTGAATATGCTTTGCCTGAGTCATCTTCTGCAATGTCAATATACTAATCTGTAATGAGACTGATAATTAAGACTATGGAAAGTACCCAATATCAAGGTTAAAGAGATGTGAGTTTGAGTTACAGCTCTCCTAACTACTCTATATCCGTTATCATGCCACTTTGAATTTTAAATACATCATCTCCAAAATGAGGTGACTGAAATAATCTCCACAGTCTTGTTTTATCCTTCAGCTTAATCTTATAAGATGTTGCTACAGTGTCAGATGGTATGGATTTCTGTTTTTATTTGACCATAACTTCCAAATCTTTACAAACTTTACATGCACAAACGGCAGAAACAATTTCACTTGTTTGAAACATCATTTTCTTGCTTATTCAAAGTCCATGGTCCATCATTCCAAGTTTACACTTGTCAATAGCAAAATCTACCACAGCTGTTTCTTTTTCTATTTTACATATTCGGCAAAACTTCCAAACTAGATAATTCCACCTATTACATTTACCACATACTAATCAGAACCAGAATAACTGTGCTCCATTGGAAAACATCCCACAAAAGTGCACATAGGCTCTATTTTATGTTTATGATTTTGCAGCACAAGTGCAATCTCTAGGTGGCCCACCAACTGTTCAATTTCTGCTCTGATCTATTTCTTTGTCACAATCTGCAAGTATTTCAGACTTTTACAACACTTTTAAAGATCCTGACTTCTTCAGTACTCTGGTTTATTTAAGTACCTCAGATTTGCCAATCTGTGACTTGACTTCCATTCTCTCCCTTTTCATTACCTTTACAGTACCAACTCTACAGGCTTTCTTACATATTCAGTCTCTCTCTCAATTTGATCCCTTCCTTGTAAAGGATCTGTTGTTCCACATTCCTCTCAAACACTGACCTCTATCCATAGCTAAACTTCATGAAATATGGCATTCACTATCTGTTATCTTGCTCCTCTCTCAGCAGACCCAGATCTCTGAACTTCCTTCTTCTATAGGAAGAATTCTCTCTAACGTGATTTTCAATTATCAACTTGTTGGCTTTTTTATTTTTTCAATTTGTTGACCTCCTACTAGCATTTGGTATTGCTGCTAATAACTCTTTGCTTGTAGAAAGACCCTTTTTTTGCATTCCATGACCAATATTGCCTGTTTTTTTTTTTTTCCTGTGCCATTTCTCTGATTAAAATTCCCTAAGGCTTAATGTTAGGCTCTCTCCTCTTCTCACACTATATTCTAAAAAATAATTTCATTCACTCTTGGCTTCAAATATCATTTATATTATGATTTATGGCAAATAAAGTCTATCCTCATTCCATTATTTCTCACCTGTACATGGATGTTTCAAAGGCATATTTATATCATTATTTCCAAACTTAACTCATGGACTTCCACATAGAACAGGGTCACTATTTTTTAAATGGCCCCAACATGTATTCCAAGACAAACAAACCAGGAAGCTCTGAGCTATTCAATCTCTTTCTCACTCAATTTATGGGATACAGTATTAGGACTTTTCTCTAGAATTTGCCTATTTTTATCCATCCAACTACTCCCAATGTGGACCAAAGTATTACCATCTCTCATCTGGACCACCTCAATAGCCTTGCATGAACCACCTTCCAATTCATTTATCTAGCTCGCAGCCAGGAGGTTTTCTGAAACACAAACACTGTCATTTTATCTCCTGTATAAATATTACAATGGATTCCCATTATATTTAGATTAAAGAAATCAACACACGCGCGCGCGCACACACACACACACACACACACACACACAGGCACAGGCATACATGCACAGACACAAGACTACTTTCTGATTCTCTGGATGTACCTCAAATGCTATTGCCACTTGCTTCTGTTCCCCAAATGTGGGATGTTTTGTCTAATACTCTAATATGCTAATACATCTACTATGCCTTTGTGTATATTACTGCCTCTGTCTGGAGCACTATTCACCCTCCTTCGAGACTCACTTACGGTTTTTCTGGGTAATATATTATTTTCCATGACTGTGCTCAAACAGAGTCCTTCCATGCCACACCCCTCACCTCTCAGACTAAATAAGTTAATTCATTATATGCTTTGAAACTGTCTTCTTTTGTTCATTGTTGTAGTGTCTAAACTAAACTGAACATAAAAATCTATTTTATCATTGAGTAAAGGGAGGAATGATAAAAATATTAAATTTTGGAGGTACTAAAATATAATTTTTATAGAATATTCATTACCAGGTGTTATGAACTAAATATTGTGTCCTTCAAAAATTGATTATGTTGAAATCCTATCCCCTAATGTGAAGGTATTAGAAGGTGGTGGCTTTGGTAGAAAATTAGGTCATGAGGGGAGGGCCATCATGAATGGCATTAGTACCCTTATAAGAAGAGAGACAAGAGAGAGAATTTTTCTCTCTCCACCACATAGAGGATGCAGAGAAAAGACAAGCATCTGCAAACCAGAAATTATGCCCTCGCCAGACTCTAGATCTGTTAGGACCTTGATCTTGTGTTTCTAGCCTCCAGAACTATGAGAAGTAAATGTTTGTTGTTTAAGTAACCCAGTTGATGATATTCTGTTATAGCAGTCCAAGCTGACTAAGACACAGGTGAATTTAGTCACACCCGTAAAAAAAAAAAAAAAGTCTGAACATGCCCAGAGAGTCCTGAAACTTCTGAGCCAATGTCTCTGATGCTGAGTTATTATTTTCTCTTACAGAAGTACACAGTTTGATATGCACCCAAACTTCCCTGACGGAAGACCACCTAAAGTACTAGAGCACAGCTTATGTCTCTATGTTTAGTTTGTCAGCCCACCCTGAAGGAGGCCATTTCCATTTTATCTACATCCTTTCCATTCCCCACCTACAGATCCTCCAATGCTTACTGATATATCAACCTGTTCATAGAAATGCTTTTATCCATTTATTTTAATGGGAGTTTACTCCCACTCTTCCATTTCTACCATTTTACTTCTGAGACTTAAATTATCTACCCACCCACCCCTCATTCCCACTTTGGGCCTTTATATATTTCCCCTTATCAAGGGGAATTTAGGTGCCAGTTAACACAAAAATTTCTGGTGTAATCCTGAACTTTTCTTTCTAATTAAAGGACCTTGAAGAATCTTACTACATTTTTGAATATTTCTGGGCCTTGACTTCTTGCAGAACTAACAAATCCTAACTTTATGATATTCTCATTCTCAAAATATGGACATTAAGCAGAATACAATCTTTATCATTTAATATTTAGTAAGTACACACAGTTTAAAACATAAAAAAATAACTGAAATGTAAAGACAGGCTTATATCAATGCTAATAAAGTTTACTGCTGTCGATGCAAAAATTTTCCACTGCTTGTCTTTGGAAACTGTATGCTACCCTAAACCTTCGATCCCTTTTATTATAAAAGATTGTGGTCTTTAAATAAAATTACTCAATGTCCAGAAAAGAATGGAACTTTTTGCTGCTCCAAAATTTGTACAAAGAGTACAAAATGATTCTGTGTTGTATGCCTAAATGAAACATAATTTTGAAATTAACTCTTGGTAGGTCAGACTATTCTACTTTGACATTTTTAAATAAGATTATTAGTGATATGTCAACTTAACTATTTATGGGATGGTGCATTTATAATGACTGACGTGAACCAAGAATATTCCTAACAAACCAAAAGAGAATATAGCTGTTGAGTTAAATAATACATAAACTATTTTCCTCAAAAAAGATACCACATTCTGAAAAATATGAGAATGAGATTTTTATATTCCCCAATGCTATTTCACTTAAAAATTATTTTCCTTTTACCTCCCTGTAAGTATTTTAATCACTTTGCCATTTTTTCTTTACACTTCTAAATGAATTTTTTAGTATGTAATATGTTCGGAAAAGCACACAAATTAAAAGGATACAGCTTGATGTGTTTTTTAAAATAAGCATACATTTGTAACCAGTGCCCAGATCAAAAATCTTAGTCTTAGTTCCACCTCCTTTACTTTTTCCTAGTCCATCTGTTTTTCCTGATTTTACTCTATTACCTCCAGTTTAGGAATTTCTAACTGAACTCTTTCGTTCACTAGTTAAAAACATACAGAGACACACAAGGTAATATAACACATAAGTAAGAGAATGGAGACAAAGACTGAAAGAGAAATGGCTGCAGAGATAAGGATTGGAAATATAAACGCATGCTAGATCTAGATATACTAGATCTATAGATACACCAGGTGAAGCTATACATTTCCCTCACTTGCATTTACCTGATATATTCTTCTCTTAAGCTGTTTTGGCAATTTGTTGTGCACTGTGTGTAGGAGTATTAAAACAAATTAAAAAAAAACTTTTGGGGGGGGCTTTTATTAGCACAAAATTAATGTCATTTAGATACAAAAATCCGAGTATGTATATTTAGTGGGTGACCCACAATATGGGTCAAAAAGATAAAGAAATATATTCTCCTCTAGATGTTATAAGTGATTAAGGGATATCACAACAAATTAGTTAACGCCTATAGATAGCCCTCAACCACTGATGATCTCTGAGAAATAGCTTGATGATTCAATATTTATTCATTCAAAACAGCCTTTTTCACTATTGTTTATCCAAAAATAATTGGAGACGGCACTCTTAAGAACTGTCTGTGTTCGGTTAATTATAAAGAGGGACAAAAACAGCAGCATATTAACCTGTATAGGAAGGAAAAACCTCTCATCCAAGAGAAATGACAAATTTTAGAAATTCCGGCAAAATTATTTTCTCTTACCCTGCTTCTTTTTAAACATATTCAAAAATTCATGGTTTAAAGTCTTTTAAGACGTCTCTTCTATTGTTTCTCTTAAAGTATTAAGATCCCTTAGTGTGAAATTGTTATGTTTCCCAGTAAAAACAGAAGCGCTAAGTTGCCAATTGGGGCAAAATATAAATAAATAAACCAACCACATGACTGAAAGGAGAGGAAAGGGAAATCCTAAGAGATGTACTCCTTTACTTTCCTATTTGGCATTTCTTAAGAGAATCCACTAACATGCATCATGTGCAACAATTCATTGCAGAAAGGAAAATGAAAGAATCTAAACTAAGAAATAATCAGATCTATTCTCATACCATCAAAGAGAAATTTGAATCAAACCACTTGGGAAATTCTACCTCCTATTTTATAACTCATTTAACTCCAATAATTTCACCAGCTAAAAGTTTTCCTTTTGTATCATAAATGGCCCAGGATGCAAGGGAACAATTAGGAAACTACAATGCATCCCATGATTTCTCATTGAGGCCATGTTGAAATTTGCAAAGAGGACTTCTGAAGAGCTAGGAGTGGCCAGTGAAGCAGAAGGGTGAGATGGTAGGCTAGGGGTTTTGGAAGATGTTGCCACAGTCGCTCAACATTTTATCTAGAATATTCTTTGATGTGATGGGATGGATGCTGTATTAGTTCCTATAGCAGCTTTAACAAATTATGACAAACTTGATGGCTTAAAATATGTTTATTCCCTTATACTTCTTTACTCACAAGCACAAAAATCAGTTTCAACTGGGCAGACACAGATCAAGGTGTCAAACAGGGGCGTGTGTTCTCTGAATCCTTTAGGGGAGAATCTGTTCCTTGCTTCTTGTTTTTTGGTGGCCACCATCATTCCTTGGCTGGTGGCTACATCATTCCAGTCTCTGCCTAAGTAATCATGCTGCTTTCTCTTCTCCCCATCTCAAATCTCTCCCTGCCTCTCTCCTATAAAGACTGGATAACTGAAACCATGGAAACTGAAACCACAGATAGGGGTGGGGGGGGGAGATGTGTTACTCTATGAAACATTTTTAGAATACCAGAAATTACTTTTACAGAGAATTTCAGAATAAGAAGATATAGAATGCTGCCTTTACCTCAGTCTTATTATAAAAATAAAAATTTAGCCACTCAAAGATAGCAGCTGGTAGGAATAACAACATTTCACTTTTTCATACTCTTAAAATTACAATTGAAATGTTTGACATACATTTTTTTAAATGTCTGCCTCTTCAGAAACTCTTTGAGATAGTTAGGACAAAATAAAAAAATCTCCATTTTGCAAATGGACAACTGAGACTCTGAGAACTTAAGAGATGTACTCAAAACTAGACAGTTAGTAAAACATCTCCTAACTCTAAGTTCAAAGCCATTCCTCTGACCCTTTAGCATATACAGTTTTAATATATCTCAGATTTATGTGGGGTTTTTTTTGGCTCCTCATATGTCTCTAAGGAATAAAATATCACAAATGATGTAACTAAAATCAAAGTTGTGACCCTGTGATTTCAAGATACAAAACCAACCTTGCCGATCGGCTTCTGTGAGATCTCGAGTTAACACTGATCAAATATTTCCATAACGATGAGACTAACTCTGTTTTCTTGCAGTTCAGAGAATTAAACTCTTCTGGGAATTGAACAAGCAAGTCGGCATCAGTAGGGGAGGATAGGGTTCCTGGCCCTTCTCAATTTCTCAGGCCACATCACCCTTAGTTTACATGTTCTTGATCCTTTCACAGAGACACAAGCATGTATGTACCATATACAAACACCATGCTTTCTGAAATGTAAGGATGATTTTAGAGGTGAAAACAGAATCCTGAATTTTCTTGGTCATTTGAGTAAAACACTACTCCAAGAGAGAGAATATTTTAAAGAATTTTTCAAAAGCAAATGAAAGATACAGGAAATAGGTTCCCTGTAGGTGCAAAATGCCATTTCTGCTTAACACATTCATGCTCGTCTCCTAGCATTTTGTTCTTACTGAAAAAACCTAGAAATTAAAAGTACAATAATACAGTAGATGGCTGCTAGTGCATTATTCTTCCATAATTTTCTATAACTGATTAACAGGAGAAAAGGAAAAGGTTAATTTTCTAATTACATACTCCCCTGAGGTAAATTATGCACGTTATCACATCCATTGACATGCTATAATGGGCACTTTATGGAAAAGCGATTTTCTCCGAAGTTATGAACAATCAACGGTATATTTTTAGGAATCAAGTAGGCAGCAGGCAAACCAATGAAAAGACCTGTCTCCACCAAAAAACGTGTTCATAAGCAGCTTTTGCCTTCAAAGCAGGCTGTGATGTTTCCCAATCACTCTATCTAACCGTGTTTAATGTGAGTCAGGAATGAGCTGTGGCGTCAGACCTGGGTTTGACTTCTGGCTCCTGTAGCTACATGATCTATAAGCATATTCTTACATGACCTATACATTTATTTCTTTATTGACATATGGAAATAATATAAGGGTGTAATTTGATGCAGAATGTGGTGATAGATGTATAGAAACTAATGCAGTGTCTGCCATGTATTAGACTCTAATACATTATAACTGTGATAATGAGTCATGAGAAAAAGCGAAATTAGGAAGTGGAATATACGTGATAAGAATATCTTTAGTTAGAAGTGTATGTAAACAGAATTGCCACAGAACATACTCCCAATTAATTTATCCCTTGTGAGGAAAGGAGTATAATTCTTGAAGATGGAGGTAAATGGTTTCCTGTAGAATTTTTATTTCTAAGCTCATAGTATCTCTATGAAAAACAGAAGAGGGAAGAGAGAGAAACTGTACTTTTAGCCCAGTTAGTATATAAAACTCATGCTCCTGAGTCTCTTTAGGATCCATCCTCTGGAGCTTTCACTCAAACTTACCAGGGACCAGTCATGTTTGAAAAAATATAAACAAGGAGAAGGGCATTAATGAGATGATCAAGAAGTTTGGTGAAAGAGAAGACAGCCCAAGGCCAAAGATGTCCCAGTGATTTAAATCTGTTTACATCCCTGCCTCTAGCACAAAAGACCCAAGCTAACAGATAACACATATTTTAAATATTATAACACCTTCATTGGACTATCATCATTAAGATTAATGTGTTCTTGTGTTTTCAATCTAGCAATATCAGTGAGAAATGAAATACTAGGATAAGAAAAAGATGCTTGTCCATTTTAAGAGGCAAACACTTGTTTTCTAACAATTTCATGGGAAACTTGTTGTACCATACTCCCTTGCATTTTTTTATGAAGTAAACTTCTCTCTAAAAGAAATAATGTCGGTAATGAAAAGGTTATGGAATTTAGAATAGAGCCTGGGTTTGGTCTTACTTTCTCTGTAACTTGCAACAAATGACTTAACCTCTCTGAATCACAGTTTTGTTACTTATGAAATGGAGATAATGACACCAATATGGGGGCTGTTAGAGGATTAAATATAAATACGAGCAAAGTACTTGGCTCAATGCTAAACCAACTGAGTCACTAAATTAATAGATTTTTGAGTAAGTGAACAAAGTAATTTTTTTTTTAAATCATCTATGCATTTTGTTGGTGAGGGAGGATTTCCTGCCCTAGGGTTATGGGTATGGCCAAACACACAGCACTTGACTGAGCAAATAACAATCCATTTAATAAAATGGGTCGTTTGTCTGGGGCACCTTATCTGTGGGAAGAGGATGATGTGATCTTAAATTTAGGCAGTTAGAGGCCCTCTGAATTTCTCCCAATGTTAAAGTAACATATAATATTGAGTTTTAGTTTTAGTTCTGAAAGCAGAGTAAAAAGCTTAATCTTCCTGTGGTCATCTTTATCCAACATTTTCCTTTAAAGAAAAAATACCCATGATATTTATAGTTTTTAGATGACTAACAATCCCACAGATAGTATTGTAATCTGATCATAATTTTACACAGAAAAGAAGAAGGAAGAAGCGGAGGAGAAGAATAATTACTTAAGCCAAAGACTTCTTGGAACCAATCTGGGAAGTTACATCAAGTGATGATGCTGGCTCTATTGATCTCGTCTTTGAATTAATATTACAAATTTAGGTAGGAAATGCAGGAAAAAATGGGATAAATGGCAGTGTTTGTATAATTTAATTATTGTCTGGTTAAAATAAAATGAAAGCAGAAAAAAGTGTCTGTTTTTCTCTAATTCTTGAAAAAATAGTAATCAATGCCTTTGACATACAGCCAAGAATAACAGAACAATGAAACATAATTTACTCCATTTCATCCATCTAGCACATACCTCAGCCCCCTGTCTTAACCTCCAGCCATCTCTTATGGCTGAAAGTGACTTATCTCACATGATTGGAAATTTCATCAAAATGTCACTTCCCCTAGTTCAGTTCATTTTGCATCTCTAAACTTATCCTTTGTCTAATATTTTGCATATTACCAATACAGTAAAGGAAAATTTTATATCAAACTTTCTAGTTTGACAATCCTTTCTAACTCCAACATCTCTCATTATCAATCAAGTGGCAGCAAGTATTTTCATTGTGTCCTGGTTTCAGAGTATAAGAGAGGAACAGCAGTGTCCAATTTCAGGCTTTTGAGCTCTTAAGTAGACTTTGTAAAATCTATAGAAAGAAAAAAAAGTATCTTAAAACTCACACTTTTAGAAAAAAAGTTCTAAGAGCTAGCAACTTGAAAGATAAATGGTGTGTGTGTGTGTGTGTGTGTGTGTGTGTGTGTGTGTGTATTTTCTTCTGAATTCCAAATGGCTTGGCTTGGCATGATCAAGGGCCAAAGCCTAAAGAAATGCAAAATGAAATGTGTCAACTAAAGAAAAGGAAAATGAGAAAAAAAGCTAAAATTCCAGAGTAAACTCCAACTCAAAGGAAATTATAGTTCTACCTGCTAGACCATAGATGTGATTAGAATAGAAACTGTTTGGGTTCCTGAAAAGAAGCCCTGTGCTCATCATAATCACTACTCCCCACCTCTACCCCAGTCTTGGGGCTAGTTTGAATGAAGTTCGTATTTGGCATAAAGAGTATATGCATCTGAAGAGCAGAGGGCATTTAGGCCATGGACATCAGTAGAGAACAACACTGCACAATAAGATCCTTCTGCCTTACAACTCAACAGAGGCCAGGATGGACAAGGGACAGCAGGCAATGTGGGATGTCCCTTCCCCCATACCAAGATAACATAAGCCTCACCTTCTCCTACTTTCAAGTAGAAAAAGAAGAGAAAAGGGAGAAAGAGAACACTAAATTAACTTAGTTGAACTAAGGAATCAAATTTTTAAGCTCAGGAATGACGTAATTTACTTGAATTTGCAGGATTAGGTACCTTCTACTGAATGAGAGTAGAAGCTTAGTTTTACTAACTTCCATAAAGTGGTTTACTTTTGTATACCTTATTAATGACTATCAGTTGTAAGCTCTCTACATGGATAATGCCATTAAAACAAAAATGTATTTTATTTTACGGTTAAAAAAAATAAAAAAATAAAAAGATATCCCAAACCTGAAAGGTTCTCTCTTAAATATGGCCATGTAACCTATATTGGATGCTTTCTCCTCAGTCCATTATTGTCTGAATAATTAAATACTAAGCAAACATAAAAATACAGATTTCAAACTGATAAGAGATATTTATGAACTTGAAGTCATAAGGATAAAGATCATTCATTTATGCAAGAAGCAAGCATATAATATGGAAAATATAAAATCACATCATACTAAAATAAGAGGAGACAAAATGGCACATATGATAAACTTATGCCAGAGTCATCTCCAAGGCATGATGAATTGGGACTCAGCAAGGTTGCAATCAAAAGATGTGATATCATCAGCTTAACGTATCCAATGACACAGCAAATAGGTGGTGGGGCTGTCCCCCTTCACGCCTTCCACTGAAAAACTGTTCACTACTCTGTCCATTTAAAATACAAGTTTGGCTTTTATGGTGTCTTAAAAACATCAGACTTTTATAATTATAAGAAACTTAAAAATTGTTTTCACATTTATTTACTTTTGAGAGAGAGACACACAGAATGCAAGCAGGGGAGGGGCAGAGAGAGAAAGACAGACAGACAGACAGAATCTGAAGCAGGCTCCAGGCTCTGAGCTATGAGCTATGAGCACAGAGCTGACGTGAGGCTCGAACCCACAAACTGTGAACTCATGACCTGAGCCGAAGTTGGACATTTAACTGACTGAGCCACCCAGGTGCCTCTATAATCATAAGAAACTTTAGAAGACATTCCGTCCAATCTTACAAAAATACAGGAAGCTCTTACAGTTTAACTGGTAGCAAATAGGCAACTTCATGAATTCTTTCAACGATGGAACATGTAATGCTTTGTTGGTCAGCTCATGACAAGGCAAGCTAGTCATTCTTTAGGGTCTTCTAATAAATGAAACCTTCCCTAGCAAACATCCAATGCTCTTTTCAAAATAACATGTAATAACAGAAAATAACATCACATAATGAGCCATTTCAATATGGCAGGCACATTTGACTACTTTAGTGATATCCTTTTATTTGATTTTCACAATAAGACTACAAATAAGTATTATTATTTTATCCTTTTACAGATAAGAAAAGTGAGGCAGAGTACTTAATAAATTGTTAAAGCTAGCAGAGCCAAGATTTAAATCCGGTAAGACTGTTGAGCATAGTTTCTTAATCCCTAACTCATGCTGTCTCCCCAGTGTAACATATATGTTGTGATTACTGTTAATTAAAAATTCTTAGTTATATGTAGTGGATGCCAATAGAAAACTAGTCAGATATGATTTAATTAATCAAATTAACTCACTGTGACTTTTTCATACTAAATATTGTTTAATATTTACTGAAAATCATTGTAAAATAATTGATACCAATTTTCCCACTGTTGTATTATAATCTGAGACCCAGGAATAAAACTGATGACCATCTATATTCATACAATTTAGTAGTGACCACATTAGAACCAAAATACCTAATCTCTTGGTTTTTAGTACAGTGAATCTTCGGCCAACAGACACCATTATCTGCTAGGATATCAGGGTTTAATAAGGTGTGTCTGCCTCCAGAAACATTAAAATCCGGTTGTAAAGAATAACATGCACACACAGAATTTCAGTAAACTGCTACGTATGACAAATTCCTTCAGAAAGACATATATAAGTGATAGAGTTGTCAACTATGAGTTGATATAATCCAAAACAGCATCCTGGTCTATGGCAGAAATAGTTAGGATGATAGGTTATCAGTCAGCCCGTTCTCTCTGAATGTGCCCTAGCCAAATCAGTTGCAAAACAATTGGAATATTTCCTTAAGATGGTCATCTATGGATTGTACTGAATAATTCTGCCATGACTGCTGTCGCCTTAGTTACAATTTTCACTGGCATGTTTTAGTTTAAGATAGCATCCATCTTCACATGTTTGTTTTCTTAAATTCACTTACAGGCAGTACCCACTTTCGATGTGGTGTGTTCCTGGAGATTGGATCTTAAAGTGGATCTGTCAGGCCCAATCTGAGTGTGCAGGCTTAGACTTTGCATATGCCCTTAGCCTCATCTGTTCAAAAACTGGTGGAAGTTAATGATGTATGATGTAGTGGCAAGAAGTGAACCATATCATGTTTTCAGGAACTTTTTTTTTTAATGTTTGTTTATTTTTGAGAAAGCACATGTGGGGGAAGAGCAGAGAGAAAAGGACAGAGGATCCGAAATGGGCTCTGTGCTGACAGCAGTGAGCTCGATGCCCGGCTCTAACTCATGAACCATGAGATGATGACCTGAGCCAAAGTGCGATGCTTAACTTCCGGTGCTCCACAGACTGAGCCACCCCAGGCACCCCTATTTTTAGGAATTTTTGATTTAGTAAATAGGGTAAATGAGAGCTGCCTGAATTTCAAAGCAAATCCAGGTCTAGGTTTCTATAACAAAATTTTGTTTTAGTTTTTGCTGTTACCATACAAGGGGGAAAGAACTACTCTGGTTCAGGAACTTGTCCACACCCTACTATAATATTACAGTTACACCTTTCTTTGGTTGCAAATGACAAAGAAACACAATTTATTTGAGTGAGCCTAGCTGATACCACATGGACCGGAGTCCAGCCCAAACTGCCAACCCACAGAAATGTGAACAAATTCACATTTGTTGTTTAAAGACACAAACGTCAGAAAGAAACACACTCTCGGGGCGCCTGGGTGGCGCAGTCGGTTAAGCGTCCGACTTCAGCCAGGTCACGATCTCGCGGTCCGTGAGTTCGAGCCCCGCGTCAGGCTCTGGGCTGATGGCTCGGAGCCTGGAGCCTGTTTCCGGTTCTGTGTCTCCCTCTCTCTCTGCCCCTCCCCCGTTCATGCTATGTCTCTCTCTGTCCCAAAAATAAATAAAAAACGTTGAAAAAAAAAAATTAAAAAAAAAAATAAAAATAAAAAAAAAAAAAAAGAAAGAAACACACTCTCACCTCAGTCCCCAACACACAGAATTCATTAATTAAGGAAAGTAAGTAAAAGAAACAAATCAGCACCAAGGTGGTTAGTAGAAATAAATCAAATTTATAAAACATATAATTGCAATGAACATAAAGAAATCAAGCAACCTAAATGAATCAATCTCTAAATTTGGATTGTGTGATATAGCCAGAGTTATGATTATCTCAGCAAGCATGGTTAATTATTTGTGTAATACTGGAAAGACTCCTTTCAAAATTAGGAATAAGAGAGGAATGTTACTATACTTGAGACCAACCTAGTATCAAAGGGCACACACAAAGGCAGGCTTTAGATTGATGGATCAAAGCAAATTAAAGTACATACACTTGTGCCATAATGTCAGGTCCAAACAATTTTATTGTGAAAAATGGAGGATTAATAAAATAATCAGAATTCCAGAAGGCTTGTGGTTTCATCTAAATAAATTCTGGACTATGGTGTGTCCCATACACTTAGGGACAGTTTAAGGCTTAAGTAGCAAAGGGGATGTTACGGGTACCATGGCTGACTGAGACTTCAGAGACAGAAGTAAAGATTCTAGCAAATTCCTTGTAGACTAGAGCGTGTTGTGTTGCCCACTGAAAATACTGGGAAATCAAGGACACTCAGTTCTTCTCCTTTGTACATATTGGGTGATGTTGTACTTCCCTAATTATCCTCCACACTCTATTGAAGGTAAACTATTGAGAAGAGCTTCTTGGGAGAAGAATAGATAGGAGACAAATCTCAGGAACATTACATTTAAATTTACGCTATTGTGGGAGTGTTTTTTGTATGATTTACTGTAATAAGCAGAATAAAGAAATAGGATAGTCATCTTAATGCCAAATTGTAGGGGAAAAATACATGTATAAAATATATATAATAAAAGCTAGAAATTTTTTTAATCTCATGAAGGTCTACCAAAATTCCACAGTGAAGATAACACTGAATTTGAAATATAAAAATCATCTTTTAAAAATTAGGACCAAGAAAGTGGTACTAATGCTTTCTCTATTCGACATATCATTGGAAATCTTAGCCACACACAATATATAAGAAAAAGAATAGTTTATAATGCTTGGAAAGGAAAACAAAACTGTTATTTTTAACAGTGATATTATCATCTACATAGAAAGCCCAAATGATATATACAAATTAGAACTTATAAAATATTTTTAGTTCAGAGGTTGAATAAAAGGTTAATAAATATAAATTGCATTTCCATCCATCATCAACACATAGTAAGAATGTTGATATTTATTTTAAAAGATACCACTTTTAAAAGCAATCAGATACATAAACAGAAGAGAAAATATGTATACTTGTGCTGGGGCAATTACAACGTAAATAAAGTTTATCTTCATAAGAACTTTGGGAGATACACAGTGGCTTTCCCCTATTTCCAGCGATTTCCTTTTTCCAGACCAATAGGAGGATTATACTTTCCTGATTATGTAATTTACTTTGGCCAGTGAAATGTGAACAGTTCTGATTTGTGTCTAGGGGGAAGCATTTAAAATCCTGTATGTCCTTTCCCTTTCCATCATAAATACTGAATCTTTCTGGTGAGATGGTGGCATCATAAGTTGGGGCTTCCATATATCTGTCTCTTCAGGATGCTACAATAAGCAGAGCTAGATACTGTTTGCAGAAAATACAGAATGCTGTTACTCTAAGGCATGGAGAGTTTGGAAGGATTTGTTATCCTAGGATAATCTAACTTCTGTCATGAGGAACACAATCACAGTCTCTCCAAAACCAGTTCAAATATTTATAATTTGTATTGAAGATTGCATAGGCTAAGACTTCTATTCATCTGTCTGATGTCGTTTCTAATCCAGCTGAATTTTCAAATTCAGTCCGACACAGTCACCATAACAAACCAAGATTTTAGACCAAACAGTGAGAACTTCTCAGAATGAGAGTGGGGAGTGGGGGTAGGGAGAATACACTTCTCTTTAGAAGCCCTATAGGCATATTTAATTTCCCATAAGGGTCTTCTGACATATTGTAGTGTTGAGATTTCCCTTGTACACGTATCAGGCAAATTCTGGAATTTTTGTATCTTTGCAATTGAGATACATGAGTCCTACATGACAAAGAATGAAAAAGTAAATGAAAACTGTATTTTTACTATCCTCATTTATCAAAAAGGAAAATATAAAGGAAAGGAACACAAAAATACATTCACATTTATATTTATGTCAGTAATTTTATTTGCAGAAAGTATTATCTTTACAGTAACTTCTGACTAATAAAACAAAGGTCACAGGAAAAGTATACCAAAGATGATTTAAAGTTCTCTCTGTCTTTAAGTTAGATGAGTGCAGTTCATTCCAATTCTTTTGGAATATTCTAGAAATAAAGAGTATGTGTGTGATAGAGAAGAATCTGTCCTAAAACAGAACATTTTATAAGAGCTTAGGCTCTGGGTGTTGTGTTTTGTAATTCAGTTGTATAAAATGAGATGTGAACCCTCAATATATGGCATTTCCCATAACAATGCAGGTGCTGTTAATAATTGCTCAAGAATGCCATCATTTGTCTTTATGTATTAAGACTAACACAGTTTACACCATGTGTGTTGACCAAAGAGGGCTGCTTGTGGATAGTGATTATGGTTGATGCCATCCCAACAATTATGGCTGAATGGTGTAGAAGTGTAATGGAGGTGGGGAGGACAACCAAAATTTCTGCAAAAAGAGGATTTAGGATTAATTTTTGCTGTATGATTCCCTTCACCTTATTTTCCTTTGCTACAGATTGAATTGTTTCCTCCAAAAAGATATGCTGCAGTACTAATTCTTAATACCTCCGAAAGGAACTTCATTTAGAAATAGAGTTGTTGCAGGATGCCTGGGTGACTTGGTCATTAAGCATCTGACTTTCACTCAGGTCATGATCTTATGGTTAGTGAGTTCAAGTCCCACAGCGGGTGAGCTTGAGCCCTGCATCGGGTGAGCAAAAGCCATGTTTGCCCCGCTTTGGGTGAGCTCAAGTCCCACTTTCAGTGAGATGGAGCCCCACTTCATGTAAAGAAAAACACAAACCCCGCTGTGGGTGAGCCCCACTTCTTTCTCTCTCTCTCTCTCTGCCCCTTGCTCACTACCGCCCTCCCTCCCTCTCTCTCAAAAAAAAAAAAAAAAATTGAGTTGTTGCAGAAGTAATAACTTAGGACGAAGTTTTGTTGCAGTAAGGAGGGCCCTAAGTGCAATATGACCATTGTTCTCACAACATGATGATATGAAGGAACAGAGTGAAATACCATGTAGCCAACAGAATCAGAGACTAGCGGTATGTAGCTGCAAACCAAAGAATGACAAGATCACCTAAAACAGTAAAAATAGGTATGAATACAGGGTTTCCAAAGACTTTCCTGGTGATAAAATTCACAAGAGAAATTATTGTGTGGAAGATAAACTATATTAAGTGAGAGAATTTTATTTATTTCTGAGAGAATTTTATTGATTTTTTTCTACATTGGTGCATGGAGACTAGTAAGTGTATTTTAGACAATATTAGTCCTCGCAACTTTCAAAATATAGCAAGTAGCACTTATTTAAATCCTAATTTACTCTGTATTTTAATTATTTTCCTAAGTTGTTTTTGTGCCCATTATTGATAATCCACTGTGTGCTAGGTAAAAAGCAAGAGAAGAGAGGATAAAGAACATCTTCATCATTCAGGGATCCTTACCAGCTTTAAAGTAAAAGACATAATAATAATAATAATAATAATTATTATTATTATTATTATTATTAATTTGAGAGAGAAAATTCAAAGGAAGCTCCATGCTCAGAGCGGATGCAGAGCCTACCGTGGGTCTCAGTCTCATGACCCTGGGATCATGACCTGAGCCAAAATCAAGAATTGGATGTTCAATCAACTGAGCTACCCAGTACCCCAATGATTATTATTTTCCATAACTCTGGTATTTCTTACATGTTTTCTGAGAGCAACAAATATATTTGAATTAAGGTGTCTTCCAAATGGGACTATAAAAATGCTAAATTAGCTAGTAAGAACCATATCCCCAAACGTAGCCTAACAGAAGTCTTAAATTTCCCAGTCTTTAGACTTGTATATAAACTCCAGAATATCTTGGCTACAGAGAAGAAGGGTTATATCTGTATGTTTTATGGCTTTTTCCAGTCCCATCAAGGACCACCTGGATGAGAAAAGCAGGCACTTGCATTTTTATGGCTTATTCTAGTAAACTAGGTTAGTACTTAGGTACTGATTAGATTTCCTGGGGCTTTTTGTTTTTTTCTTTTGTTTTACAGAATTGATACAAAGACAAGAACAGAAAAAAAGGAAAAAGAGAATGAAAATTTCTTGTTTTTGTAACCCCCATTCATATATATATTATATATATAATTATTAAATACATATTATTTAATATATTACAATTACACATTATTTAATTAATTTAATTTATTAATTTATTTAATATATTAAATAATATATATTATTTAATATGTATTATATTATTTAACATATTTTTATATATTATTTAATATATTAGATATATATTATTATTAAATTTTTTTCTCTCCCTCTCTTCTTCCCTCCCATTCTTTAGATGATTTTCATAATGCCAAGGAAATTTAAACATTTGGGATTAAATTATGGGAACACCAATTAAAACCTTATGATTGTAGCTAACCTCAACTCATGTCAGGGTATTTTGTTGTTTTTTTCTCCCATCTTTAAAATGGAGTGCTCATAAAATTCAACTCACAGAGTTTGGGTGAGAAAAATGAGAAAAGATGTAAAAATGTTTTTGTTGTATGCCAAGTTTACAACTATGTGTTAGTCAACAGTAATAATTATCAGTTGTTTTGTTTGAAAAACACTGTCTTTATAAAATATTAATAATTTAGAAAAAAACTAGTTGTTTTAGAGTAGAATTTTTCTATATATTTATATTTTTAGGTGTTTTGTTTTGCAAGAGAGGTCTCATTATTCCATGTTAAATACATACAGTATCCCATGATGGTCTCACAATACCTTATCAGTCTATGGGGTAAAGCAATTATATCCCTTCCCACTTATGGGTCTACTTTTGCACATATAGTCCACTTTGTCTCAGATTAGGAGAACAATTATTATTTTCCTTACTCTGCTTCTTATTACAGAAGTCATCTTATTTGTTCATACTTCACTAATAGCACCTACTATCTCTTGCCCAGTCCTCCACCTCTTCCCATGAAGAGTACTTCTGATTGAATATTCAAAGGTTGAGAGTCGTAAATATTTATGATTATTTAGCAAAAATAAGATTTTCTCATCTCCAAAGAAGAGAGTTATTTTTTACACTCTGAATCAGAAATACTCTATGAACAATGTATTACCTATCACTTATGAATATTCCTGAATACTAAAACTTTCATGTGATTTTCATTAGTTTATGACATATTTTCTAACACAAAGAACTTCTCTTCAAATATTTTAAATAATAACATACTTAATATCATCACTATTCTCATTTGCTTTTTCAGAATGTTCAATATTCAATTCTCTGAAGATAATTGATTCCAAAAATACTTGTACAAAAAAACCCCTTAGACTACAATATATAGACTACAAATAATGATGCAAAGAGTTAAAATTTAATTATGCATTCCAGTTATTGAAATCTAGTGCACATGGATTAACTTGACAATAACTGGCACTTTTCATGCTTCCAATCCTCTCTGCTATTGGATGAGTAATTACTGAGGGTCTGTATGTATAAAAATAGCAAAAAAAAAAAAAAAGGATTCCTATGAGATATCTTTTTTCTGATAGCAACATAGAAATGTCACTTGAAATAATCTATAAAGTTGTATTTGACTCTGACATTGGTGCTTGAGAAAAGAGGATAACATATGTTTGGGTGAACATACTTCAGGGAGAGGAGCACTTTGGACAGAGTGAGCTTGATTGAAAATGCTATGTTACCAACCATGACCTAGTGAAGTGTTTTACAAGAGTGATTTTTATTGTAGTGAGGCTCTGGAGTGTTGAACCTGAACAGTGAAATTGAATCACTCATGAAGTCATGCCAGATGTTATTCATATCAGATGCTGATTAAATGCATACACTTCACTTAGAGGAACTTAATATTGAGTTATTAAAATGGGAAGCTGTCAGTTTCAGAAATGATTGATAGCTGGAATTAGAGAGATTTACGAGTTCGGTTTGAAGTATCTAGAACATCCCTAGCATGGATTTCTTCAAGTTGGAAAATGATGAAATTATATATATTTTTCATTTTTCTGCCAACTTGCAATTGGTACCTACTATAACAAAGACTCTGGATAGGGATTGTGACCTATACTGAGATGGGTTGTAATTCATAGCTAAATGAGCTATGGATCATGCTCTCAAACTCTGGATTCAAAAGTATATGTATATCCTGTGGCACCTGGGTGGCTCAGTCAGTTAAGCATCTGACTTTGGCTCTGGTCACGATCTCATGCTTTGCAGGGTTGAGGCCCGCATGGGGCTCTCTGCTGTCAGCCCGGAGCTTGCTTCGGATCCTCTGTCCCTCTCTCTGCACCTTCCCCACTTGTTCTCTCTCTCTCTCTTTCTCAAAAATGATAAACATTTAAAAAATCTGTTAAGATGGCAAATTTTGTTTAAAAAATGTGTATGTATATCCAAATGGATATAAAGGATGGACTTAGAAAGTAAAATGGTTGCAGGCAATGGTGGAGCCAGATCATAGAGAAATCTGAATGACAAACTCAGAAGTTCAGATTTTACTTCATTGACAGTGGGGAACACCCAGAACTTTCGTTTGCTTTTTTTTTTAACAGAAGAAGAGTATTTAAGGATCTAAGTTTTCCTTAAAAATACTGGGCTCTCGGGGCGCCTGGGTGGCTCAGTCGGTTAAGCGGCCGACTTTGGCTCAGGTCATGATCTCCCTGTCTGTGAGTTCGAGCCCCGCGTCGGGCTCTGTGCTGACAGCTCAGGGCCTGGAGCCTGTTTCAGATTCTGTGTCTCCCTCTCTCTGACCCTCCCCCATTCATGCTCTGTCTCTCTCTGTGTCAAAAATAAACGTTAAAAAAAATTTAAAAAAAATTAATTAATTAAAAAAAAATACTGGGCTCTCTGTCTGTCCCTACCCCTCCCCCAAATAAATAAACTTTTAAAAAATGGGGTGGGGGGCGTCTGGGTGGCTCAGTCCATTAAGTGTCAAGCTCTTGATTTTGGCTCAGGTCATGATCTCATGGTTGTGAGTTTGAGCCCCGCATTTGGCTCTGTGCTGACAGCACGGAGGCATGGATCCTGCTTGGGATTCTCTCTCTCTCTCTCTCTCTCTCTCTCTCTCTCTCTCTCTCTCTCTCTCTCTCTCTCTTTTCCCATTCCCCCCTCACTGGATTCCACTCTCTCTCTCTCCAAGTAAATAAATCAACTTTAAACAAAAAAGCACCGGAAAATTCTTTATAGAGAAATAGATACAATCGTATTGTTGGTTTTGAAGACAGCTTTGACTTTTGTGACAGCCACCAAGGGTGTGAATTCCATTTTTTTTTCTAAGTTGCTGATCTTGTCCTCTGTGATACTAGGCTCCTATAGTATATAAAGTAAAATGTTAGAGTATCCAAATTTGCAACAGAATTATTAGGACTTGACTAATATTTTTGGACCAAATAACAACTGAGTTAACCCGGAATTTCAGAACTCTTCTGTGAGAATGTTTTGAAAATAATACCTTAATAACCCTTTGATACAAACGTAATGCTTCTAGATATAATAGAGTGTATTTTCATTTGTATTCAAATAAGAAATTTATACCACACATATACAACTTTGAAGAACTTAAAAAAATTTTTGGAAAAAAAGAAAAGAAAAAAAAAAACAGACCCCAATTCAATTTGCATTTCAGTATATAAGCTCTGAGTGGTTTAAGTATCTCAAGTGAGAAGTCAAAGTTGACATAAAAAGATAAAACATTTCCTTATTTTCCCAGTCTGGGTTCTGAAGTTAAACTATATAATTCATGGCTTCAAACTGAGAAAGAATGTCCACTTTGCCTTTTATTATAAGTAAAATGCCCCTAGTTTCAGCCCTGCCAAGTGCTTGCTTCCTGGCATTAGAAACAAGGGCCAGATGGCCAACCAGCAATATCAGCACCCTATGGTGATGAACAAGTGACAATTTGCTTGGTGATCAAACATAATTTAAGGTCTTTTAACCTTTGAAATCCAAGATATCATAGTGACAGATTCAATTATTCTTTAAAGTACAAACAATTACCTGCTCTGCCCTCAACCTTCTCCCCACTGTGATCAAATAAATACTCAAACTTACATTGCTCAGGTATTAAGCCTCTTTGCATGTCTCGGGTATAAAATGTTTTATCACATATCCCAAATGAGAAAAATGCCATCCAGGCTGTGGACAAGCAGATAAATGGAGACTCAAGTGGCTCCCTGGAAGAGACTAAACATCCCTACCTACAGAAGTATTAAAAAACTGAGTTCCCTACATGCATGGTCAATTGGGTTTTGCAAAAGGTGCCAAGATAATTCAATGGGGAAAATGTCTTCTTAGAAAATAATGTTGAAATAATTGTGTATCCATATGCAAAAATGAAGCCTGGACTTTTTCTTCACATTATACATATTAAAATGAGATGGGTCATGTATCTAAATTTAAGAGCTAAAACTATATAACTTCTGGAAGAAAACAGAGGCAAAAGTCCTTGAAACTTTGGATTAGGCAAGTATTCCTCAGATAAGACACAAAAGGCACAAACCATAAAAACAAACAAACAAAAAACTATGGACCCAGTTGCCAATAAGTTTATTTTTCTTTCTAGGGCACTTCCTTCAGGGATCCACCATAATCCATTTTATTCTATGTTATAATTTTAATAAGACTTTGTATTTTACTAAACTATGAGATCCCTTAAGGCAGAAACCATTTTTCAGACATCTTGGTATTTTGGCATCTAATATAGTGTACATTACTTTAGAAAGACTTAGTCAGTGTTTTTTAAGGAGAAAAACAATCTAATACACTAAACTTTTATCCATTTATTTTATTGCTATTGCTATAAGACACTGAATCATTATGTGTAGATATTATATATAATATGTACATAGTATATGTTATAGACATATATGTGTGTTTATTTTTAGACCTAGAGCCATATGTCTAGTCATGGAAGCTCCAGGAAACAAAGCCAGGGCGTTACTTTCCCTTTATAGGAAATATAGCGATCTCAGTCATACATTTGAGCTTTCATAGTTTTATATTAATACAATAAAATTTTGGTATAGAACCTTTTATCGATATGATGATTTCCTTAAACAATGACAACAAAATGATAATGCATGTCCTTTCCTCCAACAAGAGCACAGAAAGAGTTATTTTGCTCTACCAGCTCCTAGTATAGACAACCATGGCTAGAAAAGCATGGTCTTCAGCAGCAAAATAATCAGATCTCATAAATTCTACACTGGTTGAGGTCGTAAGATTTTGATGAAATCTGCTTTCCTACAGAAGTTACTGATACTAATTCTCCCATTTGACCCAGTTACTCATAACAGTAAAGTTTATCATTGCCCTTATTTTTTGTGCTGACCTCAAAAGCAGGAAGAAGTGTACAGATTTCTGGGAGGGCAAAGGTTACCATGAGCTCTACCCTCTCACTCCCTTCTTGGAAGTCATTCCATTTCAGAGAATCACAGTAAATACCCTTACTATTCTCTGCATAGAATCATCCTGGAACACATTTTAACTTTAAAATAAGCATAAATTTTCTGCAAGTCCCAAAGGCGATGTCAGGAAAAGAGACAGATAGAACTCTGGAGATAAATTCTTTCTTTACAAAGTTATTAAATTATTAAAGTTTCATGGTGTGCTATTGCAAGAACAAACTTGTCTCTTTGAACTGTATTAAAAAGATGTCACCTTCAAGTCTCCTCTCATTACTATTTGATGTGTGATGAACACCAACAGGGAGCTTTGGTAGCTTTGGATCACGCTGAATCACCAACATTAAAGATGAAGGGGGAAACAAAACAAACAACAACAATAACAAAACAACTACCAGGCCCTCTAATCTCTAGTAGAGCTAGACTGGTTCCTACTGAGAATTTGAAGAAACTTTGCTCATTCATAAAATGCTTTCTTGAGTGACCTAGCCTATGAGAGTACCAATCTAAGGTGCCCATTGTTAATCCATCTCTTTAGATAACTATGCATGCAAAATACTGTCTCTTCCTAATTCCAAGCCTGTCTTACACTTCTCCCTATAGCTAAAGCCATTTGAGTCCCAAATCAAGTCCTTTCCCTAAAGTTCTTCCCAGTGATGTGTACCTACCACATGAAGAAGAAAAAAATTCCTGCTTCTTTTCTGTTGATCCAACTTGATGTTTTACTAGACTATTGACCCATGCTTATTACTATGCTATTTACTGAAATCCCAGTGGCATCTCTTTCTTTTCAGAAAAAAAATATATATGTATGTATATATATATATATATATACATATATATATATGTATATATATATATATGTATATATATATATATATATGTATGTATATATATATATATATATATATGTATGTATATATAGTCCTTCCCTGATAACCCTCGAGGTACACTAGTCTTCTTTTCCTCAGATACATCCGGCTCATTCTCACATGTTTTCTTTTCCTAGAACCCTCCTTTCTCAAAATTTTGACTATCTCATTTCTCCTTGTTTAACAGGTCTTAGATCCACTGTCGTTTCCTCAGAGAAGACTTCAAGAATCACTCAGGCTAAAGTAGATACCCCACCCAGTCACTGTCTATAGTATAGCATCAATTATCTCTCCTCATAACACATATAACTGCCTGATGTTATGTGTGTAGCTCTGATTTTCTCTTCCCAGCCAAGCCCAGTCATCACAATGTCATCTATGAAAGCAAATAGCTCATCAGTCTGTTCATACCCATTAAAACTAGTGTCTAGAACAGTGCCTAACATCCCATGGATATTTTGTAAATGAAGATCCCATGTGAACAGGCTTTCAACTTGATAATCCCACTACTGATGGAAAAGGAACTCACAGTTCAGAACAAACCATATTTACTTCCACTTATAAAATAAATAGTTAGTAAATCCTAATTCTGCACAAAGCACTGGTTGGGTAGGAGAGGGGCTTAAAAATGAACTATCTACAAATGCTGCCCTTCCTTTGTATCATATGTCCTAATTGAGGAGATGCTATATGTTAATTAGTGACAATAGCATAATGTATTAAAAGAGAAATACAAGCAATGTCCATGGGATTTTATACGTGGATGAATCCACCTCAGCTGGGTGATTCAGAGAGAGCTTGTGGAAAGAGACATCAAAGATGTTAGTGTAAAGGTGTTACGGAGATGATCCAGAAAGAGCAAAGAGGATACCTGAAGGTCACATGGGCGAACTAGAACAGAAAAGGAGATATTTAGAAGACGTGGTTGTAGAAAAAAGTATGAATGCTATTGAAAGACAGTATAAAAAGTCAGGCTTTAATCCTTCAGGCCAATGCTTCTCAAAATGAAGTACCTGTATCCCAGAATTTTGGGGGTATAAGAGGAACCAAATGCTATATATTCCACATATGCCTGAATCATCAATTTTACTTCATAGCAATTAATTTAAAATGTATATTGGAGAGAAATACAATGGGCATTTCAATATGCATTAAATATGAAAACAACAAGATTTGTTTAATGTCTAGCTCATGGTAGGTTACTTTAGGATATTTTGGTCGGAAAAATATTTGAAAACTAATGCTATAGCAGAGGTCAGCAACCTTGCTCACAGGTCAAATATGCCTTTCTTGGTTTTGTGAATATAGTTTTATTGTAATATATGCATGCCCATTAATTTAGATACTATCTATGGCTGCCTTTGTACTCCAATGGTAGATTTGAACAGTCATAACAGAGATCAGATATCTAATGCAAAAGTTAAAATACTATCTGGAACTTTAAAGAAATCTTTTGCTGTCTCCTGCTATAGGTAATGGCAAGCCACTGAATATTTTTCAGAAAGAGTGAAATGTAATCATAGTATTTTTGGAATTTAATTGTATAGAATCATATAATATGAGATAAAAATAAAAATGTTTCAGAAGCAAGGCGACAGGTTAGGGAGAAATGAAAGAGTCCAAGCCAATAGTTATGAGGATCTAGAAGAAAATGGCAACAGCACAGAAAGGAAGAAATAGAATAAATAGTTTTGCAGTAGAACTGCATACCAAATAAATAGTCGCATGGAGAAAAATGAAAGTTGATTAAGTTCTAGAGTCAAGGTTGCTGAGGAGCTGGGTAGCCAAAGCAGGGAACGCGGAGCTGTATGTGCAGGGTTAAAGCACATATTGAATATGTTTGCAAACTTCATGAGGGGTTATTGTGGACACATCCAATGGACTCCACTTGAGCTGAAAAGTAGAAATCAGAAACATAAATGGAAAAACAACAGGTTACCTTGATGTATTATTTATAATTCTAAGAGTTGAAAGGAAAGAATTGGTAGAGAAATAGTGCTAAAGGTAGAGAAACAAAATTTAAGAATGGGAGAAAGAAGAGAATGCTGAGAGAGACACCTGTGCTGATTTTTG
This sequence comes from Neofelis nebulosa, assembly GCF_028018385.1. NCBI lineage: Eukaryota > Metazoa > Chordata > Mammalia > Carnivora > Felidae > Neofelis > Neofelis nebulosa. Next base: position 92,769,039 of record NC_080791.1, read on the forward strand.
ACTCTTTAACTGACCATCTGAATAGTGGGTCCGTTCATTCTTCAACATGCTTCTAGGTACATGATGTACCTCATACCATGGTGGGCATAAAGTACTAAATTGCAAATCAATGCAAGACATATTGCTATCAAGAAACACCACTTTGGTGTTAAAAAAAAATGCAAGGGACAATTTTTAATCTTAGATTCAAATAAGCAGGTGACTTTTCTAGACACAAGGAACAATATATTGTATCTCAACATAACACAGAAATGGAAGGAATATGCAGCATAGAACACTGGAAGAAGAGAAAAATCTCCCAGATTTAGCAAATAACCAGTGGACATTTTGTAGAGCACATTGAAGAGAAGAGATCTTCATAGGAATTCACAATAAATAAAAGAGTGAAAGCCTTCCTCAAATAGAATAAGGGCCTTGAGATGAGAGAACAATCTGTTCCAGTGTGGACTAAATGGTACAAGAACAATCTGGAAGAGAAATCAGTGGAAGCTGGAAAAAATGGAAACTGAATCAGAAAAGCAACATATAGTGCCTCAAAATCTCCCTTTAACAACTCTGGTGATGTTCTATCGATTCATTAAGGAAAAGGGACTAGAACTTTATGTTGGAAGTCATCTGATGTTTACAATTTGTTTAATGCATTTAGAATCAATTCTAGAATTACATTTGGGTGGTTCTCACTCCTTGATATGGATTTAGTTGTCATCAGTCAAGTTTTTGGTTACCATATATGGTTACAATTAAAGAAATTTTCTAGTCAGTAAAATATAGCTAGCTGGAGTGAATCCAGACTGACAATTTTGGTGAAACCTAGAATGCTGAGTGTGGGAACCACATAAGTGGCACCCTCTCAGAACATATTTTTGAAGAGAATCATTTCCTTTGGTGTATGTTAGACTTGGCCTTGGCACAAGCCTTCTGTCTCACCTACTTACTCAATTACACTGAGAAATCTTCTACACAGAGTGTTTGGGGATTTGAATGTGAGGAGCTGCAAAAAATACAGTTGTGCACAACATAGTAGTCATCTACAATAAGCGCATTTGCTGAATTTGTTATGTTTTACAGACATGTTTCAGTTGAGCCTTACATCAACATCATAAGGCATGTGTGAAATTCCTACTTTTCTATATGAGAAAGAAGAACGTGTACTGGGAGGGAAAGACCATGCCAAAGGGCATGCACAGATAGTAACCTGAATTTGTATTTCAGTATCTTTTGAACTGTGTTTGGGTGATCATTTGGTTTCCTCATATTTCAATACAAACAATAACCATCTGTAGCATATTTCTCTAATACATATCACAGCACTTCACTTCTGGAGAGGCAATTTTATATATATGTGTGTGTATATATATATATATATATACACACACACACACACATTTATATATGTATGTATATGTATGTATACATATATGTACATACACACAGAAATTCATCTATATATAAAATGTGTGTATATAATGTGTGTATATATATGTAGGTATATGTATATATGTATATGCACACACATATATCTTTTTCCCAAAGGTTATTCTGATTCTCTGGGGAAAAAAACTGAAAGGATTCATTTTAAGTATTCACATCAAATACGTGAGCTCATATACTCAGGGTGGAGAGGATCAGGTGAACATTCTAATTCTGACATGAAATACAGTCCTTACATAGTATAATTGACCACAATTAGCTCAAAGTGGAAAGATGTGGACAACCTACTAGATGTGGCCCATAAATGATCAGTGTCCAGGAATTTAACCCTGTCAGTATATTCTCCTGACCTGCAATTAGTCTTAATGGGAAAGCATTGAAATTGATGCATCCACTCAAATTGTTATCATAGTTGATGCAATAGTAGTATTTGGAGAAAGGTAAAAATGAGGGGAGACTAGAAGGAAGGAATGAAAATGCATGCTTCTCACTGTGGATATTTTCAAAGTAAAATCATCAGTCCTTTCCTTCCATTTCATTACTCAGCCCAAATGCCATCAAGCCAAGTTGAGTGGGAATTGTATACAGGGATGGAATTACCATGGCAACCAGATTAAAAAGTTGTCTCCCTGCTGCCAATTTAGCTCACTGAATAATACTTTGTTTTTACCTTTCTGGAAAATTAGATGGAAGGTAATTCTGAAACTATGTATAACCATCAGTAGCTTCAAGCTATGACTTGGGTTAGTTTCCCTAGGGGTAAAACATATGAATAATTTTGTGTCCCCCACAAGATAAAATACAGAATTTCAGGTGGCTAGGAATTCAGACTATTATGATCTGTAAGTCACCAATGTCTCCATATTTCAAGTGCTGTTTAGTCATTTATTGAAGGTCTCAGTTTTCAAGGATCGGAGCATGGGGTTGTGAGCAAGAGCTCAAATAATCATGATGTTAGAATGAGATGGCCTTTTGTTTCCAGTGATATGGTGGAACAGACACCCTGACAAACCTTTTTATGTGGTTATCTACAACACTGTGAAAATACTAAAAATAAAAGTGAAAAAAATGCAGTGATGCATATTTAAAGATTAATTCCTCTGTAAAAACCAACAAAACAATCAAAAACACTTAAATAAAATGTCATTATTTTAAAGATTTCAGAGAGCTATTGTCTAAGGACACTAAGCTGCCGAGAGCAATAATCTCTTCCTGGGGGAACAGAGATCTGTCACCTCTGGGGGGCATTTATTGAGTGGGCACATTCACAGAGGAGCGAGCCAGCCGTAGACAGAGGGATCAGCCTGGCAGAAGAGAAGAGTGCACTTTAAATGGCTCTGGAATAACTAGTTGTATTTATGGAAAAAAAATAAAATAAACCTGAACACTTTCTCATACCATCCACAAAAACACCTATGAGATGAATCATAGACCTAAATGTAAAAAATTAGATTTATAAAGCTTCTAAAAGACAACTATCTTTAGGGTCTATAGATAGGCAAAGACTTCTAAAAACACAAAAGCACAAATGATGAAAGAAAAAATAAGTAATTGATTATAACACATTAAGAACTTTTATCAAAGACACATTTAAAAAGACTGACAGACTGAAAGAAAAGTATCTATACTACATATATCTGACAAAAAACACAAAAAACAAAAAGAAAAAAGATGACCTTCATACCAGCAATCATATATACATTATAAAAGATCTATTTTAAAATAATTTATATATGATAAATGATAATTATTTATATATGATAAAATCTGTATTTGTTATATATATACAGAAACCACAAATCAATAAAAATACATAAACAACTTTGGGGCTCCTGGGTGGCTCAGTCGGTTGAGCGTCCAACTTGAGCTCAGGTCATGATCCCGCACTTAGGGGGTTGAGCCCCACGTCAGGCTCTGTGCTGACAGCTCGGAGCCTGGAGCCTGCTTCGGACTCTGTGTCTCCTTCTCTCTCTCTGCCCTCCCCCGTTCCCACTCTGTCTCTTTCTCTCAAAAATAAATAAACGTCAAAAGAAAACAAAAAAAAAATACGTAAACAACTCAATAAAAATTGGCACAAAACACACTTCACAAAGGAAGATATGCAGTCAGTGAGGAAATGGCAACAGATCAGTATCATTATAGGTCTGAGAAATATAAGTGCAGTATTAATTATATTAAAGAACTGTATTTCACTTATCTTGAGCCAAATAATTTAAAGTTTCAAATGGATTTATTAGTATGACTTGTCTCATTGGGAATTTTCTCTTCTATTTTTTAAATGATAAGCTGTTTAGAACTTCTCCAAAATCAGGGCATGTAAGATGCAACCAATTTTGCCTTCTGTTAAAACTACACTAATTGAATCAATTTCCCTTTTCACCATGTATATGGAGAAAGGTCCAGGTAATTGTAAACAATGGGCTACTTGACAGCTTATATCAAATAACTTACAGGTATATAATGATTTTTTCATACTCTATTTTATTTAATACTACTTTTGAATGTGACATTTTTCAAAAATTTTTTAATGTTTGTTTATTTTTGAGAGAGAAATGAACGTTTGTTTATTTTGACAGAGTGTGACTGGGGGAGGAGCAGAGAGAGGAGACACAGGATGTGAAGCACATCCCAGACTCTGAGCTGTCAGGACAGAGCCCAACTCTGGGCTCCAACTCAGAACCATGAGATTATGACCTGAGCCAAAGTGGGAGGATTAACCGACTGAGCCACCCAGGCGCCCCTTGAATGCTACCTTTTAAGGTGAGTATCATTTTTATACTATAGATGTGAAAATCCAGGCTTTAGCATACCAAGAAATTTGCCCCCAAACAATATTATTAGCACACATTAGAGACACAAACCTTGAACTTCTAATTTTAAATTATGTATAATTTTCACAAAATGCACAAAATGTTTGCCATGTTCCAAATTAAGATTGTCATCAGGAGTGAATTTCATGCTGCACTCTGAAAGTCTTCCTTCTTATACTAGTTTAAGTGAACTGTACCCGAGACTGAGAGAGAAAAGGAACTTTCTCTTTGTCAAAGTAGGAAGCATATGAGCATTTTGAAGCACGAGTCCTGAAGCCATTCATATTTGGGTTTGAATTCCATCTCTGCAATTTAGCTGCTTTGGGACTTTGGATATATTACTAAATATTTCTAACTTTAAGTTTCTTCATCTATAAAATAAGTGTAATAACAGCATATATGATACAGTGATACTAGATGAATTGAAATGATACACAAAAGTACTAGCCAACCATAGACAAAAAGCTTGCTATTATTTACATTATTAATAAGAACTGGAATAGGGATCCAAAAAGACAGAGGAAGGAAAACTCTTGGACCTAACATTTCATTGGCAATTTGGGCTCACATAAAATATTACTCTGAGGGGGCGCCTGGGTGGCTCAGTCGGTTAAGCGTCCGACTTCAGCTCAGGTCACGATCTCGCGGTCCGTGAGTTCGAGCCCCGCGTCGGGCTCTGGGCTGATGTCTCAGAGCCTGGAGCTTGCTTCTGATTCTGTGTCTCCCTCTCTCTCTGCCCCTCCCCTGTTCATGCTCTCTGTCTCTCTCTGTCTCAAAAATAAATAAAACGTTAAAAGAAATTAAAAAAAAAATATTACTCTGAGAAGATTCCTCAGAGGAGGCCTAAGAAACTGGTTATTTAGTACTTGGGGACATCTCCACCCTACTCACTGTTATCACTTTGATTCATGCTGTTGTACTAGTTTGTTTTCCTTTCCTGCATTTCATTGTGCTTGTTTGTTTTCCTTTCCTGTATTCCATTTTGGCATTTCTCATGTCTGATGCACCTCACACTGCCAATGCACTTGACTGCTTAGCCTCACACATCAGGGAGGGATTATTTATTATAACTGCACATTTTTGTTTTGGTACAACTGAAGTCAAAAGTCTTCGCATGTGTCAGCATACTGATAGATGTATATTCAACAAAGGAGAGGATTTCAGCAAATCTAGGATTCTTCCATAGTTTATCTGCATAATTTAAGCAAATGGAAGGTGGTGGGTGTTTCCCATAAATGTTATCAAGACAACAATTTCCGTAGACTGTACTATTTTGATTTTGCAGAAGTAGTCTAGGTACCTAACTGTATATCCTTTTCTCAAGAAGAAATTTATGAATTTACCTTTGTTTATTTCTCTGATAAAACTTAACCTTCAACAGTAATCCTGAAAGTGCATATTTCCGTTACGAAATGAATTATTTTTTAAGTAACAGTATAATTTGTTTAACATTCCTGTGTGTCTCCCTTATCTTCAAAGTAAAAGATATTTCACGTAGTCCTATAGAACAATTAGGTAGATGCACATTTTTTGTGTGTATGCAGCATTTAATAAATTTTGAATGAATGCTTCATTTAACTGATGGATGATTATCTGATTAAACTGATGATTTTTCTCTGATTTAAGAATACTGACTTAAATTGGCTTGTCTTGACACCATTTAAAACACATATGAACTAGAAAAATAAACAAATTATATCACAATTTTAGACTGTCTGACTTTTAATAAGTGCCAATTACTTTTAGATCCTTAATAAAAAAAATAAATGAATATATATGTGTGTATATATATGTATTTTTTTCAGAGCATAAGGAGAATATTAGTACCAAGTGATGTCTACAACAGGTATGAATAACTAGTAGCTGCCTTAACAAAACAGAAAAAAGTTTGTTAACTACTTCTATCACTAAGAGGTTTATTTCATAATTATAAGTAATTAATTTAAAACTTTCAGAAGCCTATAATTAAATTTTAAATTTGAAAATATTCACCTCAGATGTGATTTTCTGTCAAAGAGTCCTTATATGGGTACAACTATTAAAAGAAGACAAGATTGTGAAGTAATGTCTTGAAATTAGGGTATCAATAGAAGAACAATAAAGTTTCTTTGTTGTCTCCTGCTGTAGTAGTTAATTGGCCTTTTATAAGCCACATGAATGCCGAACTTCTTTAATTTAGCCTTGCAAATATATCTATTTAAGGATGCAATTATAATCAGTCAATATGTAAACCAAACTGATTATAACCAATATATAACCAAACTGAATGTTGAAGAAAGGAAAGCAAATAGATGTATGCTTTAAAAAAAAAGCATAATTTGAAAAACATTTATCTTTTCTTTTACTCACAAAATATCTTGCAAAGTATTGGCCACAAGTTAGGTAACCTATATTAACTGCTGATTGATTTATCCTTCAGTCTAAAGTCTTAATATTGTTTTAGGAATATTTATTAAAATTGGTAATAAGCTCCCTCCAAAAACTGAGTTAGTCTTCCTTCTAGATAGACTAAGAATTAGATTTACATGAGACACATTAAGAAGAAGAAGAAGAAGAAAAAGGTTTATTTTGTGTGCATGGAGGCCCAATGATGAAACTGAGTTCTAAAGAAAAGACAAAGGCAGCCACAGTTTTTATATTTTTCAGATGAAGAGACAATAAATCAATGAGTAATTGACAGGACAAAGAAGATTTACCTTTGGGAGCTACAGTTAGTAAGGAATTCTATACAGAATATGGGCTTGGGTAGTAAATGAGTAAAAAGTAAGGGTTTTTGTACAGCATTCTCAGATCCAAATTTCCTATATCTGGTGATAAGGATGTGTTTTATCTCCTGGTAAAGAGAAGGTATCTTTCATTTGGGAGATTTATTTTGTGCTTCCAGAGGGACAGAGGAGAATCTGAGCATCCTTCTTACACAGCTTATCTCTTAAGTAACTTGTGTTTAAAATGATCAATATGCCAAAGTGGCACGTTTTGGGTGGCCTGCCCTTGGCCTCCACAGGGTCATACCAAAGACTCAATGCCAAGGTGAATGCATCAGACACTCAGAGCAATTCTAAGACATTCTAAGACAATTAGAAGCTTCAAGAATCTACTCTTCTTCTGTACCTCAAGCCACAAAGCTTATTATTTGTTTAGTTAATTTACTGTGCTTTGATCATTTATCATTTGTGGTTGTTAGTAAATGAAACTAGGCTTACATTTTATAGACACGAATGCATTTTATGTGTTTTTGAGCCCAGCATTAGTCAGTGGTAGCTTTGTTCATATAATGCTATTAACTTATGGGTTAAAGCAAAGAAGGACCCTTGAACAATTTGGAATTCAAATAAAAATGCTTCTTGATTTATCTTCTTCGTAATTCAATCAGAAGTGAAACAGCTAAATATATACAACTCAAAAAACATTCCTTTAAACTTTTATTCAATTTTATTGTTTTTTTTTTTCCCCAACAGATCCAAACATTTTACTTTTCTATTTAACTTATTAGGGGCATCTTAAATAATGTCCCTAGATACTTATTGCCAGCTAAATTATTTGCCAGCTTCATACCTTCACAACTCCTACTTAATGGTCAAATCATTAGCATTTGGTTCTATTTCTACTAAAGCTACCAGCGCCAAGGTACAACAGAGAGGAGTATTAACAATATTCTTTTTTTTTAATTAAAAAAATTTTTTTAACGTTTATTTTTGAGACAGAGAGAGACAGAGCATGAACGGGGGAGGGTCAGAGAGAGAGGGAGACACAGAATCTGAAACAGGCTCCAGGCTCTGAGCTGTCAGCACAGAGCCCAACAAGGGGCTCAAACTCACAGACTGTAAGATCATGACCTGAGTTGAAATCAGATGCTTAACTGACGGAGCCACCCAGGCGCCCCAGCAATGTTCTTAAACTAAATGTTACCTCTGTACTTATCAATACAAATGACTCTTATGTAACCTGATATCAAGGCATTATGCAACACAAGTCTCATTGTGTACCCATTATGGTATCGTCTGGAAAATGAGCTAGAAATTTACTAATGAAAGATTTCTGGACCATAGTTACATTTGAAAAGAACATATTATCCAACTTGTAATTTTCATATTAGAATTAAATAAAGACTTCGAATGCATTTTGTTGAGATTTAACCTGAAGTCTTTCAATTAGATAATCTATAAAACATTATCTGAACATCTTACTACATATTACCCCTATTGTAGTAATTTAAATATATGGTAATATATTACGGTTGAAATGACTACATCTTTGAGAATTCTATAGACAAGGTATATGAGTTTCCTGCCTGTCATATTTATAAATAAACATTGAATCGAATTGCTTTTATAATATTTCAGCATTGGATGACATTTATTCCTACTTGAGATTTCAAATGAGCTCAAGGAATGACTTCAGAGTCAAGCTGTGACCATATAAATACAAGCTTTGAGACAAACAAGTAGATTTCCTTTCTCTGTCACAGGATTATATATTTTGCCGTTGCCAAGCAAAAAGACTTTGCATATGCCAGTAGAATCTCTTTTTGTAATGGTGACCTTATGTGCTTTTGACATCCTCTTTCCATTTGATGAAGGGAGGCACTCAAGTCAGCTTTGGAAGGAAAAAGCCTCATGAATAATAGCTTGACACAAAATCTTCAGATCTAGCATATTATGCTGTGATAATCAAATCCCCCTGGATTTGCATCATCTTTTGATTTAAAGTAGAGCCTACATACCAGAGAGAAGATCAAACTCTAGCACATGTTATTCATTCAATTTTTTGTCTTCCATATGGCCCTTGCATACAGTGTGTCTTTGCTATCAGATTTAAACATTCTCTCCATTTTCCATTAACTGATAAAGATTCAACCACAGTATATGTCATATTCTGCACTAGTACATTTGCTTTTACTATTATTCATAATGCCTTGAACTAATTATTGCTAATAATTTTCCCAATTAGACACCTCAACCCTGATCTCCATCCTTCCTGGGAGCTCTCTGATCTCCCTTTTGGGAAACTCCAGTTTATGTCATCTTGGTGGAAAATAGTGCAGAGATTCGTTACTCTCACGATCAAGGTTGGCAAATCATACGAGTTCTCTGGTAACTCCAAGTCTTGTGCAAGAATATGGGGAGATGTGATAATCAATCTCTGCAGTGGCAGTGCCAGATTGCAAACCAAAGTATCACTGACATTTGTTATGATTCTTGCTATACAATGCTTCCTGTTTCCCTTAGCCTTCCTCCCATTTAAACTGACTTCTTGGTCTCTTGAGTGCTTAAGACAGACTAAAACTAATTTCCGAATTTGTAACCAAAGTATTCCAGGTGAAACTAAGACTCTAAGGGAGGTACAATCATTCCTGACATGCATAGCTGGTAACAGCAGAACACAATTATGCATTTAGATCAATTCTAATACTGACCCTAGTTCTCTTTCCCCTACACCAAAGTTTCTTTCTTCAGATAGCTAGATTCTGTGTAACTATATTTTTTTAATGCACTAGCTCCTTAACAGAGTAAATATGTTTTCAGAATGAAAACAAATGGAATTGATTCATATAGTATGTTTTATTAGTTATCTGTTTTCTCTTATCGTGCCTAGAATCACAACTGATACTTCTGAGGTTATCAGTAAATAAAACACTGAGAAAAGCTTTATCATAAAATTCAATAAAATTTTTGTAATGAATAAATAAATTTTAATAATATGGAGACAGACCAGCTAATTCAGTAACACTCAAATTCAAGTACATAGCTCTCTTTTACTTGGTGTATTTAATATGTACAAAGTGGAACACCATTTTTATTATCTGATCAAAGAAAACCTTCTGTATCCATGAACTTTTTTTATATCTTTAAAAGACATGAATCTAAATTCTTAAAGGAAATATTTTGATGTAATTTAACCTAATTTAATTTAATTTTTAATTATGGAAATATGCAAAAGGACTTTTATTTAGAGGCTTATGTTTCTTTCAGCTGAGGTCAACTTTGAAATACCCACCTGTCAAGCTTCCAGAGTTATCAACAATTCTAATGCTTTGGGTACATACAAATTTTAGCATCTTAAATGTATTCCATTTTCTTTCCAGTAAGTATTAATTTGATCGTATCACAAATTCATGCTTCATTAAAGTATTTTGAACTCATTCAAATTCAGCAAGATCGCTCCATCCACACCATATTTTTTGATTTAAATAAATTCCTCTAAGGTAGGGATTACCAAGCCTTTGATCTCTTACAAAAAGAGACATAGAAGCTTAATCTAGAACACACTTCATAAGTTTTTTGAATGAATGAATGCATTAAAATATATACATATATATATTTTTAATGTTCCTCAAAGATCTGTGAGAATGAATCAAAATTAATCTCTTAAAATGACAATATTCATGATTCTACCTTCTTTTGGAAGTCCAGGCTATATGACTACAAAGAAAGTCTGCCCCAAATTTCAAAGACTTGGCAGTGAATTAAATCTAACCTAAAGTATACATTGAGACAAAGGTATTTCTCAATTACTGTTTAAAAAAAAAAAAATTCAAAGAGCAAAGATTATAAATAGATAAATAAATAAGTAAACCCAATGAATGAACAAAGCAGATTTTCATAACGAAGTTGCAGTTTCCAGTTGGTATGCTAACTAGTTTAAGTTTTTTAAAAACACTATTCATATACTTCTATTACCAGTAAGCATCTTAATTTAATCCCATCATTTCCCAAAAAATCACTTTGAATGTTATTTTTTATATTTATAAACTCTACCTTTATCTGAAGTTTTAACTCCATAAAAAATGCTACACTTTCCTTAAACATAAATCCACAAATCTTTATTGAAACCTATCTTGCACAGGCTGACTTGGACCGTGTATCAGTCCAGTTGCTGCCCTTGAATTGCAGGGATTGTAAACCACATTGGTCAAAAATAGTTACTTCTGATTCTTTTTGTGAAGAATTTAAGAATTCTAAGCAGTTAGGAAACCCATCAGAATTTTTTTATGTTTCATGTTTCAAAATTTTGTATTTATCTGAAGTGAAAGATTAAAAACTCCACTAAAATTTGATAGTCAATATAACATTTTAAATAATCGTCCTTTTACGCTTTGGATTACAGTTTCATCAGATTTACACAAAACATGTGAATTTCTCTAAAATTAGTCCTGCTTTTCCTCTTTCCTTTCCTTTCCTTTCCTTTTCTTTTTCTCTTTTCTTTTCTTTTCTTTTCTTTCCTTTCCTTTTCTTTTCTTTCCTTTTCTTTTCTAACAGTTAGCTTACCTGTTCACCATTGAATAGGTCTCTGCAGAATAAAACACCAGGTTGCCATAATATTCACAAATTAGTCCACGTCAATAAAATGATCAGCACCTATTTAGTGCTTCAAAATATGTTATTTTTCTTAGGGTACTGTGTATTTATAGGCTCAAGAAGTGGTATGGAATAATCTAAGCTGTGAAGCAAAATAGTGTGAACAGGTGTATTTGTGCTTAAGATGACTATATTAAAGACATAGTTAAAAGGTGTATATTCCTGTTAAGATAACTCCTTTTGAAGGAGTGGGCGAGCAATAGTCTGTAGTCTACAGATTGAATCAAGAAATTTTCTTGGATGAGAAATAAAGGAGCCAGAGGTCACAAACTATTCAAATTTTTCATCAAGACACTTGATTCAAGTTTCTCATGCTCATATGTTCATGTCTATCCTTCTTAAATTTAGTACAACTCCTGTGAATGGCTGTGAATCACAGCATATGATGTACTAACAGGTATAACCTTTTCTTAGCCTCCTTCCAAAACCCTAAGATTTCCAGGGTAACTATGTGTTGGCTGTGCATCACCTAACAAGATATTCCAACCAGTACAACTGAATGTTCTCCCCTATATTCTAAGCAGCACATTCCCTCACAAGACTGGAATATTTTACTGAATTCAATAGACAAGGTGGGCTCAATCCCCTGCATCCTTGCTACAATCTTGTTTTGTTTTGTTTTGTTTTGTTTTGTTTTGTTTGTTTCTCCTGCCTAACGTGACATGAAATAATCAGTCATAATCCTTAAGTTTCAGTTTATTCACATATCACCTGCAAATTAAACCCCCAAAGCTGATATGAATGAGATGTGTCTGCCAGCATAGAACAGAGAGATCTAGTAAGTACTCTTTATCATATATTTTAACTAATGGAGTTGGGAGAAGTGATATCTGATCTGTTCTCTCCTCCCTTCGCCTCCCCACCCCTCCTCTTTTTTCTCTTCTCAGCTGTCTTCCATGTATTCCAGATCCTTAGCAAAATTTGTTAAATCTATACAGCCTTTTGTTATATCTCTTGAAGAAATGGGTACGGAAAATAAATCACTATTTTAAAGGAAAGCATACGGAAATTGTCGAAGGACTATGTGGCAAAATGTTGGGGAGGAGGAAGTGAAATAAGAGAAAGACCTAGAACAGCTATTCAGACTAAAAGGTGGTAAGTGGTAGATAAAATTTATTGACACTTTCCATGAAGGCTTTGAAAATATTTGAGACACTGGACTTAAATTGCATGATCATTTAAGTACACATAGTTCTTAGAATAATGCTTGGCATATAGTCAACACTGTGTGTGTGTTAACTGCTATTAACATATTATTATTATTGTTGCTAATATTTTTATTCCTGCAGTCACCTAGGGTACTGGGTTTGACCTTGTGTTTGCTTGTTTGTCTTGGTTTTTTGGATACTTAGGAAATGGGATACCACAGAAAAGTGGAAAACGTAAAGACACTTAGGCTACACATACTATATAGTATCACAATTTCCCCCTCCTAACCTGGCAAATTCTCTATTTAAATAGATTAAACGTATATTACACACACACTTAATCTGTTTATTAGTATGAAGTGGGTAAGAAAAATTATCTAGGTTAGAGTTGTAGTCAGAAGCTTTAACCCTCATGAGATCTGTGACTTGTCAAAATAAATAAATACAGAAAAAAAAAGTTCTTAGAACCTTGATTTCTGTCTCATAGGCCCATTGTGAAAGTTAATTACATTAACTTTATAAAATCCTTTTTATCCATGTATTCATTTATTCATTAAAAAGTAATTATTTTCATGGTGAGCATTTATAGCTACACAAGATAAAATTGTGAAAAAGATGATGTCTGCCTCCATGGAGCTTTTATTCTTGTCTTTAGGAGATAGAGAATGAATAAGTTAGTACAAATAAATAAACAATGTAATTACAAAGTGTGGCGGCGCTAATAAAGCAAACAGCCTGATCTGATAAAGAGTAATTAGAATGTGGCAGAAAGTATCTCTGAGGAGGTCTCATTTAAGCTGGGACTTGAAAGTTGAGTAAATGCCATACAGAGAGAAAAATAGAAAGTGTAAAGAGTCTGAACGTGGAGCAAACTTGACATATCTGAAGATCAACAAAGAGATAAGTATGACTAGAATGAAGTGAATAGCAAAGGAGACCAGATGGGACATGGAGGCAGAAACAGTATATATGAGTCAGGCATAGAGTTTGATATTATTCTAAATTCAAGGGGAGCCATGGGAAGACTTAATGAGAACAATGGTGGGTAACATATCTGACTCTTTTTTTTTTTTTTTTTTGATCACTGGCTACCCTAAGAAGAAAACATTATCAAGAGATAAGCACAGAAACAGGGAAACTGGTTAAGAGTCAGGTGTTAACCAGTCATGTGGTAGCATTACAGATAGAAGTAAAGAAAGCCTATCTTTATTTTGGAGGTAGAAACAACAAGGATTAATGGATTGCTTTTAAGTAATGAGAAAAAGGAAATAAAAGTGACTCCAAGTTTTTTAGCTTAAAGATCTCAGTGGGGGATAGTGCCATTTACAAAGGAGGAAAATTCAATGGAAGGAACATGTTTTGACTGATATATTTCACTGCAATGGGGGTTGGTGGGCTTGAAGACATAAACTTGTTGTATTTATGATGTTACACTTCAAAGAGAAAATGACTCTGGCACTCTATGGGATCTATGGTGACATAGAGTTGGGAGTCAAAAGCAAATTGTGTTTATTCTAAATATAAAACTGGGCGGGATTAACTAAGGAGGTTATATAGGGAAGCATGATTAAAAATGAACTCTACGGCACAAAAACCAACATTCAGATCAATGTAACAGAATAGAGAACCCAGAAATGGGCCCACAAACATATGGCCAACTAATCTTTGACGAAGCAGCAAAGACTATCCAATGGAATAAAGACAGTCTCTTCAGCAAGTTGGTGCTGGGAAAACTGGAGAGCGACATGCAAAAAAATGAACCTGGACCACTTACTTACACCATACACAAAAATAAACTCAAAATGGATGACAGACCTCAATGTAAGACAGGAAGCCATCAAAATCCTCGAGGAGAAAGTAGGCAAAAACATCTTTGACCTTGGCCGCAGGAACTTCTTACTCAACACGCCTCCGGAGGCAAGAGAAACAAAAGCAAAAATGAACTATTGGGACCTCATCAAAATAAAAAGCTTTTGCACAGCAAAAGAAACAACCAGCAAAATTGGAAGATGACTGATGGAATGGGAAAAGATATTTGCAGACGACATATCAGGTAAAGGGTTAGTATCCAACATCTATAAAGAACTTATCAAACTCAACACCCAAAAAAACAAATAATCCTGTGAAGAAATGGGCAAAAGATATGAATAGACACTTCTCCAAAGAAGACATCCAGATGGCCAACTGACACATGAAAAAATGCTCAACATCACTCATCATCAGGGAAATACAAATCAACACCACAATGAGATACCACCTCACACCTGTCAGAATGGCTAACATTAACAATTCAGGCAATGACAGATCTTGGCGAGGATGCAGAGAAAGAGGATCTCTTTTGCACTGCTGGTGGGAATGCAAACTGGTGCAGCTACTCTGGGAAACAGTATGGAGGTTACTCAAAAAATTAAAAATGGAACTACCCTATGACCCAGCAATTGCAGTACTAGGTATTTATCCAAGGGAATCAGGTATGCTGTTTTGAAGGGGCACATGCACCCCAATGTTTACAACTGCACTATCAACAATAGCCAAAGTATGGAAAGAGCCCAAATGTCCATCAGTGGGTGAATGGACAAAGAAGATGTGGGATATATATACAATGGAGTATTACTTGGCAATCAAAAAGAATGAAATCTTGCCATTCGCAACTATGTGGATGGAACTAGAGGGTATTATGATAAGTGAAATTAGTCAAAAAAAGACAAATATCATATGACTTCACTCATATGAGGACGTTAAGAGACAAAACAGATGAGCATAAGGGAAGGGAAGCAAAAATAATATAAAAACAGGGAGGGGGCAAAAACATAAGAGATTCTTGAATATGGAGAACAGAGGGTTGCTGGAGGGGTTGTGGGAGGGGGGATGGGCTAAATGGGTAAGGGGCATTAAGGAATCTACTCCTGAAATCACTGTTGCACTATATGCTAACTAACTTGGATGTAAATTAAAAAAAGAAATTAAAAAAAAAAAAATGTACTCTGGAGCATTCCAAAATTTAGAGACCAACTATAGAAAAAGAGAAAGAGAGAAAAAGAAGAAGAAGGAGGAGGAGGAGGAGGAAACAGAGAAGCAGAGAAAGAGTATGTAATTAAAAAAAAAAATCAGCCAGTTGTAACACACCAGAAACTAGAAGAAAGTGTTTCTAAAAACACTGGGTGGTCATGGGAAAATTACTTAGTGTCTTTGTGATACTCAATTTCTTCTTCTCTAAAATGGGATGATAATCTCACCAACCTGAGAGTGTTTTTGTGAGGATTAACTGATCTAATATACTTAATGCACTTAGGTACATAGGAAGCTCAACAGAAGAGTTTGCTCCTAAGAAAAGTATGAAAGACTACTTAAATGCTTGCTAAGAGGTTGAGTAAGAAGAGGATCTGATGAGTAAATTGACTGTTGGTTTGTCAGCATGGTAGTTGCTATAGCATTAATTAGGCAGTTGAGTAGCAAGGATGTCAGTGGATCACAATGCCTCAAAAAGTGAATGAGATTATTAATAGAAGAAGCTACATGTAACCAATTCTGTTGAGAGGGGTGTCTGTGTGTGTGTGTGTGTGTGTGTGTGAAAGTAGACAACTAGGTGGAGGCTTGAAATGCGTTTGGAGAGAGAACTAAAAGAGAAGTTAAGGGGCACGTGATTGGCTAAGTCAGTTAAGTGTCTGACTCTTGATTTTGGCTCAAGTCATGACCTCACAGTTTGTGGATTCGAGCCCCACATCAGGCTCTACACTGACAGTGTGGAGCCTGTTTGGGATTCTCCCTCTCCCTCTCTCTCTGCCCCTCCCCTGCTTGCTCTTTCTCTCTCTCTCAAAATAAATAAACTTAAAAAAAATAAAGAGTATTTTTGTTAGATGGTAGACATTAAAAACAAAATGTGAACTTCTGGAGTAAAGCCTTGAAGAAGTAAATAAAATGCCTATTATATAGTAGGTTTTTAGCAAAATAGACCTAGTTTTCTCATCAATGTATTTTATCACCATTAATCACCAACATATCATTAAGTCAGTACACTTCCCAGAGCTAACCTAAGAAATGAATCCATGCTATCTCAAGTTGAATGAGAAAGAATAGATAAGCTCACAGAACTGAATTCCCTGAATAGGATAGCCTCAGGTATGAATCAAAGGTCACACAAGATAGCATCAAATCCTTATCTTTTTTCTATTGTCCATTTACCTACTCTCCAGGTCTAATATGCTCCTACAGTAGAGAACCTGGAGGAAAAAGAAATATAGTAAAACCTTGGTGTGCAAGCATAATTTGTTCAGGTAACATGCTTGTAATCCAAAGCACTTGTATATCAAAGTGAATTTCTCCATTAGAAATCATGGAAATGCAGATGATTTCTTCCACAACCCAAAACTATTCATGTAAAAATGATTACAATACTGTAATATAATACTAAATAATAAAGAAAATACAAAATATAAAGAAAAATGAACAAATTAACCTGCACTTACCTTTGAAAACCTTCACGGCTGGTGTGAGGGAGACCAGAGAGAGGAGGGTTATCGTGTAAGTCAATTTCCACTATCGCTAACAGATGTTGACTATAGGACAGTATTAATAAATTCTTGTCATACACGGTATTTAATGTAATGGCAATAAGGTAGCAGAGGAAAGAGTCTATATGTGCAGGCAGCCTGACCTAGAATGAAGCAAAGCATCCCTAAGCATACCCTTGTATGGAAAAGCAAAGACTGTCCATAGGTGCTTTGAAGCGACAAAGTGACAAAGACACCTACACTAGTGCCAAATGTGGGCACCTTCCAGCTTTCTGAAAAATCACCCATTTCTGCCAAACACCAAGGCCTGCGACCGAGCATCTGAGCATGAGAGATGGTCACCCACAATCCTGCAGAGAGAGAGAGAAAGAGAGAGAAAGAAAAAGAGAGAGAAAGAGAAGAACCATTGTCTCAGTTGGGATCATGTAACATTCGGTGTCACGTACTACTTGTATTGTGGGACATCGCTCATTTATCAAGTTAGAATTTATTAGAATTGTTGGCTCTTCTTGCGGAACACTCACAGAACAAGCTACTCAAATCCAAGGTTTTACTTTCATGGTCTTGATTAACAGTTCAGGTGAAAACATTTGCAAGCATATGATTTCCCTCCCTGTCTTCAGTCAACACCAATCCCTGAATGTAGCCAGGGACATAGAGGGCTTAAATTGGCCAGGACTGCCTAAGTTTTGGGGATTCGGGAAAAAGTGGAGTCAACACCAACCTAAATGAATAAAGGATAAAATATGTTTATTTCAGAAGGGAGAGAAGTAGTTTCCAAGGAGGTGCTCCCAGATCAAACAAACAAAAAACCCAAAAGTGTGTCTATTCCAGCCATCCAATAAAGAACAGTTCCACACCTCATGTGCTCTCCTGTCCTCTTTAACTGGGTCTGTGATCTTTTATGTTCTTTCTTAGGGTGACTAGAAGGCATCTCACCATGCTCTGCTATTCCAGTTATAGATAATTATCCTTTTTTTTTGGACTCCATCCTGATGAAGTTATATTTATTATTCTCTTCTTGCTTCTCCCCTCTTGGCTGCTGGCTTCCTCTCTTCTATTATTTCTAGGGACCGGGGTACCTGGGTGGCTTACTCGGTTAAGTGTTAGAATTGGGTTCAGGTCATGATCTCATGGTTCATGAGTTTGAGCTCCACATTGGCTTCTCTGCTTAAGCACAGAGCCTGCTTCAGATCCTCTGTCTCCCTCTCTCTGTCTGCCCCATCCTTGCTCACGCCATCTCTCTCTCTCTCTCTCTCTCTCTCTCTCTCTCTCTCTCTCTCTCTCTCTCCTAAAAAACAAGCGTTTACATTTTCTATGGAGTACTTATTTGTAAGGAGAGGTACCAGGTCATCTATCCTTCTACTTCCTGGTCAACAATTCTGCTGGGTCATTGGAGACTTCTCTCTACACAAGAAAATATTTTTGTGTTCGTGCCCCCAAAAGAAATTCTGCATTTGTGTGTGAAGATCCTGATGCCTCTGTTAAAGGTCTGCAAGGGAAGGAAACTTCCACCCTCACTTTGAAGGGAATCTCTTAGAACAGAAAAAAAAAATCTCTTTTAACTAACGTTTCCTAAGTTCTTCATTTTTATATGTTCTACCCTCACAGTATACAAAAGGGAGTCTATTATGTTTTCAAGGCCTAGAGAGAAAATTCTATCCTCTTTCTGCTGATTATGCAGTAAATTTCTATCTCCTCTCTCTTCTCCAGTATCCCGATATATCCTTCATGTGAGTGGATGGATGGTGACTGTAAGTGGACCCAGACTTAGTATTCAACTTTCAATTTGCAGTCTCTGCACAGTGACTCAGACCTGTTCTGAGCAAAGGTCAAAGTACTGCCATCGTAAAACAAAATGCTCAAAAATATATTAAATGCATAAGTTGGGGAAAGGTGTTCAACCTCTTTCTGGGTCACAGTTGCATTCTCTTAAAGGTAACCCCAGTCTGATGTTTTAGCAATAACTTGTGATCATTTCTGACTTGCAATGTCATGGTCCTCCTTTAGAACAGCTTGCCAGAAGCAGTGAACACGCCTTTACTGATTCCTCAGTGGGGGTCTTTTAAACACTAAGTTTGGCTTCAGTATATTCCTAAGAAGAGGAGTTTACTCAGACTTACTCAAATAATGACCTACTGTCCCCCCAAAAGCTCTTTATGCACTTAATGAGAATACAGGCAAATAAGACACTATTTTAAAGTACTTTTATGGAAGGGGGATGAGAGAGAAAGATGAAAGGCCACATCTCTTTTTCTGTTCCTGTCAAGGACACCTTCTCTTGTTGTTTGAATGAATATTCCTGTAAAACCTCTTCTGCTTATCATCATACCTTAAGATAATGATGTGCATAAAAAAAAAAAAAAGTTATTGAATGGGGCACCTGGGTGGCTCAGTAGGTTAAGAATCCAGCTTTGCCTCAGGTCATGATATCATGGTTCATGAGTTTGAGCTGTGCATCAGGCTCGGCGCTGACAGCTCAGAGCCTGGAGCCTGCTTCGATTCTCCATCTCCCTCTCTTTCTTTGCCCCTCCCTAGCTTGGGTGCTTGCTCTCTCTTGAAAATAAATAAATATTTTAAAAATTATTAAAGCACATGTACTCGTTTCTACTTCTTCCCACTTTCTCTCAGTTCCTGACTTTAAAAAAACTACATGGAAGGTTACACTCCAACATATTTTTTATTTTAGCTCCCAAGAAATTGACAGACTAAGGGAAGCATGATGGACTATGCAAACCCTGTAATTGTGAGAATCCAAGAAGTCAGTTCTTCTGTGAAAGGCTGGAGAGGTCAGTGAGAGACTAAGAGAAAAATGACCAGGTGTACTCACAACTGCAAAGAAAAGACCTCCCCCCCCCCCCCCGCCCCCATTCCTGAAACCAGCCAGGGCATGCCCGGTTGTGGTTTGAAATAAAGGCGGGAACCAATCAAGTTCTGCTGAGCGTTCAAATTTAAATGTCAACCAATAACAGCTCTGTAACCTCAAAAAATCCCTAACTTGTTTGTGCCTGTCTATAAAAGAAGCTGTAAGATCCTTGCTCGGGGCCTCTTAGCATCACCGGCAACGAGTGCGTGGAGGACCGTGTTCGAACCTGCAATAAACGACCCTTGCCGCTTGGCTTTGACTCTGGACTCTGGTGGTTTGTTTTTGGGGGGGTCTCTCGAATTGGGGCATATCATCAGGGGCTCTGTCATCAGCATTTTTTCAGACAAGACCACCCTGTCCCAGACTCAAGGTTCTGTCAGTGTGAATGAGTCTCTGGCTGAGGCAAACAGGATCTCTTCTGGAGGCTTTCATGAGATTAAGTGATGTGAACTAAGAGACAGATTGGCAACTGGGAGACATTTCTTTCAATGTAAGAGGCACAGTATTTACATTTTTACATATCTGAAAACCAGGTGTATCTTAAATGTACAAGAGTGACACATGATAAATCGATATTCAAGTAAATCTGAATCAGCTGATTTTATAAGAATAAAATAAAAATTCTAAGTAATAACCAAATATTCTTTTATAGTTTAATTGCTGGCTAATTTTTCTTTGTCATTGGTGATTAAAATGATAATGCTCGATTCCAAGGAGCAACTGCCAAAATAAACTAGTGATAAAACAAAGCTGACATCCTACCTTCGCAGAATCTTAGTGGTGTCTTCCACAGGGGTGTGAGGTTATTAACAAAGGTTTTAAGGTCTCGTTTAAGGTAAGGGCTTGGTTAGCTATTTTTGTTTTTGTTTTTGTTTTTATTTTTTTTTATTTTTATTTTTTTTCCTTTGCCTTCTTTCCGGTTTGATAAAGGCTCAATTAGAATTGGGTAAATTAGTGAGTAAGAGTCAAAGATTAGTAGACAGAATGAGGCAGGGCTTAGAAGTAAGCCTTGAAGGGTAAACAGATGTTTAATACTAGCTACTGATTGCTCTGGGAAGGGGATAAGTACTCTAATAACAGTAAGATTAGTTTCATGGTGTTCAAAAAATGGATTTTTGAAAAATTCCCAAGACAAACAATAAATTTGATTCACACCAGTAGAACTATGTCATAATTCTTATACAGATTGGGATTATAACATGCCGAAGTAGTGTCTTCTCAAATTCTTCACTTATACCAATTTTATTTTATTTTTTTAAGTTTTATTTATTTATTTTGAGAGAGAGAGAAAAAAACATAAGACAGCATGAGTTGGGGAAGGACAGAGAGAAAGGGAGGGAGACCATCCCAAGCCGACTCCATGCTGTCAGCGTGGAACCCAATGCAAGGCTCCATCTTACAAACCCTGAGATCATGACCCGAGCCGAAACAGAGTAGGCCACTTAACCAAGTGAGACACCCAGGAGCCTCACCTGTACTAATTAAAAAAAAAAAAAAAAAAAAAAAGCAAAAAATTTCTAATTAATAATATGTCTCATCATTTTAAGCCTAACTAGATAGACAATCTTGCTAAAAATGAACCCAAAGGGAGGGAAAGTGCAATTTTTTTATACTTGGGGCTTAGCTAGCATCAAGGAAGAGAACATAGGTACCGTATTCTATCATTTCTGGCACCTCTACCAACCCGCATTTTGCATTAAAGAGAAATAGCTAAAATATGTATTAATGGTATAGCCCTTGAGGATCAGGGATACCTTCCAGTTATACCTATTTAGTGATGCTTTGACTTAAAAGGACAAAAAGATAGTGTTAAAAAGAAACAGGAACAATATGGAGTCACTTTTGCTAACTCCCACCAAGAATTAATACCGAACCCAAATGCAGTTGCAGCCTCTCCCAGGAGTGGAATTTTTTTAAACCAATCAGTCTGGAATTTTCTGATCAGCACTAGTGAGGTAATCTGCATAATCAAACCCCCTACATTTTCCCCCTAGGGAAGGTGACCTTACCTGAATCAATCCTTCCTTTTCTTTTGCTAATAATGTTCTCATCCTGCCTGTGTCTGCCTATAAAGGCTTCCATTTTGTTCAACTGTGCATAGCTCCTATTTGCTAGATGGAATGCTGTTGATTCATGAGTCTTGAATAAAGCCAATTAGATTTTCAAATTTACGCAGTTGAATTTTGGCTTTATAACAATAGTAAGCAAGACTGACAATTTCAGAAAACATTTTAATGGCTTTGGAAGTTTTATAATTCCTCCTATTTATTGTGCTGTAAGTGTTCAAGGGGAACAGATTTTGCCTCAGCAAAATACACCTCTTGGGGAAAAGGCTTAACTTCAGATGATTATTTTTAAGAAACAGACACAGGTTAAGTAAAAGTTAACCTTCAGTAAGAGAAATTTACATTTGTGAGGGAAATCTCCATTTGTAAAAGTGTCTCCTTCTCTGTATGAGGAAGAGGAGGAGGACTAAATCTCTAGAAACTCTTATCAATGGAGAAGACAGGAACCTAAATCTGCATAACAACTTTACCCTTGTTTGCTTACTGTGCTTGTCAGATAACCTTCCTTATCTGGCTCCCTCAACCCTTGCAACATCTTCTTTTATCTTTAGCTGGTGATGGTATTTAAAGTGGTGGCTTGAACCATTTCAGAAAATTACTCAGTTTTCCTGGGCATCTCCATGTATCCAGGAGGTATAGATGTTATTAAACTTCTGTTTGTTTTTCTCCTGTTAATCTGCCTTTTTATTATAGGGGGAGGGAGTCCTCAGCCAAGAAACTAGATGAGTAGAGAGAAAACTGTTTGTTCTCCCCCATGGTGCTGTGAAATAAGTGTCTACTCTAGAAAATTTCAAGTTATTGAAACTCTGTAGAGCTAAGGATTGAAATGTCACCTTGATTTCCCCTTCAAAGATATACTTCAGGGTTGGGCACCCATACAAGTGTCCAAATAATTTTTCATTTGACACTCAGAACAAATATACCAATCTCCTTAACTTAAATTCTAGAGTATGTAAACATTAAGAAGAGCACTGTAGAATCCTAAAGACCTAAAGGTAAGCCTGAATGTTGGCTTCACAACAGAATTGCACATTCTCTTGAATGGAGGTGGTAAAAGTGATGAGGAGAAACTCTCTAAAGGCCTAATATACAAGGGAAGCCATTTTGGATTTCTTACTTAGTTAACATGACTGTCTACAAACTTTGTTCAAACCCAAAGCCTCATTTATGGTCTACCATGCATGCATTGTACAGCTGTTTTGTGAATGAGTAACCTTAAGGAAAACTAACTTGTCCTTGAAATATCGATCAATTCTCTTACTCTCAACATTACTTCATGATACAATTTGAGATTCTTGACTGTATGCTAATCTATAATCTTTTTAGCTTTTACAAGATGTAGAAAGTATATAACCCTGTGAAAAGTGTTCATTCTCCTAAACACTTTCTTCCCTGTGAAGAGCATGTTTTCCAGGCAGCTGTTTTAACTTGGGCTCAAATAAGATTCTCCTTCTTGCTTTTAGCGATTCTGAAAGGTTTGCTCATTTTGTGTCAACAGAAGTAGGAAGCAGAAAAGGGACAAAACTGTATTTTTCCCCCTCAGATACAACTTACTGTTGAGCAAAAATTCATTCATTCATCTAATTAAAAGATATTGAGGGGCGCCTGGGTGGCGCAGTCGGTTAAGCGTCCGACTTCAGCCAGGTCACGATCTCGCGGTCCGTGAGTTCGAGCCCCGCGTCAGGCTCTGGGCTGATGGCTCGGAGCCTGGAGCCTGTTTCCGATTCTGTGTCTCCCTCTCTCTCTGCCCCTCCCCCGTTCATGCTCTGTCTCTCTCTGTCCCAAAAAAAATAAATAAAAAAAAAAAAAAAAAAAAAAAGATATTGAGCTATTATGTGTCAAGCATAATTTTAGGTGAGAGTTTTAGTAAAATAAGCTAATTTCCTATTCGTGGAGTTTACATTCTGAGTCACAGACAAAATAAATAATCAGGATACTATATAAAATCGCAGATGATTGGTAGTGCTACAGAGTGAAGAAAAATAATGAAGGGATATTGAGAGAAAAATGACGAAGGGAAGGAAACCCAGAGGAAATTTATTATTCTACATTTCTTTCCCCACAATTTGTTTCTTTAATCTTTCTTTCTCAGTCTTCAGTTAAACAGACTGTTACTGTTGAAATAACCCACCAGTTGTCTTACTGTTTGGTTTTTATTTTTCACAGCTGTATCATTTCACTTTATAGTTTTAGAAAATTTCTCAAGCTTTTTTATCCAACTTTTCTTCATCATTGTTTGATTGTCATATTTTTAATTATTAAAGACATTGTTTTACTCTGTGATTGTCCCTTTTTCATTCCAGTCTATTTTTGTTTTATGACTCCAATGTCTTCTCAAATTTTTCCTGAAAACATTATATATATACTTATATATAGAACATATGCATATATATCTGTATATGTATTTAAATTGTGCTCTCTGAATTATTATTGTTTCTTTTGGCATCAATTGTTTCGTTTATTGACTTTGATCCTGATATTTTTGCTCATTTCCAAAATAACATTGATTTTTATTTGTCTTATCGACAAAGTATGAGGTTGGTGTATTCATTTAGCTCTTGTGGTAGGTAGAATAATGGCCTCTGAAAGAGGTCCATGTACTAATCCATGGAACTTTGAACATGTTATATTAAATAACGGCAAAGAGTACTTGAAGTGACAAATAGGATTAATGTGCTATCAACCGAGCTTAAAGCAGAGAGATAATCCTGAATTTTCTGGTAGGTCCAATGTAATTATAAGTGTCCTTAAATGTAAAAGCAGAAAAGTGTCAGAATGATGTAGGGTAAAAAAAGACACTACTGGCCATTGTTGACTTTAAAGATGGAAGAGGGTCATAAGGCAAAGCACAGGTGGCCTCTGGAAACCAGAGAAACAACAGCAATACTAACAATGAATCAAGGAACCAAATTCTCCTCTTGAGCTTCCAGAAGATCTGCAGCCCTGTGAACTTCTTGATTTCAGACCTCTGAGACCAATTTTGGACTTCTGACCTCTAGAATTATATGATAATAATAAATCTGTATCATCTTAAGCCATCAAGTTTGTGGTAAGTAGCTGAAGAAGCTATAGGAATCTGATAAATGGAGTTTCTCTCGGGGTTTTTCTACTGATCTTCAGATCTTTTACTGAAGAGCACTGTCAGTTTTAACTGGCAGGGCAGGGTACAGGTAGGCTAAACTATGTGGTATTTCCTTCTCAGAAGCTAAAATCTATACTAGAGACTGTTAGCCAGGTCCAAGTATATCATTCAATGTTTAGAGTATACTGATCATTTTAAACTGCCAGTAAATACTGTTATTGCAATTACAACAGTGGAAATAGAGCAGTTAAAGGCCATTTACATGAATGGTCCATAGATGTTGGCTAGCAGTAATTATTAGTTTTTGATATATTCCATCTGCTTTTTTGTTTCCAGGAATCGCCAAAATTTTGGATACTTTGATGTTCATTCTCCAATTCATACCTGTAAGTTTTATTCCTGTTTGTACACTTTTATTCTCATTCAATGGGATTTAGTAAAGACATGTGCCTAGCAATCAAACTTATAGTAGAAACCAAATTTAGTTCTTATATTCTTTCCTTTCCCTAGAAGTAGCCACCTCTAGAATGAAAACTAATAGTCGGTTGTTAAGAGCTCAGGAGTGGTTGGAACGTTTTGGACCAGATACTATTCAATGCTCAGAAAATAAGGTGAAGTATCTTCTTTAGGCTCATCAATCGAAAGAAAGTGCTTTTATTCCAGAATGTTAGCATCAGAGAACCTATTGTGCCTGAATAACTAGCCACAAAATGCAGGGTCGAGGAAGTTGATTTTTGCTTCTTGTGCCCTCAGAAACTCTTATAGTCCACTCACAGGATCTCTCTACACGGGCAGTTACCTGTGGACCATGGATTACTCTGATGTATCAAATTTCTGCTCCCAATTCCTTCCATATTCCTACAGGTTTTACAGCCTCTGCCTCACAACAATGACTGTACATCTTCACCCTGCATGTACCATCTGGCTTCAAAATGACTGACCCACCTTGTCCCCTTTTCTTCTCTTTTTTGTTATAATGCTTAACACTTCATGAAGAGAAGTGGTGATCCTCTTAAACCATTACTAGCTGGCTGACTTTATCAAACCACTTACAACTAGTCAATAGATTGCATGCACATATGAATACAGACGTTTTTCAAACACCAATGGGGGCAACTGGGTGGCTCAGTTGGTTAAGTGTCTGACTTTGGCTCAGCTCATTATCTCATGGTTCCTGAGTTCAAGCCCTCCATCGGGCTCTGTACTGACAGCTCAGAGCCTGGAACCTGTTTCAGATTCTGTGTCTCCCTCTCTCTCTCTCTGCCCCTCCCCTGCTCATGCTGTGTGTGTATCTCTCTCTCTTAAAAATAAATAAACATTAACAAATTTTTAAAAAATCAATAAAACCATACTCTCAGCATTTCTCCTGACAGCAGAGCTTTAAGCGATGGTTGATTAGAATATTTCTATTCAGTGGTGCCTGGGTGGCTCAGTCGGTTAAATATCTGAGTTCAGCTGAGGACATGATCTCGGGGTTCATAGGTTCAGCCTTGCATCAGGCTCTGTGCTGACAGCTCAGAGCCTGGAGCCTGCTTCAGATTCTGTCTCTCCCTCTCTCTGTCCTTCCCCCATTCACTCTCTGTCTCTCTCTCAAAAATAAACAAACAAAAAAAAAAACATTAAAAAAATATATTTCCATTGAAAGGAGGGCACAGTAGCAGAGCTGGTCCAGAGTTTATATATACAACAAAGAGTTTACATATACAGCAAAACCTTATTTATATTTGGTTGGTCATTATGCTAGTTCAGATGAAAACTTCTTGATTTTCTTTTCCATGTTTCTACCCATTATTATGGATGTTGAGTAGTATATGTACTTGTCTGAGGAGAGTATTCTCCGACAAAGGCAAGTTTAATTTTCTAAGCGGCCATAAGATCAAATTCTAGAGTGAATTCATTCATATGCTTTGGGACCTTTGAAACCTATGAACATTGATTGCACTTGGCAAGAGAATATTTACTTCATCCAATCAAGTGGGTACAAATATTTATAAACAGGTAAGACTTGTCGTCAAAATAAACCAGCCCCTTTGGCCAATTCAAACATTTAAAGAGCCAAATCCTTGGTTTTCAACCATGTAAAACCTGACAGATTAAGTCTGCCTGCCTGTCAGAGACCAACCTGATATGTCAGAACAATACCTCAGAGATATGCCTTACATTGTGGGAGTGCAATTGATATTCAAGCCAGTTAATAAAATAACAGATATGCTAATTTCTACACAAAAATGGCATTGCTAATTAGTCTCTTAAGTCAGACCATTTTAAATGTAAAAATGTATGTGCATCTTTCCTGCAAACTCTTTGCAGAATGGAAGTCATTATCTAATGACTCCAACATATGGTGAAGGTACAAACAATATGTTGGAAGCTGACTTTTAGAACAGTGAAGAGTGAGAGATCACTGCATACATAATAACTTTAATTTTTAAAAGAATACTAATTAGATAAAGATCTAATGAAGGGTACCTGATTGGCAGCAGCAGGGAAGAATGTCCCTGCTGTTCAAACTGAAAGCTCAGTAACAATTCTCTCTTCCATCAAGAGTGTCTTGGGGAAGCAAAACAAAAAGGAAGGAAGGAAAGGGGAAAGGCAGAAAGAAAGAAAGATGGAAAGAAAGAAAGAAAGAAAGAAAGAAAGAAAGAAAGAAAGAAAGAAAGAAAGAAAAGAAAAGAAAAGAAAAGAAAAGAAAAGAAAAGAAAAGAAAAGAAAAGAAAAGAAAAGAAAAGACAAGAAAAGAAAAGAAAAGAAAAGAAGGAAGGAAGGGAGGGAGGAGGAAGACCTCTGATAAGAGAGGTCAATGTCATTGCCTGAATAGGTGTTTCCAATAGGTCTCTTATACTTAGGCTGAGGGCACAGATACAGGTAATGACTAACAAGAGTCTGTAATATAGTAGAGTTACAATTCACTGGCCTTTTAATATATCTGACTGTAATGCTGTTGAAGCCATTGTTACTGATTTGGAATATGTATTTCCAAGAAGTTTAGGACAGATAAAATAAGTGTATGTGTGATGTGTAGATATGATGGGAAGGGAGAGAGGGAAGCAGGGAAGGAGAGAGAGGTTGGGTAAAGGAAGATAGCTGACAAATGGTAGGGGCAAAACAACCTTGAACTATATTCAAGGAGTTAAGATGATTGCCAAGAAGTACCATTTCTCGGAGATAAATTAATCAGTTCCCAGTATTTACACTCGGTTCCTATCAAATATCTATAGAAGAAAAAAAAAAACTGTCATGAGAAAGTAATGCGAGAAGTTTACAACAACTAAAGAGATTACCCCCTTGAAGGCAGGAAGCCAATTTCTATTAACTGTAGAAGGGAAGACAAAATATCAGTTCTCTGTGACAGGAAGCGGATGGCAGGAGAAGATAAAGATTCAGCAGCTGTAGCATCCAGGCGTGCAAGGCACTGACTGACCAGTAACATCTGAGTAAGTATGTGACATTTGTGTGACTGTAACATCTGAATGAGCACATATTGTTATGTGGAGCCAATAAATTTTCAGATGAGTTTACTGTGCCAGTGATAATTTAAACCAACTCTCCCTCTTCAATCGTGAAGTAATTTGTTTCAGCTAATAGTATCCTTTCTAGTGGAACTGATATCCTAAAGAAAAATCTGGACTGCTGTGGCATCTTTAAGTGGGTACTCTTAACATCCTCGGTATTTCTGGACACACGTTAAATGTCAGAAAACTGTAAGGCTTTGTTCTCACTTTCAGTAACAATTAGGTGGTACTGACTGGGCTTTGTTCTAGAGGCAACCTCAGCTGTGATTAAAAATGACAAAAAGAACCATTGCCTGGGTGGTTTGGTTACTGAATCATTTTAACGTCGTTATCCTCTTTTTTTTGGTTTTTTACTTGTCTAAGAGACAGAGTTCTTTCTTTACCGATAAAGACTTGATCTTGTGCTTAATACTACCTTTGTCTCCAGAGTTGTCCGTGACTTTTAGAGCATGACAGCTTCATCACAGTGTCTCAAATTGTATTTTCTTTCTTGCTTTCAAGAGCAGGTGACTCTTACTTCTAACTGGAAGTGAAGCTCTACACTACCTAACTATAGCTGACAAGGTGGACATTGTAATCCCACTGGAGTTATTGATCCATCATTTTTTTTTTCTTTCCTTACCAGATACAGATACTAGAATTAGATGCCTTATTTTGGGAAATAAGGGAAAATAGTAGAAATGGATTCAGGAATAGATGTGAGAGGGAATTAAGAGCTCATACATCATAACATAATTGATGTAAAAGTCTTTTAATTCACCTGTAAATATTTAAGAACTTTGCACGTAGAACTAAAGCTGGGTCCTGTGGCTCTTTCAACACGGTGAGGCTCCAAGTAGGTCCCAGAATTTAAAAGTTCTATTTCAAAACTTCTGGATTTTTATAGGTCTTTATTTTTAACTTCGTAAAATATATTTTTTATCTTATTTTAGAGAGAGAGAGAGAGTGCGTGAGTGGGAGAGAGGGAAAGGGAGGGAATCTTTTTTTTTTTTTACTGTTGTTTTATTTTGAGGGGGGAGGGGCAGAGAGAGAGAGAGGGAGAGAGAATCCCAAGCAGGCTCCATGCTATCAGGGCAGAGGCCGATGTGGGGGCTCAATCCCATGTCCCTAGGATCATGACCTGAGCTGAAATCAAGAGTTGGACTCTCAACCAACTGAGACACGCAGGCGCCTCTTAAATTTTCTTATCAAATGTTATTCATCTTGGTTTTCCTAGCATTCTGACCTCTTGTCTCCAACTTCATTCATCTGTGGCTATCTCTAAAAGTCGATTTATTCCTTTTAAGTCATAATTATTAATAGTTATTTTATAGTGATTAATTCATTTATCAGATTTTTATTAAGTAATGTCCTAAAAGCTGGTTGGTCATGTAGTAGTTCACAAAACAGGGCATTTGCTCTCCCAGTTTTCATACTGCATTGGGGGAATCAGAAAAGAAATAATAAACCAGTAATACAGTTATTTTTAGAAAATAATCTGTGTTACAAAGAAATTAAAAACTCAGTAATGAAAAAGAGAATATGTGGCAGGCAACATTACAGAGGGTGCTTCGCCAAGTCTCTTGGGGGGATGAGATCTGAACAATGTCAGGAATGACCGAAAGAATCAAATATGCAAAGATCTAGAGAATGAGTATCCCAAGCAGGCAGAACAGGAAATCTAAGTATCATGAGACAAGAATGAGCCTGGCATTCCCTAGGAACAGAAAGGAGGCTAAAATGACTGAAAGTTAATGAAAGAAAAAAAAAATGTGAGGTAAGGGTAGAGAATAAATAGAAGCCAGATCTTATAGGCTACGTTTAGAAGGGATACTTGAGATGAAGTGTTAATCATTCCACGAAAACTGGATACAGGGCTGGGGATTAATTATTAAATCTTATTACACTTTTGTGGCCTACAGGCTCAAGAGAAAGAAATACAATGATGCAAAGACAACTTAAATACCTGCTATGTACAAAAACATATTTGGCTTATGATTGGCTCTAAATAAATACTAAATAATAAATACATAGAAATTAAACTGGTTTAGATATTCTTTTATTTACCTTTTGACTGGTCTCATTCATTCTATTTAATTTTTCATTTCGGGGTCCCATGCTACATACAGTTCAGTCAAAATTCCCAGCAACGGGCATTTGATTGCTGTTGTTTCATTAGGACAATGCATTGTGGAGAATGAAAGGCTATTCAGTTCAGAGAGCAGCTGTTAAATTTTCTATGGACTAAAGGGGATGTTTGAGCAAAGAGGGTACTCGTCTCAGAAAATTCAAATCCTCTGGCCTTCAGCCAGCTCAAGGAAACGGTCATTACATGTACGACCATTCTCATCATTTCTTCATTGCACATTTGACTCGCAAGCCACTTCACCAAAAATCTCCATTCCAGGGGCGCATGGGTGGCTCAGTCTGTTAATTGTCTGACTTCGGCTCGGGTCATGATCTCATGGTTCGTGAGTTCAAGCGCCAACATCAGGCTCTGTGCTGACAGCTCAGAGCCTGGAGCCTGCTTCAGATTCTGTGTCTCCCTCTCTCTCTAATCCTCCCCTGCTTGCACTCTCTCTCTCTCTCAAAAATAAATAAACATTAAAAAAAAATTAAAAAAAATATCCATTGCAGCCATGCGCTGAAAGTAAACATCTACCAAAATACTCAGGATACGTGACTGCTGTTGTCACAGGAAAAATAGCCCTCGGAAATAAATTTGCAACCTGGAAAAACACCAAATCCAACTCTGATCTGGGGCCACGGGATTATTTCTCTCAAACTGGGGAAGATCACATATTTATTTTTAAAAATGGAACATCGTGGTGTTTTCAAAATGGATTTTAAAGTGGCTGTGTGGGTGACTATCTTGACAGTATGTGGCAGAGAAGGCAGTGGCAGTTTGAGGTTTCATTTCCGTAGAGGCAGACTCTTATTTCTTTGCAGTAATAGTTTGGGGAATCATATACCATCTGTAAGACTTAATTTTTATTCATTGTGTTTATAACAAATATATTGCATTTGGTTTCTTATTGGGAAATATTTCAAACACTATGTAATGAATGGATTTAAGTGTTAAAGCCCACTTTCTCTTCCCTCTTCCACGTGGATCATCCGACAATCCTACTATCCTCTCCAGTGGTAGCCATTAGTTACAATATGATGCTTCCTTCTAGATCTCTTCATATACACCCACAAAGGAATTTAAATACACACACCCACACACGTATATACTGTTTTATGTCATTATTTTTGA
The DNA here is from genome assembly GCF_028018385.1 of Neofelis nebulosa. Lineage (NCBI taxonomy): Eukaryota > Metazoa > Chordata > Mammalia > Carnivora > Felidae > Neofelis > Neofelis nebulosa. The sequence goes on from NC_080791.1 coordinate 92,801,061, forward strand.
ACATCAATTGGAAAGGTTGTCTGCTTCATAAGAGCATATTGTGAAGATCTCTCTATGAAAGTAAATACAAACTTCATTCTTTTAAAACTTAGCTTCCAATTTCAGGTGCAGCTGTCCCATAATTTAAGTTGCCAGCTAATTATTCTTCTACTGGTAGACATAAAAAAATGTTTTAAGGTTTTCTTCTGGGAAGATTTCTAACATCATGCTTTCATACAAGTCTTCTCCCTAAATGAAATTTGAACATTGGACTCAAACTTTGCACCAGGATCATACCTAGAACTTCACTCTAAATTTCTAATTCAATGGGAGTAAAATGCTACTAAAACTCATAAAGATTTCACAGAGCAAATCTGCAAAAATTATCACCCCTTACTAATAGACATTAAAAGATAAAAATCTCATTGTAGAAATTCTGCATCTAGATTATTTTAAATTTTTCATAAATATACTTCTTACAAATACTTTTATTAACGTTTCATGGATATAATGAGTTGGGCTGAAAATGGTATGCACTACTCTTTTACACAAGAGTTATTTTGCATCTGTTATTCTAATGTCCAGGTAATGGAAGATACAGGGCAATTCAATAAAAGGAGAGAACATTTTGTTCCATTTAGCAGCAAATGGAGAGGTTACATTCTCCAAACATTTGCTATGTAAAAGCTGGATCATTTATTAAAAATAAGCATAACCAATTAATTATGAAAGTAAAAAGGATAAACAGTTAATATTCCAGAATAGAGAAGGAGAAAAGAAGGGAAAACTCACATGGTACACTATTTCAGTGCCTAGGAAAAAAAATGAGTCTTAGTTATGTTTTTCTTGTTTTTTTTTTTGTTTGTTTTTTTGTTTGTTTTTTTTTTGCAAATACCCTGCACTCCTGGATCTAGCAAGGTACAAAGCTAAGGCATCAGTGAATAGACTTCTAATAATACTTGCAACAATAACAGCAAATTTAAATAAAAAATATATATTATGCTATGGAACTTTTATAGATATTTAACAAAAGGCTAATACTTTCCTTCCAACCTTTTATTTTTGGGTTCTCTGCACCCACAATAACCACCCATGAGAGAATGTTACTGTTTATTCTCTGAGAAAAAAACAAAAAACAAAAAACATGTAATGTTATATTCACTCATATAAACACAAACATGCACACACATACAAATGAAACGTTATGTATATGACTAAATATATGTGTGTATAAATAAATATTCCTTATAGCAACCCCATAAGATAGATGTTATTACCCCCATTTCTTAGATGAGGAACATGAGTTAGGAAGAGAATATAAGATTTTCTCCAAATCACAGGGGTAACTACAGGAAATATTAAAATGAGACTACAGGGGCGCTTGGATGGCGCAGTCGGTTAAGCGTCGGACTTCAGCCAGGTCACGATCTCGCGGTCCGTGAGTTCGAGCCCCGCGTCAGGCTCTGGGCTGATGGCTCGGAGCCTGGAGCCTGTTTCCAATTCTGTGTCTCCCTCTCTCTCTGCCCCTCCCCCGTTCATGCTCTGTCTCTCTCTGTCCAAAAATAAATAAAAAACGTTGAAAAAAAAAAATGAGACTACAATTCAGTATGATCCTGAATCAAAACCTCACATCCTTCCCACTATTCCAAATGCCTACTTGGTTTAAAAGTCTCGGGGTGCCTGGGTGGCTCAGTTGGTTAAGTGTCCAACTTCTGATGGGATCATGATCTCACAGCTTGTGGGTTCAAGCCCCTCATCGGGCTCTGTGTTGACAGCTCACAGCCTGGAGCCTGCTTTGGATTCGGTGTCTCCCTCTCTCTCTGCTCCTCCCCCTTCATGCTCTATCTCTCTCTGTCTCTCAAAAATAAATGATTTTTTTTAAAGTCTTGGTTTACAGTGGATACCATTATAATCAACAGCTAAACCAACATAACTATAAAACAAGTGGTTCCAGGCTGAGAGATGAAAATAAACTGGAAGAGACTTACATAAATAGACCTTTTAGTCATCATGGCATAAATATTACTGGGGAGAAACTATTGGACTTACTTATGTATATACTTATGTGTGTATATAACATCCTAAGACTTCTTTTTCCAAGAGTTTGACATTGTCTCATTCAATCTTCTCAGTGACCCTTGTGTATTTGGTACCTAGGGCTGGTGTAACAAGGTACCATAACCTGCGTGGCTTAAAATAGCATAAATTTATTCCCTCATAGCTCAAGAGGAAATAAAATCTAAAATCGTTTTCAGTGGAGGCTTCTGCCCTCTGGAGGCTGGAGGGGAGAATGCACTCTTTGCCCCTCCCCACTCCGGTAGTTGGCACACCTGCCCTTATGGCTCCATCACTCCATCTGTGCTCCTATGGTCACACTACCTCTTCCTCTTCATTTCATATCCAATATCTCTTTTCCATACATTGGATTTAGGACCTATTCAAACAATCCAGGATCATCTCAAGATCCTTACTTTAATTACTTCTGTAAAGACTTTTTCCAAAAAGGCAACGTTCACAGGTTCTGGAGATTAATTACATGGTGGACATATCTTTTGGAGGACCTCTATGTAGCCCATTACCCTCTATAAGGTAGGTATAATTATCACTATTTAATGAGGATGGAAAAGAAGCTTATTGTGGTTAAGTGATCTAAAAGAAAGATTTCACAGCTTTTCTATGTCAAAATCAGGTTTAAAGTGTGCATTTGTCAAACTCCTAGCTTATTACATGAAATGCCTCCTAAGGGATCTGGTCACCTATTAATTCCAACGTGTGTTGGCAGGGGTTGGGTGAGGGTAGGAGGTGGGTTCCCACACCACCAAGCAATTCTTGGACACTGACTACAATCGAGCTCAATTCTGACACCACCATCCTGGAGATAGCGTCACATCCCAGTCCTATAAGACACGTGCGTGCCCCTCCCCCCCCCCCCCCACCTCAGATGCCAATCACAAGTTCACAATGTTACCTGTGCTTCTAATTGACCTACTATATGTTCCAACAACCCCTCCTTGGGTTTGATTAATTTGCTACTGTAGCTCACAGAACTCAGAGAAACATTTTACTTACTAGACTACTGGTTTGGTATAAAAGGATATGCCAAATGGAAGAGACGCATAGGACCAGGTATGTGGGAAGGGGTACATGCCCTCTCCAGGCATGCCACTCACCCGGTATCTGCTCTCCTGGTATCTGCCACTCTACCGGTATCCCAGTAGGTGTTCACCAACCCAGAAGCTCTCCAAGCCTCATCCACTTGGGTTTTTATGAAGGCTACATCTCATAGGCACAGTTGATTATACCATTGGCCAGTGGTGACTGATTCAACTTCTTACCCCTCTCCCCTCCCTGGGGACTGAAAGTTCCAACACTTTGATCACATGATTGGCTCCCTTGGCAACCAGACCCCACCAGTCTATAGATGGGGTCCAACAGTTACCTCATTCACATAACAAACTACAAATTTTTCTCTCATCATAGCAAATTCCAAGGATCTTAGGAGTTCTGTGTCAGGATGGAGAAGAAGATGAAGTATATATTTCTTATTGTAAATCATATCATACATGCTTATACCTTAAAATATTTTATGTGCATGTACTCATTTTTTAAAAGAAATTGGATATATTCTGTTTTCTTCTGTTTTTTCATTTATTTATTTTGAAGAAGAGAACAGGGAAGGGGCAGAGAGAAAGGGAGAGAGAGAATCCCAAGCAGGCTCCATGCTGTCAGCACAGAACCCAATGCAGGTCTTGATCTCACGAACATTGAATCATGACCTGAGCCAAAATCAAGAGTCAGATGCTTAACTGACTGGGCCCCTTACGTGTCCAGAAATTCTATATATTCTTATTCCATAGAATGGATTAGTCTCTGTGAGTTACTTCCTGGGTGTTTTGAGGAAATAATAATAATGATGTCTTTGAGCATTATTATAATGTAAAGATAGCTCTACTGAATGATCTCATAAGTGACAACTGGCTAAGTGCCTATTACCCAGAATAGTGATATCAGATAATATAAAGTCTATTATAACACCAAAAATGAAGTCATTTCCATTATTTTACTTTTCATTATTGCAGTTTTATAAGAAAATGAACATTTTCCTTAACTTTCCAAGGGCACCTTCACAGCACATTTATAATTATCTATTTTTGTTTAAAATTCCCTAGAAAAAGTAAGCAGGTGAATAATTCTTGACCATGAAATAGTCGTCTTTAAGTACTGACTTGTTGTTAACGCTCAGCTCCCTTTTACTTAGGCTGAAATGCAGCCAATAGGCATTGACACAATGACATATATATGTTGTTAAACATTGAAATACTTCTGACCGGGCAGGTAAACAGCCACCGTTCAAGCTTCTGAGTGTTCCCTCATTCATCTGCCTCAGATCTTGATCCATCCCCTGGAAGTCACCAGGTCTACCCAAAATTCAGCAAATTATTGACAGAGGCAGGGGCTTATTTTCTGTATGATTGCTGCCATTGCTGAAACAGATAGCAAGCATTTTGAATATCATCCCTCAATAATACCATATAGATATGTAATGCATCAATTAAATTGATCCCCACAGGCTCATATGTTTCTTAAGGACTTATTTTTTGCTCTGTTTTGTGTCTCCTACATGTACTATGGCTCATAAGTCACGCAAAAGGAGGAAAAATAATTTCCCCTGTACCCTTCTAGGCTCTTGGCTAAGATACCTCCAAATAACCAGATAGATTAACAAGAGAAAAACACACTGAATTATGTACCTACATACAGGAACCCCATAAAGAGATGAGACTCAAAGAAGTAACCTGAACAGAAAACTTTTATACCTTTGAGACAAAGAAACAATGTATTTGCGAAGAACTGACAAGACAAAGGGGTTTGGGCTAGAGATAGGAAAATAGTGAAGTAGTAACAAGGTTTGCTAACACAGCCTTCGAGGCCCTAAATTCCCTGTCTCTGGGGATAAGGATGCTTGGTGATAAGGGAGGTTACTTTTCACAGGTGAGACTGATATCCTGCTTTCAGAAGGACAAAGGAATACCAGAGTGTCTTTTATATGCTGGCTGTTTCTCAAGTACCTTTATTTCAAAATAATCAATATGCCGAAGTGGCTTATTTTAGGGTGACATATTTGGAACCCTTCCAGCCACAGTACCAAAAATGAATATTTTTGATATATAATAAAGATCTATTAAATTATTTACCAAATAAAATAATTCTTAGAAGATACTGTCTATCTGATTCACTTAAGTAAGGATTTTTAGTACTGTTTAATTGTATTCTGTTCCCTTTAACTATGTGTCCTCCTTGAAATTTTACTATTCTGAGTGATTGTTTTCTGTGGTAGTTCACATTTAAGCCTAAGTGCTTATTTCCAAAACACTGATATTCAAAGGAGATATTCTGGAAGAATGATTCTATATCTTTGTTAAAAATTTTTCATCAACAATTTTGATTTAATGGACGGAAAAACATATGAACTGGAAAAAAAAAAAAGGAAAAAAGAAGAAGCAGGGAAAGAAATCCAGGGTTAACAGTGGTCAGCAAATTAACACTTGTCCTGTGATGAGCGCATGAAACGCAATCACCAAAGCCAAACAAAAGGAATGTAATTTTACGTATATTGTCAACATATCAATAACTGGATGATGGGTACTGTACTGTGTAATCAACAAAACAAAGCGTTCTTGGATTTTGTTTTAAAAACTTCACCTTCTTTCTAAAACTCTAACATGTAAGAAAGCTTCCCAGAGAGAGAAGTCTATCCCATCCTTGTCCTTACTCCATTCTTTCCCTAAATTTTGTTTCCATTAATAAATAATATTCCAGGCACAAATCTCACACCACCGACCAGGTGAAAAGTAAAATTACTTATTTCCCTATAATAAAACTTAATTTTTATTTTAAGCTTCAACTCTGGAAGGATTTGAAAATTTAGGCTTGGTCATCCCAAGGACTCAGTGATTTAAAGTTTTTCCCTGCCTTATGCTGGGGTTTAGTGTACTAAGCCTCTTAGAGTCTATTTGGTTGCTAATGAATGCACTGGATAGGAAAGGAAGGTAGCTATCTAGTCATCAGTCCATGCCACCTCTCCATAATGACATATACTGAGACAAACACTGTTCCTTTAATACACATTTTGTCCACCCAGGAAAATAACTGGGACAAGCTAAGTTCTATCTGCTCAGTAATCATTAGCCTACAGCTACATTCTTGACCACAGGCCTCTCAGGTCTGGTTTACTCTCAAGTACTTCGGCTTTTCTTGAGCACTCAGGTAACGTATCACTCACTGTTCACATTCCACTGCTGTTCAGGGAATGCTAAGTATATGGGACCCATTGACTGTGTATCTAACTTGGCCATCTCTTCTTCTCCTGCTTCTGAAGCATGCTGGGCATGCCAGTACTCTGTGAAGCTGGCTACCTTCCTGGTTTCTCCCAGGTTGCCCTCCTGCTTTTACCACCTCCAAACCTATTTGGAGTTTCTGCCACCCCTCTAGACCTCTCATTTCATCTCATTTGGAAGGCAGGGCACAGGGTCTATTCTCTCTGATTCTTCCTACACCTATGTTTAGCCTATGGAACTTTCATCTACCATGGGTCAGATAGTCTTTGATATATTGTTAAAGGCAAAAAATATAATATTCTGAATCTTGCAGGTTTAGGAAGGTGAATCCTAATTCTAATTTAATCCTAGTAATTAAAATTTTTGCATTTCAACTACTTTTTCTGCTAAAAATTATTCTTATGCTACTAGTTTCAAAAGTCAACTTAAAAACTCCCAAACCTATGGTGATGGTTCTGAGGTCATATACATTTGTCTAAACCCATTGGACTATGCACTTAAAAAAGAACATTAAATTGCATTTAAATTATACCTCCATATAGTTTACTTTAAAAAGATAATAAAAACTCAAAATTTACTAAGTCTCTCTATTTCTTTGGTATTTTCTCTTAGTCAATTAGCAGAGAACACCCTAAGCACTATCTTATATGTGGAATGTAATAATTGAGATAAGAGGGTGCAGGAAGAAGGAAAAACACAAAATAATATCCTCCAGGATATTAACAACAGCAATAATAGTTGGTGATGAAAGCTAACGCAGATTCCTACTGTGTGCCAAAAAACCCCACAGAATTTATATCAGCTAATCCTCAGTACAATTCTATAAAACCACTTTATGATTAGTTAGATTTCACAAATAAGACACCTGAGGCTTAGGAGATTAAGTGAAGTATGTAAGATCGGGCAGCTTGTTTGCGGCGAGGAGTGATTTAGCAGCCTTCAGTCTAATTTCCAAGCCCTTACTCTTAACCACAACTCTACACCAATACTTAAAGGTATTTTCTTCTGGTCGAAGCTATGATCATAATACAAACGAAAATGACAATGGCAACGTTATGATGATGATGACATGGGAAAGATATGTTACTGGCCATTTTTAACATCAACACCTGTCATGCTCAGTGTCTCTACATTTGCCCATTTTTTTACTCACAAAAGTCTTATGACAGTGTTACTTTTATTATCTCAATATTAACAAGGAAAAAATTGAGTCTTGGGGAAGATAAACAGCATGCTTACGATCTTACAGCTAAAGTGTTACAAGTTAGACAGGAATGCACGTTTGATTGGCAGTAGACCTCACTCAGCCACTTTGATTCAATCCTCTCAATAGCTTGTTTTTCTCTTTTAAAGATAAACACGTTATTTCTACTGTTAAAATGTTTGGATTCCCAAACTGAGTAAGTTGACAATATTCCATTATTATTATTTATTTGGGATTGTTAACTAAATAATAAGTGTCACTGGTTTTCAAGAACAGTACATGCTGTCATCTTGCACAATGATGGGGGCTGATAAGACGGGGAAAAATACAACTAACCCCTTCCTCAACTTTGGTTTGTATCGATACTTTCATCTCTATATATTCACATTCAGTATCCATCTGTCTTTTGTCGATCTTTATCTATAGGTCTGTTCAATTTATATGCTGTTTTATGTGAAGATAACATGTGAAGATAGGATGAAAATCAGGAAGAGCAGTAACTTTCATAGCTCCCTTTTGTTCTTCCTCACTACCAGTTGAAACGCAATGCATTATAACCACTTCTTGAATCCACGAATGCACATAAACTCAAGAGCAAATATTTACTAGTCTCCCATGGGTTCTTAGTACTTACTGTGAAAATACATTGCTCTACAAATTCAAGAGGTTCAGGGAAAAAGGGAAATGGGAGGCTAATGGAATAGCTACAGCCAGGACGTTCAGAGCCTTGCATGAAATCCATTCAAAGCAAAGAGGTCTTGGCCAGCATTTGAAGATCATAATGATGTGAAATACACAGGAAGCAACAATTGGACCTTTAGGTTGGACATGTGTATTTGGGACTAAGGCATTAGGAAGCCCTTGAGGGTAGAACAAGGGAAAAAAGGAAAGCTTGAGAAATACAAGATGAGCTTTCATGATCTCCAGGCAGGCGTGAAGCTAGAGGCAGTGTTAAAGCTCCATTTAAAGTTGTATTTTCAGAGTTATTTTCTTCAATACTGCTTAACACTGTAATTTTATTAGCCAGTGGACTGAGACAAAGATGACTTCAGCAGCTCAACGTAAACTGAACATGTCTTAGCGACTCCCATGAAAAGTCACTGCATTCTAAATGACATGCTGCCATATACAGCAGCAGAGAGAAAAATAGTTTTGCTTTCGGGAGAAAATCATGCTTACTCAAGAAGATTTAGTATTTACATATTATTGGAAAATCGCCATAGCCTCAAAGGCTAAGGCCATTTATATTCCTCCAGCAGTTTTGCAACAATTTGTAACCCTAAAAATATTTAAACAATTTAATTTTGCTTCAAAATGTGAAAACCTACAGGCATAAATGGTTCTTCCAGCTACTGCTATATGTACAAAAATATATCAAGTATATAAAGAGCATAGGTTTACATGTTTGAATTAACATTATTTACTTTAAATAAGTTTCATTTGTGAAAAACGAATTCAAGAACCCTAGGGAAGCAGTGATTTGCAAAGGCGAATTTGTTCAAACATTAGCTGAAACAACCAAACAATACAGAGTTCAACATTTCATTCCAGGAAACAGAAATTAGGTAATGCTAATTTTAAACAGTTAAACTGTTTACAGGTATCCCTGTATTAGAATATACTGGTGTTTTTGAAATTAAAAACAATATGCAGGCGAAACTAGAATTATGGGCTTATCAAAGTTGATATGCTTTTCTACTTTATCAAGCCATATCATTATGGAATGAAGCTACCGGGATACAGAAACTGTAGGAATAACAGGGGAAAGTGGCTGCCGGTGTCAGAGACACAGTGAGAAGGTGGTAAGTTCCTGTTTCGACTTACTAAATTGACCTTTCACTGCCCAGTAGGTACATGTAGCAACTAGGATATATGGTTAGAACATTTAGGTGAAATTGTATGATATTCAACATTTTGCAACCACCACCTAAAGCCATCAAATTGAATAGCACACACTAACGGCCATTGCAGATGTATATCAGTGATCAAAAAAAAAAAAAAAAAAAAAAAAAAAGCCCATACAGATAACATGACTCACCTAAGTTATGGACCATTAAACTTATGATGCCCTAGAGGCCATGGAAGCAAACTGCACTTTATTGCTCTCTCTTGCAAGGTTTTCTTTATTTACACCTTTCTTTTCTTACAGACTGGGAAAAATAAAAAGTGAAAATAAACTGTAATGGTTGCAGGTCTGTAGAATCCTTATGTCTCCTTTAAATCTTCATAAATAAAAAAATGGATATTTCTCAAATAAAAATAGCACTTTAACAAATTCTCAAGTGGAAAATAGAAATATGAAATTATTTTATATTGAAATGACATTTTTCTCTTTCATCATGCAATTACCTTCAATCGTCTAATGAAGAAAATATAACAAACGGCACGCAGTTGCCACAGCAACATTTTTTCCTTACATATAGACAACTTTTTTCCCCTCTTTTTCCATTTCCTTTGCTTTGTTTTAATAGGATAAAAGCCTCTATCATAAGTGCAATTTTGCAATTTCACTAGTCCTAGTTTCTGGTTTTGCTTCATTATAATGAATAAATTTGAAAAAAGATATACATTCTAATAATGGAATATGTTCATACTTAATTAGTTGGAGGCATTATTTTGAAGACACAATGCTACTGACAAATATAGTGGTTTCCTGCTTCATGAAGTAATTAATAGTGTTGTTTATTGTTCTGTAAGTTTTCTCTTTTGTCAGACATAATTTGTTAAGTAAATTAGACACTAAAATGCATATGGACTTAACAGATACCAAATAATAAAGTATTATCAAGGATTTAATGATACAGAAATAGCTCTGGGAAAAAATAGTTATTCTGATGCAAATAGTTGCCATGGTGATAGCTTGAAATCACTGTGTGATTTTTTTAAAAAATATATTTTAGGAACGTGTGAATTTTACTAACATTAAAAAAAAAATCTAGACTATACCAGATTTACCAAAAACTAAAAATAAATTTAAAAACCCTTAGCTTTATTTTCCAAGTTTTCATATGTTTCTATTTTATATCAACCATTTGGATATCAACTTGTCCCACCAGTGAGATGTTTACTTCCAAAATGAAAACCACATCAAATGGTACACGAAATTCACGTATTGCTTGAGAGGGATTGGACTAAATGAACTTCGTATCATTACCAAAACCAAGGCTGTGTGATTTCATATATAAACATATGTGTATAATATAATAATAGATCGTAAGTAGGAAAATGTGCAGTGTCAAAGTCAAGATTAATCATTAGAAATTCCTGCATAAATTATAAAGCATAACTAAAAGCTATAATGGTCTCAGGTCTGTAGAATCCTTATGTCTCCTTTACATACATAAATTGATTAAAACATATACATACGTAAATTACATTTACATTTATATATGTAATTTATGATAAAAACAAAAGACTTTCAAATATATAGTATATACTCAATAACAGTTACATGAGCAAATTAATACTCTAATTATGCCATTTGTCCAATCCTCATTTTAATAATATATGTTGAATCCCTGCACTATATTCAGTAATATTTCCACATAATATGTCAAGTTTAAAATACTAGAAAATATATTACCTAAACCCAGTGAATTAATTATACTTGTGGGGATACAAATCCTAGTGTTGAAAAGCAAGCATCACCTATACAAAATAATAATAGACGATGGAAAGTCATCCATTACTTTTCAAGATGCAAGGCAATACAATACTCCCTAAGTCAAATGGAGACTGTTGGAAAGGTCATCTAAAAATACTGCCATATGTAGAGGAACGATTCAGTGACTATGTCGAATGAGTTAAATTAAAATGAGGCCATGGATGTATTCTTATATATTGGTCTTAGGACATCACCTATCATAAATTTTGAAAGAATAAACAGAGGAGAGAAGACTATCTTCACACTCGCTCACATTTATTTATAAACTACTCTATGCTTTCCCTGACCAACAGATTGCTCTCAGATAATCTTGAATTACTAATGACTGGGTCAAATATTTATGTGTGTGTGCATATGTATGCATACACACACGCATATAGCTAATGTATACACACACATATAGCTAATTTTGATTAATAATGTTATTTGGCAAACATTTGCTTAACTGTTTAGAATCTACCATCACATCCTGGTGGATTAATTTATTTGATCTCTGTAGCAATTCTGAAAAATATCCCAAATGCAGATTCACTGATTGAGACACAGAAGCAAGGTAGTTAAGAGTCTGAATCAAGGTAAGGACTCAAATCCAGGATTTTGGATTAAAGACCTCACACACTTACAAATCTCGTATTTTCTTTTATGTTGTTTCAGTTTCACATATTGTATTTTATGATTTGAATGTTTACTCTAAAAATCTCCTGTGCCTCTCTAACAAAATCACTGAGTAACCATCCTTTAGACAGGTACCAATATTTCTGTGTCGCCTCTGACAGGTGCTGATTCAATGGCAAGTGCTGAAGAGCGGTCCAGTGGATGTGAACACCTAGAGTTCTTTCTCAATTAGACAGTCTACCCAAATCTTCTCAAAAGGATTATTATTGAAGAAAAATAATATCATTATTAATAATAAACAAAAGCACTACATGGAAACACATATTTGGAGATTCTAAAAATTCTTACTAAATTCTTACTAAAAATTCTTACCGTCCTATGTAATCTCAAAATGAGGCTTCAACTCTGGTGTTTGGGGTGAAAAAGAGGTGAGACTAATTTTAAAGAAGAGAGAAAAAATGATAATATTTATTTGGTATCTAATATGTACCTTTCATATTGTTGAGCTTTTTCTCCACAATGAACCTTTGAGGTGATCATTTTGATACCCATTATAAAGATAAAGAGAATAAATGGGACAAAGGGAGATGAAAGCGACTCAAAGTATCATGCAGTTTGTAGGTAACAGCCTTGAGATTAAACCTAAACTTTTCCCTATTCCAAAGCTCTCACCAAACTAGCACACTCACATTTCATCATTTATAAAACATAAATGTGTGTGTATGGGGGGGGGGCAGAGATTAGAGATGTTTATAATTTATTTAATCTTCATAAGAATACTGAGAAGGAGGTATTTCAATTTTCATTTCCAATTCATAAATGGGAAAATTCAGTTTCAGAGATAATTATGTGGCTAATAAGTTATAAAGACAATGAATACACCTTCTCAATCTATTAAAAATGCTGGTTTCTGACTAAATCTGGGATAGTAACCTACAAGAATGCCTGAAGTTATCCAACTAACCATAAGCATAAACAGAGCAAGCATGGGAACAAATCACAACTTTGAAGTTTGCATCTTGCTATAGAAGGGTTTTATGAATTTATATCTTCATAGTCTGCGAATACTTGACATAAAAAAGTGAAAAAAAAGCTGAAAATATATTTCTCATTCTTTTCTTTTACATGACTAGAAAACACTCAAACTGATTTCTAATATATTTCTGTATGTTCATTCATTTATTTACCCAAAAATATTTATTTCATGTTCAAGGTACTAGGGATATGTAAGTAAATAAGTAAGTGATGATGTTAAGTGTAGGATCCTAGAACCTACATTTTAAACAGAAAAAAAAATAAGTAAACAAACAATATAAAGGATGTTAGGTAGTTATATATGAATGGAAATTTACTAAAACAGGAACACGTACATATGGTGAAAGCCAAAATGGGGAAAGAATTGATACAAAGTTATGTATAACATCCTGTGTCCATGTAAGACAACCTGAGAGAATTTCAGGAACAAGTCTTTCAGGTAGTTGAGCAGATAATATCAAGTAGAAGGAAAAGCAAATTAAAACAAAACAAAACAAAACAAAAGCTGAGAAACAAGAAGAAACACAGAGCACCCTGAAGTGGACTCCATATCCTCCTGAGTATCAGGAGCATGACTTAGAGAGATAATTTGGGGGGAGCAGGAAATGGAGACAGATCTTATACAACCTCATAGACCATCTACTCATGTTTACTCTGAGTGAAATGAAAACAAGATGGAGTGTTTTGAGCAAAAAAAAGTCCCCTGACATATTTTAGAGGATTCATTCCGGCTGTGTTAAACAAACTAAACAAAGAATTCATTTGAGAGAAGATAGTGACTTGAACCATGGTGGTAATGGTGGAGGTTGTGAAAGGGTTTGGAATCTAAACATGTCATCAAAGTAGAGATGACAGTATTTGTTGTTTCATAAAATGTAGGATATGTGAGAAAAAGAAACACCAGGAATAAGTCCAAATATCTAGTCTGAGCAACTGTAAGAGTAAATTGGCTATTGCTGAGAGAAAAGAGGGTAAGAGAAGCAGATTGTAATGAGACTGGAGAAAGATTGGAGCTTAGTTTTAGGCATGCTAAGTATGAGACACACATTATATATCAAAATGGACAGTTGAGCAGGCAATATATGAGCCTGAAGTTCAGGGAACAAGTCAGAGCTGGAAACATAAATTGGGTTTGTCAGTATATTGACGGCATATAAAAATATGAGACTAGATAAAATTGGCAAGAGAATTAATTCTGATTTTTTTTTAAATAATGAGAAAGCATTCAAGGATTGAGCCTTAAAGAGATATGGGGGATGAGGATGAACCAGCAGAAGTTAGTGACAAGGAAGTCATTAAGAAAGAGTCCTGGGGTATGTGTTGTCTTGAAAATTTAATGAAGAAAGTATTTCATGGGGAAAGCAATACACAATGTCAAATGCTGCCAACATGTCAAGTAGGAAAAAAGCTGAAAAATGACCATTGGACTTACCTCAAAAGGAGGGAGATCAATGGAGTTGATAGCAATGATAGTAAGTAAACTTGAGAGATTTTGTAGATATGAGAGATATTACAGCTGAGCATATTTGTATGACCAGCAGAATGGTTGGTCCTTCTCATTGAATGAGAAAAGTGATGATGCACAACAAAATGAGAGAGGAACTAATGATGTCCTTGAAGAGGGGATAGGTGGTAGAATTTCATGGAGGGTTGGCCTTCAATAGAAGCCATAAAAGAGAACAGCAGTAAAAGAAAAATAGTAGTAAAGGAAAGACCAATTATGTTGTGTGACTTGATACTCTAGTATTCCCTTCCATAAAATGGGTATAATAATAGCATTTACCTGATAGGGCCACTCGAATGATTACCTGAATTAATAAGGTAAAACACAACACTGAACATGAGCTAGGTAAAAGGAAATGAGCTGAGAGTAAGAGGGGGGGAAGTAGTGTTGGAAAGGTGATAATATTTAAAAACAGTTTTAACATGTTACATGTCACCACTAGAGATATAGAAACCCTACGCTACACAAGTAAGAATTATGGAATATTTATATCTAAAGACTACATGTCAGGAAGATAGTGGATTTTTCAAGGTTCAGAGGGGTGCCTAAAATTTTTAAGGAGTTCTTCTTAGAACAGTAGTTCTAACTGAGACACACATCCTTAAAGATAAAATAGAATGTAGTGAAGAGCGATCCTTTCCCAGTAGAGGAAGAGACTAAATGAGAAATCATCCAAATTCTTCCTGAAATGTCCTTTCCTTTCTATTGCAACAACTATCCATGTGTCAGTTGCACTGGTGACACAACCCTATTAAATTATCAGTTGTAGTTTCCAAATAAACCAAACTTACCATCTTCACTTTTTTTTCTCACAATGTTCCTTATCCTTCTGTATTTTTCCACCTGGTAAACATGTACCCACTTTTGAGGAATTAGACTAAACGAGTCTCTGTGTAGTTCTATTAATAGTACTTAGAATACTTTATTGCATCATCAGTTTAAGTCTTTATCTACCTTTATGAGACTATAAGCTCTTGAGAGAGAATCTTAGCCATCTCCCTTTCCCCTCTACTATAGCAGAGTACATTAAACATTGCAGATACAGAATAAATATTTTGACTAGATAAATTAATACAGTAAACTATGAGTTAATTATCAAATAACTAAAGTTCTCAACCCTCATAAACCTGTAGTCATGATAAATACAGGTAACTGACCAAATTGCTATACTACTAAGATACCTTTGTGGTACAACAGAGAAAAAAAAATTAGTTATAGGTATATATTTAAATAATACAGTTAATAAACAAGCTCACATGATTTACTCAGTAGATGCAATGTGAATCTGTGCTAACCACTGGTATTTCAAGTTTACCTAATTTTCCCATTATTTTATAAAGTGTCTTAGACTACAACAATCTCTCCTTCCTCTAAATTTGTCAAGAACTTATTGTCTGTATTATTCACCTCACTATTAATCATGTACTGCCTTATGATCTCTCTTACACTGTTATAATAAATAAATTGAAATAGGTGAAGGTGATTTAAGAGGTACAAACTTCCAGTTATAAATAAGTCATGGGCGGGTGGGGGGAGCGCCTGGGTGGCTCAGTCGATTGAGTCTGACTTCGGCTCAGGTCATGATCTCATGGCTCGTGAGTTCAAGGCCCATGTTGGGCTCTGTGTTGACAGCTCAGAGCCTGGAGTCTGCTTCAGATTGTATGTCCTTCTCTCTCTCTGCCTCTCCCTCACTCATGCTCTGTCTCTCTCTCTCTCAAGAATAAATAAAACAAAATTTTTTAAAAAAATAATAAATAAATAAATAAATAAATAAGTCAATAAGTCATGGGGATGTAATGTCAGCATAGGGAATATAGTCAATAATATTGTAATAACATTTGTATGGTGGCAGATAGTAACTAGACTTATTATGGGGATCAATTCATAAAGTATAAAAATATCAAATCACTATGAAAGTAATAGGTGCTATATGTCAATTGTTAATATTTTTTTTTTGTTTTTTTCTTATTTATTTATTTAGAGAGAGAGACAGAGAAAAGGAGGGAGGAGCAGAGAAAGAGGGAGACAGAGAATCCCAAGCAGGCTCCATGTTGTCATCACAGAGCCCAGAGAAGCAGGACTGGATCTCACGAACTGCGAGATCATGACCTGAGCTGAAATCAAGAGTCAGTTGTTCAACCGACTGAGCCAACCAGGCGCCCCAATTGTTATATAATATAACTAGGAATATTTCAACATGACTAGAGCAATATAACATTAAACCAAACCAGTTTTAATTCTCAATTTAAATTACATTCAATTTATCTGCCCACTACCATTCCTGCCCCTGCTAGCTACTTGACCTAGTTCCTAGTTCAAGAGAAATACCTGACCCCTTAATTATTTAATATTATCCTGAAAGACCTTATCTCATTCTTCAGCTAAGATCACATGCATTATCATATGAAGAAACTGTATTTAAAGTGTTTAACTGATAGAGATCTCCCTAGTCATGAGAAGATAACTTGTATGTCTTTCCTGGAGTAGAGAAGAAATGATGTATGATGGGGTTGGGGAAGGGGAGACAAACAACAGCAAATCCCACCCCTTTTTTAGTCCCAGGGCAATTGGGAGAAAAGAAAAAGAATGGGTAGTCAAAGAAGTCAAAATTGAACTACTGATTTCTGCTCTCTGAACATCTATTTGGAGGGTATGGATGAGTATACTAGCTAGACACGTTCAGGCAAGACATGGTGATCGAAGTTTAACAATAAGGGTTTGGGAATAGAGGTGATTACCTTCTGTGGTTGTGGGTAAATCATCAGACCTGCAGGCTGGACAGGTATCTTGGCTGGAGCTGAAGTCTTTAGACACTCATTGGTCAGGTGAAATAGGAAGAGTTACCGAGGGAGATCTAACAAGCCACAAGAGACAGATGAAAATTTATCTAAGCCACCAAGACCAAGAGAAGAAGCAACACACAGGTGGACGTGGAATTAAGTCCTAGAGATCCCAGGAATAAGAAGGCATTATGCCAAGGATTCTGACTCTTCAATTATTGAGAGAAATTCCCTTCATGGGGATGCCCTATACTGGGGAGGGGAATGAGTGGCTCCGAGTGAGGCTGAACACTTGTATCACAAATGTTCAAAGTAAAGCTACCTGAATGGAGTATTTAAATGATAAAATCAGACGAAACTTTAAACAGGATTGGGGATGTATTTGGATTCTGTAGGTGTTTTTCCTGTTACCCAAATGGTGGAAACTTCAAGATGGGTGGGGTGGGTGTGGAAAGATCAGGTTCTTTCATTGCTGAATGGAATATGAGATGTAATGACTAGAGGCCAACCTGTTATGAAATGATAAAGAAGAAAAAAAATATAAGGTAACTAAAAGAGGGAAAGAAAAGACAAATGACATCAGTCATTTGCTTGCATGCTTGATTGTTTATGAGGGAGATTGAGAATATATGTATACTGAAAGGTCAAGAGTCAGTGAAGAGAGATTGATGATATAAGAGAAACTCTTTGGGACACTGTACCAGAAAGTAATAGCTAACACCCAGTATCTGTTGAGTGGTTACTGTCAGGCACCATTTGAAGATTTTACATATATTAACTCATGTAATCTTTACATCATCATAACCAGCAGATGAGGTGGCACCCCAAATATCTATATTTTACAGAATAGAAAACTGAGGCACAAAGCTGAGGATGGCAAGATTGGATAGCCTTGACTTAGATTTTTGTTACTACTCCATAAAACACAGCCAGTGCTGATGCAATGTGTATCATCAATGCATGATCAATCGACAGTTCTACAATACATACGCCATAGAACTACTGGAACAACACTGACAAATGAAGGTTGACTCCTGATGGCAATTTCCCAGCCATCCCATGACATCATTGTAATAGCACAGACACAACATTGAGCTTTTTATATATCATGGAATTTTATATGTTATTACATTAAGTGGCATTGTTGCAAGTTGGATTCTCTGGGAGGTATGAATACAGGATGTTTATTCAGGCATGCCCTTAGGATGACCCTGTGGTAAAAAGGAAAAGGAAGCAGGACCAGGAAGAAATAGGAGGTCTCATAACAGCATTAGCTCAATTCATAGGAAGTTTTAGAATTAGAATGACCTTTTGGCGTTGTCCCCAGCTGGGCCAAGATGGCCAAAACTTTATACTCCTTCATTTGTCATTGGATCTAGGCAGTGTGTGACTTTAAGCAGGGGACTAATATTCAAGTGCTTAAAGCAGTTTCAAAACAGGGCAACCATCTCTCACTAAGGGGGTAAGTGGACAGCACATTACAGTGTCTGCTGCAGGCTTTTATAGAATTGAACCATATAAAATTTCCATTTCCATATTTCAAAGGTATCAGAGTATCAGCTGTTTCATATGGTTCAGATTAATATATATTATTTATGTCTAAGTTGTTTTATGTAAGAATTAGAAGGGTACTCTATAGTCATGTGTAACATGACTACAGTTGGGTAGACCAAGTGTATTTTTAAAACGTCACATAACTAAGATTCCCAATGGAGTGCTAAGAGCCTAGTAAAGATATCAAGCTAGTGCAAACTCTAAAGGGGAGAGAATTTTATGCTATTATATTAAATGACATTGTTGCAGGTACGATTATTCATATGTATAAATATATTCCTTTTTCATATTAGTTCTTATCTAGCACATGGTCCTGGAAACTTCACATAGCAAGGGCTCCACAATAAGTTAACTTTGGATAAAATGATCTGGTTAGAACATTATCCATGTGTACTGATGGGTACAATCTTGCAAGTGTAATATGATACGGTACAATAGCCATGGGACTAGGACTGAGAACCTACTTTTTTTGGACTTGCTTACACGACTTTGTTGTTGAGTATACTAGTTTCCTATTACTGCTGTACAAATCATCACAAATTTAGTGAGTTAAAACAAAACCAATTTATTGTCTCGAGGTCAGATGTCTTAAATAGCTCAGCAAGACTGCATTCCTTGTTGGAAATTGGAGAGGAGAATCCATTTGTGGCCTTTTCTCACTTCTACAATCTGTTTCTGCAATCTACAAATCACAACTCTTACTCTCTGCCCTCCTGCCTTCCACTTATAAGGACCCTTGTCATTACATTAGGCCCACCTGAGTAACCCCAAATAATTTGACCATCTCAAGTCCTTTACTTAACCACATCTGCAAAGACCCTTCTGCTTCTGGCAAGACATGGACATCTTTGGGGACCCATTATTCAGTCCACCACACTGGGTGAGTTGGTGCAAACTGAGTATCTTTCTTGGGCCTCATTTTTCTTATCTGGCAAGTGAATAAATTCTCCCACATATCTTAAGGCCCTTCTAACATTCTGTGCTTATGGATTTTACGACTAGTAAAGAGCAAACCAAGCTTTAAGTTTTCTGCTTTACACTACAGAATTAGTATAATCTAAGGAGACATGTCAAATTATCACATGATAAAGAATAGCGGTGCAACATCAGAACATGAATAATTTGTAATGGAATGTTATCTTGAGAAAGAATTGAGAATGTTGAATGTTACGTTCCTCTCATCCTGTACCCATAGATATTGTTAATTTGAGCATCTAGTAATTTCTGGAAGCCTTGTCAATCACACGTCCAGCTCATATCTGAAATATTACAAACCCCAAGATGCATAATACTCCAGATTGCAAAAATATGGTTTTTTTTAATTTCACCTTAATTGAAGAATAATTGGTGCATAAAATTGTAAGATACTTAAGGTGTACATTGTGGTGATTTGATACATATATACATTGTGAAAGAATTCTTCCAGTAGTTAACCAACACATCCAAGTCCATCACCTGTCATATTTATCATTTTTAAAATGGGAACATTGAAGTTCTACTCTCTTAGCAAATTTCAGTTGTACAGTACACTAGAACTTCATCTTTATTCATCTTACAGCCGGAAGTTTGTACGCTTTCACCAAACTCTGTATTTCCCCAACCCCTGCAAGTCCCTGGCAAACCCTTTTCTACTCTGTTTCTAGGAGTTAATTTTTTTTCAAGTTTTCCCCTATAAATGATATCAAACTGTATTTGTCCTTCTTTGTGTGGCTTATCTCACTTAGCATAATGTCCTCAACGTCTATCCATGTTGTCACACACAGCAGGATTTCCTTATCTCTCATGGCTAAAAATCTTTTATAATATACCAATAGCATGAATTGCTTAGGCACACATGTCTGGAAACAAACAAAAAGCCACATCACTTTTCATGTAAGAGGGTTTTTTAAATGTTTATTTATTTATTTTGAGAGGGAGAGAGCACAAGCCAGGAAGGGGCAGAGAGAGAGAGGGAGAGAGACAATCCCAAGCAGGCTCTGTGTTAGCACAAAGCCCAACACTGCGCTCAACCTAACATTATTGACTCAATGCCAAGAACCTGAGCCAAAATGAAGAGTCAGATGTTTAATCAACTGAGCCACCCAGGTGCCCCTTATGTAAGTGAGTTTGTGAGTTTGCTAACAAGCTTAAAACTACTAGTTGTTGCTATTTTAATGTGTGTGTGTGTGTGTGTGTGTGTGTGTGTGTGTGTGTGTGTGTGTGTGTGTGTGGTGATTGCTATATTGTATGTTGGCCATCAGTCTTCCAAACAGTTTATTCCACAAGGACAGTTCTTGGAGTTGAACTTTCCCTGGCTTTCTTTTGTGTGGAATGTACTGTTTCTTCTACCTTCAAATGGGAAAGAAAACTTTTTTTTCCCCTTTGATTGAAAAAAATTGTTATAATTTATTTATTTTAAAATTTTTATTTATTTATTTTTAGAAAGAGAGAAAGTGTGAGCAAGTGAGAGGCAGAGAGAGAATCCCAAGCAGGCTCAATGCTCAGCACAGAGCCCAATGCAGAGCTTGATCTCACAACTGCAAGATCACAACCTGAGCTTATATCAAGAGTCCGGCACTTACCTGACTAAGCCACCCAGGTGCCCCCAAAACTGTTATGTTTTAAATGATGTTATGTTTTGTTTTGTTTAACATAAATGATGTTATGTTATGTTTTAAAGGAATGAAACAATTTTATTCTTGTCTTAGCCCATTTGGGTTGCTATAACAAAAATACCATAGACTGGGTGGCTTAAACAACAAAAATCATCCTCACAGTTTCAGAGACTGGGAAGTCCAAAATCAAGGCACTATCAAACTTAGTGTCTGGAGAAAACCAGCTTCCTGGTTCAGAGATGGCCATCTTGCCACATACAGGAAGGGTAGGGGGTACTCCCTCAGGTCTCTTTTTATAAGGGTGCTATTGTCATTCATGAAGGTTCCACCCTCATTGCCCAAAGGCCTTATATCCTAATACTATCACACTGAGGATTAGGTTTCAGCATATGAATTTTGAGGGGAACACATTTTGTATATGGCAATTCTGAAATCCAGGTGAACCAAAAAGTGTTTCTTGTTTGCATGCCTTCAGGATAAACACACATGTGTTCATGTGGGCTAAGAGCTTTCCCACAAACAAGAACTATATTTTTGACTTGTTGACTAATAAATGAAAAGTGACTTCACAAAGTATTGAAACAAGAATTCATACAACCTGTTGCTTGCCACTCCTTACTACCAATTGATCTTTTTTTTTAATTCCCTCTAATCTAATACTCATAGCCTCCCTTTTAAAATGCAATGACAGTACACCAGTATGTATACATGCTATACACAGGCACAAATTACTACGTGCACATATTCCTCATGATCTGTAACATGCACACAAATTAACAAAAATAAAAGCGTTTGTGGTTTTAATCATAGCTGTAATTTTCATTGTCATTTCAAGTTCACAGAAGTAATGGGGTTCCACAGTAGTATATTCTCCTCCCCAACCTTCCAGCGTAAGACGTCTCCCTACACTAACAAAACGCTGTTCATGGAAATGAAGGAGAAATGAATATAATAGTAAAATTCAAACTGGATGATGAATATACTTAAACAATTTTGCTTTTGTTTGAATTTAATTGGTTTTAATTACACTCCGCCTTGCTTTATCTATCGGTGGTGCTTTGAAGTCAGACTTGAAAAGAGAATGCTGAATTATTCTTTTAAGAATATCCTGATGCATATATCAACCTCAGTGAATGTGAACTGTTCTCTCTCTCAGAATAATAGATGGCCTACTACATTGGAAATGCAATTAAATTACATATTAAATGCGTACTCTAACTAACTGAATCCATCACGGTGTCTAATTTTTGTGGGTATCAAATAGAAAAATGAATCAAAAATTGCTGAACAAAAGTGATGTTTTTCAAAGTTTTTCCAGATGTTTTCTAATTTCCTTTTTGTGCCTAATTTTCACTTAAAGTTCTGATAAAAGTGCTTTATAATTTGTTGCCTTGTTAACAGTATCTTGTCTTAGGACCTGTTGCTCTTAAGACCATCTTGTTTTCTTTTAGGGTAAAGATATACAATTTAATACTTGAAGTAGTATGGCAGTGAAGCCTTGGTGATGACTTTGGACCAAGGCATTAGTAAGTCTTGTAGTCTCTGTCAAAATGGTTCCCTTATTTGTGCCTCTACAGTGAGGGCAGCCTTAGTCTCTAGTCTTATCAGTCATTACATGACAGTCCGTTTAATGAAAGGTCACATCTTCTAAAATATAATTGGGCCAACAGTTATTAAAGCTACACAAAATAAAACAATACAAGAAAAACACAAATAATCTTTTTGGTTAGTCCACTGATAGTGTCTTAATCACTTTTTTTTCCCAAAATTTTATTTAAACTTCAGTTAGTTAATATATAGTGCAATATTAGTTCCAGGAGTAGAATTTAGTGATTCAGCACCTGCATACAACACTCAGTGCTCATCACAAGTGCCGTACTGAATACTCATCACTTATTTACCCATCCCCCTGCCCACCTCCCCTTCAGCAACCCTCAGTGTGTTCTCTATATTTGAGAGTCTAGTTTACAGTTTACATCTCTTCCCCCCGCCCCATTTGTTTCATTTCTTAAATTCCACATACGAATGAAATCACATGGCATTTGTCTTTCTCCGGCTGACTTATTTCATTTAGCATAATACACTCTAGTTCCATCCACACCATTGCAAATGGCAAGATTTCATTCTTTTTGATGGCTGAGTGCTATTCCATTGTGAAAGTGTGTGTGTGTGTGTGTGTGTGTGTGTGTGTGTGTGTGTGTGTGTGTAGGTGGATAGATGATAGATAGATAGATAGATAGATAGATAGATAGATAGATAGATAGAACATACATACATACTACACCTTTATCCATTTATCAGTCTATGGACATTTGGGTTCTTTCCATAATTAGGCTATTGTTGATAATGCTGCTATAAACATTGGGGTTCACGTACCCCTTTGAGTCAGTATTTTTGTATCCTTTGGGTAAATACCTAGTAGTACAGTTGCTAGATTATAGGATAGTTCTATTTTTAACTTTTTTGAGGAATTTCCACACTGTTCTCCAGAGTAGCTACACTAATTTGCATTCCTACCTATAGTGGAAGAGGGTTCCCCTTTTTTCACATCTTTGCCAACATCTGTTGTTTCCTATTTAGGAAATGCAGAAAACTAAGATTGAAAAAAAAAATTTTATTCATTCACCACAATCCCCCCTTTAAGTAGTAACCTGTATAGACTAAACAGTTTGTATGTGTCTTATTTTTTAATGAGAAAAATTTTAAATATAAAACCAATATCATATTATGGTCCTATTCTATATTTTAATTCTTTCATTTTGACCTAATATATAAAGAATATTTTCTATGTCTTTGAATAGTCTCACACAATATAATAATTCATAACTACACAGTATCACATGGTATGGTTTTATGATAATTATTAAATCTTCTATAGGTATAAGTTAAGTTGTTTCAAATTTTTCAATGTATTTAAAGCTCCTTAATAAACATCCCTGTGGAGAAATCTTTCTGCCTTTCTAATTATTTCTTTAGAATGAATCCCTAAGAGATGACTTGGTGAAACAAAACAATAGTAAATCTTTTTAAGGAAACCAATGCATTTTGCTAAATTGCTCTCAAAAAATGGATGTATCCAATATATAATCCCATTATAAGAATATGAGAGTATCAGCTACCCCAATTCCTCACAATATATGTAATCATTTTGACAATTCATAAATTGTTAGTGAAAAATGTTATCTAGATTTTTAATTCTTATTTCTTTCACTACCAGAGAATTTCAACATACTTTGACTAAAAAAACCTTATTCTTCTTGCCTGTGATTTGGGGCAACGGAGAAATACACTATGTGTCATTTTTTTTAGGTGAAAAATGGAGACTGAGGAGTGATACATGACAAGGGAATGCATTGTGCTGGTGTTACAACTTTCTAAGTTTTTTTTTGGTATAGAAATCTTTTAATGACAAAAAAAGTTATGAAGAGGCATAAACCAAGAGTGGTTCTCATAGTGGTGAGTCTGTAGTATCACCCAGTATTTTGGTTTCTTGTTTACATTCTCCACTCCTGGGGAAGTTCTGGAGATATCAGTGTAAAGCCCTCTCCTATGGATCAGCTATCTGCCATGGCTGAAAGAAACTCATTCTACATTCATACCTGAGGCAGCAGAAGAGGACAAAGCCTTTCAAACAAAACTCCTGAGGAAGGAAGAATATCTTCCAAATCGAGTACTAATGCTACTGATGTTAGCATCTACACATGGCTGACAGTACAGCCTCAGAAACATTTTTGCTTTGGTTTTGGAGATGCTCCACTTTCATCTTTAATATTTTTGAGTTTATAAAACTTTCTCAATGTTTATTCTTATTTTTGAGAGAGAGGGGGAGAGAGAGAGAGAGAGAGAGAGAGAGAGAGAGAGAGAGAGAGAGAACACAAGCAGAGAGAGAGGGAGACACAGAATATGAAGCAGGTTCCAGGCTCCAGGCTCTGAGCTGCCAGCACAGAGTCTAATGTGGGCTCAAACTCACCAACCATGAGATCATGACCTGGGCTGAAGTAGGACACTTAACTGACTGAGCCACCCAGGTGCCCCAATATTTTTGTTTTTAAAAATGAAATAACAATGAGAAAATCAGGTGAACTTGTAAGGTAAACTCATCAGGTGGGAAATAAGCAATCAGATGTTCCAAATGGAAAAAAACCCACTAATCTCTTAATCAAACACGAATTTTGCCAAAGTAGCACTGTCCACTGAGAATGTGCCATTACAGATAATTTGAGAATACACTGACTAATATAGCATAAGGAAAAACTATTTGGTTGCTTGCTTAAGCCAGAGACAAAACCCAGGGGTCTATGGGTCACCTCTAAACCCAAAACCCCAGTCACTCAACCAAGTATTTGGTGGCGCAGTGTTTATGCTAAAATTAGTTCATACCATTCAGGCACAGAGATTAACAGAAAAGAAAAGATTTCAGATTTCTTATAAAGTGTTTGATAATAATTGGCTTGAATTTCCATGTAGCAAAGATCAGTTGTTGTTGAAAGGGTTGCTCATCTTTAGACAGGGCACGCCTTTCCAGTAACCACAATCCTTACCACAATTTACTGCCTCCCTGACACTGAGACAGAATGCCAACTGCCATTTGTCATTTACTCGTGGCCCCTTTTACTTCCTGTACATTACTTTTCAGACTTTGTAAGAGTCTGAGTTTATGATCCCAGGCTAATACTCATTAGATCATTTACCAATGCATCAGGAAGGAAATAGTACAGAGTGCTCCAAAACTTGAAATCTTGTATTTTGAGAATGCAATAAGACATAATTCAACTGGAAATATTTTCCATTCATTCATTCATTTCCTCTCTTATCTATTCATTAATATTTATTGGAAACCAATTACATACCTGGCATTGTGCTGGCTGTTAGATACTGTAGCAAACAAAATGAGTATTGCTCTTTAAGCAGAGATAAAACTTACAAACTTGATAAAGTACATAGAGAAAAACACAGGATGCTAAGAAATCATATGAGAGGAAATGTATTTTTTAACAGGTTAGAAAATCATCCAAGTCCAAACAAGGTAGCCAAATTATAAGCATGTGACTGAAACATGATTGATGAAAAAGAACTATAAAAGAAAGTTATAATAACAGACCCAAAAAATAAAAGATGCACTAATATAAAAAGAGAATATTTACTAGAGATCATAAAAGATAGCATAGAAGAAGAATTTTTAAATGCCTATGGAAGGAAGTAGAATACATAATAAATTCTATATAGGGTATATATATATATATATATATATATATATATATATATATATATATTTAGTATATGATGTGTGTATATAGATATGTATATACATATATATGTGTGTGTTTGTGTATATACACACAATTATTATTTAGCAGGCACTGGATTAAATGAGATGGGATGTATCATTTCATTTCATCTCATTTAATTATCTTAACAACTTTATGAGGCAGGCAGTATTATTTTTCATGTTTTAGAGATTAATCCATTGAGGTTCAGAAAGTTAAACTTACCAAAGTTCATACAGCAAATGGCAGGATCAGGTCTCAATCAGAAATTCTCTGATTCTAAAATATAAAAATAAAACAAAAATAAAACATCTCATCAGAGTTTTCCATGACCTAGATAGAATATCCCTCAAGATCATCTAGTTCGCTTTGTTTAAAATCGGACCCATCAATCAACCTCCTACCTAATTTTTCATATGCTCATGTAGCCTTATCCCAAAGAACATGGTGCCCTAGATAGTAGACATGCACTTCTGTCCATGAGGGAAGTACATTGCATTGTAAATTCCAGAACTGGCATTTGTTTATTTAACTACTCTTGTTTGTTCTTGGATGCATAAGTCAAAACCCCAGAGTTTAATCAACCCTTGGTGGATTGAAACATGGAGGTTTGGAGGCCTGCAAAGTTTGAAAGTATTAGGCTTGTTATGAGCTCAGCAAGTGAGAGTCAGACAGATGGGTTGGGACGGAGGGGTGTGCAAAATGCATTTAATTACCTTGAAAGCCTTTTAAAGTATCTAGCTTTTGATCTGCAGTTAAGTTGGCTTGCTATTACTCTGTCCTGAATTTGACAGACTTCTCCATGTAGCATAGTTGCTGGCATAACTGAGCAACCGTGGGGCTTCCTGCAGGTGCAGATTCTCTTTTTGCATGCTGAAGAGTGGTCCAGAATGTACTCCCTCTACACTGTGCTAGCTCTGAAAGCTAGAACCAAAAGGGGGCTCAGCCACGCATGCCCACTTTATGCTCCCGCACTCTCAGGAAGCACTTTATCTGCCTCAGTTCACTTAAAGGTAGAGAGGGCCACACGGAATGAGTAAAAAGCAAATAAATTCTGCTAAAATCCTGAATGGGCCTAGAAGCAGATTATCACCCAGAGCCTTCAGATAAGAGCCTGGGCTTATTCAATATCTGGATTTTCACCAGTGAGACTCCATGCAGAGAATGAGGTCCAGCTCATCTGAACCTCTTACCTATGGAAACTGTACGCTATTGGATAGATGCTATTTTGAAGTGCCAAGATTGTGGTCATTTGTTACTACCAGTCCAAGAATCACTTCTTGAAATATGGCAGACCAAATAAAGTCAAGTCAGCTGGAGGATCCTGACTGAGCAGGCTACCTTTCTTCTGCTTTAAAGTAATGTATATTGCATATATTAAGCCCTTACTAGATATATGGTTCACAAATATGTTCTTCAGTTCTGTGGGTTGTCCCTTCACTATGCTGATTGTTTTGGTGTGCAAAAGCTTTTTAGTTTCATTCAATGCTATTTGTCTATTTTTTGCTTACGCTTCTAGGCTCGTACCCAAAAAATCATTGCCCACACCAATGTTAAGAAGCTTTTTCCCTATGTTTTCTTCTAACAGTTTTATGGTTTCAGGACTTACATTAAAGTCTTTCATCTTAGGTTGAGAGAGCAGGCCTGGCACTGGGGGGTTGGAAGTCTGGGCCCATCAGAATTGGCCCAGAGGCTGTGTCTGCAGGGGCCAGCCTGGCACTGAGTGGGCCTGGAGCCTGAGGCCAGGGCACCCTGCCTGGTGGCTAGATCTCTGAGGCCCTCCTAGTTCTGGCCATCAGTCTGGAGCCTCAAGGCCTGGTGGCTGGCTGGGCACTGGTGCTAGTGTCTGGGATGAAGTCAGATACTCACTCCTCTCCCCTCAACCCATGGGGAAGGCCTCTATGCCGGCTGCCCAGACTTGGAGGCAGGGTGATGGGGATAATCTGTTGCTCCTATCTTCTGGAATAGGTCTTTTCTTGTTTCTGTGCTAAATTAGGTGCTGTAATCTCTCACCTGGAATCCTTAGCCCATGCAAAGGTATTTTCATGTATGGGTAATTGTACAAATTGATGTTTCTGTGAGAGAAAGAACACTGGAAACTTCTACACCGCCATCTTGCTGATATACTGCCAAAAATTCTTTACAGAATCTACCACTTTAGGTTCAGCAAGACTTATATTTGGACTCCAGATTGTACATGTCCAACGACTTTTGTATAAAAAAAAGACTTAGCTATTTAATTTCCAGACTATATGTATATGGTTAATATTATTGTTATTATTTTAAATCTGTAAGACATGTCTGTACGAAAGGGATTTAGGTGTTTTCTTAATGTGCACTTGTTGATAAAATGTGTTGTGCACAGCAGAATACCTAGGGAAACATTATATTTTATTGATTGACTCGATTGTGTTGGTGAAGAAAGTAAATCGTTTGCAATAAGAGATATTTACTGTCCTGTCTACAGAGAGCAGAATCAAAAGGATTAGCGGCATTAGAATCACTTTCATAGACATTGTAGAAAAGAGGGCAATACATTATATAAATCCTAAAACAAACTTCTTGAGCATCATTTCTTTCTGATAAATACAGATACCTATTTAAAAATTATTTACTATACTTTATCTGATAGAACAGCCTATCCCCATATAGGAGACCAATATATTACTAATAAATTAGAATGTATAACATATATTTTATAAGAATGGTTAAATTTATAATGTGCTTTGTCAAAACATATAGATCTCTATGAATATTTGAATAAACTCCCTAAGTCAAATATGTAGATTAAAAATAACATAGATACAATAATTTCTGTTATTGATTTTTTTTCTATTTCTATTTTCACTAGCCAAAAGTACCCAGAAAAGATGAGATAACATTAATTAGGACTTTAAAAAATAAAGAAAATAAAATATGTTCTTCCTTTGTTTATAACCATAATGTAGTCATATGCAGAATACTGCAAATGTCTTTAGCATTGTAATTCACAAAATCATGATGATATACATGGATTTACAATAAGAAATGATGACAAAAAGAATATAAAAGATGCCTTGTAGTTTCCAAGTGGAAAAAACACCAAGAAACAACAAAACCTTACATAAGAAAATACTAGAATAGAGGTAAAGAGGGAACCAGGAAGGGAGGAACTTGGGAAGGCAGATAAAAAGGAGTGAAAAGAGAGAAAGAGAAAAAAAGGAATTTCCTCTACTTAGAATGATAATGGCAGACATGTGAGGCTCAAAATTTCAAATGCTATGAAAGTCACATCAAGGATGAAAATGATATTGTACCTAATTTTATAATAAAACTAGAGCAGCACATGAAATGTTTAAGCCCAATAAAATATTTCCTGATGAAATCCTAGAGGAGAAAATAGTCAACAATTACTTTGACCTTGATCACAGCAACTTCTTACTTGACATGTCTCCAGAGGCAAGTGAAACAAAAGCAAAAATGAACTATTGGGACCTCATCAAGATAAAAAACTTCTGCACAGAGAAGGAAACAATTAACAAAACTAAAAGACAACCAACGGAATAGGCGAAGATGTTTGCAAATGACATATCTGGTAAAGGGCTAGTATCCAAAATCTATAAAGAGCTTATCAAACTCAACACCCAAAAAACAAATAATCAAATGAAGAAATAGGGAGAAGACATGAATAGACACTCTTCCAAAGAAGACATCCAGATGGCCAACAGACACATTAAAAGATGCTCAACATCACTCATCATCAGGGAAATACAAGTCAAAACCACAATGAGATACCACCTCACACTTGTCAGAACGGCTAACATTAACAACTCAGGCAACAACAGATGTTGGCAAGGATGCGGAGAAAGGGAACCCTTTTGTACTGTGATGGGAATGCAAACTGGTGCTGCCACTCTGGAGAACAGTATGGAGGTTCCTCAAAAAAATAAAAAATAAACAAAAATAAACAAAACAAAAAAAACAAAAAAATAAAAATAGAACTACTCTATGACTCAACAATTGCACAGCTAGGTATGTATCCAAAGGATACAAAAATTCTGATTCAAAGGGGAACATGCCCCCCAATGTTTATAGCAGCACTATCAACAGTAGACAAATTATGGAAAGAGCCCAAATGTCCATCAACTGACAAATGGTTAAAGAAGATGTGGTGTGTACACACACATACACACAGACACACACACAATGGGATATTACTCAGCTTTCAAGAAGAATGACATCTGGTCACTTGCAACAGTGTAGACAGAACTACAATGCATTATGCTAGGTGAAATAAGTCAGAGAAAGAAATATCTTATGATTTCACTGATATGTGGAATTTGAGAAGTACAACAGATAAACATAGGAGAAGACAAGGAAAAATAAGATAAAAACAGAGAGGGCGCCTGGTTGGCTCACTTGGGTTAAGTACCTGACTCCTGATTTTGGCTCAGGTCATGGTCTCATGGTTCATGAGTTCAAGCCCTGCAGTGGGTCTTGTGCTGACAGTGTGGAGCCTGTTTGGGATTCTATCTCTCCTCTCTCTTTTCTTGGTGTCTCTCTCTCTCTCTCTCTCTCTCTCTCTCTCTCAAAATAATTAAACTTAAAAAAAAGATAAAAACAGAAAGGGAAGCAAACTGTAACAGACTCTTAAGTACAGAGAACAAACTGAGGGTTGCTGGAGGGGTGTTGGGTGGGGGAATGGGCTAAAGGGGTGATGGGCAGTAAGGAGGACAATTGTTGGGATGAGCACCAGTGTTATATGTAAGTGATGAATCACTAAATTCTACTCCTGAAATCATTATTACACTATATGTTAACTAAATTGGTTTTATTTATTTATTTTATTTTTTTTTTTTTAAATTTTTTTTTCAACGTTTTTTATTTATTTTTGGGACAGAGAGAGACAGAGCATGAACGGGGGAGGGGCAGAGACAGAGGGAGACACAGAATCGGAAACAGGCTCCAGGCTCCGAGCCATCAGCCCAGAGCCTGACGCGGGGCTCGAACTCACGGACCGCGAGATCGTGACCTGGCTGAAGTCGGACGCTCAACCGACTGCGCCACCCAGGTGCCCCTAACTAAATTGGTTTTAAATAAAATTAAATATATATTTATTTCCTGATAGTGTTAATACTTATAAAATCCTTTATTCTAAAACAAGTCCAAAAATAAAAAAAATTAAAAAAAATAAAATAAAATAAATAAAACAAGTCCAGAAGTTGAAAATGTACATAGGTTCGGCAACATAATGGCAAAGTTCAGATTAAAAGTATTCAGTGCATCAATAGGGGAAATTAACATGTTTGCTTGTTTCCTTGATATTATTAGGCATGTAGTTTAACATGAGTCACTTAGTATCTCTGTCAGAGAAAGAACACAGAGGTAAAGAGAACTTTGTAGCAGACCTAGAACCCAGAAGGCTCACACAAAAGTAAACCATTCACACATTTTTACTGGACTGCTACTTTACCAATAATATATATGGAAATAGTGCCTGGCTAGGAACAGATTGTAAATTATAAAGATGAGAGTATTTTTTTCTTCTGTGCAAATTAAATAATGAATTTATCAGGAATGTGCAAAGAAATAGGTTTTTTTCTTTAAATATTACTGGAAAAGACTGACCCAGGTAGATTAAAAAATGAGAGGGGCTGGGGCAGGGGGAATTAGGATTATATACTTCAGATTTTTTTTTTTTTTTGGCTCTTTGAGATTTTTATGCATTCCAGAATTTTATGTTGTACAAATAAGTCTGTATTGGTCAGGGTTCATTGAAAGAAAAAAAAGTATTATAATTATTATGGAGTGAGGGATTTATTGTAGGATTAAGAGATTACATAATTATTGAAGAAACTGTAGAAAGAAGGGTCAAAAAAGAAAAGCTGGAAGATCAGAGAGAGGTTCTTAAACAGCCTTCCTTGAGCACTGACCTAAGAGGACAAGGGCACCTCTGCAGCCCTTCCCAGCCAGCTGCCATACTGGGTCTCAAAGGAGAGATGGTGGAATTGTCCATGAAGAGATGTTGCCTATCTGGTCAGGGGTCTGCTATGCTGTTGCTCAGCAGAACTCTGCGCAGAAGGAAGAGCTGGACATGGAGCGAAGGGAAAGAGGGCATGAGCAGGAATTAGCCAGCACCTCTTCCTCTGCCTCCTGTCACATGATGCACATCTGATACACTTGAGGGTTGTGCTTCTCTTCCACTTGGTACAAATACACCCACAATTTCTCATTTGGACACCTTTACGTGGAACAATTCAGAAGTGATTTGAGAAAACTTGTTTCCAGTTTAGGCATGTGGATACAATACAAAAACCATCACAAAACATCATATGAATATTTGCTTCCTCCCTTTCTTCTTAGTTTTTGTTTTCCTTTTCTCTTTTTACTCTTCTTAAAAAAAAACCTAAATATTAATCACTTTATATATATATATATATATATATATATATATATATATAGCCTTTCGTATCATGTAATTTAGTGTCTAGTTTCATGCCTTACTTATTTGAGTCAAATCTCCATAGTGGTCTGACCTGCTTAGGACAGACGTACCAAGAGCAGCGAGCCAAGGGTCACAAGGGTCACATGTTCAAATACCTTCAGACACCAAGCACATAACTAGAATATGCCAACATCAGAGGGAGTAAAGGGGTTTTTAGGAACTCTGGAGTCTCCCTAAGGCTTCCTAGTATCAAGTTTAGTATAGCTTCTAAAATCTGCAATGGGGTAGGAGAGTATCCTTTGTCTTTCATATGCAAAAGAAAAAAAGATAGGGATGAAAATCAACAAATACAGTATGGCTTCTTTGGATAGCATGATTAAAATGATCCATGAAGGGAACCAGAAAATGTTGCAAAGTATAAAAGTTTTGGCACTAGACCCACGATTGTTATAAGCCCATCATGAGAATATTTCTACAAAGCTCTGTCAATAAAAGGATGGGAATCTTCCTTTACGTACTTAAACAATATCCATTCACAAGTTGGATCAATTTAGCAAATTAAGGGTGAGAAGGCACACACAACACACTTTTATTATCCTCATTTGACTGAAAAAAAAATCATTAAGTCTTCCCATTACCAAAACTGGTGTTTCCTCTGCCATATGTTGAAGCATGAAATTGAGATGCAAATCTCTCTTTGCTTTCTCTTATACATTTACTTTCTTTCTGCCTAGTGATCACATCCTTCCAAATCTAAACAAGGGGCAATGTCATACTTTTTAAACCCACAGGCCAGCTGATGGGGAAAAAAAGAATTTCAAACAGCTTGGGCATGGATTTCCACTTTGCTATTAAATCTTTGACAGTTACCCAAGACCCTCAAGGGGGAGAGAGGAAAAAAAAAAACCTCCTAGCTTTTTGTTTACAGTGAGAAGTTACTGAGGTGGAAAAAGCTATTAGGATCCAAACAGGGAGGTCTGATGTCTCTTACTTATTCCATGGGGCCTTGACTAGATCTGATTCATATTCTAGTGGATTGGCCTTTTGTGTCCTGCTGAAAAGCCATGAAAGCTTTGACAGCAAGAATGACTGCATCACAAATGAGACTTTCTCTCATTTCTATGTTTCCCCTGAGTCTGACTTTATTATGAGAACTCAAATGTACTTCAGACTCTCCTTTCTTCTTGATTCCATGGTGCATGCCTTGACTGCCAGCCACATTCTTTCTACCTGGAGCCTCAAGGGGCATTTTCCAGGTAACTGTCTTTGGTTAACATGCTTTGTTCATTTTCTCATACTGATAGGATTGAGGAATCTGTTGGCTTTATCAAGTGTTTGTGAATGAAATCTTGATAGTGATGTAATTTGTCCACCAGAACCCTAGATAATCCTCCAACAACTCAGATACACACACACACACACACACACACACACACACACACACACACACCAGGATGACAGTTTCTGAAGAACTGTAATCAATTTATGTCTAAAAATTAAGTTAAGCTTGGACTCCTAACTGGGCTATCTTCTCTGTTTTGAGAGGACACCCTTAAAAATTAATTTGGTTTGAGATAAATATCTTTATAATTTTTAAGGAGTAATATATTTTTGTTACTGGAAAATAACAAATAATGTATACAAAACTTTATAAAGACTCATCATGCATAAAACATAAAAATAAAAATTTACAAAATCCCGTCATTAATAACCTTTACTGACATTTGGTTAACAATGTCCCACCCACTTGTCTGTGCCTATACACACATACATAAGGTAGAAGGAGATACATCTTTTTTTAAAAAATAGTATTAGGGGTTTAGTTTTACTTAAATTTAACCAAATGAGAAGAGGAAACCAAATGGAACAGAAGATGCATGCATGACTGAACTACCAAAAAAAAAAATCTTTCTTCCTAAGAAGACATGTTGTTTTTTAGAAAATTCCTCCCAAAATAAGGGACGATATCTTGACTTATTTACGAGATTAGATACCTGTTAGTCTAACATTATAGTACCTGTTGATTCTTTACTATTGAATGATGGTGTCCATTTTCCTTCTATTGATCTATTATATTTCATTATGTCATGTTTACATTAACTACATCATTATTATAGTTTATAACAAAAACACTGAAAATTCATTTAACTTGGTATTAAAGAACTTTGGTGTCTTTTTCTATCACAGTTCCTATATTCTAATCTCTTTATTTTTAAAATATTGTTTCAATGTTTATTTATTTTTGAATGAGAGAGACAGAGCGTGAGGAGGGGGGGTGGGACAGAGAGGGAAACACAGAAACCAAAACGGGCTTCAGGCCCTGAGCTGTCAGCAGAGTCCGCCGCGGGGCTCGAACTGACGAACTGCGACATCATGACCTGAGCCGAAGCTGGGTGCTCAACCGACTGAGGCACCCAGGCACCCTTAATCTCTTTATTTTTAATGTATTTTAATCATTGGCTATATTTCATCATCAGGTGGTTTTTTGAAGACAAACATGTGGGTGCTGTAGTTTCATGGGTTTTCAAACGTGAGAGTGTTTTTCTGTTGCCCTTGCAGTTAAAGGTCTAATTGACTGCATATAAAACCCATGGACCACACTCTTCCCTTAGGAATGTTATCTGTTATTTTATATTCTGCCTTCAGAGAATCATGTGACCACCTGTACGTTCTGCTTTCGGCTTTGTCTGGCAAAGCCAAGGACGGCAGAAAGGATTACTCAAGACTCCACAAGTCAAGAGAGGTGACAGGGAGGCTAAGGGAAGTCTCCCGAAGCTGCTCTCAAGTTCCCATATTTATTAGGCATAAATATAGGGAAAATATTGCACAACATGTCCATGGCTACATGCCAGTAAGAACATATAGAAAGCATGCAAAAAACAAAGCATTCCCAAGACTACCAAAGAGCAAATGCAGAAAGCAGGGTGGAGAACAAGATAATATATTCCAGAAATAGCATGGTCTAAGAAATTCATGAGCACAGGCAGGACCCAACCCCTATATACCATTAACTAGATAGTGGTCAGCTGTTGTCAGCAAGGCCAGGAAGCAGTGTTATGCATTCCCTATAATCTCCTTAACCAGGACATAGCTGTTTGATTTCCCACAACCACCCAAATCCATGCTGTCCAAAACAATTGGCAAATTTGTTTTTTTTTTCTTTTACACATGTGTATATTTAAATATTTTAATTCAAATCTTACTAATTTTACCAAGATATATCTTGCTGTGATTATTTCTACCAATTGCTCCTAGAACACAATTGTCATTTTTTTTTTAATTTTTTTCAATGCTTATTTATTTTTGAGACAGAGAGAGACAGAGCATGAATGGGGGAGGGTCAGAGACAGAGGGAGACACAGAATCTGAAACAGGCTCCTGGCTCTGAGCCGTCAGCACAGAGCCCGACACGGGGCTCGAACTCACAGACTGCAAGATCATGACCTGAGCTGAAGTCAGACGCTTAACCAACTGAGCCACCCAGGAGCCCCCACAATTGTCATTTTTAATTGAATATATGGGTCTTTATGTTAGAAAATCTTTATGTTTAATGTTTTTTTTCTTAGTAACAATGTTTATGTGAATAGAGAAACTCCTTTCCCCAAGTATCATTCTCCTTCTCTTATCACTTGTATGTCACTGTTCCTTCAATATCATATACTCTGTTGTCTTTAGGCCATTTTTATATATATTTGTAAATACTCAGTTTTTCCCTATGTTTTGGTACTGCACTTTGCATCTCCTTTCATTGTCTTCTCTTCTTGAACTTTTATATATATTTTTAGCACTTTCTGAAAATAACTCACATTGTCTATAGTATTTGAGACTATGGATAATATTATGTGATGTGTGCTTTTCACTTTTTCTTTTTTTTGCTTATGCTCTTTTTCTCACTTAAAAATGTTTCTTTTTTGCAGATTTTATTTACGCACACTTCATTTTAAGGGACTCTTTATATTTGTTAATACTATTGAAAAGGACCAGCTGCCTGCTAAGGAATAATTCAAAGGGTGGCATGACTGAGTGAGAAAACTTTACTTAGATTTGTTGTCTCAAACACCCTCTCATCCAGTATGTTAATTTACTTCACCCCAGGAAAGACAGCATATTTCCCTTTGGTTTTCCTGTTCAAGAGTTTAGTGTCATTATAGCAAAGCCCTTCATGGTTCAGAATCTATGGATTTCAAGGTGGTACTCACAGGCTCTTCCTTCTCCACCCCACTTTAGCTCTGACTCTCCCCTAGGCCAGAACATTTGGTCATAGACAATAGAAATAATTTGTCTCTGGGGCACCTGGGTGGCTCAGTCGGTTAAGTGTTGGACTTTGGTTCAGGTTGTGATCTCACAGTTTGTGAGTTCGAGCCCCACGTCAGGCTCTGTGCTGACAGTTCAGAGCCTGGATCTTGCTTTGGATTCTGTGTCTCCCTCCCTGTCTGCCCCTCCCCGGCTTGCACTCTGTCTTCATCTTTCTCTCCCAAAAGTAAATTAAAAAAAAAAAAAAAAAAGAAATAACTTGTTTCCATGTTTTTCCTATTGTCTCATCTCCCATCTGACATTCTGTGGTATTGAACTGTCTCTATAGGGACATATCCCACCTTCAGAGTGACTTCTCCAAAGCCTTAGACCATCTGCTTTAAATCAAAGCATCATTGGGATGTCTGGTGGCTCATTTGGTTGAGTGTCCGGCTTCGGCTCAGGTCATGATCTCACAGCTTGTGGTTTCGAGCCCCACGTCTGGCTGTGTGCTGACAGCTGGGAGCCTGGAGCCTGCTTCGGATTCTGTGTCTCCCTGTCTCTCTCTGCCCCTCTCCCACTCTCTCTGTTTCTCTCTCTAAAAAATAAATTAAAAAAAAACATTTAAAAATAAATAAATCAAAGCACCATTGAATTTGACTTTTAGGATGATGCCATTTACTTTGCAGGAAATCTGTATGCTGCCCAGCCATCCTAGATGCCATGCGTAAGCTCCCAGCATGCTCCCTTGTCACACACATTATAGCATTTGGCAGATGTACTTCAAGGTAACTGGCTTAGGGCTATGGAACTTCTCTTTGTCAATGCCTCTCTCTCTCAACGTTTTACCTATTTATTGTTTATTGTGGCATTTAAAAGAAACCAGTAAAGTAAAAAGTTCCTATTTGGTTATCATTAACTGAAAATTACCCCAGATATTTTCAAATGGAAGACTATAACTGTATATAGATATAGATACATACACACACACACACACACACACACACACACACCTATGAAATAAATACTTCTAATTCAATTTAATTCAATCCATATTTACTGGAGATCTACTGAATTTCAGCCGCTGGAGATAGAAAACTATATTAAAGAATGAAACAAAGGGAGAAGCAGGTTTGGCAAAAGGCCAAGACAGTTAGTTGACAGGGAATGTGGCTTTGGAAAGGCAGAAAAGTCTCAGGAAATAGATTAACATGATAGCACCTACTGGCAAAAACCATAATGTTTATTTTTTTCTATATTAAACCATTTATTGCCATGTATATCTCCAGTGAACATTTTGCTTGATAAGACCCAGCAAATATATGGCTTGTAGGTCATGAAATAAGAAGATACCAGTCTGGGCAGTGTGGGGAGAGATGGTTACCTTTTATCTGAGACTGCCTTAAAGAATAATTACTAGCTATTCCCAAACCTTCGCACACCAAGTGGTCCAGTATATACTTGGAGGCTGATTACAAGCAGTTTGTTCTCCAAATGTTATGTGTCATCACAGACTATAGAGTGAGCCATCAATGTTTGCAAATAATAGTAAAAATAATCAACATTTATCAAGTACTTCTAATACAAGGCCTTTTTCTAAGTACTTTATTCACACAATCCTTGAAGAAAGACTTGTGAGGTCAAGGTCATAATTTTACAAATAAGGAAACTGAGGCAAGAGGGCATAACTGGCATAGGGCATTGTATGGGAAAATGGCAAAGCTGGGATTTAAGGCAGAAAAAAAAAAACGCTTTGATTTTAGTCCACGCTAAACAATCTCATCAGTTTTCCATGATCTAAAGAAACTATTCCTAAGCCCAGCTAGTTCTCTTTGTTGTAGGTACATGCGTTTTAGAGGAAATGTAAATGTACCACAGAAGTAAGTTTTAGTCTCAACTCCACCCTAACAAAATAGATGGAAAGAAAATGCTTGTAGCATTTTTGTGTGGGGTGAGTTTGCAGGTCAATGAACACTTCTACATCCTGGTCTCACTCCTTTGTTCTATATTGTGTCAGGTGCTATGTGTGTACAATCCTTGTCATACCTTTTGATGCAGCTTGTCTCTGAGACTTAGCCCCTTGACGGGAGTCATTTTTTTCAGTCCCCTCTGCAGGAGCAGTACGAAATGAGAGAAGCTGATATAACATCATCCCCGCTGATGAGTTTTTGCATATAAGCCCTTCCTCTACAATAAGACGTTGCATAACTATTGCTATTATTTTCTTATGTAAGAGGCCAAGTTGTGTCCCATTCTTCCGTGAAGATAACGTGATATTTGGATTATAGCAGAAATTCAATAACTATTTGATGAATAAATCAAGAATAAATTAATTGTTTTTAAAAAAAGACTCCAGGCAGGTTGTATTTTTCAAAAATTTAGTGTAGTGAGCTTGGAACAGTTCATTGTGCAGAAATAAACATAGCACCTCTTGAATTCCTTTGAAAAAAAATCGTTTTTCATTGTCATTAACATAAGTTCATTCAGGGGGTGTCTGATGACTCAGTTGAGTGTCCGACTTCGGCTCAGGTCATGATCTCACACTTGTGAGTTCGAACTCTGTGTGCGCTCTACACTCATAGCTCAGAGCCTGGAGCCTGCTTTGGATTCTGTGCCGTCCTCTCTCTCTGCCTCTCTCTCTCTCTCTCTCCCTCTCTCTCAAAATAAATAAACATAATTAAAAAAATTTAAAACAAAAACCTAAGTTCTTTCAAGAAAAGGAAAAGAGAAATTAACCCTAAAGTATTGGCGTTTTCTTCCTGGTTATGAAAATGTGGCCTTTACAAAACCTCTCAAAATGATAACTTAATGATATAGAAAACTTTAATAAAGTACATGATCTACTATTTACCCAAAATATTACTGTGTAACCCAAGTCAACCTCATTAGGTAGATTATAGATAGATAACTATTTGCCAACATTGAAACTTACAAGATTTCACAGAAATATCTAAGTTTCTGGCTTCTTTTTCATGAAAATCAGTAGATGGTCCCTTTAGTTTGGCACAGGCCTACTATCTCTTAAGGTTTCTTACATCCAGTCCCTTAAATTTATTACATACCTTCCTGTGTACATAGGCACATGAGTTTATGATCAAATCATTAAAACCACATTAGACATTATTTTTATTCCACTGGGAAAGTTCTCTCAACAGCTGCTACAAAAATAATTATTTTTCTTTAAGCTGGCTTCCTCAGATTTGATAAACATTACCCAACTTGACTTTGAATTCATTCATTCTTTCATTTCAGCTATTCATTCAGTAAATACTTTTAAGCTTCTTATAGGTGTCAGACATGTTAGGTACTCTACTGAGCATTAGGACTTCACCTCACAAGTAATTAGCTGGCTGAGTCACATTGTTAATAGTTCACAGAACAGAATCCTCAAGCACAAGGCTGTTCCTTTTTCCTTAAGACTGAAAAAGGACATTTTGTGGCAGAAATGAGAATTGATCTAAGCCAGTCCTGTCCAATAGAATGTACTGCAATGATGGAAATGTTCTATGTTTGTGTTCTTCAACGAGGTACCTTTAGCCCCATGTACCTAGTGCAATTTTTAGCCTAATTTAATTTCAACTAACTTCAATTTAAATTTAAATAGTCACATGTGGCCAGTGGCGATAGAAGTGGACAGCACAGACCTACACGTTATTGACTTTTCCATGAACTTACATAAAGAAGCAAATCTACAATAAGGCTAGTGCCACTCAGTGTTCTTTTAAGACATGGACAGAATATTAGAGAGAGAACACTGATTAAAACAGAGAACAGGTTCATAGACAAAAATATTGGGCACTGAGTAATCATCAGTGGAAAACAAGACCATGGAATCCACCATTCGTTAAGTAACATCAGTCCTAATTTACAGAGAGAATGAGGGAATGCTAGGGAGACCCCTTTGACATCATCTTGTTTAGCCTTACTTTCTACATGAGAAAAGTGAATCCTAGTAGACGCGACTTGACCAAGATCACAACACTAGTCTGTAGCAAAACTTGGATAGAAGCACATGCCTTCTAGTTCTCGATCCAGGGTTCTGGAGTATTTTTCCAGGGTCCATGAGTATTTTTGTCAGTTTGGAAGCATATTCCAAATGCTTTGGCTGAACTGAAATCTGTTTATTCATTTATTAAAATGGTGCGCATAACAGTTTTAAAAAGCATGATACTCTGGGCATCATAATTACTCTGAAGATCCCACAAAAATTTTTAAAAAGGAATAATATAGACTTCTGATTATTAATAAGCAAATGCTATTCCAAACATACTTTTTATTAGAAAAATAATCTGAGAGAACCAGAGATATGGGCAGCTCTGTCATACGCTAACTTCTCAGGTAAAGGCAGCTTTCAAAATACACTTCAACAGAATCCCAGGGATGCTGTTACCGTGGAGACAGCAAGCAGCAGCGGGAAAACGCTTTAAGAGGAGGGTGCAGGCAGACACTCAGAGCCCTGTTTTACATGCAGAGCCGTCATTTGACTCTATTTTATGCAGCACTGTTGCAATTTCTGATCATACAAGTGCAAAATGGTACCAGTCTCGACAACAGCTCTGTGCAAAAGGTCAGGCAGCTTTTGACTATGTTTCTTGTCTTTTCCCTTTTCTTAATCAGAGGCTGTAGAAGAGCATGAGAGGTTTCCCTTTAGGTAACCACGGAAAATGATTTAGGCACAAAGTGTGTGTTGATTTTAATCACTTCTGATATGGGTGGTTTCTAGCTTTAACCCCTCAGCCCTATTACAGCAGTGAGTGGCATGACAAAACCACGGACCTGCCTTTGTTTTTGTCAGTTGCTTTCCATCAAAGACATTGGGAGAGAAGGACACCAGATAATGAATCTTTCTGTATTTATAATGAACTTGGTGAGCATCAGTTCACTGAAGTAATATTTGTTACGCACTTTCTAAAAAAAACATACAGGCAGAGCTCCGTTACTGGAATTCTAGAGGACATAAAGAATCACCCCGCTTGGCTCTGAATTTTTTTGAAAATATCAGTTTATACATCGGATTACGCCAGAGTGCAAGTCCTCTCGGGGAGTGATGGCAGTGATGTATTCATCTTTGTAAATGCCTGATACAACGTCTGGTGCAGGGACACCACCCAACAAATGTTTCCCAAATGGAGGATCACTGAGGTATAGATACATTTCCTACTTGAAGGGCCTCTACTATTTTGGTAAGCATTCTCTCAAAATGAATAATTTTGTCCCACCTGACGACTTTTAAATGTGCTGTCTTTGAGTGACTTACAAGTGAATGAATGAACTCGAACTCACCATTCAAACTTATTCATGGATCCATTCATTCATTTAGTGTTTAAGCTCCAAAGTTCTATGCTCAACAAATCCTTTGAGTTTCCCTGATGTTCAACCAAAGTTGGCAGGGTAAAACCTTCCTTGTAGAGAAAATGTAAATAAATGGTAGCTCGAAGAGAAGACATGAGACAAAGCCTAGGTTTTGAAATGCACAGCACCAAGAAAATGGCACTCGACTCATTTTTATTTCTTGCCCTGGGAAAGAATAGGCAGCTTAAATTTAGGTCTCCCAGGGCAACCAGGATATGAATTAACTCAGTACCACCTACTCAAGCTAATCTCTGCCATCCAAATCACGATGGCTTCTATGTAAGAATAATGCAATAAAAAGAAGATGGCTTTGGGGCATGGTTATATCTGCTTTATAATTCGAAAACCTCATTTTAAAAAGTAAATTTAACTCCGGACTTGATTACTGGAGCAATTGACATCTTCTGGGAACAGGGAGAAAACCTCATCTACACATAGTGATATATCTTAATCTTGATCCTAAAAGAAACACACCCGCTAAGGAGAAGCTATTTTGGTTACAAAAGATCTTCAAATTTCTAATCTCATTTGTTGGCATATTTCATAAACTTTGAAACAATAAGGACTATGTACCATTCCAAATTTTGAGACCATATAAATTAGTTCCCTCCAAAAGTCTTACAAAAGTTCCTGTCAGGTAGTGTGACTTTTGGAGAAGGAAGACATTTCCATATATTTGTATCTCATTATAGCACTTCCATTAAAACAGTAAGGCTGGAAACTTCATGTATTGATATATATGTATTTGTTTGTAATCAGTTCTTATTTTCTATTCATAATTCTTTGAAAAATTTCATTGACACTGGTCCTTAAATTTATTATTAACTTATTAGAAAGACAGGAATACATTTGCCTTTTATAAAGGCAGCTGGAATTTCAACTTTAAAAAAAATGTTTAATGTTTATTTACTTTTGAGTGAGAGACAGTGTGAGTGGGGGAGAAGCAGAGAGAAAGGGAGACACAGAACCTGAAGCAGACGCCAGGCTCTGAGCTGTCAGCACAGAGCCCGACGCGGGGCTCGAACCCACGGACCGTGAGATCGTGACCTGAGCTGAAGTCGGACGCTTAACCGACTGAGCCACCCAGGCGCCCCTGGAGTCTCAACTTCTAATTACCCACTTTTATCCTCTCCTTTACTTCTGCCTTCTCTTAGATTTAAATGAAGTAGATATATAGATATTTATGTAAAAATAAAAGATATATAGACTTGTGTTTTTGTAGCACACGTTTTATATAAATACGTTTTTAAATAAATACATATTTAGTTATATGACTATACTGCATCTTATTATCTATTTCTCAATTAAAAGGAATATATATTCCTCCCCCCCCCCCCCCACCACCACCTTTTCCTTTACTATTACACAGTGTACCCGTGGTCAGAATGTCTTAAGCTATGTGTTATGGTATATTTTATTATTACTAGAGTATAAGGTAGCACATTTTTCTTTCCCACTTCCTCTCTTCCTTTCTATTCTTCTTATTTTCCATAAAATTTCTATGGATGAGAGTTTGTGACTAAACACAACAGAAGCTGACTGGCTTGTGGAACAGAAAGAATTTTTTTTTTTAAAGGATATTGGGAGCATCACAAGGTTGCTGGATGCCCTGGAGATCTTCCTGAGTTGAGTCTGTGCTTCCAGAAACCATGTTCCAAGCAGCACTGCAGAGCTAGCTTTACAGTAAACCCACAA
The DNA here is from genome assembly GCF_028018385.1 of Neofelis nebulosa. Classification (NCBI taxonomy): domain Eukaryota; kingdom Metazoa; phylum Chordata; class Mammalia; order Carnivora; family Felidae; genus Neofelis; species Neofelis nebulosa. Next base: position 92,845,299 of record NC_080791.1, read on the forward strand.
CCACTGCAGCAGCCCCAGAGAGCATTAGGGGGAACCTCACTGATGCCAGTTTTGCCAGTGAAACTTATCCAAGCAGCCTCAATGTATCTTTCCGGGCAGCCATTATCTTCACTGAAAGGAGGAGCCCCTGCTGCTACCTGGGCCTGGAGAAAGTGAGAGAGCCAGAGCAAGAGAGTGACTGAGGGAGAGAGAAAGAGAATGGAAAAATGGAAGACACAGCCCCAGCTTCTTGGTTTGCATTGCTCACTTCACAATACAAGTTTGGTAACAGTGGTTCTGCCTGATGGCATTGGGGTCACAAACCTGTGCTCAACATAAAAGCGAGGCTGGAAGTTCGAGCCCTCATTACTGTGTTAGTTCTAGGTTAAGAAAGTAGGATACATAAGGTTGAAATATCCCTAAACGGGATAAAGCTATTCAAACTTGACTGGTCACTATGAATATGAAAGATGTTCACTTTACTGCTTGACTGACCTACAAAGAGCGAAACCAGCTCACAGTACCCAAGGGTAAATGATGGCGCCAATTTCCTTGTGACCTCCCCAAACTTTGATAGTACACATTTTGACTCCTGTCAAATATTTTCTATTTCCAATAGAAAAAAAGTTATTTTTCCAACTTTGGTTATAGAAGCATTGGACAGGTAGGCACCTAGGTGGCTCAGTTGGTTAAGCGACTGACTCTTCATTGCAGCTCAGGTCATGATTTCACAGTGAGTTCGAGCCCCACATCAGGCTCCATACTGACAGCCCCTCCCACACTCTCATGAACTCTGTCTCTCAAATAAAAAATAAAACCAAAAACAAAACAAAGAAACAGAATTTGGAAAAAAAAACATTGGGCACCATTTTATATATTTACAAGGCAATTATTATCTTCTTCTGTGAATCTTTTTGTCTATAGCTTTTGCATATTTTTTCTAAGTGATAGCTTTTTGGTTTGTTTTGAATCGAATGGCAGGTATTTATATATTCTGGGTATAATTGTGTTACCTATTATATAGATTGTTATCAACTTCTCCCAGGCTATTGTGTGATTTAACTTTGTTTATACTGGTTTTATTTTCTATACTAAAAGCTTTGATGTCAAACTTATTAATCGTCTCTTCAATACATTTTATTTTTGTGAGTTTTAAAAGGGTGTCTTATTTAACCAAGGTGGTAACACTATCTTCTGATATTTTCACATAATAGTTTTTAAAAGGCAGTTTTGCTTTGGTGTTCTGTTTTTGTCTTTAATTCACCTGGAATTGTGAAGTAAGGAAATGAAGTAAGGAAACCACTAATTGTGGTTAGGGTGAAGTAAGGGAATTTATTTTTCGTGTGATTATTCAATTGTCCTAACATCATATAATATTTTATACTTTCTTAATGAAGTGCAAATGTGCACACTTATTCCTTTTTATTTTTCTTTGAAATTTCACTGAAAACCATTAGATATAATTCCATCTCCCTTCTACAAAACCAATTTTAACAATCCTCTCAAGTTTCAACATAAACTGCATCTCCTCCTGGAAAAAAATTCCTAACTATCAAAGCCAAACTGCTCTTTCCACTGTGGATTGTTTTAGAGCTTGACTCCGTACTGACTACCCCTTTCCTTCCTATGGGAATGTAGATGTAAAGCATCTAACATAGACAGACATGCCCAGACTTCCTGGAGGAGGTGACATAGTGGGGGGAATTCAGGGTCAGGGAAAACACACTTCAGGCAAAAGCAAAGCATCGTCAGCATTTGTTATGCAGCTTCTTGATTTTATGCAAAAGTCTTGAGCAAAAGGAAAAACGTCTACAATTTCAAATTTCTCCACAGCATTGCCCTTAAATATTTAATTAATATTTGCTAACTGATTTTCTAATTAAAACAGTCATTTCATGTGGGAATTAGGGTCACAGTTCACCAGAGGACAAATAATATACAGCACACCAGATTTGACAGGTGATGCCAAATGGACATTTCCCTGTACCTTACTTACCTCAACTGTTGAATGTATTTATAAGAAAGCTGTACCAGTAAGTGGTTGGGGAGAAGGTAAGACAATGACTGGTGAGAAAAATGGGAAAAAATTTAAAGGGGCAATTCACAAATAGAACTGATATTTAAATCTATGTTTCTAACTGAAGACACACCTGCCATAAATATTGGAAATATTGACAATGCTCCCATCTTGACTCTCTAAGGAAGAAAAGCTCACTTTTTGCTTTTTAATGCAAGAGTATATTTAACTTAGAAAATATAATGATTGATGTGAATGAAGATGAAAATGTGTTCCATCACCAAGAAGAAATGAGAAGCACCCTCTCAGCCAATATGACTCATTAATTAGCCAGGAAAAGGGGTGTGCAAGTAACTGCAGTCTATCTTAAATCTTCTTTCCCTTATCAGACACTGTGACAAGATCACATGCATTACTGCAGGATTATTAAAAGTCTGATTCCCACAAATAGATTTTTTTCCCTCCAATAGTGTTAATCTTAGGCATGTTCCTCAGGCATGTATTATTTTAGAACTCAAAACTATTAAATTCATTGCAAAAATATAATAAATCACTATTGGTTGTTTTCAAGATGTATATCTGTGTCTGCGATTAGGGGTACTCGCATCGTGTTCATGACTACGGCTGTTATCTAAAAATTGTCCTTGGACAAAGAGCTTCTGAAACCGCAACATGTTATTTTCATAAGTAAGTGAAGAGACAAAGGGTGCACAGCCACCTTTCCAACAGACCGTCACCTATAACAAAGAAACATGGATGAACACTATAAATCAAAGAGCAGTAATGTAGCAGGAATGTGCAGCCTGGAAGGTTAAAAGCAATTAGTAAATAACAAAGGTGGCTTTGAGGCTGTGAAGCTCACTTTTTGGCTCAGTTGGGTAATATCAGCAGTGGAGTCTTAGTCACGCTTTCAGCTAGAGATATTTATAGACTGTAACACCGGCTGTAATGCTGAATACTATCTTTTGTGGTGTACTTCATTTTCTCTGATTAAAGAGGGAAAATTCTCCAAACAAAGATAAACCATGAGCCTGGTTATCTTTCAGTAATTTGAGAGCAAAAGCTATCTCATATATGATATATTCCCAGTGTCCATTATAATCTCTGACAGAGTGGATCCTCAAGAAATATTTGCCAAAGAAATACGTAAACAAAACACAAATAAATGAAATGACCACATCGACCAGAACACTAGTCCGTACTACCTTTCAGAAATTTGGTACCGGTCTTGCAATATGTTTGGACGTGTCCATTGGCTCATCCCATCTCCTACCCTTCATTCATTGACTCACTTCAGCTGAATAGCATAAATACCCACTCTTTGCCAGATACTGGGTTATATACCAGTGATATAAAGATAAATGAAATATTTCTTGAATTTTTAAAGAATTCAGAAACTATAATGTAATGTGATAAGACTATAATAGAGCTCAATATGACTTTCCAACTTCTGTCCACATGATGGAACAACAAAATAGGTCAGATGAGAAAGATTTGGCAAAGAAACGCTAATTTTGAGGATGGGTAAAGTGTACCATGTTGATATATGTGTGATAAATAGTAGGATATTCTGCCCAGAAAGAATAGCATGTGCAGTGCCATGGGATCTTCAGAAACCATGATGTTTTGGGAGAACAAAGTGCTAGGAACAAATGAGTTTAGGCAGCAATGAAAGATTTGACACGTTTATAACATGCCCATTACCCTCATAACCATCCCCACATCCAAGGCACACACATAAAGGGTTAGTGTAGAACCAATGAAAAACAACATAGGGCTGAATTGCAATGGCTATCGGCCGGGGCTAAGCTGAAGTTTATTAGATTGCTAGAGTTTTTAAAGCTCACAGAGGCATGTTTATGTGGTAAACAGTCTTATCTAATTCTCAAAGAAAAGGTAACTCACTGAGTTCCCCCACTGGGCCTTTCTATTTCTCGTGTTGTCTCTTCATTTGTCACCATTCGGTTTCATCCAAGGAGGACTTTTTTTTTTCTTTTTTTCTTTTCCTGTTATGAGAAGGGGTTTCATGGTTTCTTTAAACCACAGAGCAGCATTCATTTTATGCTACAAGGAAGACTTTGTGCTCTTTCACTCCCAGTGGTGATAAAAACCTCATGCAGCAGACAGAGTTGCCTAAGATGCCAATATCACAAACTCCACATCCTTTTCGGTCTTGTTGTGACTTTTTTTCAGGGACAAATGTGAAAGTAAAAGTCCAGTGTCTACATCGTTTCTAGCAGGTAGTGAATATAATCCTCCTGGAAATGAAGAATTAATGGTCTTTCACCAACTGGGTCAAAAGCTCAGGACACTGACTTCAAAAAGAATGCACTCAGAACAGACCCACTGCCTGATGTGTAGGAGAAAGGAGGCTAACCGGGAGAAAGGAACCGGCCGCAAACACAGAATTCTTTCTGGCCCCAGCTGAGGGTATCACTCTTCGACATCAACTCAACGAATTCCACTATGACACACATGGTTTCCAGGCCTTGAGCTCATGGAGAATCTACTCCCTAGTTAGTGCAGAAAGCTCTTATCTGTTCAACAGTGTGTTCCCTTAGAAGGTTGGGGTCTATTTCCCATTGTAAAAACACAGGGCTGTGCATACCACTGAGGCATGATGCCTGGCACAGTTGTCTTCTTCCTGTCTTACTTTTATTAAAAACCTAGCGATGCAGATTTAAAAACATCCAACTGGGCCAATAGTCAGAGGGTCATATGGGATTATTGCCTTTTGTAAGAACTGCAGAGAACTAGTTTCTAGAGCTGGCCCAATCTATTTTTATGTTTCAAGGAAAAGAATGTGATTGAAGGGTTAACATCTATAACATGGCAACAAACAAACTGGCTCACTTACATTTTGTAAAAAAAAAAAAGATTTATCCATACCGACAAAACATATCTGTTGGAATTTAAGTCGATTAATTTTGAGAGAGGGAGGGAGGGTGAGAGAGAGATTAAGAGAGAGAGAGAGAGAGAGAGAGAGAGAGAGAGAGAGAGAGAGAGAGAGAGAGAATGCACCTGAGTCAGGGAGGAGCAGAGAGAGGGAGGGAGAGAGAGAGAGAATCCCAAGTACTGTCAGTTCAGAGCTCAATGTGGGGCTCAAACTCCTGAACTGCAAGATCATGCCCTGAGCCAAAACCAAGGGTTGGATGCTTAACCAACTGAGCCACACAGGTGCCCCTGTAGGTAGTTTTTAAAATCAAATTTCCACTAAGTGTGCTATTTAAGCTTTTTTTTTAAAAAAAAATCCATTTGTGGCTTTAAAAATAACATACAATTTTAAGAAAATATTCTTCCAAGAAGCAGGCATATTTAAGAGTATATTTCCATTGTCCAGCCAATCAATCTTAATCCATCTGTGAAGTGCATTTTCATTTTCTTTAGATGCTCTTTTAGATTTAGATGTATAACTTTCAGGAGATACATAAGAACCAGGAAAAAAACAGTGAACAGATGAAGAGTAAAACCAGCCTCACAGGGGTGCCTGGGTGGCTCAGTCTGTTAAGCCTCAGACTGGATTTTGGCTCAGGTCATGGTCTCATGGTGGTGAGATCTGGCTCCGAGCTGAGTGTGGAACCTGCTTAAGATTCTCTCTCCCCTCCTCCACTCACACTTTCTCTCTTAAAAAACAAAACAAAACAAAAACCAGTCTGACAGTACAATTCAGGGAGTAAACTAATGCAAAAATGGAAATTGGAAAGCACTCATTCAGCATAATCATTTGAGGCATTTGGTAGAGGAAGGAAGAATAAGTTGTTTTCCCTTTTTCCCCGATCTTAACTAAACACAGTTAGGATGTATATATTCTTATTGTTATGTTTTCAAAATGCAACAGAAAATGCAGAATTACTGTGTTCTCATCTAACTATTTACGGAGTTATGAAGAGATGCTCTTCCCCTACCCCTGATTCAACAGACTGTAAGCTTCTGTTCTGGTAGTCTTGACTCCTATTTAAATTGGTTATCCAAAAAAATTTTTTAAAAATAAAATAGAAATAAATAAGTTGGTAGTTATCCACTGCTCTAATACCTTCTACATCAGAAACTCAAAAGTTGCCTTCAGGAAAAAGCTGACAAACTCGTTTATTCTTAGAGCATAAAAATATCAAACACAGTTCAAAGCATTATTCTGTCAAGGGATAGTTGAACTGTAATGAATACAAAAATTTATTCAACTAGCATATTTCTAATGGTGTCCTCATAGGCAATCTGTAAAGGGAATTTGGGTGAGGAGATTCTTGGGCTTTGACTCATTTCAATTCTCCTGCAGGCTATTTTGTCTTCCAGGAAAGCCAGTCCTAAGCCTATGTTGTGGCTAACACTATCTGTGCTCACCAGTGAAAGCTTAATATTTTTCCCACAGAACCTACTTTGACTTTTCACAAACAACTAGAAATATGGATTGAATTGTGTCCCTCAACAAGGTATGTTCAAGTCCTACCCCTGGGAACACAGAATTTGACTTTTTATTTTGCAGTAAGGTCACTATGGATATAATTAGTTAAGGGAAAATATACTGGAAGAAAATATACTGGAATAGGATGGGTTCTTAATCCAAAATGACTGGTGTCTTTGTAAGAGGGAAGATGACGTGAACACCAAGGCACCGGAAGAATGTCATGTGAAGAGGGAGGCAGAGAGTGGAGGAAGGCACCTACCAGCCAAGGAACATCTGGGACTACCAGAAGCTGGCAGAGACAAGGAAGAAGCATCCTCCCCTAGAGGCTTTGGAGGGAGCACAATGCTGCCAAAACCTTGATTTCACACTTCTAGCCTCCAGGACTATAAGAAAATACATTTCTGTTGTTTTAAATCATTCCGTTGGGTACTTTGTTAGTAGCCCCAGGAAACTAACACAGCAAGTAATTTCTTTTTGCTCTCAGTCTTTTTCTCTTCTTTCTTTTCTTTTCTCTTCTCTTCTTATTTATTTATTTAGTCAACATCCGTTTAGTTTCTCCAACCAAGGACAAGGAGAGGGACAGGAGAAAACCAGTCTTTTCTTCCTTTTACATTAAAACACTGGGAAACCTGTCCAAAATTGCATCGCTTAGTAGGTTTCAGCTATCTATAAAAATAGGTTAAAAAAAAAAAAACTTATACAGGGTTGCAACTTTCAAACTGTTTACCGTAGTGTAATTCTTTAGCCAGTTGAAACATTATATGGCTCCTCAAAATATGAAAAAGACTTAAAAATTTCACTTTTCATTTTTGAGGGAGGGAAGGGGCCCCCAAATTGTATCATTCAGCTGTCCTTTGTCATCAGTTCCTATCTGACGTGGCACCAGTGGCCATACAATTATAGCACATATGTTATTAGAATCAATATCTAATCAATATATAGTTAAAAAATTATTAAGGGGGACAGCTGGGTGGCTCAGTTGGTTAAGCATCCAACTGTGGCGCAGGTCATGATCCCACAGCTCATGAGTTTGAGTCCCGTGTCGGGCTCTGTGCTGTCAGCTCGGAGCCTGGAGTCTGGAGCCTGCTTTGGATTCTGTGTTTCCTTCTCTCTTTGCCCTTCCTCCATTTGTGTGTGCTCTCTCTCACAAAAAAATAAACATTTTTTTAAAAAAGACTATATTAAGGGAGTGCCTGGGTGGCTCAGTGGGTTGAGTGTCCAACTTTGACTCCGGTCACGATGTCACAGTTTATGAATTCAAGCCCTACCTTGGGCTCCCTGCTGTCAGTGCAGAGCCCACTTCAGATCCTCTGTCCTCCTGTCTTTCCGCGCCTCCCCTTTTCTTACTCTCTTTGTCTCCAAAATAAGCAAACATTTAAAATAAATAAACAAATAAATAACAAATGCTAAGGAAACTTTATTATGGATGAAGAAAAAAACAGTGGTTACTACTATTCAGTGAATATACCTGTAGACTCGCACCATAAAGAATGCATGGTTATTGTGACCTATGTAACATGACAAGGAACGAACAAATTCCTAGTTTTAAGTATTTGGCCATTTACTCAGCAAAAGCTATCTTTCTGCTGAGTAAACAGGGAGGGTCCAAGTCATAGATTTACTACTAAACAGAGAGGCTATTTGTTGAGTCCCGAAAGTATCAGTAACCATTATTCTCCCATTTTACCAAATAAGTCACTGAGATTGTGACTTGGCTTCTGTAATATACCCACAGTCATAAAGTGAGGCAGAAAGCCAGGATTCAAAGCCAAGTTTGAAGTATACACATTGTCATGAACTGCCCTCTCATGCTGGGTGGCGAGTAGCAATCTTTTTCCTGTGTCATTTGCTTCCATGTCTCCTGTAATCAACATTGTGTCAGGGTTAAATCTCTCATAGCAGTACTGAGTGAGATGAGCCTAGACAAGAGAGTAATTACGGCTCTTTCCAGATTTCCAGACCTCAGCAGGAAACACCACTAGTGGGTGGCAGATATAAATGTGAAAACAAGTGGTGGATACAACTACCTGTGTGGGCAGGTGCAGCTAAGAGACACCTCTCTGTATTTTCTCCTCGCTGCACAAAGAGTTTTGTTTTCACCTTTAATCTATGAGGACAGACATCACATTCAGAGCATATCTCTACTGCGGTGCTAAAGCAGCTAGCATATCCTTCCTCGTCCCATACTTGCACATTCTATATAAAGTTATGCTCACATGGCACCGAAATAGACATTTTTATGTTCTACAAAAATACCACTGCAAAATGGCAAAAATGCCATAACTTGAAATAGATTATCTTCTAAGATTAACTCTGCCTGAAGAACAGATTTTCCCCACACATTCATTCTAAAATCTTTGAGTCCTAGAAAAACTGCCATTAATTCCCCATTCCTTTGATCTCTGCTGTACCCGTACCTTGACTGTCTTTTCTAGGAAAGGTGCAGACCACACGGATTCAAAGCAAACTGTCTCCTAGCTATGTGAACTTGGGCTATTCACGTATAGTCTCTAAATTATGATTTCTTATCTGTAAAATGGGAAGGATAAGTTTTTTTTATTATTTTCTTGTTTACTTTGCTTCCTAGGTCTCCTCCTCTGGGATATAAATTTCATGACAATAACTTAAAAAAATACAACGGAATCTTGTACATATGATTATGTCATTTGGTCTTACATATGCACACACGCACACACACGTCAGAGACTTTCACAAATCAATAATGGAATTAAAAAAAAAAACACATTTCTATCTGATCTAATTCAGGTGCATTCCATGAGTTTTAGTGTGCTGTGTTTCTGTTTCAATTATTCTCACATTATTTGCTAATTTCCCTTGTGATTTTTTGAGGCATGTATTATTTAAGATATGCTGCTTCATTTTCACATAATTGTGTATTTCACAACTTTTTTTCTGTTATTGATTTCTGCTTTCATTTCTTTGCATTAAGGACATAATACATGAAACAAAAACTAAACAAAAACATAATACATGAAACAAAAACAAAAACTAATGACTGGAGAAATAGAAAATTCTCCAACAGTAGAACTTCAAAACCTCATTTCCAATAAAGGATAGAACAACTAGACAGAAGATCATCAGGGAAATAGAAGATCAGAACATCATATACAAATTAGTCCTAACAGACATCTACAGAATATTCCATCCAACAACAGCAGAATACACATACTACTCAGAGTACATGGAACATTCTACAGAATAGACTGTAAGGAAGGTCATAAAACAAGTCAGAATAAGTTTTAAATGGTTGAAATCATATAAAAGAATCATAATTCTTAAGTGGCAGGGTCACTGAAAGGGTGAAGTGCTTCTGTTGTTACTTTAACATTAATTGAACATTTACTGTGTGTTGACACTGTGCTAGACACTGGGAATAAAGACTATTAAGGGATCTCTAAGCCACAGGGACCCAACATTCTAGTGGAAAGAGGAACAGAAAAACCAACAAACCACAATGAATCATGATAACTCTAAGAAAAATGTCACTGCTTTGGGAGCTTAGAGTAAGCACTGGCCAACAGCCAAGAAGGGCAGGCCATTGTGTCAGGGATGGGGTAGTATCAGACAGATTTGCAGAGAAAGTAAGACTTGTGAAGATTCTTAGAGATCTCAAGAAGTATGTATTTGCTAAAAGAAGAAAAAATAGAAAGGGGCACAGGGGTTGAAATATCACAGAATATTCGGGAATGGTGGTGAATGAACCTACATAACACTTTGAAATAATCACAGAAAGTTTTTAGGGCACTCTCCAGACTCTAGCCTTGATTTATTCACTTAGATTTTCAAGGAAGGACAGAAAATAATAAGGCATAGGTAGCATATGTAGTAAATTTGTTGGAAAGGCAAAACAGGCTTACACATTTAAAGCTCAGATGTAGACTAATGTTTTTGGGTCTACCAATCCCCACAAATACTCAGCAGCTTGGATTCCAGTACATATATCAAGTATTCAGTTTGATTGAGCATGGTATAATTTTAAGTCATAGATAATTAAGCCATGTCCTCAGCCTATGGAAGTGGGCAACAATGAGCATTTCAATGGTATTCTTTGCCATTTTCAGAGACCAAAGATACGCTGGTGATGATTACCTAGTGAGTTGTCACATTTCAAAACTACTCATGGAAGTGCTCCTAATTACCTGTCTTAGTGTGCAGCAAATAACAGCCTTACTAAATTAGTAATGCTCAGCATGATTTAACGACCAGCCTTGACATCTAATTCCCTTATAATACGTGGATGGAACAGAAAAATGAGATTTTACATTTTAAAACCAATGCCAGTCCACAACCTAAGCACTTAGTTCACCAATGACATACTCCTGAGTGATAAAGTGATAAAGCTGACTCTTACGTGACAGTCTCTTCTGAAGTGTCTTTGGGAACAAGTGGCATGTCAATTTTCCCTATAATTCACGGTTGAAGCTTTAGTTGTGGGAAAGTTAGAGAAGGAGATTTACCCTTCATTCAATTAAGAATTGCAATTACTGTCTTTTTATTATCTGACAAATGAGCATCCCAAATGCTCAATATGAGCTTGAGATAGACAAAAAGTAAAACACAAAGTAAAAAATAAAGCCTTTTTTAGTAGGAAGCAAAAACTAGGAGGCCTTAGAGAGAAAAGATTTCTAGCTTAGGTTAGTTTTCCAGAGAAAATGGGAGATAGCAGAAAAGGATAAACTTTCTGGTCTAGGTAGAGGTGGTGTCACTTTCAGTGTTTAGTCTGTGACCTCAGCCCCATAACTCGTGTTGCACATTTTAATTTCCTCATCTCTAAAATAGGGACAATATTATCCAACTAACCATTTATTATCACAGGTAAATAATATTTAAAAGAGCTGTAAATTTTCAAGTACATTAATATCAATAGTCTAGTAACTAGGTAAAAAAAAGTCAGCAGTAGTAAGTAAAACTATATGCATAGATTCAATGTGTCTTGAGTAGTGTTTGTGAGTAAAAGTAGTCTTGGTACCATAAGGTTGAGCTCTGCAAAATAGAATATAAAATACAACATATAGTATACAAGATATAGATAATGGATAATAGATAAGATATAAGATAGGTTATCCTAAAAGTATATATACTTTATATATGTCTCATTTCTTTTTCTCAATTTCCTCTCATACATAGTTTTATTTATACATATATGTATATTTAACTTGTATTTAAGTTAAATACGCTTTAATTTTATATTTAACACTACTTAATGAATAATTAACAATATTTAACACTAGTCCTGGTGTTCTTGTAAAAACAGTACACTGGTTCTTTTACTGCTTTTCACAGCTCAGGGAGAAAAATACACACATATACAGACAGATACAAAATAATTATTTTCTCCAAACCTCATTTTGCCATTTACAAAAGATGGGATTTTGGCTAAATGTTCTCTAAGACCTTTTGACATATTAGTTTTAATTTTAATTTTACCCATCATCCCTAAACCTACCTCTTTCCAAATACCTAAGTATGTATTTAAATATCTATCAGGAAATGAGGGGAAAATAAGGAAGAAAGAAAGAAGGAAATCTAGAACAAATGGCTAGAGAAAGAGAACTAGGATTAAAGTTGTAAAAAAAAAAAAAAAACATTGAAGCTGCAAAAGACAAATTGTTCTTGGTCTCTCCTGCACCAAATATTCAAGTCAAGATTTCTTTATAATTAAATAAACTATACTTGCTTGTAGTTCAGATATTTCTAGGTCATTACTTAAAAATGAACTTGATAACAAACTGATGGTTGCCAGAGGGGAGGTAGGTGGGGGGATGGGTAAAGTAGGAGATGGGGATTAAGAAGTATACTTGTCATGATGAGCACCATGGAACTGTTGAATCACTATATTGTATACCTGAAACCGATATAACACACTATATGTTAACCAGAATTCAAGTAAAAACTTAAAATCAAAACAAAACAAAAAAAAAAACCCAAAACGAAAAACAAACAAAAATGAACTCGATGCCTACAGTACATTGTTTTTAAAACTCAGAGTTATGATAGGAATTTATACTGTTGAGGTAGAATATTTAAAATGTTCATGTATTTGTTTCCATTTTCAACGTCTCCAATTATTTAAGTTCTGGAAACTTAATTATAGAAGTGGTCTCAAAAATAAGGTCTTACAATGAATAAAACTAAAAGTACAAAAATTTTAAAGTCCCTGGAAGATACCTTTTTGGCATAATGGGTCACTATTTTTCTTATGATTCTTCTTTTGGTGCTAATTGTGATATTCCTCAGTGGGGCTATGTGGGAGACTCTCCTAAGGGAGATATAGCATCTCAAAGCACTGAGCTTCACCAATTCTAAAATTTAAATAGTGCTTCGCATAACCTAGTGTTGTTATGATCAAGAAGATTAGAAATTAACATCATTCCACTGATGATTCTGAGCCCCAAAATTGTGTGACAAGGATGCCCAACCTGTCTCAGTATTTCTGCAACAGCATGGGTCATTTGGGCAGTCGATTTTGTGCTTGGGCAGATATTACCCCTTGTAGCCTCGGATTTAGTCTCTTTCTTTATTCTCTGAACAATACTAAACACACGTCTGTTGCCAAGTTTTACAAACCTAAAATCCCTTGTAACATGAGGGAAAGAAAAATACAAGTTTGCTTAATTTCTTCCGTATGCTTCTCCAAGGCAATACTACAGGGAATCAAAAAGAGATCTATAGCAGCAATCCCCAGGAGAACAGGGGCACCTCTGTGGGTGTTGGGATCCATAATGGTTTGGGGGGGGGAGTTAATAGTATTATTTATATATGTGTTGAATCTCAAGGTTTTATTTTCTCTTTTGAAATACATTTCACAATGTATTTCTAAGTAAAAATACTTAGGATTTTTGATTAAATACACAAATAAGCCAAGTCATATGAAAAGGTGTTTGATATCACTAATTATCAGGGAAATGAAAATCAAAAACAATGAAATATCACCTTGCACCTGCTAGAATGGCTATTATAAAAAAGACAAAAGACAGATATTGGTGAAGGTATAAAGAAAGGAGAAATCTTTTTTATTATTTAAAAAAAAATTTACATTTATTTATTTTTGAGAGACAGAGAGAGAAAGACAGAGCACAAGTGAGGGAGGGTCAGAGAGAGAAGGAGACACAGAATCTGAACCAGGCTGCAGGCTCTAAGCTGACAGCACAGAGCCCAATGTGGGGCTTGAACTCACAAACCGTGAGATCATAACCTGAGCCAAAGTCAGACGCTTGAACAACTGAGCTACCCAGGTGCCCCAAGAAAGAAGAAATCTTATACACTGTTAGTAGGAATGTAAATTGGTGCAGCCACTGTGGAAAATAGAATGAAGTTTTCTCAAAAAGTTAAAATAGAACTACCATATGATACAGCAATCCCACCACTATACAGCATGGTGACTACAGTTAATAACTGTATTGTATACTTAAAATATGCTAATAGAGTAGATCTTAAGCATTCCCCCCCAGCACACAGACACAAAAGGTGACTATGTGAGGTGATAAATATAACCTGATTGTTGTAAACATTTGACAATGTACACATCTATCAAATCATCACATTGTACACTTTAAAAACGTGTATTTGTCAATTATCCATCAATTAATCTGGGGAAAAAGAAAGTATTTGTAATATACATGACAAAATGTTAAAATTTGTTTTGTAATGAGCACTTCCAAATCAATGAGAAATTTGTTATATAAATGAGTCATATAAACAGCTCAATAGAAAATTAGCAAAAGGAATATACAATTTCTAGCAGAGAGAAATGCAATTGATCATTTTATTTACTAAAATTTGATTATCCTCATTAAGTAGTGCAAATTTATTTTTATTTTTATTTTTTGAGAGACAGTGCATACACGTGAGCAGAGCTGAGCAGAGAGAGAGAGAGAGAGAGAGAAAGAAAGAGAGAAAGAATCCCAAGCAGGCTCCATGCCCAGTGCAAAGCCCAACACAGGGCTTAATCCCATGACTGTGGGATCATGATCATTGCTGAAATCAAGAGTCAGACGTCCAACTGACTGAGCCACCCAGAAACTACAAGTATTGCAAGTTTGAACAGAGATATGATAGTCTCTCTAGGAAGTGTTGAGAAATAATCACCTTCACAATTTGCTGGCTGCAGTGTAAATCTGGCTATTTTTTACACTTGCCATCTTACTCTAATATATAAATGGGTATGTCCATTAGTCTACTTATAGAGATTTATCCTACAGAAATAATCACACAAGCTTGCTAAAGATGTCCATAAAATTAGAATAATGGCAAACATTTTATTTCATGATATGTAAGTCATCTAACTTAATCATCATAAAACACTACAAATTATTTTTATCTATTATTATCCCATTTTTATACCTGAGGAATCTCAGGATGACAGAAGTTAAATAACTTGATCAGTGTCAAAATAACTGTGATGTTGAAATGAGTCTGCCTATCTCCTGAGCAGCTCTTTTCAACGAGGTAATTTTAGTGAAAATAGTAGACTGACTCAGCCTCCATTCACGCTTTTCTGGACCTTCCTTGGACCTTCCTTTACTGTGAAATCAGGAAGGCTTAAACACACATCATCACAAAGACTCAATGAAGCTAGGCATCCTGATGTACCAGGGTCAAGCGTCCATTTATGCAGGCATACTCCTTTGAGATTCAGAAGACAGGATTCATGTGGAGACCAGGGAACAGTTCCTTCCATTTTCTGCTGGCAGTGTGGGAATGCTGGGTTCTTTTTGTGACAGCGGCTTAGGGACCAATCAGTAATTTCATAGGAATCAAGTTCTATGACATCCACTTGGCTAGTGCAAATCTTAACAGTGTGGCAAAACTCTGGGTCTATGTACTCTCTGCCTGAGCTTCTTGATACTTGAATCACAGCTCAGGAGAATTTTCCTGGGACCAACAGATAAGATGGCAGCAGTGCCTTCCTGATTCTGGAGATAAGAGCTTCAGCGTTCTGTTCCTTGAGTCAAGAGTTTCATGATGTTTGGAATATATGTCCGAAGTTCCATGAATTCAAAGGACTGCTTCCTGACATCCAGCCTTCTAGGTTATGGGAAAGATAGCCATTCTCCGGGTGGCCTTGTTCCATGGTATAATTCTAGAAACTATCCCTTTAAGCCTAGTCTAGAACTCACTCTTCTAGCCATGCTAATGACTTTGATAAAAGCTCAGAGCTTTCTCATTTCTGCAATTAAATACTTGACTGTATGGCTATCCTCGGAAATGTTCTGAGTTTGATTATAATATTTAATAGTTGAAAACAATTTAAATTAATATGATAGGGAATTGGATAATATAGGTATATGAAACATCTATGCAAGGATACAGAATCCAGCAATTAAAACACACATTATTAATGTGAAAATATTATTAAACATAGTACTGAGTGAAAAAGCAGGCTATAAAATAGGATGCTATGTGTATATGTGTGTTTAGAAAAGGCAAGCTATATAATAAAATATAAATAATCATCTTTTGTATTATTACTTTTGGTAAATCTCACTTTCTTCTCTAAGAGCTTTTTTATATTGTGTGAAATTTTAATGAGTACCATTTCTCTAATAACAATAACAAAAATAAAAGCTATTTTCATTTTGGGCAAAAAGAAAGAGAACATCATTATCTTATCTTGGGTATGTGGAATAGCATATTCTCACTACTCTTCTTTGATTATTTCTATCCTTTTTTCCATATAATTTTATATTAGTTTAATTGCACAAGCCACATTCAATTCTTTTGGAAGATTATAAGTTTTAAAGGCTAGAATTAAAAATGAATACTCATTATATACTAATGTTAAAAACTAGCTTTTAATGGTGTGATTTCTACTTGTCCCAATATATTCCTCCACAAGGCAATCTTGTCAAGTCATTCCACATACATTGACTGTAGTATGCCTTTTGACTTAATTGCACGATTATATGTTCTTGGTATCAGATTCGGTTAGGAGAAGTTGAGGAACCTTCAAAACCCACTCCTTCAATCCTCTCCATGTCTCTAATAATGTTTTTCCCCTCCTCTCTTTACTTACGTGGTAAGCCGTGTAAAATAAACATTAAAGACCTAAGCCCTGCTGGATGGACAGAGAAAAGGGGAGGTTGCCTGTGTCCTGACCCTTGAACGTTTCAAGGTTTGGGTTACGCGATTTGCTGAATGTGAGAAGCCTTGCTTTGCACAGAGGTATATCTTGTTTCTGGATACTACAGTTGCTAAGAGGATAGAAAGTTGATGGTGCTCATCTTTTGCAAATACCCCATTCTGTGTTTGCTGCCAAGACCATCAAAATCCAGATGTTTTTCCATAGGCTACTGGTAGGAACCAATGGGAAACTAGACAGACTCAATTTTCGCTTCTCCCATGCATACACACTCGCGCGCGCGCGCGCGCGCGCGCGCACACACACACACACACACACACACACACACAGTCTATACTGTTATGAGTATTTCAGAAACAAACAAAAAACAAAATAAAGATAATTTTAAACCACATCTCATTAGTCCTCAGTTGTTGTTTTTTTTTTTTAATTTTTTTTTCAACGTTTTTTATTTATTTTTGGGACAGAGAGAGACAGAGCATGAACGGGGGAGGGGCAGAGAGAGAGGGAGACACAGAATCGGAAACAGGCTCCAGGCTCCGAGCCATCAGCCCAGAGCCGACGCGGGGCTCGAACTCACGGACCCCTGGCTGAAGTCGGACCTGGCTGATCGTGACCTGGCTGAAGTCGGACGCTTAACCGACTGCGCCACCCAGGCGCCCCTCTCAGTTGTTTTTTTGTTTGTTCGTTTGTTTTGTTTGGGTTGGTTTTAGTTGGGTTTTTGTCTAATCTGGTTTACCTAGATTGTATTCATTACTCCCAAGGTTCTCCCTACCTTTTGACTATTATAAAAACTCTAAGTTAATGTTTTTAGTCCAGTCACTAGAACTGCAAAAAAAATCTGCTCCATGATATTATCATAAATGTGTATAACTGTTTAAGGTATTTCTTCTCCCAGAGACATTTTTCTCAGGTTTTGAGCTCCTAAGTCTATCTCAGACACTCGTACTCCAAGCACTTGAAGCTTTTAAAAATATAATACTTACAATCTTGTACTTTATTTTCTGTAAATTTATTCATACGCACCCCTGGCCTATAGATTTCTTGAGTTCAAGGAACACCTTTTATGAGTCTTTACAGTACTCACTTTTTCACCGAGTGCCTGGCCAATAGTTCCTGAAGCTGCATCTGTATTTGGAAAGCTTATTTAAACTCCAAAGAATGAATAGGTAAGAGGGAGCATCAGCTGTGTCTGGACAGTGGCTAATGGGGAAATATTAGAGAAATGGTGGTCAGTATAGAGAGTATTTGGATCACAAGCCTTCTCATACCTCTTGAATGACATTACTGTGTAAAAATGAGTAAAAGACCAGCTATACTTAGAGCTAAATGGGATCTTTCAGTGCATGTAATTTGTATGTCCTTCAGGAAGATCACACAAATAATCAAGAGAATGATGAACACTGGGAGGATGTCCAGAAGTAGATAAAATTGAAGGACCTCCAATTTTTTCCTTTCTTCCATTTTTCTTATTCCTCTATACCTTGGATATATCCTTTCATATTATCTCAAGCCATCTGAGTTTTCTCAAGGACTTTTATTCACACCACTTAGGTTTTAGTGTGTTTGATGCAATGTCCTCTCATCCAATATCTATTTTTCTTTCTTTTTAATTAATACAAGGCCAATATTGCCAAGAAATATATATATCTAAAATATATACATATAAGCACATATAAACATGTATATACATGCTTACATATGTGTATATACATATGTATCTATGCATGTATATGTATATTTCACCTGAAAAAAAGGTGGGGGGGCGGAGTCGGGTGAGCATAAGGAAAGACATTTGAATAGAGCTTACTGAAGTACACATTTTTTTTGGCCTTTTCCCTCTCTCTTCTTATTTTTGACCTCAAATATAGTCTAGATAGCTACAGTCCTGCTTTATTTTGTACCGTAGGATGACCTTCAACATGAAAAGTAAACACAAAAAGCAGTAGAACAGAAAGAGAAGGAAATTCTGTCTTTGCTGAGCCATCATGGAAGTACTGACTTATTTGGAAGTAATTAAGAACAAACAATAAAACCTACAATTTGTTTATGCCCACATTTTGCTGTTGTTGCTACTTTTGTTCAGTCTTGTGGTCCCGTCCCAGTTACAATGAAAAACAGATCTTAACTGACAGTTTCAGTTTCTCCTTGTCTATCCTTATTGGAAGCAGAACATAACTGGTTCCCATCATCTGGATTTTATAGTCAATATATATTTGAATTCTATTAAACTTTTCCCCTATTTTTCTCATTTTATTCTTATACTTCATTTACTTGATTTTTTTCCTTCCATTACCCAACTTTGTGATTCTTTCTGAATCATCTCTGAGTTTTCCAAACTCCTCCCATAAAACCGTAATTTTAACAGTAATATGGTAAATTAGTGTGCTTATTCCCCAGTGCCATTCACTTAAAATTTGTCTATCAGTGAAATGATAATCTGTGTTATAGAAAAAGAATCATTTCTCTAACTTGCACTTTTTTTCTTCCACATAAAATAGACTTTTTATTCCCATGGAGATGTTCCTGCAAAGGTCCCAGGATGTAGTACAAATAATAGTTAAGACAACAGTGAAAACCTCAACTCACCAATCCATTCATTGATGCATAGAATTGTAAAAGGTTTTAAAATACAGCCTTAACTCCTGGCTCTGTGCTAATACATAGGCAATGGCGAAGTTCACAGTTCCACATTCTGTCTCAACACTAAAACCTTTGTTTCCACTAGTCACTTCCTTGCTAGTATTCAACTCATCACTTTGAAAAACACTTTGATAAACAGATACCTTGAACACTGAGGGATCTATTTAAAAAAGGCTAAATTTCTGTTTTAGCTTGTTAAAATTACATTAAGAACAGTTACTGAAATGGAAAACATGGCAATTACTTACAGAGGAATTTTCTTAGGGAAAAAGAATAAAATTATATTTTTCATTTAGATTACTCAGAGAAATACATGTTTATATGTGTTCCTCCTCTAGGAAAGGAAGAAAAGTAATATTATAGCTACCTGAGGATTCGTTGCTTCTTAATCCTTTATTAAGTGCCCATTATAAATCTTAGTAAGAGATTGTCTACATGCCAGACCCACTGATATGGTGGTAAAGTAGCTTTGAAGATATTAAGTTGAAAAAAGGACATCTCTAAGCTGTCAATATATAAACAAGAAATGTACGTTTTCCAGGGGTGCCTGGGTGGCTCAGTCAGTTAAGCGTCCGGCTTGGGCTCAGGTCATGATCTCGTGGTTCGTGGGTTTGAGCCCTGTGTGGGGCTCTGTGCTGACAGCTCAGGGCCTAGAGCCTGCTTTGGAGTCTGTGTCTCCTCTCTCTGCTCCTACTCTGTTCAGCTTCTTGCTCTCTCTCTCTCTCTCTCTCTCTCTCTCTCAAAAGTAAATAAACCAACATCAAAAAAAAAAAAAGAGAAATGCATGTTTTCTGTATATTCACAACAGAAGATCATGTGCCCACAGATTTTAAGGGTTCAAAGACGTGGCTATTTTTTTCTATTTAAACCTACATTGTTTCAATTTATCCTGATCTAATGTGTTTTGTTTTGTTTTGAGTTTTTCAGTCACTGGGTTATGTTTACCAACTTGAAATAAAAAGAATTTAACTTCTTCCATGTATGACATGTTAGCAATGGTGCCTAGTTGGTCCAAAGAGAAATCATGCTTTTATCCAAAGTCTTCTAGCAGTGTGGCACAAGCACCACAGTTAGGATATACAGCCTGAAATTCCTATCCCTTCAGTTTTACTTAGACCTGAATGCCATTTTTCTCTTTCCAAATGTCTAAATGAGTCATGGACACCAAGGATCCTTTAGCGGTGGCCACGGATGGGAAAGCTTGAGCCTGTTACTTGCCTGCCATCATAATGTTACCTTTATTGTTTGTTTATTCAGTGGAGTTAGATACAGTATTATAAAATTCTATCTATAGAAACTACTTATCCAGGGAAAGGAACAACAATTCTGCCATCTAGCAGTAGCTGCTATTGCCAGTACTGGACATTGTCTCTAAAAGCAGTCATCCCTTTCTTCATTCTTTCAGCGTCTTTGAACACCTTTTATTTACCAAGCACCATAGTCAATCAAAGCTCTGACAATACAAACACAGAAAATGGTCCTCTAAGGTTAACATCTTAGGAAGCTCCTTCCAGCTTAAAAATTCTATTATAATTTACTTGAGGTATTAAGTCATGGTGCCTTTCTTAGAAGAAACTTGTTTCTTTCTAAAAAAGTTTTTAAAAAAGGCAAAAGCTAGAAAGTTTCCAATACACAGAAAAGCTGCAAGAAATGTAAAAAAAGAAAACAACCATGTGCTCTTTATTCAGATATACCAATTATCGACATTTTGTCCTAATTTTCTTTTTTTTTCCCTATATTTTCACATTATGCCTATTTTCCTAAAGCTTTTGAGGTTGAGAGGCATACATCATGTGCCTTTACCTCCAAATACTTCAGTGTATATTTCCTTAGAATAGCACGTCCTATTATATAAATGCAACACAATTACCTTAATCAAATTTAAATGTGACATAATCATCTCTCATCCGTATTCCAATTTTTTAAAAATTTACCCACCAATGTCATTTATAGTACTTTTTCTTCGTCCAATACAAAATTCAGTCTAAGATCCCATATTTAATTTGTTGTCATCTCTTTTTATCTCCTTTACTCTACTTTATCTCTACTCTACTATATCCTTTATCTCTACTTTAATCCTTCAGCACATATTTTTCTTTTATGACAGTTCCAAATGCAGTATTTTTTGTTTTAATAAAATGCTCTGCATTTTAAATTTCTCTGGTATTTCTTCGTGGCTAAATTCAGGTTATGCAATCCCAAGTGGAATACTATATAGGTGATTATCTGTCCTTCTTGGGCTGTCACATTTGAAGGCACATAATGTCCATCTGCTTTTCTTGCCTCAACTTTTAATAGCTTTTATTTTGGAATAAATTCTAGATTTACAAAAAGGGTTCAAAGAGTACACACCGTTCCCCCATGCTCTTCTCCCAGTACTGAGAAATGAACATTGGTACTTTTCTATTAAACAAACTAGACTTCATTCAGGTTGTACCAGGTTTTTCACAAGTATCTGTTCTGTTCTAGAAGAAAGCCCAGGATAACAAGTTGCATTTAGTTGGAAATTTCACCTTATTCTGTACTGATCTGCATCAGTTTCTTGGTCTTTCCTCATTTTTCATGACTTGGACAGTTTTAAGGAGTGCAAGTCAAATATGTTGTAGAACATGGGGTTTGCCTTTTTTTTTATGTTAAGTTAAATCATTCAGAGTGTCCAATTTTCTACTGTATTGTTCTATTTTTTCCTTGCTCCTAAAAAGTCTGTGGGAAAATATCGCAAATATCCTTTCCTATTAAAAATCCTTATCTCCTAAATTTAGCACCCATTGATGATTTTTAGCTAAACCAATCTTTAAATGATGGTTGGAAAATGAGACATCTGAATCTACTATCCTCTCCAAATTTACCAGTTGAATTTGGTGTTCTATTAGAAGCAAGAGCCCTACCTCCTCCTCCCTTTCTGTCTTTCTTTACCTATTTATTACTGTTACACACTAATGAAGTTACATTTTGTGAATGAATTGTAATTCATTACAGCCCTTAGTTACTTTGGTGCTCAAAGAGTTCAAGATTTATGCAGCAGCAATCTTTTCATACTGGTTCCAGGATCCTTATAACCTCCCCTGCTCTGTCAACCTTAGAAATATTTCTTTTCGGTCTGGATGAAACAAAAACAGTTCAAGCTCATCTTATCCCATTCCTATCTGAGCCTCCAAAATCAGTCATTATCCAAGGAAAAGTCCTTTCTTAAATGTTCCATGTCACCAGCAAAACAATGCTTCATACTGGAAAATAAATTAGTGATGTCAAATACATTATTGATAGCAATCCTTCTGTCAAATTTAGCTTGGCCTACTAAATATTAACTAGGAGTTACATGTATATTTCAAATTCAGATACCAGTTACGACTTCCACTTATTGCCACTATATTAAACAACACTATATAAAATAAACATTTAGGACGTCAAGAATAGGTAATTATGCATACTCTGGCATCCTGTTCACACCAAACTCAGCTGAGCATACACATACCTCAGATCAACGGTGTTCTTCTTTTTACAACTATTTTCTTTCTTTTACAACTATTTTCGTATGCTCTCTGAGCCTCTACCCTATCTTTCTCTGTCTCACTCTAACCCTGCCCCACACATTTCCATTGTGTATGTCTAAACCATTCTTAATTTCTTCAAAGAGTACTTTGCTCCCATCTACCTTAACAGAAAACATCTTTTCTTTCCTTCCAACGGCAGATACCTCCCCTCATGCCTCAACACCACAATCATTGACTTATATTGACACTAATTTTATTTTTCTTCTATCCCCAATTCTGTCACAATCGTATAGGGTTTTAGTGTCCATTCAAGTCATTCTAAGCTTTAAGTACAGCATTCCTTGTAGTCTCAACTACAATTATCAACCCCCATTTCGATTTACCAATTTTCAAAACACAAGCTTATGACCTTCTCATATTTAAATTGATTCATTTGTGAAGAAAACTCTAGTACATCGTTTTTTAATGGTTCATTATTTATGCTTCCAGAGGTCTCTCTCATTTCCTCTCCCTTCTTCTTCCTATTTGTTTCTCTCACCCCCATTCTTTAAACTGTTCCTCATCGATTTCTACTCCCTTTTGGCTCTTCATCAGTACTACTTTTATTCACTTCTACATCTACCCAGCTTTGATTTTAATTTCTATCATTTCATTGCTTTCCTACCAGCACTATAGTCATTGAATGCCAATGCCTTTCCACCATACACGCACTGAAAATTTAAACGCTGAAATTTAAATTCTGAAAATTGAAACTCAACTGTCCCCATTACCCTTTCCAAAATAGGATGCATAAAATGGCAAATCTATGTAGATTGATGCCGCAAGTACAGTACTAATCTCAAATGGACTCAGTCCCACTTGGAAATCCTTTTACTTGTTAGCAATCAGCTCCCAGTCCTGTCAACAGCTATTCTAATTTTTTCCTAAACTAATTTTGTCCACTTTTTTGTAGCATATAAATTGCCCTTGAAATTCAGCATGAAAGCAGACACTCTGAGACATTAACATCATTAACTTCCCCCTCAACCTACAAATGTGCCTATGTGTTCACAAATTCTGTTCCTTTGCCTCTGTATTAGAGAAAGTCTTCATTCTCTTATCCAAATCCTTCTCTTCTCCCTAGGATCTTGGCCACACCCAACACTGCTGCTTAATCTCTCCTCTGCATTTTCTGTCTCTTTCTCTTAGTGGATTCTAAAGTTTCAGCCTCTGAAACTGCTAAGGGCTTTTTCATGCTACAAATATTTCCAATAAAATTCTGTTCTTTTAACAGTTGCATTCCCAGGGTTTTATCCTTTCCTAACCAAGCTTTTATAGTGTGTGTGTGTTTGTGTGTGTGTGTGTGTGTGTGTGTGTGTGTGTGTGTGTGTGTGTGTTTAATCTCCTTTTCCTGAACTTTAATTCACACACTTGACCCCTGCCTTCTGGATTCTTTACCCACATCAACACCACAACAACTCTTCGTGGGGTCACCACTGACCACCTCCTTGGAAAAGTGTTGATCCTTTTCCTTTTTAATCATTGACCTCTGGCTGATATTTATTGCTGTTGATGGCTCTCCGTCCTTCTGTTCCTTTGGTGTCTACTACCCTTCTTTTTTGTCGGTCTTCTCTGCCTTTCTGACCACTCTTTGTTCTTCCACTGAATTGTCTCCTTAAGTTCGTAGAATGTACTGCTCCCCATTGCTCAGTTGTGAGCCTTTTTATTTCTCTTCTTAATCTATACTTTGAGTATTTTATCCAGTTATGTATAGTTTTAATTACCACACTATATTCCTAACCACAGATTGCCTATTTTTAGCCTTAATCTCTCATCCAATATTCAGAAATTTGCACCTTCTGTCTAAAAAATATATCCATTTATACACCCTTATAGTACATTAATCCACTCTTTCAAATTATTTTTCTCCTTTCCCAGTTCCTCTATTTTTACTCTTTTGTATACCCTATTCTAGGTACTGGAATCTTCATAGTGGCAAAATGGAATCTTTCCTCCTCTTCTTGTTCCCCAAATTCAATACTGAACCTCTCACCAACTCCTGAAAGCTCTGCTTCTCTATATTTTTTAGCATAGGCTCCACTGCCTTAGTTCATAGTCACGCCTCTTATCAATCTTTCAATCTGTTCGTCCTCACCAAAATTTTAATAATGTTCCCACTCCTACTAAATACATCGATTAAGAAATAAATGGATGTAAAGAAATGGTCATACTATTCAATTAAGAATCCTTAGCCAGTGATTCATATATGTGATTCTGTAACTCTATTATCACACATCAATATACATTGATATACTCTGACCTGAAAAAGCAAGGTAGACCACTGAAACCAAGATAGACCTGATTGGGTATCATCACCTTGATTCAGGCTCTTTATTTATGTCACAGAAGCAGCAGAGTACCACATTCTTTTAGTGGGTGCCCTATGTATGCAGAAGACCAGTTCAAGCCAGCCTAGTCCTTACATGAGCACTAACCAACAAGCCAAGAGATCTCCAGCCAATTACCAACCATAAGAGACTTTGCTTTCCTAGAGTGAGAGAAAGGGAGAATTTGTAGTCCCCTGAACCTAATAGTTCCATGCCCAGCCTCTCTGCTAGACTGGGTTAAATGCTTAGTAGTAAAACTTTTCCATTTGGTGTTTCATCATTATCATGATACAGATTTTTTTCCCCTTTTTAACAACATTAAAAACTAAACTCTGTAGCAAGGCATTCCTGTCCTTTTTCTCTCTTCAGCTTTATGTCCTACAGTTACCTTTTACCACAACATTTCCAAACTTTTTTTCCTTTCAAAGAGTAGTACTAAATACTTCCACTAAATTACTTCCCACTGTGACCATGCACAGACCTTTTCTTTCCTGGCTCCTACCCATTCTTCAAAACCTAATACAAGTATCTTTGCTTCTCTGAAGCCTCTTTCTGTTCCCAAGAAGTGCAAACCACTACATATTCTGTCCCACCCCTTTCTCTTACATAAACATTTGTTACTTAGCTCCTTGCTTTATAATATCATTTACTCATGTATAAGCCTGCTGGTCTATGAGATTGTGAAATCTTTCAAAGCAGGGTACATTTCTTACATAACCATGAATCCCCAGTCCTAGCACATGTTGCCTATTCAATAAATGTTTAACAATCTTAAATAATAGGATACAACCAGTGAAGACGTGTTAGGGAAGAACATTTTTTTTAACAAGGAATTACCTCCTTTAAAAAAAATTAATGTTTATTTATTTTTGAGAGAGAGAGAGAGAGAGAGAGTGAGCGAGTGAACATGAATACAGGAGGGGCAGCGAGAGAGAGGGAGACACAGAATCTGAAGCAGGCTCCAGGCTCTGAGCTGTCAGCACAGAGCCTGACACACGGCTCAAACTCAGGAACAGCGAGATCAGAAATTTGATCATGACCTGATCAGATCATGACCTGAGCTGAAGTCGGACACTTAACTGACTGAGCCACCCAGGCACCCTAGGGAAGAACATTTTTTACTAGATTAAAACATATACAGGCTTGGAGAAAACATGGTGTTACTAACGTTAATATTTCCTCTTTAATTTTCTATCAGCGTGTCCTAGCACATCTATTATTTAATCATAAATAGGTTTATCATTTTCATTAAATTTGATGTAATACAACCACAAAATTTGTACTTAAATGGAAATAGAGGATCTTTCTGAACATAAATGAACCTCATGATATTTTAGTGGTTACTCAACATCAGCCTAAGAGGAATTTCTTAGGCTGTCTCCCATTTTCTTCACTGTCTCTCCAGCTTCCTCTCTTCCTCATATATCCTTTTAATACCTCTTAGTCCTCCATTTTATTCCATGTTACTCTTCCTAATAGTAGCTTATTAGATGACTTCCTCAAAGACTGCATCTCGAAACTATCAGCTTTCTAACACTCAGATCAATCAAAATTATTCTTGTGTTTAACTCAGTGGTTCCTCGTGACTGATTTGAAAATTCCAAATTCCTTCCTATCCATCTTCCCCTCCGTGTTTTCCTCCCTTTGTAAGTCCAGTTTCTTCAGCACTCTGACTCGTTTGTCATCTTTCAGACCATTTTGTTGTAGTTCCTCACTTCCATGCTTCTAGCACACACACTATTGCCTCTGTCTGAAATGCCCTTTGTGTAATAAGTGGAGTTTGGTGTAGTGGGATAGAGGTTGAGAAACAACGGCTTTTGAGAAAGATTCCTGAGTTCAAACTCTGTCATTTAACAGATCAGCTGTGAGCGTCAGCAGATTTATTCATTTCTTTGAGTCTCAGTTTCTTTATCAAGAAAATTATGATTATATTGTGTAAGTTAATGATAAATTATGTAAAGCATGTGCCATCTAGAAGACACTAATGACTGGTAGGTGCTAAATAGCATCACGCTGCTCATGGGTTCCTTATTTTTGTCCACATTGATCTCCCTTCTAGTACCCACTGCCATTTTTCCACTTATCTTCAATTAATTACTGCAATTTCTTATTACATTTTTATTTGCTCTTTTGCATTGATGGAAGATACTTGCCTTATTCACTTTTTGCATTTCCTGACTTTATTAAGAAACTCAGTAAATATCTCAATGATATCTAATGAAATGAAGAAAATTTGTCTTATCAAAATATTCCATTCCAAATTACAGAAAACATGGTGAGATACAAAATAACAGAACACATACCATTTGGATATATACCAAAAATGTAAACATAATTCATCATTTTTAATTTATCAATATTTCATTGTTTAAATGGAGAGTACACATTTAAACTATCTGAGAAGCTGTTGGGATTATTGTGTTGGTGACAGCAGTTAAGTCTCATTCAGGTCAATGCACTCTCACATTCAAGAGAATGTACTTCTGAATTAGGTGAAATTGCTAATGGAAAAGACATTATTTCAAGACCATTTTCTCAGCACAAAGCTGAAATCAGATGCTCAGTTGGATCAATTATGTTCTAATTGCTCGTTGCCCTTTGAATGCATGAACAATAATTTGTTTTCAATGAAAATCACACAGGGTTAGTTAAATGGAAAGAGGGCCCAATATACAGAGGCAAAAACACTATATGCTATAATTTAATAATAAACATATTTATTTACCTATTTATAAAATTCAGTGTTTTCCATAGCTAGACAGATTTTCTGGAATAAAGAAAGGCATTGCTGACTCAAAAACTAAAAGAATAAGTTATAGAAAAAATATCTGTTAATATTTTCACAATATCTTTTGTGGTAGGGACAAAGATATATTTGCCAAAAATTCTAGCGGTAGTCACATTTTTTGTTCCCATTTGTTCATTTCACTTCCACTTATCAATTAAATTCTATTTATGATAAAACTCCCCCTGCCTTCTAAAATGGGAATATTAATAACTTTGGTTACACCTATTTTTTTAAATCAGGAAAAAATGAAAAACAAATGAAGATTTATATAATAGTTGATGAAAATGGTTAATTTTATCACCAAGGAATAATTTTTTCTAATGTTTACTTATTTTTGAGAGAGAGAGAGAGTATGAGCTGGGGAGGGGCAGAGAGAGAGGGAGACACAGAATCCGAAGCAGGCTTCAAGCTCTGAGCCGTCAGCACAGAGCCCGACGCGGGGCTGGAACTCATGAACCCTGAGATCATGACCCGAGCTGAAATTGGACACTTAACCAACTGAGCTACCCGGGCACCCCAAGGGATAAACATTTTTAATGTACTCTTATACAAACCTGCTTTGTCACTGATACATTATGAGCATCTTCACATGTCAGTACACCTTTCTAACCAAAATATATGTCCTATTTAATAAGATTCACTGGTTATGTGGTTTTGGGGTTTTTTGTTGTTGTTTGTTTGTTTGTTTTTGGACCTACTACTACTACCTACCGATATCCATTCATTTAGGTTTAGGTTTATTTGGCCTTTTGCTCTTTTATTTTTATTCCAACACTGTACTAATATAAATAATCCTATTGCTACAATGAAATTCTTTGTGTGTGTATATATATATATATGTGTGTGTGTGTGTGTATATATATATATATATGTGTGTGTATATATATATATATATATATATATATATATATATATTTCTCTGCACACCTGTCTAATTGCCTCCACTTAGCAAATTTGTAAAACTAGAGTTGTTTAAACGGATCACTCTACAGAACATTTGTATCTTCGCTATATGCTAGACTGTATAAGACAATGGCTGTGTATCTACAACCTTTTTAACAAAGAATATTCTCAATCACTTAAATTTTAATCACTAATTTAAGAAGTGAAAAATGATATCATATTTTAATACTAATTATATGACCATCTTTAATTGTTTGAAAATCTTCTTCACGCATCTATGAACTCTGATTATGGTATTTTACTCATTTTCTTGTTAAATTCTACATCTTTTTCTCTTTCATATTCTATCTTTTGTACTATCCAGGCCTAGAAAAATTTTTCTAAATCTATCAGTATGATTACAATTTCTTATTTTTTCCATAATTATTTGCATACCTGGGCTCTCTAATTCTTCATAATTCAAATGTATAATGCATCTACTTAGAAAAATAGGAATTTCATCTAGATTTTCAAATTTATTAAGTATATATGGAATTCGGGAGGGGACTGTTTATGTATTTTTGAATTATTTCTACAAATTTAGAACATTTTTTGAGAAACAAACTATTGATATTTGACCCAAGAGTTTGAATTGTTTTTACACTACAGCATAACCTAGCCTATACTGACAGGTGCATATATGGGTAGCGGAGAAAAACTCCCAGAATAGATGGTATTGGCTTAAGAGACAGAAAGGAAGCAGTGAAAAACGTTATTAGAGACTGAAAGAATGATAATCCATGTTATCTAATTTTTAATGTTTATTTATTTTGAGAGAGAGGGAGAACTGGGCAGAGGCAGAGAAATAGGGAGAGAGGGAATCCCAAGCAGGCTCCATGCTGTCAGTGCAGAGCTGGAGGCAGGGCTCAGTCTCACAAACTGTGAGATCATGACCTGAGCTGAGATCGAGTCAGAAGCTTAACCATCTGAGCCACTCAGGAACCCCTCCATGTTATCTAATGGTAAAGTAGTAAAACTATGGTTTGGAATAACTTGAAAGGAAGTACTTACAAACATTAGGCCTAAGATAAGAGTATAGGAAAGGAAAAAGAATTTTAATAGCATGTGGTGATTGTTGCTGCTTGTAGTTGATAAGCTATTAAATGAGTAAGATGAACTTTAAAAAGCAAGGGTCACTTTGCAAAAAAAAAAAAAAAAAAAAAAAAAACCAGACAAGATTGACAAATAGCTTGACTTTGTAGAGTTTGAAGAGGTAACTAACTTTAGAATTCCAAATGACAAAAGCTGATAAAAACCCAAACCTTGTAGGGGTGCCTGCGTGGCTCAGTCTGTGGGGCTTTCAACTCATGATTTCTGCTCAGGTCATGATCTCAGGGTTGTGAGATAGAGCCCCGCATTGTGCTCTGCTCTGGATATGGTACCTGCTTAAGATTCTCTCTCTCCCTCTCCTTCTGCCCCTCCTTCACTAGTGTACATGCGCTCTCTGTCTCTTTATCTCTCTCAAAAACAAAACAAAACAAAACAAAAACAAAAACAAAAAACCAACCTGGTAGAAGGGATCCAATGTAGTATATGGGCTTTATACCCAATGTTATAACCTCTGAATGGATTAAAATCTTTCAACTAGACAAAATAGCTCAAGAAAAGAGTGACTAAATGTGGTTTTTCCACCAAAACCCAAATAACTGCATTGAAAACTAGAAAGAAATACAGGTTAAAAAAATCTATATTAAGCACATGCACTCGTGAAATGTGTGTCTATAAAAGAATTGTTGGTGTGTCTGTGGGTACATGGAGATTACAGAACTCCCCTGAGAGATTTATACTGCTAAAAATATTGCCAGGATGGATTAAAAGATAGTATAATTGTCTAAGAAGAATTATTTATTCATATCATTGAAAGAATGGCCCCAGCGTGTCTCCTGTTCATATCCCAGAATGAGCCACAAAGACCAATGTGGGAGGATACAAACATCTGAGCTTTATTCATGAGCCCCTTGCTTGCAGGGCTGGTTACAATCTCAGCACACTGCTGAAGGAAAATCAGGGTCTGATAAGCAAAAAGATGAGGTGAGAGATGTGGAAAGCTAAGGACAGCTAACTACTATAGAGATCCAGAGCATGTAAGTAATTGAAAGCATTCTTTAAAGGTAGAGCAAAGACATCAGGAACTCTGTCTAACCCAAGTACTTTTCTCTTGGGGCACACTGATTAAAATTCTTCTGCATTTCTTTTATGAGGTCTTTATTATGATTATTACCCTTGCTATAACCTTTAACTGTTTTTAATTGTCCTGTTTTGGCTTAAACTTACCTGTCCATCTTATCTCTCCATCTATCTATCTATGTATCTAGATATAGATATAGTTATAGATAAATATGTAGATATAGATATAGATTTTTTTAACCACAAACTTTAAAAAATGCTTTCTATGTAGTGTAATGGATTAAGCTTGTTGCTATGGTGATGACTGAATATAAATATCATTTGAAATAATATCTACATAAATCACTGGTGGGCACTAATGGCACCAAAAAAAACCCAAAAAACAAAAAGAAAAAACAAACAAACAAACAAACAAACAAAAACAAAGGCGTGATGAATAGCTTGCTGTAAGTTGGTAATGAAACTGAAGGACTCGGATTAGGTTAAGATAAAAAGTATTAACTGTTCTCACTAAAAAGAGATATCTTAGGCTGCTTTATAAGTAAATGTACTTTCCAGTCTGTGGTATCAAGGGAGGGAGTTACAGGAAGTCAGGATCAGTGGACCTGGACCTAAGAGAAGACCTTGCTTCTTTCACGCTAATTAAGAAAATGTTAAATAACATACATAATGTCATCTTCCACATGATCAATTGTTAAATTTATCACTGTATTCCAGTAGAAAATGATACTAAAAACATCAAGATATTGGGAAAGAGAGAAAGAAGAAAAAAAAAACCCATGAAAATATTGAAATCATTCTCATATTTTAGGAAAGCTTGGCCTGCACATTAAAAATTCGAGGTCAGTTAAAAGACATGCTCTAATAAAGTCAAGGATAAAACTGGAATTAGAACAATTCTTAACTTTTAACAGTTAAAGATGAGTAAATAAAGAAAGAAACTAAACCTAACAGTTGGCATTTCCTTTAATATTTTGTTCTCTGGGCTTAAAGTAGAGGTTTTTAACCAATCATTACTATTACACTTTATGTTTTGAAGAGAATTTCATCTTTCTTTTTCATAGTTTTCAAGAGCAAGTACAAATATATTCTATTATCCTTGGCTGCAAAAATTCAACGTGTGAAACTGACACACTATTACCACCTGGGGCAGTCTATTCTAATAATCAGGGAAGTACCTAGAAGATAATAAACAATGTAGTGAAAGCTCATACAATGGACAGCAAATATCAGAGAAATTCATGATGCTACTGTTCACATTCACTTTTTACAAACATAGTCAATATTTGCCAATCAAGAGAACTAATCAAAAAGCACTTTGTATATAAGACAGTACCAGGTGCCACAGCAGGAAGTAGAAAATAAATAAGTAAAAGCCAGTGTGCCTTGCCCTTTATGAGTTTCTAATCTAGTAGACAAGATAAACTTCACACGGGAAGGACTTGCAAGGCGCCTTCCCAGGTAGGGAAGAGAGACAGAAAAGATTGTTGCCCTACTCAAGTCAGGAACAACTAGCTGGAAAAGCTGTTTTTTTTTTTTTTTTTCCGGTCTTTCTTTTGCATTGTGTTGTTTTGTTTTTAATGAGAACAAAGGACATGTATCATCTCAGAAGAGGAAAGGGAGGTTTTCTTTGTGTAGTTGCTTTCACCATTAATCAGTGCTCCTCCCTCATTATCTATCAATCATCTATTTATTTAGTTTACTATTTCAGCTTCCCCAAACTCAATCTTGCAGCCTAGCTTTCCTGCCCCTGCACAATGCAAAGGAGATAAAAAGATCTTGTCTGTTTCAGTGGTGGAAAATTTATTTCAAGCTAAAGTACAGTGGCTTGGGAACAAAGACACAGGGTCTTTACTGTGTAATCTTGAGAAAGTATTTCCTTCGTCATGGTTTGGTTTCCTCAATTTTACATTTAAACGTTGTAAAAGATTAACTTCAAAGTTATTTTTGTCCCATTTTAGTTCTTCAATGAATGTTTATTGATGACCAGCTAAGGGCTGTGGGCAGTGTTTCAGGTTCTGGGGATGCTAAATGAGCAAGAGTCTGAATGGCATGCTCACGTCATTCATAGTCTTGTGTGGGGACACAAACAAAAAGAAATGTTGTTTAGTGCTGTCATGAGACAAAACGCCATGATGAGTGCTTCACCTAGGGTACTCAGAGAAAGCCTCTCTGAGGACATAACATTTGAGTTGAAGCCTGAATGGAAATAAAAGATCCAGCTGCACATTAGATTATTATTTGAGCAGTCTCATCTGCAAGCACTCAAATTCATTTCCCAAACCCCTGACCCTTTCATCTAGACAAAGTCACTGAGCTTACCAGTGAGAAGTTTTTTTTTTTCTTTGCAGTTATTCCATTATTATTCTTTGCACACAGGGTTATGATTGCAACTCATTGTCTATTGGACAGACTTCATAATGCAGAGGGAACAATAAAATTATGACTTTGTGACAGATCTACTTTACTGCCAAGGTATGTTGTAGCTCTCCATTAATTTCATTGTTTCTCTTCTGTCTGTCATTTTGTAGGAAGCAAACAAAACTGATGCTTTCAATGACAAGCAGACACAATGAGAAGACACCAATGTAAAAACAAAAGCAAAAGGCTTCTCAAAATTTCTTCAGATCCTGGCAGTTCAAACTGCAAAAATATTTAAGGACTTGCTTGCCACTCATTACCAAATGAAGGGTATAGGGATATTAATCATAATTTCTCTTTGTTTTTAGAATCTTCTAAAATCTGTCCCTCTGGTCATTTTTCTTATAATATGCAACCTAAGAACAGGAGAGAATGTGCTCATAAACACACATCTCTGACTTAATAAATGAGAAAAATTGTACATGAAGGAAATCATGTGTATCATTTTTGGGGGGTTTTTTTTGTCTGTGATAACTACATGGGACGTTTCAAGGTCATGGGATCAAATAATTACATTGTAGTGATTATTAAATAGCTCTAACAAGACAAAATTTTGGCTCCCATGCGGTATGGGTTATACCTTACAATGACCAACCTTATATGCTCTCAGGATGTCCTAACCCAGAAGGAAAACAGAAAAGCTCAAACTAAGTAAAAAAATAATAATAATTAAAAGAAGTAAAACAGGAAAGGGAAAAGAAGTAACACACTGAAGATGAAAGAAAAAAAAACACATTTGAAAATTCTCTGAAGCATCTAAAAGAGAAATAAAATCCTGACAATGGAGAAAGAAAGGCAACACGCGATGGTTGAAGACTGTATAATCAAAATGGGAAGGAAGATTCATTAATGTACATATACAATGCTGAGTGAAACCTGTATTATTAAATATTTACTATGCGCCACATAATGTGCCGAGAACATCCAAATGCGTACTTATTCAACTTACAACCCTTTGAACTATGAATTACAAGAGCATCTCAGAAAATTCAGGTGACTTTCTCAAGTACCCATAGGTGGCAAGGGATAAAAGCAAGATATGAGGGCATGCTCTGCGTCTCTAGAGTTCATGTTCTTCCTGCTAAACCCTGCTGTCTACCAGTGAAAGATTCCATATGTCTGGGACAACTCAAGCCCATTTGATTTTGTTGCCATTTTTAGCCACAATTACTAAGCTCCAACAGTGGCCTCCAGGGACACAGTGATGAATTTGACTGCACTGTCATTAGCCCTCCTAGAGCTCATGTCTATCACTTCCACTTAGAGGTCCACCTCCAAGATAACTTCAGAAGGGTGGTAGCAGGGTCATGGTGGGGGAGTAACTGATGCATTAAGCTAATGCAGCGTGTTATCTGAGCAGACTATTTAATGAGAAACAGACCAGAGTTTGGAGTTCTAATCTAATTGAGAAGATTATTTTCGGGGACTCACTTATGCTGAACATACAAGTGGAGTTGTGTGTGTGTCTGTCTGTGTGTGTATACATACACACACACAGATACACACACACGTGTTTAAATTACAAAAATGAGTTTTAGCACTTTTACATCCTTTCTAGGATAAAAATAAGTCATTTGGAGAGAAATTTAAATAAAAATAAACCGATCTTACAATAGGGAAAGCAAATGGTGTTGACTGTTCCTTTAAATATGCAACAATCTGGAGATCTGATTAAATACAGAAGGAATACTCTAATACATTATTTAGATTAAAAATGTGTGAGAAA
The DNA here is from genome assembly GCF_028018385.1 of Neofelis nebulosa. Classification (NCBI taxonomy): domain Eukaryota; kingdom Metazoa; phylum Chordata; class Mammalia; order Carnivora; family Felidae; genus Neofelis; species Neofelis nebulosa. The sequence continues at coordinate 92,880,306 of NC_080791.1, forward strand.
GAAAGAGAAAGAAACAAATTGTATTTGTGAACAGGGCTATAAAGAAGCACTGTATCTTCATTTAACTATTGCTTACTTAAAAAAGTACCTTTCTCTTTAAGTACAAATGCTTTCAATTCAACTCTCATTTTCTTAACTCCACATAAATCTATTTTCATTTACTCTTTTATTTACGACATATCCCATTTAAATACTTTCACATCGAAGAAGTAATTTCAGGAAGAAAATGTAACAGTAACTAAAGATGTCATGGGGCACCCGGGTAGCTCAGTCGGTTAAGCATTTGACTCTTGATGTTCGGTTCAAGTCACGATCAAACCATTGTGGGTTGAAGCTCTGCTCTGGGTGCGGAACCTGCTTGGGATTCTGGCTCTCCTTCTCGCTCTCTGCCCCTCCCTCGCTTGCGTGAGCCCACGTGCGTGTGCTCGCTCTCTCTCAAAATAAATAAATAAAAAGTTCAAAAAACGTCTTACAGGTCAGAATGTGGAATTGCTGGTTTTACATGATACATGATAAATAATAATATGTAGAAAAAACTGTGTAAAGCACAAGACTTTCAGGCATGACAGGAATTAAAATAAACTATTCACGATATAATAGTAGTTCCTGGTAATTATACTATTAATAATTAGGCAAAATACTTGGCAGGAGCAATAAAATAGATTAAGTAAAATAAATGACATCATTCATTTTGGGTTACACAATCCTGCCGTGTAGTGGTACAGGCTTATGGTGTAATCAAATGCAGCAGTGAATTGATTCATCATTCAGTTTCCCAGGGAATCTCAACTTTGTTTTGTTTTCTAATAAAGGAATGTTAAATTTTACTTAAACAGTGCTCCAGGGGTGAATACATTATGTTTTAGGTACTAGGGAATTAAGCTTTCCTATATATTATCATCCTATTTGAACAAATTGAGTTTCTTACCCATATATGAGCTCCACCACAAGGTGAAACTCGAATGGTGGCACTGAAGACTGTAACTGGCAAAATACTGAGTTTTATGGAGATCTTGGCCATGACTGATGGACCTACACTAAGGTCTGCACTGAACTTCCACACCAGTCAGATGAAGTTTCTACCACACAGAGCTACCAACAAACCATTAATTTTACAACAACCTGCGAATGGTGTCTAAAGAGTGTATTAAATAAAACAAATGATATTGAAAACAATAAGAGATCTCTGGAATACATTCCACTTTAAGTTTACAGCAATAGCTTGACTTATACTTAATTATTCTTCCAGAGCTGAGTCGTTAAACCTAGCTATATATAAAACTGATGGGCTGGTTACTGTTACAAATGTCCTCAGTTTCATGAAGAATAACAATTCAGTAAAAACTGTTAATTTTAATTTGCCATCTCTGTGTTGCTTGCGAGGGAGATAAAGTTATAAAACATTTTGTGGACTGGGACATTATACTTATTTGGGAGATATATATATGTATATATATACATATATGTATGTATATATATATGTGTGTGTGTGTATATATATATATACATATATATAATGCATTTCCAAAATAGAACAGAAAAAAAATATATATGTATATATATTATATAATATATATAATATATAAATAATTATATATAATTATTTAAATATATATTTATATATATAATTATAATATATATATTTTTATATATATTTCTATATATATTTCTATATACATTTCTATATATATTAATATATTTATTATATAATATATTTTATATATTATATTTATATATAATATATAATATATATTATAATATTATATGTAATATTATAATATATATTATATATAATATATAATATATTTAATAATAAAAATATATAATATATATTTATTATATATTTATATAAATATATATATTTATATAAATATATATATATATTTTTTTTCTGTTCTATTTGGGAAATGCATTATCTTCAAACTCAGAGAGGAAGTAAGATACTTCAACCAATACTCTTCTCCCTTTGTTTCAGATCCTGAGGAGAAGCATGAGAAGTTTCTACAGACATTGGGTGTGAAAGATAATCTATCAACTCTTGCTCATAAATGCACTTAGAGACAAAGTATTGGAGAATTATTTGAATCTCCTAGCCTTGGAGAGAATGTACTGCAAATGATTATCACAGATCCCCATACTTAACATATACTAGTTTACCTTTCTTTCTTTCAGCTAGACATGATACCCCTTGAGTACAGAATGTTTCTTTAATTTTTATGTCATCAGTATTTATTGCATTATTCTAAAACCTATTGCTAGAATATAAGCTCTGTGAGGGAAGGATTTTTTTTTCTTTTTTCTTTCTTTTTTCTCCTAATACCTAGACAAGAGATACAGATTAGGTATTTAACAAATATATTGTGATTCAAGGAATAATAAAAATTGTTACTATATATTGAATACTTAGCATGCCCTTAAAGTAGTCTAAATATTTTATATAATAGTGTTTTATGTGATCCTCACAGGTATCCAATGAAGTAGGTATGATTCCTTTATTAAAAACAAAGTTTTTTAAGTTTATTTCTTTATTATTTTTCGAGAGATAGCAAGTGAGCACGAGTGAGAGAGGGTCAGGGAGAAAAGGAGAGAGAAAATCCCGAGCAGGCTCCCCATTATCAGTGCAGAGCCTGAAGCTGGGGTCAATCCCACGACCCATGAGATCATGACCTGAGCTGAAATCAAAAGTTGGACACTCAGCCGACAGCCACCCAGGTGCCCCAAGGTAGGTATGATTCTTAATTACACATGAAAAGATGAATTCTGGGAGAACACAAATAACTTGTCTAAAATCACATATTCAGAAATTCCAAAGCCAGATTTTAACCCTAGGTCTATTTGAATATGAACCCTGTGGTCTTAAGCAACATGATACTTCTCAAACACTCTATGTGCTTATTAAAATATATTCCTCCCAATATACACCAACACTCAGCACCGTGTATAACAGATGCACAACATTTGTTTATGAAACTGCATTTATTTTGTATAGTTGTGTTAAGTTGTGCATCAGGCATCTGAAATGAATGAAATAACAAAATACAGCTGGTTAAGGCAAATGGTAAACTACTAAGTTCCATGCACTAGAGACTTTTCAGAGAATACTACCCTTAATCCATAAGGAATTTGACAAGGAAAGTATTATCCAAAATTTCTAAGAGAAACTTTAGAAAAGTTAGCTATAAATAAGATCACTCTGCTGTTTGTTGTTCATCACTTATTCCTCTTCCCTTATAGCTGAATCTGTTCTCTGCTCTAGCCCATTCGTTCTCTGCTCTATCCCCCTACTTGCATAGGGAACAAAAACTCACATTGCTGGCCACCAAGAAAAGCTTCACTGCAGTCTCCTTTATTTGTAAACTTTCTAAATTACACCCGCTTCTGAAAGAGTTCTGACAGAAACTGGCTTATCCATGGTACACTCGAAGATTCCAAAATACTCCCAATTTGTGCCAAGGGGCTGGGGGTGAGGGATGGAGGGTGTGGAGTATTAACCATTTCTATCAACACTACAATGAGGAGACTGAGTGTTGGTTACCCAAAATGATTTCATTTCCACAGCCAGACTCTTTGACAGCCATCTTCCAAACACACAATTTCATGTCACAGTAGTTTCTGAGTTCAAATGCGTTTACTTCTGCCTTAGGCTTGCGAATGATCTTTCTGCCAGTTTGTTCGTCATTCACCTTGTTTGTCTTAGGGAGATGAGGGAAGATTATTCAAGAGGCTGGACTCAAGCTAAACTGGGCAAAATAGTTCCACTTGGGCACATTGTGAAGAAATGATTCATAAGTTATTGCCTTAATCAAAAAGATCATATCACATGAAAAAAAAAAAACATATCACGTTTATATCCTAATTTAGTTGTCCTTATTGAAAAGCATTTGGGATTTTCACTGACTTAGGCAGCATATTTGTTAATTCACTGTCACAAATCTCTTCAACTGAAGTATATGTGGAAGGCGATGAGGGACAATAAATGCACATATAAACAAGGTGACATTAATCATTCTTATCCAGGAAAGCTTTTGAAAATCTTTCTTATCTGACTGGCCTTATTCTGAATTCCCCTTGACTCAAAAGGGGAAAATAATGGGTCAGTGGACAAAACACATGCTTGAAACTGAACCAAAATGTCACTTTTTGTTTTGTTTTTAATTTTTTTTGTTTTAATTTTTTTGTTTGTTTCCTTTTGCTTGTTTTGCAGAGGTCACTTTGAAAAATTTATGCTTTCTGATTACTGACAGTGACATTCAAAGTATTATCATGTTCTCCCTGCCATAAAGGTTGTTTCATAAATGAATATGTGCAGCTGCAAAATAAAGTACAAATTCTTAAAAAAGACAGACACGCATGCACGCACACGTGCGCACACACAAAACACAAACATCTCTTGGTGATCTGGCTCCTGCTTCATATTCTCTCAAGATAGTCACTAATTGTTTTAACCATTCCAAGGCAATCCCTTGAGAAAGGAGCAAGATTTGTACAGTCTTAAGCTTCTACATGCATCCTTCCCCTATCTGCTCCTTTCCCTGTCTGACTCCATTCCATGTGAAGATTCTACTGGAAGATAATCCCAGCCAGAAAATCTTCCGTAATGCCCCTAAGGCAGTTAAAGTACTGGGCACACCGCATTTATATTTCTATAGCACCCCAGTATGGCCCTATCTACTGATAATGTGGTTTTTTTTTTCCTATTTGTATGTTTATCTTCCTTACCAGACTTGAAATATCTTGAAAATAAAAGCTATGTATTGTTTTTTTGTGTGTGCATTCATAGTCTAAGGCACAGTCTGAGAGATTGCATGCCCCAAATTTTGTCTGAATGAATAAAAGATAAAATATGCTTTTGCGTTTATGTGGGAGAAACAGTTTGGGCAGGAAATATTTATGCCCACCAATATCCATTTCTCTTCTTTTTCCTGTAATAATGTCCCTCTATAATTAGGTGGGCCTGTTAAAACTAAGTTCAAGCAATAGGACTTCCAGGCTAACCTCTAAAACCTCTAGTATGATTCTTCTTCTCTACGATCATCAGTTAGCTGGAGACAAATGATCCAGAGTTGGAAGATAGCAGACATACAAAAATGGAGGAATCCTGGTTCCCTGAGCAGGAGGGAATCCAGACCCTCAACTGACTTAGTGAAAAGAACCTGAGTTGCTCATTGACTCAGTGTCATAGAGCCCTGTGCTGATTGATTTTGGCCCTAATATGATAAAAATGAATGTCCATTGTGTTAAGGTACTGAAACTGGAGGGCTGTTTGCTTCAGAAATTAGATCTATTAATTAAAAGACTTTCAGAACACTGCAACAAGATAGGCAAGTGAATTTTAAATTAGGGGAAAATAACATTTCTTGCACTGCAACTTTATCTACATTACTTTTCTTGATCATTTATTCTCGCTCTAAATTTTTAATCTCAGTCTCATTTGTCACACCGGTGACCTGTATGTGAAGAGCTTGACATATTGAATGGAACCAGGAAAGCTGTTCGGCAGCGTAGATCCAATATTCTAATAATCTTTGACCTAACATTTACTTTCAAGAGGGCCAAGGAGATAAAAAGGTGGCTTGTAGATCAGTTTTTAATGACAGTGTCAGATTTTTCCCACCTTAGGGTAGAGGACTCATAAGATCAAAGGAAGAAGACCAAGTACAATATTCTTGCTTCATACCTATAAAATATCCACTTGCAGTACTGCACAAGAATCACATTGTTTTTTAGTAAGTTATTATTCACCTAGGTTTCTGTTTACATGTTCTTTATGGGGCTTTCTTCTGGGGTGCAGGGAGTGGGGCTATAGACAAAATCTACTTTCTAAACTCTCAGCAAACTAATTGTGTTAGTTCCCTCCAGCACCTTTTTCTTTTCTTTTCTTTTCTTTTCTTTTCTTTTCTTTTCTTTTCTTTTCTTTTCTTTTCTTTCCTTTCCTTTTCTTTTTTTTTTTTTTTAGAGACAGAGACATAAAGAGTGAGAGTGAGACCATAAGCAGGGGAGAGGCTGAGGGAGAGGGAGACAGACAATCCCAAGCAGGCTCCATGCTCAGCCCAGAGCCTAATGCGGGACTCAATCTCACCACCATGAGATCATGACCTGAGCCAAAGTCAAGAGCAGGATGCTTAACCAACTGAGCCACCCAGGTGTCCTCCTTTTATTTTTCTTTCTTAAAGGTGCTCATGTTCATCTAGGTTTTTGGGTGTTTTTAAAATCCCAATTTAGTTCCTTTGTTTACAAAAAGGACCTGGTTGATTGTTAATAGCTTAACACCAACTATGTAGTTCCCACCCTCATACTGGAGGAATATGATACCCCCCCTCTCTGGGTGGGGGAGCTCTCCCCTCCAACCCCTTCCCACCCATCCACCTCATCTTTCCCACAATTGGTGAGAGTCACTTGGAGAGATGCTACTATTAGGACTGTATTGCTGAAACAAACAGCATAACAATAAGTGCTGAGAATTACTGTATTAGCAAGTGACTTTTGAGTGTCATACCTGAGTGGGAATGGATTTCTGTGGGTCACCCAATCACCCCAGGGTACTATAAGTGCCATCACAGAGACTTGCTTACTCAACTGAAACCTAGCATGGTCCTATTTCAGACCAGAACACCACTCTTTTAAACATAGATTTAAAAAATTTACTTTGTGAAAGCAGTGTGTACACAAAGTAGCAGGCAGTAAAATTAGTTTTAAAAGTCCCGGTAGATAATATTAGATAGAGATTAGATACATAGAGATTAGATTGATATAGATTAGATAGATAGATGATAGCTAGCTAGATAGATAGGAGAGAGATAGACAGATAGATAGACAGATAGATAAAGGATGGGGGAGAATCTCTGTGTTTAAGTGAAACACACTGAGTTAGACAATTAGAAGTTGATTACTGTAAATTCTTAGGATTGACTCTACTATCACAATAGTCCCTAACTTGCTTTCTGCTTCTACCCTGAAAACCCCTATACTCAATTTCAACATAGCAGCCAGAGTGCTCTTGTTAAACTGTAAGTTATATCAGGTAATTCTCTGTGCAAAAGTCTTCAATGACTCCCTGTATTAGTTTCCTACTGCTACTGTAACGAATTATCACAACTGTAATGGATCAAAACAACACATATTTATTATCTCACAATTCTGAATGTCTGAAATGAGGCTTGCTGGGGATAAAATCAAAGTGTCAGCTCCACAGGAGAATGATTTTCCTTGCCTTTTCCAGTTTGTAGAGACCCCCTACATTCCTTGGCTTATGTTCCCTTCCACCCTCTTCAAAACACATACTCTAACACCTGCTTCCATAGTCAAATCTTTTACGGCCTTTGACCCTCTTGCTCCTTGTTATAACCCCTGTGATTAGGCCCACACAAATAAGCTAGGATAATCTTCCCATTTCAATATCTGTAATCACATCTGCTTATTTCCTTTTGTCATATAAGGTAATATATTCACAGGTTCCAGAAATTAGGCTGTGGACATCTCTGGGGTCCACTATTTTGTTTATTCTGTCCCTATCTCAGTCAGATTTTTAAAAAATCAAATCAAATCCTTACTGTCTTTCAATGGGTTTAAGCCTACAATAGTTCTGGCCAATATATAACTTGAAATATGGCCTGGTTGACATTGCAAAATGAGAAAGGATAAAATATTCAAGAAATGGTGCTGGACAAAATACGTAATTAGCCCCTATCTCATGTCATACAAAAACATTAATTTCATATGGTTTAAAGATTCTTTTTGTAACCTCAGAAGAGGGAAGGTATTTTTTTAAGACACAATGAGTAATACCTACAATATGAAAGAAGGATAAATACAACCATATTAAGAAGTTGTTTCTTTTTAAAATTTTTTTAATGTTTATTTTTGAGACAGAAACAGAGCAGGGGTGGGGATGGGGCAGAGAGAGAAGGAGACAGAATCTGAGGCAGGCTCCAGGCTCTGAGCTGTCAGCACAGAGACAGTGGGACTCAAACCCAGGAAGCACGAGATCATGACCTTAGCCAAAGTCAGATGTGCAACCAATCGAGCCACCCAAGTGCCTCAAGAAGTTGCTTCTTAAAAAGCACATAAAAGACAATGAAAACAAATGACAGGTTAGGAAAATATACTTGTAACGTATATAACTGATAAAAAACTGACATCTAGAACAAATAGAATTATCCCTGTGACTCAGTAGGAAAAATGGGCAGAAGACATGAACAGGCATCTCAGAGAAAAAAGAAAAATAAAAAATATCCAATAGAAATGTGAAAAGATATGAGATTTAAGTAGTAATTAAGAACATTCAAGTTTAGGGGCACCTGGGTGGCTCAGTAGATGAAGCATCCAGCATCGGCTCAGGCCAAAATCTCACTGTTTGTGGGTTTGAGCCCCACACCTGCTTCGGGTTCTTTGTCTCCCTCTCTCTCTCTGCCCCTCCCCTGGTCACTCTCTGTCTCTTTCTCAAAAATAAACAAACAATTTTTTTTTTTTTTTAAATTTTTTTTTTCAACGTTTTTTATTTATTTTTGGGACAGAGAGAGACAGAGCATGAACGGGGGAGGGGCAGAGAGAGAGGGAGACACAGAATCGGAAACAGGCTCCAGGCTCCGAGCCATCGGCCCAGAGCCCGACGCGGGGCTCGAACTCACAGACCGCGAGATCGTGACCTGGCTGAAGTCGGACGCTTAACCGACTGCGCCACCCAGGCGCCCCAACAAACAATTTTTTTAAAAGAGGATTCAAATTTAAATTTCATCTTCTCAAACCAGAAATTAAGAATTCTGATAGGCGCATCTGGGTGGCTCAGTCAGTGGAGTGTCTGACTCAGTTCATGATCCCAGGGTCATGATATCCCACCTATCATCAGGCTCTGTGCTAAGCATTAAGCCTGCCTCCCTCTGTCCCTTCCCTGTTCGCACTCACCTGTGCTCTCTCTCTCTCTAGAAGAAGAAGAAGAAGAAGAAGAAGAAGAGGAAGAAGAAGAAGAAGAAGAAGAAGAATTATTCTGAGAATGTCAGGTGTCAAGGAAACATGGAACATTAGGAAACTTCACATCCTATTGGTGAAAGTGCAACTTGGTAGAATCTCTTTTTTTTTTTTTTATTTTTTTTTTCTTTTTTAACATTTTATTTATTTTTGAGACAGAGAGAGACAGAGCATGAACGGGGGAGGGGCAGAGAGCGAGGGAGACACAGAATCGGAAGCAGGCTCCAGGCTCTGAGCCATCAGCCCAGAGCCCGACGCGGGGCTCGAACTCACGGACCGCGAGATCATGACCTGAGCCGAAGTCGGACGCTTAACCGACTGAGCCACCCAGGCGCCCCCTGGTAGAATCTCTTTAAAAAAAAATTTAGCAGTGCTTTATAATGTTGATTGTACATGTGCTGAACAACCAGAAATCTTACTCTAGGATATAAAATAAAGAAATTATGTATCCAAACAGAAATACACAAGAATATTTGTAGTAGCATTGACTGTAATAGTAAAAGGAAAAAAAAAACTGGCCCATAACCCAGATGTTGGATAGAAGGATAAATTAAATACACAGCATTTACAGAATAAAATACTATTCAGTAATTAAATAAATGACAGTCACAGTCACCAATATGGATGAATGTGACAAACATAATTTCATCAAGAAAACAAAAACAAATCAAAAATTACAGGATACTAATTTTGTAATGCCCTAATTAGACAAAGTAGATTTGTATGACTATGTGTGTGTACTTATAAACACAAACATGTGTTTGATAAAACAACAGAATTATAAATATAAAATGGCAAACAGTATTTACCTCTGGGAATAGACAGACACAGAGGAGAAGTAAGGGAAGAGCACACTGGTAACTTAAACGGCAATGGGATATTTTAGATATTAAGCGGAGTGTTTGCTGAGCTAATGCTCAATATATACTTTGAATTGTGCACATAGACTAGTGTGTAATAAACAAGTTAAATAGTTAAATGTATACAAGGCCGTCCGTATCCTGTGGTCATGAGAACGGGTCGAAGGGGACAAGATGATGGGGCAGCCTAGGGTGACAATGGTGAGCAATGGTGGTAAAGTTGAGAGGGCTAATTGGATCCGAGAAATATTTTGGAGATAACACTCTTTAGGTGTGGAATGAATGCAGATGTTAAGGTCAAGAATATATTAATATGGTCTCCAGATTTTTTTTTCCTGAGCAGCTGTTTTAATTAATGAATCAATTTAACTGAGATTCAGCATCAGCTAAAATATTTCCTTCAAAAACACATATTTTCTGTCCCTACCTAAAGGGGCTCTGCCCACCCCTACAGTCACTCCTAATTTACCTCATCCTGTTTTACTTTCTGTACAACACTTATCACTGTTTGAAATCATCTTATTTACTTAGTTGTAAACATGTTTATTGACTTTCGCTTCCTTCCTGAATGTAAGTTTCCTGACCAGAGGGGCCTTGTTTGTCTTGTTAAGCGCTCTATTACAAGCACCTGACAGAAGGAACAGTATACAGGAGGGGCTCATACATACTTACATGAAATCAAGAAGAAAAACAAAATGACTAGCAAGGAAAAAAGACCTGCCTTTTGATAGGACAGGAAGAAGGAAAGGAGGGAGAGAGAGAAGAAAGGAAGGATATAACTAATGGATTAGAGAAAATTCAAGAACTTTCCATTTAAGGGGCACCTGGGTAGCTCAGTCAGTTAAGCTTCTGACTTTGGCTCAGGTCGTGAACTTGCTGTTAGTGAGTCCCAGCGTTGGGCTCTGTGCTGACAGCTCAGAGCTGGGCAAAGAGAACCTTCCATTTAATATAAGGGCATAAGAGGATATCATAGACACAGAGTAAATAGAATATTCCTTCTTCAAAGATTTAAACTATTCCATGGTTTGTAGGTTTGTGCATGTACACATGTGTGCACGTGTGTAAGTATGAATGTGTGACTGAACGCAAAACATTTTTATAAGTTCTTTGTATCTGAATTGTCCCGCTCTGACCAATTTTTAAACTCACATGTATATGTAAAATATGAATACAGTCTAAGTCATTATTTGATTAGCCCTTTCACTCGTAGCCTGCAAACCGCAAACTGAATGATAGCTGAAGTCAATGATGTGCCAGTTGAGCAATCGCATTTTTCCCTCCAAATAATCCAGATAAAGCTTTTATGTATAGTTTGGAAGTCAGGGGATCTTAATTTTTTTCATCCTGAAAAAACCAATCTGAAGGTCCGTTTCTTCCTTATCAGCATGTTCTGTGAAATTCTAACTCTTATAAATCTCAGAAATTTCATAAACTGGCTAGCTCTAAAATTTTAGTCAGCTGTATCAACTACTCTCCATTAACCATATTGGTAACTATAGTCCTTAACTCCCTTTGAGGAGGCAATGACCATGATGTTACCAAGGTGGACCACAAACTTGCACTTAATGGGTAGCAAGTTCAAATCCCACCTCGCTACATAAGGCAATTTACTTCAGAAATAAAATAGGGCTTTGGCAAATGGTAAACATATACTATGTTCTCTTCCATAGGACTGTAAATTGTGCTTGGCTGGACTCCAAAATTCAAACTGAAAAGAAGGTGTTAGCCTACCAGTCCCCCGTGGTCTGTTGTACTCTCTGTACATTCTCTAGCATATCAGTTACAGCTAAAGCATTTGGAGGAACTATTTAGTTTAATCCTTGGTCGTGCCTTATTGACTTCATGATAGGACTAGACAGAGAAGACTATTAAATAAGGAGTTAGTGGGATTCCAAACTCCACAGTTTGAATAAGGGGTTAGTGGGATTGGAAACTCATGACTCAACCATTTTCCTAACCAAGGCAGTGGCCAAGTCGTCTCCCAAAGGCTCCACCTACTTACACCATCACATTGGGCATTAGGATTTCAACATTCAGACCATGGCAAGAGCCATTTATCTTAAAGAACTTCCCTTGTAGCCTCAGATAGTTACATTGTTTAAGGGACATTTTCCAAAGAACCATGTCTCATACATTCAGATTCCATATTTGTTATCCATAAGCCAAGCCAGACAGGGCAGGCATATCCTATGAAAGCACACCCTAGATAGGACACTCTAGCTACAACCTACCATTAAGTGTGTTTGCCAGCAGTCCTGTCATTAATCTGTTTACAAGGATATTTGAGTGAGTCACATTTCCTGCCAAAGAAGTCAGCAACATCATTCATCTTTTGAGAGCCAGTGCCCCAAAATATCATTTCTCTTTTACCCAAACAGCATACCAATAACCAAACCAATGATGCCTAAAATACTGAATTAGGTATTATCAGTGAGAGCTACTTTGAAACCACCTGCTGACTGACAGTTGCCCATCCTCATTACTCTTTGTGATCACCATACATCTAGTCTCTACAGAGAAATTTGGACTATTGGACTCAAAGTTACTGTCTTCTGCAGAGAGCAAGCTGAGATCATTTCAGAGCACATGAATGATGAGTCATATGTGGGCAGCCAACAAAGGCAGGTGATAGTAAAGTCAAAGCAGACTCAGCTTCACCTGCACTTAAGGATACATCTCTAGTATGTCACCAGGGATTTATAGGAGCTCCAAGAGCAGTAGCCCCATTTTGACAGCCATTCATGTCTTTAGGGAATAGCTGCAGTTTGTGGGCATAAATGTAACAGAAGGTCAGGTTAGGGATATAGCTCCAGAAAAAATAAGTAGCATTCCGTACCCAGCCCAGCTAAACCATCTGAAGAATTCTTACTTTAGACCCAATGATTTGAAATGTGTAGACTGACTATTTAACTATATCTTACTTATTTCATCATATCTTATTACTCAGTAAAATCTGTGGTATATAGAGACAGTCAGCCATAGAGTGATTTAGACGTATACTGTACAATGAAATCAGAGTTTTTTATTCTAGGTGTGAAATTTTAGACAAATGTTTTCATGTCAACATCGCATTATTCTCTTTCATCACATTATAAATAGCTTTGAAGTTTATTTTTGGTATCTTGTCATGTCACAAGCTTACTATTGACAAAGAAAGGAGAATATTGTAACTGGATGATGACATTTGTATGCTTTATAGAGATATAATAAAGTAAATAAAAATGAGACTAGTCTCTGGGATTATAGCTTACTTTTCGCTTTAAGTCCCACTTACTTTCCACTTATCTTACTGATTCCCTGGAGGATTAAATGACCTCTGACAAGTGAATGCCTAAATCAATTGGAATTATTACTGGTTGCTCTAGAACATTTAACTTTTCGGGGCGCCTGGGTGGCTCAGTCGGTTAAGCGTGGGACTTCGGCTCAGGTCATGATCTCGGGGTCCATGGGTTCGAGCCCCGCGTCGGGCTCTGTGCTGACAGCTCAGAGCCTGGAGCCTGTTTCAGATTCTGTGTCTCCCTCTTTCTCTGACCCTCCCCTGTTCATGCTTTCTCTCTGTCTCAAAAATAAATAATTGTTTAAAAAAATTTTTTTAAATAAAAAAAGAACATTTGACTTTTCTTATAAAGGTGCACTTATTTTAGATTTAAGTTATTTTCTTAAGAATGTAAGCTCTATGAAGACTAAGTCTACATGACTCACCTCTTCACCATTAGAAGTGCCTGGCACATGGTAAGTGTTTAAAAAAAAAACCTGTATACGGGGCGCCTGGGTGGCGCAGTCGGTTAAGCGTCCGACTTCAGCCAGGTCACGATCTCGAGGTCCGTGAGTTCGAGCCCCGCGTCGGGCTCTGGGCTGATGGCTCGGAGCCTGGAGCCTGTTTCCGATTCTGTGTCTCCCTCTCTCTCTCTGCCCCTCCCCCGTTCATGCTCTGTCTCTCTCTGTCCCAAAAATAAATAAAAAACGTTGAAAAAAAAAATTAAAAAAAAAAAAAACCTGTATGAATGAATAACGTGATAGAATTACATGCACATTCTCATAAGACATTGGGAATGCTCATGAGAAATATGCTTAATTTTTAAAAATTATGCCAAGATATATTGGATAATCAGAGTTATGTAGAAAATTGTATAGTGTTGATTCAATGATAGTATTTATTGCTCCTTATGTAAATTACATAGCAGGCAGGCACGGTGTCCCAGGATGATATATTGATTTTTTTTTAATGTTTGATCTATTAGTGTTAGAGTTGAGCTGCTTCATGAAAATACATTTGGCCTTACACACTAACCCACCATTCCAGTCTGATTTAAAGACCTAAAACCAGAGAGAAACAAATAGCTTTCTCTTTTTTTTTTTTTTTTTATTTTTTTTTATTTTTTTTTATTTTTATTTTTGGGACAGAGAGAGACAGAGCATGAACGGGGGAGGGGCAGAGAGAGAGGGAGGCACAGAAGCGGAAACAGGCTCCAGGCTCTGAGCCATCAGCCCAGAGCCTGACGCGGGGCTCGAACTCACGGACCGCGAGATCGTGACCTGGCTGAAGTCGGACGCTTAACCGACTGCGCCACCCAGGCGCCCCAATAGCTTTCTCTTTAAGTTCAGTTGAAAAGAGCTTATAGGTCCTGATTAAGATAGTGTTATTCAAAGCATTCACAGAGATGTGACATAGAAAAGACCTGAGAGACCATCTTACCCAATGCCTTTGTTTTTCAGGTGAAATAGATGACCAAAGACAACTGATTGTTTTTGAAAATATCAGAATCTGTAAGAAAGGATTGGGAGAAAAATATATTAACCTAAAAAATTATACAAACCTAAGAACACAGGAATTTTTTTTACATCAAAATTTCTATTAATTTTAATTCTAAACAATCTTGAAAACTGTAATCTTTACATGAAATTCTGTCTCAGGGATGACTTATAAAATTCAGTGCAATTTCAAGTTATTTTGGATTAATAATGCTAAGTAAAATAAGTATCATTTGGGGATATTAATACATCAAATGCATCCAAGAAGATTTCTACTACTACTTAGAACAAGATGGCTTATTTACTTACTAATTTACTTATTTTTATGTTATTTATTTACTTAGATGTTTCTCCATGAATAGTCTCTAGGAGGGAATTTAAAAATAAATCTTCTTTCAGTGAAGGTAGCCATCAACAAAACTAAAAGACAACCTACAGAATGAGAGGAGCTATTTGCCAATGACATATCTGATAAAGGGTTAGCATCCAAAATCTATGAAGAACTTATCAAATTCAACACCTAAAAAAAAGAAATAATCCATTTAAGAAATGGGCAGAAGACACGAACAGACATTTTCCCAAAGACAACATCCAGATGTCTAATAGACACATGAAAAGATGCTCAATATTGCTCATTATCAGGGAAATACAAATCAAAACTATGGTAAGATATCACCTCACATCTGACAGAATGGCTAAAATAGCACAGGAAACAATAGATGTTGGCAAAGATGCAGAGATAGGAGAACACTTTTGCACTGTTGGTGGGAATGCAAACTAGTGCAGCCATTCTGGAAAACAGTATGGCAGTTCCTCAAAAAGTTAAAAATAGAACTACCCTACGACCCAGCAATTGCACCACTAGGTATTTACCCAAAGGACACAAAAATACTGATCCGATGGGGCACATGCACCCCAATGTTTATAGCAGCAATATCAACAATAGCCACATTATGGAAATATCTCAAATGTCCACTGACTGATCAGTGGATAAAGAAGATGTGATATATATACACAATAGAATATTACTCAGCTATCAAAAAGAATGAAATCTTGCCACTTGCAATGACCTGGATGGGGCTAGAGTGCATTATGCTAAGCAAAGTAAGCCAGAGAAAGACAAATACCAAATGATTTTACTCACATGTAGAATTTAAGAAATAAAACAGATGAACACAGGGGAAGGGAAAAAAAGGGAGAGAGGGAAGAAAACCCTAAGAGACTCTTATAGTGAACAAACTGAGTGTTGATGGAGGGAGGTGGGAGGGAGGGAAGGGCTAAATAGGTGATGAGTATTAAGGAGGGCACTTGTGATGAGCACTGGGTGGTGATATATATAAGTGATGAATCACTAAATTCTACACCTGAAACCCATTTTACCAACTAGAATTTAAATTAAAAAAATTTGAAATAAAAATATGAATCTTTGGTCCAACAAGTTGTATCAGTTATGAATTTTGATTCCTTATACTTTGTCTTATCTCCACACTACCACTTAAATCCAGATTGCCATCATCTTTTAATGCCATATTTTTACTCTTCTAACTGGTTTTCCATTACCATTATTCTACCCTATTTTTTTCCCCAAATAGTAACAAAGATGATTTAGTTAAAACATACATTAGATTGTGTTACACTCTACTTAAAATTCCACAATGGTTTTTCTTAAAACCCTGACTTTTTTTTCTTTTTTATAATGCAAGTGCCTGACTTAAGTTTTTATTGCCAACATATCCACTTCAAAGGCAGCTATCTCAAATAAACACATTGCCAGCCTTCTAGATGAAAAGCCAGGCCACCTCTCCCTGCTGAGATCCCTTTTTTTTTTTTTTTTTTTTTAAGCTATCTTGGATGATTTGTATAACTGACCGTTTGGGCCATGTGTCTTTTCTTGTCCCATGTCTTAAATCCCTGCTCTTATGTTTTAATTCACCAATAAGGATTGAACCCACTTAACTCTAGCCTCCCACCCTCAACCCCAATAAAAGCAGAGATCCTGGCCTATGTACACACATGAGTTTTCTCTCTAGATGTGACCTTGCTGTGTGACTCCAGGTGTGCTGTCCAGGTCTTGTAAGCAATAAACACTTTTTCCCCCCAGAATTTCATTATACTTGCTGCTGAAGGGCATCTTGCAATTATAATAAGAAGCACAAGGTTGGGCGCAGTTATAATATTGGTTTGAAAAGGGGAGATGTGTATGGGAAGCTCAATGGGGCTAGTAATGTCGTGATTTAAAATGAGAAATGGAATTACCAAGGATCTTAGGCACTGGCGTATAAGGCAATCTCTAGGAAACAATTGAGAGATTCAATACTTAATTAGAAACAGGCTTTATAATAGATACCGAGTATAAGCAGTAAAAAAAATGTCATAACTCCTACTTTCATGTATCATATAATCTAGGGAAATAAACTAATACATATCTATCAGACTTTAGTTTCCCCTTCTTTAAAAATAGTACCTACCTGGGGCGCCTGGGTGGCGCAGTCGGTTAAGCGTCCGACTTCAGCCAGGTCACGATCTCGCGGTCCGTGAGTTCAAGCCCCGCGTCAGGCTCTGGGCTGATGGCTCGGAGCCTGGAGCCTGTTTCCGATTCTGTGTCTCCCTCTCTCTCTGCCGCTCCCCCGTTCATGCTCTGTCTCTCTCTGTCCCAAAAATAAATAAAAAACGTTGAAAAAAAAATAAAATAAATAAATAAATAAAAATAAAAATAGTACCTACCTCATGGGTTATTCTAAGTTATTCGCTTAAAATAATGCTTGGAACATACTAAGTATTCAAAGTCTCTTGGCTATTATTATGTGTAGTGAAAACAGTATTACAATTGTGATGAAGATGATGACAAAAACTGAAGCAAAGAAATAATGGGGGAAATGGCAGGGATGGAGGAGGGATGCATGTGTATTGAGGTGTGGCTGTCTGACATAACTTCCCTGAAGAAGTGACATTCAAACTGGGATCATAATGATGAAAGGGAGCAGGCATTGATACAATAAGGAGAAATATGTTCCAGGAGAAAGCGACCATATATTGAAAGAAAAAGAAGAGTTTATTATCTTTGAGGAACTAAAAAGAAGCAAATGTAGCTGGACTGTAACAGCAATAGACTGGACACATCACACAGTGAAAGTGGAGAGGGAGAAAGTACATGCTTGTGCACTGTCTACTAAGCTATGTGCAGGGTTTTTAAAAACAACTTATGATTTTATGCTGAGGGTATTGGCAGACCACTGGAGAATTTTACATAGAAGAGAAACATAATCTGATACATGCTTTAAATTTTGTTCAATGTTTACTGTTTTTAAAGTTTATTTATTTTTGAGAAAGAGATGGAGACAGAGTGTGAGCAGGGGAGGGGCAGAGACAGAAGGAGACACAGAATCCAAAGTAGGTTCCAGGCTCTGTCCTGTCAGCACAGAGCCTGACACGGGGCTTGAACTCACAAACTGTGAAACCATGACCTGAGCCAAAGTCAGATGCTTAACCAACTGAGCCACCCAGGTGCCCCAGTGTTTGTTTATTTTTGAGAGAGAGAGAGAAACAAAGCACGAGTGGGAGAGGGGCAGAGAGAGAAGGAGACATAGAATCCAAAGCAGGCTCCAGGCTCTGAGCTGTCAGCACAGAGCCTAATGTGGGGTTCGAACCCATGAACTGGGAGATCATGACCTGAGCTAAAGTCTGAAACCCAACTGACTGAACCACCCAGGCACCCCAATCTGATACATGTTTTTTTTTTTTTAATTTTTTTTTTAACGTTTATTTATTTTTGAGACAGAGAGAGACAGAGCATGAACGGGGGAGGGGCAGAGAGAGAGGGAGACACAGAATCTGAAGCAGGCTCCAGGCTCTGAGCCATCAGCCCAGAGCCTGATGCGGGGCTCGAACTCATGGACTGTGAGATCGTGACCTGAGCCAAGTTGGACGCTTAACCGACTGAGCCACCCAGGCGCCCCTGATACATGTTTTAAAACCTATATGTAGCTGGGTATAGATGCTTGAAAGGTGGTTAACAAGGAGGCAGAGACCACACTAATATATAAATATGTGATAAATAGGATTGCTCTGCAGACATACTGGTCAGCTTTGCTGCAATAACCACCCCAAATCTTAGTGATTCAGAAAAACAAAGGATTATTTCTTTTCTTTTTTAAAGTTTATTTATTTTTGAGAGAGAGAGAGTGCGCACATGGGAGGTGCAGAGAGAAAGGGGGAGAGAGAGACTCCCAAGCAGGCACTATCAACACAGAGCTCAGTGTGGGGCTCGAACTCATGAACTGTGAGATCATGACCTGAGCCAAAATGAAGAGTCAAATGCTTAACCAACTGAGCCACCCAGGCGCCCTACAAAGAATTATTTCTTGTTTATATTACGTATAGATGGCTCATGTGTTGGGACTCTGATAAATTCTCACACTGTACTGCACTGTGGGTAGGCTGTAGCTTTGTTCCACATGTCTTTGCATGCCACAACTTGAAGAGGCAACCCTAGATGGGACCTGTTTACTCTTACAGCACCGGGCAGAAGCAAACAAGTAATAGAAATACGCTAGGACTCTAAACGTTTCTGTACTAGTCCATTTATTTTCCATTGGTGGAAGTAAGTCACATGGCCAACCCCAATATTCATGAAGCAAAGAGGAACATTACCTCTGGGAGGAGGAGATCACAGACTACCTCAAGGAACTAAAGTTCTCCCCAAGAGAGAAATCACTGCTTTACATGAAGTCTGTTCTATGAACGTTATTTTCTTCTTTTAAATATTTATAACATTTTTTTTTATGCTGTAGCTTTAAGCTGGGAGTACTCTTTTTGTGTGTGAAAAAATAAGAGCCCAGAAAATCCCCTCATCTCTATTTATAAACCAGTATTTAGATGATATGCTTTACAAAATAGTTTCAAATTCTCATCCTCAGAGTTGACAGACAGCTCGGTGGTATGTCCATGTACCACCAATAGGCAAAAAATAATAATAGCCATAACAGAAGTAATTACGATTTGCTGGATGATTACTATGTGCTACGCATTGTACATACATTACTTCATATCTACATTAAAACCCTGTAAGGGAGGTATTTTCTCCCTTTTTATAAATGAGTAAACTGGGGTTTATAAAGTTCAAGCTATTTGCCCAAAGTCAAAGGTGCTAAAGGATTGAGCTGGATCCAATCCTGAGTCCAAAGCCTCTTATCTAAAGTGCCACGAGCACTTCTTGTTCTGTGTCTTGATTTGAACTTGAACAGATGCTCTGCAGGAGAAACAGAAGCATCGCAATGAACGTGCTCTTTACCTGGAGTTCATACATGTGCAAAAATATCTATTTCACTATGATTTGTTTGTTATTTTATGGTAAAGCAGAAGCATGCTGTTTCATAATTAAGATATCCACTATTCATTCAACATTAATTTTGGGTTGTGACGAGTCACAGGAAAAAAAATTTGAAACTGTTTAGGAGGTAGTGAAAGAGAGCAATAAGATTCTGATAAAAGAATGTCTGAAATTTGTGGAATAAAATAAAATACTCTTATCTTATTTGAAGAATATGCTCTTCAGTTATTCTACAGCTAACTACCTTAAATACTATAGATTCTAAAGTGTAAACAAGAGATGAGTAATGAATCAAATAAGACAGAGCAAATAACCAATGTCTAGATATTCCAAAACCTTGGCTCTAAATGAAACATTTTCAGATGGTTTAGAAGGCATTTTACTGAACACTGTTTTCTTATCTGGAGCTCTGTCTCTAACTTGACCTTCTGTTACGTATATGCCTACTAACCACCTCAATTTCCCAAAGATGTATGAGAGTTGGCAACAGAGGCCACCGCCCTTGGAGTGCCTGTAAATCCCTGGTGACATATTAGAGAGGCATCCTTAAAAGCAGGTGAAGCTGAGTCTGCTTTGACTTCACTATCACCTCCTTTTTTAGCTGCCCACACGTGGTTCATCATTCATGTGCCCTCAAATGATCTCAGCTTGCTCTCCACAGAAGGACTTAACTTAGAGTCGAATAGTAGAAATTTCTCTGTGGCTACTGGCTGCACAGCGATCATAAGGTGCAATAATGGGCACAGGCATCTGTTGGTCAGCAAGAGATTTGTTATCTCATTATAATCTTTTGAACAACCCACTGAGGTGTGATTGCCCTCATTTTTCAGATGAGGATACTGAAACTCAGAGAGTTTACATTTCAAGCTCAAGGTCAATAGGCAATAACAACTACCCCGGTTGGTTGTTCTAAAAATTATAACATGTTAACAAATGCATAACTATAACTGTGGTACTCTGTATATCTAATTCCTTTTTCTGAAGAAACTAGAAAGACTGCCAGTAGTCTATTGCTAACTGACCATACTTCACTGCAAACCTAATACCTTCAACACTATATCTTTCACGTTTAGTTATCAGCCTGAATATATGATGGCCTACCGGCACATAAAAGATAGCAGTGATAAATATGAAACACAAGTACAGTTGTAAATACAGTCATTTACCTTGAGAGAAAAATGGTGACTATCTTTTTGATTTCTGCAGTCCTAAGGGGATTTTGCATACTGATAACATCAATTTTAAAGAACTGCATGGAAACTTATTGCCAAGTGAAAGGAAAAATAAATAAATAAATAAATAAATAAATAAATAAATAAGGCGGGGAAAAAAAAAAAAAAAAACCAAGCAGATTATACCTGTGTATTTCAATCAATTTTCACCAGGCACAAGACAAAATTCTTGCAGCCAATATGGTGGGAGAGACAATGTAACCCATGTTTAAAATGATCTATGATAACACTTCCAGGTTGTCAGAAAGTCCTGTATTTGAATTCTTCCTTTATGTTCCCACTTAGTTTTGAGCAGCACTTTTAACACTGTTACAGTATGAAGAACAGTATGAAGAAAAATTAACAGAATATACCTTTACTTTAATTAGAACTACTCAATTTAAAGCAGAAGCCATTCCTGAGAAGTACAAATTATACTTGGAAGGTACCTATTCTCCGCTCTTATTCACCCCACAGGGCTTGCATGTGGAGGACCCATGAAAAGGCTTCAAAGAGTTCATGAATCCCTGAAACTTTATAAAAAATATATTTGCATATTTCTCAGTGTGGGTTTATAGCTTTCATTAGATTCCAGCATGGCTGGAAAATAACCAGGCACTTGCTTTCCACAGCACCTGTGCTAATTTAGAACCTCAATTAGCATTTTTAAGACACTAAATCCAAGATGCAATATCCAAATGTTGGTGCCATAAATGGATATACCAGTGATAGTGGCTGGAGGAAATGCCTCTACAACAAATAAACTCAGAACTCAAAGAAACTTTAAGCATAATCTGCCCACCTCATGTAGTCTTTAGTTGAGTCCCCTTGATTCTTCTCTAATAAATATTTACTTTTTCTCTATTTATAGAAAGCTTAAATTATGTAAGTAGTTTGTTGCTTTAGGCAGCTGTTTGTTAAAAAAGTTAGTATAAATAATGAACACTGTAGCGGCAGCCCAAGAAACAGCTGCCAGAATAAATGACTCCTGAAAAGAGAGTAAAGGGCCCGTTCATTAAGTGCCCTGGTATTTTAAAAGTGGATCATTACATCAGGAACAAATTACTGACCAACTTCACCATCCTCTCCAGTCACACAAAAAAATTAAGTAGCATCCAATGTAACCCCTCTCCCTAAAAATGAGGAAAATGAGTATTACCATATTTGAATGACTTCATCATTCAACTAAAGCCAAAATCCGCATCCAGAAATCTCAAATTCCAGGTCATTTGGTGTTTTTACCACACTAAAAGACTTTATCATGGATGGACCTAGAGAGTATAATGCTAAGCAAAGTTAGCCAGTCAGGAAAAGACAAATACCATATGATTTCACACATATATGTAATTTAAAAAAACAAAACTGATGAACAAAGAAATAAAAAAAAGAGAAACCAAAGAATAGAGTCTGAACTTTAGAGAACTGATGGTTCCCAGATGGGAGGTGGCTGGGAGGATAGGTGAAATAGGTGAAGGGGATTAAGAGCACACTTATCTTGATGAGCACTGAGGAATAAATATACAGAATTGTTGAATAATTATATTATACACCTGAAACTAATGTAACACTGTATGTTAATTACAATGGATTAAAAAGAAAAGACTTTATTGACTCACCTTGAATTTTATATGGCAGCTTCTATCTATGTAAAACCGTCCAATAACTTCCCAGTACATTTAAAATAATTACATTTTTAAAAATGCTTAAACTAAGCCCAGAAGGCGGTGCACAATCATGTACTTTCTACCTCTCCACATTCACTGCATGCCTCTTCCCTGTTGCTGCTATACTCCACTCCATTAGCCTCTCTCTAGTTCCTCAAATCTAACAAGCTCTTTCCTTTGAATATATATTTTTTGTTGTTGTTGTCGTTATTAGTTTGTTTTTTCCTGGAACATGGAAAACTTTCTCATGTGGCTTTATTTAAGATGTGTTTCAGCAAAATGAATTAGTAAATAAAAACAAAAAGGGTGACATAACAGGATTCAGAAAGTGTAGACTCCTACATAAGACAGTTGCAAAAAGAGAGTTCCAGGATAATCTCTATGGGGCATTGCCTAAAAAACTTCAACAAAACCAACAAACAAAAAACCTGATACATTATCTTTGTCTTTGCATTTCTCAAAGTTATAATGAGATATTAGAGATTTCTGAAGGAAGAGTTAAAAAAGTAGTAGGAACAGGGGACATTCAGCATATTAAAAAATGTGAAATAATTATTAACTCAAGGAAAATAACCAAGTTGTAAGAGAAAAGAAGAGCTGTAAAGGGTCTGGTTGAAATCACTGGGAAGCAAATGTGGTTTGATTTCATTGCTTCCCAGACCCCAGATGAAGAGAGAGACTGGCAAACCAATATTGCATTGGTTGACCTATGGAAAGCCTGAAAACCTGAGCATTTCAGGGGTGCCTGGGTGGCTCAGTCGGTTGAATGTCCAATTCTTGGTGTCAGCTCAGGTCATGATCCCAGAGTCGCGGAATAGAGCCCTGCAACAGGGTCTGTTCTGAGTGTGGAGCCCGCTTGAGATTCATATTCTCTCTTTCTCTAAAATAAAAAATTAAAAAAGACCTGAACATTTCAAACCTGCCCTGCTTGCTCCAGCAGAGGCCTCGGGATACAGTCCTATTCATGGTGGTGCCTCCCATGCCCTGGGTACAAAATGCAGGTCAAAATTACCTCTAGGGGAGGGCCACTGGAAGTAATCAGAGGCCTCATGTTCAGCTCACTATTCACTGGTCCCTGAGGAAAAAAAAAACAAAAGACGACAGATTTTCGTATTGGAACCAAAGGTACTGTAATGTATAATAACCTAAGAAGTTTCCTGGCTCCCTCAGTGCCATCAATGGTTACAAAACACAAATGACTACAACATTTTGCTAATTGGGAGTGGTCTTTATCTTTTTATTTATTTTATATTTTAATGTTTATTTATTTGTGAGAGAGACAGAGAGAGTGTGAGTGGGGGAGGGGCAGAGATAGATGTACACACACAGAATCTGAAGCAGGCTCCAGGCTCTGAGCTGTCAGCACAGAGCCCGATGTGGGGCTCAAACCCATAAACTGTGAGCTCATGACCTGAGCCGAAGTCAGACGCTTAACCGACTGAGCCACCCAGGTGCCCCGGTCTTTATCTCTTTAAAACCAGAGAACATTTTGAACATTGATATCCTACCAGATCAAACTCTGTAAACTTTTACTGGCGAATTTTGCCTGTGGGTTAGAATAATCAAAATGAGTGTTGAGGGAAAACGCCAACTGGGAATCACTAAGTCTACCACTCCTTGAAGAGTGGTAACTTTCAAACAATATAAATTGTCTGGGGGGCAAGGAAATAGGAGAAACTATCCAAGAACTGCACCAAGTGGATACTGTATGCCTTGCCTATAGTGTTTTCAATGGCCTGGTATGGTCAGCAAAAAGCCACATGGCTCATGGCAGGTGACCAAAGACTACCAAGAACTGGATGAGGTACTGCCCTCATCTGCCCAACACTGCCATCATCTTAGATACTTTGGCTATGGTCCCAGGAGTGTATCATGTTGTACTGGACTTAGCAAACACCTTTTTCAGTATAACCCTGGATGCTGAGTCACAAGATCCATTTCCCTTCATGCGGAAAGGTCAATAATCGATCTTCCAAGTGCTTCCCCAAGCCCCACAATATGTCATGTGATGGTAACCCAAGATCCGTCCATGCTCTCCATCCCCACTTCAATAAAATGGGGTCACTACATCAATGAAATAATGTTTTCATATGAGGACTTGTTTCTGCAATAGGATGCTCTGCAAACTTTGCTAGAACATCTATGAGAGAGAAAATGGGCAGTGAAATCACAGAAAATTTAAGGCCTGGGCACTACAATAAAGTTTTTGGGTGTCATACGGTCATGTAACATACACATTTCCCAGAAACTGTAATTGACAAGGTACAAGCCTATCCAACTCCTAAGAAGGCAAAAAAGGTGCAAAGCTCTTTAGTACATCATGACAAGAACTTCCCTTCCTATCAAGGAGTGGGTTGGGAATATGCTTGATAAACCTACTTATGCCATGGCTCAAATGCCACATTGTCTAAATGGCATGGCTGTTTGAAACAGAGGAGCACCCTGTCCACCCGCCCACTGTCTCTAAAAATGTGAGTGCTACTAGGCTCATTAGTATATGAAGATCTTTGAAATGCTCCTGCCCTATTCCTGTGGTGGCTCCAGTGGCCTGTAGAGGGGGAGGAAATTCCTATTGATGCCTGGTAGATAGATGGGTCTGGTGGAAACAAGCCACATGAGCTGCAGTGGCTATTCAGCCTAACACTGACACCATCTGGATAAAAACAAGAACAAAATCAATGCAGCTACTGGGATAAATTCAGAGCTGTTTGGCTAGTGATCACCCATGAGCCCTGGTCATTAACCCTTTGTATTGACAGTCAGGCTATTCTAAAGGAATTAATCCTAGGTATTGGACAATGGCAACTGGAGGGGTAGATATCAGGAGTAAGCTGTTATGGTTCAGGATATGTGAAAAGACATCTGGGTTCACCTGCAAGAGCCTGGGGCAGTTCTCACTGTTTTCCATATCCCAGTTCCTAGAACAATGATACCCCCTGACAATCAGGAAGCTGTTGCCCTAAACAGGTACAAGCCCTAGCAACTGACCCTTCAATAGATACAGCAGATTGGGTGCAGAGAAAGAGTAGACACCACAGTGCCTAGGTGGGATGTCACACTGCCATGGATGTTGGATTGCCCTGGAATTACAGTGACTTGGTTGACACAGTAACAGCATGGTCTGTGTTCTAAACAGTGCCCAAGGCAGCTGTGCCAAAAAAGTGTGGGGCCATCCACTGGAATTCCCAACTGGTGAAGAATTTGCAAATTGACTATGCTGGTGCCTTCTCTGTAAGTTAGGCTCCTAAATATGCTTTGGTTTGTGTTGACACTGCATCTGGCCTCACCCCGGTTTCCCATGTCACCACATGAACTGGGCTGTCACAATTAGACAATTATAGAAGTTGGGTACCTTGTACAGAAACCCTCATCAGATAAACAGTGATTAGGGGGCACATCTCAAAGATCATGATAGGGCAAAAGAAGAAAACATTGAATAGAGGTTCTATCTCCCCTATAACCTGAAAGCAGCAGGTTGACAGAGAGGACAAATGGAATATTAAGGCAGCAGATGAGATAAGTAACAAGTAAAAGTACTTTGGCTGGGTGGACTGGGATAGTGCTACTCCAGGTTTTCATACATTTGCATGATCAGCCGTAGGTAGGGCCTGTTGTCTCATTTGCCAGATTGGGACCCCTACCAAGGTACCCAACACTATAAAAGTACGGAAGAGAGTCATTGCCCCCATTCTCCCCGTGGATTAACATGCTATGTTGCTGAGAACACCAAAACTTATCATATCCGGGAAAGAAGTTATCTACAGGAATTTGCAATGGGATGTCCCACTGGGATGAGTTACTTCATACTGCTGGGTGAGGGGAATATGTAAAAACAAATAAAATCCAGGAATAATTATTCAAATACAAATTTTGACCAGATAAGGATGTGTTTTTATTTACTATCAGGAAAGCTGTGCATATACACACATTTTGTATAAAACTGTATAGTCTATCTCAAATAACACATAAAACAAAGATAATCTCTGAAAAACTCTTCTAGATGATTTAGAAATCTACTCGAATAATGGTAGCATTGATATCATAGGGGTATATGTAAGTTTGAATAAAATTATTCCTATTTAATGTGACTGGGCAAAATTGATCTCTAAATTAATACATTTTATATCATGTTGGATTCATGCACACAACTAATGTAATATAATGTATTTATCTCTTCTACATTATTAAACATCCAAATTTATAAGTTCATAAAATGGAAATTTATTTGTAATTTCTTTTGGAGAAATGTGGGCCACTTGATATTTGAGTTCACTTTATATTTATGCATTTAGAGCATAATGTTTAGGATACTTGTTTATTATTTGTTTTTACTACTAAATTAGATCTCCTAAAGGCAGGTTACTTTGCCTAGTTTTCATCTTTTATCTTTTTGATCACTGATGACTGTGTTTCTGACATTAAAGACTGAAAAATGACTGATAGAAATAGGAAAGTTTTCTTTAATAATTTGCTGGCATCACACTCACCAAAGACTCTGCTCCTCAGTGAACTACATAAGGTGAGAGAGAGAGAGAGAGAGAGAGAGAGAGAGAGAGAGAGAGAGAGAGATGTCTGCATGAAGAGATTTTCATACATCTTCGCAAGGATTCCTTGCCTACTAATTTTACTGTAAAGTAAATCTCTCAATTATGAATCCACAGATAACATTTAGCGTTCTCTCTTCTGTATGCTCCATTTAAACAAGCTTGTCTTTCAGAAATTTCAGAGTAAATATCCAGGAAATAAATTCACACCATGCATTGTTTACTAGTCATTATTTTTTAACTGCATTGTCTTCTATTAAAAGAATAAATCATTATGGGTAGGGTTGCCAGATTTAGCAAATAAAAATAAAAGGCACCTAGTGAATTTAAATATCAGATAAAGGACGGGTAGAATACACTTATCCTAATACACATTTGTTGTTATGGGTTTTTCTGAAATTTAAATTTAACTGAGGGTCCATTATATTATCTTGTGAACCTAATAATACTTCACTGCAAACATAAGCTTACCTTTTTTGCTTATGTTAAGTCTACTCACATGGTCATTATAGTCTTTTTCATACAATATGCATTTAGTCTTAACACACATACACACACACACACACACACGCACACACGCACACACACACACACACCCTAACAAAGTAAATCTTGTTGAAATTTGAGGACAATTCAAGGTCTAAATTACTTAGAGATAAATAGACAATTGAGAAAAATATGCTACCTTTATTACTGATAGAGCTGATACTGCCTTGGTTGGACAACAATAATGGCATTTCTGGTAGTGAATCCCAAATGTGCAAGAACAGTTATGAGCAGCCTTGACCAATCTCATGGAGATCTCAAAGCTGTGTCTTAAAAAGGTGTGAATTTTGTCCGGTGCTAACTTCATGAGGCTACCATTATTTTGTCACTGCTTTGGGTGCAAGCAACCTAGCTCTGGAAACACTGAAGAAACTGTGCACATTGGTCCCACTGCCTTCTTTTCAGCCCACCAATCATGACAACCCGTCCATGCCTGTGGGAATGAGATTCTCAGAGGCTTGGAGTGTTGGGGTAAATCCTACGTGCGGAGAACTGAAGAATGGGGAGGACAAATCTTCCTCAACAAACGCCATTTTTTTCCTCTCTGCACTTCTTTGTTATCTGTAATGTATTATCTATAAAATGAGTGAGCCAGGCTACATGTCTCCCATCTTCCTTTCTAGATCTAAGATATGATCATTCTTTTTTTTTTAAAACGTTTATTTATTTTTTTTGAGACAGAGAGAGGCAGAGCATGAATGGGGGAGGGTCAGAGAGAGAGGGAGACACAGAATCCAAAACAGGCTCCAGGCTCTGAGCTGTCTGCACAGAGCCTGACGCAGGGCTTGAACTCAATGGACTGCGAGATCATGATCTGAGCTGAAGTCGGACGCTCAACCGACTGAGCCACCCAGGCGCCCCTGAGATATGATCATTCTAACACCCTCTGTACCACGTAACTCCTGTCATCATCATCAATGTCAACTCGTCCTATGTTTCAATGGGATGAGGAAACATTAAACATGCAAAACCTATTTATATGTGTGAACCATAGTTGAAAAATCTCTATAAAGTATATGAACTTTAAAAATGTTAGGTCATTAAGAAATAGTTGCTAGTATTAAGTCATTATTCACCTTTGTAGCCTCTGTTGGAACCAGAAAGTCCAACAAATTTTTGCTGAATGAAGAAAGAAAATAAGAAAGAGAAAGCATTCGGTTTTGACAGTCACATGACATTTGCTTGAAAGAAAGATCCTAGGGTAATTGCACCAAACTTTGAAACAGATCAAAGTGCAGAGCTGAAAGGCTAACATAGTCTCTATATTCCAACAGGCTATGTCTAAAAATCTCCCTGTAAACCACCCCGGTTTGGATTATTTCTTTGCTCATGCATGAATTACTATAAATAGTAAGCTGAGGTGGTGGGAAGAAGGCAAAATGGAATAAAACTGGGGCATCTACTGCTTCACCATAAGGAGGTTTCATTGCTCCCATTTTGGTGATTGAAAAATCATTGCGCATTTTTCCACTTGGCTATAAAAGACCAAGTTGACATTGATGTTCTCATATTGATTTCTGAGCATTAAATCAAAATCAGATTTTTTTGTTTCCTTTTTTGAATTGCCTAATAGGTCTGTAAGGGACATAATTTTTACCAGTGTTAAATCCACCTGGGAAAAGTAATTCTGCTATTGTTTCAGTGGTGTTAACAGGGATATGCAAAAAACAAAAACAAAAACAAAAAACTCATAGCTGATGTGAAGTCATAAATTAAGTATGCCATGTTAACTGTGACATGTAAATAACTGAGAAAAATTCTTATCTACAAAATGTAGTATACCCAAGTACATACGCAGAGTCATGTAAATGTCAAATTCACAGAAATGTCAGCAATTAAATTTCTATCAGTCTCTCGGCAGTCAAAAGACATTGTTTTGAAGTTCATAATTATAAAATCAAAATAATCACTGCAAATAAAAGCTTGTGTTGAATTGAACAAGACGCAAATCCTGGACACACATGTTTTATCAAAATTGTCCCTCCCCACCCAAAACCACATGCAAGGAATCCTTTCCTACTCTTTTTCCCATTGAAAGTTTTAAGCTTCATCTTACACTCTTTTTACTCCTCATAGCTTAGACACTTGTGTGTGTCTCTCTCCCTTTCCATTTCTTTGTTAAAGTCCCATAGCCTTGGTCCCTCTTACACAGTCCCTTTGACTGAAAGATTCTTTCCTAAAAAGTCAACCCATTGCCCTCTTTCATTTCCAAATAAATCCTTTCTTTCATGGAGCTCTCTCCGATCAAATTGGAGAAAAGAACAGTTTTGTCTTCCTGTTCAGAAGACCCCACAAGCAATTTGCTTTCTCCCAGCTTCTGGTACAAACAAGCTTTAGTTCTATTTAGACACAATGAAAAGAAAATTAGAGTATTATTAATTTCTACAAAAGTTGTATTGTTTTTCTCATTTATAGATTAAAACAGAAATTCCACATTTCTGTGAGAAATTTCATTTTGAACCATTTGTGCACAAAATATGTAAAAGACCATCACTATTTTATAGCTAGTAGTTGAGAAGAAGGCAAAAAGTCAGAAAAAAAAGTCAATTGACTGTCTAGTGTTTAGTGCAACCATTAGATCTTAAATTCTAAGTCGAATTCTTCCACTTTTAGAACATTGCTACCTGATATTTTTCTTGCCCCATATATATGCATTTTGGACAATAGATTTTGCATGCTTTGTGTAGTCAATTAATTAAAGATAAAGCACTTTTTAGGGAAAAAGCAACATCTTTTATTGGCTGAACCTACTGAGAAATATGAGGTATTACAGAGGAAATTGGGCTAACATAAATAGTCAATAAAAACCTGATTGTTAGAAACACCAGCTTTGCTCTCTGCACCCACAGATAACATGCCAAAATATAACAAATCCTGTTTTCAGAAGACATATTTGTTTTTTTTTTAATTTTTTATTATCTCTGTGCAATTTGGTACTATTTGTTTAAAGACCTTAATTGTATAGGGTGATGTTTACCGGTATGGTGTGATCATCTTCTGATCTCAAATATATAAACCACTATTAAAAGTCATATCTGGTGGAATATCTTTTCTGTAATGCCAAAATCATCCAGCATATTGTCCTGGTATTAATATCCACTCAATAAATATTATTAAATGGGTAACCAAATGTTTAAAAAGTTACAACAAGCACTTATGAGTACATCTAATTTAAGACATAGCCCAGGGCTGCAATTTAAAAGTTAGAAACCTTAGTGAGGTTTTGGCTTAGATACTGATCAGGTACAAATATATATTTAGAAAATTCAAAATAATTAGCATGAGGATTCATAATTTTAATGTTTATTTACTTTTGAGAGGCAGAGTGAGAGTGGGAGAGGGACAGAGAGAGAAAGGGAGACACAGAATCTGAAGCAGCCTCCAGGCTCTGAGCTGTTGGCACAGAGTCCGACGTGGGGCTTGAACCCATGAACCGTGAGATCATGACCTGGGCCTAAGTCAGACGCTCAACTGATTGAGCCACCCAGGACTACCAAAATACTTTGTTTTTAAAAGAAGTGGGCAGCAAAAAGAAAAAAAAAGGAAGAAGAAGTAAAAAAAGTCTTGTCAGAGACTGAAAAAGAGTAAGAATCAAGGAGAGATGAGTTCAAATAGTTATAGGCCAACAATAAATGCAATTCATATTTATGCAGCACATCTTCCAAGCTTCTGTAAATGTGTTTGTGTTCTACAATAAGTGGCAATCTGTTTATTCCTCATTTTCATTGAAATACTGTTAGCTCCTTTCTCTTAGGCTGCTCTCAATGTCATATACAATTTCATAGAAAATACAGATAAACAAAAAAGATGTCCCTGAAGCTGAAATACACGGTTATGATATTTCCTTTATGCATACATTCCCATATTATTCATGGAGATTGAGAAGAATTGTGATTCTAGAAACTTTCCAAAGTCTTGGAACATGGATCAAGAAACATTGCATTCTTATTAAAAGTTATGACTTGTATAGATTATTAGAGATATTTGTATAGACTTTTCTAATGCATTTCTGTGAGATTCTTCATTTGTATTACACAGTTACTTAAAAATAAAAGTTCAAGAAATACACAGGTTCGTGACTCCAAGATCTTAAAGGAATACGATGTGATATTCTTCCGTGTAAGTAGACTCCTGGGGTGTATGTTTATTTAGGACAGTTTTGAAGAAGTTATGATTTTCCAATTATTTTATCTTTATTTTTTTAATAATTTATTTTTTATTTTTAGAGAGAGAGAGAGAGAGAGAGAGAGAATGAGTGGGGGAGAGGGACACAGGAAGACAGACAGAGAGAGAGAAAGAGAGAGAATCTCAAGTAGGCTCCATACTCAGCACAAAGCCCAACACGGGGCTCCATCCCTCGGCCCTGGGATCATGACCTGAGCCAAAATCAAGAGATGGACACTGAACTGACTGAGCAACAGACGTGCTTCTCCAATTATTTTAAATCAAGTTATAAGCTTTTGAAAATGAAAAATATTTAATATACTATTGCCTAATCATTCATTGAAAAGGAGAAAGTTTTAAGTGACAAGAAAATATTATTTTTTTTTAGTTAGTGTCAGTTTTGGATGAAATCAACTCATTATAATACAAAGAAAATAATTCAAAGAAAGGAAGAAAAATTCCTTCTTCTCTAAGTTATGGAGCAAACATGTCCTTTAAGACACGTTTCTGGCTATCAAGAGTTTACATACAAAATAAAATGTACAAGATTTGTTGAAATAATTAATAAATACTAAGGTAGAGGTGTGTTTAGAGTATTGTAGCAATGCAAATAACAGGAACCTGCTTCACTTTATGAGATAGTGGGGCTTGGTATATAACACAAATAATCGGGAAGAGTTAGCTTTGGCAATAATAGCTGGAAAGCCATGCCAGGAAAAGCGAATGTGTTTGCAAAAGCCTATGGACATGTCTTCTAGAAATGACCTTATGGGGACAGCTAGAAAGATGTGGGCCAAACACTAAAAAGCTTTTTATAGCACGAAAATTGTGTCCACTCTCTTTTCAGAGACATAATCAAGAGATTTAATCCTGAAAGTAGCCTGATCAAATTTGCATTTTGGAAAGCTTAATGTGGTATCAAAGTGAGTTATACTTTATTGAAGAGGGAAACACTGATGAAGGAATGGTGATTCTAAGCCTCTTTTTTTTTTTTTAAAGTGGTTTAGGCAAGATATGATTAAGGATGGCACTAAGGAATTTTCAGTGTGGAGACAGAGAACAATGAATTTTGAGCATAAATAGAAGGTGCAATTAACAGGAACTGGTGAAAATTTCTAAGTTAGAGATTATTGAAAGAGAAGAAAAGAGCAAAAACAAAAACATGCTTTGGACCCGGGCAATTGTGTAGGTTTTCATGCGACTTACCAAAATGGGTAACTCGGGAGAAATTTTTAAATTTGCAAGGTGGGGGAATCAGGAAAATGAAGGATAGCTTCAAGTTTAGAAAAAAAATAATTTGAAGGATTATGAAGTGCCTGTGAAAAAAAGTATCTGAGGTACTGTAAGGTGCCTGTGAAATGTTTCCACAGTGATACTGTGAAGAAAGATCTGACAGTCAAAAGCTACTGTAGGGTCATAACGCAGCAAACACGTATTCTTGATCATACAACAGTGGGTTGGCTGAGGGGTTCTGCTGATTTGGGCTGGTCTTGATTGATCTCTGCAGGGCTTGTTCATGAGTCTGACGTCAGCTGGGGGCTTAGCTAGGAGAGAGTTGAATATAAAGACTATTAAAAATTGCAAATTGCTCGCCTTTTCATCTTCCCTACCACTGATGAAACCTATACTGCTTCCAACGTGTGGTGTAACTGAGTCACTAGTGTTGAGCCAATGAAAACATTTCAAGTCTGTTTTCTTGAATGGCACATCCATTAGCTGCAGAAATCACCTAGTGGGGTGGCAGAAAATGGATATGAAGGGTGACTGAGAGACCGATGCTGAAATCCTCGATAATTTTGAATATATTGTATGTAGCAAAGAAGAAAATGAATTAAAAACTAGAAAACCATTTAGCACTATTACTACAATCATGATACTATGTACAAAATTAGAAATGTTGAAAAATGAAAATACCTTTTTAAAGGAAGGTTTAAGAATCATGGTGTTTTAGGGGCGCCTGGGTGGCGCAGTCGGTTAAGCGTCCGACTTCAGCCACGTCACGATCTCGCGATCCGTGAGTTCGAGCCCCGCATCAGGCTCTGGGCTGATGGCTCGGAGCCTGGAGCCTGTTTCCGATTCTGTGTCTCCCTCTCTCTCTGCCCCTCCCCCGTTCATGCTCTGTCTCTCTCTGTCCCAAAAATTAATTAAAAAAAAAAAAAAAAGAATCATGGTGTTTTATGTTATTACAAACTAAATATAGATTTTAAAACAATGAAAATATTTCAAAAGCAAAAAAGTAAACTTGCCATGGTTGGTTAGTAATACAAAAAATACATATTTTATGGAATGTAAACTTAGTTTCTTACATATCCGAAATGGCTAATAGAAAGTTTCATCTGCCTACAGGGAAAAATCTGATTCTTTTATCTGAGAAAGCTAACTTTGATTAAAAATTTAGTTATTAGCATAAAGCACCTAAAAGAAAGCAGTAGAAAATGGTGGCTTTTGTTTCAAGTCATTGCTGAAAATAAACCATAAACCCTTCTTTGTCAGAATTTTCAGTCTAGCGAGGTGTCTTTTTAGGAGCTATAATTACTTCCTCAAAACAATCATATAGGATATTTTGTTCATAAGAGTTAAAGTTTGGAAAATGCTACCATGGAATATTAAATGTCATAGAGTAGTTGCCCCAAGATCCATCTGAAGAAATATCTGTATTGATGTCCTACAAAACCTGCCTTTAATGTTACTATTATCAGCAAGATAAAGTGGGACAAGTGCATGTCTTCTGTAGCTTTAGGTAGGCAATAGAGAGAGTGATGGGAAACATATGAAACAAACGAAAACCACACAGTGTTCCATAGGGACTTAGTCTTACTGACATTCATTACATGGTGCGGGAGGTCAAGTTAAACTAACTTTAAAACGTTAGTAATAGTCTGATCTTTGAATATTTCTTAGTCTTAACTGAATTAGTGAGTGTGTGAAATAGGAACATAAAAATCTCCCTTCACAGTGCTTTTGTCAAAATTACTTAAGGATGTAGTCTGTGTGGTAGCGTAATTGCTAGCATACAAAAGACATTTACTCAATATGGGTCTGGCCACCATGGGAATTCAACATGCCTGAAACAGGTCTGATGATTGTGGTACTAGTATCTCCCTAATATAACAGTAAATATAAATTAAGTCTTTCAAATTCCCATTTGGCAACTCTAAAAATATGTTAGAAATTCTTTTAATACAATAGCCCATTCAGAGATGTCTTTACGTCCATGGAAGAAGTGTGTTTCCTGTATGGTAATTATCAGATGGAAATATGGAAAAGCACACCTTGCTTCATTGCTTCAATAAAAATCAAATCAATTTGTATAATATTATTCTTGAGGTTAAATGTGGTTACTTAAAATAAAAACTAAATATTATTCTGTTCAATGGGTAATCCATTGAATTAATTCCATTTCCTTTTAAACCTACTCTTCCCTAATTTTATCATTTTAAGCCAAAGATATCCAACTTTTTCTTTAATTATTCAGTCATTTCTGAATTAAAGTTCACTACATTTAAAAAGTCAAGCCCAAATGTCTAACTGATGAATAGACAAAGTAGTAGTGTATATATACAATGGGATACTACTCGGCAATGAAAATGAATGAAATCTTGCCATTTGCAACAATTTGGATGGAACTGGAGGGTATTATGCTAAGTGAAATAAGTCAGTCAAAAAAGACAGATATCATATGTTTTTCACTCATATGTGGAATTTGAGAAAATTAACAGAAGACCATGGGGGAAAGGAAGGAAAAAAATTACAAACAGAGAGAGAGGCAAACCCTAAGAGATTCTTAAACACAGACAACTGAGGGTTGATGGGGTGGGGGGGTCAGGAAAAATGGATGATGGGCATTGAGAAGGGCACTTGTTGGGATGAGCACTGGGTGTTGTATGTAAGTGATGAATCATGGGAATCCACTCTCAAAGCTAAGAGAGCACATTGTAATCACTGTATGTTAGCTAAGTTGATAATAAATTATATAAAAAAATACAAATAAATAAAAATGAACCAGTAAGGAGCACCTCAGTGGCTCAGTTGGTTAAGCGTCCCACTTAGGCTCAGGTCATGATCTCATGGTTGGTAAGTTCCAGACCCATATTGGGCTCTCTGCTGTGAGCACAGAGTCCACTTCTGATCCTCTGTCACCCTCTCTCTCTGCCCCTCCCTGCTTATGCATGCATGTGCAATCTCTCTCTAAAATAAACATTTATACAAAAATTAACCAGTCATGGGGTGCCTGGGTGGCTCATGGTTGAAAGTCTAGCTCTCGACTTCAGCTCAGGTCATCATGATTGAGCCCTGAGTTGGGCTTTGTGCTGACAGTGCGGAGCCTGCTTGGGATACTCTCCCTCCCTCTCTCCTTCTGTCCCTCCCCGGCTCTCTTACTTTGCGCCTCTCTCTCTCTCTCTGTCTCTCTCTCAGAATAAACAAACTTAAAAAAAAATTAACCAGTCATGATATTCTCAGCTTCAATTCAGAAAAAAAACATATGTTAAGAAAGAATATTGCTCATAGGAAATGGTTGTTTAAGAATGAAAAATAATCTGCATGGGTATAGCCACGAAACCAACAATTCTAACAAACCAAATATTATTGATCAGTTTTAACTGATTTTCTCACTGAATCCACATATCAACAGAAACACTGACAACAAAGATTCATTACTCTGTTTTGATACATGACTTGAGACTTACCTTCTAACATTGGGATAAATTCTCTGAATATTTGCCTCCACAGTTTATAAGAAATCTATGATGTTATAACTTTCCTTTTGACCGCCTACCTTTTGAGCCCTACTTTTTCCTTCAGGAAACTCTAATCACAAATAGAAAAAAATGACTATGTATTAAATGTCAATTGTATGGTAGGCACTGTCCTAGATAAGTATCACTTTGATCCTGAGAATGAAGCTTTATTAACCACCTACACACTGTTGATTAACAAGTGCATCATTGATCAAATGACTTTACAGTTCAAAACTCATATCTTCTTCCATAAAATAAAAATAACCTTAAATGAGTTTTCTAGGATTCACAAAGAAGTAAATATTAATCAGGTCTTATTTATCTTTGTAATTGTCATACTTTTACATACTAGGATTCATGGATCATTTCCTATATTGAATTACCTATAAATGTTCAATATCATTTTTTCCGTTGTTATACACAAAAAGTAAATGAAAAGCAGAGATCACATTTCAAGAATATGCTTAAACAAAAGACTAAAAATCTACTCAAGTTACAATAAAAGTGATTTAGGTAAAACAGAATCTATGTTAAGTAAAAGGTTTACATTAATTTGTGATGTCCCAAATTTAACGCAGATGTTAATAGAATTCTGTGTGCTGCTTAGTTTTCTTTCTGGTTTGTTTTCTTTGAACAGTAACATGTCCAAACTATTTTTAAACATGCAAATACTAAACACAGTTCTGGATACTTAGAGTCTATTTTGACCATATTGTCTCAATGACTTCTAATTATGTCTCATGTTGTTTGGATCATACTTGCAGGTTCTGGACTTCTCTCTTCTCAGTCCTACAAAGGGTTCAATATTGAAGTCCCTTTGTTGTTTAACCAAATAAAATATGCACTTAACGGAGAGAGAATGCAAGCTCATTATGAAATAAGGCATTTGCTGATATTGTTCATTATTCTTATAGTCAATTATGAGCATCACAGAAACAGTAAACATGAATGAACTCATAAGCTTTGAGTCAAGTCATTATGAGTGTAAGAAGTTCGTTTTTGGTTGCTTAATGTAAATCTCTATAATAATCCTAAAGGAAAGCAATATTTAAAATAGTTGAGTTTCCTTTACATAGCCATTAGATAAATTCTTTCATTGTCAGATTTTTATGTATGCATGTCCCTGTTTTATAAACAGTTTAGAAAAAATAGGTTAATTTTATTTTAAATTAATTTGGGTAGCCTCTGTGAATATCTAGCTATTGTGATATGATAGAGTTAGCTCTAATTGCAGACACAGATGGTGTAAAGACCATCATCAGAACTTTTTCCCTTGAAAAAATCATAGGAAATGGGTTGTTTTGCTTATTTGGTTAATTTGAGAGATGCTTAATTGCATAACCTCCAGGAAATTCTGCAGTTCAGTAAATAAAAGAACATATAGATATTTCCTTGCTGGATTATGCTCATTCTTTTTTTTTGATTTCTATATTTGAAAGATTTTATAAAGGAGAAATATTTCTCAATATTTTGAGAACATGTCTTGGACAGATACATGAGAGATAAACAACTATGCCTTATGTTGATATTCAATATTCATGCATTGTTTCCTTTATCCATCATGTACCTATTTATTGGTCAAATATATTTATCAGACAGTGAGCTAGAAGTTTCTCTAAGACCCTTCTTAATGTGTGACTTTGAACCAAATGTCAGGTGTGATGGATTTTAAAATTATAAATATCAGAATTTTTTACTTGATAATTTAAAGTTACTACATGTTCCTCATATACACTCTAGAAAAGATGGGATATATATTTAAGTTATTTCTTTATCGTAGTTTGACACACAAAAATTTAATTTCATAACATTAAGGTCATAACTATTATCACTTAAAATACATTCTGAGGGGGAACTGGGCTCATTCAGTTAAGCATCTGACTCTTCGTTTCAGCGTAGGTCATGATCTCATGGTTTGTGGGTTTGAGCCCCACATCAGGCTCTGGGCTGACAGCATGGAGCCTGCCTGAGATTTCCTATCTTCCTCTTCTTCTGTCCCTCCCCCAATCATGCATGTGCACTCTCTCTCTGTCTCAAAAATAAACAAACATTTAAAAAATACATTCTGAATATTTGCCACACATTTAATTATTTTCAAAGAATATGATTTGTGAAGGTGGAGTAAATTTTCACTCTTTGGATGCAGCAAAATATATTGTCAGAAATGTAACTTTCAAATATGTCTATTATACTTAAATCTCCCTGTCTACCATAAGAGCAATCCTAAAAGCACTATGTGACTAGAAGCAGTGGGAATTTAAAATTTCATACATTTTAACAAATTGCCCAATGAAGTCATGATAACGTCAGATGTTAGCAACATAACATACTGAGCACTTGCAAATCATATTTATCTCACAGTTCTATTTTTTATATGACAATATTAAATATAAAATAAACATATAATAGTATTAGATAATAAGAAAGACTCATAATATTTTTAAAAATAACCAAAGAAGAATCAGATCCACATTAAAAAAATGAATGAGGTCTCTTGAAGATGGCGGCATAGGAGGACGCTGGGCTCACCGCACGTCCTGCTGATCACTTAGATTCCACCTACACCTGCCTAAAGAACCCAGAAAACCGCCAGAGGATTAGCAGAACGGAGTCTCCGGAGCCAAGCGCAGACGAGAGGCCCACGGAAGAGGGTAGGAAGGGCGGCGAGGCGGTGCGCGCTCCACCGACTGGCGGGAGGGAGCCGGGGCGGAGGGGCGGCGGCAGCGGATCTGACTCCCTCCCGCTGCCACAGGGCCCCTCCTGAAGTGGATCACCTAAGGAGAAGCGAGCTAAGCCTGCCCCTCCTGCCCCTGTGCACCTTGCCTATCCACCCCAGCTAATATGCCAGATCCCCAGCACCACAAGCCTGGCAGTGTGCAAGTAGCCCAGACGGGCCACGCCACCCCACAGTGAATCCCGCCCCTAGGAGAGGGGAAGAGAAGGCACACACCAGCACACCAGTCTGACTGTGGCCCCAGCGGTGGGCTGGGGGCAGACATCAGGTCTGACTGCGGCCCGCCCACCAACTCCAGTTATACACCACAGGACGGGGGAAGTGCCCTGCGGGTCCTCACCACTCCAGGGACTATCCAAAATGACCAAACGGAAGAATTCCCCTCAGAAGAATCTCCAGGAAATAACAACAGCTAATGAACTGATCAAAAAGGATTTAAATAATATAACAGAAAGTGAATTTAGAATAATAGTCATAAAATTAATCGCTGGGCTTGAAAACAGTATACAGGACAGCAGAGAATCTCTTGCCACAGAGATCAAGGGACTAAGGAACAGTCACAAGGAGCTGAAGAGCGCTTTAAACGAAATGCAAAACAAAATGGAAACGACGACAGCTCGGATTGAAGAGCCAGAGGAGAGAATAGGTGAACTAGAAGATAAAGTTATGGAAAAAGAGGAAGCTGAGAGAAAGAGAGCAAAAAAATCCAGGAGTATGAGGGAAAAATTAGAGAACTAAGTGATACACTAAAAAGAAATAATATATGCATAATTGGTATCCCAGAGGAGGAAGAGAGAGGGAAAGGTGCTGAAGGGGTACTTGAAGAAATTATAGCTGAGAACTTCCCTGACCTGGGGAAGGAAAAAGGCATTGAAATCCAAGAGGCACAGAGAACTCCCTTCAGACGTAACTTGAATCGATCTTCTGCACGACATATCATAGTGAAACTGGCAAAATACAAGGATAAAGAGAAAATTCTGAAAGCAGCAAGGGATAAACGTGCCCTCACATATAAAGGGAGACCTATAAGACTCGTGACTGATCTCTCCTTTGAAACTTGGCAGGCCAGAAAGGCTTGGCACGATATCTTCAGTGTGCTAAACAGAAAAAATATGCAGCTGAGGATCCTTTACCCAGCAAGTCTGTCATTTAGAATAGAAGGAGAGATAAAGGTCTTCCCAAACAAACAAAAACTGAAGGAATTCATCACCACTAAACCAGCCCTACAAGAGATCCTAAGGGGGATCCTGTGAGACAAAGTACCAGAGACATCGCTACAAGCATAAAACATACAGACGTCACAATGACTCTAAACCCGTATCTTTCTATAATAACACTGAATGTAAATGGATTAAATGCACCAACCAAAAGACATAGGGTATCAGAATGGATAAAGAAACAAGACCCATCTATTTGCTGTCTACAAGAGACTCATTTTAGATCTGAGGACACCTTTAGATTGAGAGTGAGGGGATGGAGAACTATTTATCATGCTACTGGAAGCCAAAAGAAAGCTGGAGTAGCCATACTTATATCAGACAAACTAGACTTTAAATTAAAGGCTGTAACAAGAGACGAAGAAGGGCATTATATAATAATTACAGGGTCTATCCATCAGGAAGAGCTAACAATTATAAATGTCTATGCGCCGAATACCGGAGCCCCCAGATATATAAAACAATTACTCATAAACATAAGCAACCTTATTGATAAGAATGTGGTCATTGCAGGGGACTTTAACACCCCACTTACAGAAATGGATAGATCATCTAGACACACAGTCAATAAAGAAACAAGGGCCCTGAATGATACATTGGATCAGATGGACTTGACAGATATATTTAGAACTCTGCATCCCAAAGCAACAGAATATACTTTCTTCTCGAGTGCACATGGAACATTCTCCAAGATAGATCACATACTGGGTCACAAAACAGCCCTTCATAAGTTTACAAGAATTGAAATTATACCATGCATACTTTCAGACCACAATGCTATGAAGCTTGAAATCAACCACAGGAAAAAGTCTGGAAAACCTCCAAAAGCATGGAGGTTAAAGAACACCCTACTAACGAATGAGTGGGTCAACCAGGCAATTAGAGAAGAAATTAAAAAATATATGGAAACAAACGAAAATGAAAATACAACAATCCAAACGCTTTGGGACGCAACGAAGGCAGTCCTGAGAGGAAAATACATCGCAATCCAGGCCTATCTCAAGAAACAAGAAAAATCCGAAATACAAAATCTAACAGCACACCTAAAGGAAATAGAAGCAGAACAGTAAAGGCAGCCTAAACCCAGCAGAAGAAGAGAAATAATAAAGATCAGAGCAGAAATAAACAATATAGAATCTAAAAAAACTGTAGAGCAGATCAACGAAACCAATAGTTGTTTTTTTGAAAAAATAAACAAAATTGACAAACCTCTAGCCAGGCTTCTCAAAAAGAAAAGGGAGATGACCCAAATAGATAAAATCATGAATGAAAATGGAATTATTACAACCAATCCCTCAGAGATACAAACAATTATCAGGGAATACTATGAAAAATTATATGCCAACAAATTGGACAACCTGGAAGAAATGGACAAATTCCTAAACACCCACACTCTTCCAAAACTCAATCAGGAGGAAATAGAAAGCTTGAACAGACCCATAACCAGCGAAGAAATTGAATCGGTTATCAAAAATCTCCCAACAAATAAGAGTCCAGGACCAGATGGCTTCCCAGGGGAGTTCTACCAGACGTTTAAAGCAGAGATAATACCTATCCTTCTCAAGCTATTCCAAGAAATAGAAAGGGAAGGAAAACTTCCAGAATCATTCTATGAAGCCAGTATTACTTTGATTCCTAAACCAGACCAAGACCCAGTAAAAAAAGAGAAATACAGGCCAATATCCCTGATGAATATGGATGCAAAAATTCTCAATAAGATACTAGCAAATCGAATTCAACAGCATATAAAAAGAATTATTCACCATGATCAAGTGGGATTCATTCCTGGGATGCAGGGCTGGTTCAACATTCGCAAATCGATCAACGTGATACATCACATTAACAAAAAAAAAGAGAAGAACCATATGATCCTGTCAATCGATGCAGAAAAGGCCTTTGACAAAATCCAGCACCCTTTCTTAATAAAAACCCTTGAGAAAGTCGGGATAGAAGGAACATACTTAAAGATCATAAAAGCTATTTATGAAAAGCCCACAGCTAACATCATCCTCAACAGGGAAAAACTGAGAGCTTTTTCCCTGAGATCAGGAACACGACAGGGATCCCCACTCTCACCGCTGTTGTTTAACATAGTGCTGGAAGTTCTAGCATCAGCAATCAGACAACAAAAGGAAATCAAAGGCATCAAAATTGGCAAAGATGAAGTCAAGCTTTCGCTTTTTGCAGATGACATGATATTATACATGGAAAATCCGATAGACTCCACCAAAAGTCTGCTAGAACTGATACATGAATTTAGCAAAGTTGCAGGATACAAAATCAATGTACAAAAATCAGTTGCATTCTTATACACTAACAATGAAGCAACAGAAAAACAAATAAAGAAACTGATCCCATTCACAATTGCACCAAGAAGCATAAAATACCTAGGAATAAATCTAACCAAAGATGTAAAAGATCTGTATGCTGAAAACTATAGAAAGCTTATGCAGGTAATTGAAGAAGATATAAAGAAATGGAAAGACAT
The DNA here is from genome assembly GCF_028018385.1 of Neofelis nebulosa. Taxonomy (NCBI): domain Eukaryota; kingdom Metazoa; phylum Chordata; class Mammalia; order Carnivora; family Felidae; genus Neofelis; species Neofelis nebulosa. The sequence continues at coordinate 92,923,518 of NC_080791.1, forward strand.
TCCCTGCTCATGGATTGGAAGACTAAATATTGTCAAAATGTCAATACTACCCAAAGCTATCTACACATTCAACACAATCCCAATCAAAATTGCACCAGCATTCTTCTCGAAACTAGAACAAGCAATCCTAAAATTCATATGGAACCACAAAAGGCCCCGAATAGCCAAAGTAATTTTGAAGAAGAAGACCAAAGCAGGAGGCATCACAATCCCAGACTTTAGCCTCTACTACAAAGCTGTCATCATCAAGACAGCATGGTATTGGCATAAAAACAGACACATAGACCAATGGAATAGAATAGAAACCCCAGAACTAGACCCACAAACGTATGGCCAACTCATCTTTGACAAAGTAGGAAAGAACATCCAATGGAAAAAAGACAGTCTCTTTAACAAATGGTGCTGGGAGAACTGGACAGCAACATGCAGAAGGTTGAAACTAGACCACTTTCTCACACCATTCACAAAAATAAACTCAAAATGGATAAAGGACCTGAATGTGAGACAGGAAACCATCAAAACCTTAGAGGAGAAAGCAGGAAAAGACCTCTCTGACCTCAGCCGTAGCAATCTCTTACTCAGCACATCCCCAAAGGCAAGGGAATGAAAAGCAAAAGTGAATTACTGGGACCTTATGAAGACAAAAAGCTTCTGCACAGCAAAGGAAACAACCAACAAAACTAAAAGGCAACCAACGGAATGGGAAAAGATATTTGCAAACGACATATCGGACAAAGGGCTAGTATCCAAAATCTATAAAGAGCTCATCAAACTCCACACCCGAAAACAAATAACCCAGTGAAGAAATGGGCAGAAAACATGAATAGACACTTCTCTAAAGAAGACATCCGGATGGCCAACAGGCACATGAAAAGATGTTCAACGTCGCTCCTTATCAGGGAAATACAAATCAAAACCACACTCAGATACCACCTCACGCCAGTCAGAGTGGCCAAAATGAAGAAATCAGGAGACTATAGATGCTGGAGAGGATGTGGAGAAACAGGAACCCTCTTGCACTGTTGGTGGGAATGCAAATTGGTGCAGCCGCTCTGGAAAGCAGTGTGGAGGTTCCTCAGAACCTAGGTAGGTCCTAAAAATAGACCTACCCTATGACCCAGCAATAGCACTGCTAGGAATTTATCCAAGGGATACAGGAGTACTGATGCATAGGGGCACTTGTACCCCAATGTTTATAGCAGCACTCTCAACAATAGCCAAATTATGGAAAGAGCCTAAATGTCCATCAACTGATGAATGGATAAAGAAATTGTGGTTTATATACACAATGGAATACTATGTGGCAATGAGAAAAAATGAAATATGGCCTTTTGTAGCAACGTGGATGGAACTGGAGAGTGTGATGCTAAGTGAAATAAGCCATACAGAGAAAGACAGATACCATATGGTTTCACTCTTATGTGGATCCTGAGAAACGTAACAGAAACCCATGGGGGAGGGGAAGGAAAAAAAAAAAAGAGGCTAGAGTGGGAGAGAGCCAAAGCATAAGAGACTGTTAAAAACTGAGAACAAACTGAGGGTTGATGGGGGGTGGGAGGGAGGGGAGGGTGGGTGATGGGTATTGAGGAGGGCACCTTTTGAGATGAGCACTGGGTGTTATATGGAAACCAATTTGACAGTAAATTTCATATATTAAAAAATAAAAAAAAAATGAATGAACATTTTTATGAACATGAATGAACATAGCCTAAATTATTGCAGTAGAGGATGCTGGAAAAAGATAGTGACAAAACTCTCAGTTTAGAGTTAATTAATAATGGTATAATGAGTTGCAGAAGTCCCTGGAGTTAATGTCAAGATGATTACTTTGGAAATTGCATTGGAAATAAATGAAACTATATTCTGCATGACTTCAGTAGTAGCTAAAAGAGATCGTTACCTTCTGTAACAGAGTCAGAGAGAGGGCATTGGCCCCAGCAAAAACCCAATGTGTAACACCATACTTATAAGACAAATGATGGGCACACCCTACCTGTCTTGATTCTCCCTCTGTATCAAAAAGCCAAGTTCTAGTACTCAATACCTAGGACACAGGACAAGGAAATGTGGATATTCAATTTCAATGGTTAGCAGACAACCAAGAATCACCAAATTTTGTTGAAATTCTAACACTTTTTAAAAAATGAATCAATTTAACAAACAAAAGAAATATCACATGGAGACACAAGTTTAATGGGGGGAAATGGTGCTTAAAACCCAATTAATGATGTAAAAGTTCAAGGACATATATTAGAATGCCAAATGCCATTTACACTGGAATGTAAGCTCCTCACTAAAATGTAAGTTCCATGACAACAATTACTTTTCCTGTTGTTGTTTTTTTCACTGCTATATTCCCAGATGACACTTGGTAAATTCTCAGTAAATATTTATTGAATGAACACAAGTAATACAAATCAAAGAAATGGAATGTAGAAAGATAAGTTTTAAAAAATGGCAAAAATTTCCAACATCCTTCTCTAAATATTGTAAGAAGGAAAAATATCTTCATGAACCACAGAAAGAGATGTCTCAGAGCAAAGACATGAAATCTTCTGAGGAATATTAACAAAGTTAATGAACACAAGATTTTTGAATATTCTAATTAACAAGGATTATTAGGTATTAAATTTCTATCCAAAAAATAAAGAATACATGTTTTCAACTACTTGTGGATTATTCTCCAAATCCCATGATATCACTATTTATTAGAACCAGAAAAATCAACAACATGAGTCACACAGTCCATATTATCTGACTAAATGCAATCGATTTAGAAATTAACAACAAAAAGAGCTTAAAAAATCCACCCGCTTAGAAATTTAAATGTGTCCACATAAATTACCATTTCTATTAAAGAGGAAAGCAAGACTGTAAGTGGGAACTACTTAAAAATGTTACAGTGAGAACTCTGCACATCAATACCTGTGTAATATGTCCAAAAAAAGAACACCTAGAAAAATTATATGCCTTCAATGTATATTGTATGATATAGAAAGATTTAAAATAAATGATGTAAATAATCAAGAATCTAGAGTAAGAGCTAGAAGATATAGACGGGCTGTATTAATTGGGATATTAATTGATTTGTTCCTTCAATCTTTGAACATGTATACTACATGCCAGCTACTAAAAAACAGTGGCTAGAAAAAATGCAATGGCTACCAAAACAGATGCCATTTCTGAACTCAATGAACTTGGGCTCTATCAAGGAAGACAGATTAAAAAGAAGCAGACAAACATTATAGAAACAAAACTTATATGGGTAATACAAAGAAAAACATGTAATGGGAGAGTTTGTCTTAGTTGAGGAATTCTGAAAAGGTTTGTCTTTGGAAATTATGACCAGTCTGAGATCTGAAGGGTGAGTAGGTGTTAACCAGGTGAAGTTGATGGGGCAGGCAGGCTCAAAGACCAGAGTAAGTGCACAGGTACCACGTGGTGTGAGAGACGAGGCATACTGTGGGGACTAAAGGAAGATCCACGCGGCTAGAAGACACAGACAGCCTAAGGAGAAGTTTTGAAGAAAGTTAGGGAAAAGTTCATATAGGGTCTTAGTCTATGTTCAGGACAGTGTTCTTGATCTTAAAAGCCAAGGGAAACCATAGAGATGGTTTAAGCTGAGGTCAAATATGCATTTTGGCAAAATTCTTTCTGGCTACATGTGGCAAATTGATCGAAGGCTGGTGTAGATCAGTGAACACAGAGATAGCAGTCAGGGAGCTGCAGTGATCCACATGAGAAGACAGGTGCTTTTTTAGAATGATGATGGGGGAGCAAGGTAGACAAAGTTGAGGCATATTTAAGTATGAAGATCAATAAAAGCACAAAGCAATAAAATAAAAATCAACGCCACCAACATATATGATCAGTCAAAATAGAAGTCAGAGATGTACATTAAAATCACAAGAAATGTGATTTTTTTGTGTGTTTTTCATACATAAAATTGACAGAAATTATATGCTATTGGTAAGTGTGAGACACTTTGAGAATCTATATTGATTGGTACAGCCACTCTTCAAGAGTGATTTGATGGTATCAGTTAAAATTTAAAATGTGCAAATTCTGGAGGCACCTGGGTGGCTCCATCAGTTGAGTGTCTGACTCTTGATTTCAGCTCGGTCTTGATCTCACAGTTTGTGAATTCGAGCCTTGCATTACACTAGTTCCACACTGACGGTGGGGAGCCTGCTTGGGATTCTCTCTCCCTCTCTGCCCCTCCCACAATACTCTCTCTCTCTCTCCAAATAAATAAATAAACTTTAAAATGTGCAAATTCTTATAAAAATAAATAAAATGTGCAAATCCTTATACTTAGCAATTCTACATCATAGTCTCCCCAAGGGATGTGTTTGTGCATATAGCACAGAGTCATTTAAGGAGATGCACTGAAGTATTATTTGATAATAGTAAAAAAAACGTACTTAAAGGTCCATTAGAATAAGATTGGCTAAAAAGAAATGATAGACACACATCAGTGTGATTGGGATTGGGAATTATTTTTACCACGTAAGGACAAAGTTGGAAACTCTAAAGAGTCACAAGATACAGTGGAGATTGTAGAATAAGCACGAGACTGAGATTAATCATTGTTGGGTTTGAATCTATTCTCTCTCTCTCTTATTACCATGATATTCTTTACTTCTCCTTGGCTACAATCACCAGTTTCTGAGTCATTTTCAATATATTTTTTTCTGATTAGGTTGTAGCCTCCAAAATTCCATCTGTCCTCTACCTTTTTCCAAGTTGTATCCCCAACACCCACGTCTACTTGTATCAGGCATATTATATGCAGTCGATATACTTATTGTTAAGTATGTATGAATACTTATATAAATGAACAAATTGATGAATGAATGAATAACCTCACTTAAGCCACTAACTTTGTGTAATCCATGTATACAAATCACCTCATTTCTCTTAATATCCTACCTACAAAATTTAATACATTAGATTTCTTACTGCTTTTTTTACTTTAAAATTTTATACGATACTGCTTGGGTTGTCTGAAAAACTTTCATCAGTTCTTTAGATCATAGCATGGTTTTAATTTTTGTATATTTCTACAGACAACATATAACCTATATAGAGTTTGTTATGTATAAAGTTCTGTGTGTTAATCCCATATATATTTAAACAATACAAGTATTGCTATATCACCTGCTTTGGATACTTTATTTATTTATCTGTTTATTTTTTTTTATTTATTATGAGAGAGAACATGAACTTGAGCTTGAGTAGAAAGAGGGGGAGATAAAGAATCCCAAGTAGCCTCCGCATTGTCAACACGGAGTCTGATATGGGGCTCAAACTCACACCATGACCTGAGAGATCATGTCCTGAGCCAAAATCCAGAGTCGGACTCTTCACCAACTGAGCCACCCAGCCACCCAGGCTGGATACTGCTTTAAACTATCCAATAAATCCTCAGGTAAACAAAATCTCAGTAGATTTTGAATGTAAATGAAGTGGAACATATATAGTAGGACAGCTCAGAAATATCAGACATGATGTGGGTCAGGATACCTTATAAAATTGACAAGTGTGGTGAATGTGAATGGACTAGACATTTGGGCTACTCGTTTCTGTTTCAACTTTAGTTCCTACCTTGGACTAGTAGGATTATAAACTAAAATTAGAGAGATTCTCCCCCAAATCTTTCACATTGTAGGTATGGTAAAGTTCATGTTTTCTTGCCCTAAGTCACACTCTTAAATAAACTTGTAATCCTATAACATCACCACAGTCCTTCATAGATGACGTGACTAAATAGAAACACATCAAACCAATTATGTAGTATCTTTTAGCTAAATGGCTCACTGGCACAGTCAAACGTCTTATTTTGCACTTCATTACATAGAGGCAAACCGGAGCCTGAGGGGAACATTAATTAGTGTAAGCTTGTTCTCTGAGTCACAAGACTCTGAAAGCGTATTGGTTTATTCCTTTCTCTGTATAACAGAAGATAAAGTAATCATTCTGACAATATAGCTTTATATCACATTACACCACAGTGACATCTCAAACTTCTCTAACCTTTTCACTGAAATACTTAAACTTATTTTCTCCCTGATACACTTGCTCACCCCACAGGCATATACATGCAAACAATTACATGCAACGTGTAATAAAAATGCACAATTCCTGGAAATAGAGATCGAGTGAAAATGTTTACGTTCTGACAAAGGTTTGTGATTAATTATATTATTTAAAATATATGAAAAAACAAGTAAAATATATGCACTTTATCTCCTTAAGGTGTCTCCCCCCACCCCCACTCAACTCTATCCCCGTATACTTCCAGGTTGGTCATAGGACTTGATTTGTTCAGTGGAATATGAGTGGATTTGATATAGGTCATTTTGAAGTAGAATCCTTAATAGCTCCTCAGAGATCTTCTACCTTTGTTTCCTTCAGCTGTTCCCCCCTCCTCAAACCTAAAGAGAAAAAGGAAGTAAAGCAGAGCCTGCAATCAAATATAAGGTGGAAAACAAAAAAAACAAAAAAGTTGTGTTTATAAGCCACTGAGATTTTGGTGTGATGTGTTATGCAGCTTTGTATCTCACAGAGCTAACTAGTATGATGCTTAAATAGGGTATATTTTAATTCTCATCAGGATATGAGTAAGTATTTTTATGGAAAATAAACTTATAATTAATGTTTAAAGTCTCCAGGGGCGACTGGGTGGCTCAGTCGGTTAAGTGTCCGACTTCGGCTCAAGTCATGATCTCACAGTTCATGGGTTCGAGCCCCGCGTGGGGCTCTGTGCTGACAGCTCAGAGCCTGGACCCTGCTTTGGATTCTGAGTCTCCCTCTCGCTCTGCTCCTCCCCCACTCATGCTCTCTCTCTCTCAAAAATAAATAAACATTAAAAAAATAAATAAAAATAAAGTCTTTGGCATACATTTCTGATAGAAGTAGGAAAAGAATCCTCTAATATTGATTTGATTATTCTTTTGTGTAATGTTGAAGGTTAGGGTTAGGTCTTTAATCATAATCTTAGTTATATTTGTTAAATACTTACTGAATTTTTTCCTTTTTTTCCCCCCAATAAGTGATCTGCTATGGGGGAGGAACTTTCCTATGGGTAGGTTACACAGATTAGTAGTAGTAGTAATAGCGCTTAGTTTTTCTGCAACTGTGCACTTCCACCTTGGAAGGGGATTGGCCAGGAGTCTTCTGAGCTCTTAAAAACATAGTGGGGCTCCTGGGTGGCCCAGTAGGTTAAGCAGCCAAACCTTGGTTTTGGCTCAGGTCATAGTTTCATGGTTGGTGGGTGGGTTCCAGCCCCGCATTGGGCTCTGTGCTGACAGCTCGGAGCCTGCTTGGGATTCTCGTCTCTTTTTCTCTCTGTCCCTCCCCTACTCATGCTTACTCTCTCTTACGCGCGCGTGCGTGTGTGTTCTCTCTCTTGCTCTCCCTCTCAAAAAATAAACTTAAATAAATATATTTAAGTTTTACAGAAATGAAAAATATAAAGTTTGATTTTTGAACTTCAGTATTAGAAATCTGAAATGTAAGGGGTGCCTGGGTGGCTCAGTTGGTTAAGGGTCTGGCTCTTGATTTCAGCTCAGGTCATGATCTCCCAGTGTGTGAGTCTGAGCCCTGCATGTTGCTCTGCACTGACAGTGTGGAGCCTGCTTGGGATTCTTGCTCTCCTTCTCTCCGCCACTCCCCTGATCACGTACTTGCTCTCTCTCAAAATAAATAAATACATTTTAAAAAAATAATAAAAAAATAAATCTGAAATTTGATTTAGAATTTAAAAACCTAAGATAATTTTAAAGCATCAGTTAAGGTTAAAATAAGAATTATAGCATATATCATGATTTCACTAGAAATATGGCCCAATATAGAAAATATTACTTTCCATATATTATCACTTTGACATTATTTTTTGCCAGTCTTTTGAGAGGCTTATCAATTCTATGATTTATTTAAGAATAGGACCAGAAATGGTACAGCCTTCAAATCGATGGCCATGTCTTTGTGCAGAACCTATACATATATAAATAAATTTCTCCTAGGCTGCCGTCCCTATCACTAATTCTAGGAAATGAAGACTCCTGGTATATTACCTGAGTTTTCAAAAACACCAGGTTCTGTATGCAACCTTCTTTTTTCTCCATATAAAATAATTTTAAGTAAATTATTAAAAATCTATTCTTAGTGATAAATTAGCTATTGATAGAAACAGGATACACCTGTTGCTACTCAAAGTTTCTGCTATGAATAAGTAAATAAATCCTATGTAACACTCATTGAACATCCACTATGTGTAAAGTATTCTGCTGCAGATTCTATTTGTCTTTTTTAATTTTTAATTCACAAATATCCAACATAGAAGAAATTAGTATCCTTTTATTGTAGGTAAAGAGCACATATAAATGTTATGGCACTTCACAAGATTCCATACCGTTGTACAAAACAAAAGCAACACTTGAAACTATGTTTATATGATTCCAAATTCTTCGTTCTTTCTTTCTTTTTCTTTTTTTCTTTCTTTCTTTCTTTCTTTCTTTCTTTCTTTCTTTCTTTCTTTCTTTCTTTCTTTCTTGTGGGAGTTATAAATTGTATTATACTATTTGTTCATTATTATTTGTTGCCTCCATGTTGCCACCTTCCCTTGCCCTTTGCTAATTTTGAGTTTGGCATTGTGCTATATTTGTGTCTATAGAATCTATAATATCAAAGCAAAAATATAAATGTGATTAATGATTTGTCTGGAAACTTCTTTTTCCAGACTTTTCCTGTGAGAAGAGTAGCCCATAACAGAGAATATCCCATTAACCTGTATTCTGGAATGAGAAGACAAGTGGTGTTCATAAGAGCTCAATGAACTCTACAGTTGAGCCATAGAACCATCCATAGCTGGAGAACCATAGCTGACCTACAACGTTCATGTAACATGAATTAGAAATAAATATATTTTGTAGCCAACTGAGATTTTGAGGTAGGTTATTATACCACATAACCTCATAACCTGTCAAAAGTTAACACATAAATTGAAATATAAAAGTAGAGGCTGTCATAACACAAAATCAAAAATATATGGCAATGGGGCACCTGGGTTGCTTAGTTGGTTAAATGGCTAACTTCGGCTCAAGTCATGATCTCACAGTTTGTGAGTTTGAGCACCTCATCAGGCTCTGCACTGACAGTGCAGTGTTATACATATTATAATATATAGTTTACGTGTGTGTGTGTGTGTGTGTATCCCTTGCCATTTATGTATATGTATATTATATAGTTTATCTATTTATATGTATGTATATATATATCCATTGTCGTTTACATATATATACACAATGTATATGCATATGTATATGTGTATATATACATGTATGTATGTGTGCATATATGTTTTATATATATATAAATGGCAATGGATTTAAGGCTGGGTCACTAGGTGGGAAGTGACAAGTAAACTGTTAATAGGAGAATGAGAAATGCTACCCAGAATTTTCAGTGCTGAAATATTTTTACGACTGTCATTATTGACAAACTGGAAGGAGAAAAACGTATCTAACGAATCTGTGGCTTTAAGTGATGAATTGTGAGTTATTAGGTACACATGATTACATGAGATAAACTTAGAAAATAAGCCTTTTCATAATCACAGATGAAAAAGAAAGAAATTGGATAGATTTCAGTGTTGAATGAGGCAAGTTTTCTTACCTTCATTCTGTAAAAGATTCTCAAATTAAGACCCAGACTCTCATCAAGGACCAAATTAAGGTCTAGTTGCATTAGACGAGCCCCTAGTAAATCCCTTCTGTTATACAAAATGACTTGGAATAAATCAATCACATGGTTGTATGGGAGTCTTATAAGTTCAAATTACCCTCTATTATGTCTAGACAGAGAAATATAGCAAAAAACAAACAAAAAAAAACAAACAGAAAGTTGATGTTGCTAACGGCATATGGAAGCGACTGGATTCAAGTACTCCATTTTTTTTTAAGAAAGCTCAAGATACTTTGGGTTAGAAAAGTTCCCTATTATAGGAATAAAGAGATATTACAACATTTTCCTGAATGATTTCAGAAATGATTAGAACCAGTGACTATCCTGCCCTGCCTTCCTTTTCTCCTTTTCCTAAGGGAAGTGTTCACAAAGTATCTCTCCTGTTCCACCACTGTATTTCTGTATGTTGGATATTTTTAGCTCAATGTCTCTGGGTAACTTGTCATTTTAGTGTGTAGATTCCCTGAACAAATGTTATAGAGTTCATACCAACTTCAGATAGGTCATGATATCCTGTACATAAAGTCAGAAACGTTACTGAACTTTTCAGGTGTCTTGAGGAAGATATGAGTAAATTTTGCCCACAGGGAGGAAAGCAAATAATTGTAATAAAAAAGAATCCAGTGATAGATTATAATCAGGTGTTCACAAGTATCTATTTGCTCTTCCCCTTTATCATTCTGTCCTGTAAGTAGAGTACATTTTCCCACCATGAGAACAACCAGGGTGACTGTGTACCCAAATGGGAAGCCATGTAGAACTAAGCCATTCCCCATACAGAAGAGCCCATGAGGACGGAGCAGACCCCAGCAGAGTTACAGCCAGCCTGCAGCACTCATGTTACAAAACAAGAGTATGTGTTCTTGTAAGAGATTGAAATTTGGAGGTTGCCTGGCCACAAGAGGTCTCAGCTGCAACTTCTCTCTCTAGTCCCAACTTCTCTCTCTAGCCCTTACCATTTTGCTGGCCTTTGGAAGTCTCTCTGTCTCTTTCTCTGTCCTTCTCTCTCTCTCTCTCTCTCTCTCTCTCTCTCTCTCTCTCTCTCTCTTTTTCTAGTAATTTGAATGTATTTTCCCTCTGCCTTGAATGCATGGCCTATATCCTCTCCCCACACTCACTTTCCATGCAGATTCTTCACTTCTCAGCTTTCTTGGGAAAGCTCTTCCCGATCTGCCAGATTAGGAGTCACCTATTACATGCTATGTTTGTACTTTATTTTTTCCTCAAAGGTAAACACATTTTATACCTGTGTATTTTTGTTAGAGGATTATTTGGAAAATATTCATCTTTCTGACTAGACTGCAAGCTCCCTGAGGGGAGGAGATGTGTCCATTTTTCTCAGCTATATACCAAACATTCAAGACACTGCTTGGCACCTAGAATGAGTTTAATCAATATCTGTTGTCTAAATATGTTTGAAGTTGCTATACTAATGAATTCAAGCCACAAATTCTATAAGACTACCTATGTCTGAATATTTTTCTTGAGGATGTTACTACTTTGTGTCCATTTAATGCATAAGCTTGAAATTAGAAAAGTGGTAACTCTTTTCAAATACTTCTCCCATTCAATGTTTGTGCATCTATTTGCTATCAAATATTATTTTGTCTCTCTATACACAATCTCCTGTTTCCTGACACTTAAACTACTCTGAATAAAGCCTTTCGGGCACCAGAATGAGCAGTGAGATGCGATCTAGGTGAATCTTCTTAAGGAATTCTGTTCTATAGGAAATAACATTAGGGTGTTTATAGGATAATATTTAAATTAAATTTTATTCCCAAATGATTATTTCCTTTTTAAAAACAGCCTTTTCTATTAAAAGCACGTTCAAAATGTTCAAATTAAATATTCTTGTGCTAAAGTAATGGCTCAGGGAAGCTTCTAAATGGAAGATAAGGAGGCAACAGTCATTTTACGCTGGAGAGTCATAAAATGATTTCCCCTCCGCTTTTACTGTGGCACATCACAACTAAGTTGTTTATCTATTATGACCTCCCATTTTCTCTCTGGAAAAATGGTGTTGAGAGGCTTAAACATAAGCCATTATCAGAGAGCCATGAGTTTATTTACTGATCTTACATAGGTCACCTTTATTTCGTTATTTTTTAAAAATATAACAAAACTATATCATGTATTATTTTGAATATTAAAGCTGTACCAAAACAGAGTATGTAATATTTGCTAATAAATAGTTTGCTTTCAATTAGTAGGCTTCCTCTATTTGCTAGATCATTGAGATAAGTAGCTAAGATCACTTAAACTGTGTCTATGGCAGAATCAGTACTCAATAAGGAATTTTCCCTCTTTTTCTATTGATCCAGTGTTATTTTGCATACATGAAATTTGCCATAAAAAGTTTTCATTCTCAGTTCACTTTTGTTTTAATAACCATCTCATTGTCTATTTTTGAAGACCTTAGAGGATGTGGTTTGGATCCTTCTGTTTGCCACACAGGTTCAGTTTAGGTATCTGATCTCTAGCTCTTCTGGAAGCACTGGGATCAATCCCTACCTCAACCTTTCCCCTATTTCCACACTGCAATATAAATCGCACAGAAGATCAAAATACCACACATTCATCTTTGCAGACAATCAACTTATCAATATGCCTAGAGGCAAAAGATAAATTTCTTCTTTGTTTGATCAATAGAGTAATAACTGCAAGTGCTATAAATGAAGATAGAGCTATCTCTTCTGTTTTCATATTCAACCACATTATTTGACTTGATCTCATATGTGTCAGAGAATTCTATTGCATGGCTACACCCAATGCACAGAACACATTTCCTTCCATTGATTCTCAATTTCCCCATCATTAATTTCATTGACTGAGTAGCAGGCTTTCAAATTAGAGAAAAGGAAAGCTCAAACAATGAAGTTCCATCAGTTTAGTATTACCGATTTTCTTTATTCTGTTTTGGGAGGAGGGTGGACAGGGCTCTTGCTGTTGTGGCATGTTTTCCAGCTACCCTAGAGAGGAGAAAGCGAAGGTAAAATATGCAGAATAATGAAATCATAGTGCCTAGAAAAATGCTTGGTGATATCAAGTTGAACAATAGGTATTTACAGAATGAACAAATCGAGATTCATAAGCAAAGTAATCAATACTAAAATGTTATTTGTACACCAGGTAGTCAATGGAGAAATATGTACTGGTGGCCTACTTATACCAAGACTGTAAAAATTCTGCAAATATCTAGATGAAAAGTCATGATTTTGCCTCCAAGAGCCTTATAATCAAGGTCTCATGTTAAATTATTACAGTGCAGATGCACTGGTGCAACGGGAAGAAAGAAGATAGAGCAGCTATTACCACCTGGAGAAGTTAGGGAGCCTCTTATTCATTCATTCTCATACAGTCCATTCTCTTTCCTTCTTTTGTCACAGTCCCATTCATTTATCATATCACACACATGGGTAATATGAAAGCTTATTATCTTATTAGCGACAGGAATTAAACACTTTTTAATGACTCTCCCCTTTGACACAGGTTTATAAAACTTGAACTCATTTCTTACATTTACCATTATCTCATCTAGCCCTGATATAATTAAATTCTACTTGATTTTATAGTATTTATTGAGACTCATGTGTCCAGCATTTTCATACTGTATTCCTCATGCTTAGAATAATGCCAGGTTTAATAAAAATGTGTTTAAAAAAATCAAAGCACCTGTTATATGCCTTATATTCTAGGGGAAGAAGATTTTAAAAAACATAAATTGTAGAATACAGTAATATGTTTCATGCAAGTTATGAAACAAGGTGATACAATGAAAGGGACCAGGTGGCTGCTTTAAATAGGAGGAACAAGGACGGCCCTGAGAGAGTGACCACTGATATGAGACATGGAGATTGTTAAAAGAAGGTCCTGAGAAGACCAGTCCAAGCTGACTGCTTAAGGGTGCCTGTTTTGAGAATAACCTTGGGAATTTGGAAAAACAGAAGGCAAAGGTGTCCGGAGTATAGTAAGAATAGGAAAGAGTTGATTATACAATGTGTGAGAGGTCAAATATGGACAGAGAACTTTAGGGTTTTGTAGGCCAGGATAATGAGTGTTCAATTTATTCCGTGTTCATTATAAAGTCTTTAGTGTAATGGTTCTCAACAAAGTGGCAATTTGGGCATTGTGGGAAATATGTGCATGTTTTTGGTTATCACAAATGGGAGGGGGAGGTGCTGCTGGCACCTAGTGAGCTGAGTCCAGGGATGCCACTAAATGTTCTACAACACACAGGACAGTTGTCCACAACAAAGAAATATCTATGTCTATATACCTGTATCTATCTATAGGTATCTATATCTATATATCTATATTGTCTATAACTGTATCATCTATAACTATATCATCTATATCTATCTATCTATATCTCTAGAATTTCAATAGTGTTGAGATTAAGAAACCCTGTTTTAAGAGATTGTAAAGAGGTAAGCATAAGTGATGTAATATAACCTACATTTTAATCACTCTGTATGTTTGTTGGAAATTAAATTATACATCAGAGAGCATGGAACCTGAATGAGCACAAGAGATTTTTGTAGTGGTCAAAAAATAAGACATAATAGCATTTATGTTGATCAGATATTTTCCCTGCATAGTTTTATTTCTGCAAATGATTTCATTTGTGCCATATATAAACTCATATAAGTCATACTCTTTAACTAGGTTCTAATGCATTTGTATTCCCTTCACCTCTATCCTCAAAGTATTGCAGCTTTAACAACTTGGACAATAGAGAAGAGAAGGGATCAATCTATCAACAACAGAATATTTAATATTTCAGTGAAATCTCAAATTGATCTTACCCCAGCCCCACAATACTATTTCTTATTTATTTTGCTCTCTTCAGGGTCATAACAAATAAAATATGGCATTTTTCCTCATGACAATTTATATCACCAGAAGGAAGATATAATGTGAAAGTTGAACATTATCCATTAACTATTATTTATATACTATTTCTACTTGTCAAATATTATTCACAGAAGATCAAAATATGATGGTGATATATTTTTTCTTTTCAAATCCAGGCATTTTGATTAAGTTGCTACACATTCATGTATCATTCAGTGAAAAACAGTATTTGAACTAGGCAAAAAAGAGGGGAAATAATTTTGATGGTTCAGAAAAAATTCAGTCTTCCAGGAATTGGGAATTTTGTAAGAATTCTTTGTTACGTGCTTTGGATCTAAAGCTAATGAAAAGCAACAGGGATCATTCCATTCAAAGATCTGTGGTCACCATTGACCACTTACATTTTAAGTATGACTTGGTAAACAACTAGTCATTCAAATTTCAGGTCCGCCATTTATATTTTTGGACAAATCACAGTCAGACCTCTCTGACCCAAGTTTATCTCTCTGTAAATTGAAGATGATATCAGATATGGAATAACAAGACAATACATAAAACATATGGTACATGCTGGTAACCAATGAGTTAAAAAGAATCCTGGGGCGCTTGGGTGGCTCAGTCGGTTAAGCGGTTAAGCATCCGACTTCGGCTAAGGTCATGATCTCACGGTTCCTGGCTTCGAGCCCCGCGTCGGGCTCTGTGCTGACAGCTCAGAGCCTGGAGCCTGTTTCAGATTCTATGTCTCCCTCTTTCTCTGACCCTCCCCTGTTCGTGCTCTCTCTCTGTCTCAAAAATAAATAAATGTTAAAAAAAAATTAAAAAAAAAGAATCCTGTTCAGAATTCTATCCAAATTGTGTGGTCATTGTTGGACTGTAATGTTTAATGTGGCAGGTTCATTTTATTTAACTCTTCATCAAAACTGAGGATAAGAACTGATATGAATGTTGCCTGTATCCTCCCACTTTAATTGCCCAAGTGAAACATCTATTTAGACACATTTATCAGCCAGACGCTGACCCTCAGCTGTTCTGGCTGACACTACACAGATCAGTCAAGTAGTAAATCCCTATATGCCCAGTTCACAATTGTAGGAAAGACCAAAAATCCCCTTATTTTTCTGAGCATGGCAGAGACCGAGGAAAGATCAGACTCTCAGGTACAGATGTCTCCAAGAAAAAAAACAAAGAAACAGTTTTATCCCCAAGAATGAATGGGAGAATTATCACGGAAGTAAAGAAAAAGGAAGGGCTGAAGGGAAGAAAATGGAAGAAAAGGGGGAAAAAAATCACACTTTCTATTACTTTTTCTATGTCCATGTGTGGAACACAAATTTCAGATTGGGATCTCATTTAATATTCCTAACTGAAGAGTAGAGAAAAAATTATATTCCTATTTATAGATGAGAAAACTAAGATTATAGAGACAAGTTAAATAAATTGTTTACATATTTACAAGTAGAAAATGGTAGAACCTGGATTTTCACATAAGCTTTGTGTCCATACAAAACCAGTGATCTCTCTACTACAGTACATTTTCCATCTGAATCACATAGTGCTCTATGAAATAACCTGTCAATTAAGCATTAACCTCAACAACAGAAAATACTTTTGCCTCACAAGTACATTGAAGCAAATACTTGAAATAAAAATCGAGACAGAGAAAGACAAATACTGTATGATTTCACTCATATGTGGAATTTAAGAAACAAATCAAATGAGCAAAGTGGGGGAAAAAGAGAGGTAGGCCAACCACGAAGCAGACCCTTAACTATAGAGAATTCACTGATGGTTACCAGAGGGGAAGAGGGTGGGGGCATGGGCTAAATGGGCGATGGGGATTAAGGAGTGCACTTGTGATGAGCATCAGGTGATGTATGGAAGTGTTGAATCACCTGAAACTAATAAACACTGTATGCTAACTGGAATTTAAATCAAAACTTAAAAAAAAAAAAATGAGGGGCGCCTGGGTGGCGCAGTCGGTTAAGCGTCCGACTTCAGCCAGGTCACGATCTCGCGGTCCGTGAGTTTGAGCCCCGCGTCAGGCTCTGGGCTGATGGCTCGGAGCCTGGAGCCTGTTTCCGATTCTGTGTCTCCCTCTCTCTCTGCCCCTCCCCCGTTCATGCTCTGTCTCTCTCTGTCCCAAAAATAAAATTTAAAAAATGTTGAAAAAAAAAAATTAAAAAAAAAAAAATGAAACAAAGACACAGTGATGTAGCTCAAACAAAAGTATAGCCACCAAAGTTATTTATCAGCAGTCACAAGTTATATAGAGAGGGTGATTCTTTAGGATTCAATTTACTCTAAGATTTTAAGAGGGAGAATAAGGCAAAGTTGCCCTTAACATACATGTTACTCATTAAAAACAAACATAAAACTATTTCTTCCACAGAACACATGGTAATGTTTTCTACCACTATTTGGATCTTTCTTTGATTTCCTTTGTAGGAATCTTGGCATTTAAGTAAAACTATTAAGTAAGCTTTGTTGCCTTAGTTCAGAAATGTTTCATTGTCTCATTTAAAAAGAAGATGCTGACGTAGCAATTTCATTCAACTAGGCTTTTTCCTGACCTTTTCTGGAAGAAGAGACAAAAAAAACCCACCCCACATAAATCTTTATTAAAAAGTTTTAAAAATCCTTGAAATCTAACATGCTTGAAAATAATAATTATAGGAACAACTTTTTATAGGAGCAAATATGTAGGTATAGTTTATAATACTTTCAACGAAGCTCTGTTAATGATCAATACGGTTTCCCTGCTCACAATCTGAGTAAAACATTTTTATGTATTCTGAATACAGACTTTGAATGTTCTTTCTTCTGAAACTGATACATGACTTTGTGGATTGGGATGATTAAATCTCAAATAAGTTTTAGCTATCATCATCAACCTTTAGGATATTAGACTAATAATGAATGAATACACACACACATACACACACACACACATATGTATGAAGAGCAACCTCTTTCAACCTCTTTGTTTACAACTATATGTACAGTTAGCCTGGATGTGTCAGCAAAATGAACTCAAAATTAGGAGGCATGAGTCCTTGGGGAATTGGAGAAGTGATTCAAAATTTCTAAGTTTCTTTTGCCTCCTCTGTTCATTGTTCAGGATGTGAAAAGATGATCCCTTCTGGCTTCTAACCGTCTGACCTTTAGCCTAGTTTCTTCTGCTGAACTAATTTACTTTGTTTCAACCATCTTAGAACTTCTCAATTTCCTACTAGCTCTGGGAAAAATAAAATGGTAAAAGAGGCTGATTGGTTAGGTAGATGGATGGATAAATAGATAAGATTTGTAGTAAATGTCTACTCCATAAAGACTAAACAGTAGCTAGTGACTATTTTCTCAAACAAATGCAAATCAAATAATCCTCTATCTCTGAACCCCATGGAGAATTTCATTAGGAACATTTTATGATAAATACTCCCAAGCCAAGCCACAACTTTTAAAACTTGCTTCAGTAAAAGAATATTTTAAAACTACTTTATGAATATATTTCTTAGTCAAAAACATTTTTAGAACAAATATTTTAATGTACTTCACATAGAAAATGCAAAACATTTCTAAATTTACAAGGAAGATTAAAAATGAATAAAGGTAAAGTACTTAAGAAGATTTTCAAACTGTATTAAAATTATAATTTGTAACAAGGAAAAGTTGTCAGATTCAGATCTCTCAACTCAGACTTAATGGAATATAACTTTAAAAAGACTTAACTTGTATAAATCTCAATTTTCTCTTCTAAAATGGACTAACCAAACATGGATTGATATTACATTTGACAGTTATTTATAAACTGTAATCTCAATATCAATATTAATCATGAAACTGTTATATATACATAAAGAGTTGCATTTCTCTGAGGCAAATTTTTGAATGATTTCTGTAAAATGCTTATGTGGCAGTTTTGTGACATTTCTAATAGGTTTCTCTTGAGTAAAAATAGATTTAGTTTATTATCATTTCTTTTCCCTGAATTCACTTTTCTGTTTTTTGGTTAAGGCTTCTAATTTCTCAAAGAGAAAAATGAGAAGAAAAATAAAAAGACTCTTAGGTTCTATTTGGGCTTCTTTTCTTTTTTGAATTTTTAGGTTCCGTGAAAAAAACAACATCTACTTCTAAAGTTAAATTTCCTTCAAGTGTGTAAACATCCTAATGTGACCCAGAGAAAAGCATATTGACAGAGGAAAGACTGAACAGATATCAAAAGTCTTAGATGCCCAGAAATCTCTGTAAAGATTATTCCTATTCTTTTTTTTTTTCCCCTCTTAACCATTTTTTTTTTCTAAAGTAGTTCTTTGGTACTTTGTCCTTTGCTTATATGCAAAGGGTAGAATAGTCATTACAGGAAATGAAGACTCCATTAGCTTGAGTGGTGCCCTTTGGCTGATAGACATAATATTCTTAAACTAGAGTACTTTGCACTGCCAATCTCTACTAATGGAGAATCACTCCATGTCTATCTATGGCCATCCTAAAATACTTTTTCTCTTTATAAAGAATTGGACAGAAACAGGTAGAACATGAAAAATCATTCATTAAGTGCAGCAAGAAAGCCATTAGGATCATAATTCCCAAGCATTAAGAAAGAGATAATGAGCCTTGGAGAAGAATAATCTTACGTATGAACATATGTCATCAAGCTTACTTCTAATGGGGGAAAAAAGAGAGGTTGAAATGCTCCACATGATATATAAAAACTTTTTTTTTTCTAAGGGAAACAGTACCTTCATAAATATCCAAATAAGGTGCTTGCAGAAGTCTCTCAACCTATCGAACTTAACATAAAATGTTAAGTGAATCCCTTTTGCCTCTGGTAAAAAAATACATTTTGCAGATTTCTATTTCAGAGATTGATGGCCCAATCTTAAAAGCCAGCATAAATACAAAAGGAGAAACGAATAAAACTAGTAAAAGAATAAAATAAATAAAAAAATTATCTCTGTGTTTCCCTCTACTAATTTTTCCACATTTAGTTCAGTGAAATTGAAAGATTCATGCATGCTAATTACTGAATTACCTAGCAGTGGTATTTTACTCATAAAAGCCATTTTAATCTTCCCATGATGACACAGAATTGATTCACAGCTGTATAGGTAGGCAATGATTCTCAGTCAACAACAATCAGAAAAGCAGAGAATGACTTGAATTGTGAACCCAATACATGAATCTAACTCTGCAGTTAAGGTTCCATACACCACGTTAGGAGTTTCCTAGGGGCAAACCTCCTTTCCTCTATATCCGGAAAATAGGGCGCTAGATATTTCCAGTGTTTGGTTCACAGGTAAGACATCTTGAAGTTACTACCATGTTTTAATAACAAGTACAAAGCTGACAATTGAAAAATCAACTCTTCTCGGATCCTTAAGAGAGAAGACACAAAGTAAACCATTGCTCCCAAGATTGGAGAGACAGAGGACTACAGAGAGTCACAGCTTACCTGAGCAGAGACTCACAGAAGAAACCCCCTCAGGAATCAGTAGCAAGGTAGGAAAACTGGAACTGCAATTCACGAATTGCTTGAAGTTCAGTGTGGGTAAGTCAGGAGTTAACTTTCAGGAGTTTGACCAGATTCTCAAGGTGAATACTGAACAAAAATCCCCTGACACTTCTGGCTGGGAGAGGGAAGAAGGAACCGTTTTGAAATACACAGGAGCGTTCTATTCTTCTTAACAAGGCCTGCCTTCAGGGGAAACTAATTAACCTGAGGATAACCTGCTAGGATATTATCAGAGCCTAACTGACTTGCGGAAAGGGAAATATCCTACTCTAGTCCACTCTACCTATCCTGTTTCACCACAACAAGGAGAAAAACAAACTGAGAAACTCTTATGAAGTTCCTAATGGAAATTAATAGGTTCACTAAAAGACCGAATCCCAATTATAGGAATGTAGAATGCCTCCCTGCCCCCACATCTCACTACCACATTACCAAAGGCCTATTTACAGTAGCTCCTTTCACTCTGTCCATCTTGTCCAGCTATCAGGGGAAAAGTGCAAGGGAAACTGAAGGAAAAAATGTACAATTTGAAGAGAGACAGAACGCATCAGACCAAAGTAAGGATGTTGGAATTATCAGATGGGGAATTCACGAAGCTATGATTATTATGCTAAGGGCTCTGATGGATGAAGTACACAACATCCCAGAACAGATGAGCCATGTAAACAGAGAAGGAAATCCTAAAAAAGAACCAAAAACTTTGCTAGAGGTAAAAAACACTGTAACAAATATGAATCTCTTTGATGAGCTTGTCAATATACTGGACACAGCTGAGGAAGAATCGCTGAGCTAGAGGATGTATCAATAGAATCCTTAAAAACCAAAAGGCAAGACAAAGACTGAGAAAGAGAACAGAATATCTAAGGACTGGGGGACAACCACAAAAGGTAGTTGTAGTCACATAATGGGAATACCAGAAGGAGAAGAGAGACAGAAAAGAGAAGAAATATTTAATAATATAATAACTGAGAATCACCCCCAAATTAATGTCAAACACTAAGCCACATATCCAGGAATCTCCGAGAATAATACCCAGAAAAAATGCAAAACCCAAAAACCCCAAAACTCAACCTTTTCTAGTCATAATTTTCAAACTACAGAAAATCAAAGGTGAGGAAAGAATCCTGAGAGAGGCCAGAGGAAGAAAATACCTTACATCTAGAGGAACAAAGATAAGAATTACATCTGACCAAATGCATGACTCATGAAACAATCAATAAGCTGGACTTCACTGAAAGTAACAACTTCTGTTCTGCAAAAGACAAGGCCAAGAGAATGAGAGGACAAGCCACCAACTAAGAGAAAATATTTGCAAAAGACACATCTGATAAAGGATTGTTTTCTATAATATACAAAGAACTCTTAAAACTCAACAATAAGAAAACAAACAACCCAATTGAAAAATGAGCCTAGGACCTTAAGTACCTCACCAAAGAATGTATACCTCATACTGGGACTGTATTTGGAGACAGGGTCTCCAATACCTCCAAAAGAGGTAATTAGGTTAAAGTGAGGTTTAACCTAAAGTCATCCAATATGACTGCTGTCCTTATAACAAGGGGAGATTTGGACACAGATATATACAGAGTGAAGACCATGGGAAGACACAGGGAGAAGATGGCTATGTACAAATCAAGGAGAGAGGTCTCAGAAGAAACCAACCCTGTAACGTCTTGATGTCAGACTTCTACCCTCCAGAGCTGTGAGAAAATACATTTTTGTTGTTTCAGTCACCTAATCTGGGGCACTTTTTTATGGCAGCCACAGTGCACTAACACCGTTTCCTAGTTGGAGAGTGATGGGAAAACAGTCAAGGAGCCACCATGAGCATAAAACCAAACTCTGAACAATTTAGAGGAAGAATCGTGCGTAAAGCCACATTCTATGTATTCTGACATTAGTGACAGTGGCTAGAAGGAGAGTGGGAAGCAAGTGAATGAGAAAAGCAAAAAGTATAGAGGCAAGGAAGGCAGGGAACATGACAGAAATTACATAGCAAGGTGATTCATTCAGAACAAAGTGCTGGTGTGCAAGTATAATGACAAGATGAATGCTAATCCTGGCAAACTCTGGATTTTATTTATGTACAGAAACAGTCATCGTTTCACATGAAATGTAAAGTGAATGCTAACAGTGCACTAACATTATTTTTTAAATCTCAGTATCACAGACATTTCAAAGCAACTGAAAAGCAAGAGAGGCTGTTTTAAGACATTTATTTTTAATAAAACACTGCTTCCATACTCGGATTGCAAATTTTCCAGAGTCTAAATCACAATAAGTAGAAAACATTGAACACCAGAGAATTTTAACTATCTCCTTGAACAATGTAAACACAATACTTACAGAGCTTTGTGAAAGAAGAAAGTGTTCTCTTTTTAAATCTGTAACCAGATGTGAGATTACTGGTCTTTGTTTCAACCACAATGATGACGGAGAGGAAGAAATTAATTGCAATTTCGATGAATGGAATGCCTGACAAAATAATAGTTTTTAGCAGATCATTGTTTTCACTCTTTAATTTCTATCCAGCAAAGTTTTATTTCAATGGTACATCATCATAATTGCCATTTTTATAAACATCAAACTGTGCAGGTGCATTTGCAAACTCACCCTCTGCGGCAAATACAACAAGCTGAAAAAAATATAGAACAGATTATGAAACTGCAGAATTTCTTTGAGCATATGGTGACACGTAGAATGTCTGCCTTAAAGAAAACTGAAAAATGACAGGCCCCTCCAACCTGGTAGCCAGCCATAAGCAAAAGAGCCCCTAGGTTTCGATATTTGATGATTTAATAATTCATTTCTATTGCCTTTCTCAGATTTTGACTCCTTCTGCCACATATGCTATACTTTAATATTAGGTGTAGTGCACTTTTGTCCTTCAAATCAGCACTTAATTAGATATCAGCACTGAAATTCTCCAGAGTCAGTGAGTAAGATAGGAGTTAAATTCAGATTGGCCCATGAACGGAACATCTTTAAGGGTACCTTGGGATGCCATGGCAACATTGACATGATTAGTGGGACATGTTATTTCCCAAAAGGCCATTCCATGAAATTTGAGATTAAACACTAAAATCAATTCCTTATTCTTCAAGCATATGCATTAGTTCATGTGCTTCAGGTATTACCTAAGTACTTGACAATATCCTCAACATAGAAATGTGTATTTCAGGCATGAGAACTCAGTGTTTAGCTTCTTTTTATTAATTCATATATAAAGTGGAAAACCCCAGCTCAAATCTAAAGAAAAGGAAAACTGATAACATATACAAATAGTTTTACTTTTTGATAAATGTATCAGATTAATGCATGATCCATGTAATAATCTGATAAAAAGATTATAAATACAGTATTATATCTTGGTGACCAGAAATATTTGCTACCCCACAATATGTTCCCAGCTAGCTGTTTAATTGTTAAAATTTTGCCATGATGAAATCATTCATTTGGGCTAACACCAAATTACTTCTTTTTTCTAAAAGAATCATTATACCAACATTTACCAAAGTTATACAAACAACCAAAAGTTCCTTTTCATAACTTCATCAAACCTTAGCATTGGAAATATACTTTAGTGGAATTTATTTAGTTAAACCAATTGTATGCAAAAACCTCCTCTCCAACCTCTCTGAAATCTGTTTTCTATTTGAAAATAGTACATGGCTCAGAAGACACTTCCATTCCATTTTTTCATTCTTCTAATTTTAGGAAAAACACTAGAAAAACATTTTCTAATTTCAGAAAAAATACTAGCTGATTTTTGTCTGTTCTGACCAGCCTCGAGTTACATACAAGAAATCTAATTAGTCTACATGATCATTTTTTAAATATTTGAAAATGTTTATCATGTTCCTATTTAATATTCTTTGTTTTTTAAATATATGTTTTTTTTTTTTTTTTTTTCAACATTTATTTATTTTGGGGACAGAGAGAGACAGAGCATGAACGGGGGAGGGGCAGAGAGAGAGGGAGACACAGAATCGGAAACAGGCTCCAGGCTCCGAGCCATCAGCCCAGAGCCCGACGCGGGGCTCGAACTCACGGACCGCGAGATCGTGACCTGGCTGAAGTCGGACGCTTAACCGACTGCGCCACCCAGGCGCCCCAATATTCTTTGTTTTAAACAGTCTTGGGGCACCTGGGTGGCTCAGCGGGTTAAATGTCTGACTCTTGATTTCTGCTCAAGTCATGATCTCACAGTTTGTGGGTTTGAGCCCCGCATTGGGCTCTGCACCGACAGTACGGGGCCTGCTTGGGATTCTCTCTCTCTCCTCTCTCTGCCCCTCTCCCACTCCCACTCTCTCTCAAAAAACATTTAAAAAAATAAACTAAAGAGTTTTACAATTCTTTCAGTGATTCCTTCTATTTCATGATTTCTTGATGATTTACCTTAATGAATTCAATTTATAATGGTAAAAAGTTAGTATGTGGCAGGTACTCTTCCAGGAGTTGTTTGTATAATGATGACTAAACATACCTCCTGCATTCAAGGCTTTTAGAGCTGAGTGAGAATTGAGACAAAACAAGTAAATAAACAAACACAGAAGTCTGACTATCTAACTCTTGATTTCTGCTCAGATCATGATCTTGTGGTTTGTGAGTTCAAGCCCCGCACTGGGCTCCACACCCATAATGCAAGGCCTGCTTGGGATTCTCTCTCTCTGCCGATCCCTCGCTCACACATGTGTGTGTGTGTGTGTGTGTGTGTGTGTGTGTGTGTGTGTGTGCACACACGTGTATTCTCTCTCTCCCACTCTCTCTCAAAATAAATAAACATCTAATGATAAATGCTATGGAGGAAACTCTGAGAGGGTTTTATAAGAGATAGAATTATAAGAAAGTAACTAGCTTACAAATAGCCACACATACATAAGTGAAATCAAGTGAAGGAAAGAAGGATGTTCCAGAGAGAGGGAACAGACAAATGACAAATTGGGAGAATATACTGGCAATTTCAATCATAGAAAAAGAACCAATATCCCTAACGTATAAATGGTTCTCAAAACCAAATAGATGTATCTAGAATCCTAGAACAGAAAAAAGACATTAGTGGAAAAACGGATAGAATTTGAATATGATGTGTAGTTTAAAAAATGTGTTAATTGACTGGTTTTGATAGTTGTACTATGATTATGTAAAATATTAACATCACTGGTGGAGGATTCCCCTGTATTATTTTTGTAACTTTTCTGCAATACAAAATTACCTCAAATAAAAATGTAAAAAAGAAAAAAAAATCAAGGTATCTGTCAAGGAAAGATGTAGACAAAAAATGTAGATAAAGATCCCTTAAACATGTGAAAAGATCACCAAATTTACTTATAGTGGAAGAAATGGAAAATAAAATTTTAGTAAGATCTTTTTCACTGTGACACTTAACAGAAATTTTATATGATAACAATAAACTTCTCAGATAAATCTCTGAAAAATAGTCACTATCTGACTTTGCTTGTCAGACAGGAAAATGATGCAACCACTAAGGAGGGGAATTTGATGAGTTTCCATCAAAATCACAAGCATGAGTACCCCATGAGAGTTGTGCTTACAAAAACTTAGAAGAATAATGTGCTGCACTTACAAGAAATTGTCGTTAAGCTATAGTCCCACCTACATGAAACAATATATGCACATGCTTATTCATTCCAGAATTATATGGAAAAGCAAAACAATGGAAACTACATATATGTCATTTGTAAGAGACTGGGCTGAGAAATCAATGATGCATTCACAGAATATAGCATCATGTAGCTTAATCAAAATGAGGAAGACCTCTACAAACTGACATTATTTTTCAGCATGAATGGTCAATAAAAAAGGAAAGGTATGAAAGAATTTCTATAGTAGGCTACTTTTTGTGTGAGATGGAAGGGGAGAAAAGAATGTGTGTGTGTGTGTGTGTGTGTGTGTGTGTGTGTGTGTTTGTGTTTGTGTGTGTCATGTTCATGTTTATTTTTGTAAAAAGGAAAGAAACAGAGAAAAGAGAAACCAGAAATTAATGAAAAATGTTACTTACACAGATTGGATGGCATACGTGAGGGAACAGGAATGGTAGTCTGAATTTTCCAAGTATATTTTTTTAAGTGGTTTGGGTTTTAATAAATTTCTGTGTTTTGCATATTTAAAATACAAAATAAACAAACTGGGGGAAAAAACCCTTCAACTGATGAAAAATAGAAATGATAAAATTTAACTTTATTTCAAATTGAAAGCATAAAGACACAGGACAAATAATTATTTCATATAACTTTAAAAAAATGTTTACTTTTTATTTTGAGAGAAAGAGAGAGAGAGAAAGAAAGAAAGAGCACAAACAGGGGAGGGGCAGAGTGGGAGGAAGAGAGAAAATCTCAGGCAAGCTCCACACTATGCACAGAGCCAGATGTAGGGCTCCATCCCATGACCGTGAGATCACAACCTGAGCCAAAATCAAGAGTCAGATCCTTAATCGACCAAGCCACCCAGGCACCCCCACATAACTTTTTAACACCCTTCTCAAGGAATATATTCTAAGGGCATTAAGATCTTTAAAAACCCAAAGTCTTGAGATTGATTTATAGGTTTGTTGTTGGTAAAGGCATCGGTGATGTGACTTCAAATTATTTTGAATACATTCTGGAATAAAGCAAATGATTATAAACACTACTGTTTTTGGAAGCCAGAGTTTTCACTGATGAAGAGGGGAACTGCAGATGAGAAGCAGGGAGGGTAAGGATGAATGCTGTGGGATCGGTTGAGAACTGGAGATATTCATATCGCTTTGTATTTTGTGAAACTATTCTTTCTAGCTGAATCCACTTAATGGGCTTAGAAGTAATGACACTTCAATATCCAAAGGATGTCTAGGCCCCAGTTATTGGTTACTAAATACCATTCCATAATAAAGGAAACCAGGTTCCTTGGAGAAACGAATGGTTCCGGATTTAAGGAGAAAACGTATAAAATGAACTTAGAACACTTTGTGCCTGAAAACAAACACACCGGAGCTAGTGTGATGATAAATAATAATAAGTTTAGGTGTGCCTGGGTGGCTCAGTCAGTTAAGTGTCCAACTCTTGGTTTTGGCTCACATCATGCTTTCACAGTTCCTGCGTTGGAGCCCCATGTTGGGCTCTACGTTGAGGGTGTGGAACCTGCTTGGGATTCTCTGTCTCCCTCTCTCTCTGTCCCTCCCCTGCTCATGCTCATGCTCATGCTCATGCTCTGTCTCTCTCTCTCTCATAAATGAATAAACATTTAAAAATAAATAAAATAAGGGGCGCCTGGGTGGCTCAGTCGGTTAAGCGGCCGACTTCGGCTCAGGTCACGATCCCGCGGTCCGCGAGTTCGAGCCCCGCGTCGGGCTCTGGGCTGATGGCTCGGAGCCTGGAGCTTGCTTCTGATTCTGTGTCTCCGTCTCTCTCTGCCCCTCCCCCGTTCATGCTGTGTCTCTCTCTGTCTCAAAAATAAATAACCGTTAAAAAATTTAAAAAAAATAAATAAATAAAATAAAATAATGATAAGTGAAATTTGGTGCAAACTAAATATGGATTGTGCATTAGATGGTATTTGGAATTAATGTTAGTTTTCACTGGCTGCAAATGCCCTTATTCTAATGAGATGCTTGCTAAAGTATTTTGGATTTCATGGTCCCTTCAAATTTATTTTCAAAAAATAAAGAGAGAGAGAGAGGGAGGAAGAAAGAGAGGATATAAACAATTGTCAACAAATGTCAATATTTGATCAATCTAGGCAAATCTATGTAGTTGTTAACTGTAGCCTTTTTTTTTTTTTTTTACTTTTTCTCAGAGGTGGAGGAATGCCAAGGAAATTAAAAATCATACATTGATTTTATAACAGTATTATTCATTTCAAACTCCTTTAAGGTGCCATTTACATCTACAATAAAAAACAGAATATAAACAGAGTTCCTCAGAACTTCTGTTTCTTTTATGTATTTATGACTAATCTGTTCTGACCTGTTCCTTACCAATACATCCTTTTGAAGTTGGGACACTTTAGGTACCCTCGAGTGAATTAAGGCACTTGAAAACTCTGCATTGAAGTCAATCAACACTTAGTGCCTATTGTGAGCCGTGTGCTACGTGGGCACCCGGAAAATCCAGAATGAACAAAAGTCTCACAATATGCCAGTGGTATAAAGTGGAAAGTATAAGTAAATGTAAACTGGAGAAGTATCAACAAGCAATATTTCAGAAGGAAAATGAGGTGAAAACCAAAACCATTTAAATTCCTCATGATGTTGCTCTTCAGTGACATTGAATCTATTTTTTTTTTTTTTTTTTTTGTCTTTCAATTGAAGATGGAGAGAAAGTGCCATGAGCACCTGGAAGCAATTTGCAGATAAACTCAATCATTTGGGGATGTATTCTTGCATTGTTTGCCCTTTTATAAAGGACAAAGAAAGACAAAATAATAAATAAAATAAAATAAAATAAAATAAAATAAAATAAAATAAAATAAAATAAAATAAAATAAAATAAAATGGAAGGGAGCAGGAAAGGAGCTTCTGAGGTAGCTGGATTTTAAAACCATTATATATTTTGGAAATACTAGACCATACATAAGTGGGCCTGTCTATAATTTGCTCTAACAGTTGCAATTTAGGAAATGGGAAGAAAACGTGATCCCAAACTGAATCCTAAAATAAAACTAAGAATTACTTCTAGAACACCATAATGGGTGGAACTGTATACTCTCAAAAGTCCCGTTGGAGTCCTAACCTAAAGTACCTCAGAATGTGACTTTAGTTAGAAATAGAATCATTGCAGATGTAACTCATTAAGATGAGGTCATGCTGGAGCAGGAAAGGCCTCTACTCCAGTAGGACTGGTGTCCTCATTATAAGAAAGGACACACACACAGGGGAGAATATCATGGGACCACCTCGGCAGAGACCGACAGCCGCAGAAGGTTGAACTCCAGGGGCTGACAGAAAACCACCAGAGGCTGGCAAGAGGCAAACAAGGATTCTGGGGGCGCCTGGGTGGCTCAGTCGGTTAAGCGTCCGACTTCGGCTCAGGTCACGATCTCGCAGTCCGCGGGTTCGTGCCCCGCGTGGGGCTCTGGGCTGATGGCTCAGAGCCTGGAGCCTGCTTCCGTTTCTCTGTTTCCCTCTCTCTCTGCCCCTCCCCCGTTCATGCTGTGTCTCTCTCTGTCTGAAAAATAAATAAACGTTAAAAAAAAAAAAAAAAAAAAAAAAAAAACAAGGATTCTGCCCTCATGGTTCATGAGGGAACACGTCCCTGCTACCACTCTGATTCTTGACTTTTGGACTCCAGAACTTCAAGAAGGTACATTTTTATTGTTTTAAGCTGCCCAGTCTGTGGTACTTTGCAACACCAACTCTAAGAAACCAATACAGGAGCCTTCCATTATATGTTTAGGCAACAAAGAGAACCCAAATCTATCAGCGGGGTGCACTTCCGTAGTACTTCAAATATACACTCAAAAGCTATCTTTCCTGCCAACATCCAATACAGAAGTTATCTGTAACAAGGCTGCAAAATTACCTCTGAACTTTCTTCTGAGGAAACTGACCAAGTAGGAACCATAGCCCTCACTTTCATGAAACGAGGAAAGTTGCAAAGCCTGGCCATCAAATAACTTTAGTTTATACCTCCTTTATTCCTCCTTCATTTGTAGGAAAAATCTTCTGCAGTTTATAAAATATTCTCAGGCCTTTGTTTAGAGATTAATAACAATCCTAGCATTCATGCCAACTCTTTCAACTCTTGGTTTTCCAACTGAGGCGAAAAGAAAAATCAAGTGGAGATCCTATATCAAATCATCATGATGCACACTTTAAATACCTTATAATTTTATATGCCAATTATACCTCAATACAGTTAAAATCAATCAATCATTCAAAAATCAAATGGCTTGCAAATTTAGAAGCCCTCATGCAGAATTATGCTAAAAAATCGGGGACTGTGGTTTAAGGCAGGGAGTATACGAAGGGCCTTTCACTTTACAATCCTTGCAATTCCCAGGTGGGTCAGCCGTGACTCAAAGAATAGACAGTCTACAGAATGGAGTCTAGCCTAGATTTTTACCCCTGTTTATAGTTGAAGAGTATGGGTAATATTCCCCAAGTTTCCATCCTTGAGTGTGTGCTTCCTACAGGAGGTACCAGAAAGTGTTGCATCCGGAGGCTAATCTGTACCACAGAGATCTTAGGGAGTGGTTAAATGTTGCCCAATAATATCCTAGAGGCTCACCAACAAAATGTGGAAGCAGAAACAGGCAAATATGGGACACAATTGAAGGACAGAAAGTAATTCCCTGAGAACTGCAAACTATCATATTCTTTTTTTTTCTTTTTAATGTTCATTTAACTTTGAAGGAGAGAGAGAGACAAGGCGTGAGTGGGGAGGAGCAGAGAGAGAGGGAGACACAGAATCCTAAACGGGCTCCAGGCTCTGAGCTGTCAGCAGGGAGCCTGACGTAGCGCTCAAACTCCTGAACCGCAAGATCTTGACCTGGCCTAAGTCAGACACTTAACCGACTGAGCCACCCAGGAGCCCCTAAACTATCATATTCTCGATTTTAACATGCAAGTCATGAGCTGCAGATAGTTCTAAATCTGATGATAAAGTAAGATGATAAATGCTTGTATGTTGTTTTCTATGTATATGCCACAATGTATCTTTTAAAAGTTTTACATTGTTCTGTTAGAAAAAGCATCTGCCTTCGTTTATGATATACTCAAATCACATTAAAGACAGCAAAGCATTTTTTTTAAACTCTCATGTTTTGATTGGCATTTGAATTGGAATGCTTGGTCTCTTATTGAAATTTTTTCAAGTTAAAAAATTCAGTGAAAATAAAAGGGTTTTCTACTCTCAACTGCCACCATTTCCAAATGGGGTTATTTTGTCATGTCAAATGCCATCATAGGTGTGGGGCTGACTGTAATGTATAGATCTTTTTTTTTTTTTTCAAGGTATATATGAATATTTTGTGAAAGAGAAATTTTTATTTTGTTTTCACATTTTAAAACTGAAGTTATTGGTAGATACATGAAAAAAACATTTACCTTCTCAGAACACACTAGTATTTTTAAAATATCCTAGTGCATCTCAAACCTCCAGGCCTCACAGATAAAACACCTTGAATGTAATTAAGAAATCTGGCAATAATCAGTAAAGTACTGATGTAGTTCAGAGTCTAATCAATAGTTTTTCTGGTTCCTCAGCAATTGATTACTTGGATTATTATGCTTAAATCTGTGTGTGGTTCTTCTATTTAGTATCTTCCTTTACATACTCCTCTTTAGGAGACTGGAATACCACCCTTGTACTAGTTAATTTCGTTAATTTCTCTAACCCTATATATTACTATATGGCAAGTTCCCCCAAAGCAGTTTGTTTACCCCACTCTACTACTAGCCCTCTTTTTCTTCATCTGAATAGTTTTCTTTGGAAAAGTCTTTTTTTTTATTTTTTTAACGTGTATTTATTATTGAGAGACAGAGAGAGAGAGTGCATGAGCATGGGAGGGGCAGAAAGAGGGGGAGACACAGAATCCAAAGCAGACTCCAGCCCTGAGCTGTCAGCACAGAGCCTGACGTGGGGCTCAAACTCACAGACTGTGAGATCATGACCTGAGCCGAAGTCAGACACTTAACCGACGAGCCACCCAGGCGCCCCTGGAAAAGTCTTAAATGATCATTACTCAATCACGTCTCTGCCCCAACAGATCTGCTAACATTCTGAGACTGCTCGTCATAAATTGCTGCATAACAAGCTATCGCGTAAGTTAATGGCGTAAAACAGCAACCATTTTATTATGCTCATAGAGTCTGTGGCTCAGGAAATTGAACAAGGCACAACTGATGGTTTGACTCTGTTTCACAGTGTCTGGGGACTTCAGCCGGGAAGACTCAGCTGAATGTGAATGGCTGGGGTGGGCGTGTGGCTACACTCAGCTGGAGGCTTATTCAGGTGCCTGGCTCCTGGGTTGGGGGGACTGCAAGGCTGAGCTTAACTGAAACCATCCCCTGGAGCTACAAATGTCCCTTCCATGTTCTTTGGACTTCCTCACAGCATGGCTGCCTCACTGTAGTTGAACTTTTCATAAGGAAGCTCAGGGCTCCATGAAAAAGAGCAAAAGTGTCATGGCTTTATATCTGCCAGCCTTAGAAGTCACCTGGAGTCAGTACTGCTGTAGTCTATTGGTTAAAGCAGTAACAAGTCTGTACAAAGAGGAAAGGATACAAATACTATCTATCAATGGGAGGAGTGTTAAAGAATTTTCAACTACATTTTACAATTGTCTCAGGGTTTCAACAACTCAATGGGTAGAGGACAGATGAATCATTTCTAACTCTCTTCTGAAAGCTCAAAACAGGCACTTTGTGGGAGACCTGACATTATATGTGAAAAAGGGATGTGCTGCTCACTCAGCAAGGCTCTAGTAAGTCTTTCCAGGTAACCTAGTGACCAGAAAGGAGACGTGGTTACAAGACGGCTTCCTAGACCTACCTGTTTGCTCAAGACGAGAGGAAAACTGCCTTTCAAGTATAGCTTGTCAATACACGTTGAACAATTGTTGGGGAGAACAAAAATCCTAAAGAGAGTCTCATCCCCAGAAGAAAATTAGGAATAATACTAAAACTAAAGAAACAAAACAATTATCGTTTATTAAGCTTTCTCATTTGCTAGGAACCATGCTAAGCGATTAAATTTCTTCATTATTTCACTGATCCTCAAAACTATTTTGTGAAGTTGGTATGACGGTTCCTGTTATTCAGATAAAAACAAAGTAGGCAGGGTCTGGCAATTTGCTCAAAGTTACACAACTAAATTTGCCACAGCAGATATCTGCACCCATGCTTTACTGACACCTAAGAACTCTGACTCTAGGAACTTTGTTTTGGTAAGAACTGGTAAATTCACAAGCCCTAAAACAGATACCAGGTGACTTTACTTCTGATGAGGCGTTAATCCTACAGCTTTAAGACAAGTAAACTAAGATTGACAGGGAAGATTCATGTG
The DNA here is from genome assembly GCF_028018385.1 of Neofelis nebulosa. Lineage (NCBI taxonomy): Eukaryota > Metazoa > Chordata > Mammalia > Carnivora > Felidae > Neofelis > Neofelis nebulosa. The sequence goes on from NC_080791.1 coordinate 92,956,635, forward strand.
CTTGGCAAATTTCGCCATTCAGGCAGAGCTTTATAGGAGTTCATTCTACTTTAAGGTTGAGAATTCATTCTACTTTAAGGTTGACAATTCTGTGCATTAAAAACTATCTCTCTCTCTCTCTCTCCCTTTTTTCCTGTTATAGTCTATAGGGCTCATTGTGGGTTTTGGTCCCATTTTCTTTGGAGTATTCAGGTTGCTATCATTGGCTAATGTCATTTGAGACCATTTGAAAAAGAGTAATTTGGAACATCACCTATTTATAATGAGTAAAGATTCAACCATTTCATATATAGTCCATTCTTTTATTTTTATACGTTGGGGAAAATAAAAAATTGTAAGTGGAGTACAAAAAGGCAAAGAACCTTCACATGGTGAATGTAAATAATCTTTAAGAACTGTCACCTGACTTATGGCCACACTACTGAATACTGATTGCTAATAGGTAGGAAATGGGAAGAGAATGTCACCAGTTACAACATAGTTTTTTAAGAGAACTGCATCATTCAGACGTGTAAGAAATTGGCATGGTTTACCGAGGGAGTTGACAGAATTTCAAACTTTTATTATGGTAAAAAACAAAACAAAACAAACACATGAAAAAATGCAAACAGTAAACACAGATCTACAACCTGTATGTTTTTAAGCTGCTATAACATTTTGTATTGATTTCTGTTTTCTTCTAGTTTGCCAAAGAAGCTACCAAATATAGTATCATTGAAAAACTCCCAACTCCAGTAAGAGGGAATGCAGAATTGTGAAATGACCAGATAAACAACCGAATAGCCAAATATCTGAGAGCTCACATGCAAACAGAGGGCAGGTGGGAGGGAAGAGCCACAGCCATACTCCCTGGAAGGAGCAGAAAAGCCTGATAGTTTATACAATACAGTCAGGGACAGGATGGAAATAAGGTGAGGGCTGGAGAATCGTGATTGCGCTGGTTGTGAATTCTCCTGCCTGGGATGTTCTTTATACTCACGCTCGGCTTCAGTTCTGACATTTATGCTTTGCTCATTCCATCCCTGTGAAAACAGGACTAACTCTACTTAATTAGAAAAGAAACCTAAGTAAGCACAGGCTTTTATTTTTCCTAAATGGGAAAGGGGATGCCATAGATAATTGTTTTGTCATCAAGGGAAGATCAAATTGCTGACCCTCTAATTATATTGGGCAAAATAACAACGGATCTTACTGATGGCTCTCCTAATTCTGGAGCTCAGAAATCAAATTAAAATGGGAGATATTATGCTTACGGGCTAATTTTCCCAGAGGTCATTATATTGGAGGCTTACAAAAGAGCTTTGTGACTAATTACTTTGCATTGTCTACTTCCTCAATATTAGAGCTGATATCATCTATCTACGTATAATCAAATCAGATCAATGTCAAATCAATGATCTGACAGAACCAAGAGTGAATTTCATGCGTAGTTGAGCCTGAACAAGCTTAAACATGCATATACTTCAAAATAAATATGCGATTGGTAGCATTAGCTTTCCTAGAATAGGATTTCTAGTTTTTCTGAAACTACAGTTATGCATAGTACACATAAATTTGCAGAAAAATGTAGTTCTTTATTCTCTAAAAGTGACATATCAACCTCATGGGTACTTCTGTCACGCCAGCACTGGATAAGAAAGGTACAAAGGAATCAAAGTTCATTTTCTTGAGTTTCATTTTATAATTTGAGATTATAACTAGGAGATTTTATAATTAACATTTTATAATTTTATAATTAGGAGATTAGTTTCTTTGAGATATATAGCCGGTGTTTCAATTCTCCTCCTCTTTCCCAGCTACTCTTCAAGGTAGCATCTGCTAGTATGAGGGGACTTACTGTGCACACACCATCCTATGAACAGGGTCTTAAAACTGACTTCAGTGTGTCGTGCTACTTTCTGGACTGATGACTCCTCAAGCAGTCCCAAGCCTGGGTACTCTATTGGTGTCAGCTGAATGATGTGACATGCAGCCTCAGGCTGGTCAGGGTGGGGCTCTGGCTGATCAGGCTCCATCTTAACTCTTCCTGCTGCTCTCCCTTGGTCCGGGTCTAGCAGGGACATCCACAGCCCCAGTGTAGGTGCCCTACTCTTTGGCCCTTGCCTAAAGGGCCCACCTTGCCCCTCATGTGAGCCCCGTGTTCTGTTAACCTTCTAATCCAGAGTTTGAACTACGTCCCATGCCACCATCACTCCTAAAAGAAAATGGATGCATCCGCTCTACCTGGGAATATCAGAAAGTGAAACATAGGCTCTCTTTCCACTTAACAATGATCTAAACCATTACCCGCCTTGGTGCAGCAATAATCTCTCTCAGTGGTCCATATTAGATAAAGGAAAAGCTCCTTGCCTTCAGGTTGGCCTCCGCTTAAAGAAACTCAGGTCACCTTCTTCAGGATGGGATTCTTATCCCCTGCTCTTCCATCCCAAAATTCTAGGGCGCTAGCCTCCTGACCTGGTTTTGGGTAAAATAGGGCTCCTATTTATATGATGTAAGATATTATGACCTGGTTCCAGGACTCGTTCTTGCTATGTGGAGAAAAATTTAGAAAATCCTTGACACCTCTTCTCAAATCTCTTCTCTCTTGTTCTAAAATCATTTTTTTGTGAATTCCAGTAGCTGAAGAGTAACCTTTATTACTTTTTGCATTTTACCAGTAATAATCCATCTCCTCCCTACCTGGGCCACCTCTGGTAGTAGAAAGGTATCTCAAGATTAGTGGGGAGAAGGACATGTAGACAAAATTAAAACTAGAAAGACATTAATAACTTCAAAACTATTAACTCCTCATGTTGTCTAGTTTCCATTTTCTCCCCTTCCCCCTCTCTAAGGAGATCCATTTTCTTCACTTTGATGTTCTGCTTGGTTCTTCAGGAGGCTGACCTCTATACACTGCATCGTATATACCCCCTTGCTCTGCAGTGTCCAATGTCTTTAAGCTAGTGGATATTACCACAGGGAGATTGCAGAGGAAAGGAAGAATAATTTGTTTTCCCTCAACCTCCATGTTTCACTGTGGCTGGCAAAGTCTCCATTCCCTGTAGTCATGGTTCCATAAGCTCATTCTTTTCCTTGACTCCAGTTACAACTGTATTTCTCTTTGGTACTTTAGGTCTAGGGAGAGAGATTGTGGTTAGGTCCTTGGTGCCTCACTATTATTTGTTTAACCCAGTCTTCCCGAATCTAAGTAGTTCATCTAACGTTTTACTCTAAACCTTTTGAACTTCCTATGTATTTCTTACTGGAATTCTTAATAGTAGGCCACTTTACACTGCCTATTGAAATAATTCATTAATTTTTTAAACAATTATGTTTGGAAAAACTACTCTATCTCAGGCATAAATCTCAGTGATAAGGATAAAAAAAGAAAAAAAAGTCCTTTATCTGAGGGAAATGTTATATCCTAATGGGAGAGACAGCTAAAACACACTAAGTTTACCATGTGTTAGTGGTAATAATTTCTATAAAGAAGATTTAAGAAAGGATGGAAGTGGATAAAAAGATGATGGGAGTGGAATGCAATTTTCAAAAGCTGATCAGAAAAACCCTCACTAGTACAGTGAGGCATGAAGAGAATGAGAAGATGGTGTAAACTGAATTATGTTCTCCCCAAATTCATAGGTTGAAGCCTTAACCCTAATTGACTGTCTTTGGAGATAAGGCCCTTAAGGGGGTAATCAAGTTTACACAAAGCCTTAATGATGAGTCCCTACTCCAACAGGACTGATGTCTTTACAGGAAGAAGAAGAAACATCAGGAATACACATGCCATGTGAGGACATAGCAAGATGGCAACTATCTACAAGCCAAGGAGGGAGTCCTCAGGAGAAGCTGACCACACTGATATCTAGATCTTGGACTTCCAGCCCACAGAACTGTCACAAAATAAATTTCTATTATTAATGTCTGTGGTATTTTGTCATGGCATCCCTAGAAAATTAATATAGGGAATAAGCTGTGGGATATTTAAAGTTAAACCATATCAGGCAGAAGGAATGATAAGTGTAACAGTCCCAAGATGAAAGGATCCTTGGCAGATTCAAAGCACAGTACAGAGGAAATGTCCCTAGAGTAGACAAGTGAGAGAATACCAGGAGGTGAGGTAAAAGAAGTAATAGAGGTCCAGATCACTGATGACACAGAAGTAATAAAGGTCCAGATCACTAATGACACGGTAAACTTTGACTCAGTGAGCCAGGAGGCTCTGACAGTTGAATTAGGAATGTACAAGTAAGGAGCATGGGAGGAAGGGGGTCAATAAAGAAGCAACTGCAATAATTCAATGAGACATGAAGATGACTTGGATAGGATATTAAAGGGTAGAAATGGTAAGAAGTGGTCAAATTTTAGATCAAGTGTGAAAGTCAAGCTAATAGAGTGAGTTTTCTTTCAATGGATTAGACGAATTGATTTAACTTAATTTAATTTAATTTAATTGGGGATTAGACGAATGCCCAAACCTTTGGCCTGAGCAACCAATATATGACATTTACATTTACTAAAATGGAAGGAGAATGGAAAGAATACATTTTGTTCAGGGCAAAATAAAGGATTTGGATATGGGCATGGTTAGCTTGAATTGCCATGAGGCATCCAAGTGCAGATGTAAAGTAGGCAGTTGGTAATATGATTCTAAAATTCAGGAGAGTGTGTGTGAGGGGGAGGTGAAGTATAAAGTATTTATGTAAAGTGCCATGGTAATATACAGTGAGTGCAGCAAAGATAAATCAGACATTGCACCTGTCTCCAGTAAACATACGATTTTAGTAGAGAGTACATATATAGTAAAGTTTTGGTGATTCTATGAAAAGTTACCATGAGGGAGAAGAGTGTATTATGGCCACAGGTATTTTCCTGGAATTGTTTGCATGTCTTTTATATATTCAAGGTCTAAATTATATTTATAAAAACAAAGTTGATAAAATGTATAATATTTTGACTTTAATGCCTATTCATTTTTATATTATATATCTTGTTTGTTTTATCCATTACTGATTATAGAAAAAAACATTTAAAATATAAAATCAACTAAACCATTTCCTACTGAAATTTTCTCTCATGCTTTTAAGGCTTTTATTGTTTCCATATATAGTAATTACATATACCATAGGACAATAGCCAGTTAAACTAAGCTAGGATGATATAATACTCCATACAGAAAATTTTCCATAAGGTGTGGGAGGGGGCCATGAAGTGGGAAGTTTGGTGGTAGGAATGCAATGAACATAATGTAGGAAACACTTTCAGACTCAAAATCTTGGCTAAACTAAAACATTTATCTTTGAGTTATACAGAACTCTCACCAAGTTTTCAATTAATTATGCTTGAGATTCAGATTTCTGAGATCTAATATTACTCCCAAGGGTGATCTTTACCTAAGTATCATCATTTTCTTTGCACTAGTTTCCACCCTAGTCACACCCATCCTCCTTCACCAAGCAGGTATAAGATTTGTAGACCTTGGGGCGCCTGGGTGGCTCAGTTGGTTAAGGGACTGACTCTTGATTTCTGGTTAGGTCAGGATCTCATGGTCCTGAGATTGGGCTCCGTGCTGGGGTGCAGTCTACTTAAGACTATCTCTCTCTGTCTCTGTCTGCCCCTCCCCTGCTCAGGTTCTCAAATAAAATAAAATAAAATTAAATTAAATTAAATTGAATTAAATTAAATTAAATTAAAAAAAGATTTGTAGATCTTAACAGCAGTTAATCTACAACCAGTTGATTTAACCAAGCAAAATCAAAACTTTCTAGTTTGAATATTTCTAACCATTTTGAAATTTATACAATTTAAATTTCTAAAGTTATGATACTAGATATATTTGACAGTAGGTGTATTAGTAGGGGATCTACCGAAGAGCGGAGTCTGATACAAGGACATTGGTGCAGGTAGATTATTTGGAAAACTCTCTGAGAAACTAGGAGTGAAGGATCAGGAAAAGTGAGTCAGGGAAGGAGTAGAAGTTCATATGAGGCTGGGTTATGGAGGGCATTGGTATAGGCAAAAGGGTCTTGATTCCGCCAGTGTCTCAGAGAAGATAGGATTGTTCTATAATTTTCTGCATAACAACAAAGGTCTGACATATCATTCAAAATGAATGTGACATATGTCATCAAAAGTCACTGCTACACAAGCTGTCAAAATACAACCGTTTGTTTCATGTTTCTGCTGCAAAAATAAAACTACTTTCTGGGACCACAAGAAAATGATAGAATCACAGTAAACTAGAAAAACCATCAACTCCAACAAAAGCCTTCTAGTTTCTGGTCTTGCCCAACTAAAATTCAGAGTGAACAATTCTAAAGTTAATTCAGAAGCTCATCAAGGCTGCTAAAGCTTTCTTTATTGTCACTATGTCACGTAAACATGTCATCTATGACAATCCTGATCTAGCTTTTGCATCTCAGGAATTACATGCAAACATTTAAAGACAGGGATATCAGAGAAATATGATAGCTATTGGGTAGGCAGTCAACACTGTCTGCCACACGATAGACCTCACCATATTTATCTGTTTAATGATCTATTTAATGATATAAATTTGACAAGATTAAACTAGTAACAAAAATATACTTTCATTTACAACAGATAAAATTTGATGCCAATGCAAGAAACATTTACTTCTTGACTTGAAGAACGGATTTGCATTTCATGTCACTATCTTTCTTCCCATGCCATTTTCATGGATATTTTGATAGCTCTAAATCCAAATACAGATAATCCTATACGTCACACCCCAAATGAAATTTAAAAGCCCAACACTTAAAGTCTCTCTTAACCATTATGAATGGATGTGTTCCTTATTCATTATCTCTTCCAAGGCCCATATTAGCTTCTACCAGACATGTATATTTCAAATAAAGCTAAAGCAAAAAGCTAGACAGTCATCTGCAGAAAGGATGAGCAAGCTTATTTATGATTCATTTGCCTTTTTAATCTGGGTTCTCCATTGGAAGTCTCTGATACTGACAGTTTGAATAGATAAATGGGACAACTGTGGTCATTACACAGAGATATACTCCAGCGCATCAGAATATTCTTGTCTCCTCTTTTAATTTACATAATTTCTAAATGTGCTAAGAATGGAAAGCATTGTTCATTGATGGCAGTTTTTACTATAGAACAATCAGCAACACAAACAAATTTTGGCTTAACCAGAGTTGTGAAAGTGATTGCTGTAATTTTTTTTTTTTTTTCTGTATGTGCCTTGTCAGAAACTTTTCTTTTGAATGCAGCTGTTTCCATCAAATGTTCACCCACAGGAACATTTAAAAGTGGCCTTAAGCAGGCCATTCTCTGAGGATTTGAGTTTTTATATCAAAGAATCAGGGAGAGAGATAGTTACAGGGAAGAGGAAAAATTGGGGGCTGGGGACACAACAAAGAGGCAAGTGGTCATTACAGAGATGAAGACCTACCCTGATTATCTCCAAGTATAGAATCAAAAAGACAGAGGGAGAGGGATGCTTTCCCTTAAAAGGGGAATAAAGTGGGGAGAAAGAGAAAGGGTAAAGGAAAAGAGAGCAAGAGGCAGAGAGAATGGAGAATGGAAGAGAGAGAATGAGATGGAAAGTACACAGAAAAGATAGAATGCGAGAAAAATGAGTAAGGAAGGGAAAAAGAGTGAAAGGAAAAGAAAAAAGAAGGAAGGAGGAGAATGAAGGGAAGTATACAGATGGGCAGGCAGGCAGGGAGGAGGGGAGAAGACCAGCCTTGTGCTGATATTCAGACCTTAGTGTGCCCAGGATGCGGGAGATAGGTAATAGGCAACAAAGCTTCTGTATATTTCCTCCCTTCATTGATAGTAACACATAATATCTGCATGTTATCATGTGCTGCTTAAATATATCATCAAGCAAAAACACTATCCTCATTGAGGTTACATCTTACTTCTCTGGTAGTGATTTTTTTTCCCCCAGATGGCATAGAAAAAAGGGTAAGACCCAAATCGGGAAAGCTCTCTGGGTTCCATAGACCCTCTCTTAACTTTTAAAAACCAAAGGATAGGGACACCTTGGTGACTTAGCTGATCAAATGTCTAACTTCAGCTTAGGCCCTGATCTCAGGGTTTGTGAGTCCACTTCCTGTCTGCTGTAAGCACAGAGCCTGCTTCAGATCCTCCCAGTCTATCCACCCCTCCCCTGCTCACACTCTTTCTCTCAGAGACAAATTTGATAATCTCTCAGGATAATCTTGAATTCTTTCTCTTTAAGAGTTCCTAAAGAAGACTATGTGTATAGGCTTTAAAGAGACATTCAGTATGGGTAGTATCAGAATTTCTAAAAAGCACACCCGAATGACATCTACACATTTAAATTAAAATGTTTGGTAAGGACATTGAATGGTTCAGTAGAAGGAGCACAAATGTTCAAGTTCTAAATTACCTGGGTTCTTGTTTTGGCTTGCTGTTGGAAGGAAGGTGAACAAACAACAAGGCTTTGGCACCTCTAACTGCTCCATCAATGCAACGTCATTAACACCGCTAATCTCAGAGATGTGAAGACTTGATGGTATGATGTAAGCCTAGCAAGCTTCCTAAGTGCAAATCGCCACACTAGATACTAGGACGTGGCTTTTCAGATTTCACCTGGATAATTAAAAAATCTTTTATCTTATTTTATGTTCTGGTGTGGGGGGCAGGGTTTAGTAAAAGATGCTTTATGCTTAGAAATTTCTCTGTTCCTAGATTTTATTATCTCTTTTTATCACTGGGCAAATTGTCATGAGCTGAATTGTGAGAGAGCTGTGGTTTAATTCACATTGCTGTGTATATACTTAAACACCTGTCTTCTCCCATAAAGTACAAACTTCTTTAGGACAGGGATTCTGTATTACAGTTCTTTCAATTTCCCACAATACCAAGGATATCACAGTGCAGGTAGAGAAATTGTTGATAAATTGCTAAAGGGTCCTCTTACTAATTCTATCTGAGATTAGAAAACCAGAGAATTTATCACCCAGTCTACTGGACAGTTTTATCTGAATTTTGGAACAGTCATAAGCTAACCCCAAAATAGTCTTATTTAGGGCCTTATTCCAAATTATTACTCAAGTGCAATTCAGTCTGCCTCCTTATAATATACCAGATCAAAAAGAAAGCATGTACTCCAACTTCTTCAAGTCAGATTGCAATTGATAGATGTTCCTTTAGAGCGTGAGGTGCATACAGAGGAATGACAATTTCTGGAAACACTGAAAGGCACATAGGTTTTGGAGAATATTGTCCTATCTTATATAGGAACAAATATTAAAAAGTTCAAGTAGATCCCAATCAAAACAAAGATAGAGACACCCTATCATGTTTCCTGTATTATAAATATATAATATAGGATTTAAATGGTTCCTAAAAATGTGACTTTATATTATTTAAATTATATTTAATAAATATAATTGCTAATTAAAATTATTTTCTTTTTAATTAAAGTATGACAACTCTATGGGGTATTTTGCATTACTCTTTTGCTATTTGAAAAAGAAGAAAAATATGGTTATTGGTCTTCATGGCTTGTATTTTTTTTTTGCAGATACAAAAATTATAGTTAATAGTTATTTCTAGGTAAAAGATAAAGAAAATATTGTTTTCAACATTTGCACACCCTTTATATTATATTAATTTATTTTTTAATACCTTATATTTTAATTTCTTATTTTTTATGGACAGTTTCTGTTTGTTTTGAAAATTTACCTGTCATTAATTTCTAGTTCATCAGTGACATAATGGAAGCACACAATGAGAGCACTAGAAATGGAGTCAAGAATGCCTCCAAGTCAATCCTGTTGATGATGAGACCACACGATGTGACCTTGGCAAACTTCTATGTACACTGAGCACAGTTTTCTCATCTGTCAGCCTCATAGTACCATCCTGAAGATTAAATGGATATAAATACAGAAGAAACTTTGCAGAAACCCAGATATTTTCATTTATAAAGGCACACTTACACTTTAGTATGATGACAAATATATATCTCTAGCTAGTGTTTACTTATCTCTAATCTTTTGAAGTTTAAATAAAAGAGTAGCATATTCATAAGCTTGTGGATCCAATTTAACACGAAGACTCCCTCAAGCAAACACAACACTACACTTTTTTTTCCTCTTGCAAAATTGATACCTCCTGGAAACATAAATTTTTGTGTGTGCATATTTACTTCTACCGTGGTTTGTCTTCAGTAACTTAAAATTATTTTCATCAGAAATGCTGCATAATTTTAAGTTTAGGAATTACAGCTATCTAGTTTAGAAAAAGTAAGGGGGCACTTTCTCTTAGTCTGTTCCAGCTGCTCTAACATAAATACCATAGAGGAGGTGACTTAAACAGCACACATTTGTCACTGATCTGGAGGCTGGGAAGTCCAAGATCAAAATGCCAGGAAATTTGTTGTCTGGTGGGGCCAGCTTCCTGACACATGGACAGTGATCTCACTCTGTCCTCACATGTCAGAAGGCATGGTGGGGTTCTGGCACTAATTTCAGTTTTAAGGCCTTTTCCTCAAGACTTAATCACCTCCCCAAAGCCCTATTTCTTCATACCATCACATTGGAGCTCAGGATTTTGAGATAAGTTTGGTGGTGGTAGTGGGAACGTACATTCAGTCCATAACAGGATTAAAACTGTATTACTGGCTAACAACCACTGATATTAAATTTTTGGTAAATGCATCATTTGTTGGTCTTCTCCAGTGTATGGATCTCATTTAGTCTTTAAGATTTAAGATTTAATTATTCTACTCAAATTCTAATCTCACATGTCATGGGAAGTGTAGTTGGCCCCAACATTTCTAGACATTATTGGGGTCTATCTTTATACTTCTGTCTTTTATTCCTGCCTGTACTGAATTACTAATTTTCACCCATTTGCTTTTCATATGTCTTGAACCATTTCTGCAGTCTCCCATCCCAGGGTACTAATCTAAATCCTATCTCCCCCAAAGTTCCAAGACCTCTAAAGTGTATTTTGACAGGTTTCATAAAAGTTGTGCTTAATAACAGAGTTGAAAGTGATGAGTTGGAGGAGAGAAACATTATGCATGTTAAAATGTGGCAACTCTTTTTTTTTTTTTTTTTTTTTTTTTTAATTTTTTTTATTTTTTGGGACAGAGAGAGACAGAGCATGAACGGGGGAGGGGCAGAGAGAGAGGGAGACACAGAATCGGAAACAGGCTCCAGGCTCTGAGCCATCAGCCCAGAGCCTGACGCGGGGCTCGAACTCACGGACCGCGAGATCGTGACCTGGCTGAAGTCGGACGCTTAACCGACTGCGCCACCCAGGCGCCCCAAAATGTGGCAACTCTTGAACATGACTTAACATTGGACTCTATCATCAACAATAACAAGAAATGCGAACACTTATAAAGACTTTCCAGGGGCGCCTGGGTGGCTCAGTCAGTTAAGCATTGACTTCAACTCAGGTCATGATCTCTTGGTTCATGAGTTCCAGCTCCATGTCAGGCTCTGTACTGACAGCTCAGAGGCTGGAGCCTGCTTCAGATTCTGTCTCCCTCTCTCTCTGCCCATCTCCCACTCTGTCTCTCTGTTTCTCTTAAAAATAAAGATTAAAAAAAAAAAAAACAACTTTCCATGTGCCAGTCAGTCTGAATAGTAAGGCAGAATCACATCCCCAGAACCCAGTTCAACCACAGCATCACAAATGGGGACAACAAGACCACAGAAAGTGCTTCATGAAGCTATGCAAGGAATTACACATGGCCATATGGGAATTATCCTAGCCTAAAAATCAGAACCTGAATCTACAGAGCCTATGGATCTAACTACAAATCTACAAATTGAAGGGATAGAGGAATAGTTCAAACAATCCAGTCAAGAAGCAATAAGTCAAACACAAAATATGGAACATTCCATGAAACAAATTTACTTCTCTGACAAATAAAAACTTAAAAGCTAGAGGGAGGAGCACTGTTATAGATAGATTAAAAGAGATGTGAAAAACATAATAAGCACATAATAAGCACATGAATGTTTGAAACTTGTTTGGAAATTGACTTGCACCAAGCAAGTCTAAAATAAACTCTATGAGCCAACTGGGAAAATTTAAATATGAGCTGGATGTTAGATGGTGTTAAGTAATTAATGTTGATGTTTTTAAAGATTGATAGTCATGTTAGTTAACGAAGAAAGAGAAGTCCATATCAGTATATATGTCTTTATAAAAGAATGAAATATATAAAAAATATGAATAACATAGTGTCTGGGATTGCTCACAAATCCTCCAACAGTTACAAAAAAAAAAAGATTTGGGAGGGAGGGATACATGAAACTAAAAAATGTTTATACTTGTTGAAGCTGAATGAAATGTACATATTTCATTATAGTATTATTTCTGTTTCTTTTATAGTTTGATAATTTCATTTACAAAAAGTTTTTTTAATTAAATGGCCCCAGGGAAATCTTACACACAAACTACCAATAATAGAAATTTAGGACAATCTATGGTGAAAACTGTCTTCTACCAATATTTTACATGAGCTGGATGTCTCATGCTAATATTAAGCTACAGCATACAATTTACATATTACCTTTTCAAGATTTAATATTCTATCATATTAATATTTGTTAAATTACTAACATATACATAAAAATAAGAAAATTAGGGATATAAAAATATGAAAATAAATTATATACTGTCTCATCTTAGGGTCTTTTATATTTTATCATATTTGTAATGATATGATACAAATAGTTTTGATAATTATATTTGAATGCTATTTGATGAGTGAAAAATTTAAAAAAATCTGCTGAGAGTTCAGCAGAATGCATGAGGAAATGAAGAGTCATGAAGATACCTAAGTAGGATGGCAATATAGGTGAAGTAGTGAAAGAGAATCTGTTTTAATCATTAATGGAGTTAGGAGTCAAGCAAGCAAAAATTGAGTAGATAAAAGAAAGAAGAGATAATTGGAAAGCCTATATAAAAGTACATAAAAGTAATCTCACGGGCCATAGTAACATGATTAGCCTAGGAAAAAAATATAATAAAAGTTTCATTAGTGACATCGTTTATCTGATTTAGAAAAAATATATATATTCCAGAGATTCCAATGATAGTCCACTCACAATGGAGTTTGGTTGGGGAATCTTACAGAGTTGAAATCAATATTCATTCATCCACCAAATTTATCAAACATCTGGGCTCTCCAATGTGCTGATTGTCTTAGGCAAAACATTTATGAAACAATATTGAAGTTGAAGGCTAGTATCTATTGCAGAGAGTTGTGGTCAAGATTAAAAGGAATAAAGTACATTTTATGTATGCCCCAAACATACTAACAATGAAAAATGTCATTAGTTATTATGGTCATAAATATTATTAGTTACCATTTGTCTGCTTTGTGTTGAAGACACAAAGATGAGTCAGTCTTTAACACCTAGCGGATATCCAGTGGAGCAAGGGTTCTAGCAGTGTGAAATATTTTCAGATTAATTTGTTGAAAACTTCAAAGCTTGCTCATACACCCACACATTTTTAAACGAAACTGGGAAATAAGTTATCTCCCCTTTCCCCTTCTCTAGTCCTATGGCAGAATCCTCTTGGCAAGTAGGCAGAATAAATTAATACTTTCTTGAGCTGGGTGCGTTTGTTATGAATATGAGAGTAACGGAAGCTCCTGGGCTATGACTTGAATAGTCTGGGCCTCAGTTTTCAATTATTGGAGTCATCCTCCTCAGGGAAGTCACTAGGCTACCCTGGGTATAAAAGTTTATGAAGCAAGAAAGATGAAGAGGGGCTTCATTGTTAATGCATGCCTACTAGAGACAAAGTGGCATCATTAAAACTGAAGCTTTTTACAGTTATAATTTCTCCAGGCTTATCCGTGGTAAAAACCAACATTTTCACTGGAGCTTATTTCCTGCTCGTCTAATTGGAAGTCCCTTGTCAGTATCTGTTTCTGAAGCATCGGTGGTGTGGTGAAAATGATGTTGAGGGCTGGATGACTGGGCTATATTAGCACTCATAGGACATTTATTTAATTTTTATTAAAGTAAGTCACTCAGGCAAATCTTTCTTTCTTTTTACATTAGCATTTCATGAAGAACATATCAAGATTAAATAGCATATATATATTTGTAAAAAGGATAATGAACTCAAAACAGTTTAAGTTGTGTGTGTGTGTGGGCATGTGTGTGTGCTTGGACTGATATGAAATTATTGGAGACTTAGACAAAAATCATTCAATTAAAAAAAAAAGTCAGATACTCAGTGTGGTTATTCCTAAAATTGGACAGTTGCCCAATTTATTCTTTCCATGTCAATATTTCTTCATACTCAATCTTACTTAATAAACAGAGCCCACTTTCAAAGGGAGAGTTTTCTTGTGGTTTTATCAGGCATGTCTATGTTTTGTCAATTGATGTTAAAACTAAGAGTTGCAAAGTGCCATCTTTGCGTCCTACCTCATAACACTATCCTCATTCGATAGAAATGTCACAATATTCAACAATGGTTTGTTATCATTTAGATGTTGGAAACAAGATTCTAAATTCGGTATAAATACTGAAGGCCATTAAAAACACTGAAAATAAAACTATTTTTCCATCTTTATGTATGGAGCTGAAAGCCTCTTGAGAGCCCATCTTCTTCCAGGTTCTTAAGAGAAGGCCTTCTAATTGCCTTATCGACTCAAAAGAAACGAGAAAATTAGGGTACTACATATAAACTATTATCTCACTGTATTCATTTCTTATGCTTTGTATGCATTATCACAGTTTAGGACAACATCCCTCTATTATCTCCTAATTGCTGTAGGCCAGAATTCCAGGCAAGCTCAGTAGGGTCTTCTGCTCAGGATCTCACCAGGCCACAATTACATGATTGTATGGCTAGTCTTTCTAGAGCATCTGAAGAGCAATCTTTTTCCATGTTCATTTATGTTATTGACAGAATGCAGCCCCTTGTGTTAGTTAGAATAAAGTCCCCATTATGTTACTCTTTGTCAATTGGAAACAAAGGGGTAGCTGGCTGGGGCTCTCCTCTGCTCCTTAAAGCCAATTGCATTTCTTCTAACATTGCTCTTTTCATCTTGAGAGCCAGCATTGTCAAGTTCTTGTCACATTTCACATCTCCCTGACTTCCCCTTCTGCTTGCATTCAAGGGCTAGTGTGATTAGGTCCATTTGGATAATCTCCCTTTTATTGTATAAGTAAGGGTACTCAAGGGATGATAGATTTTTTAAAAAGTAAAACCATTAGTCAGGTATTACTTTCTGCACACCTTCTACCTTAGACATGCCCAAACTTACATTTTATCAGAATATACACTGCTTAAGAATATAGCTTTGGAATTAAGTAGGCCTGGATTCAAGTTCAAGTTTAATTATTTAATAATTGTATGATTTCTGAGCCTCAGTTTTCTTTGTCCCTAAAATAAACACAATTATATCCCCTATTTTGTAGGAATGTTGTATTGACTACCTGACAGAAAGCATGGCAGTTAATACAGTAACTGACATACAGGAAGCATTCGAAAAATGATTCTCACACATTGTAAAGTCTTGCCAACAGAAATGATGTTCATTCAGCAACTCCCCTAGTACATCTCCCCCTAATATACTCCATTCCAACCCTGCAGTTTACTTGTTTCTCCCCTAAAATCTTAGATTTTCCTATCCTAAATCTCCTAAATCCTAAAATCCCTGAAGTATCTGTATGGAGTGAGTGTTCACCTCTGGAACTTTTCAAGAATGGCAAGAAGTCTGCTGCAGACCTATGCATCTGTTCACAGCCTGTGTAACTTGTAATAAGCAGCATGCATGTCTTGCCAAACTCATTCAAAAGCTCCACATTCCAAGTTTTCCTGAATCCAAATTAGGATGTCTTGAGTATGCTAAATCTTTAGTGTTGGGCATGTGATATCTCACCTACCAATGGGACAGTTGTCTATAAACTCCAATGCAGTAGCAATTAAAATCTAGTTCAACAGAGTTGAATATGGAAGGTTTTATTTACAGAATGTTTTTTTTCTTTCTTTCCCAAAAGAATGGAAGGAAAACTACCCAGCCCCATTTATTCACCTTCTATTCATTTCGTCTCTAAATCTGGAAAAGTGAGAGAAGAAAATGTCATCAACACTAATGTGCTGTAAATCTTGACTTTAGAATTCTGACTCCTGACCTCATGGAGATCATTTATTCAGCACCAGGGATCTCTCATCTTCTCTATAGATCCGCTTCTTCCTGATCACTGATCACTGTTCACTTTTACTCCTGTGAGTCACAATTACATTTCCTATTGCTGCGCTGATTATACTGAGTATTTTAAGCTACCAATTTAATTCAAATGTTTATTAAACTCTTTCTGGGGAAAGAAAATTAAATTATTTTAGTAAAACTAGACCTTTATTAGTACACCAGTAAGCATGTAATGCTTATTACAGCTCAGAGATTTCAACAAATGCCTTTTAACTGAACTTGTTTCGTAGCTGTCCCTTAGCAATTTTGTTAAATTCGGTGGTAATTAACAATTAGGCACCTAGATGAACTGGGATGAGCACTAGTGAATGATAGGTGCATTAACTGTGGAAATGCTGACAATGAGGTAAGGAAATATGTAAATAGACTAATGAAAATGATGTTTACTTTCAGTGATCTCACCCATGCCCATGGATTCAAAGACCACCCATATGCTAGTAACTCCCAAATTCATATCCCTTGCCAAGATTTTTCTGAGCTTCAAGCTACTTGAACTCTTTAATGTCTTATAAGCATCTCGAGTTTAATATACAAGTAATAATATTTAAATATTTCCTTCAAAATATATTAATCTCGGGGTGCCTGGGTAGTTCAGTCTCTTAAGCATCTGACTCTTGATTTTGGCTCAGGTCATGATCCCAGGGGTATGGGAATGAGCCCTGCATGGGGCTCCACACTCAGTGTGTGCTTGGGATTTTCTTTCTCTCTCCCATTGCCCCTCCTGTCATTCCCACTCATAGCTCTCTCTAAAAAAAATATGTGTATATATATATATGTGTATATATATACATATATATATATACACATATATATATATACACATATAGATGTATATATGTATATATATATACACTATATATCTATATCTATATATATCTATATGTATATATATCTATCTATATAGTGTATATCTATCTATATAGATAGATAGATAGATAGATAGATAGATAGATAGATAGATATACTATTTATCTCTAGTTTTTCTCAACAAAGAGAGAGAGACAGATCCATGAAGTTAATCACTTGATTGAAAATCCGGTGAATCTTCCTTGATTTCTATATTTCTATCACTCCTAATATTGAGCATACAATCAAGTGGTATTGACTTAACCTTGACAGGATACTCTGAAATTAATGGAATAAATAGACTCCCTCCTTTTACCCTCAACACCCTACAAGTCAGTCCTCAAACAGCATTCCAGGGAGATTCTTATAAAACATACATTAGGTGGTACTAACTCATAATCTCCAATGGCATTATAACTGACTTGGAATAAAATGCAAATCTTTAACTCTAGTTTACCAGACACTGTAAGATTAGTCCCCTATTATGCCACTACCCCTCTTGTTTCTTACCTTTAGTGCATTGTCCTTCATCCTGGGCCTCAAACACACCAAGCCTACTTCTGTACTGTTGTCTTTGTGCTAGTTCTTTCCTCTTCCGGGGAGGTTCTGCCTCCAAATCATCTCCTGGTTGGCTCCTTCATGCTTTTCAAATCCTAGCTTAACATGGCTTCTGGGACTGGGAGGTCTCCTCTAAATATTCAGGTACCTCCTAAGACATTCTTTTCATATCACCCTGTGATTACACTCATCTTTACCTGATATTTAACTGCTTTTGTATTCGCTCATCTATTGCTGTCCAGTCCCCTTTCCCTGCTAGCAACAGGATAAAGATCCATTATTCCATTATTATCAAGGACTTAAAAAAATCTTTCCTCTTTAGTGTATGCATTATCTATAACAGAGACAAAAAGTATCTTTTCAAATTTATAAAATATAATTATTATTTCAAAAGTTCTACTTCTTCCATTTTCTTTTTCTTTTAAGTGGACTTTACAGCCAACTGTAAAGTGGGGCTCAAACTCACAACCCCGAGATCAAGAGTCACACACTCTACCAGACCAAGCCAGCCAGGCATCCTGACTTCTTCCATTTTCTAATTCTTATTTTGACAAAAAAAAAAAAAAAAAAAAAAAAAAAAAAAACCCTAGATCCAGAAGCTGAGAAAGGTAACTGAATGCTACATTCCTCTTTGTATAAGTTTTCAGTCATGGGTTAAAATAAAGTTAGCTTCTTTATCTCTGTATTCAAAGTGTTTTGTGTTCTTTGTTCAACCTACACTAATTCTCTCTACTTCCCTTATATTACTTGTATTCTATTCAACTAAACTATACCATGTTCTCTCAGCTATTCTTTTGTGCTATTATATCCACAGACATTTGTTTTTACTGGTCTCTTTTTTCTGGAATGCCCTTCTCCCTTTTGCCCCACGTTGATAGTTTCAATCTTCAAAAATAACTCCACTGCTACCTAAAATAGAGTGAACTTATTCTCAAAATATTAATCACAGACATTTGGTCTTGGAAAACTCACACTTCTGGACCTCAGTTGCCTCCTCTTTGATTAAGAGGTGACTGAAATCTATTCTGCCTTTAATAAATCGGTTACATATATGCTGCTTGGCCTGAAGGACTCAATTATAAACTATTGTAGAGATGATCTAAAAATCCACAGTATTTGATTCATTATACAATGATTTTTTTTTAAAGAAATTGTTGTTGAACATCACAACTATTTAGAATGTATAAAAATAAGTCTTTTTAACTTCACTCTCAAGGACACAACAATTAAATAATTTTCAAAAAGATCTTCAAATTAGAAAGTAAAGGTTAGAAAAAACAATAAGCCAACACTACTAAAGGATTTTTTAATCAGGATACATTATTCGTATTTTGAGTATGTTACATTTGTAAATTATCCTCAAAGAGGAAAACCTGGTGGAGTTTTAAAGAACAGCAAAACAGTAGCAAATGTTATTTTCTGGAAATTCTTTTAGCTTTATTGTACATACATGAATACTACCTAAGCCATATCTCCTGGATAGCATACTACTGTTAATTTTTCCTGCCTATCACACTATTTAATTTTATTGTTTTGTGAAAAATAACCTGCATTGATTTCAGAAATTATTTAAAGGAATTATTTTCTTAACCTCCAAAGTTAGTTTTATCTAGGAAAACATGGGAGCTATAATATTCTGTACCTTTATGTTTGTTTGGGGATAACTTCTGAAGAAATACAGTTTTCTTCTGGGACCTAACAACAAATTCAAAATAAAATGTAAAAAATATGTACTATTTGTAGTAGGACAAAAATACCATAAACCTAGGAATAAATATAACAAGTGGTGTGAAAGATTTCTATACAGAAACCCATAAAGCTTTCAGTTCTATGAAATGTGAGATTTATCAGATTTATTAGTTGGAAGACAATATTTTCAATTTGACATTTCCCCCCAAATTTAGATTTAGTTTAGTTTTAATCAAAATCCAAAAGGGAAACTGGGAGTACTTGATAAAGTGGACATAAAGTTTATTTTGAAATATAAATGTACAAGAAGAGACAAAATATTCTTTAAGGGAAAGTGGTAAGATGAGAAGACTTGCTTTACTGAATGTCAAGACTAATTATAAAACTACAACAAGCATAACAATATGGCACTGGCATAAAGACAGAGAATTAGACAAAGTGTACAGAATAAAAACTCAGATACAAACTCACTTATCTGTGGACGCTTAAATGTATTACTGCAAAATGATAGAAAAATAATAGTGTTCTCAATAAAGTTTGCTGAAAAGTTGCCTATATGAGATAAAAAATGAATTAATCCTAGTGCAGATTTCTAGAAAAAATTAAATTGTGGTAAGTTTTCTAAATATGTTTAAAGTAATGTTAAAGTAAAAATAACATGAATTTTATGAAATTATTTAATTAAAATATACATATTTTATTTTAGAGAGAGAGCACACAAGTTGGGGAGAGGGGCAGAGGGAGAGAGAAACAGAGAGAATCTCAAGTAGGCTGGATGCTAAGTGTGGAGCCCAACATGGGGTTCAATGTGGGCTTGATCCCATGGCCCTGAGATCATGACCTAAACTGAAATTAAGAGACTGATGCACAACCAACTGAGCCACCCAGGCACCCCAGTAAAATATATTTTTGATTTCAGGATAGACAAAAGCTTTTTCTTAAGCAGTGCCTGGGTGGCTCAGTCCATTAAGCCTCAGGTTCTTGGTTTCGGCTCAGGTCATGATTTCACCGTTTGTGGGTTCAAAGAGCCCTGAACTGGACTCTGCACTGACAGTGCAGAGCCTGCTTAGAGTTCTCTCTCTCTCTCTCTCTCTCTCTCTCTCTCTCTCCCACTCCCTCTCTGCCCCTCCCCTGCTCACTCTCTCTCTCAAAATAATTTTTTTAAAAAAGCTTTCTCTTAAGACACAAAGAGATTTTTTTAAAACTTAATGGGAAAAAAAATTTAAAAAAAATAAAATAAAAACTTGAATTCATCAAGGGACTCCTGTTAAGAAAATGAAAATGCAAGCCACAGAGTAGTGGAAATTATTAGAAACAAATTTAACTCACAGGCTGTGTTTATATGTATGCGTGGGTACCCACACATACACATATATGTATGTATACATAGACACATATATTTCATATATCTCTAGTATGTATGTATGCATCCCACAAATCAATTTAAAATAAAGAAAACCTAGCAGATAAATGGATAAGATTCAAACTGAGATTTTACAAAAATGTGCATCAGTGACTATAGCTATGAAATCAATAATGTTTATAACATAAACGGAAGGCAACACTAATGCCCATTAGTAAGGGAATGGATAAATGGAATATTCACATACAGATCTAATACATCGATGGAAGAAAGTGAACTACAGCTAGATGTAACAATATAGATAACGCTAAGAAACATCTTAGGGAAAAAAGTACAGTCCAAGAAGAACATTTTAAAAGGTCAAAACAAGCAAAATTAAGTGGTGTGTTTTTTTAATTACATGCATAATGTATTGGTAAACTGGTTCTTTTGAGAATAATAAAAAGTCGTGATTTTTAGTTTACACCAATTATTTTGGTGTAAATTTTCCCACCATGGCTGGTTTACTTTTGACTTACTTTGCAGACCTGAATGTGAAATTGGGAAAAAATGCAATCAGATCTTTAGAGGCAATACTCACTGACTCCAGCATACTACTGCATTTATAGGTGAGAAAAAATGATTAATGACCTACAGGACAATACATAACTTTTGGGATTATTTTTCTACTAGACAGGAATATTTGCAATTCTATTGGGCAAGACCTACAAATTAACATGTAATTTATGAGTGTGTGAGCCTTTATTTAATAGCAACATCAACTGCAGGTACATTTTTCACGATTGTTAAATAATTAGTTGTGGAAGTTTCAATATAAATGTGAAAGAATACACTGATCACACTTTTGCTTTATTTCCAAGCTGCAAATAAATTTTTCTTAGTGACCCTACCACTTTGATAATACATAATCTCCAGAAATTATACTTGATTACAAAAACGATAGTCTCCATTGACTTATTTATGCAGGGCTATAAGAAGTGTTAATTAACCATGTAAACCTCCTTGACTACAGAATATTGAGCACATTCTAAAGCAAGAAAATTAACTTTGTCTCAAATTTTCATTAAGGAATCTCAGACTGGGTAATGTAAAACCCTCTATTATTATTTCTTTCATCTTTAGGCAAACAAAACAAAGAAAGTCTCCCCACTAGATTTCTCCTATAGTGCTTTTTGACTTCAGTGAATTTCATTCTCCTATTTTCCACCAAAATTACCAACCTAGTGTGATTTGCCCAAGGATTCTTCTAAGTAATACAACCTTGCAATCTTATATAGCTTCTGGGCTAGCAGTTTCTGAGAACTTCTCTCTGTCTCTCTGTCTCTCTCTGAAAAGACTAAAACAGTAGCAGTTCTCAAATGTTGGTTTCAAGAGCCCTTCACAACTCCTAAAAATTTCTGAAGAAATTTTTTATTTCTTCTGAGTGTTTTTGGAGGGTTTATCTCTCAACACTTACTGTATCAAGGCATTTTTAAATCATTTTAAATATTTATTTATTTATTTATTTATTTATTTATTTATTTATATAAAAATAGCAATAATAAATCCACAGCTAGTTCTTTGACTCCCTTCAGTTAAACTGTACTATGTTTTCACTCATTTTATTTTAATGGTCACAAGAATGCAAAATTTTTTTTGCCGTTTCTTCCTCTTCTTCCTATTTTTTCTTGAATTCACTGACAGGCCAATTTCTATGTTATTAACATAATACAAAGAACATTGACTATTTAATGTAATGAGTTTTCTTCTAAGACAAATTTTCCTCTTGATCAATAATATCCAATATTATACTACTATTACTTATGTCTTTCTCAATTTTTTAATTCCCTGTAAAAGAATCTCAACGACTATGTTTGTGGACTGAAAGATTCAAGTTTGTAAAAAAAACTGTTTTTCAACTATTCCCTGATAGATCTATAGTTTTAAGTCAATCTCAAATTCCTGGAATGGTATGACTATGCTGGTAGTTAGAGGGTGGGAGGTGGTATAGTGTACGTAAATTGAAAAGTTGATTCTAAAATACTTACAAAATTATCATGGACAAAAATAGCCAACACACTCTTAAAGAAGAACAAATATAGACACTATGAGATAGTAACTTCTATTGTAAAGTTATGATTATAAAGAGAGTGTGGTGATTTAACAAGCTCACCCAACCTAACCAATGAAACACTAAAAGATACTCGTGTATGTGGTCAACTGATTTATGACAGAGGTGATACCATTGTACAATGGAGAAAGGACAATATTTTAAATGAATGGCGTGAGGAGGGAACCTGGTGGCTCAGTTGGTTGAGTAGCCCAGTTCGGCTCAGGTCATGATCTCTTAGTTCATGAGTTCCAGCCCAGTGTCAGGCTCTGCACTGACAGCACGGAGCCTGCTTAGGATTCTCTCCTCTCTCTCTGCCCCTCCCCTGCTCATGTGCTCTCTCTGTCAAAATAAACTTAAAAAAAAGTGGTATGAGGTAAGTTGATATGTATATATGAAATAGAAAAACCTTGTTCTTTCTTCACATGACTACAAACAATTTGAGATGTGATCCTGATGTTATTGTGAAAAATAAATTAATCAGACTTTTGAACAAAACACAGAGAATGTCTCTTGAACATGAGTTAAGCACAGCTATATCATGCAGAATTTTCAAAGCACTTAATAAAAAGTGAACAAAAGAATAAATAGTACCATGTGAATATTACAAACATCTTTCCATCAAAGGGTTAAAGGAGAAAAAAGGCAACATACAGAGTGGGCTAAGATATTTGAAGCACATATATTTGACAAATATATAGTTCTCAGACGATAGCAAAAACAAAAAAACAAAACAAAACAAAAACAAAAACCTTACAAATTGTTTAAAAATCAGTAGGAAAAATATAGACTTGAATAGGCACTTTACAAAAAAATGATGTGTAAATAGCCCGTGTGTGTGTGTGTGTGTGTGTGTGTGTGTGTGTATGGCAAATATTCCACTTCACTCATAATCAGGGAACTACAAATTCAAACTACAATGAAATTTCACTAAAGAGCCAAGGGAAATTCTAAAATTTAACAGGCATCATAGAAAGGGGTGTCAGGAAACTGGAGGAATTGAGACTCTCATCACACACTGCTAGTAGGGGTATAAATTGTTAAACTTTTGGGGAAATTACTTGGTAGTACAAACCTAAATGGAACATAATCTATCACCCACCAGTTCCACTTAGAGGTATGTTATTAACAGAAATGTGCATAGCAAAATACATGTATTAGAGTGTTTATAGCAGCACTAGTCATAAGAGACCCCAAAACTGAAACAACACAAACCCCCAGCAAGTGTTGAATAAATAAAAATGTGGCCAAACAATGGAATACTCTACAGAAATGGAAATGAATGATTTACAACTACTTGCAACAACATGAATGAATCTTGGCTATATTATATTGGGCAAAAGAAGCCATATGTAAAAAGTATATGGTTCTATTGATGTACAAAACTAATCCATGATATTAAAAATCAGAATAGTGCTTACCCAAGAGGAAAAATAAATAGATGTTTGCACATTGAAGTTTTCTGGGATGCTTGGTAATGTTCTGTTCCTCCAGCCCAGTGCTACTAACAGGTGTATTCAGTTTATAAATTGATTCCTCCACTTAGGATTTGTGAACTTTTTATATAGATGTTACACTTCAAAAAAAAATGTCAAAAAGGAGGAAAAATTCTTCAACATTTTCCCCAAATCATCCACCAATATATTTCCCAAAATTGTAATATTCAGTCTAGGAATAACCTCATTTCCAATATGGTGTGTCAAGAAGGGGAGAGTAATTTTAGCAAAAGAAATGATTCAGATTGGGCTCTGACCCCCAGGTTCTACACCATTTTTCTTATCTTAGGTGAAACTATATCATCTTACTCTTTTTACAACTTTAAGTGCTCCAATCAAAAGGCGTAGGGTGACAGAATGAACTTAAAAAAAAACAAGAAAAAACAAGACCCATCTGCTGCTTACAAGAGACTCACTTAAAAAATTTTTTTTAAACGTTTATTTATTTTTGAGACAGAGAGAGAGAGAGAATGAGCATGAGCAGGGGAGGGGCAGAGACCAAGGCTGAGACACAGAATGTGAAGCAGCTCCAGGCTCTGAGCTGCCGGCACAGAGCCCAGCAGGGGGCTCAAACTCATGATCCATGAGATCATGATGTAGGCTGAGCCACCCAGGCACCTCAGCAAGAGACTCATTTTGGACCTAAAGACACCTGCAGATTGAAAGTGAGGGGACGGAGAAACATTTATCATGCAAATGGATGTCAAAAGAAATCTGGGGTAGCAATACTTACATGGAACAAAATAAACTTTAAAACAAAGACTGTAACAAGAGACAAAGAAGGGCATTATACAATAATAAAAGGGACAATACAACAAGAAAATATAACAATTGAAATTATTTATGCACCCAACATGGGCATACCCACATACATAAAACAGGTAATAATAAACATAAAGGGACACATTGATAATAATACAATAATAGTAGGAGACTTTAACATCCCCCTTAAAACAATACACAGAAGGCACACCTGGGTGGCTCAGTCAGTTAAGCATCCAACTTTGGCTCATGGTTCATGAGTTAAAGTGCCATGTTGGGCTCTGTGCAGACAGCTCAGAGCCTGGAGCCTGCTTTGGATTCTATGTCTCCCACTCTCTCTGTCCCTCTTCTGCTCATGCTCTGTCTCTCTCTTTCTCAAAAATAAATAAACATTAAAATATTTAAAAAAAAAACAATAGACAGATAATCTAAATAGAAAATTAACAAGGAACAATGGCTTTGGATGACACACTTGAACAGACGGATATAATAGATATATTCAGAATATAACATCCTAAAGCAGAATACACATTCTTTTCAAGTGCAAATGGAACATTCTCAAGAGTAGAACACATATTATCCCACAAAGCAAACCTCAACAAATTCAAAATTGAAATGATACCATGCATTTTTTCTGACCACGATGTTATGAAACTTGAAGATAACCAGACACACACACACACACACACACACACACACACACAAATTGGGGAAGTCCACAAATACATAGAGGTTAAATAACATACTTCTACACAGTGAATGGGTCAATCAGTAAATAAGAGAAGAAATAAAAAAAATACATGGAAACAAAGGAAAATTAAGACACAATGCTCCAAAACCTTTGAAATACAGCAAATGCCATTCTAAGAGGGAAGATTATAGCAATTCAGGCCTACCTCAAGAAGCAAGAAAAATCTCAAATAAACAACCTAGCCTTATACTTACAAGATCTAGAAAAAGAATAATCAGCAAAGCATAAAACCGGCAGAAGGAAGAAAATGGTAAGTATTAGAGCAGAAATAAAGGATATAGAAACTAAAAAGGAAAAATTAGAACAGATCTATAAAATCAGAAACTGGTTCTTTGAAAAAATCAATAAAATTGATAAACCTCTAGTGACACTTATCAAGAAAAGAGAAAGGATTCAAATAAATAAAATCACAAATGAAAGAAGAGAAATATCAACCAACACCACAAAAATACAAACAATTATAAGAGGATATTATGAACAAGTATATGCCAACAAATTGGACAGCCTAGAAGAAATGGGTAAATTCCTAGAAACATGTAAACTACCAAAACTGAAACAGGAAGACATAGAAAATTTGAAGAGATCAATCACCAGCAAAGAAATTTAGTCTGTAATAAAAAATACTCCCAAAAAACAAAAATCAAGGACTAGATGGCATCACAGGTGAATTCTACCAAACATTTAAAGAAGAGTTAGTACTTATTCTTCTCAAACTATTCCAAAAAGTTAGAAAAGGAAGGAAAACTTTGAGGCCAGCATTATCCTGATACCAAAACCAGAAAAAGACACCCCTCCTCCCCCCACCCACCAAAAAAAAAAAAAAAAAAAAAAAACAGAGAGAGAGAGAGAGAGAGAAAACTACAGGTCAACATCTAAAATGAACATAGATGCAAATTTCCTCAACAAAATACTAACAAACCAAATCCAACAACACATGTGAGAAATCATTCACCAGAATCAAGTAGAATTTATTCTTGAGTTGCAAGTGTACTTCAATATTCACAAACCAATCAATGTGATAGATAGATAGATATAATCATTTCAATAGATGCAGAAAAGGTATTTGACAAAGTACAACATCCATTCATGATAAAAACTGTCAACAAAGTATGCTTAGAATATATCTCAACATAATTAAGGCCATATGAAAAGCTCACAGCTAACATCATCCTTAATGGTGAAAAACTGATAGCTTTTCCTCTATGGTCAGGAACAAGACACGGATGTGCTCTCTCACCACTTTTATTCAACATAGTACTGGAATCCCTACACATAGTGAGATGACAAAAAGAAATAAAAGGCGTCCAAATCAGCAAGGATGAAGTAAAACTTTCACTATTTGCAGATGATACTCTACATGGAAAACTTGAAAGATTCCACCAAAAAACAGCCAGAATACATGAAGTTCAGTAGAGTAGCAGAATAACAAATCAATGTACAGAAATCTGTTGTTGCATTTCTATACATCAGTAATGAAGCAGCAGAAAGAGAAATTTATAATTACACCAAAAACAATGATACCTAGGAATAAACCCAACCAAAGAGATGAAAGACCTGTACTCTGAAAACTAGAGAAAACTAACAAAAGAAATTGAAGACACAAAGAAATCAAAAGACATTCCATGCTCATGGATTGGATGAACAAATATTGTTTTTTGTTTGTTTGTTTGTTTAAATGTTTATTTATTTGAATGAGAGAGCACAAGTACAGGAGGATAGAGAGAGAGGGAGAGAGAATCCCAAGCAGTTTCCACATGGTCAGTGCGGAGCCCAAAACAGGGCTTGATCTCACAAAGCATGAGATCATGATCTGAGCCAAAATCAAGAGTGGGACACTTAACTGAGTGAGCCACTCAGACGCCCCTACTGTTAAAATGTCTATACTACCCAAAACAATCTGCACATTTAATGCAATCCCTATCAAAATGCCAAAAGCATCTTTCACATAACTAGAACAAACAATCCTAAAATTTGTATGGAACCACAAACGACCTCACATAGTCAAAGCAATCTTGAAAGAGCAAAGCAAAGCCAGACTCACCACAATTCCAGACTTCATGTTATCTTACAAAGCTGTAGTGATCAAAACAGTATGGTACTGGCACAAAAATAGACACATAGTACAATGGAATAAAATAGAAAGCCCAGAAATAAGCCCTCAATTTTTGGTCAATTAATCTTCAACAAAGCAGGAAAGCATATCCAACAGGAAAAAGACAGTCTCTTCAACAAATGGTATTTGGAAAACTGCACAGCAACACGCAAAAGAATAAAACTGGACCACTTTCTCACACTATACACAAAAGTAAATTCAAAATGGATTAATGATCTAAATGTGAGACCTGAAACCATAAAAATCCTAGAAGAGAGCACAGGCAGTAACTTCTCTGACAACAGCTATAGCAACTTTTTTTCTACACGGTCCCCTGAGCAAGGGGAACAAAAGCAAAAATGAGCTATTGGGACTAAATCAAAATAAAAAGCTTCTGAACAGTGAAGGAAACAACAAAACTAAAAGGCAGCCTGTGGAATAGGAGAAGATATTTGCAAATGACATATCCAATAAAGGGTTGGTATCCAAAATATATAAAGAATAAAACTCAACTCCCATAAAACAAATAATCCAATTTAAAATAATAGAAGACATAAACAGACATTTCTCCAAAGAAGACATAGAGATGGCCAACAGACATAGGAAAAAATGCTCAACATCCCTCACCATCAGGTAAATACAAATCAAAACTACAATGAAATATCACCTCACACCTGTCAGAATAGCTGAAATCAACAAAGCAAGAAACAACTCGTGTTGGTGAGGATGTAGAGAAAAGGAACCCTCTTGCACTGTTAGCGGGAATGCAAACTAGTGCAGCCACTATGGAAAACAATATGGAAGTTCCTCAAAAATTAAAAATAGAACTACCCTATGATTCAGCAGTCACACTACTAGGTATTCACCCAAAGAATACAAAAACACTAATTCAAAGGGATGCATGAACCCTTATGTTTCTAGCAGCATTATTTAAAATAGCCAAAATATGGAAGCAGCATATTGAGTGTGTGTGTGTGTGTGTGTGTGTGTGTGTGTGTATACACAATGAAATACTATTCAGCCATAAATAAGAATTAAATCTTGCCATTTACAACAACATGGATGGAACTAGAAAGTATAATGCTAAGCAGAAGTCAGAGAAAGACAAATACAGTATAATTTCAGTCATATATGGAATTTAAGAAACAAAACAAATGAGCAAAGTGAAGAGAGCAAGAGAAACAGACTTTTGACTATAGAGAACTGATGGTTACCAGAGGAGAGGTGGGTGGGAGGGATGGGTTAAATAGGTGATGGCGATTAAGGAGTGCACTTAATTGTGATGAGCACCAGGTAATGTATGAAAGTGCTGAATCACTATATTTTACACCTGAAGCTAAAGCCTGTATGTTAACTAACTGAAATTAAAGTAAAAATTAAAAATAAATAAATAAAACTTTAAGTGCTTCTCTAGTTAATTGCCAGACCACAGACACACACGCACGCACGCGCGTGCACATCACACACAGTCACACACATCTTCTAAGTATATAAAATTATTCTCAGACACAATGATGTTTAAGTCCATATTAATAGAGAATGATTATTTTCTGAAAGTAATCTATAGAGGTATTTCATTTCTGAAATGAAGATACTGTTTTATATTATTACACAAAGCAATTTTAACCTTCGTTATAGCTATATCTGGTTTTCCGAAACTATACCCAGAGACATAATTGTCCGTAATAAAGTGTCCCATTATTGAGGTTTCTCCCCCAAAACACCATTTAATTCTGATTATTCAGATTATACAAGAAACCTTCTATAAAAGGAGCTAGAGAGTTTTCAGTTTTTCACTTACTCAACATAGAAATAATTAGGCATGTGACATATACTGTGCCCCAGGTACATGCCCACACTTACAATGACTACCTTCACAATACAGCACCCCTCAACTGATCAGACAGATAAGGAGGAACCCATGCAATATCAATGGTCTCTGGGCTTGGAGAAAACTTCAGATGTCATAGAATATTTTTGACATAAGAATTAAATTTACTTGTAAGGGAACATGAGAAACTTATGAAAATATTATTTTAAAATATAGTTCTTAGAAAGTGACTAGAAAAATTGAGATTGGACCTTTGTTTTATATCATAGACCAACTAAACTGTGTGTCATGCAATAAATTTAAAAGCTATATGTAAAAAATAGTAATCTTAAAACACCAAAAATCAATATAAACACATATAAAAGGATGATGCTCTTTGGGAAAATAATCAGAGATAAATAGGATTATATATGAATTGCACATCTTATAAATATTTTAACCCCTGAATAGTTAACAAAGAACACTAAAAGATTTTTTTTTTTTAAAAGTAAAAGATTTTTTAAAACTCATAATTTTTGTAATCATTATGGCAAAATTAATTTATTTAATATGTAACAATACCATAAATCTAAAATTATTATAATATACAGCAATAAAAATAGAAATAGATGTAAAAGAGTGAGTATAATTTTTATAGAAATGTTTTATTTTAACACTGGTAGAATTATTTAATTTTAAAATAACTAAAATCCATTTTTGGCTAAAATAGATTTTTAGGACTAAAGCTCATTGCAGGAGAGGGTATTGTGTGATCAGAAATTATCACTGCTGATGAAAGATAAAATTGTGCTATAGGTCTGGAAATAATTTTGGGAATCTATGGAGAAGACTAAAATATTTCTACCCTCTGTGCCAGAACTAAACTCCTCAAACTCCATTCTGAGGAAAATTCCTAAGTGTAGCAACTTAGGTAGAGGATTTGCATTACAGAATTGTTTACAGTGGAAAAAAGATAAATCTATAAAATAATAGGAATGATTGTTCAGTAATTTATGTTTCCCATATGTTATAGAGTGTTATTCATCAACTATACTATACTTTTGAAGCATATTTAATATAGCCTAATGTCCAAACAAGTAATGAATTAGAAAGAAAAAATACAACAATCTATTTGCAGGATACAAGTTAATGCCAATTATATAAACCTATATGATAACTATTATTCCGTATCCATCTAATATCCATCTGTCTAGTAAAAAAGTGTTCAGTGTAACAAAATGTTAATGTCTGGATGTTGGAATTATCAATGATTTTCTCTTCTTTTTTGTATCTTTTATTTGCCAGCATTTCTCAGGGAGCAGCCATCCCTTTTAAAGTCAGAATAAAATGTTATATTATTATAATGGAAATAAATGGTCTTATACTTCTTAAGTTTTTTCACCTGGCTTATCTTACTGTAGCTGTCTTTGCATATCTTTGTACAACATAGCCAGGATTTAAAACACAGATAAGCACATCATGTATGAAGGGAATTTTTGTTGTTGTTGTTATTCACTTTTTAGATCATATTGGGCTATTCCTTATTACATTCCACAAATAATTATGTATTTAAACTTCTAAAATTTCATCAAGAGTCTTTACTCTTTCCAAGTCTCTCTGCAACTGATAAATCATTTTCTCATAGGATATAGTTTTTCTGCAGATTTCTGTTGCCAAGGTCTTCATAAAACCTCACAGAACTAATTTACATTAACCATATGGATTTGCATCTTCTCAAAAGTAGCTAGAAGAATTAATCAAAGGTGAACAAATTAAGTTTAAATAGTTCTTAGTAACTAAATATAACCTGTCAAAACTGGTAGATGTTGAACCTTTTAATATATTTCCAATCTAGAAGCTTGTTTTAAGTGGCATCTGATTACCTTTCCTTTCCTTCCTCCAAGTCAAAATTAAAGTCTATTTTACTGTTATATAACCCATAACCTGAAATAAATACCATATTTTTTCATGAGTCAATAGCCTGTGTTCGTTGCCTTCCTGAACTTCAGCATCCAGACCCATCAACATCAGCATCAGAAAGAAATACAGGATTCCAGATCAGTATTTCAAATGTCCCTTTGTTTATGTGAAAATCATTTACTGAATTCTAGCCAATCAAAACAGAAAGAAATTGGACACACACCAGGATCGAGTATTTCTGCCAATGTTTCCTTTCTGTAAATAGCACTAAAAAAAGAAACAGACAAAAATATCCCCAGAATCAGCTTAGATCTTCAAATCAAGGGTCACCTGGAAACTGTTCTCTCACACAGATAATTGTCAGAATTTGTATACTTATTAGAGAACTTTCCAAACAACTAGATTTCTTGTTGCAAGTGAACCCAGAAAGGCATCTGTGGGCTTTGCAGTAATACTGAGCTGCACTCAAATTTCTGAATGGTCATATTCCATCTATGTAAACTTGAGCCTATGTCTACAATGTCTTCTCTGTCAAGAATGACCTTCTTCCTCCTTTCTGTTTCATGATCATCTCCTTTTCCAAAGCACACCCCACAAGCTATCCCTCTGTATTCAGATAAACACCCTTTACTCTGAGCTAAGCATTATATCTCTTGAATTCAATTACAAACCTGTCTCATTTTTGAATAAGGGGTATCTTTGGCACAAAGTCCCAATCATTTTATTTGTATCCAAATTTCCAGTTCAGTAATTATATGAATAGATCATATAATTAAAACCATTCGTTAGTTCTTTCATTCATTCACAAATATTTATGAGTGCATTCTGTATATTGGAGTTTCCATACTAACTTAGACATTACCATGGTGAGAAAAGACAAGGTGTCCACTCTCGTAGAACTTATATTCAGATGGAGGAATTAAAGTAAATTTTTTAAAAATCCATCTAGTGATAACGCACTGCAGATAAATGCAAATGAATTATGTCATAGAGCATACATAGTAACTAAGTATGGTTGATCAGAAAAGCCTCTCTAAAGAAAGGATATTTAAATGGTAAGAAAGAGTTACTTGAGAAGATCCCTAATAAGAGTATCCAGGCGGAAGAAAAAACAAATACAAATACACAAAAAATAAACATGACTATTCAAGGAATCAGAAGAAAGCTAACATAACCAACCAGGGAGAAATTAAAAAGGAGAGAGAGATTGTGCTGTGATGTAAGTATGACATGACATGATATAATGAAGTCAGGGACGTAGAAAGACACCGGATCATGTATGATTCTTCAAGACTGAAAAAGAAACTGGATGATGGAGAGGGGAGGTGGTCACTGAGGATTTTTAAGCAAGAGAGTGATATGACCTTGTTTACATGTTAAGAGATCATTCTGGTGACTATTAACAGAGTAGATTGCAGACCAATTATGAGGTTATTGTGTTGGTACAGGTAGGAGATCCTATTGATCTGGATTAGGATGTCAGGGGTAGAAATAGGCATAATGGGACAATAATAGGCTATTGGGAAGTAGAATGTACATTTGTTAATGGATTAGATGTTTTAGATGAGGAAAAAGAAGAAACAAGAATAACATTGCATCTTATCTAAATCAACTGGGTGGGATATTGCATTTGATTAAGTTAGAGAAGAGTGGGAAAATATGGTGTTTTTCTGGAGGGAAATGTGGGATAGTAGAAATTAAGAGGGATCCTTTGGATAAACTATATCTGAAATGCTTAATTCTAATACATTTTTATTGGATTACTTAGAATTTTCTGTATATGAACCATGCCATCTATAAGTAGAGTTTGACTCTTCCTTTCCTATCCGGTTGCATTTTTTTTCTTGCCTAATTGCCCTTGATTGAACCTCTAGGACAATACTGAATAGATGTCTTGAGAGCGAGCATCCTTATCCTAACCTAACTGTAGGGGAATGCTTTCAGTTTTTACCATTAAAGATGATGTTAGTTTTGTGTTTTTATAGATGCTCTTGATCAGGCTGAGGAAATTTCCCTGAGTGTCTTCATGAGCGTTTTTCTCATGAAGAGATAATTACTTGGGTCAATGCTTTTTCTTTATCTACTAAGATTATCATGTAGCATTTGTCTGTTATTCTCATGATACGATGTATTGTCTTAATTAACATACGCTGTACTAATCTTGCATTCCTGGAATTAATCCTACTTGACCATGGTATATAACCATTCTATATATTGCTGGAACCAGTTTTCTAGTGTTTTGTGTTTTTTTTTTTTGAGGATTTTTGCATCTAAAATCATAAAAATAGTGGTCTACCATTTCCTTCAATAATTTTTAATGTTTGTTTATTTTGAGAGAGAGACAGAGACAGAGACAGAGAATCTCAAGCAGGCTCCATCCTGTCAGCACAGAGCCAGATGAGGGGCTCAAACCCATGAAACATGACATCATGACCTGAGCTGAAATCAAGAGTTAGAGCTTAACCAACTGAGCTACCCAGACACCCCAGTCTATCATTTTCTATTTATGTGAAAGCTTTGTCTGGTTCTGGTATCAGAATAATACTGGTCTTATGGACTGACTTGAGTAGTGTTTCCTTCTCTTACACAAGTTTGTGGGGGAAAGTGGTATTAATTCTTATTTAAAATGTTAGCTAGAATTCACCCATAAAGCAATCTGGGTATGGCTTTTCTTGTATGTCTGTGTGTAGTGTTTTTATTACCTTTTCATTATAGTGGTCTTATAGAATGACTTGAGAAATGTTTCCTTCTCTTACACAAGTTTGTGGGGGGAAATGGTATTAATTTTTGTTTAGATGTTAGCTAGAATTCACCCATAAAGTCAAATGGGTATGATCTTTCTTGTATGTCTGTGTGAAGTGTTTTTATTACTTTTTCAATATTTTTTCTTGTTATACAACGACTTATTAATTGCTTGTTATAAACATATTACCCAGGATATCTTATTTAAGGACTTTGTCCATTTCATTGAAATTATCTAACTTGTTAGCTTATAGTTTACATTAGTTTCCTATAGCTATTATAACAGATTATCATGAACTTCATGTCTTAAAAGAAATTTATTCTCTCGTTGTTCTGGAGGACAGATATCAAAAATCAAGGCATCAGCAAGGCTGTGCTCACTCCATAGCCTCTAGGGGTCCCCTTTGCAAGAGTAGTTTTTGAGGTTAGTTTGAGTTTATGTATTTATTCATTCACTGTGAGCCCCTTTTCTTAGTTACCTCTGATAGATTAGGTGGTGTATAAAGTTATGCTCTCAATGAGCTACCAATCTCCTCTTCTTATGACAAAATCACCATTGTTTTCAAGATTATCATTAGTCTCACACTTTGTCCATACTCTATTAAAATAAAATCAACTCCTTTGTGAAGACCTTCAAAGCTCTTTCTTCTTAAGGCCTAACTCTTCCTGTGGGCAAAATGTCTGAGGGACTTTTTAGGAGCTTGGGGCAAGGGCAGTGGCCTACTTCTGTCATAATATAACACCTCCTTAATGAATAAGACACTAGGTAATTGAAATAGTCTCCAGTCTCTTCAATTTGCATATCTAGGTATGAACCCTTCATCCTATAAACAAACTGGGGTAAAGGCATTCAAGGCCATAGTGTTTACAGCATGCTGAACCAGTGTAGAAACTTTCAGACTATGAAGGGGGGTGGGGAGGGGACTATGAGAGAGCTCCTGACATTTCTGCAATAGTTCTTTTCAATTTGACCTCTGGAATGGAGAACTGGGACAGAGGAGAGTTAGTGGGTAGGGGAGGATGGGATGAAAAATGCTGGTGTCTTGCCTCTTGCTGGAAAATACCATAGAACTTGACTGCAAACTGGAGGGAGCAGGAGCCTTGTCTTCAAGGCCACACCTGCTGTAGTAGATACAGCTTCATCACACCTAGCTGGGATGGAGAAGAGAGGAAAGTATTTACATTGCAAGTGTCACAGACTCTATCGCTATTACTGAAATTTAGAATTTCTTGAATAATTCTTCATTTGCTATGATACCTTAGGACAGTTTACACAGATCTTAATAGTTGCTTGCTTTATAATTTTTTTCCAGCAATGGTTATTTCACATGGTTGTGGGTCTGCAGAACTCCTTATGCCACCACTCCAGGAGTGAGTCTTGTGAGTGACTTTTCATATCTTTAAGATAAATTTCTCAAAAGAATTGTTAAAAAAATAAACTGCATAAATTTAAAGATGTAATTGGCTTAATCTGATGATTCATAAATTGGGTAGCATCCCATCCAACAAATAGAAAGGAGTGCCAATGAGCTGTACAAAATGGAAGACTTTTGTAGGCAGAAGGGGGCAGAATAAGGAAGTTACTTGCAAAGGGGAGATTGTGTCAGGCAAGATCACCTTTCTTTGGGGGAAAACAGAGATCTATTGGGAGAAGTATCTCCCTAGTGCTGACCAGGAAATTCTAGACTGACTGGGTAAGTTTACATTCCTGAGAAAGAATGAAACTGAATTTAGATTAGATATTAAGTCTTAGTTTGGTGATATGAGCTTAGCACAAGTGACTCCATTTCGAGCCTATTTTCTCTTTTTAACAGAAAGCAAGCATATAAAGTCTCATTTTAAGCAAGATGGGTAATGGATGGCCTCATAAAGGGAAGGGAATGAGAAGGAGTTTGAAGAGGACAGGAATAAAACAGAGCAGAGAATAGCTATAAATTATTTTTTAACAGATGGGGATCTTAAAATCACTCTCTTTAGAAAATGTTTTTTTCTCTTAAAAAATGAGTGTGTGCATACTCACCCAAAATTTGTACGGCTTGCAGATAATTATCAAAACACAGAAAGTTCTCCATAGAGACTGTATTAGAGACTTCTATATTAGGGGTGCCTGGGTGACTCAGTTGGTTAAACGTCTAATTTCAGCTCAGGTCATGATCTCACAGTTCGTGAGTTTGAGCCCTGAGTCGGACTCTGCGCTGACAGCTCGGAGGCTGAAGCTGGCTTCCGACTCTGTGTCTCCCTCTCTCTGCCCCTCCCCCACTCACACTCTGTGTCTCTCAGTCTCTCTCCTTCTAAAATAAATAAACATTAAAAAAAAGGAAACTTCTATATTAGACTACTACACCTTTAAGGGAAAAGAAGATATCCTATCATTCTATTGATACTTGCATTTACTCTTACAAATACTGTTTCTGGCACATAGTAATTGTTAATAAAATTTGATGAAAGGGTAAGTGAATAAACACACACACACACACACACACACACACAAAAGGATGGCAGATTTTCAGAAAGGTATTGTCTCATTGAGGGGAAAATCTATCTACACTGAAAATTAGAACTAACTATAAATAAAATGGCAAACCGATCCATACAGGATGAAACAATAAATTGCTTAAGTTCAGTTTGGACATAGCAAGACAGTTACTACACAAATGAAAAAAGATATGTTCATGCTTAGTTTTGGCATTATATAAAAGGGCTAGTATTCTATTTTTATATATAAAAATTAAAAAAAAATTTATCCCAAGATTAAAATTTCAAAGGAATCAACTGCTGTCTTTTTAATAAGTCCTTGTTTGAAATGGTAAGCACACAACAGAAAAAAAAAAAAAAATCAGCACCGGGTGGGTGGAAATGTGTAATAAGATAAAGGAAAAATGAGAGGATATGAGAAATGATGTGAGAAGGTAAAATTAATCATAGTTTAACCAGCCACAGAGAGACCATTTTAAACTGCAGGCTTCCGCTTGACAGTGGCCTTTTTTCTCTCTGAGGAGTGGCTTTTAGAAACTCATTGAGGCTTAAGATATCATCTGAGGGTGGGAAGGACCTCTTATTCCTTACTATTTATTTTACCTTCGCTTCTTACCACCCTCTCACGTGTATTAGCAGGAGTAGGGTGGTACTCGGCAAGGTTTCCAGAAGCCATGTATCTATCCTTTGTGGGCAGATATAGAAGGATTATTGAAGGACCATCATAAAATTTGCATAGCATTGTGTATTATGAGAACCCAAATGGGAAAATGTTGACTTCATTTTACTAAGATTTCTTTTTTGTGACCACATTTAAAATAAAGACGTGTCCCTAGAGAACACATGATTGGAAGCATGCACTGTTTAAAACTGAGAGCCTTATAAGTACACTAGGCTTGTATTTACCTTTTAAAATGGCACCACAATGTGGCAAGAAGTAAACACAGATTATGATTCACTGGGCTCATTAAATATGCATAAATTGTGAACTGCTCTATATAGGTGCATTTCCTTACTTGAAAGAATCTCATCTGGTGGTAAACTGGAAAGTTGGAATGAAATGATTAAAAAAGTTCATACATTCAAAACAGAAAATGATGAAATCGATGGAGACAAAAGACATTTCTTATTCATCTCATTGTATGCACCAAGCAAAGAATCAGGAAAAATGTGTTGCTAAATAATTCAGCCATTACTTTAATAATATATTCATTTAACAAATATTACATTTCTGCTATGGTAGATCTTCTACATATGGGGGAGAGAAGGGGATATAAGGGAAACAAATCATATTCTAGTGATGAGGATAGTGTTCAGTGAATGAATGAATATACTAATCTGGGTAAATTCATCTAAGGAAGGGGAAGAAAATCAGAGTCACAAAAAGATTTGGAAAGAATCTTTTTCATTGTATGGATATTATCAGTACTTTAGATTTGTAGAACATTTATTTCATCAATACTTTAGAATTACAGATCATTATCATATCTCACCATACTCCAAGAAGGTAATAATCTAATCATTTCATAGATGAGTAAAGCTCAAAACAGTGTAGTGTCTTGCCTAAATTCCCATAACCATTATGAGTGGAGCAGGATCTTGAAGCCAGTTTCTGGTAGCTTGTTTTTTTTCTCCTTTGTGGAAGGTAGTATGTCTTCTCTACTACTTATGTGAAGCCTGTCAGGGCTATATCCTCATTAAGTCCCTTCCAGGAAAACCAGTCCAGTGGGAAAGTATATTCCTTGGACTTGAAAGATCTCAGACTCTATCTGGCATTCTGCTGACTAGCAGTATGCTTGGGGTCACACATGCTAATGTTCAGTTTCTTCATTTCTGTGGAAACATCTACCACATTTTATCCCACAGTCCTCAATGGTCAGTCCTCTAGCATAGAGAGAAAAAGTAAAATTTACATTAGTTTCTTCTTGAGTTGTCTATCATGTTTCTTGCGGTGTTCTGCTAATCACTCACTGTTACCAAAGTCTTGAGGAGGAGGTCCCTTTGGATCAAGGTCTTGTTGGGAACTCTTGGTCACTGTT
The DNA here is from genome assembly GCF_028018385.1 of Neofelis nebulosa. NCBI lineage: Eukaryota > Metazoa > Chordata > Mammalia > Carnivora > Felidae > Neofelis > Neofelis nebulosa. Next base: position 92,995,468 of record NC_080791.1, read on the forward strand.
TCCTCAATAGGACTCAGAACTCTTTTGACTGGTGCCATTGGAAAAGTTGAAAGACCAGGCACACTTTATTTATTTCCCTATGTCTTTATTTTCCATGACACTATTATATAAAATATACAGATATCTAAGACTTAATTAAAAGCTTGAGAAGATGAAATGTAATTACAGTGTAGGAGTAGAAAACTTAGAGATGTGTGTCACATAATAATTTTCTTAGAGAACAAGGGTATGTATTCAAGAGGTTAAGCTTTAAGGAGACAGGTAGGGAAGAAGGTCGTTTTATAGAGAAGGCCTGTTTTTATCCTAATTTCTTTCATTCAGATTTTTTCCTCTCTTCAAAAATTGCTCTAACCTCTATGCCTCATGCCACCTCCCTATTTCTCCTCTTTTTTTATCATTTGAGATGAACAGACTATGGGTGTGTCAGAATAGCTTCAGAAGAATAATCAAGGCTTCCCATTTAAGAGAAAAGTATATTAATTACATTCTAACCAGGACAGGGAAAGGTCTACTCTTCCCCAATTAGATGATGAAAAATAATATAAATCATCCTTGTACCTAGTAATCTTAGATTTTAGAACTTTTGACTTCATCCCCTTACATGGTATCATTTATAATTTTAATATACCATAGTTATCACCAACTTACACTTTCCATAGAAATTTGCTTTCCCAGTTGATCTTGGAGTCCACCGGACCAATTTTATATCTTTTAAACAATAAGGAAATCCCTTCTCCTTCTACTTGTTTCTTTCCTGTCCTAACACTCCATTAAGTGCTCTTCACCTTCATCCATGGTTGTTCTGGTCATCAGCAGCAGAAGAGCAAATTCATTCCATTTCTGATCATCACCTAAAATCTTCTCTCTTTTTCCTCAAGGTCATCACCTGCACTTCTGCTGAGCATCTGCTGCAAGTCCTCAGGCAGCTCCTTGGCGATACTGAATCTACCAACAATGTATTTCAAAGTGTGTGTTCTTCCTCCGTCAAGTATTTGTAGCAGGGTGACTCCAGTTTTCTACTGCTCACTGGTTTTCCAGGTAGTATGGTGACTTCTCTTTTACTTTGCCCACAACACAGTGGTAAACATTCTAATATCAATATATTTTGAGTTTCTACTTAGCCCCTTGGTGGCAGGAAGCACCCACCATATTTATTTGTATCCCTGTTAATAATGAGATTTTCTCTTTCATCTTTGATCATCCCAACCTCTCTTCTGAGCTTGAGGGGTAATGATCAAGTCAGGATAATGGGCAGAACAGCTATACTTTGCACCAAGGATCAGTTGTGTTATCTATCATACACTTGTGAAAATACAGTAAAACCTTGGATTGCAAGTAACTTGTTCTGCAAGTGTTCTGCAAGACGAACATTTTCTATAAAATTTAACTTGATAAACAAACAATGTATTTCAATATGAGTAGTATGGAACGCCAAATGTCACATGATCACAGCTGAGTCATTGGTTCTTGAAATTTGTTTTGATATACAAGGACTATGGATTGCAAGCATATTTCCAAAATGAATTCTGCTCACAAACCAAGGTTTTAGTGTATAAGCAAAGTATATAAATAAGTCCAAAAGGTGGATGTGATGAACTGAAGGCTACCCGAAAATACCTAAGGGAAATGTCCTTAGCTTGATTTATTCCAATTGATTATAAGCTGTGTATAGTGAAGTTGTAAGCTAACTGTAGATTTCTTTTTATCTAGAAGAAATGCTAATTACTTTTGTTCAGTAAAACATAACCACAAGGTTGTGGTTATGTTTTATTACTCTGTGAGATATAATCAGTTTTGTGTGTAAACCGTTAATGTTATCCTAACATGATTTTCTTAAATTTACTATAAATATCCTAGTTTCTCAAGTGCTATGTGGATAAATTTTAACATCTCCCTGCTTTTCTGATTAATTAATAAGTTAAATAAAATCTGTGACATCAGTTATTTTTAATGTGCCTAAAGTCATGATTTTACCTTTTAGAAAATTTGGCTTTAAATACTCTGCTACCACCAATGGATCTCCACTTCAGAATATTCTAGTTCATTGTTGTGTGACTTGAGTCTGCCATTCTGATTTCTAGTAGTATTGACGGAATGGATGCTTCCACATTTAATGCACCTTACACATTTCCCTTCATTCCATCTTTAGAGTCATTCAACTCAAAGAAGTAAAACTAGAAATAACTGCTGATTTAAAACATCATAAAAGTATACGAGATAATTTTGAATTCTTTAAGGCCATATGTGTTTTTATAGGAGGGGTTTAATCACACATTTGGGATACAGTTAGTTTTCTGCAGCTCAAAGTATTTTAAGAGAAAAACTTATTGATCTGTTTATTGGCCAAAAGTTCCCCAAATTAATAGAGATCACTTTAAGGAATTGTAAGTTTAGAGCCAAGAGCCACAAGAAGCAGCCATTTGACTAGATTTGTATTGGAGGTATAGCACACTGAAAGTTTCATTTTAGTATATTAGATTACACGGTGACTGGGTGTTATATATATTAGCATTTAGTTCAAGTTTTTACAGCAGGAAAACCAAAAATAAGTACACACCAGAAACTAATTTCTTCTGATATTTACACTTGGAATTCTTAAGTTCTATCTCCAGTTAACATATGGATCCTTGTTTCTGTAATTTTTTCCATGTTTAAAATGGGAAAAAATTATATAATGGGCTGAATCTCTTCTATAATGCCATGAATCTCTGTGTCTGATGATGAAAAAGTAAATGATGTGATTGCATCAAGGCATGGATGTGACCCTCAGAAAATTCCTGCTCAAGACGCCTCCTCTACACCCAAGAAGCTTCCTGACTCCCCAGTCCTGTGGGACCACCACCACCCACCCTCCAGGATGCACAGTCAGTTGCTAATGCCTGACAGCAATTCTAGGGGCTGTATGAACTCCCATCATTAATAGTTACTTCTCTTTTTTGCGCTGTTTCTGATAAACACAGTGGATTCACATTTATTTATTTATTTATTTATTTATTTATTTATTTATTTTTAATGTTTATTTATTTTTGAGAGAAAGAGAGAGAGACAGAGTGCAAGCCAGGGAGGGGCAGAGAGAAAGGGAGACACAGAAGCTGAAGCACGCCTCAGTCTCTGAGCTGCCAGTACAGAGCCCAACACGGGACCTGAACTCACAAACTGCAAGATCATGACCCGAGCCAAAGTCAGATTCCTCTCTAAATACATTTAAATTAAAAATAATTTCATATAAAGAAAACTGTGGAGTAATTAACAGTTCAGATGATATACGGTTAGAACAAAAGGTGAAACTCAGATTAGTGCACACAAGTAATCCTGGGCCTTTGTGAAAACCAAAGATTGATGCTTAGAGAATCTAAAATAGGGATAACTCTTCCCTATATTATTTTAAGGTAATACAGTGCAAGATGGTATAAATTGATATACTATCTCAGGGTCCTCATTAATAAATAGGAATCTTACCTCATTAGACTGGCGTATGAATTAAATGACACAGCACATGTAAAGCGAATGGTACACAGGTGCTATTCATTAATTTCCCCTTGATTCCCCCTTGAATAATGATATCATCTGTTTCTATTTTCTTAATTGCTTATAAACTGGAAATAGGTCACAATTATTTATATTCCATTATTTTTTATAATGTGCTATCAAAATAAGGAAAAGCTAGATATTAAATCTGGATATTACTGTGGTCCAGAGAAATAAAAAGTTTATGTGAATGGCTGAAAAAACCAATTTGGACATCATCCACGAGATGTCAAATTGGCACCTCTGATAGAGCCAAGTAAGTAGTGATGACCCAGAAATGCACCCCATACAATGCTTAAGTCCAGACATATCTTTGCTTGGTTTCCATAAGTGAATCTCCAATGACATTGGAACTGACGTTTGTGATTCTGTTTCTTTTTCTTTACTTTCTACTGATTTTCTGCTTTTCTTTTTATTCCTGCTTCGTGCACAGACAACAAGTTATTCTACTTTGGTTGTAATAAAAATGGAATATTTGTTTTTATGGTCTAAATTTTATGATAATCTTTATCAAATAGATTATAAAGATTTATTCTTTACTGGTTGAGAGAAGAAATAATATATGATTCATTATTCTACTTATTTGTTATTTGTTTAAATTATTCTTTAACTTGGTGGTGTATCTCTGAGTTTATCTCAATCAAAAATTGGGTACCCACTAAGAGGGAGAAGAGCTCTTTGAAATCTGAACAGACAATTACATATATACATATATTATACATATACACATATACATATATATTACATACATACATATATTATACATATATACATATACATATATATGTGTGGTTTTAATTTTGTGCTTACTTTTGATTTGTGGTTTAGGTTATAGAATTGAAAGTATAATTTGTGTGCTTCTGTTTGTAATCATGGAAAGTTCTCACTTTTCATTGTGAGTGTGAAATATTTTCCTAATTCCAGAGAATACAAACTAGATTTTACCATTTCTTAAATTATATAAATTATCTTCTGATTGTTTTATAGGTATAAATGGGCATATATGAAAATTGAAACATTTCTAAATTTCATAGAAAATAAAATTAATCCATAAATCTTTAAAAGTAATAAAAAAAATCTTAATTATAGACACTGCTATGTTAAAAATATTTAAAGAATTCAAAACGCATAATTGAGGTAAATTTTTCTCAATTGTACCACTTCTATAGTTTTGCATTTAAAAAATAAATGATGGTAATATGTATATTAGTTGAGTTTCAACATGAAGAAAAGTATAAACACTTTATAAGATTATAGATGGTATATTTTTAAAAGATTTATAAACTTTTTATTTTTTATAACACTTGGGTTTGTTTTTTTTCACAAAGTGATAAATTAATATGAAATTCCAAACTTCATCAGACAGCTTTAGAACTACATCATGTTTTATATCATAAAAATGAAAACATTGATTTAAGTAAGTTGAATTGTAATTCTGACAAACTTTTTATGTAAAGTATAAATATGGTTTTATAGTACATCATACTGAACAAAACTTCTTAGATCATTAGATAACTAAAATCTTTCAACTAATATTGAAATGAGTTAATGGACAGCCTTTGAATTCATAGATGATTTTCAGGTGAGATTAAACAGTGAGCCTCTGGTTGCAGAGCATAACTTTAATTTTACATAGTTCTCTCCTTATTTGCATGTGGTGTGGAGTCACTATATCTTTGGGTTCTGTTAATGAACCTTTTCATTTTTGCACTTGAATAAAATGGAAAAGGGATATATGAGGCTTGGCCTGTGTTATGTGTATTTTTGAGCTGTTGACAGTCGGCTCCAACTGTGCTTACACATAACAGATAAGTCTTACTACAATCTTTCAGTTTTCTCTGTTCAATATAAGATGGTCTTTTGGTTAAAAGTTATAACTAGGTGCGCCTGGGCGGCTCACTCAGTTAAGCGGCCAGCTCTTGGTTTTTGGCTTAGGCCGTGATCTTGAGGTTCGGGAGTTCGGCCCACATCAGGATCTGCAATTCCAGTGCGGAGCTGCTTGGCATTCTCTCTCTGTCTCTCTGTCTCTCTCTGTCTCTCTGTCTCTCTCTCTTACTCCCTCTGTGTCTCCTCCCTCCCTCCCTCCCCCAGTCACATGTGTGTGCACTCTCACTTTCTCTCAAAAAAAAAAAAAAAAACAACTTAAAAAAAAAGTTATAACTAATATGGGTTATTGAGACTACACTAGGAGCAATAATGATTGAGAAAACCAATGTGTATATAAAATTGAGGTTTTGATTTTCAAGGAAAAAAAATAGAAGGTAGCTTTGTCTTAAAGTATAAATTTGTTCCCTAATAAAAAATATAGAAAAGGAGTAAATATTAGTGTGCATAACGAATAGTAGAAGGTATGAAGGAAGTTAATTTTACTTGCCTCAGTTTATAACATCTGAGCCTGAAAAGGAAGCTCAGAATAGCTTTATATTTGGCAAAGTTAAATCAGTTGTGATGGGCTTATTCTCCAGATCATTTAAGGAGGTGAGGAAGATTCATGAAAACTTCACTGTCAGATATATATCCACACAAAACAAAACTTTGGTTCTCTATCAAATTGATAAATAAATCCTAGAAACTTGTAAAGGATACAAAAAATACCATTCTTTATCTTTTTAGTAAACTTCCCATGTAGCAGTGATTCCATACCTTATCAAAAGGTTCTTCTCTTCCTAGGATTGATTTTATTATAGAATTAATTACAACAAACAAACAAAAAAGAAATCCCTCACTTATGAGAAAGCTAAAGTTTTTTTAAAAACTGGTTTTTTTTTAATCTTTTGTGTTTATTTTGAACATTTTATCAGTTTGATTAAATAAATAATCACATATTGTTCTCAGCATCTATGGTCCTATCTTGAGTCCTTAAACCTGTTTTGTTTTGATTTGTTTGTTTGTTTGTTTTTTATTTGCCTCAAATATCAGATCCCAAATTTAGAAAAAATAAAATAATATATTCAGGAGGGATCCTATAGATCTTCTAGACAAACACAAGTATTTGTTACTTTACCTTATAAAAAAAGAAATGACAGGAACAGTAAGGTTGTTTTCTGTGTCCAATATTCAGCATTAGATCGACACTACTATAAAATCTGGGAGTGAGTAATCATCACAGTAGAAGAAACAGGCAGCCTTTCCTAAATAAACATTATACAGATAAAATATTTCTACAATTGGATTTCAGAAATTACACTGTTTATGTTCCCAGAGGCTTTTCAATTCCTTCACTGTCCATGATATTTTTTCCCCCTCAGGAGAAACACTGATCAAACTCCTGAAATACTGTGTACTAAACCCAAATAGAAAAATTACCCTCTCTCTTCTGATATTTGTACTTACTCCAAATCATTTAATAATAAACAAAACAGGTTTCTGCTTCCCATTGATGCTTACTGGAAAACTTGCTATAAACTATAAGTCAGACTTCCTGTCATCACCAAAAGGGTAATCAGAATGCCTGTTGAAAAGACACTCTAGATTATTGGTTCTTCAATGAATGGATGTTTAGAAGGACCTCCAAGTTGACAATGCTTAGAAAACATTCATACAGTATTTGTCTGAAATATTATTGGTATAATTTGAACGTTCTAGTTTTATGGGTGTTATAGACTGAAAGTTTGTTTCCCTCCCAAATTCATATGTTAAATCTCAGTGCCCAAAGTGACAGTATTTAGAGATGGTCCTTTGGGAGGTAATTAGTTCATGGTGTGGGGCCCTCATGAATGGGGTTAATGCCCTTATAAAAGAGACCCCAGGGAGGTCCCTCGCCCCTTTCTCCATTTGAGGAGATAACAGGAAGGCTGTCAGTGAACCATAGTACAGTTCCACCTCAGATACCAAACCTACACTGCCTTTATTTTGGATTTTCCAGGGTACATCATGAGAAATAAATTTCTATTGTTATAAGCCACTCAGCCTATGATGTTTTATTGAAGCATCCTGAACGGACTAAGACAATGAAGAAGAACTTTAAACTCTTAGTATAGTAGGCAATGCTTTTCAAAACTGAAGTTAATCATCTTAAATAAAATTTGTTCTCAATAATTCCTCGGAATCAAGAGAGAAATTCTTTGTGGAATCTTCTTACATTTCGTGGCAATATGGGTATTTACATATGTTCAGTAAAAATCTATCTCTTTTTGCCAAGATATGTAATTAAATAAATTGACTCGTAACCCAACAAATTGATTGTCTACCCAACATTATACCTGCAGTGTCATATTTCAGAATAAATCTCATTTAATAAGCTCTGACAAGGCTTCTATTAAGAAGAAAGGATACTCCACTCAAGACAGAGTAACAAAGAATTTACCATCTGACCTAAAACAAGAACAATTTTCACAACATATGTAAAACATAGGTTATCAAGACACTAAACATCAGGTAATTTTGATGCAAATTAATAACCAGGGGAAGATCATCTACGGCTGCCTGCTTCTCATCATCTACTTCATCATTCAGTTTCTAATTGCTTCTGACTAGCCTGTCTCAATGTAGATGTGATTCCAGCAATCTGATTCAAGATTCATTGAATCAGATTGTACTTAGTATTTGTACTTAGTAAAGTAGCAGTGATATAAATTTGACTATGACTTTGCATATGAAGCATATTCAAACAATTTAAAGTCCCATAGTGGAAACATTCATAATGATAATCAACAACAAGAAAATGTAAAACAAGGAAAGTATGTGATTTTAGATAAATAGAAAAAATATTTATATAGAAAAATGATGTTCCAGGCCGTGTTATAGGTAGGGAGGGGAGGGAAGAGAAAAATAAATATGGATAATTACTTTTTATGACATAGAGTATAATTTATACCCACAACATCCTTTGGTTTTATCAAGATAACCCATTTACAGTTGAGGCAACCATGGCCAAACCAGGATCAGCGCTCCGTGCCCGTTCTCTCTATTACGTTTATTATTTATTTGGATAATTAAGAATGTAATCTACATAGCTAGTTTCATAGCTTTTTGGTATCTGTCAGTTACTTTTTAAGCTGAACAGCCAGCTTCCTACCAACCAACCATTTTTATGTGCTGTGTCAGATTTGACCGTGTTTATTTAACAAAGTGGCTGACAGAAACAAGGTGCACAGGGAACAGTGTTGACTGACTGTAGCTGCAAAGAGCCCATTTATCCAAGGAGCCAAGAAAAGCCTGGCATATCTACGAAGTGTCATATTTGGACATGAATTAGCATCTCTTATGATGTTTCTGATTAGAAGGACAGAGTGTGAATGAGTCATAGGGTAATGGTTATTTTTCATTCACATCAATTGCTGCTCTGGAGTTTGCCTGTAGATGCTGATTATAAGAAAGTATATCCTAATGCATCAGAACTGTGTTCTCTTGGACAAGCAAAAAAAAAAAAAAGCCTACTGCAGAATTTTTTCCTCACCAACGTGGTTAATACAGGGTTTTGTACTTCAATTTATTCGTGTTTAATAGATACAGATTAAAGGTTTTTTTAAGTCTATAATAGGTAAAGTTATATTAGGGGTTATAATTAGAATGAAATCTAAAATTGTTATTCCATGATCTGAAATTTGTAATTATAAAGAACAAAAAAAAGGAGAAGGAAATATTCTAGAAATAAAGTGATAATGACTAAGCATAAGATACTGCTACTCTTATAGAGAGAACATGAACATGAATATATTTTTTTCTGACTACCCTACCTCCACATCCCTGTATCATTTGCACTAAGGTCTCAAAAAAATAGTAGCTATGACTCAGATCCAATCTAGGATGCATGTTAATAAATGAATTTTAACAGAAAGGTGACAAAGCCTTTCATCAGTAATTACTTTTGAGGCTGTCTCAATTATTGACAGAATAAAGGAGTATAATTTAGATCTGTGATGTGACTATCATTTTTTTTAATTGTTCTGTTTTTACTTGAGGAACATTGGAAGCACTGAAACACCCTACTCCTTTGTTCTTTGCATTTGTTTTCTTAAAATTAACATTTTCTCTCAAGTATGCAAATGTTTTGCCTTGCTAAAGAAACCTGAGTTTTGTCAGAGTGAGGTTTAGATCACACCTTATGGAATTTGTAGCTCACTTTCTAGATCAAAATAGCATGGAGAAATTAGGAACAGCTTAGGTCTTTCTGAAGCAAGTTCTAGATGAAATGTTGCTTCTTCAGCAATTAGCATTTTTTCAATTGAATAGGTGCTTTTATTTTTTTTAATTTTTTATAAGCTTATTTATTTATTTTGAGAGAGAGATAAAGAGAGAGCACAAGTGGGGGTAAGGGCAGAGAGAGAGAGGGAGAGAGAACTCTAAGCAGTCTCCATGCTGTCAGTGTAGGGCCGGACATGGGGCTCGAACCCATGAACTGTGAGATCATGACCTGAGCGGTGAAAGTCAGACATTCAACCAACTGAGCTACCCAGGTGCCCCAATGCTTTTATTTTTAAAATATGTTTGCAATGAAGAGAAAGTCAAACTGAATCACATGTTCCCTGAAAACACATTAAACAGAAAATACTATTACGTCATTATTTCCTAAAATAAAGTGTTACTAGGCCAGAAGAAGTTTGCTTAGTTGATAATCTAGAAATCTAAGATTGATTGATAATTGTGTGATCTAAAAAGGAAGGGAAACTAGCCTTGCTTTGGTAACTGCCAGGTGTCAGGTAAAGTGCTAACTGGTTGTCCTGAGATGTAGTAAAGAATGACTATCCCAGCTTAGCCCTTGACCCTGGATGATTTGCTGGTCACCTAATCACCTGGGGTCCTACAGAGAACATCATATCAGGGTTGTGTGCTCTTGATAAAGAGTCAGATTCTTGTCTGTTCTCTTTCTCCTTTGTCCTACTACACACACACACACACACACACACACACACACACACATACACAATGGTGTGTACGGGTGAGGATCTCCTTTTCAGGGAAAAGGAAAAGAGAAAAAGAATAAAACCAAAACACACAAACAAACAAGGCCCTAGTATGACTCAGAAATTATTTGATTTTGATAGTTCCAGTCCTAAGCAGTAGTGGTTCATAGGGAATGGGATAATTTCATATACAAAAACATGAGAAATTACTATACATTGGTATCTCTAGAGTAAAATTTCCTGTGCCTCAATGGAAGAAAGAAAACCCTTTTAACACTTCTGATGCGCTGCAAAATGTTAATTTTTCCTCAACCTTTTAAATACCTCATATTCCACTTATCCTGATCAAAATGTTTAATTTCAAATTGCTCATGGATCAACAATAAAGTTTTAAATTATGTAAGGCAACATATTTCTTGTTTTCTTTTTTTTTCCTAACACTTTTTGAGCTGTCAATTATAGCCACAAAATTCTGACGGATAAAAATGCCTATGTTCATGGTTTAGATCATGCAAATTTTCCTGCTTTCCTTTTTACACATTAGTTTCCAAAGATACTTACATGTGGGTTTGGAAAATGGACTCATACGATATTCTTTTTTTTTTAATTTTTTTAATGTTTATTTATTTCTGAGACAGGGAGAGACAGAGCATGAGTGGGGGAGGGGCAGAGAGAGAGGGAGACACAGAATCAGAAGGAGGCTTCAGGCCCCGAGCTGTCAGCACAGAGCCCGACGCGGGGCTCGAACTCACAAACCGTGAGATCATGACCTGAGCCGAAGTCGGACGCTCAACTGACTGAGCCACCCAGGCGCCCCAACTAAAGTAAAACAAACTACATATGTATTTTTATATGTATTTTACATATACTTTTAATTTGTCCACTTTTTCTCTGACTGTCATAATCAAAATTATTTCATAATGACATCAGCTATTTAATAAAGTGGTTTGGGAATGCAGTTGGCAAAATTTCTGCAAGCATAAGTATATTATCTTTGCTTTTGGCTTCCTGAACTTGAGTCACCATTCACCATTCATCCGCCTTACTCTCCTGACTGCTCACCTCACTTCTATCCTGGGCTGGCCAATGGGAATCTCTTACGGTTCTTTGATTTGTTCATACAGTGTTTACATTTATGGTCAATTAATTTCAGGAATTTTATTTTAATCAGAAAGAATTCTCATTTTAATAAAAAACAAAACATTACAAAGTTATTATAATGATTTCTAGCTATCCCATGGAAGAATTTTAGGGTCACAAGTTGAGATTGAAATGAGCAATAAATAAGACCTGACATGGTCTTTATCTGTTGAATCTTCTCTATTGAAACTACTTTCAGATTCCCACTGGCCAGAGATCAACCTCATGTCAATCTGCTGTAGTAACAGGGCATACAAATGAGGAAGAGCACTTGGCCTTCATATTCCCTCACTCAGTCCATGTCGACCAACCTAAAAAGAACATAAATGGGCATGTGCTTGCACTGTGGTGCTTCCGTTTATTTCGGAGGAGGCATTATCTTTCCCATTGTGCCTATTCTCATAATAACCGTTTCCACTTCTTGACTGAATTGATGTCTTGAGTATTGCAAGAAACTTAACATGTGTTCTCCTCTTCAAAATCTAAAAACTCCACGCCCTTTTCTTCTCCTTATATGTCCTACCAGCTGTTTCCTTAAATGAGACTTAGTATTTTCCAACACAGTTAAGGGGCAGCAGGATGCTGTTTTGCAAGGGGTGAGGGGAGGGAGCGGTGTGGTTCATACTTCCCCTAAGTATATTAACTGGAAAGCTCTTCGACTCAAGTGATGTACTGAGGCACTTCAACCACTGCTCCTCTGACCCTGACACTTCAAGTGGGAGCTCGGCTCAGCTCCTATTAAGAGAGACACATAAAGCTGCCATTGTCACAAATTCAGCCAGTAATGGATAAAGTGGTAATTAAATTAAGATGGCTGTTGGGGAGAGAGGTTGCTTTATAACAAAATCTAACAGGACAGAAATTCACTTTCCCACTTTCCATCTCTACCAATTAATGCAGCTCAGGATCTAGTTATTTATATTCAGCCCTCCAAGTCACCTTGCTGTGAGAGTTGTCTCCAATTGCTATAAAGTTTGCTAGAAAGAAAGAAAAAAATATATATATGTATGTATATATTTTTCATAAGCGTATAGCAGCAGTTTAAAGAGGTCTTAGAAAAATAACTTGGCAGCAAAGAAGGAATGCTTGGAGTGAGCTCTGAAAGAACACCAACAAGACGGAGCCAAACACTAAATTGCGGATCAATTATCTTCAGTTTTGCTCTATTACTGAATTAGTCTCATACCAAAAGATCTAGGGATGGCCACAGAGAAACCAATAACCATATGTGTTCAACAGACTTTTTGTCAGATTCACTTTTGCTCAAACCATGCATAACACCAGTAAACAGGTCTGCATATTGAAATCACTTGAGGAGTCTTAAAAAATACTGTTACTTGGACTCCACCCCTAGAGATTCAAATTTAATTGGGCTTGCAGGAAGCCTTTGATTGGGGCTTTTGTCTCGTTCTCAAACATTTACTATATGTAGCCTTAATGTTGTAGGAGTTTAAAGATGAAGGAACTTTATATAGGCAAACAGGCATGCTACCTTAATGCTTATCTGCCTAAAGCTTCTAGATCTTTTGGGTAGAGCCTGGACGAGTCACCCTTACCTCCTCTATCTTCAACTTACATATTGGACTTGTGTATCTTGCATAATAGAAAGCCCTGACTGATGTGGAGGATTCAATATTTCCAGCCAGTCTCTAGGATAAGGCTTCTGATTTGCTGTGCTCCTCAACAAACTGAGATCAAGAAATTTTAGGTGATAAAAGGGAAGTTTCTTGATCCAGCGTATGATTCTCAGTTTGGAATCCACCACCTACAAATATGAGGTGAGTTGCAAGTCATTTGCATCAGGTAAAACAGATAAAAGTGGAATCTCATTAAACATGAGAGAATAAACACATATATCCATCCCAGTTTCCTATTCAGTGCTCAAGGAAACAAGTGTAAGGTGAAGTTTTTTTTTTTTAAAGAAGAAATATCATATAAGGACAATTAAAGTGGAAAAGAAAAAAAAATATGGGAATGTAAAACAGATGGATAGTGGTAACAAATTTAGAAGACCAGAGAAAGCTGAAACTTAAATAACCACAGAGGAAGACAGAGAACCACCTGCTTTGCATTGCATTATCCTAGAAATGTACAAGGACTAGCTGAACTGCAGACCTCTGTAAATGTGGTTAGAGGGAGCTAAAAACAGGAGGATACTTTGAAAGTCTTCTAAGAGTTTAGACACCTTGATCTTTACCCAACTGACTCATATTGGAAATGACCTCTTCCTGCATTAGGGAAACACTGAGGTATATCATCTGTAGAGTTGACAATAAACACTTTGAACTGGAGGAACACTAGGCAGAGAAGAAGCTAATTTCATTAAAAAGAAAGCAGGGTTGGGGGATGGAATGCATGGCTAGAGGAGAAACCAAATATATCCCATTTAGGAGCCTAGTACCTTGAGTTTAAATCTCGGCTTTGCATCTTCCAAGCTCTATGACCTTAGGTAAGTTAGTTTTCTTCTTTGTGCCTCAATTTCTTCTTTTGAAAAATGGGTATAATCATAGTTATTAGACTGATGTAAAGATTAAATGGTGGATATCTGTGAAGCATATATTTTCCAGTGTTTGACAAAAAATAAGCACTATATATATATATATATATATATATATATATATATATGCTAAATACTTTTATTATCCCCCTAATTGGGGTCCAGGATCATGATAGAGAAACTTATAATCTATAACCAGAGATGGAACATTCTTCTCAGAGGGAAAATATGTATAAGCATATACTTTCACAAATATACATATACAGTTCCTGACAGTTTGGGTCCCCAAATGAAGTTGCTTGATTAGGTTAACTACAGTAAAATCCACCAGGGAACTGATCTCACTAATTCATAGAGCTTCCAATCAGCTTTTGAGAGCTGCTTTTAATTATATGTAGCAGCCAAATATCGATAGAGGAAATTTTCTGTCCTGACATATAGAAAACAAACTTCCAAAAGGATTTTAAAATAAGGAGAAACAACGCATAGAGTGTAATATGAACAAAGGAATTATCATTAATTTTTGCAGAGAGAAGGGGAAAAATTGCACATATAAAAGAACAGCATCCTATGAAAAGGAGTATTTAGAGAACATAATTATTGCCAAAATTTTTAAATATAGGAGAAATTAAAACTCAGTACAGGGCAAGAAAATTTTGTGGAGATCTCCCAGTAAGTAAAAGAAAAGAAAAAATAGGCAATAATAAAAAAAGAAATTAGATGATCAGTACTAAAGGACCAATATCTGAATAATAGGAGTAGCTGAAGAAAATCAGGAAAAAAAAATAGTGTAGGAAATTACCAAAGACTTAATTCAAGAAAATTGTCTAGATAGACTGAATGAATTGCATTAGTTTTCATGTTCAAAATGCTTACCACATTTCCTGCACAATGAATAAAAATAATCCACACGAAAGGACATTCTCATGATTTTCAGAGCAATGAGGGAATTGAAAAGACACTAAAAATTCCCAGTGAGAAAAAAATGAATCTAATTGTATAACCAGTTATCATATTACTATTTTGAAAAATGTATCCTTTCCCCACTGATCTGCGTGACAAATCTGCTTTAAACCAAGTTTCCATATGTGCATAAGTCTATTTCTGAGATCTCTATTCAAAGCATTATAATAAACCTTGTTATATTATAAGAAAATTCTCCAGATTTTTTTTTCATATAAAGAATTTATGCTATTCTCAGCCCTCTGCTTTTCTATGTGAAGTTTTGAATCACCTTGCCAAGTTCTATGAAAAACTGTTACTAATTATATTAGAATCTATTTAATAAATTAATTAATTTCAGGATAAATGACATCTTTAAATGTTACAAAGTCCTCTCCATGAACATGGTATATCTATTTATTTAGTTTTTAAATGAGATTGAATAAATGTTTACCATTTCTACATAAAAGTGTTAATGCCTTTTGCTATATTTATTCATAAATATATCACATTTTTGTGATCACTGGCACAGCTTTTTAAATTTTGACACAATTATCAACCTTATGGAAAGGTTGCAAGAATTGTTCCAGGAACCATTTTTTTCCCCTGAATCGACTGAGAATAAGTTACCAACATGATGACCCCATACCCAAATGCATTACTGTATATTTCCCACAAGCCAAGACATGTTCCCATATAGTACCATCAAAATCATCAAGTTCAGGAAATTTACATTACTATGTTATTACTAAAGATTCAGGTGCTATAAATTAAAATGTAGTAGTTCTACTATAGCTCTTGATGTTAGTGGTATTGAAGTGGTTAGGCATTTTTCTAAATTGATAAAAAATAATGTGTTCTTTTAAGATATAATGTGATATAATATTATCCCTTTCTCTGTGAACTTTATAAAGAAGGTCAGGGCAATTCTTTCTAAAACCAGTTATAGCCATGTGGTCTGAGAGAAGAGTGGTCACATTTCTCCAAAGTTATTTCTCACATGCCACTTTAACCTTGCCTTGATTTCTGCCTATATTCTAACTCTCATGTGTCTTCTAGTGGCTTTTTGTATATTATCCTCACATTATATAGAATATATAAAAAATAGAACCCTAATGTGGGAACTTTCCATTAAATATCACCATAAATATCAGAGGAAGGAAGGTGACAATATGAAGTCCTGCCACTATGACTAAGAATCATCACCCTTTCACTGTGATTTGTGCTGGCATCAGCAGTAATCATGTCTCAGCAGTAACACTGAAGCAAATGGATAGCAATGAAAGAAGATGTAGTAGATTGGAGAATTGTTTTCAGTCGCTTCTGGCATTACACCCTTAAATGTGACTTTGCAATCCTTTCTCTAGAGTAAGTGAACTATTTTTGCATGCTGTATTGAAGTTGCCCATACTTGCTTTGAGCAATGGGATGTCCATATTATCTGAGGATAGGCTTAGATTGCATATCATTTACATTGCTCTGTTTTGCTCCTATGACCCACTATAAGAAGATTATGCCTCAGGAAGCAGCCAGGCCAAGAAGACTTGAAGGCATGTAGGGAAGACCTGAAACCAAATCACAGTCTGCACCAAGACTAACTGATCCCAGCTTAGATCAGTAAAACCATACAATAACTACAGACCCGTGGAAAAGACAAAAATTAGGTAACTTAAATTTAGTCTTCCCAAATGATGAATTCAATTATAGTATTAGATTAATAAACCCATGCCATAGGTTATCCTAAGAAAAAATTCACTCGTTATCCAGACCTACCTGGAAATATATAAATTAATAAGCAAGAAGCAAACTCATTTTTCACAGTCAAGTTTAAATAACAACGTATGTGGTGTTCATTCAGTGTGTGAATGGGCACCTGATCTACAGAATCTCTATTTTACTCATAACTTTTTGTTTAGTTAATATTTTTAATGTAAAAATTTGCAAGTATAATAGAAAATCTCCAGACTACTCACCTATATGCACACTTCCAATAAACAATGTGTACAGTTTTTAATTATGTTTTTGGCCCTATTTGTTTTAATTATATTTATTGAAATATAATTATATTCCTATTGAATCTAACAATAAAATAGATGAGCTTCTGTTATGGATGTCTGTGCTTTTAATTTTTAAATAATTCATCCTTATTAGTTTTTCCAAAATGTCACAATGGACTAGAAAAAAAATTTTTAAATAACCCCTCAAATGAGGTATTTGAAAAGCACTGCCTTGTAGGACTAAAAAATCTATGTAAATTTAGCCAAAACAAGTTTCATAATATGAGTAGTATAACAAAAATAAAGCGGCATATTATATACACAAAGTGCTGTTGTCAAATACTGATGGTAAAGCAATTATAGAAGGCACAACGTATGTTATTGCAGATACTACTTTGTGATAAGGAAGCAAGCCTATTGATAAGTGGGACAAAATTATAGCACCCAGAAAGGAGCATCATGTGACTTAAGAAGATGCTATTATCACCCCACACAGTATTTATAAAAGGAAGGGGAGAGGGAAAAGGAACAGGAGGGGGAACTCACTTCCTGGTTGCCAATGTCAGGGTTCTTAGTTATAAACAATATAATCCACTTTAGCTAACTTAAGCAGCAAAGACATTTGTAAAAGGTGCTAGGATAAAGAAAAGGAAGGTTCACAGAATGCCTGTGACATCCAACAAGACACTCAACTTGCTAGTATTAAAATGTCTAAACACACACCATTGCTACTTTTACACCTCCCCTATGAAGCTAGGGAATGGATGACAGGAGATCAGCCACTGTTGTCCCTGCCGAACTAAATACACAGGATTACAATAATATATAAACTCACATGGGAGCGCTGGAATCATTCCTTTATCTTATCCTGCTGAAAGAGAAGGCTCCAGAAGAAAAGACTAAAATGACAGAGGAAATCTCTTACTGTAAGAAATGCCCAAAATAATTTTTTTCCATTTTAGTAATCTATTATATTAGGTCTTACTGCTACAATAATGCTGTGTGCAGGTACCCCAAAATATCTACAGCCATCCACCTATTTGTGGTTCTGAACACACTAGTCTATTAGTTGGCTGTAGCTTAGCTGGGCTTATCTGGATTTAGCTCCAGGTTCTGATTTGTGTTCAGGTCTACTCCAAATGTCTCCACATTCTCCTTGGACCAGCACATACCAGGACCATATTCTTCTTATGACAGATCAAAAAAGCAAATATATCTAATCAAACCACATAAGCAAATTTCAGTCTTCTACCCACATCATGTCCACTCTACATTTCAGTAGTCAAAGCATATAATGGGGCCAAGCAAACATCAGTAGGTTAGGAAATAGGTCCTGCTTACTCCACAAGTACTTACTGTAAACTCAAAAAAGGGTGGATACAGGGAATGGGTGAAAAATAGTGAATGATATCCAGTATCAGTATACCTAGATGTGTAGGGAAACATTCATTTCCCTGTGAGAAATGACATGCAGGGCTATTTAATCATGTTCAAATTAGGGCAGAAGTACAGGACTTGGGTAAAGCAAAGACCTGATGGCAGGACTTCACTTTGTATCTTCCAGTCTTCTGGAATTTATGGTGATATTATATGGAAAACTCTTACAATAAGGTTTTATTTTTGTATATATCATGTTGTTTGAGAATACTGTGTACAAAGCCATTAGAAGGCATGGGAAGGCAGAATGTAGACAGAATTTAAGAAGTAGCCAAGTATGGCACCTGAAAGTTGGGAAAGAACTTCATGGCAATCTGTCCACTCTCCTCCAAGGCAGTTCATATGTACTTAAAACAGTAATCAAAGGTAACAATGTGCATCTTAAAATTTGTAATATTTGTTTTAATAACACTCTTTGTAGAAAAGCTAGATTAAAAGAGATATATTGAGGGGCGCCTGGGTGGCCCAGTTGGTTGAGCAGCCGACTTTTGCTCAGGTCACGATCTCGCTGTCCATGAGTTCGAGCCCCGCATCGGCCTCTGTGCTGACAGCTCGGAGCCTGGAGCCTGTTTCGGATTCTGTGTCTCCCTCTCTCTGACCCTCCCCTGTTCATGCTCTGTCTCTCTCTGTCTCAAAACTAAATAAACGTTAAAAAAATTTTTAAAAAAAGAGATTTATTGATAAGAATAGAAGACAACACTTCAAAGCAATCTCAGGGTATTGATTTTATTTCTTCAAAAATAAAGTGCTCAATGGGGCGCCTGGGTGGCGCAGTCGGTTAAGCGTCCGACTTCAGCCAGGTCACGATCTCGCGGTCCGTGAGTTCGAGCCCCGCGTCAGGCTCCGGGCTGATGGCTCGGAGCCTGGAGCCTGTTTCCGATTCTGTGTCTCCCTCTCTCTCTGCCCCTCCCCCGTTCATGCTCTGTCTCTCTCTGTCCCAAAAATAAATTAAAAACGTTGAAAAAAAAATTAAATAAATAAATAAATAAATGAAGTGCTCAAAATTCAACTTCAGTCATCCATAAGTAGCCAATCCCAACAATTTGTGCTACAGAAATACAGCTAAATTTAAATAACATTTTCATAAAAAACTGAGTATCAGATCCATGAATTTTCTACATCTGAATCCTCTTTTGGTGAAAAATAAAATTCAAATAATTCTATCAAGTGTGGAAATACTCAGTGATTACATTTCTAGATTTCTGATATAAATACCACTTACTTCACTGGTTATTATCTTTAAATTATGGAGCATTCCATAATAATTTGTAGATACTCTGCTCTTGCAAACTTTAACTTCTGTTTCTTTGCTTTTCCTTTAATGTCATCTGTCCCTGGGTGAAGGGGCAATATGACTTGACTTTCTTTTAGTGAATTTTTAAGGTTATTAAAACAAAAACAAAATCATAAAAATAAAGATGTCTACTGTTGATTCATATTAAAAGCTGGAACCAAACTCATTTCTTGTCTTGTAGAAACCCTAAGAGTTTGTTACATAATTTAAACATGACTGGCAGAGGATTTTCACTCAACAACCATCAAACTTAAGAATGTAATTCTTAATAATCAATATTCATATTATCGCATGCTAAAGAGAATAGACTCTAGCACAGTGGTCCTTATAGAATTCACGAATTTTATTATGTCATTAAGCACAGCGGTCAGATCAATTGACTTATTATTTGTTTTCCATCATAAAACTTTCTCCGTGAAGAAACAGTGAGGTGATTTACATTCTGGAGGAAGACCCTTAATCTGGGTAATTACTCAGAATGTGGCCCTACCACTGCAGCTGCACCATCAGAACACACTTTTATACAAAACTTACTTGTTGACAACATAATTCTCAATAGTTTTATATAGTTCAGAGCTAATTGTGTAACTAAGCAATGAATCTGAAACAAAAATAGCTTACTTTATATTACTATCATGTTCAAAGTATATATAGTCAGTCACACTAACAATTTTGTGCATTCTTCAAGTTGCAATGAAAAAATATTTTTGTAAGGTGCCTGGGTGGCTCAGTTGGTGCCATCTAACTGCGGCTCAGGTCATGATCGCATGGTTTATGAGTTCAAGTCCGGCATCAGGCTCTCTACTGTCAGCACTGAGCCTGCTTTGGATCCTCTGTCCTCCTCTCTCTCTGCCATCCACCCTCCACTCTCTCTCTCTCTCCCTCTCAAAAATAAATGAAAACACTTAAAAGTATTATGCTAGCTTTTTATATTCTATGAGGTGGCCTTCCATGTCATTAGGTAATTTCTAATATGTCAAGCTCTGGTATCACGAGAGCATGGTATATCTTTGCTCCAGACTCGTCCCCAACATTTCTGACAATACACTGGTGTAGACGTTTTTGATACCCCTGTACTACATCAGGCATTCTAATGCAGGAGTAGCAAGCAAAAACACTTAAAAGGTTGATAATTCTCTTTGCTTTGCCATTTTGGACATTTAAAAAATGATAAACATCAACAAAGTAGTTGGGCATTAATCAACATCAAACCGATTCTTTACTTATGACATCAATTGCAAACTTCCTGGAAAGTATTTTCTTTTTTTCAATTTTTTAATGTTTATTTAATTTTTGAGAGAGAGAGAGAATGAGCAAGCATGAGAGGGGGATGGGCAGAGAGAGACAGAGATGAAGAATCCGAAGCAGGCTCCCCACTGTTAGCGCAGAGCTGGACACGGGGCTTCAATTCACAAACCTTGAGAACATAACGTGAGCCAAAGTTGGTCACTTAACTGACTGAGCCACCCAGGCACACCCTGGAAAGTGTTTTCATAAAACAATTTGCAGAAATGTTCTGGTGTGAGCAGGGCAAGAAATCCATAATGACAGAATGAATGAAAGTACTAAGTAATAGGCAAAGGCTAAGTAGTTTACATTATCCCCTACAAGCCAAAAAGTTCTTTGGCAGTGGAGAAACGACAGGGCTGCTATAACCCACCTCAAATAGCACTAAACTCAAAAATAATTTTGTATACTTTCTGAAAAAGAATGTCAGTATATCTTAATGAGCCCAGTCTTCAGAAATTGGGATTTTTAAGTTACAGAATTAAAAAGTTCTGTGAGACTTATTTCAGGCAACTATGTATAATTTCTTGAACAGTCAAAGACCAACTCACACTTCTTGTATAATTACAGAATATATATGTGGCTTAAGAATGCTGAGGGAGGGGTGCCTGGGTGTCTCAGTGGGTTAAGCATCTGACTTCAGCTCAGGTCATGAACTCCAGTTCCCGACTTTGAGCCCCATGTTGAGCTCTGTGCTGACAGTTCAGAGACTGGAGCCTGCTTTGGATTCTGTGTCTCCCTCTCTTTCTGCCCCTCCCCCATCACACTCTGTCTCTCAAAAATAAATGTCAAAAAAAAATTTTTGTTAAAGAATGCCAAGGGAAAAACAACTATTTACTCCATCCTGCTTTATATTACAATAGGACTTGCATAAAATGCAACAATAACAACAAGAAAGATTTCCAGAATTTACAGCCCACTATAGAAATTGTTGACAAAATGTATCATTTTGAACAAACAGGTCAGCAACTAAAAGGAGTAGAAGATCCCAAAGTGACATTGGGACAATAAAAAGTGGCTAAAGACAGGATGCCTCAAAGAAAAAAATATAAAAAAATATGCAAGAGAGTAAAACCCCATAATCCAGGTCTTGGACATAGTAAACCATGTATACATTACACACAGAGTAAGCCACTTATATTCATATTCTTAGCTGAGGTTTTGTATTTTAGCAAGGGACAGTGATACCCATGACACATAGTTATTTGTAATGAAAATATATTTTCTACATCATCAGAATAGTTAAGATTGAAGAAGACAGTACACATCAAGTGTGATTTTGAATTTCATATGCTGCTCTGCTCCCCCTACACAGGCAGAATGAGGTAGCTATGCAGTGAGTCAGGGAACCTCCTACTTTTGCATCTCAATCAGAACTGCTCTGACTCTCTTCTCAATGTCAAGGGTCTATTTCCCTTGCACTCACAAATAGGAATATTGTCAGCAGAACTATCCTCACATGAGAACAAATATTCATGAAGAATTGAAATCTGCCAGTATTCTCAATTAACAAACTATCACCTTGAAAAGGTCATTCCTGCAGCATTTCTCACTAGTTTTTAAACTACTGAGATTAAATCTCTGAAACCCAGCCACAAAAAATGACAGATTCCCATTGCAAAGCCTGTCACATAACTTGGTGTGGGGAAAAAATGCGTGTGTGTGTGTGTGTGTGTGTGTGTGTTTCCATATACTCAACTGTAGGTAATACCTTGCCCACTTTCCAATCCTTCCAATCAGAAATTAAAGTGTATGCCATCTAAATATCCCCTTATTTATTTGTATAATATTTATTTGTCTTATAATTTTTGCAGAACTGACAGCTAGTAGATTGGAGTAAAATGATTATTCCAAATAATGCTAACCCAACAATTTTTTATCCCCATGGAGATTACTTGTATCAATTAATAAGAAAATTTCATCTAGGAGAAAATGATGATGCTTCTAGTGCCAAATGTAGGTCAAGCTAAGGCAAGAATCATTCGTAGGCCATGAAGAATCTGAGTAATTGCCTCATGGATCTTGCTATATGACTCTCATAGATAGAGGTGCCTTAGATATAGGACATTGTGGGGGAAGCAGAGGAGGAAGATATGTTCAGGGGAAGTAATCCTACTAACTACAGTTGTCCCCAGTTAATGGTGTCAGAATGTGAGCAGGATAACCAAGTCTAAATCCTGTGCCTACAGGATCCTGTGCTAGATAAATATCAAATCATTCTGAATGTACAAGAAATTGATCTGAGGACTGAGAGAATAAACTGCACAACTAGAAGGAGAAAAGGAGGTGGAAGGTAGGAGGTGTGCAGACGTGATTTGGGGAAGAAAAGAATCACTGATGCTGTAGAGACAGGAAAAAGAGAGGGGATGATTGTCATACATTTTTACAATCAGCAGAACTCAAAGAGTTAAGTTTTAGGAACCTGTGTACTGGCCGGTGTGGAGCCTGGCAGGTGTAACAGTGCTCCTGTACATAAGGAGGGCAGAGGCCCAGAAACAGACAGCATGGTCCGAGGATTCCCTGGGACACACTGAGAGAGACAGTACCCCTTCTTGAACCACAATTTGAGAGATGACACTGCCTCTCAGGGGACATAGAGCTGGCAGGCACCATTGTGCTGCCCGTTCATTAGCATAGGGGCAGAGACACTTGCTGAAGGCAGCTAACCTGGATGCCAGCTTTTTTCTGTGCTCGATTTTAAACTACAAGTGATGGCATGAATTTGTGCAACTACTCTTTTGTGACAAACCTACACCAGCCCCAGTGTGGCAAGACCCTACCCCAGAGGATCAGTGTGGATCTGCACTGTGTCAGGTCCCTAAAATTTGGAGTTTTGAAACTCAGCCAGTGTGCCTGAGATAAAACACAGGAGCAGTGCGCCACTGGGTCGGTAGACAGCTCAGACACAGACAGGGTGAAGGCAGAAATCTGAAGGAGTCCTGGGAGGAGATTGTTCACTCTTCTATGAGGGCTGCCTGGACAGCTGCAAGTGCAAACACCCCTCTCCAGAGACAAGGGAGAGAGTGGGTGCCATTTTTCTCCCCCTGCTCATGCACAGAGCATGGAAGGACTTTATTGAGAAGCACAGCACCCAGAGTGGAAGCTTGAGCCACTTACAACAAGCACTGCTCCCCTCCCCCACACTCTGCAGGTGCTTCTGTACTAGGGCAAGTGTACCTGAGATCAGAGTGGCAGCAGATCCATTCCCAGAACACCAGCATAAATCCCCCACATGCACCAAGTCTACTGACCATAGAGTGCTACAGAGCTTCAGCCCTAGTGGAAATAGGATCTTAACTCTTTTAACAAGCAGACCAAAGCACCTAGAAAATTTTCCACACATTGCACAAGGTCCAGACACTCCTCACTATAGGCAAGGAGAAACTCTGCAGAGAACTGACCTGAAGGAAAGAGCAGTCAAAACACAACAGTAGTATGCACAAAGCATAGAACAGAAACACCTCCCAAAGCACCAGGGCCTGGTCAGTATATAACCTCTTCTTAATAAAGGTATTACTCTCAGGAGCAGGAAGTATAACAGGTTTTCCTAGACAGAGACCTAGATAAAAATGCCAAGATAGGAATTCATCCCAAAAGCAAAACAAGGAAAACTCATAGCCAGGGATCTAATCAAAACAGATAGAAGTAATATGCCTGAGCTGGAATTTAAAATGACAATCATAAGAAATCTGGCTTGGCTTGAAAAAAGCATAGAAGACACTAGAGAGTCCTTTACTGCAGAGATAAAAGACCTCAAAACTTATCAGGCCAAAACAAAAAACTGCTATAACTGAGTAGCAAAACTAAGTAGATGTAATGACCACAAGGAGAGAAGCAGAACAGTGAATAAGCAATATAGAAGATAAAATTATAGAAAATAATGAAGCTGAAAAGAAGAAAGAAATACAAATATTACATCATGAATGTACACTTTGGGAACTAGGGAACTCCATAAAGCATAATAATATTCATATCATAGGATTCCCAGAAGAAGAAGAGAGGGATAGAGGGGAAGAAGGTTAATTTGAGCAAATTTTAACTGAAAACTTCCCTAATCTGAGGAAGAAAACAGACATCCAAATCCAGGAGGCACAAAATCAACAAAAATTAGGCCAAAGCGAAGACATATTGAAGTAAAATTTTGCAAAATACAGAGGTAAGGAAAAAATCCTAAAAGTAGCAAGGGAAAAGAAATCCCCAACTTGCAGTGGAAGACAAATAAGGTTAGCAGAAGATCTCCCCACAGAAACTTGGTAGGCCAGAAGGGAGTGGCATAATATATTCAATGTGACATTCAGGGTAAAATATGCAGACAAGAATATTTTATCCAGCAAGGATCTCTTTCAGCATAGAAAGAGAGATAAAGAATTTCCCAAACAAAAACAAAAGGAGTTCGTGATCACTAAACCAGCCATGCAAGAGATATTAAAGGGGACAAGTTTGAGTGGGAAAGACCAAAAGCAACAAAGACTAGAAAGGAACAGCAAAAATCTCCAGAAACAATGACTTTACAGGTAATACAATGGCACTAAATTCATATCTCTCAATAAACACTCTGACTGTAAATGGACTAAATGCTCCAATTAAAAGACACAGGTATCAGAGTGGATAAAAAAAAGATCCATCTATATGCTACCTATAAGAGACTCATTTTGGACCTAAAGACAGGTGCAGATTGAAAGTAAGGGGGCAGAAAAACTTTTATCATGCTAATAGATGTCAAAAGAAAGCTGGGGTAGCCATACTTATATCAGACAAACTATATTTTACACCAAAGACTGTAACAAAAGATGAAGGGCATTATATCATAATAAAATGGTTTATCCAATGCTAAGATATAACAATTATAAATATTTATGCCCTAAACATGAAAGAACTGAAATATGGCAATCAATTAATAACAAACATAAAGAGGGGCACTTGGGTGGCTCAGTTGGTTAAGCATCTGACTCTTGATTTCAGTTCAGGTCATTATCTTATGGTTGTGTGATCAAGTCCTGCTTGCTTAAGATTCTCTCTCTTCCTCTGCCCCTTGTGCTTTCTTTCTTTCTCTCTCTCTCTCTCTCTCAAAAAAAAAATAACAAACATAAAGAAACTCATTGATAATAATGTGGTATTATTATCATAATATCATAACACCTCACTTATAGCAATGGACAGGTCATCTAAGCAGAAAATCAACAAAGGAAACAATGGATTCGAATGATACACTGGGCTGGATGTACTTAAAAGATATATTCAGAACATTTCATCCAAAAGCAGCAGAATATACATTCTTTTCAAGTGCACATGGAACATTTTCCAGAATAGATCACATATGGAGTCACAAATCAGGCATCAACAACTACACAAACAATGAGATCATAGCATGCATATTTTCAGACCACAACACTATGAAACTTGAAGTCAATCGCAGAAAAAAATTAGTAAGAACACAAATACTTTTTACTTTAGAGGTTAAAGACCATCCTACCAAAGAATGAATGTGTTAACCAGGAAATTAAAGAAAAATTTTAAAAACACATGGAAACAAATGAAATTGAAAACACAACAGTCCAAAACATTTGGGATGCAGCAAAAGCGGTCATAAGGGGTAAATATATAGCAAATAGGCCTACCTCAAGAAGCAAGAAAAATCTCAAATACACAATCTAACCTTACATCTAAAGGACCTAGAAAAGGAACAGCAGATGAAGCCTAAAGACAGAAAAAGGAGGCAAATAATAAAGATTAAAGCAGAAATAAATGATACAGAAACAAACAGAAAATAGTAGATCATTAAAACCAAGAGCTGGTTCTTTGAAAGAATTAATAAAATTGATAACCCGGACTTCTCGAAGAAAAAGAAAAAGGTCCAAAATAATTAAAATCACAAATGAGAGAGATCACAACCAACACCACAGAAATACAAATAATTATAAGAAAATATTATGAAAAATTATATGCCAACAAATTGGGCAACCTGGAAGAAATGGATAAATTCCTAGAAACACATAAAAAAAATAAATACCACAATTTAAACAGGAAGACATAGAAAATTTGAACAGAACCATAACCAACAAATAAATTGAATCAGTAATTAAATTCTCCCAACAGACAGAAGTCCAGATCCAGATGGCTTCCCAGGGGAATTCTATCAAACAACATCTAAAGAAGAGTTAATTTCTTTTCTTCTCAAACTGTCCCAAAAAGTAGAAATATAAGGACAACTTCCATTCTATGAGATCTGCATTACCTTGATTCAAAATGAGACAAAGACACCACGTAAAAGGAGTATAGACCAATATCCCTAATGAACATGGATACAAAAATTCTCAAGATAATAACAAATCAAATTCAACACTACATTAAAATAATTATTCCCCACAATCAAGTGGATTTATTCATGGGCTGCAGGGCTGGTTCAATATTCACAAATCAAACAATGTGACACATAACACTGATGAAAGAAAGGATAAGAATCATATAATCCTCTCAATAGACACAGAAAAAGCATATGACTAAGTGTAGCATCAATTTATAAAAACCCTCAACAAAGCAAGGATAGAGGGAACATATCTCCACATCATAAAGTCATATACAAAAGACCTACAGCTAATATAATCACCACTGGGGAAAAACTGAGAACTTTTCCTCTAAGGTCAGGAACAAGACAGGGATGTCCACTGTAGCCTCAGCAATCAGACAAGACAGGGAAGTCTTAGCCTCAGCAATCAGACAACAAAGGAAATAAAAGTCATCCAAATTGTCAAGGAAAAATCGAAGATTCACTATTCACAGACAACATAAAATTCTATGAAGAAAACCCAAAAGACTCCACCAAAAAATTTCTGATACATGAGTTCAGCAAAGGTGCAGGATACAAAACCAATGTACAGAAATCTGTTGCATTTCTGTACACAAATAATGATGCAGCAGAAAGAGAAATCAAGAATGGATCCCATTTACAATTGCACCAAAAACTTTAAGATGCCTAGGAATAAACCTAACTAAAAAGATAAAAGATCTGTACTCTGAGAACTATAGAACACTGATGAAAGAAATTGAAGAGGACACAAAAATAATGGAAAGACATTCCATGCTCATGAATTGGAAGAACAAATATCATTAAAATGTCTATAATACTGAAAACAATCTACATATTTAATGCAATTTGTATCAATAAATGCAAACATTTCTCATAGAGTTAGAACAAACAATTTTAAATTTGTTTGGAATCACAAAAGATGCCAAATAGCCAAAGCAATCTTCAAAAAGACAAGCAAAGCTGGAGGCATCACAATTCCAGACTTGAAACTATATTATGATGCTGTTGTCATCAAAAGAGTATGGTCCTGGAACAAAAGCATACACATAGATCAATGAAACAGAACAGAAAACCTGGAAATAAACCCACAATTATATGGCCAACTAATCTTCAAAGCAGGACAGAATATCCAATGGAAAAAAGACAGTCTCTTCAACAAATGGTGTTGGGAAAACGGGACAACAATATGAAGAAGAATGAAACTGGACCACTTTCTTATACCATACACAAAAATAAATTCCAAATGGATGGAAGACCTAAATGTGAGACAGAAAACCATCAAATTCCTACAGGAGAACACAAGAAGCAACCCCTTGGACCTCAGCCTTAGCAACCTCTTACTAGACACATCTCAGGAGGCAAGGGAAACCAAAGTGAAAATGAGCTATTGGGACCTTCTCAAAATAAAATCTTCTACAAAGTGAAGCAAACAATTAAAAAAGCTAAAAGGGAAGCTATGGAATGGAGGAAGATATTTGTAAATGGTATCTGATAAAGGGTTAGTATCCAAAATCTATAAAGAAGTTATCAAATTTAACACCCCAAACCAAATAATCCAGTTAAGAAATGGGCAGGGGGTGCCTGGGTGGCTCAGTCAGTTAAGTGTCCAACTCTTGATATTGGCTTAAATCATGACCTCACATGTGTGGAATCAATCCTTGTGTTGGGCTCTGTGTTGAACGTGGAGACTGCTTGGGATTCGCTCTGTCTCTCTCTCTTTACCTGTCCCTCATTTGCACACACTCTCTTTCTCAAAATAAATAAATAGACTTTAAAAAATAATTTTAAAATAGAAATGGGCAGAAGACATGAACAGACACTTTTCAAAGAAGACATACAGATGGGGGACCCTGGGTGGCTCAGTTGGTTAAATGTCTGACTTAGGCTCAGCTCATGATCTCACTGTTTGTGGGTTTGGGCCCTGCATCAGAATCTGTGCTGACAGCTTGGAGACTGAAGCCTGCTTTAGATTCTGTGTGTGTCTCTCTGCCTCTCCCTGACTCACATGCTCACTCTCTCTCTCTCTCTCTCTCTCTCTCTCTCTCTCTGTCTCTCTCTCTCAAAAATAATAAAACATTTAAAAAAAAAGAAGACACATAAATAGCTAGTAGACACATGAAAAGACATTCAACATCACTGGTCATCAGGGAAATATAAATCAAACTACAATGAGATACCACCTTACGCCTGTCAGAATGGCTAAAATTAATAACACAGGAAACAACAGATGTTGTCAATAATGTGGAGAAAGAGGAACCTTCTTGCACTACTGATGGGAATGTAAACTTGTGCAGCCACTCTGGAAAACAGTATGGAAGTTCCTCAAAAATTTAAAATAGAACTACCCAATGATCCAGCGATTTCAATACTAGGTATTTACCCAAAGGATACAACAATACTGATTCGGGGGGGTATGGGTGACTCAGTAAATTGAGCTTCCAACTCTTGATATTGGCTCAGGTTATGATCTCACAGTCATGAGATTGAGCCCCATGTCAAGCACTGCATAAAACCAATAGTGACTCAAGGGGACACATGCACCCCAACATTTATAGCAGCCTTATTAACAGTAGCCAAATTATGGAAAGAGGTCAAATGTCCATCAATTGATGATTATAGAAGATGCGATATTATATATGCAATGGAGTATTGTTCAGCCATCGAAAAGAATGAAATCATGCCATTTGCAACAATGTGGACAGAGCTAGAGTGTATTAAGTGAAATAGTCAGAGAAAGACAAATACCATGATTTCACTCATATGTGGAACTTAAGAAATAAAACAGATGAACATATGGGAAGGGGAAAGAGAGAGAGAGAGAGAGAGAGAGAGAGAGGGAAACAAATCATAAGAGACTCTTAAAGATAGAGAACAAACTGAGGGGTGCTGGAGGGAGGTAGGTGAGGGATGGGCTAAATGGGTGATGGGTATTAAGGAAGGCACTTATGATGAGCACTGGGTATTGTACTTAAGTGATGAATCACTAAATTCTACTCCTGAAACCAACATTACACTGTATGTTAACCAACTAGAATTTAAATAAAAATTTGAAACCAAAAATAAATAAATGAGAGAAGTGTGAAGGAATGGTTAGTAGAATGATTAATAGAATGAAAGTATATAGGAGCAATACAAAGATTATAGATCAATTTAAATTGTTTGAAAAAGTATATTTTAATGTATTCTTTCATTCCAAACAATGAGACACTTCACACCTTCATGTCTACTGTCCTTAACCTATTTTTTTTTCAAAATACTATGTCTCATTTTTTTAAAGTGTTTTGATTCCTGTATGTGATGACCACATTACAGTTTCTGCACAAAGAATCACATGATCAAAGGTAATGTTAGAATCATATTTAAGGGTGTCTGGGTGGCTCAGTTGGTTGGGCGTCTGACTTTGGCTCAGGTCATGACCTCGCAGCCATGAGTTCAAGCCCCATGTTGGGCTCTGCACTGACAGCTCAGAGCCTGAAGCCTGTTTTGGATTCTGTCTCCCTCTCTCTCTTCCCCTCTCCTCTTGCACTCTGTCTCTCTCTAAAAAATAAAATAAAAACATATTTTTTTTAATTTAAAAATGTATTTGAGGTGATGCTTTCTTTTGCTACCAAACGCAGGAAGTGAAAGTGCATGTTTTCCACCCAAAATGGAAATATTCAATCTATAATATCTCTCCCACAATCTTTTGTGAAAAATACCATATACTTTATTTCTAAAACCAGAACTTTACAAGGAATTTCTTACTTATTTGGCATTCTAATTGAATCCATTGTTCCTTTTTTCAGGTAGATTCTGAAAATGCCAACTTCATTTTAAATTAAAAACTCATTTTTACCAAAAAAATATCTCTACCTTTATTCATGGAATCACACAATTTAATGAGTTTTCTAAGAACAAAGAAAGAAGTCACACTTTTTATTTCACACATATACCAATTGAACCATAAAACTTCATTACATCAGAAAGGAATTAAATGGGGGGTTGGAACACAGTGTTTATTTTTGTAAAATAATCATTAGAAGGTTTCCATGGAAATAATTTTGTATTTTAATATGCAACATAAATAGCTATTTATTCACATATTTGTCTAGAGTCAGTGCAAAGTTACCATGATGGTTCAGGTATATTGGGAGGAGAATGGGATCCAAGTATATTCCTGTATGATTACCAAATGTTTGAAAGATAATATTCTAAGAGTTAAGATTTTTATTTAGAGACCTTGAAATTCAAGATAGCCAGTTTTAAGTCAATAAAATGCAATATGTCACATAGCTAAGCGAGCGAAAATGTAATAGTGCCAAGAGTTAGTGAGTAACATGGAATATTATCGAAGGTTTCCTACATAAATTCATTACCACCAATTCATTGAGTGACGCAGTATCAAACTAACCTATTGACTCAAGTAGTTTAGTCTAATGGCCATTGAAGACAATCAGACATATTATCAGATAAAAGGATAACATTCTCAATTTTACTGTCAAAGTACCTAGACTAGAAATGATAGAAGTGTCTGCTCTTTTGTCTTTTGGTGATTATGCAATCTACCTCATTACACAATGAAGATTTGATCAAGAAGAGGTATCAAAGACTTAGATGTAATCACCATTTGAAGTATATGGTTACGTTGGATAAGCCACTTAAAATGAAGTCTATTGAAAGTAGTGTGGGTTTAATGGAAGCCTTGTTTGTCAGAGTGTTCTGTATATTCTACCTCAGTTTGAAAGTACTTTGTTTTTAATGCTCAAATTGTCCAGTTGTTAAAAAACAATATGTTTCAGATTTGCAGGTATGTGAACTAGTCTGGTATGAGATTTTCCAAATTAGCAAAAATGTGCTTTCAAAACTAGAAGGAAAAGTGTTTATCATAAAAAACCTGATGAAGACTGTATTAAATCTCCAAATCCACCATGGCCTTTCATCACAGTAAGCACGTTATCGTTCTATTAAAAGTTGTGCTTTAGTTTTGAACACTGAGGTTGCTTAAAAACTCAGTTTATTCCTTTTTCTTAATATCTGTGAAACTCCTGTTTATTTCGTTTCACAACACTTTTTTTGGCTTCTTGCATTTTTGAAGGCAAGAAAAATGTTGGTCATTAGATGTTTATCATCTTCTTCCAACACCAAATTCATATGCGTGTATATGTGTGTGTGTGTGTGTGCACACACACACACACACACACCTGAGCTTATAAATTCTGCTGAGTAATCTATGGATGGAGCTTCATATGGAGAAATTAAATTGAAATGACAAAGACAGGAATATGAAAAAAAACAGAAAAGAAAGTATCTAAAATTTACCTGGGAATATAAAGTTCCTTTCTCTGTCATGAGCATTTCAAACCATCCTCTCTACCCCTACATATCCCCTGCCACACACACACACACACACACACACACACACACACACACATACACACACACACACTAAAAGTAAAGCTACTGGATCACTCTGCAGAAAACTCAAAGATGCGGGTAATGAGGTGCATCTGGGTGGCTCAGTCGGTTGAGCGACCGACTTCGACTCAGGTCAGGATCTCACGGTCTGTGAGTTCGAGCCCTGAATTGGTTTCTGTGCTGACAGTTCAGAGCCTGGAGCCTGCTTTAGATTCTGTCTCCCTCTCTCTCCGCCCCTCCCCCCACTCATGCTCTGTCTCAGAAATAAATAAACATTAAAGGGTTTTTTTTGTTTTTTTTTTTACAAAATAAAAAAGAAAGATGCGGGTAATGATAAATATAAATTACCCTACATTCCTGGAGGTAATATAAACCAGAATATAAGGCAGTTCCAATATACACACTGAGAATATTTGTTTATTGTTTTTTTGGTTGATACGTCTGTACAACACTTTTTGACAAGTGTAAGGAAATAAAAGTATATATTTAAGATATTTGGTTTATTAATTTCATTACCAAAATACATGAAATCACATATCATATAAAGAGGGATAGCAATTTAGAAATATTGCTATTTTATTTACTAACATTTCATAAAAACTTTTTTGGAAAACTCTCCTTGTCCCTTTTCAATTTTAATGTTTAAATCCCTACTGGGGCCACATTTTGAGTCACATAGGCTTTTAAAACTTGCTCTTTTCACTTTCCTTAAAGGTTATGTGAAATTTTGAATGAAGCATATTTCTGTCACTGAAACTTGTATACTGTCACACAGGGACCCATTCAGATCACATCTTTTACCTATCATATAAATTTACACTTGTGAGGCCTACAATGTAACCACTTACTGTATTGCTATTTATAAGGGGATTTTTTTTTAATTTTTAATTAATTATTTAATTAATTTTTTAATAAGTATTTTCATTTTCTTTGGGTAAATACCCAAATTTATAAGGATATTTTATAAAAAGGCTTATGTATAATCACTGTGCATCCTTGCAACTGTGAGATCAATTCCAGAAATAATCATAAAACCTGACAAACTTATTCCACTCCATCATTTTCCTTCTTTCTTTGACTATGTCAAATGGCTTCTACAAGCATCCTAAACAAACCATTAGGCCATTTCCTAATAATACCTGTTCCCCTTTGTTATTCAAAATAAAGCAACTGAGGGATCACTGGATAATATCAGTAACTTATAAAATTCCCTATGAAGGTGACTTCCTCTCTTCTGAAAGGGGAGGGTTGAGACTTCACGTATACGCTACTGTTTTGAACTAATAGAATTTTGACACCAGATAGACCATTTCTGACCCAAAGTTAACCAGACCGGTGTCACAGAAAATGAAGTTGGATGGTAGAAAAGGCATTGTAAGAAAAGGCAATTTGGAAAGGAGTTGAATTTCAGGGAGCCTCATGCATGGTTTTTTCCCTCTCCTTCTGACCTCCCATACATCATGGGAAGCACATAGTTTTCTTTCTCAGGAAACCTTGGGGAGTCATCAAGCACGTGTAACTTCATTTCATTACCTAGCTGAATGTAGTCCATGGGAATCAAAAAAGGATGGGAAAGGTCCTCAGGGGCATGGCAGTTTTATGAAAGGTTACAGTTCCAAAAATATGTCTTGAGACAGTAACTCCCTAGGCTGCAACAAAATCAAGACTGAAAAACTAAATCTAGTCATCATTGTTCATTCATTCTACAAAAGTTTATTCTCAATCAGGTACTGTGGTGAGTTCAACACAGAAAAAGTAGCCCTTCGTCGAAGTAGCTGACAGCTACCATGGACTATTTTTTAATAGCTTTTTAAATATATTTATTTATTTTGAGAGAGAAAGAGAGCAAGCGAGCAGGGGAGGGGCAGAGAGAGAGGGAGACAGAGAATCCCAAGCAGGTTCGGTGCCATCATCACAGAGCCTGATGGGGGCTCGAACTCATGAACCATGAGATCACCGCCTGAGCTGAAACCAAAAGTCGGAAGCTAAACTAATTGAGCCACCCATGTGCCCTACCATGGACTATTTAATAGTGAATAACAGAGAAAAAGTAGTCCCTGATTGAAGTGGCCCGCAGCTACCATGGATTATTTAATAGTGAGTAACAATGTTACAAAATTAATGCTTAATATTTGCTGAAAACTTACTATGTGCCACATACTGCTAATCACAGGAGGGAGGAGCAAATTGTCTAATTCTGTTAACTCCTTCAGTAAGAATGAATGCCATCGTATCATACAAAGAGTGAAACTCAATATTGCAGAGGTTTCAGCATTTTGGTCAAAATTACACAACCAGCTACCAGTGGGGATAGGATTCAAACCCACGTGCGCTTGGTTCTAAAACCTACGTTCTTAATAAAGTTCTGGTAGATGGTTTTGTTTTTAAAGGGCCTATTCTGGACCAGGTTAACGCTTCTTGGTTCTTTTAACAATTTAGAAAACCTCAAACAGAAACAGAATGTCAACTCTTATCTTTTCTAGTATGCTTCTATCTATCATCAAGAAGTAGTGGCTGAATTTCTTCTACATTACTTTTAGGAATCACTGAAACTATCTGGGCTTTACATTTAGCTAAAAGGAAATCTGGCTCAGTTTATCCTGGGCTTTCTAATACCCAAACCAATTAAGATCAGCCTGAAACATTAGCAATAAGAAAGTAAAACTAAGCTCAACTGATGTGAGTCAATAGTGTGAATGCTTGCTGTTTTTAAGTACTTGATTTTAAGTGGAAATGTTAATTAATGATCAAAATAACCAAAATGGGTTTCTGTAAATTTTGTAACTACAGCCAAACCTTGCCCTCATATTTCACACTATTGTGGTTTTAGACATGATGTAAACAAATGAAACTAGGCATAAAGACATTTGAGGGATGTATTCTGGTATGTTTAGCTGACAATCCAATGGAATGTGATAAGGAAAATTAACAAAACAAAACAAAAACATATCCAGTATTTCACATTTGAAAAGCCTTCATAGAACACAACCCTCAGAGGAAAGTAATTGTGGACAAGTATTTGTGTTTACAAAAATGTGAAATGCTTGGGAAAGGCAAAAACCACGGTTTCTGTTCCTCTCATTTTATATCTTTATTGATCAGAATGCTGTAATTTTCATGGCACTAGGGGAAAAAGACAAGCAAATAAAGTGTAATTATTCAGGATGGAGGTTTGGGAGCAATTTTTGTAATCAATAACCTAACCCTAGAAGGAATAGAGAGTAATATTTAAAACTATGTTCACAGGAGATTCGGTAATATTGATTTGATTCTGTTTGAGCACATTTCCTAAATTACTCTTCTCATTGAATCTTATCTGTATAATCACTCTGTATTTTTAAAACATCTTTTGCATTGGTTAGGGGGAAAAAAAGCCCTCCAAAAGTTGAATGCCTTCCTTCACTTTAAAAAAAAATATCAACCTTATGTTCTATGTAGGAAGATATTATGATTTTTAAAAATATCTTTTGTTCTGTGCTCAGGAAAGAGGAAATGATTAAAAGTAGGAGTCTCTTGACAATTTTTAAGTAGTCATATCTCTTAAATTAAAATCTAATCTCCTCACATTGCCTTTTGACTTCTAGGTCTTGTCAATACAGAAAGAACAGAGAATCTTTCTCTCTCTCTCTCTCTCTCTCTCTCTCTCTCTCTCTCTCTCTCTTTCTGTATATACAGGATGTATATACAGACAGGATATATACACATCCTGTCCATGATGTCTCAGGCATAGGGAGAAGAACTAAGATGTTTCTTTTCTACTTGGCCGTGTTGAGTGAAATTTTTACTTTTCTCCTATATATGCAGAAAACAAACTTAAATAATGCAGAAAAATAAGGGTGTTTACTTCTTTAAAATTTTTAAATGCTTATTCATTTTTGAGAGAGGTGGGGGAGGGGCAGAGAGAGAGGGAGACACAGAATCTGAAGCAGGCTCCAGGCTCTGAGATTTCAGCACAGAGCCCTAAGCAGGGCTCAAACTCACTAGCCTTGAGATCATGACCTGAACAGAAGTTGGTCACTTAACCACTGAGTCACCCA
This sequence comes from Neofelis nebulosa, assembly GCF_028018385.1. NCBI lineage: Eukaryota > Metazoa > Chordata > Mammalia > Carnivora > Felidae > Neofelis > Neofelis nebulosa. The sequence continues at coordinate 93,032,173 of NC_080791.1, forward strand.
GGCACCTGAGAGAGTTTACCTTTAAATCATGAAGTTTCCAAACTCCCAAATGATAACTGGATGTTCTGTTCTCTTCGTATTTGAGACACTCCCTGCCCCACAACTGCATGGATTTTCGTTCATTTGTTTGGTTTTCTTTCTTTATGTATGTTTTATATAGTTTTATTTTCTTTTACAAATATTCAAAATCATAAAGGGATTTGTTAGATCACTAATAATTGTGTCAACTGAAGAAATCAGATAATGTTTTTCTTCCTCAGACAGCAAGAAAGTCACAAATAGGTGAAAAGAGGGAAAGGTAGAAATGCAGGGATTAAGATGGGTGAGTATTTGTGGAAAAGCTATTTGTGGCTCCGCTCACTTCCCTTTTCTACAACCTTTAATGATTTCTTTCCAATGTGAAGAGTGTGTGAGCATTTCCTTTACTATAAGAAAATCTCCCTGGGTCTTCACGAATCTCTATACTGTTTCTTCTTTGCTATAAATTCCCTCAAAGTGAATTGTGGAAATGATAGTAAAATATGACAGCCATTCTCTCAAGGGAAAGTAAAATATCATTCCAGTGAAAGAAAAATGAATTCTGATTCTGAAATTTAGTGAATGACACCAAGGCTTAAGAGTCCAAAGATGTGAGTTTGAGTTCCAGCTCTAACACTTATGAACTGTGCGATCTTAAGAAATTTGGATAATATTTCTCATACGAAAAATTTAAGATTAAAATAACTAATTCAATGGATATCCTGAGGATTAAATGAAATAATAAACATTAAAAAAACCTGAAAAATGTACTGTAAATGTATATCACTGTTATTCTCTTTCGTTTTCTAAGATTAGTGACATGGGGCAATCCAGATATTTTCTACCATTTTACATTTGTAAGCCTATGCAAAATGGCTTAAAATGTAAAATGTATGTGCACAGCCTAATTTAATAGGATTACCTACTCCAATTATTGAATAGTCTCTAGGAATAATTCAGAGAAAGTTCCATCCATTAAAATTAATATCTCGGGTGCCTGGGTGACTCAGTTGGTTAAGTGTCTGACTTTGACTCAGGTTATGATCTCACAGTTCATGGGTTTAAGCCCTGCATCAGGCTCTGTGCTGACAGCCCAGAATCTGTTTCAGATTCTTTGCCTCCTTCTTTCTCTCCCCTTCCCTGCTTGTGCTCTTTGTCTCTCTCAAAAATAAATAAACATTAAAAAATTGAAAAATCAAATTAATAATATCCCATGCTCTCACATACATTTTAATTTTTGGAAGTTCCTTATTCCCAAATACATTCTTGCAGTATCCAGCATGACCAAATTACCTCAGAAACAGTATTCTTAAAAAAAAAAAAAAGATAGTTCTAAGTATAATGACTTGCTTTAGTATAGGTAATTTGATTTCTCGCTTTCAGTTTTGTGAGTAGGGAGAATTATAACCACATCCTCTGGATCTCCAAACATGCATTTTCTTTGGACCAACTGACAATGTGATTGAATTCATACTCATAGATTTCTGTCTTTGACAACCTAATTTATTCTGTACTAAGATGGAGTGATGCCAGATAGGACAGTAGTTTGGCCTGGGAACATACGGCCTCTGTGGAATGGACTGAGGACCCCAGTTCCCTAAATGAGAACCATGAGCAACAGCCATGAGTTAGCAATAGGTAAGGAACAATGAAGTTCATCCTATGAGGCAGGGAGCACTGATTAGATTTTCTGCTGGATGAGGCTCACTCTATCTCAAATGATCTTCTGATCTTAATTCATTTTCTTCAGCATGACCTAAGTGAAGGTCTCAAAAAATGAAACACTAACATGATGCTGTGATAACTTTGCTCTCATATTTAGGCTTACTTACAAATGAAAAAGAACAGAAACTCAACTACATTTTGCCTGGACATTCATATTATACTTTGAACATGCATTTGGAGGCAAAATGAAACAAATAGGTTTTTCTAACACATCACCTGTAATATTTAAAGACTTTCATTTTTTTCTCAAATAAAGCTGGTCTTTATGCTTTCATCATCTGCTGAGGGTGTTAAAAAATATAGAACAATCACCTGTAGCTTGGTATTTTTTTTTCATATCAATCATTCAGATTACTTTTTTTACATTGTGTACACTGTAAATTTTAATTTAAGTCTATAACTAGAAATCATCAATTTACTTAAATTTTAAAATGATTGAGGGCTACATAAATAATAAAAATGAAAGTATTTTGAAAATGGCCAAGGGCCAAATATACGTCCTATGAAATTACATGATAATGAAAGACATCGTAAATTATAACATAAATAGAAGCCTCTGTCAATTAATGGTTGCCACATCTCTTTTGGGGGTTTAAAAATTAAAATAATATAATAGCCAGATTTACAAAAGACTACGCAAACATTTCACATTCACCTTCACATTTCCTTATCCCAAGTTCCTAGAAGAGTTGGAAAATATTAAGTAAACAAACATTTTTGAGTCAAAACAACCTCATTAGGTAGGTATTATTAATTGCTCTATTTCATATATCAGAAAAATTAGAATAACTTAAGCAAAGACTTCTGGTTTCTAGTTCTGCTTGAGGTCACCACTTTATTCTAACAAGGGACAGCAAAACAGATTGAAAAATCAACAACTCTTCTTGGATCTGTAGGGGAGGTGAGGATACAGAGACAACCACTGACCCCAAGACTGAAGAAAAAGCAAATATGGAGAGTTGTGGCTTACCTGAGCAGAGATGCAACAAAGGAAATCATCATGGGAACATGTGCTGGGGTAGAAAAACCTGAATTGTAATTTATAAATTGTTGGAGGCTCAGTGTGGACAACTGTAACAGTTGAAGACTCCAAGGGGACCTAGTTATAGGGGGTCTTCTGGAATACTGTGAGTTTTACTTCCAGGAGTTTGACCAGGCACTCACCATAAATATCAACAAAATTCCCTTATGCTTCTGGCAGGAGTAGGAGAAAAAGCCCCATCCAGAGCATTTTTTTTTCTAACAAGGCCTTTGGTCAGGAGTAACTAGTTGAACAGACCCTGATCAGTTAGAGTATTGTCAGGCCTAACTGACTTGGGGGCAGAGAAATAGCCAGCCTCAGTCAGCTGTAGCCTTCCACATAGAATAAGGGAAATACCTAATTTGTGCATACTCTAGCCAACCTGTATCAACTAAGAGGGAAGAAAATAACTGAAAAACACTTACGAAGTTTACAATCTAGAAGCACATGCTCAGTAAAAGACTGGGACTTAATAATAGGACTATGGGATGCTTTCTGCCCCACCCCTCCACCTGACACACACCTTACCACTGCATTACTAAAGGCCATATACAACAGTTCCTTTTACTTGGTACAACGTGTGCAGCCACCAAGAAAAAAAAAATTATAAGGCATACCAAAAGGCATAAAACACAATTTCAAGAGACAGAACAAGCATCAGAACTAGACATGGAAGGGATTTTGGAATTACCAGACCAGGAATTTAAAACAACTATATTTAGTCTTCTAAGGGCTCTAACTTACAAGGTAGACAGCAGCATGTGACAATAGATGAACTGAGAGCAGAGATATGGAAAAACTAAGAAAGAATCAAAGGGAAATACTAGAGATCAAAAACACTGTAACAGACATGAAGAATGCCTTTCATAGGCTTATTAGTAAACAGGAAATGGCTGAGGAAAACAATCTCTGAGTTTGAAGATATCTCACTAGAAACTGTCAAGACTGTAATGCAAATAGAACGAAAAAAAACGAAACAACAACAACAAAATATTCAACAACTCTGGGACAAATACAAAACCTGACATATGCATATTGGGAATACCAGAAGAAAAATAAAGAAAGGAACAGAAGACATATTTGAAATAATGATGGGGAATTTCCTAAATTAATGTCAAACACTGAAACACAGAGCAATATAAATGCCAAAGAAACCCACAAAGGCATATCATTGTCACAGTACAGGAAATCAAAGATTAAAAAAAATGCTGAAAGAAACCAGAGATATTTTACCTTACATTTGGGGGAAACAATAATAGTTCATATGACTTGTCAGAAACCATGCAAGCAGGAAGACAATGAGTGAAATACTTAAAGTACTGGGGGGGAAAAAGGCACACCAATCTAAAATGCTGTACTCTGTGAAATTATCCTTTCAAAAGTGAAGGAGAAATAAACTAAGGAAATTCGTTGCCAAAAGACTTAACTTGTAAGAAATAAGTTCTTTAGAAAGAAGCAAAATAAATAGATTAGAAACTTGGATCTACATAAAGAAAGGAAAGTATTGAGGAAGGAATAAGTGAAAGTTAAATAAAAACTTCACTTTTCTTACTCTTTTTGTAAAGTTTATTTATTTATTTTGAGTGTCTGTGTGTCTGTGTATGTACACACAAGCAGGGAAGGGGCAGAGAGAGAGGGAGAGACAGAATCCCAATCAAGGTCCATGCTGTCAACACAGAGGTTGACATGGCACTCAATTTCACAAACCATGAGATTATGACCTGAATCAAAATCAGAAGTGAGACATGTACCTGACTAAGCTATCCATGTGCCCCTCATTTTAAATATTCTTAAATGATCTAACATACAACAGTTTGCTCAAAAATATAATAGCAATAATGTATCCAATTATGTATGCTATGTGTATCATATAATGATTATGTATTCTTATATATAAGCAAAATGGATGATAGTGATTATACAAGGGATGACATTATACAAGGGAGGAATTAGGAATTAGGAATTATACAAGGAAGTGATTATACAAGGGAGGAATTAGGATTCTGTTATTATACTCACATCACCCAGGAAGCAGTGTAGTGTTATTTGAAACCAGACTTGAATTAGTTGTAAATGTATATTGCAAACTCTAGTGCAACAATTAAAAAAGAGATTTTTTAAAAAGTATAACTGGTACACTAAGAAAGGCAGGAAAATGGAATCATAGAATGCTCAATTAAAATCACAAAAGTCAGAAAAGTGTAGAAGACAAAGAAATAGGAAGAATAGGGCACCAAGTAGGAAACAGTAACAAATATGGTCAATAGTAATCCAGCTGTATTAATAATTCAATAATCAAATTGAATGTCACTGGTCTAAATGCACTAATTAAAAGACAGAGAATACCAGAGTGGGTTTAAAACAAAAAGGCCTAACCATATGTTTGTGACAAGAAACTCACTGTAAATATAAAGATCTATATAGATTAGAAGTAAGTGGATAGAGAAATATATACCATGCAAAAACTTATCACAAGTTAAGTTCAAACAGAGCAGAATTCAAACAAAGAAAAGTTATGAGGAATAAAGAAGGGCATTACGTAATGATAAAGAGGATTATTTTCAAAAAACACAAAGCAATTCTTAATGTGTATGAGCGTACCAACAGAGCATCAAAGTAAAAAGGCATAAACTCCTGGAACAACAAAGGGGAAAGGATGAATCCACTATCATAATTGTAGACTTCAGCATTCCTCCATCAGAAATGGATGGATCCAGTAGGGAAAAAATCAGTAGGGAGAGCTGAACTCAAAATACAATCAAGCAACTGGATATAAAGGACATATATAGACTACTTCTTTCAGCAATGCAGAATACATTCTTCTCAAACACACAGAAAATATTCATCAAGATAGATTACCTGAACAAATTTAAAAGAATATAAATCATACAATGTCTGCTTTCAGAATGCAATGAAATTAAATTAGAAATCATAATAGATAAATGGAAAAACCAAAACTACACGGCAATTAAACAACAGACTTCTGGGGTGCCTGGTAGCTCAGTGGGTTGAGCATCCAACTCTTGACATTGGCTCAGGTTGTGATCTCGTGGTTATGGGATCAAGCCCCACTTTGGGTTTCATGCTGAGCCTGGGGCTTACTTGGGATCCTCTCTCCCTCTCTCTCTGCCCCTTAAAAATAAATAAATAAATGTTAAAAAATGAGCACACTTCTAATTAACACATGGATCAAATAAAAAATTTCAGAAGAATTTTTTTAAAAAGCACTTTGAATTATAACAAAACCACAAGTTAATAAAATGTAGCAAAAGCTGTCTTGAAGGAAAAGCTAAAGCATTGAATATATATATTTGAAAAAGGAGAAAGATCTAAAATCAATAATGTTTCCACCTTGGGAATAGAAAAAGAAAAACAAATTATATCCAAAATAAACAGAAGGAAAGAAATAATAAGAAAGAGATATGTAAGTGAAATTTGGAAGAAGAGCATTCCTGGCAGAGGTAATAGCAAATGCAAAAGCCCCAAGGAATAGATGTATCTGGAAAAAAAATGAAGAATGAAGAGAAAACAGATGTGGCTATAGTAGGGGGAAAATATTAAAGGATGACAGCCAAGAGGAAGCCACAGGTTAGATCTTGTAAAACTTTGCAGTATATAGATAAGACTGAATTCCATTGTGAGTGAAAAGGAAACCAGTAGAATGATTTTTTTGAATTAACACACATACACACACACAGGTAGCTGTGCTCAGAATGATATTGGCGGGGCGGGGAGCAGGGAGTGGAGAAGAACACAAGGATGAAATCAGAAATGTCATTTTAGAGGCCATTGAAATAATCCAGGTGTAAGATATTACAGCATGGTAATAGAATGGTAGCAGACAAAGTGGTGATCCCTAAGCAATATTTTAAGTACATTTTAGAAAAAAAATTAAAAGCATATCTTAATAGAGTTTATGTAAAGTGTGAGAAAAAGACAAGAACCTAGAAGGACCTTAAGCATAATGATAAAAATAGACCACAGAATAAAAATAGGTTAAGGTAGGAGAGGAAATGAGAGAATGACATCATACCATCAACAAAACAAAAGGAAAAAGACCAAAAACTGAAGGTGCTAATAATTGCTTGAAGAACTCATAAAACTCAAAGAAATATTGTAGTTTGAATACTAGAAAAAGTAAGGTGGAAGGATTGCAGTAGTGGTCTGTAGCTAAGATTTTGAAAGATGAGCATTCTGTGCTATATTATGGCGTGGGGGTGAATAAGGAGTGAGCAGTGAAGGCGATATGGAAGAAAGGTGATATGGAAGAGGACTGAAAGCAGAGACATTTAGAATCCAATGCATTAGACAGGTAATGAGTACCAATATGTGGAATATATTAAAAGCATTAAATTCACTGAAAAAAAAAAAAAACCAGAAGAGTTGCACAGAGTTCTGTCAAAGCTCAACTCTTCAACAAATGAGTGGAAATGACTGGGAATTCTGGAGATATTAGCTCCCAAATGAAGTGGCACAGGATGGCATGACATTCAAGGAACCTTTTTTGTATTTTTAAAAATTATTTCTTTTGTTTTATTTCTAGGAAGTTAGAAAATGAAAATGATTGGGAAGCTTCAATGATACGCAGGAATGGGTGTACTTGCCATGATTCACCTTTTGAAAGTTTGAGTCAGGGGAAGAAAACCCTTTTCCTTTCAGAGGGCTGCAAGGAAGACGGTACATTTGGTAGGCAGCCAGATTTCAATTAAGAAATAGAAATAAATAAACAATAGAAAACAGGAACTCTTAAGAGAGTCCCAATGAGCACAGTAAAGAGGTTTGGAATAATCATGAAAGACGGGTCAGATAAGTTGGTTGCATGAATCAAACTAAATCAAACTTAGAAGGATTGAACTCCACTAAGTGACTTAGACACCATTATATAAGACATCATAGTTTCATAAGAGAAAGTGGACAATTATCTTAAGCAAGAGTCCTGGATACTTAGCCCAATAGTTTAGAGTATTCATAGTAATGTGTGTCTCTGAGCAGTGTCAGGGAGGAAATGGAAATACTTTTTCAGCCTGGATCTGTCAAAGGTTAACTCAGAACTATTTAAGCAGTAAAGTCATCATTTGGAGATACTATTTGGCTATGGCACAAAATTTATATACATATATGGGAGAATGCCTTTACACTTTTTTCATAGAACACATGAAAAAGCAGATTGATGAAAAGAGGATGGAAAAGGGAGAGGGGAAAAAAAACCCTTCAGATTATCTGGGAATGGTGAATCTTGGTTTTCATTTAAGGGTAAACAAATGAGCTGACATCTATCAAAGTTGAGTCTGGAGAATGTCCTTAAGCAGGCTGACTAGGGGCATGGACAGGGTATCCTTGGAGCATAAATGGAAGGCTGCTAGTGTCCTTCTCTTAGGACCTGCACCTTAGTAAGGCCAGGTTTATTACCATGTTCTTACGTAAAAGATTCATACCCTAATTATTTCTGCCAATAGACGTTTAAGAGGCCTCTGTGTTACAACATTATAGTAGAGAATAAAGAGATTCACAGCAGACATGCCATAGAAAAGATCATAGAGCATAAAACTTTCTCCAACACTTGAAAGCAGCTGGTATTTGCTGGCCAAGGGGAGATTGTTCCTTATCCATAGAATTTCTAAAGTATGTCTTACAAGTTTGCTTAATGTTTGTATTTGTATGTTATACTTAAGGATATGACAGAATGTATAGAATTTTCATTTTTTATGATAGATCATCACTCCTAATTAAGAGTCTTGTTGAATTCAAAGAGTTTTGTGGTTAATCAGAATATACAGTTTGCAAAGCAGCACACTTCAACAATGAAGCTCAGATTATGATTCTTAACTTTACAAAAAAAAAAGCCAACAACATCTATTGAAAATTGGTCTATTAATAAGCCTCATTTCTATTTGGTTATGTCAAATATTTTAAATTTTTTTAAATTTCTACTTATTCTTGAAAGAGAGACAGACAGACAGAGCCTGAGTGGGGAGGGGCAGAGCGAGAGAGAGACACAGAATCTGAAGCAGGCTCCAGGCTCTGAGCTGTCAGCACAGAGCCCAACATGGGGCTGGAACTCACAAGCTGTGAGATCATGTCCTGAGCTGAAGGTGGACACTTAACCAACTGAGCCACCCAGGCGCCCCCAGTTATGTCAAATATTTTAAACTTATATTCTAATAGTTAGGACTTTATGATCCCTATATAAGAGAAGCTCAACTTTAACCTGTTTAATAAAAAGGAATTATTCTCCCCTACAATTGCAGGTGCCAGAAGCAAGTCAGGTGTCACGATTTGTTTGATTCATTGACCCTTTCAATTTTTTAGTTTTTAGCTCCTGTGCTCTGCCATGCATGGTATCAGCGTCATCCTAAGAAAAGCATCTCCTTGGGTCACATAATGACTGTTGATAAACTCCAGACTACCTGCTCTTCCTCTAAGTCCACAAAAAGAGGAAGAGTTTGAAGAGTAGGGAAGAGTCCTTCTAAAGAATTCCTCACAAACATCTTATATCTCATCATCCTCCATTGGGGGACCTATTTATCATTGAATTAATAATACAAAAGGTGGTATTTCACTGATTACCTGAGGCCTCGGCCATATGCTCCACAGTAAACCAATGGTGAAGTCACTTTTCTGGAAGCATAGGGAGTGCTCAGGGGTGATGTGGCATTTGAAGAACAGAAATCACCAAGAGAAATAACAAAGAGAAAGAAAACATAATGTCTGTTTAACAAACAAGCGGGACTAAATATCATGGTATTACATGCTAAATACCATGCTAAATATCATTCTATTACATGAACATTGTTCATATGGGAGACATTGTACTCACTATGCTTCTGTAGAACAACCATGGGATTATCATAATGGATCAACTCAATATCATCACATTCTAATAAAACCCTCTTAGACTGGCAAACTCATCCAACACTGATGTGTATGTTCAGCACCCAACTTTCCAGATATTGTCATTACACTATAGCCTGAGAGAGTAAAAATATAAACTAATGACTCCCTCCCTTGTAAGTTGTTGCTGGTATTACTCCATCCAAACTCAGGGTGAGTAGTTCCTCTGTAGATAGGTGCTGAATAATTTCTACCACTGACCATGAGACCCATACGCAAGTTCACCCTCTTAACCCGGTGACAGGCTACAGTGAATCCTTTCACACTATGAGACTCCATAGCTCCTGTTCAGATAATTTATAGGTTTCAAGAATTTGTCTCTTTCCTACACTAGTCAGCCATGCTGGGTTTGCCTTAAACGATCACAATAATATGGAATCTGGTTTAATTTTTGTTCTGAAACTCTAGGGCCATTTGGAAAAGAAAGGCAAATGCAAACTAAAAACAAATTAAGGCATTTTTGACAGGAAAAAAGAAAATAAAGAAAAGGAAACACAAAAAGAAAAACCATAGAAATGACTCTGTGTTACATCCCATATCTAGCTTGTTAGGGACTGTTGGAAGTCAGCCGTTCTTAGCTCTGTGACACAGTGAGTGTTGATGAGACAGAGCAGTGCTATTAAAGAAATCTGCCATCAGAAACAGTCCCCAGCAAAGACCTTTTGCAGGGCTCTCTTCGGTGCTAACATTTGGCTCTATAACACACCATAAGTTCACTTCCAGTCTCAGAGTGAAGGAGGATAATCCTTTCTTTTCATTCTATTTTCGTTTTAGCAGATACTTATAAAGTGCCAACTATTGTCCAGTCACCAGGTTTGTCATATTTATAGACATTTTATCCTAGAGATGGAACTAATAAAGAGTAGAGAATAAAAATAGTACATTTCATGAATACTTCTCAGCTTGCCAACCTAAATCTGAATTCCTGGTAAATAACTATAATGAAACTTCAGAAAAAAAGTTGACTCTAACTTGAAAATTGTGAAATCAAACCCTTCTTAAGTGCATTGGTGGTTCCTATTATTTATGAGACGCTCAGAGTGAATTAATATGAATGTAAAATTTCCTTGTGGGAAGGCTGCTAATCACGGCAATTTTTTTCTTCCTTTTGGTGGAGGGGGTGGATGAGGAAGTTTTTCTGAAGCAAGCGATTATTTTTGGTATCCATATTTTGTGGAGAGCTCATTTGAATCATAGGCCTCAACACATGGCAGGCAGGCAGGCAAGTTATCAGGAACAGACAGGATAAAATAGGCTTCTGGAATTTCTTACCATCTTGGTACACTTTTAGAACCTTCTGCTTAAGAAGCTAGTTCTTTCTAGTACAAAACCAGATTGCAGAGACACAGTACTTCCATATAATATTGAGAGAGAGGAGTGATTCAATATGGATCCAACAGACCGGGAAAAAACACTGAATCTGTCAGATCATTGACTAATTCCTTGAAAATAGGTAACTCTTTTTAATCATCAGTCAAGAGTTGGATCCTCAATGTGAGAAAATTGGGCTGCTATTCTAATGTCCTATCTATTTATGACTCCATGATTTTTTTAAAGAAAAAAAATCTATGGTGTGGCCTAGAACTTTATAAAATAGTGAACATTAATAAATTTCATTAAATATAAGATCCCATTTGTTGTAAAATGTGTCCATATTTTATAAATCGCTAAGAAAAAATAATTGCTAATAAAAACCATGATACAATGTTTTATCACTTAGAATTTTTTTATTTAAATTTATTAAAAATTTTACTGTCACATATCACTCTGGTATGAACACACAAAAAATATAATCAGAATAAATTGATTGAGGCCTTCCTATAACATCATCTAATTAAGGGGCCTACTCTTCTGAGTCAATTTCAACTCAGAGCTATTGGTATCCATATTTTTTTCACATGGTAACCTCCTTTGTTCTAAAGAAGAGTTTTGATATTGCGGTTTTCTTAAGAGTGCTCCAGTATTCTATTTTTTTATTTTATTATTTTTAATGTTTATTTATTTTTGAGAGAGAGAGACAGACATACAGACAAAGTGCAGCTCGGGGAGGGGAAGAGAGAGAGGGAGACACAGAATCTGAAGTAGGCTCCAGGCTCTGAGCTGTCAGCACAGAGCCCCATGCAGGGCTTGAACACACGAACAGTGAGATCATGACCTGAGCCGAAGTTGGACACTTAACAGACTGAGCCACCAAGCTGCCCTACTCTCTCTCTCTGTCTCTCTTTTTCTATATGTTTATTTTTGAGACAGAGAGAGAGAGAGAAAGAGAGGGAGAGAGAGCAGGGGAGGGGCAGAGGGAGAGACACAGAATCCGAAGCAGGCTCCAGGTTCTGAGACATCAGCACAGAGCCCAGTGCAGAGCTCGAACCCATGAACTGTGAGATCATGACCTGAGCTGAAGTAGAATGCTCAACCAAGTGAGCCACCCAGGTGCCCCTCCAGTATTATCTCTTCACCTGCCTCTCAAATGACTGACACCCATTCTGTGACTCAGTACAGATACTTCCAACAGAAAGTTTTGAGACAATAACCAGGACTCCTATTTCTTCTTAAAATGGTCCACTGATGGTTTCTTGACTGTAAAGTCAAGAAGTTACAGTTGTACCATCATGCCAGATGCAAAAGCATATTTTAAAAATGCAAAAGCAATTTTATACAATGCTTGCCTTGACCACTACGATGGGAAAGCCACCTGGCAGGGAGTAGCTAGAAAATATCATCGACTGTAAAACACATCCTGATTTTTTTTAAGTATTAAATATGTGTGTGTGTGTGGGGGGGTCATTTAAGAACAACAAAATTTACCATATAACAATGGATATTAATCCTATGTGCTGACATAATCCCTTTGGTTTTCTTTTATTAACTAAATGGACATTTACAGAACTACTTTTATGAACCAAAAACTGTGATTATTAGCAAAGAGGACATCATCATGAGTAAAGTCTATCTTTTCTGGAGCAAAACCATAAACATGGAGTTGACAGCATGAGTTAAAAGGGGGAAAGAGAAAAAGGCAGACCGGGTAGGAGCATATTATGGTCTTACCATGATGATAATTTGATGTAGAATAGTTGTGGTGGAGACCATGAGAAATGTATGGATTTGAAAGATAATTAAAGATAACATCTAGGGGTGCCTGGGTGGCTCAGTTTGTTAAGCATCTGACTCTCGGTTTTAGCTCAGGTCATGATCTCATGGTTCATGAGTTTGAGCCCCCACATTGGGCTCTGTGTTGACAGTGCAAAGCCTGCTTGGGATTGTCTCTCTCTCTCTTTGCCTCTGTTACCCCCCACCCCACACTTTCTCTCTCTCTCTCTCTCTCTCTCTCTCAAAATAAATGAATAAACTTTAAAAAAGATAAAATATATAATACAAAGGTTTATGTACAAGTAATATCTAGCCATTTAATAACACATGGATGGAAACAAATTACTCTTTCAGTTCTATGGTATGTACTATTTACAAAGGTCCACCTGTATATAAAAAAAAGAAGAAGAAGAAAAAAAAAGAAGAAGAAAAAAGAAAATTTGGTGGATTTCCATGCCTAAATATCAGCCTCACAAGTTTCAGTTCATGTTTATTATTCTTTTTTTTTAATGTTTATTTATTTTTGAAGGAGAGAGACACAGAGTGTGAGTGGGGGAGGGTCAGAGAGAGAGGGAGACACAGAATCTGAAGCAGGCTCCAGGTTCTGAGCTGTCAGGACAGAGCCCAACACAAGGCTCGAACTCACAAACCATGAGATCATGACCTGAGCCGAAGTCGGACATTCAACCGACTGAGCCACCCAGGCGCCCCATAGTTCATGTTTATTATTCTAAACAAATGTATAAAAATCTAACTGTCCCAAACTACAGTAAGAATTTCTAAATGGATTTAGTTTACTAGTTTATAGCATAAATCCTAGAATACTTTTCATAGGAGGGCTAATAAAAATCTCTCTCTCTTTCCCCAAAGTAATTGTAGATGGCATGTTGGGCCAAACTCTCAGACAGTAAAAAGAAAAAAAAAAAAAAGACTAGACAATTCAAATATCCAGGTGCTTTGATTAATTCAGTTATTGTCAGTGTTAATGACTAGAGGAACAATGACCTAAAATGTTTAGAGAAGAGACAAGTGTGTTTTTACAATGATGAACCAAACAATCTATACTGGATAGAAATTTTAAGAACTGAAGGATTGGAAACAAAAATAAATAAATAAAGGAGAAGGACATGGAAGTGGAGATTAAAGCAAAGAATCATTATATCAGACGTAACTGAGCCTGCTGTCTGGGAAGAGAAGCTTATGGTTAGGGTTTAGAACGTTTGAAGTAATGTCTTTGGAGGAGTAAAATTTACACTATATAACAAATAAAAAGGAATTGAAGGCAGCTGACTAAATCAAAAAAAGTGAGAAAGGCCTTGGGAGTCAGGACATCAAGAAAACTGAGAGGCCAAACACTGAGGGGATTACCATCCATTCAGACTTGACATCAAACAAAATTATATAAGCTTAGTCAAATAGCTTGAGCGAGTGCCAAGTTTCTCATACATTGTTGAGACCGGAATCTAGAAGACAGGTGAACATAACCAGGTGCATAGGTGGAGAGCTTAATTTTTCAGAATAGCATGCATCCCAAAGAAGTAGATTTGCTTGGTGTGTTTTTCATATATCAGAGTGGAGGGCTCATAGCCCAGAAACAGTAATGAAGAACCATCTTGATCTATTGGGAAGTAGGTGAGCTCTGGGGGAAAAATGATTGAGGAAAATAAGTTTGAGATTCTTAATGGATCCAATTCCATTTGCTTGGGATCCATTTAAGTCTACAGTTTCATATCCAGGTCTTTGCCAACGTGGACATCTAATGTCTCATCATACAGACTGTGTTGTGCTTTCATATAGTTAGCTGTGTTCATAATGTTTACTCTATAGTGTTTATAAGGCTTACTCTGATGAACTATATATTTTCTCAGGACCCAGCTCAAAGATAACTTACTCTGATCTTCTCCTTCCCCCCCCCTCCCTTTACCATCCATCCACCAGCAGTTTGGATAGCTCTCCCCCATGCAGGTCTATGACTTTTTTTTTGCATAGCTTCATTAGCACACTTTCTGCCTTCTGTAACAGATATTTGTATTGTGTTTACTCTTCCATTGGACAGTGAGCAACTTGAGGGCAAGTTTCATACCTTATTGGTCTTTGTATTATTTCTGTCTCCAGCATAGAGAATGAAGATGGTAAATAGTAATAAATTGCTGAAATAAACTGAATTTTAAATCTTGTTCCCTAAGCAGCCACCTTCCTCTACCATGTCAAAAACACTGAATCCCTTATCCTTTCACAACAGCATATTTCATATGGCCAAGAGAGTTAAAAGCATACAGCAGAGAGCTGAAATGAAAAGACTCATTACAGTACTACATTAGGGCTACTAGGTCATATTTTGCAACCATGCTGTGCCACCAATATAATTAGAAGATATTGAACTTTCATTAGTTAAAGAAGCCAGCCACCCTTTAATTGTCATTATTTTTTTTTCTGACTCTAATTGTCTCATGAGATAGATATCTCATTTCTGTGACAGATCCAACGGTCACCAGTGGTGCAATTTTATTTCCCTATACCTGAATGCAGCCCAGAATAGTATTCAGCATTTAATACATTTCTAACTTTCACTAGGAACTTCAGTCAAGTACAGATTAATCCAGGTTCCCATTTTAAAATCAGAATGTCTCAGTGTTGGAAAGAGCACAAATTTATTACTACTTATATGATGATGTTTGCATGCCTCCTCGGTAACCCCATGACCTGTGTTCAGTCCTGTGGCCAAACAACTTGAATGAGGAAGAATTCTCTGCATCCTAGGACAATTTACCTCACAGCTTTTACAACTTTAACGTTCCTGTACGGAATGAAACAAATACTTTACCCAGAAATTTTACATCCATCAATTGTATTGTATGACATATTCCTTGGTCTAATCACATTTATAGTATTGGAAAACAATTATTATGTTGCCCCACAAGACTTCTTACAGCTGGGCTATTTATGCCCAGTTTTCTAACCTATTTCTGTGTTACATTGTTTGTGTTCGCATCATTATCTTGATACATTTCTCTCCCTTTACTGTGTTTATATTCCTTAAGATGATGAGCCCCTGAGATCTGAATCTAATACCCTCATTGTTATGACTATGTAACAAAGGAAAACCAAAGCTTCAGTCTTCAGCTGTACGTGTTTGTATTTTCTTGTATGCAAACTAAATGGCTTTTTTTTTCCTTAAGGTGGGTGATGTGACCGCAAACTTTTATAATTGCCATCTTATTCTGATAGTTACCATATGGAGAGTAAATTGTCAAATGGATACACTTCAGTAAATCAACTCCCAACGCTACTCTCCCTGACCACCATTGTCTGCATTTACAGAAAATGAAACAAGAGTGCAGCAAGTAGTTGACCTTACCTCTGTCATTTTAATGCTTATTAAAAATTTTCCTTCTATATCTGTGGAGTTAAATGTAGATCACATGTATTTCAACAGTAGCACTTCTTTCCTGTGTCTGCTGCACACCACACCATATAGCAACTTCTCTGTATGTGTCTCTTCCAAATGAGAGTATGTATGCTCCATGGTTGGAGATTGTCTTATTTGGCTCTGTAGTCTCAGCACCTAGCATGTTGCCATTTGTTAAATAAATGGTCGTTTTGTACAAACATCATTGATTTTTGTATTAATATATTCATGTATGAATTGTGGATACGAAGGGCACAATTGTACTCAGTAAAATATAGGAAAATGCTGCCAAGTGGAAAAAGGATTGAGCATCTTCTACACTAGCATCAACAAAGGATAGACCAATAAAGAAAATTCTACAGAATATGTTCTAATCTTTATTATTATAACGTGGCAAAGGATTTTCAATAATCTTCAGCTACATAAAATTCCAGGTAATCTACCAATTACTTGGTTGCATTTTTACTTATAAAATTCACTATTACTTTATGATTACCCAGCTACTCTCCCCTATGAGAGGATGAAACAAGCCAACATACATCCGTATAATGGCACAAATGTTGAGGAACTTTAGGATAAATAGTGCCCATGATCAAGGCAATAATGGGAAGTTATTTGGGGTTTTCTTTTTCCTTAAAAATAGCTAATGCTTATTTAGCACTGATGCTAGGTACTACTCTAAGTGCTTTGCATAGATTATCTCAATTAATTAATTTCAATTATTTCAATTAATTATGAAATACTTCAAAGTAGAAGTCCATTTCACAGATGAGAAATTTAAGGCCAGGATTAACACTCCGGATTCTGATTCTAGAACTATTGATACATACATCCCTGTCCCTATAAAACATCATCTGACATCTACTTTAAATGGTTAATAACTACTGCAACACATTTCAACATATTATTTTCATTTAGGATATTCATAAGCAAGTTTAACTATTTAAGAACTCATACAACTCAATAGCAAAAAACAAAAACAAAAAAAAAACCCAAAAAACCTCTGATTAGAAAATGGGCAGAAAAACTGAATAGACATATTTCCAAAAAAGATATACAAAAGGTTAGCAGGCACATGAAAAGATGGTCAACCAATATCAAAACCACAATGAGGTATCACCTCACACCTGTCAGAATGGCGAGGGTGTGAAGAAAAGGGAACTCTCATGCACTATTAGTGGGAATTTAAATTAGTACAGCCACTATAGAAGATAGTATGGAGATTCCTCTGAAGTTTAAAAATAGAACCATTATATGTTCTAGCAATTCCATTTCTGGGTATATATCTAAAAGAAAAGAAATCAGTATCTCATCTGTACTCCCATATTCATTGCAACATTATTTACAATATACAATAGCCAAGACAAAGAAACAACTTCAGTGTCCATTGAAAGATAAAGGAATAAAGAAAATGTAATATCTACATGCACAATGGAGTCTTATCTGGCCATGAAAAATAATGAAATCTTGCCTTTTGCGACAACGTGGATGGACCTTGAGGGCATTATGCTAAGTGAAATAAGTCAGAAAAAGACAAATACTATACACTCTTACTTATGTGAAATCAAACATACCGACACATATAAATTCATAGATACAGATAACAGATTGGTGATTGTCAGAGGCAGAGGAGTGGGAGGTGACTGAAATGGGTGAAGGGAGTTGGAAGGTACATACCTAAAGTAATAAAACAAATTGGTCATAGGTGTAATGTACAACATGATAACTATAGTTAATAATTTTATGTTGCACATTTGAAAGTTACTAAGAGAGCAAATCTTAAAAGTTCATATCACAAGAAAAACAACTCCAGAACTATGTATGGAGACAGATGTTATCTAGACTTCCTGTACTTATCATTTTACAATATACACAAATATCAAGTTATTATGTAATATATCTGAAATATTGGGTGAATTTTACCTCAGAAAACAAGCAATGAATGCTTCCTAATTCCAAAGTAGGATTTCTTCATCTCACCTCTATTCACATTTGGGGTGGAATAATTACTTTTTTTCGGGATACGGTCCCATATGTGGTAGGATGTCTAGCAGCATCCCTGACCTCTGTCTTCCAAATGCCAAGAGCATCCTCCCCCCAGTTGTGAGAACGTCTCTAAGACATTGCCAAGTGTCACCTGGTGGCAAAATCACTGTCCAGCAGAGAAATGATCTGACTTTAAAATCCTTCCTTAACTTTATCATCTTTTTCTTTTTAAAAGTATTTCCCATGTGCCATATAGATAAACAACATAATAAAGAAGCAGCCTTTGAAACAAGGGAGAAAACGTGATTAGAAGGAGTCGCTTCTTGAGGACACAGTGATGCAGCTAATTTCTTTTTTCTTTCGCCTGTGACACAAATGATTTTTCAGGTCCCCCCGTACCCACAGCAAACATACTAATCCCACTCTCCTCCCCCATCCTAAAATCCCAGCATAATACTTCTGTTTCTGTTTTCCTGTCTCTAGAGTTCAATTGGTAGAAGCAGATTACAATGGAAGCAACAGGATTGGTCCAGAAACATCCTACTGTTTTCAGACTTTCTTCCTGAAGAAAGATGACTTCTCTTCTTCACATTTGTAAACTAACTTTGCTGTATTCCCAGCACCTAGAACACTGCCATTTGTCGAATAAATGGTGATTTGGGTATACAAACATCACTGATTTTTGGATTAATATATTCATGAAATATGAGATATAGATATAAAGGGCACAACTGCACTCAGGAAAATATAGAAAAATGTTGCCAAGTGGAAAAAGGATTGAGCATCTTCTATAATAGCACTAATTATAGTTATGTCTATTATATCCACTTTTCATTAAATAGTAACTCTTCATAGAAAATTAAGGGATATATTACTCCAGATATTACATTAAAAAAATACTCATGGGGCTCCTGCTTGGCTCAGTCAGTTAAGCATCCAACTCTTGATTTTGGCTCAGGTTATGATGTCAAAGTTCGTGATATCCAGTCCCACGATGGGCTCTGTGCTGACAGTGTGGAGCCTGCTTGGGAGTCTCTCTTTTCCTCTTTCTTGGTGCCTCCTCTGCTCCCACTCTCTCTCTCAAAGTATTTTCAATACATAAATAAATAAATAAATACTCCTCCCAGTTTATAAAATATCTACATTTCCTACTCTATGTGTATGTTTTGTAAGGTCAGCACTGAATTTTAACATAAAGATGCGATTTTATTGCTAATTGCACAATCATTTGAATGCAAAATATTACAATTTTCAGGAATGTCAGTACTGAAGCATATGTCTTTTATCTTAACCCAAAAGCGACAGTAAGAAGTCCCATAACATCTTCATCACTCTTTTCTTCCAATGTATTTCAAATTTGGCTCAAAGCATCCCCCACCAACACCCCTCAGTTTTAGCCTCAGTTTGCAGCCAAATGCAAAGGAGTTCATCCAGTAAAGACTCAGGTCCTTTTCTTTCCACCAGAAATACTCATCGTAGGAAGAAGAACACACTTGCATTCAGATCTTTTTGTCAGTTATCCACTCAAACTGGATGAACAAGGCTAAAGTAACATAGCCGCTTCTTTCACAGAATTTAAGGAAACTAACGTTCCCAAAGTAAGTTATAATTTGGCATCTAAGTGCAATTTAGGTGTATGTACATGTGTCTGGCTTCAAATGAATTCTAAGCATATCTGAAAAAATGAATCAAACCATTTCTTTCACCTGACCAATATCTAAATCTTAATTTCTTTTTTAAGTTCCATATTAATTCTGTAAGCAGATAAATAAATTGAGACTAAATATTTTTTTTAATATTTGGGAAGAATTATAATTTTAATAAAATTGCCTTCTCCTAATATACATGAAAAACAAATACAGCCTAGAGAAAACTTTGCTAATTCAGTCCAACTTATATGAATCATGAAAATATTCTATTTTTTATTGATTTTACAAATAATTATATATATATATATATATACATATCTATATATTAATGTTCATTCATTTGAGAGAGAGAGAGAGAGAGAGAGAGAGAGCACACAAGCAGAGGAGGAGCAGAGAGAGAAGGAGAGACAGAATCTGAAAAAGGCTCCAGGCTCTGAGCTGTCAGCCAAACCCACAAACCTTGAGATCATGACCTGAGCCTAAGTCCAACACTTAACCGACTGAGCCACCCATGTGCCCCAGAAAATAATTATATTTTTATCTCACTGGTAATGATATCTTTTTTTTTTAATTTTTTAATGTTTATTTCTGAGACAGAGAGAGAGACAGAGGATGAGTGGGGGAGGGGCAGAGAGAGAGGGGGACACAGAATCCCAAGCAGGCTCCAGGCTCCACGCTGTCAGCACACAGCCCCACGCGGAGCTCGAACCCACGAACCGCGAGATCATGACCTGAGCCAAAGTTGGACGCTCAACCAACTGAGCTACCCAGGTGCCCCATTAATGATATCTTTTGAGTTGAATGAGACCTCACAGATTTTCACATAGTCATGTTTGTTCTTTCTCTGAATACAGTAACTTTGTTTTTAATGATTTATTTTTTAAATTTTCATCCAGGTTAGTTAGCATATAGTGCAACAATGATTTTAGGAGTAGATTGCTTAATGCCCCTTAATCATTAAGCCCATCCCCTCTCCCAGAACCCCCCCAGCAACCCTCTGTTTGTTCTCCATACTCAAGAGTCTTTTATGTTTTGTCTCCCTCCCTGTTTTTATATTATTTTTCCCCTTCCCTTATGTTCATCTGTTTTGTATCTTAAAGTCCTCATATGAGTGAAGTCATATGATATTTGTCTTTCTCTAATTTTGCTTAGCATAATACCCTCTAGTTTCATCCACGTAGTTGCAAACAGCAAGATTTCATTCTTTTTGATTGCCAAGTAGTACTCCATTGAATACAGTAACTTCTTTGAGAGTAGCGATCTTAGCCATGTGCTGTGTTTTAGCTCATAAATCAATATTAATATAACAATACTGAACACTTACTATATGCAGGTTATATTTATTAATGGCTTGCAAGTCTATATGAAGCACTATAAATATATAGCCTCACTAAATACTCATAATATCTTCTTGAGGTAGGTGTTGTGAAAAGTGAGGCTTTGAGATTTTAAGTAACCTCCCAAAGTCGGCTAACAAGTAACAACTGGATTCAGGATTTGAATCCTCGCCTCTCTGACTCCCAAACTCAGATTCTAATGACACTACTTTATCTGACATACATGTGAGTAAAACACCCTAATGTGTTACTTATTCAGAGATCTGTAGACCAGCAGCATCAACATTAGCAGGAAACTTGTTAGACATGCAGACTCTCCAGGCCTGCCCCATATCAGAATCCACATTTCTACAGCATCCTCAGTAATACCTGTGCACACTAAAATTCCAGAAATACTATTCGAGTGGATACTGTTGGGCTGTCTTCTTGGCAAACAGCATGTCCACAATTTTGGTTTAGAAAACCACATAGTTTCAGCAAAGCAATCCACATTGAACTAAACTATTCTTTCCATTGAAGCGAGTCTCTGGATTTTCTCTGGGAATGCTGGCACAAAAATTCTAGTCTTCAAGGCGAGGTGGTTAAAGGGTGGATATAAGAGTTTAGATACAGAGGCTGAGGGACAGAGGACAAAATTATTCAGGAAACAATAAACCATGCTACATATTTGAGAATTTCTCCTAAGACAAATCTTGTGTGTGTGTGTGTGTGTGTGTGTGTGTGTGTGTGTGTGTGTGTATTGAGAGGTAGAGAGGTAGAATGAGTTAGATTGACGTAATCAGATTTTGAGGATCACTTTGGCGTATTACATGATTAAGAAATAATTAAAAGAATGCAAAGCCCTAAGGCAGAAAGACCAGTCGCAATCTGTTTATGCAGGGGCACACTAGAGAGGCTCATAGTTTAGACAAGGGCAATGAGCAGGAATCAAAAGGACAACAAACAAATTCTAACAATATTTAGGAGGTAGAATCAATAGCCTAAGTAGTTGGTAGACGGTAAATAATGAGGAAGGTAATAAGACAAGCTTCAAAATATACGGTCTGAACGACTCAGTCTGAGGGGGCGGGATGAAGAGTTTGGTTTGGGAGAACTGGGATTCTACAGCTGGGTTTACAGTTCAAATCCACATTCATTTCTCGCCATGACTTTTTGTTCTTAATACTATATATCTTGAATGCATATAAATCATTTAAAAAAGTGGATAATGCAAAGTCATCTCCATTCTGAACTACCCTTTCCCTGAAACAAGTCTTAATATTTTTGAAGTTTCACGGATGCACAATGTAACTAATTCGGAAATGCACACGCTTGCTTTCCCTGTACTAAATACCACCTTCCTGTGAGTAAAATATCTAAAGGGAAAACATAACCTATAATCAGATCTCTTACAAAAGAAAGGAATCTTTTAAGATTGACTTCTCTCCTGCTCCATTAGTTGTTAATTATCACTAATGAGAAGGAAGTAGGATTTGGTTCACATCTTATCAGCCCATAAATTAAAATTATCTAGAATGCTGGTCATGTGAGCATTCTCAGCTCTCTTCAGTATGTGGCCCCCACCTTTTTATTTCAGCTCCTTCAAGATATGCTTCCAAATGCCAAAGTACTCAAGTACAAGCTACTGAATTCTGGATTCCAAACCCTGAATGATTAGAATTCACTGCAGTGAAATTTGCAGATTTTTAAAATTTTCCTGTGATGGGGCTTCAGAGGGGATTTTTTTAGTCTCTGAAAACTCCTCTACTGAAGAAGTGTGTACTATGATCTCATATGTGCCTTACAATCTCCACAGAAGGCCAGGAATCTCTAAGGACATTGAAGAGGATTTCAGGATTTAATTTCTCATTATTCAGATGCTTTCTAGAGGACATGTTATATCTGTTTATTTATGTTTATCTTGTGTTTGTTTTTAAATAGTAGGCAACCTCCAGGAGACAATAAGGTAACAAAACCGTTCTGACAAATCATTGACAAATAAATGGTGCACTCATTAAAGTTGCTCCAAATGCTTTCACTCCTCAGCAGATGCATTTTTTTTTAGAGAAAAAGTAATTGTGCAGCTGCCATAAAAATACCAGCAAACAAAGAGGGCAAAATTTGTTTCTAAGAGAATAAGTATTGTTGAAAATCACATCAAAGTATGCAGCTCCCAGGCTGATTTTTTGCTGTGGTAGCTGAAAGGCCCAATGTAATCTGTAAATGAGGAAATAGCATATAAAAGGGAATATATATATGTGGCCATTTGGGATTGGCAAAGATAATATCATATACTACTCCTATCCAAGTAATTAGACCTTTCAAGAGACTGATTTTTTTATTTTTATATATGAAAGAGATATGGCAGAGTTAAACCAACTCTGCATACATATTGAATGTTCTGTCTGAATGCTGATATTTTCTGTTCTAGAGTCTAAATACAATGGCTAATCTGTTTTCGAAATGGGATGACTCCCCTAGTTATGAGAGAGAGAGAGAGAAAGAAAGAGAGAGAACGGGGAGAGTGTAAAATAAATGGAATGCAAGAGGAAATATTTGCATTCCAGAAATATTCTGACATTTCTACCTCTACTAGGTGAAAAGGGAGAAAGCCCTTTAATAAACTAGGCTTTTTCTAATTATTACCGAGCAAGGTATTGGTTTTTAAAAGTTGTCCCAACCTTAAAGTACATTTTCAATCTTCAAGTTAAAAGCCGTGTTATAAACTAAATGATTCAAGCATCTTTTTAAAAAATCTATTTTATGAGTGTTCAGGCTAATTTCTAGTCTGAAATGGTGTTCAGCAGAGTAAGAGTCTTCATTTTGATTTTTTTTTCTTATTTAAATTAAATTAGGAAAAAAAGAAAAGCAGGACAATAGTATTTACACATTCCTCCATAGGCTAAGCTTTTTATATATGTTATATAATCATCATAACATTCTTTGGTTACAGTATTATTAGCTCAATTTAAAAAATGAAAAAAAAAAAAAAACTAAGCCTCAGTAAAGTTAATCATCTCTCTCTGTGGTCACATAGTTGCTAAGGATTAACAGTGGTAGAGACAGATTTGAATATAGATTTGTCTGGTTTAAAGTCATACCCATTTTTTTGGAGGGGGATGCTTACACCAAGCTGGGGTCAAAAGAGCTCTTGACAATAAAATTATATAAGAGCATAAATTAAGGATGTGAAGCAAGGCTGAAAGTGTTGCTATTAACCAGTTATATCCAACAAAATAAACATCATTCTCCCCTAAGCTTCCAAAAACAATTTTTACAGTGTGTTATCAAACAACCCACCATGAAGATCAAAAGTTTCATTGTGGTTGACTAACAACACCCAATGTTATAATTTCATTCCACCAGCTATTTAAGAAGTAGCTAGTTTTCACCCACTCTGTATTGGGAGTAGAAAGCAAACAACCTAAAAAAGCAAAGCACAGTTCTTGACCCAGAGAATCCCAGTATCTAGGTAGAAGGAAAAAGATGTACAAATACACAGAAAATAATCAGAGAGGTAGCCAACACGTCAGCCAGAACTTTTCAGTGTGTAAAACAATTTGTAATCAGTATGAAAAATTACTGGATATCTCCAGTGGACAATTATATATTTTTTTACTACACCCATTTAATTGGTTATCTGATTATAATCTTTCACTGCCTTTGAGCTACTTACAAGTTATAGATAATTCTCAAAATTATAAATAATTCATGGCAATGCAAAAATGATTGTGTATACACATGGAAATAAATTTTGTCTGGTAAAGGTTCAATTGACTTCTCCCTGCCACTGTGTTAGAAGTTAGTTTGCCCTCCTCATTTGCACATTCATTTTAATATTCTTGATTTATAAATGTGTCTGTTCTTGGCATTCTCTTTTAAACTCGTTGTAATATCTTACACATTCCCTCATTAATAATGAGTTAAATTCAATCTTTATCACATGTTCATTTTGTCTCTGTATGAGATTCATGATTTTACTTTTTCCCGAAAATTATTCTTTAACAAATGTGATATAAACACTGTTGGTTGGTGTCAAGACTATGCAAAGAAACAAATGATTTTCTCTGAGTGTGTGTAAGAGAGGTGATAATGTATACCCTCCTGTAGGCTGAATGTCTAAAAATATATTATTGAGATCAAAGACACTCTTCTCTGTAAACAAATACATCAGCAAACTACCCATAGGAGTCAGTCAAGCTATACATATTCTAATGATCTCTGCACCTGTGTAGCAGAGAGAAGTGACTCAATGTATCTGTGTAACAAGCTAGATTTGAAAGAAAACACACAACCAGGACTATAAAAATATAAACTGGATCACCTTAACCATTAAAATTTTATCCTTTCTATATTTTAAAATGAAATAGAATAAGAACACTATATCATTCTGTCACCTTGTTAGTATTAATAAAGTTCAGTTTCCCAGGAAGACTTTTTATTAATGCTTTCAAATTTCTCTCTGCTTTGAGGAATAACACAAATATTTTCTCATCATTATCTTCTTCCTCTGTTCTTTAGAAGTTGCAAAGTTATTTTTTTTTTCTCATGAGCCTTTGAAGAGAGTGGCCCTGTCTCTCTTGAACATCAGATACGAAATGACTTGGCAACACTAGAGGGTTTTGACAGACAAAAGAAAATTTTCTTTTTAGTATTTATTTATTTAATAACTATTCCCAACACCTGTAGCAGTATTTTCATTCCTTTTTTTCCTGAACAAATAATATCTTCAGCAGTAGATAAAATTACAAAAAAATTGGTTTACTTTTCTTTCATGGGATTTGTGTGTCTATCAAATACTGAGTTACTACTTAGGAGTCCAAGGACATTCTTCAAACTTTAAGTCATGGTTTACTCCCATGCAGGAACTCAGGTAAGCCATTGGTGCCATCAAAAATTATTAAGTACTACGGCAGATAATTGTGGAAGGCCTAATTCAAGGAAACTGAGCAGGAAAAAGAACACGTTGTAAAAGAGGGAGGGAAAAACATAAATGCAGTCTCTGTGAATGGTAGTTTTGTAGAAAATGAGTCCTGTCATGAAGAGGAGGGTAGCCAGGCACCTGCCATGCATCATCGTGTCTCCATCAATTTAATAAGTCAAGACCAGGATTATAAATTATTTACCTTTTTCTACATGTACAAAGAGCTCAACTGATTCCCATGACTAAATGTTCCTTTTGTTGGACCAGTCAGACACTTATAAATTGAAATGACTCATTTTCAGACAAACTGGTTAACTAGATATACAAAGACAGATATAAATACATTCATAACGTATTTTTAACTTACGCTCTACCAGTTTGCAAACAATGGCTGGGTACAAGGCACCAAAACATGTGGACATGCTTTAGAAAGATTTAGATCATTATTCAACTGCTATTTTAAATTTTATCAAAGAATAAATATTACCTATGTGCGAACAAAGACTTGAATTAGCTCAGAGAAAAGTCATCTGGGTGCTGCAAATTGTATGTCCCTAGAAAAAGAAACTCTGTCTCTTAATTCCAGAACAGTACTTGATATCCACTGCTTCAATAACAACTCTTATTAGACAGGGCGCCTGGGTGGCTCAGTCGGTTAAGGGTCCAACTTCGGTTCAGGTCATGATCTCACAGCTCGCGAGTTCAAGCCCCACGTTGGGCCCTGGGCTGACAGCTCAGAGCCTGGAGCCTGCTTCAGATTCTGTGTCTCCCTCTCTCTCTGCCCCTCGCCTGCTCACACTCTGTCTCTCTCTCTATTTCTCAAAATTAATAAACATAAAAAAATTTAGAAATTGTGTTTAAGTCATTTGCAGGTGAAGTGATCTTTAGATCCTTAAGACATCAACCTTCATAAAATTTAAAGAACAGAGAAACTAATATTTTAGAATCAAATAATTTGCATCATCTCTCTCAGTGAAAGCTTAAATATTTTAATTAGTTATTAAGAGTCCAGATATTTGATGAAACTGAGGTCTAGTTAGTAGTTAGTAACCATATTATCTCAGGAAGTTCCCTTAACTCACCAAGCCAATTTTTTTTTTCATCTGTAAAAGAGGGACACTAATAGTAAATTTCTATTTACTGAGCCCTGCCTCAATTAAAATTTCTAAGGTCACTTCTGAAGACTTTCCTAATTTGCATATTTTTAAAAAATAGAAACTGCTCACACACATGGGCCCAACAAAACACCTTACTTATCTCTATGGCACAGCATTAGAAAATGTTTTAATCTTCATTTTTATACCTAAGATAACGCATGGAGAGATGATCTGTAGTAAGATGAGAATTGTCTATGAAGATGTCAGTGTGTTTACACAGTGGTCACTAAATGAATTTGTTTTAAAATAAAAGACTAAATGTAGAGGGAGATTCAGAATGCAGAAATGATGGGCAGAGTGTCTCCATGCAGAATGGTGGAAGCCACCATCTGGAATGACTGTCAGAGTCCCTCAGCATAACCATAGTTGGGGCTAAAATTTAGGGGAGAAAAACTGATAGAAATTATCAGGTGGTCATGAAGTGGTCCCTGGTCAACTTTGAGACTAATCAGTAGTTGCCCTCAAGATTTTTAACATAACCTTCAGAACTGTTGCTATACCCACAGGAGATAAAGTCTTTCCAAAGAGTCACTACAAATAAATGGCAACTCTCTTGACAATTTTGCAATCACCAAATTACCTGAAAGGCCACATGCTACCCAAGGTTCCCCCTGCCCCTTTTCCTATTTTGATCTCACATTCTCAGGAATCCTACAGAAGTAGCAGTGGGAATACAATGGCTTTTTTTAAAGAGAACTATCATCAGAAACTTCTATTTCACATTCCAAGACTAGCCTTAGGATAAAACTTTTGCTTGAAAAAACACAAATAAATAGCCTACAACTAATTAAAACCCATATCCTATTGAGAAAATGTTTGTAATATATTTAGCAAAATGTCTGGAATCAAGTAAGCAATGGGAACAGGTAGCTATAATTTCCTCTCCTCCGCAAATCAGTTGGTGATACATTGAGAAAACAGTTATACTACTTCTTAAATGCCAGTAGAAAAAATATTCAAGACAGTGTAGACATTTCCATTACAGTAATTTAGACTCACACAGAATCAATGCAAACATCATTAATTTGTGTTCTGTTGGCCTCTTCTGGCTGAATGGATTGTTACAATGGTGTGAAGCAAAGCAATTCACTTTGGTACGCATTCAAAAGTCATGGATTACCTACGCATAGAGTCATTAAAACAGATCCTAAGGGGAAAAACACAGACACTTGACATTAACATTACTCTTCCCGTGAAAGCAAATAAATTTGGCCATGGGCATTGATTCCATATATTTTCAAAAATCATTAAGAAAGGGTCTTGTACTATTTAATACCACATGGCAAAAACAAAATGGAAAATAACAGACAAAAATAAATTAAGAATAAAAAATGACTTCTGTAAACTAGTGAGAATTCAACCTAGCAGACATAGAACATAATAATATACCTCTCTGGGATAAGCAAATAGATTCCTCATGATAAATTTAATTATAAAGGTCAAATAAAGATATCCTCTTAAAAATTAAAATGGAGAAGGAGAAAAGTCTGAAATGAAAATCTTTTGGTGGGAAACAAATCTGACATTATCACTAGGTTTCACTTCCTTTACTATTTTTAGAAAAATTAAAGACTTTGGCATCATACCTGAGTTTGATACGCTTCCTACCAATTACCAACTATGTGACCTTAGTCACAATCTCAGATTTTTTGTTGTTTCATTTTCAACCTTTAAAACATGGGTAATTATGCCAACATAATTGTTATTAAGGGATCACAAATGATGACAGTAAGGCATCTTACTATATTCTCAGTAAATTTTAGCTCTTGACTCTTCCCTTCTCTGCTAGTCTCCTCCCCTGGGGATCAATGACCCCTCCAAAATGCTTTTCTAAACGTGTACAGAAATCCTACCCTTGGTTCCACCAAGGCACCAACTGAGACCAGAAACTATTACAATCCCAATCACAAAAGCACTTTATTCAAAAAGTAGAGAAGAACAAAGAGAAAACAATGACCGGATCATATAAAATGTGCAAACACAAAAGTTCTTTTTTAAAGAAAAGCCTTGTCTTGAAAAACACAGAGAAGTGTAGAAAGTTTAAAGGACCCAAATATCCTCATTCTCTTGTAACCATTGTATTTTCCAAAAATACTATACAACTTTACACTCATTGACTTCTATATTCGCGTGATCTGGCTCAAACGAGAAGGCTCCAGTTATCACTGGTTGTTTTGACCTTCATCTGTAATACTTATCTTCCAGAGGATAGTGCAAATATGTATGTTACCCTTTCCCCCCAAATCTCAACAAATTAAGCCTTTTGTTATTCAATTTATGATGCCCAGATACAATACCTGGAACCCCAAATGATTTTCAAATTAGTTCCAAATACTCAGAAAATTTTCACAATCTAGGAGTAGAAAGATGTTGATAATAAATTATCAAACCAGTTTGAAGATAAGATTGGTAAATATGATATGCATCCATATACACACATATTCCCTTGAAGACTTTTCCCCCAAGAAAAAAACTACCCAGAGTTTTAGTTTTAAATTTCAGAATTTTATATAAATTTAAAAATCTGTTACTTCAGTTTACTAACTCATATTTTTGTAAAAACAGAAAATTTTGACAATTATTTTTATGGGAAATTTTACTGCTTAACTAATTAAATTTTCTTATATATTTCAAATATATCTAGTTGTATTTTATAAGTATAATATACTCAACATCTTTTTACGTATCTCAGTGTTCTATCAGGCCTTCTGAAAATATAAGTGAATGTCATGAATCTGAAAAAATAAATTAACAAATATTGTGTCAAGTTGTCTTAAAATGTTCTAATATTGTATTTAAAAATTTAGCATGATTTTTACTTGAAAATCACAATTTTTAGTCAATTATGTGATATTTAAAAGATTTCAATTATATGATATTTAAATATCTTTGTTTAGTCTTGAAGACCATAGAACTTGATAAAAGGTTTCATTCTTTTGATATTTTACCAGCCTTGAAGGAATTTAACATTTAATATCATAGTAACATCTGATTGAATTCTAGATGGTTGTCACAACTTAATTTAACTATGAGTTCACACATCCAAGGTTATTCTCTTAACCGCAATAACAATAATAAATGCTAACATAGGGATAACCATGTGTCAGAAGACACTGCTCTAAGATCTTTATTATTCTTTTAATCATTTCTATAGATTTGGCATTTGGGGATTAATATTATGTTCTACTCATAGGTGAATGAATCAAGATGTTTAGTAATTTATGCAACATTATATAGCTAACAAGAGGTAAGAATGGGATAGGAAGCCAGTGTGTCTGGCTTCAGAGCGTGCTTTTCATACAATACCTGGGTCCATTAACGGTGTTTCTCTCTGTCACACATAATGGCCCTTTCACAAAATTCTTGGCTTACCATTTCTGTGACTTTGGGCCTCATGGGTTTGGTTAGTAGTCCTAGTTTTATTATCTGCTTTTCTTGTGTTTGAAATTTGCTACATGCTTTAGATATATTGAACAAAATCTTTGCAACAATGTTGACACCCACTGCCTTTTCTTCCCACCAACAAAGGGAAGTGGTCTTCCATATTCCTTAGAAAAAGAGAAAATTGACCATGATAGGCTTGACATGACAATAGACAGAAAAGCAGGTAATGTAGAGGCTCACTGCACATTTGAAACTTTCAAATTTATGGCAGAGTTAGAAATTTGATGAAAAGATATTTGAAACTTGAAATGTTCAATTGTTGTGACTAGCAAAAACACCCAGATTAATGAATCAATATTTTAAAAGATCGAGGTTATTAAACTTGGGTTTGTGCTCCCTAGAGAATGAAAAAAGCCTCACTCTTTTCAAAGGGTCAGTACAAAACAGAGGAAATAAAGTGTCATTTGTAATTAAAATGAGGGATTTGGATGTTGTTTGAGGATAAAAAAGCAGTAGCCATCTCTTCAAAATAACTTAATTACAGAGATCATACAGGGGATTAACTAAGTTTTGAGGACATTCTTTCAGAGAACAAAATGACAAGAATGAAATATTGCAGATGTGCAGATAGTAAAAACGTCCATGGAAACAAATTATCCATTGATAATCCAATTACCTGTTGCTTGCAGATCTCCAATCTGTTAATTATCTCCATTTATTTTGAATCAGCTTTCAGCCACCGAGATTCATTATGGTCCATTCAAGTCTCCGCCATAATTCAGCACTTTTTACTCTTTTTTTTAATATAAAGAAAATGGCCTATCATTTCTTCGCAACTTTGATTTGTAGTGTTTTCCATCCCTTTAAACTGTTTTGGATTAGTATTTTTTTTCTCTAATATGAAAACACGGTCAATCCCAATCTCAAGTGGAACATCAGTTACTGAATATATTAAGCCAGTTTTGCCATTATTTATGGAATTCCATAATGATATGTGGGACTTTATAGAACACATAAAAACATAACCATCTCTCATCATGTTAGTATCCATTCCCATTATTGTTCATATCACCCGCTATTTCCCTACATCGGTGAGGCATGATTAAATATTCGTGATATGACACTGAAATAGCACAAAGGAAATGGACAGAACTGAGTTGATTTCTCTTTTTCATTCATTCATACTATCTTTGCCACGATTGTATCAGCTATCATTTTCACGACATTCTCTCCTAGGGTAGCCAAAAAAGGCACCATAGGAATCTTGAAAACATCTCTGAAGTACACCTAATAGATCTATATGGTAAAAATAAATAGTGCCATGCTGCTAATTGGAAATTATGTTGAAAGGAATACACTGTTTTCTGTAAGTAAAGACAAAATAACTACATAAACATTTATTGCTTTCTTACCCTCATCAAATATATTTTTTGGTGTGTTACCATTTTCCAATACGAATGCCCATGCTTCCTAGTTCTAATCCTCAAAAGAGAGATTTAGGGAATCTAACTTAATTAGCACATTGAAAGCTGTTCCAATTAGTCATGGTTCTGCCAGGAGATGTAAAGTACCAGGAGTTCATCTGTAAAAATGTGACAGCAAAACTCAATCCTTCAGTAGAAGGCATCCAGTACTCCTATAGAAAAGTACATTAAAAAGGTACATGTGCCAAATATCTCTTATATACTATACCTTTGCTATTTTGGAACTTTGTACCTTTGCACATGCCATTTCCTCTGTCAGTGATGTTATCACCATTGGGCACATATGACCTTCTTCATTTGCTCTTCAAGGGTGAAATCAAGTATCCTCTCCCCTGTAACACCTTCTCTGCTTCTCTATTTCTGTGTTCACATGGCAGTTTGTTCCATAAACAATAACCATCACACCAATAAGGACATGTTTTATGAAAATCCCAACTAAGAAATGTCCAGAATGGATCAATAAGCAAAGCCTAACTATCTGCCGTCTAGAAGAGAGAAACTGTAAGTATGGAATACACCAAAAACTGAAGGTGAATGGGTGGGAAAAGATATAACATGAAACCAGGAAGTATATGAAGGCTGAGCTGGGTAAACAGGAAATTTCCCTCACCTGCGTGTCTGTAAAAGTAGTATAATAAGTAAACCATAAGACTAAAAAAATAATCTTTATTTTTAACAGAGGGAGAGTGTGAGTCAGGAAACAGCAGAGAGAGAGGGAGACACAGAATCTGAAGCTGAAGCAGGCTCCAGGCTCTGAGCCATCAGCACAGAACCGGACATGGGGCTTGAATTTATGGACACTGAGATCATGACCTGAGCCCAAGTTGGATGCTTAACCGGCTGAGCCACCCAGGTGCCCACCCATAAGACTTTTGTGATCTTAAATGAGTAAACATGTAAAATGTTTAGGTTAGACACATGTTCTAAAACAGTGGTTAGATATTTTATTATTGGTTTATAATGGGTTATAAGAAACACTTGTATAAGGAGCAATGGAAACACAAAGGTGATGTGATTTTGTCTGGTAGTTTATTGAAGGAATTCAAAAGAGAGGCCAATGTCCACAAAATTTGAGAGAACACCAGGAATGCAATCAGTAAAGAAAAGTGGGGATAAAATTTTAGGATGTGGGTAAACATGGTGGAAAGTAGATGGTCTGTTTGGGGAAAAATAAGTGGCTTTAATAATAAGAGGATGGAAAATACAGTGAAAGAGGGAATGGAGATTAGATTGTAAGTGCAGCATGGTGTCCTTGACTGTGTGGGGGTTCAGAGTGTTGTAACATAAAGAGCTTGAGATCTTGCTGAGATTAGGAGTCCTGTCTCATTATACCTTAGCTGTGCGATCCCTAGAAGATGATCTCAGCTCTCTGTGCCTCAATTTCTTCAGTTGTAAAGACTTTAAGATAGTGTAAAACATCAGAATATTTGTGTAATAGATGAAGACATCACTTAGAAAGTTGCTACATGCAAAACTGGAGAAAATCATCTAAACTCTCAGTTTCACTTGCATATAAAAAAGAAAAGGTAGTGAAAATATTACTCATTATGAAAGTATTATTTGTAAACTGTAATGTGCTCCATACAGTAACAAAATTAAGGTACCAATTCTTAAATACATACTAAAGTGCTGTCTATTGTATGAAATAAACAAAAATATATTCATTTCTTTTTTCCACTTATTTTCTATAAGGAAACAAATTTTATTAATTCTATTTTTAGCAAGAAAGAAATTATGACTAAGAAAAGCTAATCAATTTCTATAGGTTCACACAAGAAGCTTACACATATTTGTCATTTCAAATTCCATGCTTTGCCTCATTTTATGTCTTAAAATTGTTGTTATTGTTAATATTATTTATATTCTAATTATATTTTGTCTTTTGATTCTGTTAATATGATTAACCTGAGTTTTAAATATTGAGAGAAAATAATTAACTGGGCACGGTTATTATATAAGTAACATTCTTAATCTAGAAACAGTTCCTTATCTGTAATCCAATGATGTCTTTGTTTAAACAAAACTACTAGGGACAAACATTTTTAGATGCTAAATTCAGTAAAAATTAGAAACATTTACTTCCTAGGGAAAATGCTTCAAGCATGTATTAAGAAATTCTCAAAGTAATAATACAACCCACATGGAAATAATTTAGCATCTGATTATAATTAAAATGTCCATCTCTGGAACATCTATCAGACTATGCCACTTGAGCTTTTCCTAGCCCCTTGGTGTGAACTGAGACATGTAATACATTATGCAAAGTCTCCCATTCTAGAAAACCTTGCAGTATACAGTAGTTGCATAAAGCTAACAACTTTGGTCCAAAAAGAATGACAGGCCCACTATTATCTCAGGAGAGCCATTGGCTCTAAAGGTCACACTCAAAATAATTTTTCTAATTTTCTTTCATAATAGCATAGCCAGACTTTCTTTTTTTCTATCAAGTGTCTTTTCAAAAAAAATCTTCAGAAAGACCTCCACAGTCTAAGCAAAGACTATTTTTACTAGTAGGAAGCCCAATTATAGTTTATTACAAAATCACCTGCCATGGTATGTACAGACCAGTTAAAGTGTGTACAATGTAAATTATTTTTTTTTATTTTAAATGTATTTCAAGTTAGTTAACCAGTATAGCACTGGTTTCAGGAGTAGAACCCAAAGATTCGTCACTTACATACAACAGCAGGGCTCATCCCAACAAGTGTCATCCTTAATGCCCATTACCCATTTAGCCCATCCCCCAGCCACCTCCCCTCCAGCAAACCCCAGTTTCTTCTCTGTATTTAAGTCTCTTAGGGTTTGCCTCCCCCTCTGGTTTTATCTTATTTTTCCTTCCCTTTCCCTACATCCATTTGTTTCTCAAATTCCACATATGAGTGAAATTATATATTTGTCTTTCTCTGCCTGACTTATATTGCTTAGCATAATATACTCTAGTTCCATCCACGTAGTCACAAATGGCAAGATTTCATTATTTTTGATTGTTGAGTGGTATTTTCAGCATGTGTGTGTGTGTGTGTGTGTGTGTGTGTGTGTGTGATTACCAATGCCTTCAGGTGCTGACCTCAAAGAGTGCTTCAAGTGTTCTAAAAGTTAATTTAGGTATCAAAAGGCAACAAGAATCCTTAGGAGGAGTGTGAAAACCTAGTGAGAAGGACCCCTTGACCCACTAAAGCCCACCCTCCAGCGTCACCACGTCCAAGAGAGAGGCTGAAGGGGAGGCTAAAGGAGATAAAGCCAAGGTGAAGGATGAATCACAGAAAAGATCTGCAAGGTTATCTGCTGAAACTGCTCCTCCAAAGCCCAAGCCTAAAGAGGCCTATGCAAAGAAAGGAGAGAAGGTACCCAAAGGAAAAAAACAGGGAAGTTGATGCCTGCAAGGATGGGAATAACACTGCAGACAATGGAGTTGTCAAAACAGACCAGACACAGAAAGCTGAAGGTGCTGGAGATGCCAAGTGAAGTGTGTGCATTTTTGATAACTGTATACTTCTGGTGACTATAGTGTTTGAAATACTATTCTTATCAA
Organism: Neofelis nebulosa; assembly: GCF_028018385.1. Taxonomy (NCBI): domain Eukaryota; kingdom Metazoa; phylum Chordata; class Mammalia; order Carnivora; family Felidae; genus Neofelis; species Neofelis nebulosa. Next base: position 93,067,759 of record NC_080791.1, read on the forward strand.
GTTTTATAAAAATGCAGAATTTGGGGGGTACCTGGGTGGCTTATTTGGTTACATGTCCAACTCTTGATTTCCTCTCAGGTCACCTCAGGGTTGATGAGATTAAGCCCTGTATCAGGCTCTGTGCTGACAGTGCAGGGCCTGCTTGGAATTCGTTTCCTCCTCCTCTCTGTGCCCCTCCCCTGCTTGTGCTCACGTACACATACATGTGCATGCTCTCTCTCTCTCTCTCCCTCTCTCTCTCTCTCAAATAAATATAAAAAATGCAGAATTCTGTTTTACTTTTTTTTTTAAGCTAGTTGTTAGCACAGAGAACACTTCATTGTTGTTTCGGGAGAAAAGCATATGTCACTAATAGACTATCTCTGAAGCTGGATTGATATAAGGGAAAACACCTTTCCTTTCTAGTTTTGAGAAACTTCCTCTTGGTTCCCGGGAGGACAGTTTCCTTGATGCTGATGGACATTAGCCACCTTGGGACAAACATCTTGTAGTGTAGAAAAACTAAAATTCATTTTTTTATGTCTTATTTTCCCTCTCTACCTTCTGTATAGACTTGACTCCCTTAAATCCAGAAACCTGTTGGAACTTGACCACCAAAAATGGTTCCCGGTACATCAGGCAATCTGCTATTGAGATGGCATCTCTCAAAAGAGCTCCTTTTTTAGCTTGTCCATCTTCAAATTGATAATGCTGCCATTTAGATTTCATTTTCTGGAAGTCAGGGTTGGCTTGTGAAAAGTTGTTAAACAACATGCTAAATGTGAAATGTCAACCCTCATCTAAACTTTCCCTGTTCAGAGAATCACATAAAGATTTCATTGGATTTTATAGTGGCTTTCTGATTTGGGCTGTCCATTAAAGAAGGGAGTTTGAAGGTTGTATACTGTTAATGATTATATGTCCATATCTTGCCTATAACACCATGATTGTTTATGAAAAGCATCTTTGATAAAGCTGGATACAGTTTGGCTTGGGGTAAAAAAAGGGAAAAAGAATCCTTGGATTAAAAAGTACTATTCTCTTTTCTATTTTAGTTTACTAAGAGCATAGAAGAGAAAACCAAGCATCTTTGTGTTTTTTCACCAGAGTGTTTAAGAAGACATCTTTGTGATATGTTCAAAAGTACAAACTCTTTGGAATTAAGAAGTATTTTACTATCTACTTAATATTTGATATATGAAGACTTAAGTCCTTTTTTTAATTAAAAAATTTTAATGTTTATTCATTTTAGAGACAGAGAAAGTAAGAGTGGGGGAGGGGCAGAGAGACAGGGAGACACAGAATCTGAAGCAAGCTCAAGGCTCTGAGCTGTCAGCACAGAGCCCAACAAAGGGTTTGAATCTCCAACCCATGAGATGACGACCTGAGCCAAAGTCAGACACTTAACTGACTGACCCACCCAGTCATCCCTTAAAGACTTAGGCCTTAACCGAACTTTCCTATCCTCTTTGTCAAACTTTGTTGGATCTGTGGAAATATTACATAAGTTAATTAAAGTAATACTTTTGAAGCAAAAGTTTTTATCTTTTAAAATTTTTCCATATCATGATCCCAAACTTAAGTCAATATGAAGAGTCTAGTGAATATACTCTTTCCACAGGTTGTTCAGTTCAAAGGAGGCTGCTCTATAAGGTCATTTTCCTTTGACTAATGTCTTCAGATGCTCTATTAAGTGAGTTGTCAGTTGGTACTTTATGCCAAATGATTAAAGTAAAAGAAAATACAGCTTAACCATTATGTTATCACTTGTAATATAGCAAATTATTATTACTGACCTTCCCACCAACCTCTATTTATTTGAACCAGTAGGTGCTTCATCTCAAGAAATGGTGAATTTATTTTCTAGTAATTGGCTAATATGCAACACTCACTGGAGGGGGAGCCAACTGATGTACATTTTCCTGATTTTCCTTTGTTCTGTGACTGGGCTAAAATAGGCAGTTTTATAATATTTTAGCTTAAGTTGAATATACAATTATAATTGAATTTTGACTATAGCCAAACTATAAAGCAAATCCAGTTCATGAACTATAGAATAAAACATCACCAATTAACAAATGTGGGAACGACTGATATTTAGGTAAATTGAGATGATCAGCTGTGGAATAAGTTTTGTCTTTTTCTTCTTCCTTTCCAAAAGAAATAACTGTACCCGGTTCACTTATGCTTAGTCTTTGACTAATGTGTCACTGTGCCTCACATTGTCATCTCTGTAATTCATAATATGAAAATTCATTTATAACACAAAAATAATGGGCACATTTTACCTCTAATTAAGATTACTCATCAGTTCACACCCACCAAGAATTCTACTGTGCTTTTAATTCATCACTGCTTACTTTAATGTACCTGGTTTAATCACAGTAATACCAGGAATTATTCCATCATAACCTGAGCTGCACTAATTTATTATTCTCAAAACAGAGGAATTTGAACATTTAAAATTTGGAAGTTTATATGTGCATATGTTTAACAATATACATGTATAAAAATGTTTATTCCTCATCTAGTTCTTGCTATCATGCAAGAGGAGTGTTAGAAAATATGTTTGTCCTGCACTCCAATGTTTATAGCAGCACTATCAGCAATAGCCAAGATATGGAAGGAGCCCAAATGAATGGATAAAGAAGATGTGGTGTATATATACAATGGAATATTACTTGGCAATCAAAAAGAATGAAATCTTGCCATTTGCAACTATGTGGATGGAACTAGAGGGCACTATGCTAAGCGAAATTAGTCAGTCAAAGACATATATCATATGATTTCACTCATATGAGGACTTTAAGACACAGAACAGATGAATACGAGGGAAGGGAAGCAAAAATAATATAAAAACAGGGAGGGGGACAAAACATAAGAGACTCTTAAATATGGAGAACAAACAGAAGGTTACTGGAGGGGTTGTGGGAGGAGGGATGGGCTAAATGGGTAAGACGCATTAAGGAATCTACTACTGAAATCATTGTTGCACTATATGCTAACTAACTTGGATATAAATTAAAAAAAATAAAATTAAAAAAAAATAAAAATTAAAAAAAAAACACAGAAAATATGTTTTCCTTCACTCTGAAAAGGAATTCATTTGTTTCAATATTTTATCAATACAGGCATAAATATACAGCCTGAAGATTTTGACAACGCAAATTACAAAAAAAATTCTCTATTAAAAATTTTCCTCATCCCCTTCATCTCCCTTCATCCCCTTCAAAAATGAAGAAATAATTTGTAAGTGCATTCAGCTGTAAGTGTTGGTTCAAGAATTATTGAAAAATGAGCACGGGATCTCTCAAACATCTTCACAAGATCATGACTTAGACGAAAATCCTATGGTGATATTTGGACAAAGACCATTGAAAGTGTCGCTGGCTTGTCTTCAACCCAACTTGGTTCACAAATGAGCTTTGTTAGTATCCTACAGTGCTGGCTCCAACTTCTGCTGTTTGTGAATTAGAGGGAATTACAGTGAGCTTTCAGCCTACATAGTGATTCAGAGATGCTGTACCATCTCAACAAAAGGTTAGCATAGGGGGCGCCTGGGTGGCTCGGTCGGTTAATCGGTCGGTTAAGTGTCCGACTTCGGCTCAGGTGATGATCTCGCGGTCCGTGAGTTCGAGCCCCGCGTCGGGCTCTGTGCTGACAGCTCAGAGCCTGGAGCCTGTTTCGGATTCTGTGTCTCCCTCTCTCTATGACCCTTCCCCATTCATGCTCTGTCTCTCTCTATCTCAAAAATAAATAAATGTTAAAAAAAAATTAAAAAAAAAAAAAGTTAGCATAGAACCCTATATGTCTACCACGATTCTAAACAGTGAATTCTTCTTGTCAGGGCGTTCCATGTGTCATAGTCAAGGAATATGTTTTATGCAAAAGAGATTTTAAAGATTGTTTTGTACCTTCAAGTGCATTAAAATCAAAATTGGGAGAGTATAATGTATATGTATGTGTATTTATGGTTGTGGGTGGGTAGCTGGATGGGTCATGCACTTCCAAACAAAACACATTTCGGAACGCCTGGATAGCTCAGTTGGTGAAGCATCTGACTTCGGCTCAGGTCATGAACTCGTGGTTTGTGGGTTCGAGCCCCTCATCGGGCTCTGTGCTGACAGCTTGGAGCCTGCTTCGGAATCTGTGTCTCCCTCTCTCTCTGCCCCTCCCCTGCTTATGCTCTGTCTCTCAAAAATAAATGTTAAAAAAATTTTAAAAACCCACATTTCTATATATGGATAAACATAAAAGTAAATAAATAAAACCTATGTACGGCCTAGAAGTTTATAAGAGAAATAAGGAATTTGGAGAAAGCAACAAGGGGTAGATAAGGCTTGAGATTAACCTTGAGGGTTGTGCAGAAGTTGGTTGGGCAATGAGGGGTATGGAAAGTAGGGTTCTGAAGATGACCTCTTAGCAACCCAACCTCTTCAAGCTAATACTAACCAAAGTACTGCCATGAAAGGATTTTGCAGATGTAATTGAAGTCCCTCAAATGACCTTAAACTACTGGAGATTATCTGAGTGGGCCTGACCCAATCAAGTAAACCTCTTACAAGCAGAATTTTTCTTTTGCAGAAGAAGTCAGACAGAGATGTACTCTTGCTGGCCTTAAGGAAGAAAACAAGTGGCTATGCTGTGAGCTTCTGAGGGACAGCCTCTAGAAGCTCAGAGCAGCCCCCCGCCAGCAGCCAGCAAGAAAATGGTCATATATCTGCAAGGAAATCACATCTTCCAACCACCAGTAAGATTCAAAGAGGATCCAGACCCTCAGATGAGAATCAGAGCTCTGCCAACACACTGCTTCAACCTGCGATATCTAAACAGAGGATCCAGATAGCTGTGCCCAGACTCTTGACCTACGGAAAACATGAAATAATAAATGCATTAAGTGGCTGAGTTTGTGGTAATTTGTTACCACATCAATACAAGCTAACACAACAAGGATGTGTGGGAACAGCCTGGAGATAAGAGGACTCTACTATATATTTATTGGTTTGCCTAGAATGAGGGGATAATACTGGTAAAGAGGAGTAGTTCATCATAGAGTAAAATTGCAGCTTACTGAATGTCAGGCTCAGGTTGAGACTCTGTCTGCTGGAGAATCAATGTAGCATGACGGTCTCAAGATGAAAATGACCTATTTTATGCCAAGTGTAGTATGGCTTCAGGGTACAAGAGTGCAGAACAGGAGGGCTCTATGAGGCAAACAGGAGGAAGAGGAAAGAGGGCAAGAGCAGATGAGTGAGAAGAGACTAGCTGTTAGAACAAGACACTAGGATGGGTCTGCAAAACAGAACACCCAATTGTTTACAGGGAAAGAAAGTTTGGAATGTAAAGCTATGGGAATAAAGAAGAAACTAATATGAACCATAGGGAAAAGATAATTAACAGTTTCTTTGAATATACTCAGTGACTCTGATAAAAAGGTATTAATAAGGAAAGACTTCAGTATTAGAAAGTGAGAGAGTTTTAACCAATCTGATAAGCTTTTCAATCCACAGTTACCACGCACTAGGATTTATGAGATTATCTTCATATATGGGTGAGTAGAGACAATAAATATGGGTTAAAATTTAGAATTTCATGTCAATTGATATTTGTGTATAGTCTCTTGAAAATGTATCAGATGCTTGAATTGTCAAGGGAGGCGAAGAAAATTGTTTTGTTTTCGTATGACTCATCCACTTAATAGTCATTTTTTTATGCAATAGAGAACAGTCTGGAATGCAGGTAGATTTACTGAATCCATGATAATAATTGAGCTTAAAGTATCAGAGGAGCCAAAAAGAAGAGGTTTGCTTATATTTACAGAAAAAATCAACTTAAAAATTTCACATTTAAAGCAAGTTCTTTTTTTTTTTTTTTTTTTTTTTTTTTTTTTTTAAATTTAACATCTTTATTTATTTTTGAGACAGGGAGAGACAGAGCATGAACAGGGGAGGGTCAGAGAGAGGGAGACACCGAATCTGAAACAGGCTCCAGGCTCTGAGCTGTCAGCACAGAGCCCGACGCGGGGCTCGAACTCACAGACCGTGAGATCATGACCTGAGCCGAAGTCGGCTGCTTAACCGACTGAGCCACCCAGGTGCCCCAGCAAGTTCTTTTTTGAAGTTACATGGGGACTATAGTTTTTCATAAGCTCCCTTGTAAGTCAATGACAAAAGAAAGAAAACAGGCTCAATATTAGTGGGCGCTCATAGACACTGGGCTTTTTACCTTTACACCTCTCTAATTCTTACAAATTCCAAAGTGAGAAGTTATTTTTCCTTTTTTTTCATGTTTCAAGTCAGGATTTTGTTTTATTTTTGATTTTTAATTCCAATGTAGTTAACATACAGTGTTATATTAGTTTTAGGTGTACAATATAGTGACTCAATAATTCTCTACATTACTCAGTGCTCATCAATATAAGTGTGCTCTTAATCCCCTTCACCTATTTCACCCATCCCTCCACACACTTCCCCGCTGGGAACCATCTGTTTGCTCTCTACAGTTAAGGGTCTGTTTTTTGATTTATCTCATTTTTTTCCCTTTGTTCATTTGTTTACTTTCTTCCGTTCCACATATGAGTAAAATAATGTGGTATTTGGCTTTCTCTGATCGGCTTACTTTTAAGCATTTTAAACATTAAGTTTAGCATTATACTCCCTAGGTCCATCCAAGTTGTTGCAAATGGCAAGATTTCATTCTTTTTATTGCTGAATAATATAATATTCCATGGTGTGTGTGTGTGTGTGTGTGTGTGTGTGTGTGTGTGTGTAGTCTTTATCTATTCAACTATCTACAGACACTTGGGCTGCTTCTATAGTTTGATTATCGTAAATAATGCTACGATAAACACAGGGGTGCATACATCCCTTCAAATTAGTGTTTTTGTAATCTTTGACAAAGAAAGAAAGAACATACAGTGAAATAAAGAGTATCTTCAACAAGTAGTGTTGGGAAAACTGGACAGCTACATGCAAAAGAATGAAACTGGACCACTTGCTTATACCCTATACAAAGATAAACTCAAAATGGATTAAATACCTAAATGTGAGACCTGAAATCATAAAAATCCTGAAGAGAGGACAGGCAGTAATTTCTCTGACTTTGGTTGTAGCAACATTGTTCTAGATATGTCTCCTGAGGCAAGAGAAACAGAAGCGAAAATAAACTGTGGGACTATGTCAAAATAAAATGTTTCTGCACAGCAAAAGAAACAACCAACAAAACTAAAAGGAAACCTACTGACCAGGAGAAGATATTTGCAAATGACATACCCAATAAAGGGTTAGTGTTCAAAATATATAAAGAACTTAGACAACTCAACACCAAAAAAAATAATAATCCAACTAAAAAATGGGCAGAAGACATGAACAGATATTTCTCTCAAGACATACAGATAGCCACAGACACATGAAAAGATGTGTTATTTACCTAATTAAAAAAAATAAGTAAATTCAGAAAACTTAATAAACAAGATTTTAAATCTACAGTGCTGGAAAAACTGGAGGCTCAGAGAGTGTATCTTATCATATCTGATTTCAAATCTGAACATGCTGTCCATTTCTCTGTTATCCCTCTTAGCATCTGTCCACTGGGATTCTAAGACTGGATTTTTAACAAGTATCAAATACATAGTTTGATTTAAGAAAAGAAATCCTTCTCCTTATCTGGCCAAAAGTTTTAGAAAACACAACCAGGTCAAAGAGAAGATAAACTGCAATCATTAAAATTGTGTAGTACTTCAAATGTATGCCACTGTTGCTGAAGTATATGTCATATACTGTGAAACATAATCGGAAATGCACACACACAGACTTTTGGGCTACAAAACTCCAGGTTGATATATTATCTCCACTGTTTACTGACTGTATTACATTGGGCACACCATTTAACCTTTCTGGGATCCAGTAACAAAACAGAGATAGGCATTTTGAGAATTCAATAACTTAAAGTCATAATTCACATCCAATAGAAGGCTTACAACAATGGATAGCATTGCTATGAGCATTCACATTCAGGAATTCGCATACATTAATTTTTCTTGAGTAGATTCCTAGGATTGGAATTATTGGCCATATAGTTATTTTTAACTCTTTGAAAACTGTCAAACTGTTTTCCAAAGTGGTTCCATCATTTTTCATTCCCACCTGCAATATATATGGGTTCTAGTTTATCCACATCCTCACCAACATTTGTTACTGTCTATCTTTTTATTATAACCATTCCACTTGAGTGTGAAGTATTATTTCATTATAATTTTAATTTGCATTGCTTAATTATTAATGTTGAGCAGCGTTTCATGTGCTTACTTGCCACTTATATGTTTTCTTTAAATGTCTATTGATTATTTGTCTTCTTAGTACTAAGCTATAAGAATATTTTATATATTCAGGATATATCATCTATCAGACATATGATATATAAATATTTTATTCCAAGCTGTGGCTTTTCAAAAATTTTTCTTGGGGCGCCTGGGTGGCGCAGTCGGTTAAGCGGCCGACTTCAGCCAGGTCACGATCTCGCGGTCCGTGAGTTCGAGCCCCGCGTCAGGCTCTGGGCTGATGGCTCGGAGCCTGGAGCCTGTTTCCGATTCTGTGTCTCCCTCTCTCTCTGCCCCTCCCCCGTTCATGCTCTGTCTCTCTCTGTCCCAAAAATAAATTAAAAATGTTGAAGAAAAAAAAAAAATTAAAAAAAAAAAAATTTCTTAATGATTATTTTTGAAGCACCAAAGTTTTTGTTGATGAAATCCAACTATTCATATTATAAGTTGTACTGATCATGTTTTGGGTGATATAGGTAAGAACTCTTTGCCTAATTCAAAGTCCTAAAGACCTCCTCTTATATTTCATTCTACAAGGCTTAGAGTAGTAACCCTTACATTTATATATCCAATCCATTTTGTGTTTGCTTTTGTCAACAGTGTGGGGTAATGGTCTAAATTCACCTTTTGTATAAAGTATCCAAATTCCCAACATCATTTGTTGAAAATTATGTATTCTTCCCATTAAACTGATTTGCCTTCACTGTCAAAAATCAGTTAACTTTAAAAATAAAAATTTATTTTGTACTCTTAATTCTGTTCCTTTGCTGTATATAACTATCCTCAGAGAAATACCATCTTGTAATGATTACCATATTGATGACTGTACCTGTATATTAAGTTCTGATATTGAGAAGTATAAGTTATCCAATTTTGATCCTCATAAAAATTGTTTTAGATATTCTCTTTTGCATTTCCATATAAATTTTAAGGTCAGTTTGTTAATTTCTGCGAAAAAAATCTGCTGGGATATTTATAGAAAATGCATATAAGCATGTTAACAATTTGAAGAGAATTTCAGCCCTGATAATATTCAGTATTCAAATCCACAAACCTGGAACGTCTCCCCACTTACGTAATTCTTTAACTTACGTTCTTCAGAAATGTTTCATAGGTTTCAGTGCATGTCTTGTATTTTTGCACTTTTTACTGTAAAGCATTTGGTTCTTTTGATATTATCGTAAATGTAATAAACTTTCTTAATTTCATTTTTGGCGTGTTTGTTGCTAATACATGGAAATGTCCTGATTTTTTATCCAATGACCTTACTGAATTTGTTTATGAGACCTCAGAGGAGAAATGTATGTGGGCATGTACATATTTCTTATGATTTTCTAGATAGAGGATCATGATGTCAGGGATTAAAGACAGTTTTTCTACTTCCCTCCCAATATGGATGCTTTTTTTTCCCTTTCCCTTATTACACTGGCAAGAAAATATTGAAAAATAATGGCAAAGAGCAGATATCTCTGCCTTTTTCTGATTTTAGAGGAAAATCATTCATCTTACACTGTATGGTTACCAACTGCTATTTATTTTCTATATGTCTCTTATTCTCTTTTACTTTTTCTTGTTGCTTCTGCTTGTTTAATAGTTTTCTGTATACTTTTCGAATATATTTTTTAATTTATTTTTGTGGTTGTTCTAAGGATTAAAAGATGCCTCTTAATATGCCATAAGCCATCAAGAGATGTGGGAGGTCATGGGGAAAAATAGTGAGTTTTAACTATCTTAATGTCACAAAAAGATGTTCATTCATTCATCAAGCTGCTGCTGTTAAATCTCACCCATTCATCTCATTTTGATAAGTGGAATAAACTAGTTTTCCTATGAGTGCACCTCTGTAGGGGCATGAAATTAAAATCAAAAGATGAGCAATTTCATGCTAGCTTGATGTTTGCTGTAAATATACTGACGCCTTCTCCTTTGTTCTCAGTGGAAAACTATCTGTCCCCCCCAAAAACACATTACCAAAAGGAGAAATTGCCTTCAAATATATTCAGAACTTAGCATGGTCCCAGTGCTGCAGGAGATCTCCTTGAGGAACTCTGAAGAGTCTAAGCCCCCAATGCCCCTGGCACTGGCATCAGCTAGATTTTTGGTGTCCCATGAAGAATAAATGGTGAGAACATCTTTTAGGATCTTTGTAAACACACCAGGCACTGAGACGGTAGCTATGAATATGTTATCATAACTTTGAGGTAGACAAAATTATTATTATTCTACTATAGATATAAATTATACCGCTTTGATAGAGTATTTACCATGATTTCAGCACAGAAATGAGAACTTGTTACTTCATTTAGACTTACTATTACCTTGGTTGTTAACAGTCTCTCAATTAACAGGGCCCCACTCTGACCCCACTCCTACTGTGCCACTCTTATGAGGAAAGGAGTCAATAGACTCAAAAAGAATATGCCTGCCAGAACCATGAGACATCCTCCCATTCTGGATGTTCAAAATACAAGATAATAGGCCCCAAATGGAGTCACTTGTGCTCAGCCCTGCTTCACCAAACCGAGATTTAATTACAGTTTCAGCTCTCACAGAAATGGAATTTTAAGCCAATCTATCAGGAATCACTTCATCAACACTAGTTAGGTGATATGCCTGATTGACCCTTGTCATCTAGGAAAGGAAAGTAACTGTAATCACTAACCTCCTTTTTTGTGGTATATCTCTTCCTTGTTTCCACTCCCTTCTGCCTATAAAAATTTTTCATCTTGTTTAGCATCTCAGAGCTCCTTTCTATCTGCTAGAGGCAATATTGCCCTATTTGCATTCATTTTTGCCCAAATGAACTCAACATTTTTAACAGGCCTCAGTTTACCTTTTAACATGGTTAATGATCTGGCTCCCTGAGATCTTGGAAACCCTTGCCCTCCTTCCAAGCCCACTTTCAGAGCATGCAAGTACATGTTTCTGAGGTCCATTTCCTCCAGGTATATTATAAGCTTGGTGTATGCACATGTGGGCCAGGGGGTGGTCAAGAGGCAGCTGTTCAGGGGTTGCAGATAGAACTTGGATGGATCTTTTGTGGTGAGTCAGTGATCTGAGAGTTGGAAGAGAAGGAAGCATAAACTTTGGGCTGGAGACTGCAGAGCAGGCATCAGTGCTCCTTGTTCAGAACTTTGAGGAATTCAAGAATTTTAAATTTTAAATTGGACGTTCAGGTCATTATGAAAATACCAAGGTGAGAGTAAAGACCGTTTATTTAACAGCACATTAACTTGCCTCATGCCTTTTAAACATGTAGATATATGGTATCACAGACTTCGTATCTATTATTGATCTTGGCCTTATCATAGTCTGGGGTGGAAAGAGGTATCAATATCACCTCTGTACAAGTGAGAAAATCTGAAACTCAAAGAAGTTGAATCATCTGGCTAAGGTCACAAAGCCAGAGAAAAAGCGGACCTGTCTGTTTTGAAGGGTATGAGAAAATCATTATATTGTCCTTTCCCTTATACTGTGACATCAACTTCTAGTGTATGGGGAAACTTCCAGTTTCCTGGCTTCAAAGCCTGCAGTCTTTTGGTGACACCATACTACCATGATGTAATCCAAAGAATATAAAATACTAGTTTAGGAGGGTAAAAACACTGTCTTTCTTGTTTCCTTTGTATGTTTAGCACCCATATGTAGGTACCTACAGGCATATTATAGGCACTCCATTAACCTTTCCTGAGGAATGAATGAATTGAATAATGCTGGTGTTTATAGCTGCTTTGGTGTGACCTCATATGTAACGTATGACTATAATCCCCCACTGATAACACCTCAAGAATAGAGGAGCAACATAATGATGAGAAAATGCTCTAATGAGCTATCCATTCTAGGCATGAGCAAAGGACTTGCTTTCCACAATATGATTTATTTTTTAAAAAGTAAAGAAAAAAAGAAGAAAGAAGTATAAAGTAACAATGCCTGTTTTAATACAGGATTTCATCTGGGAAAGGAAGAGGAGTGTGTTTTCCTCAGGTCTGTTAAAATAACCTATAAAACAAAACAAAGCAAAAACAAAACAAAAAAAACAACAAATCTATCAATCACCAATCACCAGCCAATTCAATAACACTTTCTCATGACATACATCCTTGGTGATTCAGCAAATGGCAAAATAAGCAACTCAATTGATTATGAATTATTCAGGTAAATGGGTCATAAACTGAGATTTAGGAGATGAAAAGGAGCCATGGCTACAAATTGCCAAAGGGATATGATCTGATACGGGAGGTGTTCTGCAGAGGCAGGTTCTTCCTTCAGAGGACAAGCACCTGGAGACAAGAGCCATGAACCATGCCAGGAAAATAAATTTGAATCCTGAAAAATATCAGCATGTCTACAGATAAAAACCCCTGCGCTCACAGGGGGGTGAGCCATTGGAAGGGTCAAACTGAGGGCTGGCTCTATGGTTGGTGCGCCCAAAATGGCTAGTGATAAATGACACCTGAGCCTGGCTCATTCCAGGGCTGGTGGGGCTGATTTAATACAGAAAGTTACATCGGTTGTGAAATGAGACTTCACCAGCAGCACAGCATTAATAATCCTTTGTTTTTATGCAGGAGGATTGTATTATCTTTACTATGGGCTTAAAAATCTCCTCTAGGATTTCTGTTGCTTAAGTGTCTCTTGCTAACAGGAGCTTGGTTAAATTGCTTATGAGAACAGAGAAGGGAGGTTGTAAATTGCAGACTTCCCAATTCCCAGAGCTACTCAAGAATCTTGTACAGTTGAGGGACATTAATATCTCATACAAGCATACTGCAGTCTTGGGGGAAAAAAAAACAACAACCTTCTTTCCTCTCTACCACATTTTCTGCTCTATTATTTTACCTCAAATAAAAACATTTTCACCCCTCGTTTTCTTTATGACCTTGGTCCTTCTACCTCTCTAGGCAGGATAATCGTTTATCGCTATCAGCTTTGATTCTAACCTTTGATGACTTCCGGGCTTTTCTGGGACAGTAAATACTTCTGAATGACTCAGAAGTTTTCATATTCCTGTTTCTCTTCTGATGAGGGGTCTCAACTCTCTATGGGCACCCAAGTATGCTAATGGACAACCAAGAAAACAGGTTAGACTGTGACAAGTAGTTCGTGACAGTTCAATTGGTTTTTAGGAGTGTTACTGAAAGTCTAATGAAAGACTATCGTCTGGGAAAGCATGCAAATGAAAAGTAGTAGGAGGCATTCTTGAGATCAAATCTCTGCCTGTCTGTAGACTGAACAATTCACAGGACTTGAACATGGGACTTAAACCTCAGAGAACCAGATGCTCCATATTCATGGTATTTCCCAAAGTGATTGCTAGCCTCTGACTATCCCATGGGGAGCTAACAGTTAATTAAAATACACAAGCTGGTCAATTTTTGTGGCAAGAAATAAAGAACTTGGAATAACCCAGAAAAAATATATATATATCTGAAGTTCATCAGCGATCTATTTACCAACTCCTAACATTCCCTCCAGGGTTTTTCATATTGACATAATCTCTTATTCATTCAACATTTATTCAACAAATATTTGTTAAATGCCAACTGCATGTCAGTCAGTGTGCTAGGCACTTTGGAATCAAAGACAGCATCCAATTCCTGACCTCAGATAACTAAGAGTCTAAAGGAGAAAAGACCTCAGGTTAGCTTAATTATCTCCATAGGTCAAATTCTGAAATACTAGAGTTTTAAGACTTCAACATATAAATTATAGGGAAGCCCAATTCAGCCCATGACACTGGGTGACTGAGTTATGGCCAGTGGAATATAGGGACAAGTCATATTAAGTCCTTTTACCGCTAACTCATTAAGAACTTCCATATGTAAACTTCAAGCTCTCTCTCCTTCCCGCCATTTTGAGAGAAAATAAACATAGTAACCATATAAGCCACAAGTTGAAGTAAGTAAAACCACAAGAGAAAGATACTGGGATTCTTGAACCACTCCTGAAAGAAGACAGTCTGCCAGGTTCATACATCCTGGACAATACACAAGCAAGAAATTATACATATATATTATATAAATTATATTATATTATACTATATTATTATATTATTATATTATACATATATATTATATATATAATTTATATAAATATAATATGTATAATATATATATAAAACAAACACTATATATATAGTGTTTGTACATATGTACATTGTACATAGTGAATTTGTTCAGCAACTAGCATTATAAAAATAAAATTGTCTTAGGCTGAAAACATACAACACACACCTATACACACAGAAATGCTTAAAAACTGTGTTACCTATCTTCAAAATCATGATCAGAATATACATTTTCTTCGTTAAGAAGGCAATGGGCTTATTTATTTTGATTTTTAAGGCATTTCAGGCTTACAATTCCCAGTAAATTCTAATAAAGTAGTCAACAGAATTCTCAAAGTATTTGAAAAAAAGTATCTACAAATCTCATCTTGGTGATCCCACAATGGCTATTCAAAAAAAAATTTTTAAGGTACATTTTTTTATGTTTATTTACTTATTTTGAGAGAGAGAGAGAGAGTCTGTGAGCAAGGGAAGGCAGAGAGAGAGAGTGAGAGAGAGAGAGAGAGAGAGAGAGACCCAAGCAGGCTCCAGGGTGTCAAGCAGAGAAGTCATGCAGGGCTCGATCTCACAAACCATGAGATCATGACCTGAGCTGGAAATCAAGAGTATGATGCTTGGGGGGCCTGGGTGGCTTAGTCGGTTAACGTCCAACTTCAGTTCAGGTTATGATCAGGTTTGTGAGTCCCAGCCCTGGGGTCGGGCTCTGTGCTAACAGCTCAGAGCCTGGAGCCTGCTTCTGCTTCTGTGTCTCCCCTTTCTCTGCCCCTCCCCTGCTCATGCTCTGTCTCTCTCTGTCTCTCAATAATAAATAAATGTTAATTTTTTTAACTAAAAAAAAAAAAAGAGCATGATGCTTAATCAACTGAGCCCCCAGGAGGCCCTGGCCATCCAAATTCTTACAGCTGTCCTAAATCTCACACCGTATCTTTTGCTACACCTCATGTTTCAAGATGTAGGGGTGCCTGGGTGGCTCGGTCAGTTAAGCTTTAGACTCTGGACTCCAGCTCAGGTCATGATCTCACAATTCGTGGGTTTGAGCCCTGCAATGTCAGCACAGAGCCTGCTTGGGATTTCTCTCTCTTCTTCTCTCTCTCTTTCTCTCTCTCAAAATAGATAAACATTTTTTTAAGATAAATTTGTAGAACTTGAGTTACAGAGAAATATTGATGAAATGTTTGTTATTTTAATGTCTCTTATTTTATGCAGTTAACATTTTTGAAGGCTTAACAACTGAAACTAAATTATAAATGGCTTTAAAATACGTAAGATTTCAAATTGCTCCCCCGTTAGTTTAAAGAATTGTAGTCGAATATTACATAAAGTTGTTAAATATCTGAATCTACCTGAAGTTAGGTGAACCTAGAAAATATAGGTTGGAGAAATATTCCACCAGATTCACTGATAGTGTGGGTCATATAAGTTTTGAAATTTGAATTTCAATGCATAAATTTGGAGATTAAAAAAGACCGTCACTATTGATGAGCCACAGGGTATTAGCTCTAGTCTATTCCAATTCCATTCAAAGAGTTGGATTCTAAATTCTATTTATCTGTCAATGTGTACACTAAATTTAATATCCAAGAAATTTGAGTTATACACATTTAGTGAGATACAATAGTATAGTATGTATTTGTTGATGAGTCATATTTATCATTTGTCACCTGTATTGGTGGAAATAGGGAAAATATCTTGTAAATCAAGCTGTAGGACATTAATTCCAGAGATAAAATTACAACTTGCATTTTAGGATAAATGTATGCATAGGGAGAGAACAATATAATTGCTTGGAGAACTTTATTAATAACCGAATGCTCAAATGATCAGAGCGACTTTGTTATTGCAATGTTCTATGCCAAAATGCATCTGCCTATATATTTGCCAATTTCATTTTGCCCAACAGTTCACTGGGTTCTATTGCTGAGTTGTTTCATCTTATTGGAATCTTTAGAACATTGCCAACATAAAAATAACCAATTAAAGAAGTCAGGCTGGATATTAAATCCTAGTATATATAGTTTACATTTCCATAGGTTTGCCTTTTCACAGGATTCCTTTTCTCCCATTCCATAGGTTTGCCTTTTCAATTTGATGACTGTTTATTGTGCAGAACCTTTTTAGTTTGATGTAGTCCAATTCTTTATTTTGACTTTGTGGCCTGTGCTTTTGATGTCAAATCCATAAAATCATTGCAAAAGACAATGTCAAGGAGTTTTTTCCCTTTTTTTTCTAGGAGGTTTATAGTTTCAGGGAATACATTTCATCCATTTTGAGTTGGTTTTGTGTATGGTGTAAGATAAAGGCCAATATCATTCTTTTGCATGTGGATATTCAGTTTTCCTAATACCATTTACTGAATAAGTTATACTTTGTCCATTGTGTACTCTTGGCACTTCTGTCAAAGATTAGTTGACTGTATGTGCTTGCATATACTTCTGGGTTTTCTATTATGTTCCATGCGTATACGTGACTGTTTTTATTCCAGTACCATATTGTTTTGATTATGATAGCTCTCGAAGGTCTTCTTAAAGACTGTTTTTATTGCAGTAAATGATAGCTCTCCTACAACTCAATAGCAAAAATAATCATAATAATCCAATTAAAAGTGGAATAAGGACCTGAATAAATATTTTTACAAAGAAGACATACAAATGGCCAACAGGCACACAAGAAGATGCTCAGTGTCACTAGTCCTTAGAGAAATGCAAATCAAAGCCACAATGACTATTACTTCACACATGTACAGATGGCTATTATCAAAAAGTAAAAGATAGTAAGTATTGGTGAGGATATGGAGCAAAAGTAACCTTTGTGCATTCTTGATGGGAATATCACTTGGTACAGCCATTATGGAAAGCAATAAGGAAGTTCTTCAAAAAATTTAAAATAGAACTATCATATGACCCAGTCATCATATGATTCAGCATATGTATTTCTGAGTATATACCCAAAGGAAATAAAGTCATTACCTTAAATATCTATACTCCAATGTTCACACAATAGTGAACATATGGAAACAACCTACTTGTGCATTGACAAGTGAAATTTTATAGGTATAAAGTTGTTATTCAACCTTAACAAACAAGGAAATCCTTCCATTTACAACAACATGGATTAAACTGGAGTTAGTTAACCATGAGTTGGGAGTGGAGAAAAAGGGGATAGATATGTTGATCAAAGATGTAAGCTTTCAATTATGTGAAGTGATAAATATGTTAATTACATTGATTGTGATAATCATTTCACAATGTATACATATACCAAACTATTATATTGTACAACCCAAATGCATACAATTTTTATTAAATAACTCTGGGAAAAAAAATGTTAAACCAGGACCTTTTGGAGCCTGTCAATTTTTTCCTTGATTTTTTTCTAATCTTTTAGAAAAATTTTGCTGACTGAAATTCTGCATGTATCCTACCCTAGATTTCATTTATTTATTTAGTCAATAATTACTTATTAAGTATCTACTATATAGTTATCTTAGTAAACTGTTTAGGATACAATTATGAGTAAACCAAGCAAAGTCCCTACCCTCATATAGGTTACATTATAAAGGAGGGAGATAATTAAACAGTAATAATGCAGCTTATATTAGAGTACAGCTTTCAACTTGAAAGGTTTCAGATCTTTTTGAGTTTGTGATAGATTCCAGAGTAAAATCTAAACTGCTTTAGATTCCTTATTAGTCATTATGGTAGTAGTATAATTATATGTTGCTTGGAAATATCAGAAATAAATGTGTTGCAAAGTACAAGGCATTGCTACATCACTTTGTCAATCACAATTTAGAATAATAGGCATCACAGGGTGTCAGGAAACCTAAATTCAAGTCACACATTTTTAAGTTGCATTCTCTTGGGGGTAAAAACAAAACTAGATCTCTCTTTTATTATTGTTTATATAGTTAGCCAACTCATATAATGGTGGCAAGAAAGTAATTCTTTTGATGGTAATACAAAGAAAAAATCTTCCTCACCACATAAGACGTTAGGAAAACCATCAGATATGTTGGCATACATCATAAACATGTTAACTACTGTATATATAGTAATTCAGTTATTTTTCTAGAATTCTTGTGATATTTCACAGTGCTAATAACTAATTCAGCTCTAAAGGCTTCTTTTGTTGTCTACCTATACAGGATTGGGAAAATAAAGAGATGACCAAAGTAGGGTCAAATGAATGCCTATATGCGCCCTCTATTCAATGATAGTATTTAATTTTCCATCCCTAGACATGTTGGGGGTAAGTAGAGTTGCTTAAGTTTATATAGTGTTCTAGAAATTTCCACAGCACAATTTTTTTGCATCATCTTTTGGTCTTGAGGGAACATCAGACATGGGAGATTAAGGAATAAAATAGGGTTAAATCATTTTGTCCCCATATAGCTGCTTTCTTTTAAAAAAATGAGAAATTTGGGGGCGCCTGGGTGGCGCAGTCGGTTAAGCGGCCGACTTCAGCCAGGTCACGATCTCGCGGTCCGTGAGTTCGAGCCCCGCGTCAGGCTCCGGGCTGATGGCTCGGAGCCTGGAGCCTGTTTCTGATTCTGTGTCTCCCTCTCTCTCTGACCCTCCCCCGTTCATGCTCTGTCTCTCTCTGTCCCAAAAAAAATAAATAAAAAACGTTGAAAAAAAAAATTTTAAAAAAAATGAGAAATTTGTTCAAAATAATATTAAGGAAATTTACACACTACAGAAAATCCCTTTAGATTATACGAATCATGGTATCTCTCTGCTGTTACGTTTATTTCTAAATCATGCTAAAAGGATATTTGAGAACTGATAACCAGTTGTCTAGTAATACAAAGGCATGACACAGGTATGTATTAATCCTTTTCATGCTTGGCTTCACGCAAAACACTACATAAAGAAGCATTTCACAAAACTGAATGTTTAAAAAACTTAAGTTGTCTGAGAAATTAACTTAAATCTGAATATAGATAGATAGTCATGGCCCGTAGGTATTTTGATGGTTGAATTTCAATTATGTTAAAAAAAAAAAAAAACCTTTGAATTCTTTAGTAATCTGATATAACAATTATATTTTCCTTACTTCTTAGGGTCTAACAATTTGTGAATATGTTCATCATCCATTACAGTGATTTTAAATATATAGGTCCCTCAATCAATAAAAATTGGTACTATTGTCTTTAACTCATTTTTATTTCAAGATGAAGTTGATTTGGCTGCAAATCTTACCTTTCAAATAAAAACAGCTTGAAAACATTTTACCGGCATTTCAGCATGGCCATGAGGTATGTGCAGAGATATTAATGCCTGCTCATAAATATCTTTGTGCTAAAATATTATAAAGGGTTGTGGTTAAGCGACTGTAGGCATAAAACAAATCATTGACCATTTATTTATCCATTCAGTCTTCTTTTATCAAATGAGTGATGACCCTACATTTGAGCACCTTTTACATCTCTTACATTAAGCTTTTCCATGAGGAGAATGCAATAAATTTGTACAAAACCCATCCAAGATATTATTGTCCTCATAAAAATATTCCTTTATGAGTCCCAAATTGTAAGTGCCTTTCTCTACCCCCACTCCAAAGTTGCCTGATGTCTTAAGTCATAAATATGTACAGAAATTCAGATCCCAAACTAATTAACTTACAGTCAAATAAATATGTCAGTGAGCAACATAGCAAAGTTAGACAAAAGTTGCTTTGCAGTAGACATAGTCCCTTCCAAAGTTGCACATATGATAACAAAAAAAATTGAATTTAGTGTAAATCAGTTTATTTATTTAACACATAAATATTGAGAACTTACTATGTTCTAAGATGTGAAGACAACAGTGGTAGGAAAAATGGGCTCCTATATAACTCCATCTTCATATATAGTGTGTGTGTGTGTGTGTCTAGGCATTAGTCAAATATCACATACACACAGACTAATTATTAGTTATAATCATAGATAAATCAAATCTTGTTTGATCTTTTCATTGTACATTTTCATTCCTGTATTCCTTCCTCTAAGTATTTTAAATAAATATATTTTTGTCTTCCTTTGAAATATACTAGTCTTGCATAGTACTGATGAAAGGAAGGTAACACAAAAATGAAGCAAAGATTTCTGACCTCAGAGAACTTATAAGAACTTCTAAATGTTGACTTCATTACTTGGGCAACTTTGAAGAAATCTGTACCTTAAAACCATGGTTGGAAATAAACCAATAAATGACAGGAAATAAATTTTGTTAGAGTAAGGTAGGAGCACCAGTTGATGAGAGCTCTAAACTAACAGGACCAGTTTCATTGCCCACATCTGGTTAAACAAACCATAGGTCTCCTTTGACTGGGATAGACTATAATTTTAGGAAAATATAACTAGTTTGTCTTCTCCTTTTCCCTCACCCCCCTAAAAGATAATAAGTTTTAATATGAGACAGATGTGAAGAATTGAAATCCTTGTGAAAACTACTCCAGAATCAAGTTATTAAAATGGCAATCACAGAAATAATGACCTTGAATGATGTGCCCAAAGTGAACTTGGAAGAAGTCTTTTGATCACAACTTAGCCTGAGGATATGAAGACTCAGGAGAACCTGAGGAAAAGCTTTTCATAATAGGTAATTTTGAGGTTGTTTTTTAAGGTTACCACCTGAATCTGTCAAAGAAAAAAAAATTAATAATACACATTTGTATCATGAAATGTTTTTGCTTTAAAACAGTGGTTTTTAAAAAATATTTAGCAATGAAACACCTTATTGAAACAACATCCAAGTCCTGTATATAAACCAATAATCAATGAAATGCTTTGGTGGAAACTGGGAAAGGGACACATTATGGCTCTTGACTTCCCCTACTCTCCACCTTTTCCAGTTCTAAGGGTCATGAGTCACTTCTCTGTAGTCTTTGTGTCTCCAAAAAACATATGTTTTGGAGTGAAGTACACTTTGATTTGAATATTCATTCTTTTCTATTATGTATGAAACCTATATCAAATAATTGGAAATTTTTAAGCCTTAGTTTTCTCATCTGTTAAAGTTGATATCACAAATTTAGTGGGAGGAAAAAATGACAAAATATTTGCAAAATACTATGCATACACTAAGTTTTCAATAAATGTTAGTTATTATTGTTATCCTTTTTACTAATATAGTATACATTGCATTTCACACTTTGATATACTATCAGAATTTGTGGCAAGATATCAAACTACACAAGTTTTTTTTTTTTTGTTTTTTTTTTTTTGTTTTTTTTTTTTTAGGAAATGATAAATACATTAATTTGGATCTAAATCTCAAATCCAAAATTAATGGACAGTTCTAAATGGATACATACATACAGTTTTATTAATAATATTACTGATTTTTTGCAAGGGGACTAAGGAAAACTTAAAAAGCTAATTGACTAGATAAAGTTTACTAGCTTTAAAGATTTCTGTGCCTCCTTTTCTCCTTCATTCTTTTCATTTATACTTTTTAATGACAGAGAAAATTCACACATATTCAGACTTTTCCTACTTTGAAGAAAACATTCCCTTTGTTGTTTATGGCTTATTTTAACTCCTCTGTAATTAGAAATACATTAGAAAACTGCTTATTTAGGCTTTTTAATAAATAAAATTTACATAATTTAGATTTTACTACAAGGGAGAATCCTTCATTATGATTCCTCATAACCTATGGTGCTATGTAACCTATACATCTAAAATTGTATGCTTTTCCCCACTCTAGGAATATGTCTGGGATTTTAATGTTCATAATTTTCCCTATAGTTTTATTATGGTAAAATATTCATAATATAAAAGTTGCCATCTTAGCCATTTTTAAGTATACAATTTAGTGGTATTAAATAAATTTATAATGTTGTGCAACCACACCACTATCCATCTTCATAAACCTTTATTTTATAAAACTGAAACTCTATGCCCATTAGACAATAACTCCCCACTCCTCCTTCCCTTAAGCCCCTGGCAACCACCATTCTTTCTATTTATAATTTTGACTACTGTAACTACGTCATATAAGTGGAATCATACAATAAATGTCTTTTTATGTATGGTTTATTTCACTTAACATAATGTCCTCAAGGTCCACCTGTATTGTAGCATATTGAAGTATTTCCTTCCTCTTTAGGGCTGAATAATATTCCATTGAATGTGTATAACATATTTTGTTTATTCAACTATATCAGTGACACTTGGGTTGCTTCCATGTTTTAGGTGTTGTGAGTAGTTTTCATGAATACAGATATACAAATATCTCAAGACTCTGCTTTCAACTCTTTGCATATATACTCAGAAGTGAAATTGCTAAATCATGTGATAATCCTATCTATTTTTTAATTTTTTGAGGAATTGCCATAATGCTTTCCACAGTGGCCGCACCATTTTCTGTTTCCAACAATAGTACACTAGGGTTCCAATTTCTACACATCTATGTCAACACTTGTTCTTTTCTCTTTGTTTTTGTTCTGTTTTATAGTAGTCGTCCTGATAGGAGTGAGGTAGTATATTATTGTAGCTTTAATTTACATTTCCTTAAAGATTAGTGACTTTGAGCACCTTTTCATATGCTTTTTGGCCATTTTTATAGCTTCTTTAGAGAAACGCTTATACAATTTCTTAACCCATTTTTGAATTGGATTGTTTGTTTTTTGTTGCTGAGTTGTTGAGTTTTAGAAATTATATATTTTGGCAATTAATTCTTTGTTAGAGATATGATTTTCAAAGATTTTCTCCTATTCTGTGGGTTGCTCTTTTACTCATTGATATTTTCTTTTGATGCATAATTTTTTTTTTTATTTTCATAAAATCCAATTTGTCTAATTTCTCTTTTGTTACATGTGACCTTGGTATAATATCCAAGAAGTCATTGACAAATCCAATGTTATAAAGCTTTTGCAATATGTTTTCTCTTAAGAGTTTTATAATTGGGATTTACATTTAGGTCTTTGATCCATTTTGAGTTAATTTTTGTATATGATGTGAGGAAAGGATGATATTTCATTCTTTTGCATATGGATATCCAGTTCTCTTGGCAATAATCAATGAAAAGACTGTTCTTTCTTCATTTAATGTTCTAGGCACCCTTGTCAAAAATCAGCTGACTATATGTGCTGAGCTCTCTTTTCTCTTCCATTGGTCTATGTATCTGTCTTTATGCCAGTTCTACAATGTCTTGATTACTGTAGTTTTGTATGAAGTTTTAAAATCAGGAAATGTGAGTCCTCAAGCTTTGTTCTTCTCTTTCAAGATTCTTTTGACTATTTGACGTCCTTTAAGATCTATATGAATTTTAAGATGAGTTTTTTATTTCTGCAAAAAAATGTCATTGGGATTTTGACAAGGATTAAATTGAATCTGCAGATGGCTTTGAGTAGTAGTATTGGCATTTTACTAATATTAAGTCTTCCAGTCCATGAGCATGGAACATATTTTCATTTATTTATATCTACTTTAAACATTTTTCAGCAATGTTTTGAAGTTTTTATTTACAAGTCTTTCATCTTCCTGATTAAGTGAATCCCTAATTACTGTCTTTGATGCTATCATAAGTGGAATTGTTTTTATTATTTCTTTTTCAGGTTGTTCGTTATTCATGTATAGAAATGCAACTTAGTTTTGCATGTCAGCTTCATAACCTGCTATTTTGTTGAATTCGTTTATTAGTTCCAAGTGATATTTTGTGGGCTGTTTATGGTTTTCTGTATCTATTATATCACCTGTAAACAAAGATAACTTTATTTATTTTTTTCTTTTCTTTCCCTTGCCTAACTACTCTGACTCAAACTTCCAGTGCTATGTTGAAAAGAAGTGACAGAAGCAGGCATACTTGTATTGTTATTGATCTTAGGGGTAAATTTTTTAGTCTTTTACTATTTTGTATGGATACTCATTGTGAGTCTTTCATATATGGCTGTTAGGTTGAGGCAGTTTTCTTCTAATCCTAGTTTGTTGAATTTATCATGAAAGGGTGTTGAATTTTGTCAAATGCTTTTTCTGCATGGATTGATATGATCATGTGGGTTTTTTTCTTCATTCTGTGAATGTGGTGTAATACATTGACTGATTTTCATATGTTGAACCACACTTACATTCCAGCAATAAATTCCACTTGGTAATGGTGCATAATCCCTTGATATGCTCAATTCAGTTTGCTAATATTTTATTGAGAATATGCGTTAATGTTCATAAGGGGGTATTAACCTGTAGCTTTCCTTTTTTGTAGTGTCCTTTGATTTGGTATCAGGTTAATACTGGCCTCATAGATGAGTCAGAAAGTGTTCCCTTCTCTTCAAATTTTGGAAAAATTGAGTCGGATTACTATTAGTTCTTTCATAGATGTTTGGTAGAACTCACCAGTGGAGTCATCAGATTCAGGGAATTTCTTTGTCAAGAGATTTTTTATTACTGATCCAATTTCTTTACTAGTTATGGGTTTAATCAGATCATCTATTTCATCATGATTTAGTCTTGATAATGTTGTATTTCCAGGAATGTGTCTATTTTACCTAGGTTATCCAATATGTGGGAGTATAATTATTCATAGTACTTTCTTAAAATCCTTTTTATTTTTATACAATAAATAGTAATTTCTGAATGTAATAATTTTAATCTTGTTTCTCAGTATATCTAGTTAGTTTTGTCGATATTTTTTTTAATAACCAACTTTTCATTTCATTGATTTTCTCTACTGTTTTCCCATTGTTTTATTTGTGTTCTAATCCTTATTTCCTTTCTTCTGCTAGCTTTGGCTAGTTTGTTCTTTCTTTTGTAGTTCCTTAAGTTGTAAAGTTAGGTTTTTGATTGGAGATAGTTCCTATTTTTCAATGTAAGCATTTATGGACTATAAATTTCCCCTTAGGACCCTTTTCACTGTATCCCAAAATTCTAATATATTCTGTTTTTGTTTTCATTTGTCTCTAAGTATTTCATAATTTATCTTTTGGTTTACTATTTGATCAATTGGTTGTTTAAGAGGTTTTAATATTCACAAATTGTGAATTTTCTAGTTTTACTTCTTATTGGTATTTAATTTTATCTCATTGTAGTTGGAGAAGATAGTTGATATGATAGCTATCTTTTAAAATCTGTTGAAACTTAATATGTGGCCTAATATATGGTTTATCCTGGAAATATCCCATGTGTGCACTTGAGAAGAATGCATATATTCTTGTGGAGTATTCTGTATATGTCTGTTAGATCCTTTTTGTTATTGTATTAAGTCCTTTCTTTTCCTACTTATCCTCTGTTTGGTTTCCTATCCATTATTGAGAATGGTATATTAAAGTCTTCAATTATTATTTCAGAATTGTTTATTATTCCCTTCAGTTTTGTTGGTCTTTGTTGTGTATATTTTTATGACCTGTAATTT
This sequence comes from Neofelis nebulosa, assembly GCF_028018385.1. Lineage (NCBI taxonomy): Eukaryota > Metazoa > Chordata > Mammalia > Carnivora > Felidae > Neofelis > Neofelis nebulosa. The sequence continues at coordinate 93,093,455 of NC_080791.1, forward strand.
GGTGCAAAATGTTTATAATTTTTGTATCTTCTTGCTGTATTAAAACTTTTATTAATATGTAATGCCATTTTTGTCTCTTGTAAACTTTATTTTTAATTTGAAAACTATTTCTTCTGATAGTAGTGTAACTATCATGGCTCTCTTTTGGTTATTATATGCATGGAGTATCTTTTCACATATTTTCAATTTCAATGTATTTGTGTCTTTGTATCTAAAGTGACTCTTGTAAATAGCATGTAGTTAGAACATGTGTACTATCCATTCTTTCAATCTCTGTCTTTTGATTGGTAAATTTAATCCATTTACATTTAATAAAATTACTGACAAGAACGGATTAACATAAAAGGTAGTAATACATGCCTTATATATTTTTTGTTCTTCATTGTATGTATAACTGTCCTCTTTTACGTTTAGTTTATTCTTTGAAGAGAAATGAGTAAAATCTTTTCTCATTTAATTTTGTCCTATAGCTGTTTTCTTTATGTTAACATAAAGGAAATTACATTTAACATCATAAAGTTATAACATTCTAATTTGAATTTATACCTGCTTAACTTCGATAACATATAAAAACTGCTTCTTAATAGTGTGTATTCCCACACTTTTGGCTGTTAACATCACAAAGTTCCATCTTTACACATTGTGTGCCCAAAAGCATGAACACATAATTGTCTTAAATTATGCAAAAACACATTTAGCATTACAAATAAAGTTAAAATAATATTGGGTTTTAGACTAATAAATGTATTTTTTTAATATATTAGTCTCGGGGCGCCTGGGTGGCTCAGTCGGTTGAGCGTCCGACTTCAGCTCAGGTCACGATCTCACAGTTCGTGAGTTCGAGTCCCGCGTCAGGCTCTGGGCTGATGGCTCAGAGCCTGGAGCCTGCTTCTGATTCTGTGTCTCCCTCTCTCTCTGCCCCTCCCCCATTCATGCTCTGTCTCTCTCTGTCTCAAAAAAAAACATTAAAAAATATATATATTAGTCTCTTAAATCATGTAGGAAACAAAAAGTGGATTGGAAACTGTTGTGGCAATAATAATAAATTTTATACTAATCCATGTATTTACCCTTATTGAGATTTTTTTAAGTTTATTTATTTTAAGTGAGGGAGGGGAAGAGAGAGAGAGAGAGAGAGAGCAAGCATGACCAGGGGAGAGGAAAAGAGAGAGGATCCCAAGCAGGCTCTGCACTGACAACTGACAGTGGGACACAAACTCACAAACCATGAGATCATAACCTGAGCCAAAATCAAGAGACAGATGCTTAACCCACTGGGCCACCAAGGTGCCCCAAGGTCTTTCATTCTTCACTATTTGCAGTTACTGTCTTGTATCCTTTCTTTCATTCCACAGGACAGGTCCAGAGGTAACAAACTCACACAGCTTTTGTTCATCTGAAAATGTCTTAATATGTCCCTTATTTTTAAATGACAGTTTTGCCAGATAGATGATTCTTGGTTAAGATTTTTTTTCCTTTTAGCACTTTGAATATATTAGGCTCCTATCTTCTGGCCTCCAATGTTTATGGTGAGATATCGGCTAATGATCTTACTGAGGAGCACTTCTCTATTAGCTGCTTTTAAGATTTTCTGTTCCTGGAAGTCAAGAATTTGACTAAAATGTGTCTTGGTTTGGGTCTCTTTGACTGCAACTTAGTTGGAGTTTGTTAAACTTCTTGAATGTTTACATTCAGCTTTTTATCAAATTTAGAAAGTTCTCAGCCATCATTTCTTCAAACTCTTTTTCTCTCTCTTCTTTTGGGACTCCTGCAATGCCTATGTTGGTCTCCTGATGCTGTCCCACAGAACCCTTAGGTTCTGTTCACTTTTCTTTTTTTTCATTTTTTAATGTTTATTTATTTTTGAGAGAGAGAACATGCACAGGGCAGGGGCAGAGAGAGAGGGAGACCCAGAATCTGAAGCAGGCTCCAGGCTCCGAGCTGTCAGCACAGAGCTCGACATGGGGCTCAAACTCATGAATCACCAGACCACGACCTGAGTTGCAGTCAGACGCTTAACCAACTGAGTCACCCAGGTGTTCCAGGGTCTGTTCACTTTTCTTCAAGATTTTTATTTTTGTTCCTCAGACTTGATAATTTCCTTTGTCCTATTTTAAAGTTTGCTGACTCTTTCATCTCCCTCCTCAAATCTGCTTTGAGTCTCTCTACTGTATTTTTATTTCAATTATTGTACTTTTCAGCTCCAGAATTTCCAGAGTTTCTCTTTATTAGTGTTACCATTTTGTTCATCCATCAATATCTTGACTTTCTTTACAACTTCCTTTAGTTCTTTGAACATCTATAAGATAAGTATTCAAAAATCTTTGGTATATCTGACAGCAGATCTCTTTCAAAGACAGTTTCTGCTGATTTGTTTTCTTCCCCTTTGAATGGGTCATATTTTCCTATTTCTGTTTATGACTTATGACTTTTTTTGTTGAAAACCACATTTGAATATAATAATGTGTTAGCTCTGGAAATCAGATTCTCTGGTTTCCTCATTTTCTTGTGTGTTTGTGTTGTTGTTATTGATTTCATGTTTGTTTTTGTGTTTTTAATTCTGTGAGCTCTCTGTGTGTCAAAGATCAGCCTGAAGTATAAATCTAAGGTCATCTTGTCTTTTATGAGTCTGTGCCTTTCCCTTGGCATAAAAGGTCACTTTTTAATTTCTCCCAAATACATATCTGGTCTTTAATGTCTGGCTCCCAAAAGAAGAAAAAGAGAAAAAATGAAGAGGGGAGAAGGTGCTGGCCCTTTACATCTCCTGGTAATCTTTCCAGCCAGAGAGGAAGGGGCCAATAACAAAGGGGGGAGGTGTAATAGCAATGGTCCACCAGCCTCTTTGCACTTCAGAAATTAAAAGTAGCAATCAGCAACCAGAGAACAGATACTCTCTGTTTGGAGAACATGGTCTTTTTTGCTCACCCCAGCTTCTGCAAACTGTGTGCAGGTTGCTCCACGAACACACGGATAACTGCCTGCCAAAAGGCTGTGGGTGGAGGATGAATGGCTACTACTGTGCTGAGATAAAATTGATAAAAATTAAGTGAAATTTACCATCCAAATCTTCCTGGAATTTGGAAGCCTTTGATAAACTGCAGAATTCCAAAACAGTTAGATTCTGTGAGTGCATTTGTTGTCTAGGTGGGGAGACAAATCCCTGGTGCATCCTACTCCACCATCTTTCAGCGTCCATAATCTTTAGCCCAATTTGTCCATTGAAAGCATTTTGTTTAGTCCACATGATGTTCAATAATTTTACTTTAAATAATATTAGACAGGAAATTTATTTCTCTCTCCCAGTGCTATTCCTATGCATCTTATGTATCTCCATTCTTATTATCCTCTTAATATTCTTATACATCTCTGGAGCACCTGGGTGATTCAGTTGGTTAGGCATCCAACTTTGGCTCAGGTCATGATCTTGTGGTTCGTGAGTTTGAGCCCCACATTGGGCTCTGTGCTGATAGCTCAGAGCCTGGAGCCTGCTTTCGATTCTGTGTCTCCCTCTCTCTGCCCCTCCCCTGCTCATGCTCTGTCTCTCCCTATCTCAAAAATAAACATTAAAAATTAAAAAATATATATATATTCTTACACATCTTTTAACTCTACAACAGTGACCAATAAAACCACTTGAGTTTGAGACTATGGCAGAATATCGATATTTGGTTAATAAAATCAGGCTCAGTGTTCCTGAGTGATATTGCAGACCCACTGACACACCCTTCCTATCCAATTTTTCCTTTCTAACACCCCTTGTTAGTTAGCAATACTACCTGCCATCAAAATATTTAATGGCATACATGTTGAATACTGGTAGTCTATTGACAGGCCACCTTATTTAAAGGTTATGTTCAACTATGGCTAACCCTGAAGCAGTATCCAAATGTTACCTGTCATATAATTAAAAATTATCTTTTGAGTGGGTTTTCTGAGGTGATAGGTACACATTTTTAATGGTGTCATTTTACATTTAAGTGTTTCTTTTTTTACTTTATGTGATTATGTACATTAGTATCCATGATTTTATCATTGCAAGTCTGATCTTAAAATGAGTGAATAGAGCAATAACCTTATATTACTGTCCAAAATATGACTGTGAGGTAAATGAAGCAAGTTTCATAACTGCCATTTTACAGATGAGAATATTTCTTTCATCCTAAACACATTTAACAATTTTGTCATCACAGCCTCAGCCTTTTCTTTCCTTTAATCCTTACGGCTTTGTGGGTAGCACATAGTATGCATTTGAGAAAAAAACTTGTTGAAATAAAATAATTCCTACTACAAAAATAATTTATCTGAAAGGGTGATATATCTCTGAATCCAAATTAATTTATTTTTACCACTGATGAATTATGAATCCTGTACAACGAAGAACAGGCGAAAACAAATTTCATGAAGATTGTTCTTTGAGCAATAAAAATGCATATTTTTGAGAATGTATTTCCTGCCTAAGCAATAATAAAGTGTATTTGTTGAGAATATATTATGTACCTTACAAGGTACTATAAAGCTTCCTTACATATAACACAATTTCTGTAAGACAGGTGCTACTTTTATCCACATTTTACAGATGAGAAAGTTAAGACTGAGGAGCCAGGTAACTTGTTCCCCATCATGTAACCTGTAGATGCAACACGAGGGCTCTAATCCAGAGCAGTTAGTCTCCTTGTATTGTCCCCCAAACCTCTTACATTGTATTTATCTCATTGTTGATATGATAAGCTTTCTCCTGAACACAGTTCCAATGACTGTAAAGAACATAATAGAGGATTTTATAATTATTTTCTATTTTCTCACTTGTGCAATCGGCCATTTTCCTAGGTAATGCTTTTTTGAAATTCAGAGGCATTGTGGCTAACTATAGCAGGCCCTGCATTAGAGAGATAAAGGATGATTTAGATAAGTAGCTAACAATTTACATTTATCTCAAGGCAAATTATAGCAATGATCTTCATGCAGTTTCTATCACCTCATTGCTCAGAGACCCCTTGCTCTGATATAGCCTTTGTTGAAAAAAAGTCACAGACTATGAGTCACAGAGAAAGCAAACACAAAACCATGAGAATCTCTCCCTTTTGTTGCCATTACTTCATTCCTCATCTAAATGATTCAATCCCTTGCTGTAGTTAAGTGACTCACAAAAGCTTATGGGATTTACATGACCAATAAAATTGTTTCCACTGTTATGTACAGGTGACAAAAATGTTCTCTAGCTAAAATGATCAAAGAGGGAATAATGTTTTTATGTTGCAAAAAGATGAAGCTATTTTCTTCAGCTAAACTACACATTCATTTATGTCAACTGAGGAAAGGAAGGTAAATCTCCTGATCTTTATCAAATCGCTATGTAATTAAGCTTTAGACTTTTTTTTGATTGACACATTAATATGAAAGTAGGATAAGTTCTGAACTTGATAGTAAGAACTTGAGAACAGAGTAGTAAGAACTTGAGAACAGAATTTGAAGGCATTTAATATTGAAGAAGAGATTGGGAAATAATATCATGGAGATTATGCTCATACAAAGAAATGAGAAATTAAATTTCTCAGCTGGACAATAAAGAAAAGCACAAGGGCTTAAAATCCTGCTGGCAGTACCTGAGTTTACTGACAGAGTATATTATATAAATACATGCTACCCAGATATCCATGAAGAGAATTCAGAGAAATGTCATTGACCTTTTCATTTTAATTTAAATGCATTAAAAATATTACAGTAATAATGAGACATAGAGTGTTGGAGCTGATCATCTACGTTACAAAAAAAAAGTATGTTATAGATAAGGTAATTAAAACTCAAAGGGAGAGCTCAAGGAAGTTTTGCCAAGTTATACCATGAATTTGCTACAGAATTAGTAGTGATCCAATTCAACTTTTAATTTTTGTGAAAAGATATCTCAAGAGAGGCATTCTAATAATATATGAACTTTAGTTCTAGACCTCCAAGTCAAACCTTTTAGTTATTCTTATCATCTGTTTTCACAAATCCATTGCCTATTGTCACAATTCTCACATACTTAGAAGAGATTTAAATTCTACAAATTACTCCTGGTCGGGGAAAAGGCTGAACTTGGCGGAGGTGTGTTGGGCACTCTGTAAAATGTTAAGCAAGCTAGGGGTGCCTGGGTGGCTCACTCAGGTAACTGGCAGCCTCTTGATTTTTGCTCAGGTCATGATCTCACAGTTGTGAGATCGAGCCCCTCATTGGGCTCTGCACTGAGTAGGGAGCTTGATTGCTATTCTCTTTCTCCCTCTCTCTCTGCCCCTTCCACTCTGGCACATGCACTGTGTGTGCACCCTCTCTCAGAATAAATAAACAAAATTTTTAAAAATGTTAAGCCAGCTACATTTCAGTGGAGTCTAGCCTAGTGACTCTCAAAGTGTAGTCCCTGTAAAAGCAGCATCAGCATCACCCAATAACTAGTTAGAAATATAGATTATTAAATTCTAATCTAGGGGCACCTGGGTTAAGCATCTGACTTCAGCGTGGGTCCTGATCGCCTGGTGGCTCATGAGTTCGAGCTCCACATGGGGCTCTATGCTGATGGCTCATAGTCTGGAGCCTGCTTCCGATTCTGTGTCTCCCCCTCTCTGCTCTTCTTCCATTCGTGCTCTGTTTCTCTCTCTCTCTCTCTCTCAAAAATAAATAAACATTAAAAATAATTTAAATTCTAATCTAGACTTGGTGAATTGGATAGCCTGGAGATGGGCCCCGGCATTTTTTATTATATAAAACCCTTCAACCCTCCAGCTGGTTCTGATACAACAAGGTTTGAAAACCACTGGTCAATGGGAGGAAAAACACCATACTGAAGGGAAAGGATATGGGTTACAATTTTAGTCATAGCATCCAGTAGATATGCCACCTTGGGTAATTAACCTCTCTAAGATTCATTTTCCTCATGTCTGAAACACATCATGTGAAGTTAGAATAAGATAGAAAGAAAAGCTGTCAAGCTTTAAATCAGTGGGTCTCATATCTGGGTGACATTTTAACCTCCAGAGAATAGGTCACAATGTCTAGATATGTTATTAATGGTCACAACTGGTGAAAGAGGTTGCTACTGACATATGGTGGGTAGAAGACAAGGATTCTACCAAACATCCTACAATGAGTAGGACAGCCCCCACAATGCAGGTTCATCTGGTCCAAATGTCAATAGTGCTAAGGTTTGAAAACCTTGCACTAAACCAAAATAATATATTAAAATGACACGTTTATTATCCAATTTTTCCATCACTTCTGCCTCTTTCTCTTTTTCTCCAATTTGTGAATCATTACATGGATATTACCAATGTCAACATCTATTTTTAAAAACATATAATGCAAACAAAAGAGGCAGTTAAAGCTTTTTTTTTTTTTTTCCCAATCTCTGGAAGTTCTTGGTAGAAGAGAAAAAAAGTTTCTTCTATTCTTCTGTTTAAAATGTACATTTTCCTAATGTGGAAAAGAAATTAAAGTAATTTGAAGAACTTGCTTCAGTTCAGTTTGCTGAACAACTTTGCCATTCTACCTTGCTTATAATAATCTCTGGCCTTAGCAGTGACAATCGAACTAGGAGATAATCTCCTTGCCACTTTTCCTATACCTCCATATCATTAGCTACTTTGCCACAAATTCAAATATTATTCAAAGTGCCATGTATTAGAGACACACAAAGCAAATTAAAGGAGTAAAGAAGAGAAACATTTTATCAGGTTCTTTGCAGGTTAGATGAAAAGAGTAACTTATTTTTCTATCCCCATTCTTTCCACTTCACACTTGGATGGCAAACCCTGTATGGCGACTACGGTGGAAATGGATCTTCTAAGGATGTCTTACCACCATTCTGCTAACAACTCTCATTTAAGGCTGAAAAAGCAATAAAAGTATATTGTACACAAAAAGGGAACGTGGGTGACAAATGACGTTTAGGTGATAGAGAAATGAATTATATGCTTAAATTTCTTTCTGTATTTGTTTATGGATTTCACCTGCAGCTAGAGTACACCATATTCATACCAATGGCTGAGAGTTTATCCTGAGGAGCTACCTGCTGTTTAGATTTCATACTTCCAATAGAGGTAGCTTAGAGAATACTCAAGCAATATTCAAGTTTTAGATGCCTACACCATAGGAAAAGTGTGGATCATTTGCTTATTTTCAGAGATACTAACTGTTAAAAGACAATGGACGCATGTCTCCATAAAAATATAACTAGATGTAGGCTCCATTTTTCATTTATCTTTCACAGTGAAAGAAGTCCTTCCTTTCAACATGTGACCCCTTACATTCAAGGTATTCTGGGAAGTAGAAACATATAATAATGTTGGACAAAAGTAATGAGATCATTTTTAGAATGTTCATTATGGACTAAGGCGTATCCCTGGCATTTTGCATGTGGAAGTGAGGGATGTTCACTTATGATGTGAGATGCTGTCCCACATGCAAAAAGAATCATCCTGTAGCGGTTATCCTAGATTAACTGGTTGGGGCCAGTCTAATCACACAGTGGAGAAACTATTCCTGGATGTGTTCATAGGAAGATGGGACTATGGAAAAATGGTCAGAAAAAAATGTAACGCTGCTGGCTTTAAAGATGAAAGGGGATTGGCCACAAACAAAGGAATGGGAGCAGCCTCCAGAAGCTGTAAAAGGAAGGATAGAGATTCTCCCCTATACTTCCAGAAAGTAATGGAGCCCTGCTGGCATCTTGACCTCAGCCTGGTGAGATGTACACCAGACTCATAAAATGCAGAATGTTAAATTAAGTGTTTGGTGTCTAGATAAATAAATAAGGCGCCCGGGTGGCTCAGTTGGTTAAGCATCTGCCTCTTGATTTCAGCTCAGGTCATCATGTCACAGTTTTTGAGTTCGAGCCCTGCATCAAGCTCAGTGCTGATGGTGTGGAGCCTCCTTGAGATTCTCTCTCTTTCCTTCTCTCTCTGCTCATCCTCTCTCAAAATAAACTTAAAAATATAAACAATAAATGTGTGGTGTTTTAAGCCTCCAAGTTTGTGGGAATTTGTTATAGCAGCAATAGAAAATTAATGTACTGCCCCAAATACGCTATTGTATTAAAGTATTTTACAGGAGAGAAAACTAAGAACTAAATAAGTTAAATATATTTTGCTGCTGAATCAAAGCTGTTGACCCTGGCTTTTTATTCAACTGTTTTTCCCACTGTCATATTATTACTCAAACACACTGCTTTAACTTTTATATAAGTTCTTGAAGACTTTTTGAATCATCTTTAGACCCTAATGTTCCATTCTATGGGTACAAAAGGTACAAACTTACATGGCATAAACATCACAGTAGACATGCTACACACTTTTTCATTTGGTTTGCAACATAGTCTTGTGAAGCAAACCAATAAAAAGTCTTAGAATCAGAAAATTTATAACTTTCTAAAGAACACAGAGTTCCAAGACCAAAATTCCTTTTTCCCTAATATATTTTAGAAGTATAAATCAGATGTGTTGGAGATTGACACCTTAGACACCATTTATTCCAACTCAGACACTTATTGTGAAGATAAGGCACTAACTACTAATATTAGGTAACATTTTTAGAGTGTTTACTGTGAGGTAAATGTGAAGAACTGTGAGGAATCTGATAGGCTAACAAGTTGGGAAGGCTAACAAGTTAGCCTGCCATAGTTATGTGGATGCTGGCAGAAGGCTTAGGGTCATAAGCAAAGCACTTTATTACTAGCAGAAATAGCATTAGTCAGAGGATTAACATATTATTGTGCCCAACTCCCAAGTCCACATTCCAACAGGATGACACAAAGACAGCCAGGGGACAGCAGCTCATTGCATGTATTGGACTACAGCAAAGGAAATCTTAGTTTAGGGTACCTAAATCTTTTATAATGGGCAGTAAGCACGCCTTCCCTTTGCTGCAGAGGAAGACACTATCTCTAATTTTCCATGGTGGTTATTACAAAGACATTCTTAAAAAGATGTCGGGAACAAAGGGCAGCCATTATCTTGCTTTCAAATGTGAATAATCAAAAAAGATCTATAAAGAATTGTATTCTAACAGTGGAGTGTACAGATTTATCTGTCCCCCACAGAGATCTTTGATCTTCCTCTGTTAAAATTCCATCAGTGTCATTCTAACTGATCTTTAAAAAATTTATTTGACCACCAGTATTAAAGGTAAAGTCCTTCCACGAGAAAAGAAATAGAAAAAAAAATGGAAAAGAAGATGGAGACTTGATGTGGGAACAGTAAGTAACCTAGTTAAAGGTCTAGGCGTGACTGAATTTCAAATTGTTTGATCATGTCTGACAAACTGCCTTATCCAGTTCTCCTGAGGGAGTGAGGAATCTCTAGCTAAAAAGAGAAAAGGTGGGGGGGACCTGGGTGGCTCAGGTGGTTAAGGATCTGATTCTTGATTTTGGCTCAGATCATGATCTCACGTTTTATGAGATTGAGCCATATGGCTGGTTCTGCACTGACAGCACTGAGCCTGCTTGGGATTCTCTCTCTCTCTGTCCCCCTCCTACTCACTCTTTCTCTCTCTCTCTCTCTTTCTCTCTCTCTCTCTCTCAAAATAAATAAACTTAAACAAATCATACATCTTCCCTTTAAAAAGGCCTATGATTCTGAGCACAGTAAGGTGTCACTCAGAACTGCCACTGGCATACCTCCCAGAGACTTTTGAACTAGCAACAAGATACCTGGATTTAAACAGTAGTCTTCAAGGCAGTTCTGCTTTTACTTCCTTTCAATAAAGTGGTCCATGGAAGTGCAAAGGGGCCTTGTTGCTGCAACTTTGCCATAGCCATATCTTAGCTTTGACATTTAAGGAACTCTAGATGTCAATAGCAACAACCAGAAGAATGCATAGGCAGATCCAGTGATGTTGCAGAAAGGAGCGACAGTACTCACACAAAAGGAACTTCTTGAAAAGTACATGTATTCCCATCAGTGTAGTCAGTAATATCCATCTAAGGAACAAGGGTCTCAAACATAAGAAGTACTCACTAGCAGTAATAAGGGAGGCCAGTTGAGACACCCAGGCCTGGGAGATACAGTGGAAATTAGCTTAAGTGGCACTTATTCAGAAAAAGTGAAGCTGATCAAGAGAAAAAGAAATGGTTGGTGACCAAAAACAGAAAAGAGAGACTGAATTCTACAATAGTTACAATAATAATAGACAATAGTATTTAGCAAGTGTTTATGTTCTTGGTATTGTGTCTAATCCTTATAACTATTTGTTAATATAGGTTATAGTAATATAAGTTTAAAAATATTTAGGGTAAATAACTTGTCATTAGCTAATTTCTCTGACTCTATATTGAATCCCTTGGAAAAAAAAAAAAAACCCTGCCTTATTTTACCACTCACTCAATAACCAAATTATTGCCCTTACTTTCTACTGAAACTCTTTGGTAAAGAAGGGTCAATGACCAATTTCATCTTCCAAGCCAAAGTCCTTTTCCTAATACTCAATACAAAGAAAAATCTTCAACTTTTCTGCAGTAGTTAATAGTAGTAAGGAGCCCTAGCTTCTTTAAACTTACCTTTACATCTGTTTTCTCGAAGTTCCCAGATGACTGCAGATTTATGTTCCTTACAGCCTTATATTCCTCCAATTACCCATTAATTGTAGGAAGTCTTAACATTCTGAGACTATCTTCCTGTGCTTTTCTTATACACCTCCCTTTGATGATCTCTTGTTTCAAATAGAATTTCTAATACAATACCTTTTACATCTAACTCATTAGGCCCAACATTTTCTCCTAGAGCCCCAGAAAACAATTTTAATTTATATCTGGATATTTCCTCACGAATGACAGGATGATATCTCAGTGTTGACATACCAAATGATGTATCACTTTTCCTACTTTCCAAAATTTTAAGCTAACATCTCTCTCCTCCTCTTTTTTCCTTATCTTTTTTTTTCTTATTTTTGATTAATGATACCAAAAAGGAGATATTTGATCTTCCTCTTTTAAAATTTCATCAGTGTTTGATCATTCTAACTGATCTTTAAAAATGTATTTGACCACTAGTATTAAAGGGCGAGGCCTTCCAAGAGAAAAGAAAGGAAAAAAAAATAGGAAAAGAAGATAGAGTCTTGATGTGGGAACAGTAAGTAACCTAGTCAAGTAGAAACTGGGGCTCACTATGTAGACCCACTGAAAGTTAAAGCCCATGCAATGAACTGAGGGACATATTACAGTGGCTTTGAATGGCCTGTCAAACAACTGCACTTTATTCCATATTCAGTGGGGGCTCTTCACACTAGCATATCCATTTGCTTCTAACTCCCCTTACAGTATTTACCATGTTTGTCTATATTTGTATTGTTCAGATTTTATCTTCCCTATTTTTTTAGTATTTTGAAAGCAGAATATTTATATTTCCCTCTATGTCTATTTATGTAGCATCTCTAGGCCCAGCAAGGGCTTGAAACTTGCGGTCACGAAATACTTGCTCACCCAGATAGACTTTCATAGTCAGAATATAAACAATAAAGAGAATAGAAATATTGGCTTGGAAGTTTGTCACCAACTGATAATTTATTAAATATGAGTTTGGTTAGGTTGGACCCTACAGAGTTAAAATGAGATCAGCCATTGTATAATTGTTTGGTGATGCCCAGCTATTTAAGATATATTGAGTCTCAAACATTGCTTCTTTTCAATCATGCATAATTTTTGAATCTGGTCCAATGAGGAAAATGACCTAAGTACAAAGGACCACATACAAAATAATTCTTAATAATAATGCTAGGTTGATGGTCATGATCAAACTAAACTCATTATTTATTTTCCTGCTCTTGAGATTGCCCTGTACTATCTGACATACTAAATGGGAATGTTTCCATTAATGAAGAGTATGATATAGCAGTATAGGCTGTGATCCAAATCAGGCTCTACGATTCAAACCCGAAGTGCATAGTGTATGGAAAGAAAGATACATGGTCCTCCTGGGAAAGCATTAGCATCATGACCTCATAAGAGTTAATGGACAAAAAGAATGACTTCAATGGGCTGTGTAGAAAAACCTGCTGTTTCCTCTCAACACTTGCAAACCCCAATGAAACTTTAGTGATTAATAGTGATTGGATCCAATAATGATTAGGTAAAGCATCTGCCATGGGCAGCTCGTGGGCATTCACATGACCTTCTGTGTGCTAATTAAAGACATCAGTGATCCAAATAGCCTGGTCTGCAGCATATAACTCTATCGCATGCAAAAGGCACTGCCCTGCTTAGAGAGCCATACAGAAATAAACTGAGACAGGTTTTCTCTTCAAATCAAAATGTAAATTTAACTTAAATCTAAAACTGGTTGTTAGGTTAACTGCACCTGTGCTGCTGACTTTGGGGTTATAAACAAGAACACGTGGGTATTTACTTGGGTAAACCATTTAATCTATGTACAAACTATTGGGGTACTATATATATAATATATATAATTATTGGAGTACTATATATATATAATATATAATATTATATATTGTTATATATATTATATAATATATAATATAATAATATATAATATAATATAATATATAATATAATATAATATAATATAATATAATATAATATAATATATATATATTGCTTATTTGGGGGCCCTATCAAAACTAGTCAAACTTCCAAAAGCAAATAAGAGCATATATACAATATTAAAAATTCTGAAGAAATTTTGACTCCTCCAAACTTCATTAGTAGCCTCCTGTTGACCAAAAGCCTTACTGATAGCATAAAGTTAATTAACACATATTTTATATGCTGTATGTAATATACACTATATTCTTATGATACAGTAAGATAGAAATACCATGTTATTAAGAAAATCATAAGGAAGATACATTTACAGTACTATACTGTATTTACCCCCCAAAAATCCACACAGTTCAAACCCATGTTTTTATAGGTGAGTTGTATTATCCTTATTGCTATGACTTATAAACTCGGAGTTTGAATTTTGTCCTTGGAGTGTGTAAATTCTAAGATCTAATCTTAAATAATAGCTTTCCTAAAAGTATTGTAAGAAACTGGGACAAAGCATTAGTTCCAGATATCACAATGCAGGTAAGGATAAGGAAGAAAGCATCCTCCACATCTACCTGGAAGGCAGTGTCTCTTCAGCAAGACTCCGGATGACACAGTGCCACTCTGGGACCTTGAGGACTCTGGAAGCTGTGTGGCAGCCTGCTCTGTACCAGATCAGCCCTGGTAAGTGGCTACTGTGATAATAAGCAGAAGCTGCAGAGAAGTCTGGGAAAAACCCATGCCTAATGAGATTCAGCTGCAGAAGTAATTTACCTGCTCATAATCAAGGTAACAGCATGAACTTCGCAGGAGGGGCAGGAGGCAGGGAAGTCGAAGAGAAGATACATACACTGGCTTCCTGAAATAACTGAGAAGGTATGGCCACAAGAACCACTCATGGCAAGAAACTGAAAACATGGGTTACGTTTGTGTGGTTTTTTAAAGGGCATGAATGAGAGAAATAGGAAAAAAATAGCATACAGCAATATGTCTTTAGTTATGTAAGAAATATAGCTATTCCATATAGTGACTACATTTTTGGAAAATGAAGAACCATAAATTCTCTGATCATCAGCTTCTCAGTGATTTCTCTGAGTTGAGAAATTTTATATTTATTTATCACCCCGTAGTATGTTAATCCCCAACCACTAATTCATTTCCACAAACATGGAGAGAGAAGGGGAGAAGAATGTGACCCCAAAATTTGCCACTTTGACAGATGAATTATTTCAAGCTGAAGGCAATCAACAGCTGGTTACCTTTCCCTTAACTGCCTTAAAGAATTTAGATAGAGGACCTGTACCAGGACAGAGTTAATACAAAGATAAATTTTTATTATAAAGACTTATCTGCATGGCATGGAAAAGATTTGTTTACCAAATGTTTGCTCTTCTCATTTTCCTGTGAATCCTTTTCCTTCCCTGTGAAGTCCCAGACCCCTACCCCTTCTCAGGATGGCATATAAGCCTCAACTGCCTGTCTGCATCTTCATGTTTTTGGGGTTACCAGATATGCAAAATTTGTTTTTCTCCTGTTAATTTGTCATATGTCAATGTAATTATTAGACCAGCCAAATAATCTAGAAAGGAAGGAGAAAGTTTTCTGCCCTCTATACTTGCTATGTGCAAGGTACTCTGACAGAGATTGGAAAACAAAGATGAATAAGACATTGGACCTTGTTTTTAACAAGCTCGTGGTCTATTCAGGTATACAAAGGGCTTTAATAGGCCTTATCAAACATGTTTAATGGACTATGTTTCAGACTATGCTAACAAAACTAGATGATACTTAAAAAAATTTAGTATAATGATAAAGGAAAATGAAAATTAATGACTATTTCAAAAGTGTTTATGTATGAAAGATTTTTTCACTTTCTATAAAAAAGTTACCCATTTCTAACTGCAAATAAGCACATATATGTCTACTACTCTAGATTCGAGTTTTGAATTATATTCATATAAAACACATTTGCAGGTCTGAGAATGTGTACATTTTGTTTAAATAATCCATTTTCATTATATTCAGTTACTACTCCTCAAAAGGAAATATTATTCCGAAGATAGAACTTAGGTAATCGTAAATTAAATAAATCTAGTCTGCAAATGTTACTATAAACATGGAAAATTCAAACCTAGTGGGTCAGTTTTGGCTTGACGATATATAACGATTTCAAATTCACAAATCAATTTTCAGGAATCTAGAGTAGAGCAGTGGCTTTCTGTCTCCGATAGTCCCTTCCCATTCTTCTAGGGAAGAGCTCTGCAATGCTCTTGGGATTGTTCTTGTTCCTTTGTTCTGGAGGTGACAATCCAAATAGCCCATCCCCCTGTTCCCATTCACTTTGCAGTGGTAGTCACATGACCCAATCTACATCAATCAGAGTTTTTCCTTAGAACTTTTTTTTAATAATGGAAACTGGCACAAAAGTGTTCTCTTTCTGTTCATGAGACTATATAATATAAAAGCCAGAAACAGCATGTGGCCATAATCTTGGATGTGTGGAGACAGCTGGTCTAAGAAGATGAAGTGAAAACAAAGAGAAGTGGAGATAAAAGACAAAGAAAGAAAAAAAAAAATGGAAAGAGACCAGATCTAATACAAAAACAACAGGCCTGATGACTTTGGCATTCCTGCATCCAGTCATTAATGAAATCAATTTTGCCCCGTCTCCTTTTGAAGTTTGCTTCATGTACACTTTCCACTTAAAGCTAATTGAACTAGTGTTTTGTTACCTGGCTCAAAATGAGTCCTATTACATTATTAAACGTATGTTCTAGAGCTACTATAAATTTACAGAATGTGCATGATCAACAGTCTTTGTTTATAAAAACACTGCTTCAATTAGCTTCCCTAAGCCTGTGGTAGAATAGAATGTGCTCAAACTTTCCAATTGTTCAAACCCTTAAATATAAATTACACCAAAAATGTGAGACAGGCAGTGTGCATGGAATATGAGATAAAAAATTAAATGAAACTTAGAATACTTTATTTGTTTGAGGCTATGGTATTAAATAGATACATGAGAAAATAGGATTTTTTTGGTTTAAAAATGTTAAATGTATCATTTATTATATTAAATATCAGGGGTTTTTTTTACTTTCATTTCAAATTTTACCTAAACTACTCTGGGAACAATTTCAAAATGTCATGAATTTGCATTGACCAAGTAATTGTAGCTACTTCTTTTTGCATAGTAATGTCTCTTTCAAAGTGCTTTAAAATATAATTTGTTCAACTTCATCAAAATGCTGGGAAGCCAAAAGTAAAAATAAACAAACTTCTTTTAAAAAAGAGGGGGAGGCATTTGGGTGGCTCAGTCAATTAAGCCACTGACTCGATTTCAGCTTAGGTCATGATCTCACCATTTGCGGGTTCAAGCCCCACATTGAGCTCTGCACTGATGGTGCACAGCCTGCTTGGGATTCTCTACTTCCCCCTCTCTCTCAAAAATAAAAATAATTAAACTTAAAAAAAAAGGATGGGAAGCACATATCATTCTTCAGATTATTATCAGGGTGAGAACAGACTTGTCCAAGGCCACAATGCTGGTAAATGGCTTTAAAAAAAGGAAAATTTGCGTCTGTATTTCCAAGTTCAGTGTTAAGTAACCATGATCCTGAGGGATGAGGTTGCTCGTATTTACACAGATGTGCATCAGCTAGGGTAACCGAAATAACTGCAGTGATCATTGTGAAAGCTTTGAATGATAATGTATACACATTGACTTTCAGATCACCTGTCATCTATACCACATATACGGAGCATGTACCATTTCAAACCATAGCTGAAGATCAGCTACTAAAGTCATTTCAAGTTGCCAATGCCTGTTGAACATAACTACATTAAAGAAAGCCCGATTAGGGGCGCCTGGGTGGCTCAGTGGGTTAAGCGGCCGACTTCAGCCCAGGTCACGATCTCGCGGTCTGTGTGTTCGAGCCCCGCGTCGGGCTCTGGGCTGATGGCTCAGAGCCTGGATGCCTGCTTCCGATTCTGTGTCTCCCTCTCTCTCTGCCCCTCCCCTGTTCATGCTCTGTCTCTCTCTGTCTCAAAAATAAATAAAAGTTAAAAAAAAATTAAAAAAAAAAAAGAAAGCCCGATGAGTTCATATATATCTACTTAATTATTTTATCAGTGACAAACGGTACCTATACATAAACATTCCAAGCAATTTTGATGTGATTGGGAAAGTTAGAATCTCAGCTGAGCTACTTAATAACTATACAATCAAGGTAAACTGTAACATGTATTGTAAAAGAACAATTGCACTGGACACTTGCTAAAAATAGCAAGGAAGACTTTATTCCAGACAACTGTAATAGAAGTCAAGATTATTGCAACTGGGAGAGAGATTGAATTCAAATCAGCAGAAGAAAACACTGAAGGATTTTTAAATGCTGAAGTGAGTTAATGGAAAAGTATAGGAGAATATTAGGGTAGGAGATTGGCCAATGGGACTAACCCACCTGTGTCTGCCAAATTGTCCCCTATCAAATTTAAGTTCCTACCCTCTCAGACTAGAAAACAGGGGATCTACCTTTATTGATGATTACAGTTCAAAGGGATGGCTACCAGGTCCTTGAGAAAGACATTCTGGGTTGTAAAGGATATGCCACATATTCATTCGGAGAATTAAATGAAAAATATGAGATTTTTTAACAAATAGAAGTATCAATGTAAATCTAAGAAACCTAATATACTATAACAATCAAAATTATTGCAATATAGAAGACATAAATCAACAAAATTACTTCTATTTTCCCATATTTTCAACCCTCTTGGAATCTGTAGATTGTTGAATTTTCATTTTATCTCCGGTAACAATATATTATAGAAGGAAAAAAGTGTATACTTTGGAAATACATGGAACTGAGTTTGAATTTCATTTTTGCATTTCCCAATAACTTTACACAAATGTATTAAATTTTTGAGCTTCATTTTTCATGTGTGCTATGTGGCATGATAAAATTACATGGAATAAAGTATATAGCAGATATGAAGCAACAAGCATATAATAGCCAATGTTCTTCCTCAACCCTATGGTTTTATAAATGCTGTTCTTCCTGAAATTCCCTTCCCTGTTCTGTTTGCCTGGCTATCTATGTCTTCCTTTCCTTCACAACAAGGTCAGCATTATTTCCTCATCAAAGGCCATCCCCATCTTATTACCCCCCACCCATGGATTGATTTATATGTCCCTGTACCTACCCTTATCCTGGAACTGCACTGTATAGTAGACCAAGAAATCTGACAAATAATGAACAATTTTTTAAAGGATTATTGCTGGGGCGCCTGGGTGGCTCAGTCAGTTGAGCCTCCAACTTCGGCTCAGGTCATGATCTCATGGTTTGAGTTCGAGCCCTGGGTCGGGCTCTGTGCCGACAGCTCAGAGCCTGGAGCCTGCTTTGGATTCTGTGTCTCCCTCTCTCTCTGACCCTCCCCCATTCGTGCTCTGTCTGTCTCTGTCTCAAAAACAAATAAACATTAAAAAAAAATTTTAAAAAGAATTATTCCTAAGTGTTTCTAGTCCAAAATGATTTTATAAGCAAGTTAGTCTTTCAAATAGTTAAGAACAAACAAGTCACATGACATGTGAGAATGATGAACAGTTTTTCAATTCATGTTATGACCCTGGCATAATACTGAAATCTAAATAATAGCAGAAAATAAAAGAAAAATATTACATGGCCATACTCCTTAAAAATAAAGAATATCGCAAATAAAATAACAACCCATAACTGAAATAAAGAATAATGTATGAGCCTCAAAGAAAGGTTTAGTTCATAAATAAATCTTATTGGGAAATATTTGATATAATCCATCATATAAATATACCAAAGTAGAATAAAAGACTTACAAACTTTATAAAAGATGCTTAAAAAGCATTTGATGAAATATAACACCTTTTCTTATTATTATTAAGAGTTCTAAGTAAACTGGGAATAATGGATACCTCCTGAATATGCTGTTTATCTAGCTTAAAATGACTACCAAAATCAAGATTAGTCATAGTATTTTATAGGAGGCATATTAAAGAAAGAGGAAAGTCAAGGTCACCCACCATTACTGCCATTATAGGGCTGTATTAATTTGCTATTGTCAAGTAACAAATTACCACAAATTTAGTGGTTTAAAACAACATCTCTTTATTAGCTCAGAGCTCTGGATGTAGGTCATAAGAGTGGGTGGGCTTGGATAGCCCTCTGATTGGGGTCTCACAAAACTAAAATCAAGGTATCGATATGACTGGACTCTTACCTGGTAGCTCTGTATAAAGATTTACTCCAAATGCACCCAGATTATTGGCTGCATTTAGTTCCTTGAGTTTGGAGGACTGATGTCTCCAGTTCTTGTTGGATGCTGCCTGGGGGATGTTCTCATCACCCAGATACTGCTCTCTGGTCCTTGCATGTGGCCCTCTATACCTACAAATTGAAAAGAAAGGGGTGGGGGTGGCTCAGTCAAACATCCGGCTTCAGCTCAGGTCGTGATCTTACAGTTCATGAGCCCAAGCCCCAGGTCAGCCTCTGTGCTGACAACTCAGAACCTGGAGACTGCTTCAGATCTGTGTCTCCCTCTCTCTCTGCCCCTCCCTGCATGCCCTCTCTGTCTCATTCTCTGTCACAAAAATATATAAACATTAAAAAAGAAAAGAAAAGAAAGGAGAAAGTTGGGGGAGGATATTCTTAATGTAAATAAATTTTATGCACCCAAAATTAGCAAATACCCAGTAGAAAAGAATTCACAAATTAGAAGCTATTTTTTAAACTGTAACACAGAGAAAACACTGAAACTTGTTAAAAAGGAAAAAGAAAAAGGAAACAACATAACTTATTTTCGTACCAATATAAAAGAGCATTTTGGTTGTATGTTTCAGATGTCTTAAAATTATACCTAACATTTATTCCAGGAATTTTATCTAGTCTAGGAATTTTATTTAGTCTAAGGAAATGATTAAATATCATGCAAAAATTTATAGTAATGCTCAGCCTAGCATTTTCTTTTATGATAACAAACTTTGGTAATATAATAATGTCCAACAGTTCAAGGATGCTTGAACAAATTTTGTAATGCATATATGTGAATACCATCAAAATCGGTGACACGGAAGCACACTATTCAATGAGTGGAGAGCAGATTTAAAAAGCAAGGGGCGCCTGGGTGGCTCAGTTGGTTAAGCATCCGACTTCGGCTCAGGTTCTTGAGTTCGAGCTCCATGTCAGGCTCTGTGCTGACAGCTCAGAGCCTGGAGCCTGCTTCAGATTCTGTGTCTCCCTCTCTCTCTGCTCCTCTCCCGATCATGCTCTGTCTCTCTCTCTCCTTCAAAAATAAAAACATTAAAAAAAAAAAAGCAAGTGATCAAGAATTTTAGATAGTATATTTCCACTTGGAGAAAACATATATGTAATCATATAGAAAAATTATGAAAAGGTATATACAAGCATATTAACAGTAATTATATTCATGCCATAAGATAATTGGTAATGTTGGGTGCCTGGGGGATTCAGTTGGTTAAGCATCTGACTCTTCATTTCGGTTCATGATCTCACAGTTCATGAGTTCGAGCCCCACACTGGGCTCCATGCTGACAGTGCAGAGCCTGTTTGGGATTCTCTCTCTCCTCTCTCTCTGCTCCTCCTCCTCTCTCTCTCTCTCAAAAATAAATAAAATAAAATAAAATAAAATAAAATAAAATAAAAACCATTTAAATAAAAATTTAAAGAAACAATAATTGGTAATGTTTATTTTCTTTGTTTTATTTTCTAAATCAACAGTATGGACTGACTGCTGAAATGCAGTTCTTTCCACTAGATTAGGAGCATTTTAAAGGAAGGATTTCAGTCTTATTCAAAAACTTCCTTCAGGGCCTGGTTGGGAAGGAGGTGCTCAGTGAATGTGTGCTGTGTAACTGATCACACTTTCAAGCATTTCCTAGTTATTCTTTTGCAATAAGGAAAAATTAATTCTGCCTGATTCCTAGATATTCTGTCGATAAATCTCTGACAACTTTCTTGGAAAACAACTCATGTCTCCCAGTGTGAAAAAGGACACTTTTAGACTACACCAAAGTAAAATTTTATAAGGTACTTCTCTCCAGCATACTAGGTACAACTAAAACAGAAATATGTGACAACATTTGTTACTCGGCAGGGTTCTAAAAACAGTGTTTGACCTAAATGCTATGAAACCCAAATTACATTAGAACACAAATTGATCTGATGCAGTGGAAAGATTTTTGGGTCTACTATGTTTGGAAAGGAGCTGGTATGGGACCATGTTTTTCCCCTTCAATTTTCAAGCAACGCTAAATAAGTGTTTGGGAATGAACCACATTCACCTTGTTACTCATTTAGCTTATTTTGTTTGAAAACATTTACATAGTGAAAAGCTGCTAATGGCATCCTGATAACCCTGAAGCTACGAGTAAAGAGATTGCTGCTTTGTGCTAAATGTACACTTTACCCTGTTACTTCTTCTAAATACCTCTATTGCTAATGATGTTTCTCCTCCTGAAATTCATATTTCCTAAGCAATCTGCAAACGTATGAGAGTCATGGAGGGACAATCTCTATTAAAATTAGCTGTCTTCCCCAATCAGCAAATGAAGAGAATTTCATTCAAGGGAAAACTTGGTTCTATTAAAGGAAATTGAACTGGAAGTTTTTACTGCCTGATGGGGTATTGTCTTAAAGGTGACCTAAAGGACAGTTTATTCATCAAATGATCTGCTTTTTCTTTTAGAGATGGTCATTAAATTGGCAATTCTTACATGGACTTTGTACTGAAAAACACAGGAAATGATATCTAAAATGGTACCTAAATGATAGCTAAATGATGATATCTAAATGATATCTAAAACTAACATGTAAAAGTAATGTGGATATGTATTACAATTTTAATATGTAGCAAAACTTGGACAAGTTAATTTAAATTTGGTTTCTATTTTACCGCATTTTACCCTGATGTACGTATTGAATGTTAATGCTGATGCGATTTATGAGAGGGCTTTTTATGAATGCCCTAAGGAATGGATGAATGGGGTGTGTCTGCTATAGAAACACTCTTTCCTGACATTTGTTGAGTTGTGCTTCACCTTAGCTATGGGCTGATGTCTACTGCTGAGATCCAGTCCCAGTCTTATCTCTGGTTGCTAGGTCTATCACAGGGTTATTGTTATTGTTTCCCAAATACGTTTGAGGTCATTTTAACCATTCTTTTGTTTCTCTGACTTAAAAATTAAGTGAGGAATGGGTTCCAGCCCCCTTTTCAGATAATCATGGTGATACCCAAATTCAAGCTTCTAGGTGTGGAATGTTCCTTAGCTGTCTAACCTAGGGTCAGTGAGAATAAGTGTTTTCTCATGGTGTGATCTGTAAAACACTAGTGGTTCCTGATGGGTCATAAAGAAGTCTTCAGGTTATTGTGTGTGTGTATAAATGATATACAACTTTAACATATTTAATATTATAATATATATAATTATAACTATAAATACATATTTTAACATACAAATAATGTATAACATTTATGCATATACTATATAAACATATTTAATTCTCCAAATATTTCACAAATTTGAAATATAAGATTCTTAAATGATTTTTTCCAGAGGACACACTGCAACTTTAGTGATCATCCAACTTTTTTTTTTTTTAACCCTCTTAACAATTTTTAAGAGTACAGTCTGGTATTGTTAACTATATTCACATTGTTGTGTAAGAGATCTCTAGAATTTTTCATCTTGCAAAATGGACACTCTATCCCATTGAATAACAACCCTCATTTCCCCTTCCCTCCAAAGCCTGGAGACCACAATTCCACTCTCCGTT
The DNA here is from genome assembly GCF_028018385.1 of Neofelis nebulosa. Classification (NCBI taxonomy): domain Eukaryota; kingdom Metazoa; phylum Chordata; class Mammalia; order Carnivora; family Felidae; genus Neofelis; species Neofelis nebulosa. The sequence continues at coordinate 93,116,789 of NC_080791.1, forward strand.
TCTGTGAATTTGACTATTCTAGATATTGCACATAAGTGGAATCATACATTATTTGATTTTTGTGACTGGCTTATTTCACTCATCATAATGTCCTCAAGGTTCATACATGTTGTAGCATGTGACAAAATTTCCTTCTTTTTTTTTAAGGTTGAATAATATCCTCTTCTCTCTATAATATACATATATGTGTATTCCACTTTCTCTTTATCCATTCATTTGTCACTGGACATATGAGCTGCTCCCATCTCTTGTGAATAATGCTGGAGCTGAAGCAGGCATGAGCCTAGAGGCCCAGGAGCACTCTGTGCTGGCATGGGGGGCGCCCTAGCAAGCCCTCTGAAGACAAAATGTTACGGGCTTGGAGTGTTCTAAGGTGCTTTGAGACTATGTCACCTTGGCACAACTAGCTGGAACTGTAGTGAGCAATGGCCAGGGGTGTCCCAGTGTGCACCATGCTGCGAACGCCTTGGTGGGATGGCTGGGGCTGATGTGGATTAGGGGCCTAGGACTCACTGAAGTAGGAGGCCAGCAATGGCACCCAAACCCTGCTCCAGTCTGCACTGTCAAGATGCAGGGGAAACATAGGCCATGGTGCTCACCAGCCCCTCCCACCTAGAGAGAGTTCTAGCCACCACCCCCACCCCCACCCATACCCTCACTCCCCACCCCTGCCCCACTGCTGTTTGGTGGAGGTCTAGGGCTGGTTCTTTTATATTCTTTTTTTTTTTTTTTTTTTTTTTTTAAATTTTTTTTCAACGTTTTTTATTTATTTTTGGGACAGAGAGAGACAGAGCATGAACGGGGGAGGGGCAGAGAGAGAGGGAGACACAGAATCGGAAACAGGCTCCAGGCTCCGAGCCATCAGCCCAGAGCCTGACGCGGGGCTCGAACTCATGGACCGTGAGATCGTGACCTGGCTGAAGTCGGACGCTTAACCGACTGCGCCACCCAGGCGCCCCATGGTTCTTTTATATTCTAGTTCCCTCTTATTTTTTATTTTTTTAAAGGTTTTATTTTTTAAGTAATCGCTACACCCAATGTGGGGCTTAAACTTACAACCCCAAGATCAAGAGTCTCATGCTCTACCGACTAAACCAGACAGGCAGCCCTATATTCTAGTTCCCATTTAAACCATAACTTTTTTTCTGTGCCCCAGGGCAGATGAATATGTTCCCAGCTCCTCAGTCTTGTCTTTCCTCACTGCGCTTCACAGCTTTGGGGGTGAGGGTTCTCTTCATTACTGTGTTTCCCATCTCTCTTGCATTCTCTATGGGCCTTCTTGACCTTTTGTTTTGCAGAAGTTTTTCAGTCAGCCCCAGTTCTTCTTTAGAAGAAATTACTCTATAAATAGATTTGGTGTTTGTGGAGGAGGTGAGTTCAAGGTCTTCCTATCTCACCATCTTGAACCAGAACTCCATGATCATTTACCCTTTAAATGCTGTTAATTTACACTGCTTACATCATCTCATTCGAGATGCACTTAACAGAGTGCATATGAGCTGTGATAAAATATTTTCATCTTATGTGGGTATTTTCTTTCATATTTTAATTTCCTTTACATGTTTCTCAGCATTAATATGAATTTTATCTGTCTTTTTTATGGGCATTGTAACTTGAATGATCTGTCTTCCTCATCACCAGTACTATGAAACTCTTGTTAGTTGTCAATTTTTTTAAATAAAAAATGTATTTTCAGCAAAAACCTGATTGATGTGTACCACATTTTGTTTAAAAAATGCATCTAAATTTTACCACAGTATTTCATAAGATTTTATAATTAGAAAATGCCTTTGGGACCAAGATCATAAGAATCGAGGTCCTATAAAATCCACTTTTTCATTTATTCATTTAATAAATATTAATTGAACACATGCTATGGGCCAAGAACTACTTTAATATTTGGAATGGGCATTATATATATATATATATATATATATATATATAGTAATCAATTGAAAGGTGATGAGTGCTATCATTAAAAAAAATAAGTTAACAGTGATAAAGAACGAGAGACTAGAAATATGTGCAATTTTAAATAGAATATCAGAGAAGACCTCATTGAAAAGGTAACACTTGAGGGGGCAAAAATTTAAATGAAAGTTCTAGCCATGTAGCCACCTGAAGGATGTTCTAGCCTGAGGAAATAACCAAGACAAAGTTGCTAAGGTGAGAGCATTTCTGTTTTGTTTGAGAACAAGCAAGAAGCCAATATAGCTGGAGCATATTAAGTAAAGGGAGATAGTAGAAGATAAGGTTAGAAAGGTAACATGGTGGCTAACAGATCATACGGGAACTTGTGGGCCATTACAAGAACTGCATGAAATGGCAAGCTATCATGGAGTTTGGTACAAAAAAAGAAACGTGATCAGCCTTATATTTTAAGAGTTACTTAGCTGCTATGTTGACAATTGTCTGGAAGAGGGAAAGGGGTAGTGTAAAATCAGGCAAGCCAGTTAGGAAACTATTGCAGTAATTCAGTAAGAAATAATGGTGACTTCAAACTTGTACCAGAATGGCAGTAAATTGGTGTTAAAAGTAGTGAGATTCTGAATATAGTCTGTCATTCCTATTACATTGGGTGTGGGGTCCACGAGGGAGAAATTGAAGATCACTCCAAGATTTTTTACCTAATCAAGGAGAAAGATAGAGTTGTCATCAGTTCAGTTCTGTGGGTGGCACAGGTTTTTAGGACTGCTATATTTATCAAATAAAAACAGAGAAAACTCTATTAAATTTGGATTGGATTTAACTAGGTGGAGGTTACCTGAAGACATCAGTAAAACCCATTTTGTTTATGTACAGGGATGAAAGTCTTACTGGAATAAATTTTTGAGAAAATGGAAGGGCATGGATTGGAGAAAAAGCAAGTTGAATACATTTTTTTGAGGTGTTTTGCTACAAAAAGAGAAAGGAAAAAGAAAGAGATCAGGTGATAGCTAGTATGTATAGTGGAATCTTGCATGCGTTGTGTATTTATTCATTCATTTTAGGTAAGAGAAATTATAGCATGTTCACTGCTTATAATGATCTAGAAGGGAAAGGAGAAAATTGGTGGAACTATGTTCTTGAGTAAACAGGTACATAGAATGTAGAAGTATGAATAATTCATTTACCATAATGGGTAAGCAGAGTATAAATGTGCACGTATTGGTGGTAGATGAGATGATGGGAACCTATGCAAATTCTCTTAGGATTGTTTCATATTAAGAATAAGAAGTAAAGTTTTCAGCTGAGACTGAGGATGATGAGAGGTGTTGGGAGTTTGAAAGGAAGGTATGAAAGACTTATAGGAGAATGTGTGAACAATTGTTCTAAGAAAGTATAACATGATTGCCTGACAGAATTAATGCATCACTTGAGATTTGTGGGTATAATGTAAAATGAGGCCAAGCAGCATGATATGATTCCTTAATAGAATCAAATGTACAGGTGCAATAATAAGAGATATGAATTTAACCATGTTTGTGGCTTTGTGAAGGGAAATTCACAAAAGCAAACAAAGAGCAAAGACATTGAGGGTCTGTGCAAGGGAAAGGGTATAATGCTTGACTGAAATTTTAAATGGGTAAGGAGAAGAGAGGGAACATCAATGGGGTCAGGGGTTCAAACTGTTGATTCAATAGACGAGTGATCAAAGAGTAGTTGAAGGGTTTGGGGAGTTATGGTATAGAGTGAGTAATTTGGAAAGATAAAAGGTTGTGGTCAGAGAATGGAATGTATGAGTTTGAGATTGAAATTATGGTGACAATGAAGTTATTGATAATGACAAAGTCCATTGTTTGAAGAAGCTGGGGTTGACATTTGGAATATTTGAAAGCTAAATCTGCAACTTTTAAAGCTTAATGCCACTAGAAAGTATTAGGAACGCTTTCTCTGCTACTTCTTTTGCTGAAACATTCACACTTCCATGTTTTTAGTGTAATGCACTAGTTCACCTACTCATTGAAAGAGTGATGTGAATACTCTCAGGGAGGAAACTGTCCATTGTTTCTTAGCCAATGTTTTACATAATTCTCCAGATGGGGCATGTAGTTATTCCTGATGACTCATTATGGGATTTTCCATTGACTAGAATTAAAAACCAAGAAGAAAATGTTTGGATGGAAAATCAGTACTACAATTCAAAAATCTTTCACTTAACTGAATGTAGTAGGTGGTTAAATGATTATAAACAATACTGTCTAAGATACATGAAATAAGTCCTTTGTCATTATATTATTATATTTATAATTATTGCTACTACTTTAAATTTATTTTAAAGTATTGTGTCTTATTTCAAATTGAGATAAATTGCTCTATAAAGTTTTACCAAAACCTAATAGTCTGCGTGTTTAACGATTGCCCATTTTACTGTCCATGGAAGCAAATTTTTGTAGTATACTATTCTACACACAGCTCTTAGACAATAGTACTCACTTCCATGCGTTTAAATGGTATCTGTTTGCCTATAGAGCCTACATTCATATCTTCAGCCCCAGTTTTTCTTCTGAGCTCCATACCCGCATATTCAAATGCCTACCTGACCTCTTCCTTAATTTGTTTCACTGGCTTTTCCCAATATGTCCAAACCTGAGACTGGATTGCTCCCATCACCAACCAAACTTACCAGTCAGTCTCCTAAGGCTTACTGATTTACAATTCTAAAATCCCAGGTGGTCAAGGCAGAGACTTGAGATACCTCCTTTATTCTTCCTTTTCTCAAGATCCGCATTCACTGTATTCAAATTTATGTCAATGGTAAGTCTTGGGAAAAGGTCTGAATTAATCGCTCACTCTCCATTAGCAGTGCCAACTTCCAAAGCTAGAATTGTCTCTTGACTGAAATATTGGAATGGCTTTCTAATCCGTCTCTGACCCTTGTCTCTCTCTAAACATTCTCCAGACAGCAACTAAAGTAATCATCTTGGAATAATTTCAACAACAAATTGATCATGTCAGTTCCCTAGAAACAACAAACAACCAACATGAAACTCTTCACTGGTTCCCCAATTCAATTACAATAACATTTTAAAAATATTCAATACCCCTCAAGACTTTATATGATGTGGACCTTGCCTACTTTTTCCATATCAGTCTGGTATCAGTCATGTTCTGTACCTCAACTAAACTATCCTTTTTTCCCGAATTCCTCAAACATAGCTACTTTATTCCTACATTAGCATATACTCTCTCTTCCTAGTACTTTATTTGCTACATCACATTTCAGTTGTCAAAAGGACATTTTTCTGACCCCAGTCCAAGCTAGTAAACTCCATTATATTCATGCATAGCGTTCTGTATTTTTACTTCATAATTACAATTACACATTTTTTTCAATGTTTGTATCTCCACTATATTTTCAATTCCATAAGGGAAAAGATCATGTCTGTTTTACTCAGCACTTTATCTTTATTTGTAATTATTTTATTAAGTGTTTTATTTTAATTCCACTATAGTTAACACACAATGTTATATTAGTTTCAGGTGTACAATATGGTGATTCAACAATTCTATACAGCATTACTCAGTGCTCATGATGATAAGTATACTCTTCATCTCTTTCACCTATTTCACCCATCCCTTACTCACCTCCCCGTTGATATGCTTTATTTTAAACAAGCACTTTATCTTTAGCACCTAAGAAGGTACCAGTAAAATGTGTTGAATGAAGAAATAAACTTGTAAAATCCTCTACTTTTTAATTTCAGCATTTTAATTAGCTGCTTCACTCAAATTCTCCCTCTCTTCCTTTAATTTAATATCTACATTATTAAATAAATCAGAGACAACTTGAGTCTTATTTTTACCACGAATTACTTTGATTTAGATTAAACAAATATACTATATACTCCTCATTGGCAGTTTGCACAGCCTCCTCTTTTGTTAGTTGTGTTTTTCTAAAACTACCATTGTTTTCAGGCATTGCTCTGAATTTGATGGGAGGAACAGATTTAGATTTTTCCTATCTAATTCTCACTAACATAAAAAATTAGAGAATATGACTCAAAATGTTTGATAATGTATTTGTTCTAGTCTATTATCAAGTTATATATTTAAAAGTTACACACATATTAATATGTATTCAATTAACCATTTTCTTAATAAGCAACTGACACAAATCAGAGTGAGTATCAAATACAAAATCAACTGCTTTCAAGAAATTGAGAAGCCTGCGGGGATGGATTGATGTAGGTTTAATGGAACCTTGATAAATATGTGAGATACTGTATTTCGTGTTGTGACACGGAGTTATGTGGTTTCAGAGGTGTATTTAAGTTAAAATTCAATTAACTTAGATTATGAATAGGTTTCCAAATTTTTAAAAATATTTGTTTCTTTCTCTTTCATTTTTCACATTTGAATGATGGGGTTTTTGTTTGTTGGTTGGTTGGTTTGTTTGGTTTGGTTTTTTTAATGGATACACATAAAAGTTCCTAAAATATTATGGAGGATGGCCATCTACTATAAAGTACCAAATTTTATGGTAAGGACAGAGAAGTATAAAAGCAGAGCAAATGCTACAAGGGTACACAGGATCAAAAACACAGAGCTGACAGCGAGGAATTCAATTAAGATGAAAAGCTCCCTATGTCTGTTCTTAACAAGATCATACTTGTCTTGGCAGTCTCACAGCATAGGTGAGTTAATGGAATAAGGTGAAAATCCTGTTAATCATCTTATTTTTTCCAACATTTATTTGACTGAAAAGTTATTATAGAAAGAAGTTTATTTTTGCTTTAAGTAGCTAGCCCACTGAAGGATCAAGTTTTGGTCTCTGAGTCATCTGTCTTAGACAACCTGTGAACCAAGTAAGATACTCCATGGAATTACTACTAACTAAATTTATTATTTCCTAAACTCAATTGCAAACTCCCAACTTCCTCTACTAAATCATTTCCATTTTTTTTAAGGACAGCTAACTGCTAAATATCTTATAGAAACACTCATATGAAACTAATAAGCAGGCAATTTATTTGACTGCTTTTATAATAAGGAGAAACTATAGACGTCTTTGGTGAAGGTGAAAAGGGTGTTCAGAAAACACCTAGTTTACAAAGGCAATTCACCCAGTCTATTGCTTGGCACTAATAAGATCACACCCAGGATACCACCATACTCAAAGCTAAACACACTGAATGCTATGTATTTCTATTTCTTAAATTTGCTTTAAGGATAGTGGCACTGATCTAAGAAGTGTCGTATACTGAGTGTTCTATGGTTACTTACGCACTGTGGTCAAATTTTATGCTGAAATATGACATTTCTAAGGTTTAAAATTTAAATGCTAGTGGTCTCACCTGTTAAAATCACCAAGGGCAATAAAGAAAAACAAAAAAAGAGGTTTCAATCTTAATAGAAATTATAAATACCTTAAGAGTTGCGTGAGCTGGAAGGTGGTTGTTCTTCAGAGTTCCATCAATAAGAAATGTAATTGTTTCCATTGTATGTTATTATTATTATCATTACCATTACTATTAGTATTTAATGCCAGTTAGGGGATCAGAATTACTTGGCACTGGGTATTTCCTTAAAGAAATGAGCTACTTGCCTTTTACAAAGCTGGAGCAGTGACAATTGTTTAGGATTCAATCTATAGACGAGTTTCACACAAGGGAAGATCTAAATCTCCTTTTTATTTGTAACCTCATAAAACTGATGCACCTCTTTCGAGGTAATTAAGCTCAAGTCACAAAAGGGTTTGGCCACAGAGCTCAAGGGAACTGGTAATAAGATATTCAGTCTTTTATCTCCATGCATTTGGTGTGAGAGTGTCTAGGGCTGATAATGGATAAAAACAGCAAGTGTATGCCAATGGACTCAGGGTTCCTGCCAGCCAAGTTCATGATTCCTTTTCTGTTTTCATGTTTCACTTGCGAACTGGCTTCTAATTTGTCATTTGAAGAGCAGAATCATGCTATTAAATGCTTCCCTACTTTAAACATTTGATGTTCTTTAAATTTATGTTTATCCTCACTATCAACCTTTAGAGTAGTCAGATGTTAGGATCCCCGGTGGATTCACAGACCGATTACACATTCAAGGACACGGAAATAATTGATGACTAAATCGGCACTTAACCTAAAAGAGAACAAAGATGCTGTTCTAAGCCACCTGAAGTGGTCAGTTGTACTGTGAGAGGTTTCCTGGCAAAAATTCCAATGCCAAACTTTATTTTCCCGATTGGAAGATTATAAAGAAAAAGAAAGGGGTACGGGTGGAAAGGGAACTAGTCCCTGAGGCCTACCTTACAGCAGGTATTTAGTAAAATTTCTTAAAATTTCCTTTTATTCTTACAACCTCTGTTAAAAGGCATTATTATTATCATTTTACAAACTGTTGAAGTTGAGAATGGTGGATACGTACTCCTCTGTTTTCTAATAAGAGTTTTTCTCATAGATTTTTGTTTTACAATTTTTAAAACTTGCGTGATTAGATATTTATAAAATTAACTGAAAGATATGTTACTCTTACAGAAAAAAGTACTTTATATCTAAAATACAAAGAGGAACAAAAATATTTTCTTCCCACCAAAACTGCATCTTTTGTGGAATTTTAATTTATGTCAAAATGTTATATCTTTATTGTTTTCTTGTTGTTTAGGCTTATTATGAAAAACATATTCAAATAATATGGAGGTAGATATTGCATCCATATTTACACAAGATATCATCAATTTTAGTGTTCTATGTTTATTCTTCTAGACCTTTAAAAATATTAGTATATTGCATTTGTTAATTTGCAAGAGATTTTTTAAAACAAATTTAATATTTTATTAATAACATTTTTCTGTGTTAGTATACATAGATATCTTTCATGACTGTATTACAATCCTTGGTATACAGTGTCAATTTATTAAACTGATCTCTTATTAGTTCATTTCTTGTTATTATCATTAACATTGTAAACATTCCTGTGACATTCCTGCACATTTACTGAAGATTTTCTTAAGGTAACTCATTAAAATTAGAATTTCTGGGTCAAAATATATGAACATTATATTTCAGTACATACTCATTTATCCGTCCACACATCCATCCATCCATCCATCCATCTATTCTTCATTCATTCAGCAAATATTGAGTATGTTCTGTGTATCAGGCATGGTTTTAGATGCTTGAGTTTTATCAGTGAATCAAATAGACTAAAATATATCTAGGCTCCTAAAATTCACACTATATTGAGGGGAGAAAGACCATTTGAAAAAATGTTAAATAAATTATGCTTAATGGTGGTATGTTCAAGGAAAAAATAGCCCAGAGTTGGGGAGTTGAATTACAATTTTCCACAGGGTGGTTAGGGTAGAAATCATTGAGAAGGTATCCTTAAATAAAGAATTGTACATTTTTATTAATGTACATCCCCAGTAATAAAGTACGAGAGTGACTATATTCCCAATCTTTGTTAACATATGGTGTTATCAATCTTGTGAATCTTACATACAAAAATGATACTTCGCTCCTCTTTCAGTATAACTTCTTTAGTTGAGAGAATGTTGAAGATCTTGTTATGTCTTTGAGAATCAGTTGGTATTTTTTCACTTGAGAATTATCTGTTATCTTAACCCATATTTCTAATGGTTTATTTATCTTTTTTTGTCTACTAATATTTAAGTCGTATTTATGTAGCAATGGTATTAACTTCTTTTTTTCATAAGTCAACATTTTTCCAGTGTATTTGTTTTGTCTTGTTATCTGATTATAATTGTGCCTGACAGTCCTCAGAAATGACTTCTCTTTCTCATCCAAATATATTACCTCATTGTGTGAAAGAAGATAAAATATCACTGCACTGTGAAGCCTGTCCTGATTAGTCCCACCTTCCCCCAGCAGTAGTCAAAGTCTATACTATACAAGGTTATACAGTGTTTTCTAATTTGCTTATCTGCATTTTTGTTCTTCAATCAAATGACCAGCTATATGTTCCCAAATTTCCTTGAACTGATCAAACAATGAAAGATCAAAAGCAATGACTCTGGAAAACAAATATAACAAAATAAATAAACAAAAAAAGCATGCCTTTAAAACAAAAAATGGAAAACAACTCTGTGCTGAAGCATTTCTTTTTGACATAACGTGGATGTCATCAGCAACCTAATACGAAACAATGTTGTGTGGTTCTTAGACATGCTAACCTGCAAATTTATCATCTACCCTGATGGTCTTACACTGAGATTCCTCACACTTCCCTCTCTTGAGGTTTCAGAACAGCACAGAGTCTACACCATCTTGGCAAATTTGGGCAAACCCAATCCTAAGTCTTTGGCTGCCTGCCTGCTTTTTCCAGTCTTAATCTTCCCACCTAACAAGACCTGGTGCTGAAACCAAACTCATCTTCACAGTGAAATCTCAGTCTAAAGTAGGAAGGTTGGACCTGAGAACCAAAAATTTATTCAAAGGTTCTCAGGGAACAGAGGTCAACATCCCTGGGATGGCTGGAGATCTGTGTGCAACTTGTCCAGGTTGTTTTGCCAAAGGCAGAAGGAGACTTCAGAACTAGATGCGAAGTTGTGTTTCTAATGACTCATTGTCATTCTAAAAGGAGTCAAGGTAAGCCCAGTGAGCAATATGGCATTGTACTAAGTTTAAGAAACTAAATTAGCATGACATGCAACTTTACATAATCAAGAGAATACAATGGCAACAACTTACTAAAATAGCTTTACCATAAAATTAATCTTCTTTATAAAACTTAATTGGATAGAGGGAGATCAATATAACACAGTATTAAATTACTTGGATGTGTTCTATTCACTCACCCCTTTCAGGCATTTACTATTATTTATCCTCTCTAATTTCTAGGTGGCTGATGCTCTGAGACCGTGCGCTCCGTAAGTAGGGAGTATTTATTACGCCAAGTTGTGCCTCAGTATTTCCTGGACTCTGCTGACTCATATTTTCTTTCTACCATGCCTAGATACCTAACCCACCTCATCTAAAATTTTAGTAAGCAGATCCTCAAGCATTATCATGCCTTTCTTTCTCTTTGTTGTGCTGTGGCACCCTAGGGTCTAGATTCACTATTTCTGTTTGCCTACCTAGATTTTATTCATCCATTCAAAAACAAACAAACAAACAAGCAAAACAAAACTTATTGAACACATTCCTATGAATCAAGTACCATGTAAGGAAGTGAGGATACGGAATTGGTTCCTAGAATTGCACCTAGAGATTTTACCATCTTGTGAAGGAGACAGGCATGAAAGTACGTGTTTAGAATACACCATGGAAAGATGATCTATGATGGAGTCATGTGAGGAATATTTTGAGAGCACAGGAGGTGGTAGGGGTCAGTGGGATAAATAGAGGAAGTGATGCTGAAAATAAGTAGAGAATTCTAATAATATGTTTGGTACATGAGCTAGACCCTCACTTCTTAACCTCCTTACTCTCAATTGTACTTTGTCACTTTATTTACAGACTTCAACTTTTCTCAACAGTTATTTTGGGGGCCCTTTTCTGGATATTACATTACTATATGTTCCCTGGTTTTTGTAATCCTTCTGTCTTACTGTTCTCTGTTAATGGCCCAGGATATCACTTTCCATGACTATTTCTTCCTCTTTGTTCACTAGTTTGCTAATATATAGACCTAACCTACATTTAGCACAAACCTGACTTAATTTTAATACCCCAGTGCTAAAATGGCGGGTATATTTAAAATACACATCCTGACAAAAATGAGTTTGTTCTCTACTACCTATACTCTCTGTTTTAAACACAGCTGGCATTCTATTAATAAATGTAAGGCATTATTTTAGTTGCTTTCTTGAGCACAAGCACTGACACATCTTGTGTTCACATTTGGTGCTGAAGTAGTCTGCATTCTCATAAAGCAAAAATCCAGGAGAAAAAAAAAGCCTAATTTTTCTGCTTTTTTATCCTTGTTTTAATACACAATTTTTTTAGCACTAAAAATCTATTTGTTATTCTACCATGAACATTTTTAAACATGAAAGTAATGAGAATATTACCTAAATCCAGAATCACTATCCACACCACATTAAATTGAAATTTCAGCAAAAATTAGCTAATATGTTTATTTAAAAATTTTTAATCTTTATTTATTTTTGAGACAGATAAAGACACGGCATGAGTGGAGCAGGGGCAGAGAGAGAGGAAGACACAGAATCTGAAGCAGGCTCCAGGCCCTGATCTGTCAGCACAGAGCCTGAGGAGGGGCTCAAAGCCACAAACTGTGAGATCATCACATGAGCCGAAGTTGAACGCTTAACTGACAGAGCCACCCAAGCACCCCTATGTATTTTTTAATATTTGCATCACCCTCTTATCTCAAATGACATTACATTACAAAATCTAAACAACAAATTAATGATGAGCTATATCCTTCAGATTAAGGATAATGTTCCTTATTTGCAAGTACCATATGTATTTTTAAGGTGGTATCTGATCCGGGTTTTACATAATAAAAATTTTAAACATGCATGTATTAGCCTCCATAATGTATGACTTTGCTCCAAACATATACGTATATCTGAGGACTTGAATTAGAATTTTAGAGAATAGGTTACATTTTTGCCTAAGAATTAATATATAAAATATCCTTTGATGGTGATAATATAATAAATTGGACACCATCTATTGCCCAAAAATGCTACCCAAGAAAACACCCACCAAACTTCACTGGGATACAATAAGAAATGCTCATTTTTATTTACCATCTATGGGTTATCTGGACAGTTCTGAAAACAACTTGGCTCTTTCACATAACTTTCACACAACAGCCAAGGAAGCAGTTCTGCTGAGCTAGAATGAGCTCTCTTTCATGTAAGTTTGATGTAGGCTGGGTCTAGGCTGGTATACACTGGACTCGGGATAACCAAGTCTGCCTGACCTCTCATCGTCCTTCAGGAAAGCTCAAGCTTACTATCGCGGTGGAGAGGGGATTTTAAGGGAGGACAGAGGCAAGCAGGGCCGCTTGAAGCCTAACTTCAGAACAAACACATTATCATTTCTTCCACATTCCGCTGGCCTTAGCAAGTCACAAGATAAACTGTTTCAGTGAAGCAGAGCCTACCTCTTGATGGGAGAGTCACATTGCAAGGAGATTGTGGAGAATTGGAGTCTTTTTCTAAAAACAATCTACTACAAGCACTGACATTTATTTCCGGTGAAACCAAAAGCAGATACTTTTTAAAAATTATTATGTGAGACCAATTAGACCAAAATCTATTTAAAACTTTTTTGATTGTTTGTAATCATTGATCAGTTGATATATTTTCTACGAATATAATCAAATAAATGCTATAAAAACATAAAATATTTCATGGTGAAAATGTCATCTCACAATTTTTTTTCTGTTATATAATGAAAGACAAATGATCAAGTGATCAACAATATAAGACTGATTAACCTAATTGATGGCATTCGCTCTAGAATATCATGCAGTTTTAAAAACAGTCATAAAGTTTAGAGCAACATAGAAAACATAGGTAAAAAAGTAAAAAATAATATTCACAGTCAGTTAAATATGGAATATCATACAATAATGCAGAAAAACATAATATTTTACTGTTATAATTATTATTTAAATATATATAATGGTAGATAGCTCAACCTCTTTTGACTAATTTTCCAAAACTTAGTCAATTTGAATCTTATTTTCTTGGTTTTCTTAAACATTCAAATTTATTTTTATATAAAAATTATAAAATGAAATCTCTTATGACTATTAATAATTTATAGCAAAGTAGGGGAGGAGCCAAGATGGTGGAACAGCATGGAAGATTTTTTTGCATCTTGCATCCATGAAATACAGCCAGATCAATGCTTAACCATCCTGTACACCTAGAAAACTGATCAGAGGATTAACACAATATACACAACCTGAACCACAGAACTCAGCAGGTACATGGCACAGGGAGGTGAACTGCAGGAGAGAAAAGCAGCAAAGGGCAGGGAGCTGTTTTTGCTTGTAGAGAGAGGACAGAGGTGGGAGAGAGTACGGGAAAAGCACCCCCACCCCCAAAAGCAGCTGGGGAGAAAGTGGAAAAGTGGAAACAGCCACAGGGACTGAACTAAAAAGGGAGAAAGGAGAGGGTTTAAATTCCATTACGACTCTATAAACAGGGGGAGCTCAGAGTCTGAAACTCCACAGCTTGATGCCTGGTGGTGCTCTGGTGGGAAGGGCGAATCCCCAGGAGCAGAGTGGGTTCCAGAAGGTTCTCAGGCCACACAGGAGAAGTGGTTCAACTGCTGGAAGGACATATGGTAGAGGCTCTGAAGCCACCCAGTCCCAGCAGACCCCAGAGAACAACCACATCCTCTGGTACTGGAACAACGTTGTTAAGGATGAAGCCTGATGCCAGATGTGTGTTGTGATTTTCCATAATCCCATAATCCCATAATCCCAATGCTGCTGCTACACGACCACATGAACTTTTTCTGGGGTGGGTTGGCACCCAGCTGCAGTCTCTGCATCGGCAGCAGCATGATCCCAAGAACATTCCTAGGTGTGGCTGGCACCCAGCCATTGTTTGGTGAGACCCTCCCTCAGAGGATCTGAGCAGGTCAAAGCTGCAGTCTCTCAGAAGTGAGGGGTCAGGAAACACAGCTGCACCTGAAATAAAACTTAGGGGGGACGTGCTGCCTGGCAACCTCATGGCTTGGTCATGGACAGTTTAAAAGCAGGGAGTGGACAGAAGCTGGAGACAAAGTATGGGTGCCTGATTGCTGATCTGGGAGAAGGCAGACAGTTCTGGTACTAGAGACTCGAGCTGGCTGAAGCCATTTTCACTGCTCCCGCGCATGCACATACACACCTACAAGAGCTACAACAATCCACCCCAGTAAGCTAAGCAGCACCATCTAGTGGAGAATGGAGCCGTTACACTAAACCCCACCCAAGTGAGCCAACCTCGTTCTTCGGGAACACCACAAGTCTCTCTGCCTGCTGTTTATGGACTATAAAGTGCTTCATAGTTTGACTTCTAGGTGAAAACGATGTAATTTCAATCGTATTTCAGTCATTCACTGGTTCATCTATTCAATTATATTTTTTTATCTTTTCATTTCTTTTATTTTTCTTGAATACAGAAAAAATTTATTTTTAGTTTCAATCTTTATTAAAAATATTTTCTTTCATTTTTTTCTACTACATTTTTACTGTTTTATAAATTTTTCAAATTCTATTTTACTTCCATCATTTCATTTTATTCTATTTCATTATATCATTTTTTCAAATTTTCAAAAGTTTTCCTTTTTTTCCCCCTTTTTCTTTTTTTTCTTGCTTTTTTCTTTACTTTTCCCCTCTTCTTCTCTAATCTATAAAGCTCCTTTAAACAACCAGACCACATCTGATGTTAGTAGATAGATGTTAGTATCTAACATCATTTATTTGATTTGTGTGTGTGTGTGTTGTTTTTAATTTTTTACTTTTACTTTTTTTTTTACCTTATTAATTCCTTTTCTTCCTTCAAAATGATGAAATGAAGAAATTCACCCCCCAAAAAGATCAGGAAGAAATGACAGCCAGGGTCTTAACACAGAGACAAACAAATGTGTGAACCAGAATTTAGAATCACAGTAATAAGAATACTAGCTGGGGTCAAAAATAGATTAGAATCCCTTTCTGCAGAGATAAAAGAAGTAAAAGCTAGTTGGGATGCAATAAAAAATACTATAACTGAGCTGCAATCTCGAATGAATGCCGTGAAGGCAAGAATGGATGAGACAGAGCAGTGAATCAGTTATATAGAGGACAAACTTATAGAGAATGATGAAGCAGAAAAAAAGAGGGAAACTAAGACAAACGAGCACAAATTAAGAATTAGATAAATCAGTGACTCATTAAAAAGGAACATCAGAATCATAGGGATCCCAGAAGATGAAGAGAGAGAAAATGGGGTAGAAGGGTTGTGTGAGCAAATCACAGAAACTTCCCTAACCTGGGGAAAGACACAGACATCAAAATCCAGGAAGCACAGAGGACTCCCATTAGATTCAACAAAAACTGACCATCAACAAGGCATATCATAGTCAAATTCACAAAATACTCAGGCAAGGAAAGAATCATGAAAGCAACGAGGGAAAAACAGACCTTAACCTACAAGGGAAGACAGATCAGATTTGCAGCAGTCCTATCCAGAGAAACTTGGCAGGCCAGAAAGGAGTGGCAGGATATATTCAATGTTCTCAATCAGAAAAGTATGCAGCCAAGAATTCTTTATCCAGCAAGGCTGTCATTCAAAACAAAAGGAGAGATTAAAAGTTTCCCAGACAAACAAAAATTAAAGGAGTTCATGACCATTAAACCCGCCCCAAAATAAATGTTAAGGGGGATTCTCTGAGGGGAGAAAAGACTAAAAAACACAAGAAAACAAAAAAACAAAAAAAAAACAGACCAAAAGCAACAGACTAGAAAGAGCCAGAGAACATTACCAGAAACTCCAACTCTACAAGAAACATAATGGCAATAAACTTTCAGTACTCACTCTAAACGTCAATGGGCTAAATGCTCCAATCTCAAGACATAGGGTAACAGAATTGATAAGAAAACAAGATCCATTTATATGCTGTTTACAAGAAACCCACTTTACATCTAAAAACACCTTCAGATTGAAAGTAAGGGGATGGAGAACCATCTATCATGCTAATGGTCAACAAAAGAAAGCCAGAGTAGCCATACTTATATCAGACAATCTAGACTTTAAAATAAAGACTGTAACAAGAGATGAAGAAGGGCATTATATAATAATTAAGGGGTCTATCCACCAAGAAGACCTAACAATTGTAAACATTTATGCTCCAAATGTGGAGAAACCCAAATATATAAGTGAATTAATCACAAACATAAAGAAACTCATTGATAATAATACCGTAATAGTACGGGACTTCAATACCCCACTTACAACAATGGACAGATCCACGTAAACAGGAAATCAACAAGGAAATAATGGCTTTGAATGACACACTGGACCAGATGGACTTAACAGATATATTCAGAACATTTCATCCTAAAGCAGCAGAATATACATTCTTCTCCAGTGCACATGGAATGTTCTCCAGAGTAGATAACATACTGGGACACAAATCAGCCCTCAACAAGTACAAAAAGATCGACATCATACCATGCATATTTTCAAACCAAAATGCTATGAAACTCAAAATCAACCACAAGAAAAAATTTGGAAAGATAACAAATACTTGGAGACTGAAGAACATCCTACTAAGATTAAGTGGGCTAACCAAGAAGTTAAAGAGGAAATTAAAAAGTACATGGAAGCCAATGAAAATGATAACACCACAGCCCAAACCCCTAACCTCTGGGACACAGCAAAGGAGGTCATAAGAGTGAAGTATATAGCAATCCAGGCCTTCCTAAAGAAGGAAGAAAGGTCTCAGATACACAATCTAACCTTACACCTTAAAGAGCTTGAAAAAGAACAGCAAATAAAACCCCAAACCAGCAGAAGACTGGAAATAATAAAGATTAGAGCAGAAATCAATGCTATCAAAACCAAAAAAAAAGTAGTAGAACAGATGAGTGAAACCAGAAGCTAGTTCTTTGAAAGATTTAACAAAATTGATAAACCACTAACCAGTTTGATCAAAAAGAAAAAGGAAAAGATATAATTAAGAATGAAAGAGGAGAGATCACAACCAATACAGCAGAAATAAAACTAATAAGAAGAAAATATTATGAGCAACTATATGCCAATAAAGTGGGCAATCTGGAAGAAATGGACAAATTCCTAGAAACATATACACTACCAAAACAGAAACAGGAAGAAATAGAAAAATTGAACAGACCCATAACCAGTAAAGAAACCAAATCAGTAATCCAAAATCTCCAAAAAAAAAAAAAAAAAAAAAATAAGAGTCCAGGGCCAGATGGCTTCTCAGGGGTATTCTACCAAACATTTAAGGAAGAGTTAACACCTAGTCTCTTGAAGCTGTTCCAAAAAGTAGAAATGGAAGGAAAACTTCCAAACTCATTCTATGAAGCCAGCATTACCTTGATTCCATAACCACACAAAGACACCCACTAAAAAGGAGAACTATAGACCAATTTCCCTGATGATCATGGATGCAAAACTCCTCAACAAGATATTAGCCAACTGGATCCAACAATACATTAAAAAAAGTATTCACCATGACCAAGTGGGATTTATACCTGGGATGCAGGGCTGGCTCAATATCCACAAAACAATCAATGTGATTCATCACATCAATAAAAGAAAGGACAAGAACCACATGATCCTCTCAATAGATGCAGAGAAAGCATTTGACAAAATACAGCATCCTTTCTTGATAAATACCCGTAAGAAAGTAGGGATAGAAGGATCATACCTCAAGATCATAAAAGCCATAGGTGAAAGACCCAACGCTAATACCATCCTCAATGGGGAAAAACTGAGAGCTTTCCCCCTAAGGTCAGAAACAAGACAGGGATGTCCACTCTCAACAGTGTTGTTTGACATAGTATTGGAAGTCCTAGCATCAGCAATCAGACAACAAATGAAATAAAAGGCATCAAAATTGTAAAAGAAGAAGTCAAACTTTCCTTTTCACAGATGATATGATACTCTATATGGAAAACCCAAGAGATTCCACCAAAAAAACTTCTAGAACTAATTTGGTCAGCAAAGTTGCAATATATAAAATCAATGCACAGAAATTGGTTGCCTTCCTACATACCAATAATGAAGCAACAGAAAGAGAAATCAAGGAACCAATCACATTTACAATTGTACCAAAAACCATAAAATACCTAGGAATAAATCTAACCAAAGTGGTGAAAAATCTATATGTTGAAAACGATACAAAGCTTATGAAACAAATTGCCGAAGACACACACAAAAAATGGAAATATATTCCATGCTCCTGGATAAGAAGAACAAATGTTAAAATGTCAATACTACCCAAAGCAATCTACATATTCAAAGCAATCCCTATCAAAATAACACCAACATTCTTCACAGAGATAGAACAAACAATCCTAAAATTTGTATAGAACCAGAAAAGACCCCAAATAGCCAAAGCAATCTTGAAAAAGAAAAGCAAAGCAGGAGGCATCACAATCCCTGACTTCAAGCTGTATTACAAAGTTGTAATAATCAAGACAGTATGGTACAGGCACAAAAACAGACACTCAGATCAATGGAACAGAATAGAGAACCCAGAAATGGACCCACAAATGTATGGCCAACTGATCTTTGACAAAGCAGGAAAGAATATCCAATGGAATAAAAAGAGTCTCTTCAGCAAGTGGTGCCAGGAAAACTGGACAGAGACATGCAGAAAAATGAACCAGGACCACTTTCTTACACCACACACAAAAATAAACTCAAATGAATGAAAGACGTCAATGTAAGATAGGGGCCATCAAAATCCTCAAAGAGAAAGCAGCCAAAACCTCTTTGACCTTGTCTGCAGCAACTTCTCACTTAACATATCTCTGGAGGCAAGGGAAACAAAAGCAATAATGAACTATTGAGACCTCATCAAAATAAAAAGTACAGCAAAGGAAACAATCAGCAAAACTAAAAGGCAACTGACAGAATGGGAGAAGATAATTGCAAAAGACATAGCAGATAAAGGGTTAGTATCCAAAATCTATAAAGAACTTCTCAAACTCAATACCCAAAAACAAATAATCCAGTGAATAAATTGGCAAAAAACATGAACAGACACTTTTCCAAAAAAGACATCCAGATGGCCAACTGACACATGAGAAAATGCTCAACATCACTCATCATCAGGGAAATACAGATCAAAACCACAAGGAGATACCACCTCACACCTGTCAGAATGGCTAATATTATCAACTCAGGCAACAACAGATGTTGGCAAGGATGCGGAGAAAGAGGATCTCTTTTGCACTGATGGTAGGAATGCAAATTGGTGCAGCCACTCTGGAAAACAGTATGGAGGCTCCTCAAAAAATTAAAAATAGAACTACCCTACGACCCAGCAATTGTGCTGCTAGGTATCTATCCAAGGGATACAGGTATGTTGTTTAGAAGGGGCACATGCACCCCAATGTTTATAGCATCACTATCAACAATAGCCAAAGTATGGAAAGAGCCCAAATGTCCATCAATGGATGAATGGATAAAGAAGATGTGGTACATATATACAATGGAGTATTACTCAGCAGTCAAAAAGAATGAAATATTGCCATTTGCAACTACATGGATGGAACTAGAGTGTATTAATGCTAAGCAAAATTAGTCAGTCAGAGAAAGACAAATATCATAAGACTTCACTCACTTGAGGACTTTTAGATACAAAACAGATGAACATAAGGGAAGGGAAGCAAAAATAATATAAAAACAGGGATGGGGACACAACATAAGAGATTTAAATATGGAGAACCAACAGACAGTTACAAGAGGGGTTGTGGGAGAGGGGATGGGCTAAATGGGCAAGGGGCATAAAGGAATCTACTCCTGATATCATTGTTGCACTATATGCCAACTAACTTGGATGTAAATTAAAAAAAAAAAAAGTTAAATAAAAATACCAAAAAAAGAATATATAGCAAAGTATACCATTTTTAGAATACAATTAACCAAAAAAGCCCCAAACCTATGCACAGAAAAAAAGACTTGTCTGTAATTATTGTGCAAAAATTTTTAATTTTTATGTATTCAAATAATCTGTTTAGAATATTTTCTATAACTATGCACAGTAATTGCTCTTAATCACGTGCTGCCTTTACATAAAATTCCAGCATATGCATATTTCTATGATACCCACACAAGGAAAAGAATTTAAGGGCACAAACTTGGAAAACATATTGTGCTGTGAAAATGTTTTGAAATTAGGAAAGTTGACATAAGGATAGGATCCAAGAAAAGCTACTGGCATTTGATCACTGGAAATTATGGAAAAGAGGAAATAACGATGAATTAGGTCTGACAGTGGTTCCAAGGGAACTGGGTGCTAGAACACTACCTATAAGAATCTCCAGATGTTTGGATCAGGGTGATTTACCAGACAACTATAACTTTTTAAGATTCTCTAATTCCTCTGCCTGGTTCATATTCAACCAATCACACTGCTGAGCTAAAACTAATTTACAAAAATGATTTCCCTGCTTCGTATAGAGTAAGTGGACTTAGTCAAATAAATGTTTGATGGTTGTTGTTTCATGTCTGCCTCAGACTGATGATTAAAAACCCATACTTTAAAATAATGTAATTATTTCTACAACACAGATCAGTGCTGCAGAGCTTCCAGTCCTGTGAAGCTTCCAGTCCTGTGAAGCTGAATACCTGGATTAGTACCATCAGAGCTTGCAAAGTGGTCAGAGTTGGATGGATATCATGGGGAATGATAGTAGAAGATTCATAAAAACAAATGAATCTGCAATTTCTGTTTCTAAGTGTGCACAGCTCATTTTAAGTGTTAGCATTATCGTTGTTAATTTGATGCATTAACTTAGCTAGGTAGGCTATGGTACTCAAATATTTGGTCAAACACCAGTCTATAGCAGATGTCAAACACCAGACCTCATTGTGAAGGTATATTTTGATGAGGTTAACATTTATTTATTTTTTTTTAATTTTTTTCAACGTTTATTTATTTTTGAGACAGAGAGAGAGCATGAACGGGGGAGGGGCAGAGAGAGAGGGAGACACAGAATCGGAAGCAGGCCCCAGGCTCTGAGCCATCAGCCCAGAGCCTGACGCGGGTCTCGAACTCACGGACCGCAAGATCGTGACCTGAGCTGAAGTCGGACGCTTAACTGACTGAGCCACCCAGGCGCCCCTGATGAGGTTAACATTTAAATAGTAGACTAAGTAGACAAGATTACCCTCCATAATATGAGTGGGTCTCATCCAATCAGGTGGAAGCTTTAAGAGAAAAATACTGAGATCCCTCAAGGAAGAGAGGGGGAATTTTTACATATAGACTCAAGCAGCAACATCAGATCTTTCCTGGGTCTCCAGAGTTCAGACTTGTCAGCCCCCACAATGTTGTAAGCCAATTCCTTAGAATCTTTCTCACCTCCTCTCTCTCTCCTTCTCTGTGTCTCCCTGTCTCTCTCTCCCTCTATGTAGATACATGACAGATAAATAGATACACAGGAAGATATAGATTTTCACGCATGCACTCGTGCGACACACACACCTTACTGGTTCTGTTTCTCTGCAAAACTTTGAAACATCATATTTTGTGTTCTGACATATTTTAGCTATTTTAAGATTTAACAATCTCTACCTATGGTAAACAATATTTTCTGCTCTCATATCAATCCCTTTTCATGGCAACTCAGGGGGACCATATCTTCTAGCCTCCTTTGTAGTTGTGTTGAACCTATGTGACTGAATTCTATCCAGTGGAGTGTCAGTGGAAGTAATGTAAGCCTCTTCCAGACTTAGTCCTTAAAATCATCTTACTTAACCCTCCAACTCACTCTTTCTCTTACAAAGCAATCTTGAAGGCCATGTATCCCAGAAGACATGAAAACAAGATAAAGAAAAGCTCTCTGATCCACATGAGACTAGTTTAAGCAAGAAGTGAGCCTTTATTACATACAGTGATTGAGTTACAGGGATTTATTTCTTACTGCAGCATAGCCTAGTATTGTCTTATTTATACCATGCATCAGGTTGGTTGCCTATAGCAAGGTGTAACAGAAAAGCCAGAATCTGATTAGTCTGAACAATATGGAAATACATTATCTCACATAATAGGAAGAGAATAAGTTGGATATGTTTCACAACTGGTTGAATATGTCAATGATGTTTCAAAGTCTGTCTTTTAAAAAATACTTCTATTCTCCTGTGTTTCAGCTTTGCCTTTATGCTGGTTCTCCTCATACTCATTTGGCCATGCCAGATACAGACTTCACATCCAGATCCACTACTTCCCAGAATTGCTCAACAGTCCTACGTCCTCGTGTTCCATTGAACATGAGGTGAGTTACACACACCTACCACCTGACCAATCAATGGCAAGGGGATTAGGAACACCATCATTATTTTAAATAAATAAAGATTTCCCTCCCTGGGACTAACGTTAGGGTATGTACTCCAGAGTCATGTGAAAAAGAAGTTATTTTAAGCAAATCAAAACTCTGTCAATAGCACGTATCAAACTCAAGGTCATTGGGACACTAAGTTTTGAAATTATGCTTTGGACCTGTGAACAGGTCATTACCTAATATGCCTAAGAATCAAGCTATAAAAGGGTCACTACCTAAGGTGAAGAATCCTGACCAAACTCATCACCATTGCTTCTGAATTAAGGGTATATATGTAGTGCCAGAATCACATTCCTACATTGTATGACACAAGTAGGGCAAGAACGTGTATGTCCTGAGCCTTATGCCATACACTAACTCTCAAAAAGTTTGTTTTGGGGAACACCTGAGTGGCTCAGTATGTTGAGCAGCTGACTCTTGAGTTTGGCTTAGGTCATGATCTCACAGTTTGTGGGTTCAAGCCCGACATCAGTCTCTGCACTGGGAGAATTGAGCCTACTTGGGATTCTCTTTCTCCTTCTCTCTGCCCCTCCCCCACTTGTACTCTCTCTCTTTCACAAAATAAATAAGTAAACATTTTAGGGGCACCTGGGTGGCTCAGTCAGTTGAGCGTTTGACTTCTGATCTCGGCTCAGGTCATGATCTAAGTTTGTGAGATAGAGCCCCCCCCCCGGCCCCCCCCCCGTCAGGCTCTGTGCTAATAGCACAGAGCCTCTTTGAAATTCTCTCTTTTTGTGTCTCTGCCTTCTCCTCTTAAAATAAACAAATAAGCTTTAAAAATAAATAAACACCTAAATACATACATAAACAAACATTTTTAAAAAATAAATAAAAAGTTTGCTTTTCTACTATCATAAGCTGTTAGTGATTTCTCTCAGTAATAAAGAGTGAGGACAAGGCTAGCCCTTTCAGTAAATTCTCTAGAGGAAAATAAAAAGTAATAGGGTGATCTGTAAAATGCCTTACTGGGAATTCAATATGAAAATGCATTAATTTCAGCTTCAAACAACAGAGAAATACATTTCATAATACATGACTACATTCTTTTATCACTCAAGAGAATAGCAAAAATGGGGGAGGAGAGAAGTTTGGAAAAAAAGATGAGAAAGATGTAAGAAAAATTAAGGAACAATATTAATGAAAAATGCCATTATGCTTCATAAAATTAATTAAGTCTTCTATTGAATGTCACCCCAGAGCCACATAATCCCTGCTCAAAAAGACTAACCCAATTTGTGCCAATTAACCCGAAGTAAATCTAGCGTATTTGTATATGTTTAACAGAAGCATACACAAAATGATACAACACATCAGGATTAGAGAGGAGTCATTATAATTCTATCTTATTCAGTAAGCATTAAAACAGAAATAAAACGTTATCTATTCAGTTGTTGAGTGCATTCAAAATGTCATTTAATACAGGTGCAGAGTATAAAGTTAGTGCCCATGATCTTGACTTTACTTTCCTGACATTCTATGAAAGCTCAGCACAAAGTGGAAAATGTTGATTTGGTTGGGGAGTTGGGATTTCTAGTTTTAAAAATCTCTCACTTATTACTTTTGTAACCCTGGGCAATTCACTGAAACTTTCCTAGGTTCTGTTTAGTTACCTAGAAAGTAACAACAATGAATATGTTCCTGTAAACCTTCAAGAGTTGTGTTACTTAAGTAAGTACCACCCCAAGGTTAGACAAAAGAGCTGATTTGAATTATCACTGACATACTATACTGATCAAACATTTATAGTATTGAAATAACCGCTTGCTCATTAGAATACTATATACCTCATTCAGCGTTTGGCAGCTCTAAAGCCTCATTCCTTTATTACCATTCAGTTGCTAGACATGGAAGACCAACTCCTGTACTCAAAGTAGTCAAGAAAGGGCTAATGTCACAGCTTTTCATTGCCCCCCCCCGCTTTATTGAGGTATGTTTAATTATTTTATTTGTATTTCAGGGGTACAACATGATGTTTTGATATACATGTACATTGTAAAATGATCACCACAATCAAGCTAATAATACCCATATTTAACTTTTAACACATATTTAACTCTTTTTTTTTTTTTGGTGAGAACACCTAAAATCTACTGTTCAGCAAATTTTAAATATAAAATACAGTATTTACAGTTACTGTGCTGTATATTATTTCACTTATTTACCCTGCAGTTCTGAAACTTTGTACCTATTGACCAACATCTCCCCAGTTCCCTATACCCCGGTCCCTGGCAACCACCAATCTACTCTTTGCATCTATAAATTTATGTATTTTATACATATATCAAAGATCATATAAATGTGTGAGCTTATTTCTGGGCTCTCTATTCTGTTCCATTGGTCTATATGTTTGTTTTTTATGCTAGAACCACACTGTAACTTTGCAGTATATTTTAAAATCAGGAAGTGTGATGCCTTCAGCTTTGTTCTTGTTCAAGATTGCTTTGACTATTCCGTATCTTTTGCGGTTCCACATGAACTTTATGGGTTTTTTTCTATTTCCATGAAAAATTCCACTGGAATTTTGACAGGGATTACATTGAATCTGTAGCTCAGTTGTGGTAGTGTGGACATTTTAACAATATTAATTATTCTGATCCATGAACATAGGATAGCTTTCCATTTATTTGTGTCTTCTTCAATATTTCATCAGTATTTTCTAGTTTTCAGTGTACAAAATTTTCACCTACCTGGTGAAATTTAATTCCAAGTATTTTACTCTTTTTGATGCTAGTATTAATGGGATTGTTTTCTTAATTTCTTTTTTGGGTAATTAATTATTAGTGTACAGAAATGCAACTAATTTTTGTATGTTAGTTTTGTACACTGCAACTTTACTGAATTTGTTTATTACTTCTAACAGAGTCCCCCCCCTCCCCCAGGGGAATCTATAGGGTTTTCTATATAAAATTGTGTCATCTATAGACAGAGACAACTTTACTTCTTCCTTTCTGATATGGATGACTTCTATTTCTTTCTGCTTACCTAATTGTCCTGGCTAGGATTTGCAGTAGTATGTTGAGTAGAAATTGTGTGAGTGAGCATCCTTATCTTGTTCCTGATCTTAAAGGAAAAACTTTCAGCTATTCACCATTGAGTATGATGAGGTTAGCTGTGGGCTTGTGATATATAACCTTTATCATGTTGAGGTATATGCCTTCTATAACTAATTTGTTGGGAGTTTTTATCATGAAATAATGTTTTATGTTTATTCATCTATTGAGATGATTATATGATTTTTAGCCTTCATTCTGTTAATATGGTGTATCACATTTAATAATTTGCCTATGTTGAGCCATCCTTGCATCCCAGAGAATAAATCCCACTTGAGCATGGTGTATAATACTTTCAATATGCTTCCAAATTGAATTGTCCATAGCAGTTTCTTATGATCCTTTTTATTTCTGTGCTATCAGAAATAAAAGTTACAATGTCTCCATCTTTCATTTATAATTTTATTAATGAGTCTTCTCTCTTCTGTCTTGATATAGCTAAAGGTTTGTTAGTTTTATCTTTAAAAAAAAACAAATAAATCCTGTCAATCCTTTATATTTGTTTTTTCATCTCTATTTTATTTATTTCTGCTCTAAACTTTATTATTTTCTTCCTTTTGCCAATTTGGTTTGTTCTTCTTTTACAAGTTCCTTGAGGTGTAAAATTAGGTTATTTGAGATCCTTTTTTTTTTTTTTTTTTTTGTAATTTAGGCACTTTTTCTGCATCCTAAAAGTTTTGGTATGTTGTGTCTCCCCATTATTATTTGTCTCAAGACGGTTTTATATTTCTCTTTTGATTTATTCTGTGACCTGTTGGATGTTCATTTTCATGTTGTTTAATATTTCCATATATTTATGAATTTTCCAATTTTCTTCCTGTTATTGATTTCTAGTTTCATACAATTGTGGTCAGAAAAGATACTTGATTTGTGTCTCAATTTGTTAAGTCTTATTGTGTGACCCAATAAGTCTCAATTTGTTAAGACTTATTGTGTGACCCAATGTTCCATGGGTGCTTGCATAGAATATATATTTTGCTGCTGTTGATGGGAATGTTCTGTTTATGTCTGTAAGGTCTATTTGGTCTATAATTTTATTCAAGTTCACAGTTTCCTTAGTAAATTTCTATCTGGAAGATCTATCCATTGTTGAAAGTGAGGTATTATAGTCCCTACTATTATTGTATAGTTATCTACCTTTCCCTCTTCTGTTAATATTTGCTTTATGTATTTAGGTGCTCTGATGTTGAGTATATGTTTGTAGTTGTTATTAACTTTTTTATATAAACTTAAGGCAGTTCCTTTATTTTGAACAAGAAAATGGCATCAACAATTCTGAGTATCCCCCCAATGAATATGAGAGCTCACCCCTGACAGCACTCCCCACTCAGGGGAGAAAAGTGTCTTCTATCTGGCCAGTCCTGTAATCTACTATGATGCCTTCTTACAAGGCAGGCATGAGACAGACTGACATCTGCCTACAGTAGAAGGACCAGGCCTGGATGGATCAGCTTAGTGCTTACGTTCAGGGAGATGACTCTCATTTGGGTTAAAGTCCAATGCATATGTTAATACAGAACTGGTGACCACTGATCTTGAATAAGGTAAAATTAATGTGATTTGTCCACATTTCCACAGTTGCTTCCATGTAAAAATCCCTTTTATAATAAATCTCCTTTCCTTAAAACATACTGTGATCAAATAATCATGCAACGAAAAGTTCACCTAGTCCCCCAATATAAAAGCAAGGAGAGAGGACAGGTTCTCTACTGTGATCATGTTCAGGAAATTCACAAAGGCAGAGGGTGACTAGGCCCTGGGAGCACCACTGCTCTGTCTGTGCTAAAACTTTCATATACTGCCCCTCCAGCCTCAAATTGGTCAACTAGCCAGTTGTATGCTGTCCACACTGGTTCTCCCACAATCAGACACAGGACCTTCACTTAGTTCTTTTCATCCAGTGTGGAGTGGTGATAAATCCCCACAGGAAGAGTTATCATGTCTCCTTTTTCCATGAAGATGTGGATCCACTTGTCCTCTTTGTCTCTCACATCAAAGTACTCACTGCCATCCAAGAGGTAGCAGATCTCATCGTTGAGGTACAAATGCTCCTTGTAGAATATCTTCATCTTTTCTTCATTATTTGGTAATTTATCCTTGAATATGGTTATTATGTCTATCCAGTAGTAGTTTCTCTCTTTTTGAATATTTTGTTATTCTGGGTAATTCTTATATATGTCAGCAACAAGCTTACAGTAAAGAACTCCCAGCTGGCACAGCTGCTCCAGGTGTATGGGCAGAGGATGGCTTGGCATGGTGGGGCCACATCAGGTTGTGGACAGACTTGTCCATGTCCCAGGCCTGTACCATAGCCCTAATTGGGTGCAGGGAACACCTGCCTGTTCCACTGCCCAGGCCATGGCCAGCTGATCCCACACAAGCAGCTGCAGGAGGTAGTGGAGAAAGGAGGAAGGGGGCCATTATATATTTTTGACGATGAATTATTTTTCATTGTATGATGACTTCTTGGTCTCTTTGTGACAGTTTTGATTTAAAATCTAAAATGTCTGATAGAAGTGTGGCCATCCCTGTTCTCTCATGGTTTCCATTTTCATGGAATATCTTTTCCCATTCATTCACTTTCAGCCAATCTATGTCCTTAAAGCTATAATGAATCTTTTGTGGACAGCATATTATTTGACTTTTTTTCTTTTCACCCATTCAGCCATTCTATGCCTTTTGATTAGGAAATTTAATCCTTTTACATTTGTGATAACATGAAAGGTTCTCTAAAAGTACTCGTCACATACCAGGAAACCCCAATAAGGCTATCACTGGATTTCTTAATAGAAAATTTGCAGGCCTGGAGAGGGTAGGGCAATATATTCAATGTGTTGATAGAAAGAAAAAAAAAAGAAAAAAGAAAACTATACCTGGCAAAGCTGTCCTACAAAATCGAAGAGGAAGCATAAGCACAGGAAGTTTACCATGACTACACCTGCTTTATAAGAAAAGCTAAAGGGGATTCCTCAAATCAAAATGAAAAGACAACAAGAAAACATATAAAACTCACTGTTAAGGTAAGCATATAGTCAAATTCTGAATACTCTAACACTCCAAATAATTATAAATAAGTTTTAACTCCGCTTAAGGCCCAGAACATTCTGAAGTCATATTTCATTCATTATGTATTAAACTCATCACCACATTCTTACATCAACAATGTTTATACATACACTATTTTCTAGGATTTTCAAGATCAGACACTGCAGCTGTTTTATTCACTACTGACATACATAGTACCATACCTGACACATAAGCTAGTCTGTAGCCAAAAAAAAAAAAAAAAAAAAAAAAGGTTACACATGCCATTTAATAGTCTTAGTTGTGCCCAGAATGTGTTCCTTGGACCATCAGTATTGGCATTACTGGGACTTGTTTTTAAACTGAAGTCCATGAGTCCTACACAGACACATAAAATCAGAATACATAAGGGTTGGGACCAGGAATAAAATAACAAAATCTCTAGGTGATTTGTACACTGACTAAAGTTTGAGAAGACTTGGTCTAGGTAAAGTCTTTAAAAGGCAGGTAAAATATTTAGAACTTTTATTTTCAAACATTGAAAGTGTAATGCCATTTAAAGGGGACATTATTACAGTCAAATCAGATACAGTGGGTAGTTAGCACATGTGATGTAAAGATAAATTCTTCTGGATTTAGAGTCTATCTCTCTTAATTTATTTTTATATTTCACAGAGTTAAGTGACCACTGTTGACATGTTAGTGGTATTAATGAGTGTGCCCTGGGTATACAAC
This sequence comes from Neofelis nebulosa, assembly GCF_028018385.1. Lineage (NCBI taxonomy): Eukaryota > Metazoa > Chordata > Mammalia > Carnivora > Felidae > Neofelis > Neofelis nebulosa. Next base: position 93,146,530 of record NC_080791.1, read on the forward strand.
TATACATTAGAAACTTGGCATATATCTGAGGTAAAATCCTTGCATGATAATATGTGAGTTATGACAAATAATGAGTGTGTCATAAAAATTCAAATAAAATTAATCTCTTCACAAGAAAAAAAACTCAGTAGTCAAGGAATATGATGACAGCTTGGGAGTGTTGCTAATATTGAGAAAAACCTTTTGAAAGAAAGCATATCCTGAATTATTCTTAAGTAGAATACTAATGCTTTATTACAAAGAAAAGAAAGCACTACAACTTAGTAAAAGTTTAAGAAAAAAAAAAAAAGAAAAGCATACATTTGGCAAGTTATAAAGCAGAAATATTGACCAGAAGGGAAAATAGACCTTGAAACACAGAGAAAAGTGACAGTAACAATAAAAAAAAAAAAAAAGCTTAGAGATAGAGAGTCAATGGGGATACAGCCAGAGGTAGAAGAAAAGGACAAAAGGACCATTAATAAACCCATGTGCCAAACAGAGGCAATTAGTCAAGACACGTAAACTCTTAAGTATATATCTTAGCCCCCTTGCATGGGGGCTTCCTAATTGCTTAGACACTCAATGAGGTGTATGTGGATTATTCACGTGTTTCCTGCCCACCCCTCTCGCTTGTAACTACAGACAGAAAGGAGAAGGATGAGAACTGTGTTTGGAACTCTATTCTAATGGCATTTTTGTCCTGGTGTGTAGGAAGTGCTAAAAATAATAAGTCTGCTTTTAAGATACCATTCCTTGGCTTTCTATGGGAGAAGTATCACCTCCAGGGTAAGATAACAATCTACTCAGAATTCAAAATCCTACCCAGGAGGGACACAGGATTGAAATCATGGTAATGTACCATGTTATTATAAGAATTGTCTTTTCTTTCCAAATTTCACAAGGAAGAGCACATTTTCAGACTTTTATTACTTTAATAAATATCACTACAAAAGCAGGTCATTGTTATTTTTTAATTAAAAGCAATTTTTAGAACAATATCAAACCTTCAAAGTAAACCTACATAAGGAGAGAGAAACTGGTCAGTTTTAAACTGCTATAACCACACTATTGACTGATATCTTTACATGGACACATTTATGTGCATGTGAATTTTAGAAAAAGAAGCTCCCAGGCTGCACCAATTTTTAGTGCCAATCCACCAAGTAGCTACAATCATTGCTATTTTAATAACTGTATTCATTTCAAAGAAACCCAAGTAATGCAGCTTTCTGCAAAAGCCTTGAAACTGACTAAGCCCTTGGGGTATCAGCATTTCTAAAGGAAAGAGGTTCACAGTTTACCATGCTATTTATAAGCATATTGAAAGAGAAAGATTAAAAGCAGCATTGTAAGTGTCTCCCTGCATTTTATGCCTGCCAACTCTTTACTCATATCAGAAAAAAGAAAAAAAGAAAAGAATGTAAACTAAGGGGATACAATCTACTCATACCTTGCTTAAACTAAGGCAGAAAAACCCAAAAGTTTCTGTGTTGCTCTGGAGAAATGCCTCTAAGAGTATGGAATGGAGTCAGTCATTCTGCAAAAGCCCTCACATTTGTGGGGGCTGTCATATACTCATCTAGCTGACCACCTCCATGAAGCGTTCAGAGATCAATCCAGTTTTATACAAATTTCTTCCCTGCTCATATTATATTCTCAGATTATTCCCAGATTATATTCTCAAGTAGGATATATAAATCTTGATGTGGGTTGACATTCCCCAGCTAGATCATATAGTCTTGAAGAAGCTTCCCTTACAACCCACCTAGGATGCACTATAGTATCTTATGCACAGAAGGTTCTAAATATTTCCGTTTAAACCTGAGTCATCGTACTTAATGTATTTACCAGGGATTCCATATTTGTCACACAAGGATATTTGACTCAGCCAGTATTGTAACCACATATAATTTGTTTAGGGGCTGAGTACTTTCATAATGGTTGCCATGGGTGATAAATCAGCAGAACTCAAAACCGACAGTTTGTATTCATTATAAAGTTTTCTAAAGTGGGAAAAAGTCCATGCTTTTTATATGCAACATTTCCAAAGAGGATCTTTGAGGGAAAATTATTGCAAGTTTGGAGAGAAATGAGAAAAAGACAACATTTGTAAAATTGACATTTTTTATTCTATCCTTCCATAGCCGGGGATTTACTTTGGGATTCAATGGGTCATGGGTACATTGGTCATGATTGCCAAGCCCAAAAATCTGGAAGCTGTCTGCTGAGGCCATATTTGTAATCAGGATTGTTGAAAAATCGGGAATAGTAGCCAAAGACAGGAGCCTTCTTATACCTCCCTCATTTAGGCTTGGATCAATTTATGTTCAGGATCCAAGATTTCAACCTGGCCAAAGAGAGTTCAGAGAAAAAAAATAATTTCTGCTCTTCTGAAGGGGAAGTCTGCATGCCACCTTCAAGTTGTTATCTTGCAGCATAATTACTGTGAACATAGCCAGTTCTGTAGAAAATTTCACTACATTTCTGACGATATCGTTTTTCTTGGAAAGTTTTACAACTCTAACAACAGTTGCTAGTCTGTAGCGGGCTATGGCTCTTAAAAAGCATGAAGCAACCCTTGTTGGCGATCATTTCTAAAAACAATGTCACACTCTGCATCCAGGTACCACGTGAAAATTCCTCCAGTGTGTAAAGGTTTGAACATGTTTTGTCCCACATGTCTGGAGTGTTTCTCGAAATATTAAGTTTACCTCTTCAACATTCCCAAACAAATGCCTTAGCGTATATCCAAGATAATCACAAGGTTTAACTTTTCAGGCAGGGGAAAGATAACACAGTATGGAAGATTGGACAAAGATCAAGATTGGGTACCAATCTGCTTGGTTTCTAATCTCATCTGTGAAATAATCTTGGGAGTACATATCTTTAGCTCTCTGGAATTCAGCTAAATAATTTCTATAGTCTTGTCCAGCTTTATTCTATAACATGAGGAGCTTGGAAATATCTCTATTCTTTCTTGACCATTTCCATGATAACATTACATGGTTAATAAATGTATATGATAGATATTCTTTCTTTCTTTCATCTGCATAACATGCTGTTGTTGCAGCCAGATATAAAACTGAGGCATTGGGGCGCCTGGGTGGCGCAGTCGGTTAAGCGTCCGACTTCAGCCAGGTCACGATCTCGCGGTCTGTGAGTTCGAGCCCCGCATCAGGCTCTGGGCTGATGGCTCGGAGCCTGGAGCCTGTTTCCGATTCTGTGTCTCCCTCTCTCTCTGCCCCTCCCCCGTTCATGCTCTGTCTCTCTCTGTCCCAAAAATAAATAAAAAACGTTGAAAAAAAAATTTAAAAAAAAAATAATAAAACTGAGGCATTTACAAAGCCTGTATTAATCAAGGTTCTTCTGGCTGGAAGTAATAAAATATCACTTGAATTCATTTGAAAAGAAAACAAAATTTTTTACACATATTAGCTGAATATAAGTTGGAAAATCATATAGGCTCATGCACATTCAAAGAAATAAGGTCTGTAAATCAAATTTAGTTATTGATAAAAAATAATTAAAATCTTCACTGAAGTCTCTCAAACAAATTCAAAGAGACAGATTTGTAATTCACAGAAGTATTTCAGAAAATTCTCCACTTCTCAAATCCTCAACAACTCTCACATTCTGGGGCCAACTTGCTGTCCCTCTTTCAACCGCCCCCGAGGCCACTCCTAATCAAACATTACCCCAAGCTTCCCCGCCCCGCCATGCAGATCATCTCCATTTCTCCCCTCCTCCCCTTTTGAAAATTCTACAGTCTTTTCTAGTGTAAAGTAAAGTGAAGTGTAAAGTAAAGCTCTCTTTTTCCTAATGTTTCAGGTCTATCTACCAATCACTCAGAATCAGTAATACAAAGACAAGGGAACTTAGGTGGAAAACTTGAAATCAAGTTTAGAAAGTGAAGAAAAAGAGGAAAAAAGAGAGAGATGACCTCAACAGAGATATTAAAAAGGGGAAACTTTGAAAACTTTTATAATTTTACATATTCTACTATTTTCTGTACTTTAACATACATGGGGAAAGGGACAGCAGGCTCCTGACAATCTATATGAAAAGAAAATAGCTGTCCTCTAGAATGTACTAGAAACAGTAGAATGGATATTTTCAAGGGTATCTTTTTTCAGTCTCTGCTTTTTCTGTGTGTGCATGTTTGTTTCTTTATTCTCTCCTGCTCTAGAAACTGTTCTTGACTGCATTTTTCCTTTATATGGGAAAAAGCATATTTCCACTGAGTTTCCATTTAATATGTTATATATTCAGCTGCCAAGAGAATAAATCAACTCTTTGTAATAGGAAGGGAATCTGATTCAGTTTAGATCTCAGGTCCATTTCACATCTAATTAAAAATGGCCAAGGTGACTGGTTCATATTTTCCCAAATACACCTTGAAATGCAAACAAACAGGATTTCTTAAAATGCAGTGGAGGGTATGGTCTGAGAAGACAATGCAACTGGTCACTTACAAGGCCAATCATAAATTTCAAGTCCAGGTGTAAGAGTAAACTTTCGGATTCTTTAGATAGGCTTAGAGTACCATTTGTCTCCTCTTAATTGTTATTTTAGTTGTATTTCATGTATCTCAGTTTCAATGATGCATCCCTTATTGTAGGGTGAGCTATTTGAAAATAGATTTCTAGAGGAGCACCTGGGTCCCTCAATCGGTTAAGCATCTGACTTCAGCTCAGGTCATGACCTTGAAGTTTGTGAGTTTGAGCCCTGTGTTGGGCTCTGTGCTGATAGCTCTGAGCCTGGGTATTTGGATTCTGTGTCTCCCTCTCTCTCTGCCCCTCCCCCTCTTGTGCTCTCCCTTTCTCTCAAAATAAACATTAAAAATTTTTAATAAAAAATGTTTTCAAATACATTTCTAGAGATAAAATGTTTTCTTCATTATTCATTGTATATCTTCACACAACATTGTCACGTGTATTAGTTTTCCTGATGAAACACTGATTTTTATTTTTATCCAGAATCTTGCTTTCAGATTAGTAAGATATTTAAACGTTTCAATATATTCACTGTAGATGATACAACTAAGAGACTTATCCAAGACCACACAGCTGGTAAGAGAAAAATGCAGTAATTCTAGATCTTTACTTTTCATTTAGTTTCACCTGTGGGCCTATGCAGTGTCAGTAAACCTGTTTTGTACATTGGAAGAAGAGTTAATTTAAGATTGGCTAAGTTAGAGTATGCAATCTTCGAAGAAAGATAAAGGTAGAACCAACAGCTTTGGAATTTAAAACAGGTTAATATGCTTAGTTACATACAAAGTTATATGACCCAGGAAATTTATAAAACTCTGAATTTTCTTTGTGTCCTAATACCTACAGTAATAGTGAATTCTACCATAGCTGTAACTGTACATAAAAGGTTTTAAAATGACCTTCAATCAAATACCTACATTTCAGGCATACAGAAAGAATACATTTAGAATGTAAAAATGGGGGCACCTGGGTGTCTCAGTCAGGTAAGCATCCAACCCTTGATTTCAGCTCAGGTTGTGATCTCACAATTTGCAAGATCGAGTCCTGCCCCAGGCTTGTGCTGACAGCACAGAGCTGTGGGATCATGTCAGGGTCACCAATTGTGGGTTTGGCTTCCAGCTTTGTCCAGCAAAGCCGAGGATGGCAGAAAGGATTACTCAACACTTCACAAGAGAGGAGAGGGGGAGGCCAAGGGAAATCTCCCCGAGCTACTCTCAAGCTCCTGCATTTATTAGGCATACATATAGGGAAAACATTGCACAATATGTCAGTGGCTATATGCCAGTAAGATTGTATAGAAAGCATGCAAACAAACAAACAAGGCATTCCCACAGCTACAAAAGAACAGATGCAGAAAGCAGAACAAGACATTCCATAGATAACATGGTCTAAAGGAATTCATGAGCACAGGCAGGATCCAATCCCTGTATACGCATTAACTAGATACTGGTCTGCTGTTTTCAGCAGGGCCAGAAAGCAGTGTAATGCGTTCCCTATAATCTCCTTAACCAGGACATAGCTATTTGATTTCCCACAAGAAGGTTGCTTGGGATTCTCTCTCTCCCTCTCTCTCTGCCCCTCCCCTGCTCCTGTGTACATTCTCTCTAAAAATAAGTAAACATTTTAAAAAAAGAATGTAACACTGGATTTAAACTTTCCTTAGATCCACATAGATTTTGCATTCAACTATTTTTACATCAATAAAGGAAGGAAAAAGATCATCTACCTAATTTGATCATGATACGGTTGGGAAGGAAGATGGGCAAAGATGGGGTCCAAAGAGTTAGCTACACTGACTAGAGAGACCAGCAAAACCATGGCACAGAGTAAGCTGCAAAAGTTTTCTTGGTGATCGAGCTATGAAGAGCCTTGACCTCCTAAGGGCAGCAACAAAAAGAGCTGGATTACAGAGAGATCCAGATCAGGGAGGTCTCCAGTCAAGGCCAAATTCACACAGATAAATGCACATTGGAACATAGGGGGTAGGTGCAATAGGGGTTAGGGCTAGTGGAACTAAGAGGCAAGTCAAAAATATTTATAGATGAGTCGGTAAAAGCCAACCAAACTTGGGGGATTTTGTGTTTGTAATAGTTAATTTTATGTATCAACCTGACTTGGCTAATGGATGCCCAGATAGCTGGTAAACTTTATTTCTGGGAGTGTCAGTGATGGTGCTTTTAGAAAAGGCTAGCATTTAAACGGGTAAAGAAGTTCCCTTCTCACCAGTGTGGGCAGGCATCAGCCCACCTGTTGAGGGCCCTAAACATAATTAAAGGGTCGAAGAAGGACACATTCTCTCTCTCTCATCTTGAGCTGGAACGTCCAATGTTCTTCTTGAATGGGGACATCCTACGTTGTCCTTCCCGTGGACATTGAAGCTCCTGATTCTCCAGCCTCTGGCCTCAGTTTGAATTACACCACCAGCTTCCCTAGTTCACCAGCTCACAGTGGCATCTTGTTAAGGGCTGTGGTTAGTCTTCAGTGGGCTTCATGTGTAACACCACAGTGATTTATGATGCACTACTTAGAATATCTATAATTTTGAATTGGCTCATGATGATAGGGTTGTTATGAATACATACTTTTAAGTATATGATAATCTTTTAAAAGATGCTTTCCACTTGGGATACACATTTTTTGGTCCTGAAATCTTAACAAAATTCTGGTCTTCTTTCACTCAACCCATCAGTTTCAAATTATCTCTGTTTGAAAAGTATGAAAAGTATCTCTCATTCTCTTTCTTCTAAATGCCTCTTTGGAATTTGACTTCCTCTTTAAAATAGAAATGGTACAAATACTCTGAGACAGAATTGCTGTGGCATAGTCAACAAACACTCTATTTTCTTGATCCTCATTCAGAAAGATCTCTGGTTCTTTCCACATTTCCAACTCACACACATTCCTTATATTCCTCATGTTCAGCCTGGATATTAGAAAGAAATTCACACTGCATAGGATTCCTGGTGAGCACTAAGGACAAATTCAGCCTTCTTAAATTTCAAGATTTGTGTCCATGAAAGGAAGAATTGAAAAGAGAAAATGTAAAAGTTCCTAAGTGGGACTAGTTTTTTTAAAGATCTATTTAAAATGTACAGGGCACCTGGGTGGATCAGTCGGTTAAGCATCCGACTTTGGCTCAGGTCATGATCCCATGGTTTGTGGGTTCAAGTCCCTAATCAGGCTCTATGCTGACAGCACAGAGCCCCGAGCCTGCTTTGGATTCTGTGTTTCCCTCTCTCTCTGCCCCTCCCCCACTCATGCTCTAGCTCTCTCTCTGTCTCTTTGAAAAGTAAATACTTAAAAAAAACTAAAAAAAGATTTATTTAAAATGTTATACAGATCTTTAAAAAATCACACATATCTATGATAGCTTTTATACATATATACATATATGTAAGATTTATAGCTTATAAGCTATAAACATAAGCAAATAAGATTTCTAGTTTTCTTACCTGTAAAATGGGGATGATATTAACTTACTTCAAGGGTGATTATGAAAGGAAAAATAATTATAAAGTGTTGTTTATAAGTGCATGACATTATTATTATTGCAGATGTGCAGCTCCATTGGGTTGGTGTTTCAACAAGAGGCTACCAAATGTTAAACACAGTTGAGATGATCATAGTAACTACTCAAATCTTGAATTTGGAAAAATATAAATTCAGGGGGCCTGTGTTGTACACAGACCATGGTTTAAGGTTACTGCTTACCCAGACTTGCAGTAGAGCCATAAGAAAAGAAAAAGAGCGAGAGAGAGAAAGAGAGAGAGAGAGAGAGAAGTGTACTACTTTCTTTTAAGGCCACAATCCAAAAAGTTGTTCATATCTCTTTTACATTGGACAGAACCTAGTCACATGGCCATACCTAGGTACCTACAAGACTGTACAGTAGGGGCCTGGATGTATAGCCATGTGCTCAGGTAGGATAGATAGATGATAAAGATGATATAGATATAGATGATAGATATAGATATAGATGATATAGATATAGATAGATATGGACATGGAGGGGGAGGCAATGCCAGCCTCTGTCATTGTCCCCATTGTTTTGAAAATAAACATTGTTAAGTGTTCAGAAGAGACACAGTTCCAGTTTTTTCCACCTTGATCCTATTTCCTGACCTATCTCACCTAATCCCTGGTTAGAATTTAATAAAGAAAGACTATTTGAGTCAAATCTTAGAATAGCAATCTTGCAGCATTGGTAAACATTTCTTCTTTTTTTTTTTTTTGACTCTGCCATCTCTATAGATGCTAATGTGGTCTTAATGGATGAAAGCTTTAAAATAAAAACCAAGATTTTTTTTTTTGTAAGGAAAATACACTTTCTATTGACATAGGGCAGCTTCAATGCCTTCTATCAAATTAAGCAAATGTCTTCCACTACTGAAAGCAGCATAAAAACGTTAAAAGGACATTGAATATTCAACAAATGTCAGGCAACTTAGGTCTTAGTCTTGACTCTACAGGTGAACAGCTGACTGGCCTTTGGCAAGACCTTTGTGATATTAATGTTGTAGGCAAAGTAATGGCTCTCCAAAGATGTCTGGGTCCTAATCCCCAGAACCTGTGAATATGTTAGGTTATATGACAAAAAGGAATGAAGTCTGCAGGTGGAATAAAAGCTGCTAATGAGCCAACCTTGAGATGACAAATTATATTGTATAATTCTGGTAGACCCAATATAATTAGAAGAGTGTTGTTTTAAATCCTTAAGTTTGTGGTAATTTGTTATACCATTAATGGGAAATAGATAACATTATTTATATTACACTTAGATCAAACGTTTTACTACATGATTCAAAGCATCTCTTTGACTCTCTGAAGTAGGTATTGAAGACAACCCAGGATTAAGGAAGTAGCTTTCTCAAAGTCACCCAAAAATTGGTGAAGAAAGTACTCAAATATGTTCAAAAGTCTCCAGTATCTTACTTAAGACACAGTCTTTGTATTCAAGGACCTGAGAGTGGTTCTGATTCATTAATATTATGATATTTTGAAGAGCATAGAACAGGAGTTGACAAACTTTTCTAAAAAGAACTGCATGGGAAATATGTTAGGCTTTGCAGGCCAAGTGTTCTCTGTTCATGCTCAAATCTGCCATTGTAGCATAAAAGCAGCCACACACAAAAAGCTAACAAATAAAACTTTATTTACAAAAATAATTCTGGCAGCGAATTAGCCTATGGGTATGGTTTTTTAACTACTGCTCTAGAATATAGGAGCTTAAATACAGGGAATTCTATTAAATGGCTTTGCTTAACGGACACTATTCTCTGTGTATAGGTAAAGATTTAATAGAAGGAATAATTAAGAATGAATTGGATTTCATACTGGTACTTTTCATTTACTATTCCCTTCCTGATATGCTACTTCTCCCCCAACTCCTATATCTACACAGCTAGCTCCTTTTCTCTTTTCAGTCTTTTTTTTTTTTTTTTTTTTTTTTTTTTTTTTAACATTTTTTATTTATTTTTGGGACAGAGAGAGACAGAGCATGAACGGGGGAGGGGCAGAGAGAGAGGGAGACACAGAATCGGAAACAGGCTCCAGGCTCCGAGCCATCAGCCAAGAGCCTGACGCGGGGCTCGAACTCACGGACCGCGAGATCGTGACCTGGCTGAAGTCGGACGCTTAACCGACTGCGCCACCCAGGCGCCCCTTTTCAGTCTTTATCATATCTGATCTTCTCCATGAAATCTACCCTGATCAACCCTTTAAAATTATAACATATTTGTCATAACTGCATGATAGATCCCCTTTTCCCTATTCTACATTTCCCCTCCTAAGGTATTTATTACCTTCTAATATATAACATATTTATTCATATTATCTATGGTTAAGTGCCTGTCTTGCCATAATAAAAATGCTCTTTCGGGCAGTGGGGTGGCTCAGTTGGTTAAGCGTCCAGCTCTTGATTTCAGCTCAGGTCATGATCTCATGGGTTTCTGGAATCGAGTCCCATGTTGGAGCCTGCTTGGGATTCACTCTCTCTCCCTCTTTCTGCCCCTCCCCAGCTTGTGTGCACTCTCTCTCTCTTTCTCTCTATCAAAAATAAATAAAGCTTTAAAAATTACCTTTGCCTTGTTTTGTTTGCTGATATATCAAGTATCTTAATATAGTACTTAGTACATAGCACTCTCTCAACACATATTTGTTGACTAAATATTGTCCATGGTATCTTATTTGTTTCTTGTTAGGTCAGACTTGTAAAGCATTAATTTCTTCATACTTGAAGTGTGTATGTGACCAGAAGCCTTCACTTAACATTAAATTTCATTTTCTATCAGGATATCACACTTTCACTGCCTTATTAAATACAAACATAATTTCATTTAACCTACTGAGTCTCCTTCCATTCAAATGGATTTGGAGGTTTTCTATTGCTGTCTCTAAATTCACATTGCAATGTAATTCCAAATATGTGTTGCTTTTCTCTCCAGAGAATCTCACATCAGTGATCGCAAAGCACTTTGAAAATATTTCAGAAACAAGTGGCTATTTAAATGCAAGCTCCAATATGGTAATGAAGAAAAGGAGAGACATTGCAAGACACAAGTGAAAGATAGAGCATGCTTGTGTTTATCCTAGAGCTGTATTGGGATTCCTATAATGATTAATGATGCAATAATATAATAAGAACTCAGTGGCCATGAGGCAGTGGCATTTGCAAATAAAGAATGAGATCGGAAAGTAATCAGCAGCAACTTCGAACTTAGTTAAGGTTCCAAGTTATGCACCATTTTTTATATCATGTTAGTTCATTTCCTTTCATATTACTACCCTAAATCATTTTGCTCTAAGGAAGAAAGAACAGCTGAGTTGAGTATGAAGATTAACGGGCAGTATATCTATCTTTGTTTGCTAGGATGAGCACCTAAAGTTTAGAAAGCAGATCAGAACTTCTCGGTTTGCAAATTGGACTGGAAAAATGCCCAAGAACAGGTTTTTTACTAAACATACTCTCTAACCTGGTCATACTGGAAATGCTATGCTGGTCCTTAGTTCGCCAGAAAAGCTCTGAAGAGAACACAAATATATGACTGAAAATCACAGCAAAATGAAAGAAATTGAGTATCCACAACAGTTTAATCAAAGTTGAAAGCCTGATTATTTGAATGTGGGACATTTATTAATTGAAAGTATACTTCTCTGGACTTTTGCATCTCTCTTTCTTGACATCAATACCTTTCGGACACTCAGACTTGCATTTCTAACTGACTGTTTGACTTCTCCATCTCAGTGTCTTGCCCAAGGGCCACTGATACCATAAACACATCATGTTCAAAATCAAATTCGTCACCTCTCCCTTAAAATGGCTGCTAATAGCACCAGTCACAGAGATTTGATTCCTCCTTCTGACTTCTATTATCTAATCACTTACTAAAATCACATGGATTCTACACTCTCAGTGCCCTTCATATTTTGTTCATTCTCACCTACATTACCCATTATAATACAGGCCTTTATAACATTTCTACTTTGTCATTGTAATAGCCCTCTCACCGGTCTACCGCCTTCTTTGTCTCCAAGGCAACATCCTGCAACCAGATTAATCTTCTGAAATTCTATCTCTGACAATAACTTGCTCAAATACTTACCAACTCTTCAATATCTCCCAGATTAAGGATGACTTCTTTGTCTTTGCATTCCAGTCTTCCAAGCTATTACTGAACTCCCTTTCCAAAAGCATCTCCATGATGCTGCCAAACACAGAGACCAAAATGTAGCCCAAACCCCCTTAACTTTCCAATGTGAGTGCTTTTGCTCTCAGTACATTCCTTATATGGAATGACCTCCCTTAACTCTTCTGCCTGTGAAATTTTACCCATTAATCTCACACACAAATTCTTCATTATATTCCTATTTTCCTTAAAATGTTTTATCCTACCTCTGTTGAAAATACATAATTCTTTCTTAGTATTTTCCTATATCCTCACCTCACCCCCAGTTAGGTCAAGAAGGACTGTGCTTCATCCATACTTGTGTCCTTTTTGACATATCACACAGGGTACCACACATAGCAAGCTCTTGTTACATGCATGTGGCAATAAGTTGAAACCAGAAATATGAACAAGGATATGACTAAATATTTCTAAAGGTCAGTTAGTGGTTTCCAATCATTTTAAATTTCAGTTACTATAACTGTTTTTCCCCTATCCTGAAAATTCTGAATAATATTTTTTCATAAGGGAAGAAAAATGTACTGAAATTCAGGTAACCAAATTCAGTTCATCTTTAGGACAACGTTAAACAACAAAATCTAGCCATAAACACCTATTCAATTTGAAGTAGCAAGGGGCATATATGTTTTGGTGAGAAGCACTCCCAATTACCTTGCCCAAACCTTTGTCTTTCCAGAATCATTGTGTCCATTCGCTCAAAGTATTAACTATTCCCATATTACTAAATCTAAAAACCTGAAGACTATTTTGTGGTTGGTCCTATTGGATTATTCCTACCACTTCTCTGTTTTCTTAGCAATTGCCTAGGGAACTGACCATATTTCTGAGACACCTCTTCAGACTAAGTTACATGTATTCTGCTGAATGTTAGTTGCTCGAAGGAAAACAGAAAGATTGCATCCATGGGGAAAAAAAACTTCTTGTTTTATTATATTACAATATAAGTGTACAATTTAAAATTGTAAATCTGATTTTGCAAACCCAAAGGAAAAGTGTAATTATTAATTATCATGATACCATTTCATCACTGCATTTGCAAATATTTGTTCCAAACCTAGTGACAGGTTCTATATTAAAAATGAACACTTTTGATGAGACAGTCACTAATTAGAAAACTAATGTTATAGTGAGCTTACTCCAGACATTTGTACCATCAAAAGAGAATATAAGTTTGATCCAGTTTTTCTAAAGGAAGGAATGCCTCATTGCAGCTGCTGTGTTCCACCTATATAACCCAGATGCTGAGTATGATTCTTCCTTCTTAGTCAAATGCAGGACATTCCACTACTAGTGTTTCCCCACCATGTCCAGTAATGATACACTTGGAGTCTCCGCTAACTCTTTGCCTGAAAGTTTGCCATTTGCTTGGTTTCTTTGCCTGCACGAGCATGAACAGAAATTCTCACAATACCCCACAGACACAAAAACCACACACACTCACAACTGCTTAAGTACCATATACAAATAATTAAAAACAAATAGGGGTGCCTGGGTGGCTCAGCTAATTGAGCATACGACTCTTGAATTTGACTTAGGTCATGATCTTGCAATCACGGGATCAAGCCCCACATTGGGCCCTGCACTGAACATGGATACTGCGTGGGATTCTCGCTCTCACTCTCTCTCCCTTCCTCTGTCCCCCTCTCTCTCAGAACAAACACATACACAAACAAAGAACAGTAACAACAAAAAGAAAAGCAAATAAAAAGATACTTCCAATGCATAAAGGAAAAAGGTCCAAACCTCTTACTACTGATTTCAAAGCTCTGTATAACCTGGCTCCTTACCAGCTTCCTCTCTTGTGACTTCCCACTTTGGAAAAAATACTCTACACTTACATGCCCCTGAAGATGCTGATCCCTCTGTGTGAACTCTTATCCACTCTGATGGCATGAATTATTACCATTATGCTGGAGACATTCACATCCCTATCGGTAGTCCAGCTTTCCTTTCTAAGCTCCAGACCATGTTTTCAAATGTTTATAGCTCCTCTTCAGGTCCCATGTCTCACAGTTCTTAAAATTCAAACAGACCAAAGAGTTGCCACTTTCTCTACCATCCAAACTCACCCTTCTTTATTCTCTAATCAGTGAATGGAGCGACATTGTAGTAATTTCCCCACATCAGAATCATAGTTTCACCATTAATTTTTCCATTCCCTTTGTAACCTATAATATACTCGATTCTATGTCTATTTGAAGACCTACTAATCTCCTGAACCCATCCACTTTTGTCCATTCCCATGTGAATACTCTAAAAGGCCACTCAAAGAATCTTGGTGATAAAAGAGACTTTCACCTAGGTAAAACCTAAAAGCCTTCATGGGATATTTGTTATTGGACCTTTATTCTAAGATCAAACATGTCCCAACTCAGCCAGCTACCAATCTAAACTAGGTATCAGTTGATTAAAAACTGAGAAGCAAGCAGATGTCACCAGTCAAGTGCCAGGGCTCATATACTTTCAGCCTTGAAAACTGAGGTTCGTGAGGAACTTTCCATTTACATCATCGTAAAAACTGAAGCCGCTCCTGAGTTGCCGGTTGTGAATCATGCAGGGGAATGCGAGTAAAATTTTATAATCAATAAAATAAAATCAACAAAAATGGAAGTCATTCAAGTCAACAATGAATAAATTCGTTGAAAAAAATCTGTTAAAAATCAGAACACCACCACTGTTTTTTGTCCTAAACTTCTCTCTCAAGGGCTTTGTATTTGTAAGATACATAAGATGCTCCCACCCCTTTTTTTAAAAAATAAATACTTCCCTCCATGAACAGAGGAAAAATGATGTTTTCCATTTCTTCAATTTCGTATCATTTTGTTACCTGTTAGTTGTTCACGGGTCTCTTCCTTCAGCTTCATGATATGTGAAAGCAGGTATCTTGTCCCTTTCTTCCCTAGGCCCACTTTCCCGCACAGGGTCTGGCACGTAGTGAACAATTAAGCCTTAAAGAATAGACGTGCTGAATACATCAGGGCAGTCTTTGGTACTTTCAACTTCATTCTACCTGAGATCTTCCATTCTAAAGAAAAGTTTCTCCTGCCAGGAGTTTTCAACCTTGGCTACACAATTAAAATCATCTGACAAGCGATTTACAAAAACAAATTGGCCCCTCCCCAATTAAGTCAGGGAAAGAGTGAAGGGTCACAGAGGAGTACGTGTTAAGAATTATCGTGAAATGCTTGCTAAATTCAGATGCCTGGACATACAGTCAGAGGATCCGATTCCTTGGGGTTAGGTGGGACCTTGGAGTCTGCATTTTAAGACAAGTGCTGCCTAGGTTGTGATCTTCAGAGTTCATAGTGGAATGGCGGTGCTGGATTTAGTAGCCGGCATAATGTGTCTGAGTAAAGCTATGCCTGGATTCGACACTTTCCTGAAATGGTTAATGGAGTTTGGAGATGTCTTCACAAAAACTGTGCATTCATTAAATTGAGGGGGAAAACCCCATTCTAGAAAACAATACATTTTAATTTAAAAACGATGCCTTTCTTTTTTTAAGTTTATTTATTTTGAAAGAGTTAGAGGAAGAGTGCGTGCACAAGTGGATTGGGCAGGAGCACAGAGAGAGAGAGGAAGAGAGAAAATCCCAAACTGCAGGGCCCCATACAGGCCTTGATCTCATGAATGGTGAGAGTGTGAACTGAGCGGAAATCAAGAGTCAGACTCCTAACCAACTGAGCCACCCAGGCACCCTGAAGATAATGCCTTTAAACAAGCCTTTGTTATAAATACTATTCTGAGAACTGAAGGCTGGGTTTTGCTATACTAACTTTAATAATTAATTATTTAATGCTTTCTTGGTGATTTGCTTTATGGTAGTCTTACTCTACCAAATTCCTTGAGGTTATGAATAGTTAGAAGCATGGACTATGGATTTAGACCTGGGTTTTAGTCCCTGCTGTATTTCTTTCTAAATCAGTTAACCATATGCCAACACAATCTGCTCTTCGATAAAGTGGCTGCCAATAACACTTAACCTGTGGGCTAATTTGACATCATTTATGTAAAAAGCTTAGCACTGTATACAACAAGCATTCTATATATGTTTTTCTTTTTTTATTATATTTTGTTTATAATATCACTTATTTATATTACTTTGTATATAATGCTACTTCTTTATAATATTTTGTATACCAGCTTTTACCAGACACAAGCCTGGGGATTTTATAGCTATTTACTAAATATTTATTAATTGCACCACAGTAAAAAGAACCAACATTTTTAAAATGTCTACTAAACATAAAGCCCCATGCTAATGCTTTATATCCATTATTATATTTATATGTCACAACAAATTCATAGGGAAGTTGGCAGATAGAAAACCAACTTCAGAGAGTTGGGTAACTTGACCGGGGTCAGAATTTCAATAACAGGCAGAGTTGAAATTTGAACCTACAGTTGACTTCAATGTTAATGTTCTTTCCATTGTATTACACAGTACCACACTCTGGAGGAGCCCATGCCAGGGTCCCAAGGATCTAGAAGGCCTGTTCTGGTCTATTGGTTCTCTCTTGGAGAACTCCCATGGAGTGAAGAAACCACAGGGTCAAAAGAACATGCCCATCAAAGCCTACACCCACATTTTAATCCATACTTCAGTTACCGAGAGCCTAGATTTCTCTACCTAAACATCCCTGGGCCAACTTAAGGTAGACTATGGCACATCTCATGTCCTGAGGGATGGTGAAGGGGCAGTGTGGTGGGCTTGGGGGGTTTATTGTCTCCCTGGTCCCTAGAAGTGTTGATAGTACAAGGAGGCGGAGAAGAGAGGGCTATAGGGCTTTACCATGACTCTCCCTGAGCCACCACATTCTGAGAGGCCGAGAAAGTTAAATTCATACCAGCTAGAATAAAGGCACATTTGTCAATGTAGGAGAATAGTATATATTTTATTTGCCTATTTACTAATTTATAACTTTTAAATATTTAGATGCATGGTATGTGGCTTCCATTTGTAAGCTTACCTAGAATCCCATGGTTATTGTGTTGGGGTCATCACCTGTAAATAAATATATATTGCTTGTTTGATTTAGGGGAGAGAATCATTAACTGATATGTCTCAGAAGCAAGAGCATAAGTACAGTTTATATATATTTAGCAATTATGGTTACCTTACCTACTTCAAAAAAGGATTTGCAGTGATTTATATTAAAAGACCAAAGGAAACCAAAGTAGAAAATTTTCCAAGCACAAAAACAAAGAGGGAAATGTGAAAAAAAAAATGGCTGATAGGTTTTATAAATAGCAGTAAAGGGCATATAGCATTAATAGACTCTCTTCTATTTATATTGACAATCTTGAAAGTGCTTAACTTTAAGTCACACAGCTCTTGCAGTCCAGAGAACCGTATTAACAGGAAATCTTTCCAAACGATGAACACCACACAGTGTGAAGCCAGGGAGCCTCTTCTGTGGTTTCATTAGCATAATTGGATATGCAGTTCTGCCCACCTGAAATTTTTCAAGAGCAGAAGAAGGGCCAGAAAAAGACAAATGCTCCCAGGTAAACTCCATGCTTAAGAAGCTTTTCTACTTTTTAAAATCATCTTTCATGCGACATCCACATGAGGAAGTGCACAGTGCCAGAACCTCAACCATGAAGTGGGGGACCACTGTCTCTAGAGGCAACTGAAAAATAATTTCCCATCGTTACATACACTCTGTTTCTAAGATGTTCTTGGAACACTTTGCACTTTAAAAATGTGGTCTTCGGTCTCAAATTACTTATCCTACGTTAGTAAAACTTAAAATCTCTGGTTTTGCAAACTGATGGCAAATATTTCCTTTGGTGAAGATTAATCCATGGGGAGTTGAGGAGGAAAGAGTATGTTGATACGTTTATTTAATAATCCATTAAATAGTCATTAAGTGAGTGTGTACTATATGCCAGGCAGAGAGTTAGGTGCTGAGTAGATAATAGTGTTGATATCAAATTTAGTCCACCATTGTTGGAGCTTATAGTATTGTGTTGGCTTGACAAACTTTTTCTTCAAACAACTAGATAGAAAATATTTTAGGCTTTGTAGGTCAACGGCTATTATGTCAGCACTTAGACATCCAGAGGGAAAATATATTTCCATAAATTTTATATCAACATGAGTCATGCAAAAACAGGGTAGGGGAATGGATTTGTCCCACAGCTGGCCCACAGTTTGATGGCTCGTGCTATAGTGTGTGAATAATCATTTTTCACCATCACCTCTAGATACAGTGTGAAATATCAGAAGCTTAGCTTCGATTTCATTTTACCTGGATGTTTTCATCCATTCACTTATTCATTCATTCATTCATTCATTCAATATTTCATCATCACCTGCATTGTGCCAGGCCCATATAAAACTCAAATTTTAGTGCATCATTCCACTCCATTTCTTTTTAATAAAACTATTCAATTAATAATGATACTTATTATATGAGAAATTGTCTTTCCTTAATTAATCCATATACCATAACACTGAGGGAATATGAGCCCCAATTAGGAGATGAGAAAATTTAGAGTCCTGCGATGAATGAGAAGTTATTAGAGATATTCTGACTGACCCAAAGACATACTCTTACATCCAGCCCTCTGTGGGCTTTCTTAGTCTTTTTAGTAGAAAGCAGGAATGGGATGGAAGGTCATGTGTTTTATTCATCCAACCATTCATTTATCTGTCCATCCACTCATCCATGTGTACTGAGAACCTATTCTACAGATAGCATTAAGGATAAAATATATACCAGCCAAATGAAATAGAGTATCTAGTGCTTTAACTATGGGTGTGTCTTTTTTTCCTAAAAGGTAAAGTATAAGCTTTTCTCAGGAAAGGGTTTAAGAAAAAAGTCATTGTTCGGGGTACCTGGGTAGCACAGGTGGTTAAGTATCCAACTTCAGCTCAGGTCATGATCTCAAGTTTTGTGAATTCCAGCCTCGTATTGGGCTCTCTGCTTTCAGCATGGAGCCCACTTTGGATCATCTGTCCCCCTCTCTGTGCCTCTCCCCCACTTGCACTCTTTGTTTCTCAACAATAAACAAAACATTAAAAAAAAAAGGAAAAAGTCATTGCTTTCTCACTGGTCTGCTTCACTCATACACTCATGACCTCTCCCCAGTAAACAAAACAACTGAAAAATAATCACTGTGTCGTTCCATCAGCACCACTACTTGCTTTTGACTTGAATATCCTTCTATACAGAATTATTTTAAAATACCCATTCATATCTAGCTTAAATCAAGATATTCCCAGAAATAAAGCTCTGGTCCCACTTGGCTGCTGCAGGGGTCTTGCTGTCAAATGTCCTAGCTTAGTACACTGGAAACTATCTCTTGAACAGATTGGAGAAAAATGACTTGGGAGCTTTCTCTTTTCTAAAATTCATAAGTTAGTATAATAGCTGATTGGTGACAAAAGCCATACCTTATTTGCAATTGTCTATGTTCCAGACCCCATCCTAACATTTTATATATATACATTTCCTCACAAAAGCCTCACAACTATTTTGTGATGTAATTAGGCTATTATTCTCATCTTGCAGATAAATGAACTGGGCCTTCAGACCTTAAATTGTTTCCTTTCTAGTGAGTGTTGGAGGAAAGATACAAAGAGGCATTCTACATCCAGGGGGCTAACTTTTAAGGATTTCACTATAGACTTGTTTAGTTAGCTGCTGGTACAGGAAATATTCCTTCCCTGGAAGGAAACAAATCATTGTATGATATGATATACAATGTTTTATATATCATGATAGTAGCTTAAGCAAACTAACCATGTGCAAGATAAACACCAAACTGTTAATGTTGGTTACCTGGGACTCATAGGTACTAAGTGTCATCTTTAATATCCTTGTATTGGATTGGACCTTCTATTACAACAGTATTAATTTTGTAACTAAAAAAATGAGACAAAGAAAAAAAGGAGAAAAAGAGAAAAAGGAAAAGAGAAGAAAAGAAAAAAAAGGAAGGAAAGAAAAAAGAAGGAAATAAGGAATCATAATTACAGTATTAAACCTGTAAGAAATTTCAACATTGGTAGTGAAATAAATATTTGGTATAAAACACAATATTTCAAAAAGAGCTATAGATTGAATTTTTTTAACGAGAGAGGACAATAAAAAAGATCAGTGTTAGAATTCATTGAATTACAGTGAAAGAATAAAACTATTTTGGGTGTTCTTTCTTTTCTGTTAGCTCATCACCACATGACATTCTTTTCACCATGGATTTCACTAGAAACATCTGAGACTTGAATCACAAGATCATACCATATTGCTACAGCTGAAGGTTAAGCTTTTCTTTCTGCCATCCTCTGCTTATCTTCCTCTGCCCCAGGAGAGATATATGATAGGGAAACCCTTGACTAGTTATCTAAGAAATTCAACTTCCTGTCTTCTGTGAAGCTTGTATCTTTCTTATCCCAGAAAAGGCATGACTCCCTCATTCTCAAAGACAGTCCATTGATGGGGATTATAACTTTCTTTATTCCTCCATCCCAGGTCCTGTCTATATTCACAATCTGAAATGTACTACTTTTAGCCTCAAGGATTACGTTAAGCATTTAAACTCATTATTGTAATAGATAAAAGCACGTAGTTGACAACTACTGTTTTGCACAAGTAGTCAGTTTATATTCATATATACTTACATCCATTAAGCCATCACAAGTATTGGTTGAGTATGAAATTGCATGGCAAATGGCATCCCATATACATGTATGATAATATTATTAATCTGGAAGATAAATTCTAGTTACCTGCTTACATGCAGTGTAGCAACTAAGTTTCCATGCATTGCTTTGCTATTTCAAGTCCATTCCAACTCCAGCAGAAACTTTATGCTTTGCTTCTACTGACAGTCTATTGGGTTTGTCATTCCATAGAATCTGCCTGCAGTTATTAAAACATTTAGATCAGCAGTTTTTAACTTTAGTCTATATTATAACCACAATGGGATCTCTAAAACAGTACAGATGCTTTGGCTACCCTAGACCAGCTCAATCAGAATCTCTAAAGTATGCATGGATCTTGAATACACTATTATGTAAAAACTTCCAAGGGCTTTCTAATGTAGAGTCAGGATTGAGAGAGCCTGAGTGAGACATTTAAGAAAGCAGAGGCTATGGATAGAATCTTTATGGGAAAATTATCTGAAAAGGAGCTTTTCTTATCTTGGATTACTAGGCAAAGAAAAATCTCCTTATTGCTCATTATTCCAAATGGAGATCTGGAACTTGTTCAAAAGCACTTGGAAGATAGATGTGAAGTCAGACTCCTCAAAATATTAGATATTCGTTTTAGTGAATTGTGGGCACATTTCAACTGCCCTGCCAACTTTCAAATCCTCTGCAATTATTATCCAAAATGTACTTGAAACCAGCTTAATTTATTCTTTTATCTTCTCTTTGATGTAACTATAGATGGAAGTAGAACGCAATGTAATTGTGTTATTTCAGACAATAAAACAAATCATCTACCACAGAGAAGTAATCAAGCCATTTAAATTTGTCATGGTTGCCTGAACACCTGTCTTTTTTATTTTTAGGCCTGACTATATTTCCCTGATAATTCTAGTTGAAAAAGAATCATCCACACAGGGAAATAAATATTTCTTCAGGAAAACAGCATTTAACTGAAGATTCTATCCAACGTATAAGCTAAGCATAAACGACTGTGAAAGTTTCTAGGGAACACTCACATTTAAGACATGGCCTTTATTCCTTTCCTTACAGAAATAAAGCTTTTTTGATGAAAATCCATTGGCTGGTTTTCTTTTGATAATGACATTCTTGTTGATTTGCTCTGATGCAATTAAAAATACTGAAGGGGGTAATAAATTCTGCAACCAATGAAATACGAGAGGAATCTCAAAGACAAGATTTTAAGGCATGGGGGCATGTCCAGTGCAAACTTTCACTTATTCATAGATAGCATGCTGTTTCAACCTACTGTGCTAATGAGCATTGTAGAAATGGGACGGTGGAAGGAAGTTTCTTTTGAAGAGTATAGATGTGGGACTTCAGAGCCAAACTATTATAAATCATTTAATACTACATAAGTGATTGCTCATAGTTGCAGGAACTAATTTCCTTCTTCTACAGCAAGGGTTGGCAAACTCTCTGTAAAGAGTGAAATAGTAAATATATTAGGCCTTTCAAGACATATAGTCCTAATTGAAACTATTCTGCTATTGTATGAAAGCAAACTATGACAATGAATAGCTGTATTCCAATAAGGTTCTGTTTACTAGTAGTGGTCGTTGACGGGTAGGTAATAGTTTGCGGACCCTAATTCAAACAAACTTTGTTAAAAGTGAAGTTTTGCTT
This sequence comes from Neofelis nebulosa, assembly GCF_028018385.1. Taxonomy (NCBI): domain Eukaryota; kingdom Metazoa; phylum Chordata; class Mammalia; order Carnivora; family Felidae; genus Neofelis; species Neofelis nebulosa. The sequence goes on from NC_080791.1 coordinate 93,168,993, forward strand.
TTTAGTACCACATAACTGATCTGCAGATTGACTCTATATAGTTGCAAGATTTCTGATTTATCCGTTACTTTCTGGTCAGTTGATTTGAAATTTTAAAGGCTTTCTGCTAGTGTATTTAAAATTTTTTTTTTTTTTTTTTACGATTTACTTATTTTTGAGAGACAGAGACAGAGCATGAGTGGGGTGGGGGTGGGCAACAGAGATAGAAGGAGACACAGAATCTGAAGCAGGCTTCAGGCTCCAAACTGTCAGCACAGAGCCCGACGTGGGGCTCAAACTCACAAAATGTGAGATCATGACCTTAGCTAAAGTCCAACGTTTAACTGATTGAGCCACCCAGGCGTACCTCTGCTAGCATATTTTAGAGAAATCATAAGGATGGAATAATTGTAAAGGGAAACCTGAGAGAAAAGAGACCACACTGAAAATCTATGGTCTTTAAGGTCCGTTTTAACCCCTAAAAAGAGTTTTTAGAGTTTAGCTGAGTAAAGACTAAGGAGAATGTTGGGCAGAAATACCTATAAACTGTGGATAAGAGTATGGAGCTATAAAACAAATGTAGCTGAGTTTTGTAAAAGTTTTCTTCTGAATTCACTGACATAATTCTATGGTATTTGGTAACTGGTGTATGCATTTTACTTTAGAATTTATTGCATCTTTATGTGTGACACCTGTGTGTTTTAGTATCATGTGATCAAGTTTTTTGCTTTTCAAGATCCCCATATTTTAGAGGAAAACAAAGTGAACTAAAAATTCTAAAACTGCATCATATTAAATATTTTCTAAAAACCTTCAGACTGAAAACACACTGCTCGGAAGAAATATGATTGAGGCCAGGAGGTGAAGTCCCAGGAGCTCATATTAGCTCAGTTCTGTTTAGCAAGATAGTCATTAGAAATATCAGGACAAGAGAAGGACTGACCATCAACTTTGCAAAATTATAAACCATGCTCTTCACATTTATTCCTTATTACATCCCTAATGGATTTCTTCATGGCTACATTTTCAAGGTCTTGGTTTTAGGTAACTGAAAGAGTTCTATAACTCTGTAACACATTTCCAAAACACAGAAATAGTTTAGGACCAGAGAGATTTTTGTGTGTGATTAACCTTTGTAGGTCATATTCCCTTTTATGGACCTATGAGAGGCTGAGTGAAATTAAATATACATTTACTAACCACTTTCTTCAGTTCTTTCTCTGAGGGACTTATTTATCAAACAGGATTTAACAAAGTAGTCTCTTGATAAGTCACAAGTATAGTGGGAGAGTTCCTATTCCTTAAAAATAGGCATTAGGAGAAGAGGAATCAAGACGATGTGCAATTCTGGTTCTAATTTTCTCTAGGATGAAATCTTCAAATTCATTCCTTACTTTTCCAAAATTACATAGTGATTTTTCTTTTCTTTTTTTTTTTAATGTTTATTTATTTTTGAGAGAGACAGGGGTGGGGGGTGGACAGAGCATGAACAGGGGAGGGGAAGAGAGACAGGGATACATAGAATCTGAAGCAGGCTCCAGGCTCTGAGCTGTCAGCATAGACCCTGATGTGGGGCTCCAACTCACGAACCGTGAGATCACGACCTGAGCTGAAATGAGATGCTTAACCAACTGAGCCACCCAGATGCCTTATAGTGCTTTTTCTTAAATATAGGGGGGAAGGCAATTAGAAAACTTGTGGAATGTAGAATCAATTTCATGAACCTAAGAGTGATCTGAGCTGAGAACTCAGTGACTATATTAGCTATAATAATTTTATTAAGATTATATTTAATAATTACTATCAATGATGTAGATACACAAATTACGTACCGGGAAAGACCTGTTTTTCTCAGAATGAAAAGGAAAATTAAGAAAAGTATATTGAAAAATAATGTGGCTTTGAATTTGATGCCACATATATTCAATATTTTCAATGTCAGAAGCAAGTGCACAAATTAATAAAGAAGAAAAAGTACCTTCTATGTCCCTCTCCTGTTCTGAAGTTTTAAGGTAGGACACTACTGGAAGAGATAAACTATCCTACAAATTCACTAAAAACTGATGAAATTTGTGCCTGGGAATAGCAAAAGAAAGGAGAATATAAGTATGGTAAAGAAGCACATGAATGTATACCCACACATACATACACACACATATGCCCACTCACCCAAATACTAGAGTCATACAGTTAAAAAAAAAGTCAAAAAATTTTAATGGAAATTTGGAAAATAAAAAAAGCTAAAAAGATTGTAATTAGTGGCTGGGTGGCAACTAAGGCAAAAAAATTTGAAATGGAAAACTTGAATAGTTGCAATTAGAACAGATATGATTATTTGATGATAGTCTACTTCTTTCCTTTAGGATGTGATATGCCTATTCCAAAATTTATGACTGAAGCTCAATGACCAATGGGTAAATCTAATAGGGTATGATGTGATTAAAAAAAAAAAAGTATGGCTAAATCACACGGTGTTTGTGCCCAATGTTTAAAGGAAGCATATAAAACAAATATTCTAAAATGTAGGACATTTTCCATAAGTATGAAAAAGTTGAACTATTTCCAGGTATAAGATAAATAAAGCACGGTAAAATCACCTGTTTTGCCAACATGTTTTGGTCATTTTTTAGGGACCAAAAAAACTAAATAAATAAAAAGATAAAGAGTAAAGTCAAAACTCAATTCATACATTTGATTCACTGGGTACAGACAGAGTTGAGATGCTTAAGGCATTTTAATTAATCCATTAAATTTTAATCAGTCAATTACTTAAAATAATCAAACAAATTGAAGATGATCAACTTCAGAGAGGGACTGTATCTAAATACTACACTACAATTTCCATTTTATGACATGCTAAGAACCCATGGAATAAAATAATGATGGACTTCCATGGATGATGTGCTAGTAAGAATCCAATAGAGGAAGTGAAAAAGAAAGTAATGGAGATTCTAAACCACTGATGTAGGCTTTGTGAAATTTAATAAAGGGAAACCTTACTAAAATAGAGTTGGGAGGCCAGAAGGGCTCTCACTCCCTACCACTTCTTCATTCTTACACTTTATTCTTACACTTTATTACCCCAGCAGGAGGAAAAAAATACTTTCTCCTTACCCTCAATAGCCCAGCCAATGAGAATCTATCATAACCTCAGCCAGTGAAAAGCCACTACACTTTGAACACCCAGTTTACTCCAATGGGCTGTTTACAACAGTCCCACCTCACTTCCCCTTTTCCTCTATAAAAGAGGGTTCTTGCCTTGGTTCTCTGGACTTGCCAACGGTTTTTCCATAGCTTGCATGTCACAAATTGCAATTCTCTAGCATTCCAAAATAAAATTATTCCTGCTGGTAAAATATCTCATAGTTTTATTTTCAACGTTAACAATTTACAAATTGAGAAATTATATATACACACACACACACACATACACATATAGATATATATAGATATAGATATATATATATATATAAAACTATATGTGTGTGTGTATATATATATATATATATTTTTTTTTTAAACACCCTGTGTCTGGGGAGCACCTCTCTACTTGCTAAAAAGTATGCTGCCCAAGTCATGAATAGCTTAATGAAACCAATTCCATCTTTTAAATGTTTTTTTTAAATAAAAATAAACACATTGTGTCTAGTGAAAACCTCTTATTTTTCCCCCCTCTCTACTGTGTCCCCAATTTCTAATAATTACCATCTTGATTCAGGTGAGGTTACCTGCTCATGGCTTTTAAGTTCTTCATTACTTAGTGGTTAATATGGAAATATTTTACTCTGACCTGCCCTCCAATCATGGAAAACCCAGTTATCATGGCTCAGCAAGAAGGTTCTGGGCTTCTTAAATGCTTTTTGAAATGCTAATTATTAATACAACAGTAAATTTATTTCTGATAAATGTATCATGCTATATCTTGCTATACCAGCATGAGCAGATCACTTGTAAATAATGTGTTCTGTAAAAATAAATTAGAAATCTTTGTCATTTACTTACCAATTTAATATAATTTCCCTTGGAAGAAGTACCAAAACTTTTTAGTACTTTCAGATGGTTGGATTAGTAATACATGTGATGCAGCTACACATTTAATGAGAAGCCTTTGAGAAGGAAGAGATGTATTCCATCACTTCCTGTCTATTTTTTGTGTCCACAGTAAGATAGTTACCTGTAATCCGGTCTTTAGAAGTTTCCTTTATTCCATATTGCAACTTTACTACTTTCCTTTGAATTATCTTTTATTCTATTTACAAGTTGAAAACCTTCATTACTTCCATTCATCATCGTTCTCATCTGACAGCATTGGAAAATGGCAACTGTACCCTTTTGCTCTAAGCTATTATGACATTAATTAATAAGTTATTTAATAGATGATAACTTATTTTCACTCCCATAATGGACTTTGAAATATTTTGGATTTCATGTTTTATTGTTCTTCCATTAAATGCAAATTTTATTACTTGGTTGAACATCAAGAGATGAAAGAACTTCCTAAAATCGACTAATTAGCCATTCAAGAAATGTATCAAAAGTATTTGTTTCTTGTTCTTTCAACTATTGTAAATTATAAACCAGTCTGGATATGGGAAATGCTGAGTCCATGATTCCTCAGGAAATTCTCTGTATTCTCAGGTAATAATAGGCTACTCATGTGATATAGATCAGAAAACACAAAATTTATATTTAAAAACAAATCTACAGCATTTTCCTGTCATTTTCTCAGGCCTGACTAGATTGGGATTTATAATTTTAGTGATGTGCCATTTCATTCTCATAAATTAATCCTTGTGATATGAACATTGCCCATATGTACTTTTCTTTTCTATGGCTATCCTCTTGTCTATAGAATAAAGTCTGAATTCCTCAGACTAGCAACTTCCTTGCCCTCTGTCTTCTCCTTCTTAACATCAACCAGCACTAATCTCTCTACTTCCAATTTTCTTTTAATGCCTTCAAAAGAATCTATCTCATTGTCTCCATTTCTGCCCCCTTCCATTAATTTCCTCACTTCACTATAATATGTCCTCCTTTTCTTTTCTCGCTGCTCCTCCACATATACATATTATACATATTACATTTCTAAATGTATATTTAGAAATCATTTCTAAAATCATTTCTAAACTGTTTTCACTAAAGCTATCACTAATTTCCCAACTGCCAAATTCAGTGAATGTTCTAAAGTTTCTTAGATTATTGGATTTATGCCCTTCACAAAATTCTATTTGTCTGCCTATCATAAATCTCTTGGTTCTTCTCTTAAAATATTTTTCCTATCTTCTCATTCATCTGATTCTTTAAGCCTCAGGAACTTAACCCAGACCAGTTCCTCTATTTCAAAGTCCCTTTGCCTCCACTCTTTTTTTGTCTTAAAACAATTCATTCTTCTTGTCTCCCTTTAAAGGCCACTGCTTTAAAGAGTGGCCTTTTAGAGAGACCTCCCAGATTTAAAGAGACCTCCCAGATTAAAGAGACCCAGATTAAAGAGACCTCCCAGATTACAACAAATCCCTTTGTTTTACATTCTCAATGATGTGATCCTGTAATTTTACTTTATAGTACTTATCACAGCTGCAATTAAATAATTATCTTTGCCATTTGTCTTTCTGTGTTAGCCTGGGACTCATCTTTAAAAGGATAACACCAAATTCTAGCAATAGGGCATGTAGCAAATGCTAAATGAATATTTTTAATGGATTTTCAATAAATGATTTTCTCTTCCTTTCCATATCTATCAAATATTGCTTCTCATGTTTCTCTTTTACCCACTGGATTTCCTGTATTGCATATTAGGTAGTCACATCCACTTTCTCAGCTTTCTTTACAAATTTTCTATTAATGATGGCAAGATTCATATTGCTAGTCCAGGAAAGTTTCCTGCTGAACAACTCTACCTGGATTTGTCATAGGTATTGTAGAACCAAACTAAAATGGAGTCATGTATGTCAGGGACAAAATGGAGATGGTCAACACAGATGCATAAAAGAAACTTGACCTAACCTTACAGGAATTTACAGCTCTTCTCAGAAATCAGCAAAGAACTCCAATCACCAAATGCCAAGCCTGTTTATATTGTCTCCAGATTTCCTTGTTTCCTTGATTTCAGCTACCCTGGTCCAAATCTGGAAGAAAACCAGTAGACAACCTAGCAGCTAAAAAAGCCAAATAATTTCTGCATTTATCCCATAAACATCCCTTAGTCGGTGAGCATCTCGGAAGTCCTTGCTCCCGTAGCCTCATTTCTCTGCTTGCAGGTGGAAAGCCTTGCAATAAATTCTCTTTCTGCTTTGTTTTCTTCCTTGTGCAGAGTTTAGTACTGGGCAGTATTCAAACTCCATATAGCTAGAACTTAGTGAAGATGTAACCTTTTTCCCCAGCACCCATCTAGAAGAGCATATTCTACTTCAGCTGCCAACTATAAACATTATCATCTACCTCCCACTCACCTCCATATTTCTACTAACACATGGAACAAATCCTGACTTCCTATCCTCTCCTCAACACCTAATGAGACACCAAGTCCGGCTAAGCTTGATTTTTTGTAAATTGGATCCTTTAACATATCCTATGATTTCCACCAACCGTCTCTTCATTGGAGTAGTAAAACACCTTTAAAATGGGTTTCTCTTTGCCCCAGTCTTGTTAGCCTTAATTTTTTCTTCTTCTGCCATACAAGTGACCTATCCAAAGCTCAAATCTGAAGATACCACTCAATTACTTAGAAAATATTCATACCTCATCACCATCTATAGGCTAAATTCAGTAGGGTCATCATGCTCGAAAGGTCTTTAATCATTGTCTTGGCTTTGTCTTTAGTAATCCCCAAATTGCATGTTTTGCTCTAGCAACATTAAACCACTTACAGTTCTATCATACATGATGTGGCTTGTTCTTTGACCTTGATGTACATTGTGCTGGAAAAGCTAATGTATCCCCTCCTCCCACCTGCTAACTCCTATTCATCCATTAGGGCTCAGCGCGGGCATCACTTCAAATGAGAAGTGAACGTGATTTCCCCTTCTTCAACCACACATCCTAGGTCTGTTGCCTTTAGCTCTGCTTACATAACAGGCACTGCCTCTTCTATTCAATATGTCATATTTTATTTGAAATACTGTTATACATGGGGCGCCTGGGTGGCGCAGTCGGTTAAGCGTCCGACTTCAGCCAGGTCACGATCTCGCGGTCCGTGAGTTCGAGCCCCGCGTCGGGCTCTGGGCTGATGGCTCGGAGCCTGGAGCCTGTTTCCGATTCTGTGTCTCCCTCTCTCTCTGCCCCTCCCCCGTTCATGCTCTGTCTGTCTCTGTCCCAAAAATAAAAAAAATAAAAAATGTTGAAATACTGTTATACAGTATATATATATATATATATATATATCCGTATATATATATATATCCATATATATATCCATATATATATGTATGCATATATATGTATATATATACATATATATATACCTGGAGTCCGATTCTCAAGTCTGGCACTTATACCTTTATGTGGAGAGACAACTTTCCCACTGTACTTTAATCCTGGTTCATAAAACCAATTAATTCTTTCATGTATTCATCCATTTTTATCATATCTTCTCTTTGGTTGCATTCATTACTTATCAAGGGTAATGCTTTTACTTAGTATGAACAGTAACTACAAAAACTTAAGCACAGAGGTTTAAATTTGTCAGGAGCACTTGGTTGGAATAATTAACTTTTTTATTTAGAAGTGTTCATTTGAATCCTCAATTTGCAAAAGTTAAGCCTCTTTCTTTGGGGGTATAACTTATGTTTTAGGGTATTCTGTCTCTTTTAGCTTCTTTGCAAGTAAAAAATAAATAAAGCCTATAAAAGATACTGCCTAGTGTTTACCTCTTGTAGTTTAGAAAACTTTAAACAGTGTGTTATATTCTAGGAAAGATAAGTTGGATGATTTTATTGACTTCCTGAAAACAGTTTACTTAAAGAGATGTTGAGCTATCGAGGTTGGTAAAGAGGACTTTTTATATGGGAAGGAACTGGAATATGACCCTTTAGTTACTGTTTTATTCATGAATATATCCATCAATGACATTTGACTAGAATATAAAAGTGAATAATGAAACACTAAAAATAAAAATACCTAAAACTGATTAATGATGATAATAGTATTGATTAATTCACTTCACCTTTGAATTCTAGCTGACCCATGTTTCCCACTTGAAGTTCCTCTGTGAAATTCAACATAGCAATATTTCAAAAGCTGCCACAGTAGCCAATCAAGTGCTTCAAAGATATTGGCCTACCATTTTTATTAATACATTTCAAGGAACAAATAAGACTAATTACCAAAACGTGTCTCCAAGAAAAGGCTGTTTTCCAGGAGGACATCACCTAGTAGAATACAAGACATGATATATTCTGAGGAGAGTGTTCATGGTTTTCTATTCTGAATAATAAAAGTATTTGCTAAATTAAGGCCTGTGATAGCCCCCTAAAAACGCCAATTCTCTTTCATACTTGGTTTTCTTTCCAACTTTTGTGTGGTGGAAAGAGTTTATTCTCAGTTTCTTCCTCCCTGAAAGGAAGAAAGCAGTACCTACCTTACACAGTTGTGTATGTCCTGGAGATGAGGAGTTCAGGGGTCCTGTAAATGGCAGCTATGGTAATATGATTGTTGACATGTTCAGACTATAACTGCTCTTTGAGGACAAGCTCTGTTTTCTGCACTTCTGTTGCACTCTACAGAATGCTGTCTAGAAATTATTCTAGGGAATTTGATATTGCCAGCATTTGTTTATGTGATGACCTTGCTCAACTTAGAAATAAGGTGTTTTGACCACTTCCTACTTGTGACCAACGTAATCTGGCATTCCCATTAGCAATGAGATTAGCACATTAATTTCAATCATGGAATCAAGGTGACAATTACCAGAAAGTAAGGTCTGGAGGAGGGTGACCAACCATCCTGGTTTGCCCCAAATCAAGTGGTTTCAGGAATACAGGACATTTATTGCCAAAACCAGGAAAGTCTGGGAAATCCAAGATCAATTGGTCACCCTCTCATATAAGCCATGGCTTTGTTTTGTTCACTGTTGTACATCCTGAGTCTTGAACAGTGCCTGGACTTTAGGTTGTTGAATTCATAATCTGTATGCAAATTAATACATTCTAACATAAAAATAATCTAACCATGTTTTCTACTTCTACCATTTACTTACTTTCTCTTCCCCAGGGTTTTGTTTTATTCCTTTCTCTTTATGGCTTCAAAAATATTAATGGTTTTACATACAGATAAACACACTATTCAGGGAAATTTTGACACATTAATTAAAATATACTCACATGCCATTCTTTCAAGGCTCAACAAATAAGAAAACAGGTGAAAGCACTTTCTAAGCTGTAAAGCACACAGTTTTTATTTTGAATTACTTTAGGATTATTTAATGGTATCCCACTAATTTTCACAAGCCCAGTTTATTTCTGACATTAATTTAATTGTAGATTTTTACTGCTTAACATCAGTGCTTACTCTCTTTACTAAAATGGTTTTTAAATAACTATTACAAATCACTCTCAGGATTTGTTATAAATTGAGTTTTATAAGAGTTTAATGATAATGTCAACAAATTGAAATCATGTTGGCCAATTAATGAGATTTTTATCTCATTAGCATATACTTTCTGATGAATAATCAATACCTATTGGTATTTGTCTTTGATAGGAAGTATGGTAATACATTTGTGTTTATAAAATTATAGATGAGAGAGATAGATTATATATGGAAAGTTATATATATTCTGCAGCTTTTAAATATTTTCAACATTATGAAATTCCTGGTTTCTTCACTTTTCTTGGAGGTAGAGGTTATATTAATCATAATAAAAATATCAAATCTCTTAAGTGGAGTTCAAAAGTAGAAATAAAAAAAGGTACTCCTACAAAGCCTAGGCAATAATCCTACAAAGCCTAGGCAATAATTTATTCACCTATATACATTGTCCCCAATATTATTAGGGTTGAACTCGAGATTGTGTAACTAAATGCTGTGTGTGACAGGTTCTGATTTTATAGTACTTCTGGAGAATCTGAAAACATGCGGAGATAAAATATATGTCCACATGGGGTGAGTATATGTGTTGAAAAACAAAAATGTGGGGCACCTGGGAGCTCAGTCAGCTGAGGGTCAGACTTCAGCTTAGATCATGAGCTTATAGTTTGTGGGTTCGAGCCCTGCATCAGGCTTTGCGCTGACAGCATGGGGCCTGCTTGGGATTCTCTGTCTCCCTTTTCCTCTGCCCCTCTCCTCCTTGTGCTTTCTCTCTCTCTCTCTCTTTCTCTTTCTCAAAAATAAATAAACATTAACATAAAGAAAAACAAAAATGCAGTTGAGCACCTAAAAGCTGGCATTAATTTTCTAAGAGTGACTTGTTTGCAAGACTCAAAAAAATTTCAGGTGAGAATACAAAACATGACATTGTTAATGTCAGGCTTAACTAAAGTTCATCTGTAACAGCCCGTTTATGCCGAGAAATATCTTTACAATTGTATTAGTCTGCTTGAGGGATGCTGGAGAGAGAAACTTTATTACTTCTTTCATTTTGTAAAACTTTATTTTTTTAAATTTCTTTAATGTTTATTTACTTTGAGAGAGAGACAGAGAGCAAGCAGGGGAAAGACAGAGGGAGACATAGAATCCGAAGCAGGCTCCAGTCTCCAAGCTGTCAGCACAGAGCCGGACACAGGGCTCGAACCCACGAGCCGTGAGATCATGACCTGAGCTGAAGTCAGATGCTTAACTGACTGAGCCACCTAGGCGCCCCTATAAACCTTTACTATTTTGAAAACAAAATAGAACTAGCCATAGGACTGGGAACTGTGAGACATTTTACACATTTTGTTAAGGTTTTCTTCATCATGATTCCATCACTAAAGAAACTTATGATCTCCCTAGTATTAAAAATTATTTGATTTAAAATTTTATAGTAGCTTTCATAAAAAAGTACATACCATAAAATATATCATAATTACTCTTGTGTCTGAGTTGGGTTTAGGTGTCACTTATTTCTCTTAGAGAACTATACATGTTACAAAACTAACGACTGTGCTTAAATAGAAATTAAGTTCCACTATATTTTTACCTCTTTAAGGTGGAACTAAGGGCTGAGGAGTAAGGAGATTTACTAATTGTCATTCAGAAGCTTCACTGATATATGGTCACAAAAAATGCTAGGGGTTCTCATAATGGATTTTCATTAGGATATCCTGGGGCTGAGTTAGGTGGATATTCTGCCAACTTCTCAGGGTTATGGGACATAAATCAGGAGGGATTCCATGGCCACCACAAAGACCAGTCCCTCTCCTTCAAACGACACAGAAGATTCCCTTTCATCTGGGTTAAAAGCCACTATTTCTGCCAACCGCATAAAGACAAGATTGAGGCCATTCGAACAAATTCAAATTCAGCAATTTAGCATCTAATAGATAATAAAGTGCAGTCTTTATAATCTGGAAAGTGAAATTAAATTACTGGGCCAAATGTTGAAAGATAAGGCTTTATGGTCTGGAGTTTCGTAGGTCCTTACTTTCTATATTTTGTTCAGTGGATACATGAGTATCCTTGTTTATTGTGCATGACAAAATTTACAAAACACAAGGATCTTCCAATATCATGTGTTGCATTAAAATAGACTGAGTTGATCGTCATGCTGCAACCCCCCTACCCATCCTTTTTTATTTTTATTTTTATTTATTTTGGGCAAAAGCAAAATGAACACCAGTTTCACTTAGTGCTGCTAAACACTTGTTATACGATGTAATTCTACAATTTTATACATAATTTGTATGTTTCTTAATGCTAAGTAAGGTTGAAGTCTCCGAAGTTTTCTGGCAGCACTTGAAAAAATAAAAGGACGTGAACTGATTTGTGCTGTAAGAATGCTTCAGTCAGCATCTAAATTTGGATCTTAATTGATAGTGCACTGTCATTCATTCTGCATTTCTTTCTTCTCTCATGGAGCCAGATGTATCTTATTTTGTACCCTGATAGAGCATGGAAAGACAATGGTGTCACAGCTGGTTTCTACCTAATACAGAGTTTCTTAGAATTTATATTTCTCCTTATGGCAGAAGAAAAAGAATACAAAATACTTTGATTTTTTAAAGGCAATTTTAAAACTCATTTTTATCTAAAGTAGCTTTTGTACAGGGGCGCCTGGCTGGCTCAGTTAGAAGAGCATGTGACTCTTGATCTCAGGTTTGTAAGTTAGAGCCCCACACTGGATGTAGAAATTACTTAAAACTAAAATCTTAAACAATAAATGAATAAAATAGTTTTTGTACAGAAATCATATTCTAATAAAATATAACATATGCATATACTTTAGAGGGAGATGCTTTTATGAATGATTTGACTCTGTGTTAATATATTTTATGAGAAACCAATGATGGTTTCCTAGAAGAGTCTGACTCCTCAGTCACCCGAATGTTATGTGCGTGATATTTAATGATATGATTTTCTGCAATATCCTTATTAAAACTAGTAAGTTGAAAACCAAATCAACAGTTGAACACACTATTTAAAAATTACATTGTTTCAGAGCACCACACTGTACTCAACCACCACTCATTTGACTCTTCTATTTATCTAAGCATCCTGAAGTTTACCCTAAAAGGATAGAGGAATCAGAGTTGGTGGTGGTGGTGTTTTTCCACCTTTCAATATTTACCTTGGAAATGTTGGATACTCTAGAGCCATCCATTTATTTATTTATTTATTTTCATGTTTCAGTAACTCCCATTCTAAAAAAGCCTTTCTTTTCCTTCTCCCATGTAAATACCCTTCTATTGTCAAGTAATTTGCCAGCAATCTACATTCAAAATTTCATAGTGTGCAGTCTCAAATATCCTGATTTTTAACTCTTGGATTATGAGGGCTCAGAGCAATCATGGACTGGCAACATTTTCCTCCTCAAACACTGATCAACGTTCTAAGATCAAATGACCTATTTAAATCTTGGGAAAAGATGTTACTTGATTACAGAATATTCAGAATATGAAGGACAATTAGCAAAGCTGTATCAGGGCCTGTGTGCATGAGCTATACAAATTCTTCTATTTTGTCACTGAGAATGTATTTGCACACATCCAGAAGAATTTAGGTAATTGATGTAATCATCAGGTATATAGGATTCCTGAGTAGAAAATGTTGCAGATTCTTCTTTCTAAAACGTCTTCGATGTTTCCCTGAAGCAAACTGCATACCTTACGTAGGAAAAATATATATGTACACACACACACACACACACACACACACGCACGCACACACATACACACTATCATCAGGTTGCCTGTCATCAGGTTGCCTTAACTTGGTTAATTGTAAATGGCAGATTTTTGGTGCACATGAGTATTTAAGAATACTGCCACTTGGATGCCTTTGGATAGAATGAAAAGAGCAATTGGCATAGAATTGTGTTTTGCTACAAAGATATATATCAGATGTTTAAACAGTCATATGAACCTTCTGCAAGGACCAAGAAGTCCACAGTGTATAGACGGTCTCTAATACATCTGTGCAGCTGCTGTACTGAAGGACCAAAAGCCAAGTACATTATGCAGAGCAAATACAGACACCGCTAATCATAAATCTCTACATACATACATCTAGATAATGCATTTATAGCATTCCACCTTTCAACCCAAAAACCTGCAATGAGGACCTTTGGTCAAATTTATTGTGAAAGTCAAGTTTGGCTTAACCAGTCTTTCATCAATATATTTTCTTCTAGAATATATTCGTTAGAGCAATTATAATCTCCTATAAGACCAGAAGGTATGCTTTTTTACCTAACTTTTTTGAGTTCACCTTTCACTCTAGTTAGAATTTATCAACCTGTTCAGCCAACCTTCGCAGCCAAGGGGAATTGTGTGCTAGGACTAACTCCATAAGAATTATCAGCTCAGAGTGAATGGAGGTTCGGAGTCAGCAAAGAGAGAGCTCAGTGAACACAAATCAAGTAGAGAAGGCAGGATTCTTTTCCCTCTTGGCTTATACCACTCTTCTTTGTACTAACACTCGCTGAATATTCCTTGGTGGGTTGTTTGTTTGTTTGCCTTGTGATCCGAAGCTTGGGAATATATTAAGTACATTCTATATTGAACAGCTTGGCCAGTGACAACCAACACGTGTTTTCCCTTTTCTTGGGTCTTCTCCACAGTAAAAGTAAAATGTGAATTGTGTTCCTAACAAAGGGAGATATAATACAAGGGCAGAAAAGGCTACTAGAGAATTGGTGATCAAAAAATAGAGGTAAAACCCTTGTGTGGTCTTATGCATTTGCCTCCCCTTCATTCCAGTTCTCTGACCTACTTTGCCAGCAATGATTTATTTTCCACACCTGGAGATCACAAAACCCTGGTGTGAAGTCCAGTCTGCAGTTAACCGTGAGTATAGAAGCTCCCCATCCACTAGGTGATAAAGTTTTCTCCAGTTTGGGCATCACTTACATCACCAAGGAGGTGGCAGATTTCAAGGGCTAGGAAAAATAAAGTGTCTGTCTTCGTTTTGCTTCACATCAGATAAAGACAGAAGTCATACACATACTATGTTAACATATCAGGAGAGTGCCGAGGTACCAGTAACCAGCAAGTTCCTTTTTTACTTGAAACCTAGTGTATGTTCTCATACCTAAAATTTCTCCAGTTCTTTAAAGTACCTTTAGTGAATTACCACTGTATTAGCATTGCTATCTCTTGGTATGCACACATCCATCATGGCAAATCCATACTCACACATCTTTACAGCTATGCAATCTGCATTTGAAAGAAGAGAGTCAGCTCTTTCAGCAGGATGGAAGAAACCATAAAGCAAGGAGGTTTCTGTCATGTCAGTAACCCAATATTTTGAAATTCCGGGTTTGCAATGCACAGCCTTCCACCTAACAGTGAAATTGGAGCTGGCCCTCAATCATAAGCTGAAATTTCTTTAATCATATTTCATACAGATCATGTGTGACTTAAGGACATGAAGCAGGTCTTGTCCATTGTGTACCCACGGCACTAAGATCAGTGTTTAAAACATAGAAGGGCATTAGTTATTGTGGAATTGAATGGAATTTGCTGATAGCACCAAAAATTATTTTTCAACTTGGATAATTTAGAATACCTTCACATTCTCTTGTTATACTTTAGCTAGCCAGTAGAATTTTACTTAGGAGACAGTGAATAAATTATACTGAAACTTTCTTCCAAGTGGAATTGAATTTACTTCACAAAATCATTATTTTTTTAATCTGAGCATTCTACAAAGGGTGATCCTAATGAGAAGGAAAAAAAATACCACAGCATCCCTGAATATAGATCCAACACTCAAGTCAGCTAATGAAATAGGACCCCATAGAGATTGATGCTGTGACTGAAGAATACAATAATTTGTTTCTTTCTTAGAAAGTAGAAAATCTAATTACCTTCAAGTTTCTCACATTTGAGCCATACTACAAATGAGTTGTGTCCAGGTACAGAAAAACCAACAATATTTTATTTATAACCTTATTTTTTTTAGTTTTTGAACTACAAATTCTGGTTCTAGAGTTGTTTAAAAGATCATGGGTTTTATAGATGCTCATATGTAAATTAATCTGTTGTTTGCTTACGTTTTTTTTTTCTTTTTTTTCTCTTTTTTTTTTCTTTTTTTTTTCTTTTTGCTTGGCCATTGAATGGTTCTCCTCATAAATACAGAACAGGTCATTACATGAAAAATATAAGATCTTGCATTTTTTTTTATCTCGTTTTCTCTTAAAAATCTATTTCTAATATTGCATTCCCCATTGGACTACTTGATAAGGGCATGAGGAAAAAAAAAGGAAAGGGGAAAAAAAAGAAAGAAAGACAAAATAGACTGGATCTCACCACTAGAATTCACCATAAAAATCTCAAAGTGTAACAGAATTCTTACAAAATTTCCTAGGCCAGTTCTTTAGGGACTTGAGATGTCCTATGAAAAATATGGCAACCAGGGTAGGCAGGGATGAAATGTGGGAAAATAGTAAATAAGTGCAGCAAAAACAGGTTCTGAGGAATACACATAATTTTGTCTGCTTTAGATCACAATAGAATTTTTAATAAATAAATTTCTTTTCTTTTTTGTTTTTTTTGTAAAGACACTTTTTTGAAACAGTAGATTTAGCCCAGTCATTTGTGTCATTTTTAATAAACTGTCTTTTTTTTATTGTTTGTTTTCTGTAACTCTGTAAATGTTTTAGATTTGAGTCTCTTGTACATTGTCTTTAGAGTTCATTCGGATCAATAACGGTTCATGCACTGAACTGTGTATTGAATTTATTGTGTTAACTGTTGTTGTGTGGTTGAAGGGAGATTTGTAAGAGTTATAGTGATTTAGGTGCTCATGCTCAATAGCAGGCATGGGCAGGTGGCTTTCCATGGGCGTGTCTCCTGTAATCTCATCATCCACATTAATGATTTCAACAGTTCTTGTAGGGGCGTGATGGTTTTGCCGATGGTGCTGCTTCCTCATCTTGTAGAAAATGACCAGCATCACCGCAGCCATGAGTGTGATGGCCACAAAACAGCCAATGATGATTTTGGTGGTCTTCATGACCTCATCAATTCCTGGGATCCCACTGTTTATATCGGTCACTGGGATGGTGAATGTTTTTTCTGTTGACCTTGTGCTCTGTGGCGTGAGAGAGGTGGTCACGTTGGTGGTCTCCCAGTCGATCACTGGAGTGGGGCCCACGTTGTTATCTGTGGTCCGTGCCTCATCCTGAGAAGGTTCCATAGTCTCTACTGTGACGGTTGAAAAGTAAGAGAAGGGAGTAGTGGTTGCTGCAGTAACATTCAGGGTGGCTGAAGCAGTGGTATTTCCAACGGAATTACTCACCATACATGTGTACATGCCTGTATCTTGTACGGTTACATTCGTGAAATTTAACGTGCCGTCACTGAGCACAGCTATCCTCACTTTGTATGCCCCATGTGTCATGACCGTTCCATTTGGAGTAATCCACGATACAGAGGTCAGGGACGTGGAGGCCCGACATTTCAACTCAGCTGCCATGCCCTCAGTGACATTGAGGTCAGCTGGGGGCTCCACAATCACAGGAGCATAGCATGTGAAATAATTCTGGTCAAGCTCCCCGATGTACCTCCCTTTCAGATTGGGAGGGGTGTTACATCGAGCACAACAAGCTGTGTTGGAGGGGGCCATGTCTTTTATCCACCAGCTGAGCCAAAGTATGTCACAGTTACAGTTCCAAGGGTTGTGATGTAAGTGTATCCGCTCTAGATGATGCAAGGGTGTGAAGAGGTCATGAGGCAGTAATGTTAGATTGTTGTGTGCCAAGTTTATCTCCACTAGTGACTGAAGGTTATCAAAGGCATTCCGTTCGATCACTTGGATCTGGGACTGTATCATCCACAGTTTTTGAAGGTGCATCAGTCCCTGGAAAGAGCCAGGCCTGATGGCCGACAAGTGATTCCCAGAAAGATCCAGCTCATCTAGTTTTATGAGAGGTGTAAGGTTAGGGATTTCACGGAGGTTGCACATGGCAAGGTTCAAATATCTCAAGTTGGACAGACCTTCAAAGGCACCTTCTGAGATGTATGAAAGCCTTTTCAATTCCCCTAAGTCTAGTCGGCGCAAAGAGGGGATTCTGTTAAAAGCATAAGAAGGAATGCTTTCAATGGGGTTGTTTCTCAACCAGAGCTCCTTCAGTTTAGACAAATATACAAAAGCTCCATTTGGGATGGTGGTAAGACGATTGTCAAAGAGTTCCAGAGTATTGAGGTTTGCCAGACCATTGAAGGCCCCAATTTCAATTGTTCTAATATGATTCCTACTCAATTGTAGGATTTCCAGGTGCCTCAAGTGCTTGAAGCTATTCACTTTGATGATCTGGATTTGGTTCTCATGGAGGTTCAGCAGTCGAGTGTTGGTGGAGATCCCATCTGGAACCTCACGTAGGTTTTTCCGGACGCAAATCACCTTGCTGAACTGGTTGCTGCAGGAGCAGACAGAAGGGCAGGTTTGAGCCCGCACCAGACCAGCCACCACAAGAAGTTGAAGAGCCAGCAGCACCACAAGCAGGGGGTCGAATAGGGCCCTGTTAAACCTAGGACCTATCATTATCTGCTGTGGATGTAAGGTCATCTTGTTCAACATTCATAATTTATCTGGTGTTGGTCCTTCTGGAGTTCAAATAGTCTGCAATATAAGAGAAAAAAAAAAGAAAAGAAGAGAAAAGAAAAGAAAAGAAAAGAAAAGAAAAGAAAAGAAAAGAAAAGAAAAGAAAAAAAGTATTAGCTCTCCTCCAAATGTCTTCTGGAGCAATGTCAGTGATGCAGTGTAACAGCTAAAGCCATCATTTCTCAGACTAGGAAACAACAAATCAAGTATCCCTTGTAGAGTGATCCGGCTCATGTTTATATAGAAAATGTTTCTGTACTGCAAATTAGCAGCCATCCACAGCCCATATCCATCAAATATGCAATCACAGGGAAATGGAAGCATGAGGTAAAACACCTTAATATAGTGTTTACCAACCAATTATGACTTGAATGCATAAGGACATATGAAATGTACCCCAACAACAGGTTGAATGTCCAAACCAGATTGGAAAAGATCAGAAAACAGGATTTGGGGCTATTCCCAACAAACTAAAAACTCCCTGGCAAAATTAGTAATAGTTGAATTTTATTGAGGGCTACTTTTAGGCACCATGGTATACAGACTTACCAACCTATCCAGGAATGGCTACATAATTTTCAGGGCCCCGTACCAAATGAAACTGGGGGATGGTTTGTTCAAAATTATGAAGAATTTCAAATCCATAACAACAGAGCATTAGCCAAGCATGGGTCCTCCAAAGAATGGGGCCCTTTTCAATTGCAAAGGTTGTGTGTCCTGATCCTTTCTGCCCTTACAGCACTCCTCTGAGGGAGAAATTTAATCATAGGGAAAGTAACATGCATGAAGTCACAAGGTTAGTAAGTACAGAACCAGGGCGCACACACATATCCGATTGGTCCTAGAGCATATGGTCTCAAATACTTCATGCAAGAGCTTCTGGGAGAATGATGGTAAGGCAAAATATTTTTTCCCAATTAATTTCTTTAAAATACTGTTTTGGGCAGGGGTGACCTCATCTGTAAACCCTGGCAACCTGACTTATAGTACCTGTGAAGATATACTGAAACAGCGGTACATGCAAATGTACATAAACTTTTGAAGATTCTCTTAAACTGAAACTCATTATAAGATAGCTAACTGCTACCTATAGGCAGACATAATACAAATTAAGTCATTCCTATGATATCTATTTTTTAAGTACAGAGAATACCTGAATATAAAAAAAATATTTTTTATCTTGGGTCCTTACTCTGACTGATTTTAAGTAGATTTGGGTGAAGGGAAATAAAATAACTCGCTTTCTGCATTTCTTCCAGCACAAGGAGGAATTTTAAAGGATCTTGGCCTACCCAGTGTATGTCCCACTCAGCTGGCTTACTATGAACTGGGCACCCGTGTAATGACTTCTTCCAAATGTCTCATCTCAATAAACAGGGTTTCTTCTATAAACCTCTGGGAAACAAACAAATGACGAAAGTGATGGTGGATCACTACATTCCAATTCAAAATGGCACTGATTTAGTACTTACTATGTGTCACCTTGGACAAGTTACTTATCTTCTTTCCATGACACATTCTCCTCACTTGCAAAATAGCAGTAACAATATTACACACCCCTTGGTGGTGTTGTGAGGATAAAATTGGTTAATGCAGATAAAGGGCTCAGAATAATGCTTCCCACGTTGTAAAAACTCAGTAGTGTTAAATATTATTATTATTGTTATTGTTATTACTATCGTTACCATTTTTGTTGTTGCTCTTACAGACATCTTGTTGAGTACTGGGCATATAAAGATGAAGAATATAATCCTTATGCCTGAGGTAGTTATGATTCAAAGCATGAGACAGATAGGCAAACAGATGAAGTACAATAATATATGTTCATTGGTATGAGACCAGGCCACACTGGCACAAGGGCACTGATACCAGATCAGCTCAATCTGTGCTGGTAAATCAGAGGATTTTCGAAGAAGAAGATCATCTGATCTAGGTTTTATAGAAGTTGATGTAAATAAAAAAAAAAAAGGGAAAGAAAAGCATTTTAGGCAAGGACCAGCTTGAACCAAGATAAGGACACATAAAAGATGCTCATACATCCAGGGAACAGTGAAAAGTTCCCTGTGGCAGGAGAATGGAGGGCCTGGGAGAGAGACTTCTTTCCTCAGGGCTGTTGCAGCTCTAGACTGATCTTTCACACCATCTAGCACATGATCATCAGCCCCTGGGTCTATTTTCCCCACTAGCCTACAACACCATGAGAACAGAGGCCATGTCTGATGGTTTTTTCTCATCCCACTGCCAACACAGTACCTAGCACACTGTAGGCACTAAATAATGGCTGTTGCAAACGCACAGAAACAGTTAATACCTAATTAACAACTCTTTGTGTATGCGTTGGGATAGGTACCAGTATATTAATCACGACTTTCTAATGGTCTGTATTTTCTGATGTTTTGATATGCAGGGCTTTGTTGTTCCAGAGAGACTTCTCCAAGGGCTAGGCAATTTCTAGGGATAGTAAAGGACTTGACCACAAGCCTGCCTTTCATGTTCAAACCAATCAACCCGAAGCCTATGACCCAAACCACCTCATTTATCAGGATCTCCCAGGGCTCTTATATTTGGGCCACTCTCCCTCTGCCCCAATGATTCCAGAGCTAGAATCAGGCACCTCGGGACAGCCCCTAGGTCCCAGAATCCACTGAAATTATTTATACTAGTCAAATGCAAGCCTGCTTCCTCTGCCTTCTCTTGCTTTCTCTCAAAAACCATGATAAAGACTCTTGCTCAGATTTTCCCTTGTTCTTTCTACCCCCTGGTGTCCCTGCTGCTTCCTTGTGTGGCCCCTGTGTGGCATGGCATGCTCCCTCCTCTTGGGAACTAGGAGTAAAAAATATATCTCTTCAATGACAATTGTCTCCTGATTTGTTTGTCCCATCATACCGAAATAATAATAAAATCTACATTTAAAACAACTAATCACTAAATAGCAGGGCTCTGCTCATCTTATTAATCTTGTTGATGGCTTTACAGGTCTATTCTATTGTCCCATTTATACTGTGACAACAATGTGTTTGATAGGTTTTTCACCCTGAGTTAGAGAAGGAGTTATTTTTTATGGTAAATTTAAACATGACCTTCAAAACCCTTGTAGATTTCCATTTTAAACAGAATCCTACTTAAATTTCCAGTGATCATGGCCACTGAAAATTTTTTATTCATATGATTTGGTATAGTTTTACATATGCTCCACACGTTTTAAGGTAATTGGGCATTAACAAATAGAACATAAAATCTCTGATACATTAATTGGTGTTTTTAAAAATTTTTTTATTTATTTACTTATTTTGAGAGAAACAGAAACAGCACGAGAGGGGGAAGAGCAGCGAGAGAGAGACTGACAGAATCTCAATCAGGCTCAGCACTCAGTGCAGAGTCCAACAAGGGGCTTGAACCCACGAACCGTGAGATCATGACCTAAGCCAAAACCAAGAATCAGACGCTTAACTGAGCCACTCAGGTGTTCCTAACTGGTGTTTTTAGGTGAGGGTCCCAGGGTCCTGCTCCTCTATTTTACCTCCCACCTCCCACCCTATGACTCTTAGAATCCTAGGGTCTCTGGTAATACAGGTTGAAATAACTTATTGACCAGAAATAGTACAGAAGTGAAGAAGGTAAGCCTTTTGCTTAAGACAAACCATTTGTTAACCTTTTTTTCATTAAAATAAGAAACAGCAAAGGCATCCATGTCCTGTAATCAAGGGAGAAGGCTCTGGTAGACTTCCTAAAGTTAAATGCCTGCTTAAACTTGTAGGACTCTACAATTGAGAAAGTTACTTTACGTCTCTTACTTCACTTTCCCCATCTGTAAAAAGGGGACACCACTGTTATCTACTCAAAAGGTTTTTGTTGGCACTCACATTATTAATGTATATACATGTAAATATATACATATATATGTAAATTAATATATATTAATGTATATATGTATGTAAAGTTACCAGCTCATAATAAGCAATATATAATAAATATTTAAAACATACTGAAAATAAAAATAAAGTGATGGGACACTCAGTTTTTTCCTCTTATATAAATAAGAATAACACTAATATCTATTATTCAAAGTTATGGAAAGGATCAACTATAATGATCAGAAGCATGCTTTCATATGCAAATACAACACCTTTCTCTTAATTCTAGAGTGCATGTGTCTCTCCTTTTCCAATCCCCAGGCTGTTTTATTTTCTACTTCTTGCTTACTTCAAGGTCTTTTTGCTATTGCTATTAATGAGATTTCCTATCAATCAGTCATAAGTAACGATTTATGAATTATAGCTGGTTCAAAGCTAATTTAAAACGCATAGAAAATAATGCTTGGTACATGCACTGAATCGAATAAACTGCTATCAACAAAAGGTTTTCTATTTTAAAATCTAAATTACGTTACTTTACATTAAAAGCCATGTTTCAACATCTCTCTCATAAGATGTTTTTATCCCATCAAAAAGAAATCAATTTAAAAGTACGTGCTATCCATTACAATGTCCTCTGACAGCATTTATTTACAAATGGATCTGTTTGGGTTTGGAATTCAATGATAATACTTTTAGCCTTGTCCCAGGGGATATTCTGACTTTGTCAACAGACCTTTCTTCTTTCCCTACCCATGCTGCTGTGCACTGAGACACAGGGGGTGCTTTAGTCAGCACAGTATCATTGCTCAGTTAGCAGAAACTGTTTACATATTGGAACTGGTTTGGAAGCCAGGTGAAACAAAGATGAATTTATTAGCTACAACCAACTTTCCCTCACAGGCCACACACTCACAGCCATATGTATCTTTAACAAGCCCCCCCGCAAATGCCGAGAACCAAAACCATTTCCCCACACTCAGCCTGGATACTGAGACCTCCAAACCGTATCTTCCTTCCTACTGACATAAACACGACTTTGCTCTTCCATTATCTTTATTAGCATCTCTATCCTTTATGGGGGGACTTTCTTGTCGAAGCAAATGGTTTCACTGTCCTTCTAGGACAAAGATCCAAAGATCCATAGTTCCATAGATCCATAAGTTCTTTCATGGAAAGCATTTAATAGCAGTGTGCCTCCAAGATTCTTTGAATCTCTTGCCTCACCATTGTTTTCACCCATCCTGGATTGCAGTACCATAATTCTTACTCAGTCCTAATCAACTTCCCACACTGAAAAATTTTCTTGAATCAGACTCCCAATTCCCCATAAATTCTGGTCTATTTTTCACCAGTCTACTCATAGATACTCCCAAACTCTTGGAAGATAGTGATCTCCCTTAACATAGTAAGCATAAACAGGTTGTGCTGGTAATATTTGGGGAGTCAGCTTTTTTATAGCACTAAGGATTCATTTAACTGTGCTTGAACCTTGCTTTCTCTTTCTTCACATTTGTTGCCTACCCAGCATCCTAATCCCTTACCTAGAAAATTTTGTGCAGGAAACTTCACTCACTTCTTAGAAAAGTCACAAAACTATATTATCTGTTTTGAGAGACACTGACCCAGGACTGGTAGGTAAAGAGAATTTGGTTTAAGCTAAGGCTAGACAATTTTTTTCTGTAAAGAGCCAGATAGTAAATATTTTAGGCCTTGCAGGCTATATGGTCTCCTCTTGCAACTACTCTACTCTGCCATTAAAGCCTGAAAGTAGTTATAGAGAAAAGGGGAATGAATGGAAATGGGTGTGTTCTGATTAAACTCTTTATGATCACTGACATTTGAATTTTGTATCATTTTCACATATGTCAAAATATTATTCTTAACACTTTTTCTAACTATGTAAAAATTCAAAAACATTCTTAGCTCCCAGGGTTAAATTTTGGACTATAGTTTATCTAAA
This sequence comes from Neofelis nebulosa, assembly GCF_028018385.1. Taxonomy (NCBI): domain Eukaryota; kingdom Metazoa; phylum Chordata; class Mammalia; order Carnivora; family Felidae; genus Neofelis; species Neofelis nebulosa. The sequence goes on from NC_080791.1 coordinate 93,192,966, forward strand.
CAAATGTTGGTTGTACGATTTCTGTTGCCAGAGACTCGTTAGGTCTGGACAGGTGACACAATTTGGCCAATGAGATGTAAGATGAAGTCAGCTGAGGGGGTGCTGGGAATTTTTTTTCTCCCACTACTAAGAAAAATATATAGGGAAGAAATAGTTCTTCATTCTGTTTTTGGATATTGTTGTGAGTACAAGATGCCTGGAGTTGCTGAAGCCATCTTGTGGCCAAGAAACAAGGAAGCCTGAGGACAAAGCTGTTATGCCAAGGAAGAAAAATGGAAAGAGGGGAAGAATTTATATTCTTGATATTTGTGATGGGCAGCTGAACTAATGAATCCTGTTACTATCTTTCCTCTGTATTTTCTTATTATATAAAATAATCAATTTCTCACAGTATAAACTGTTAACTTTTTTTTCTGGTTACTTACCGCCAAACCTATCTTGATACTTATATATTCATTCTCCTTTCTCCTCCCCTCTCTCCCCCTGCCTCTCTCTCCCTCTCTTTTTCTCTTGATATCCCTCCTTTCTGAAACCAATAGCAAAGAAAAGACAAGTGAAAAATTCTGATTTCTTATAAATCATTCATTATAAATTTAAGACCTACCAAAGGAAACAAAGTAAGCTGAGGTAACAAGATTTGCTTATCAGAAAGGAGGTGAGGCTCATCCCTATCATGCTAAGAAGGCATTCTATTGCCATCATTTCTCTGGATAACTCTAAATTTTATTATTATTATTATTATTATTATTAATTTATTTATTTATTTTGAGAGAGCGAGCAGGGGAGGGGCAGAGAGGGAGGAAGAGAGAGAGAATCCCAAGCAGGCTCCGTGGTGTCAGCGCAGAGCCCGATGTGGGGCTGGAACCCACAAACCATGAGATCGTGACCTGAGCCGAAACCAAGAGTCAGATGCTTAACCAACTGAGCCAGCCAGGCGCCCCCAAATAACTCTAAATTTTAAAGAGTGCTAGAATACATTGGAGAAGGAAAAACAACACCTTAAATAATACCACTGTCAAAAGTAGCTATCTCTCCCAAGTCAAAATTATTTTACAAATATTTTCTAATTAGTTCATTATTTCCCATCTGCAACCCAGCTTTCCAAATCTGTTGAGTTTTCTCTAGTCCTATACAGGAGCATGTGGCTCTGCAGATTTTCAGGGAGAAGAAAATTTTTGTAACTATGCCTAGGGCTGACCCTCTAGGCAAATGTAACGGAAATGATACAACATTTAAATGGCTGTAACCCAGGGACTCAACCTGTCAAGTCAACAGGAGGTTCTTTCGCTGAACACACTGACCTGGCAATGTTTCTAGAAAATTGTAAGAAACTGAGATTGAAAAGGAAGAAGAAGAAGAAGAAGAAGAAGATGATGATGATGATACCTGGGTCTACACTGCCATTTTTCTAGAAGACCTATCTGGTTAATAGTAAAAGAATACATATATTTGGTGTTTAGAGGTGACAGCATGACAAAATTATTAGATGAGAAGAAACAGTGAGTAGAGAGAACTATGTATTTAAAAAAGCAAATCAAAGAAAAAAAATAAAATGAAAACTAAAAGCTTGTGGCCAACATGTTGCTATCATTTGGACAGTATAATCAGGATTATCAGAATGAAATTGGCCAGGCCTTCTATAACGTTATAATCTTGTTGAAGCTATAATACAAATGTATAGATACATATAAAAAAATAAAAAGTATACCTGTATGTATTTTAGGTACTAATACAAATCAACAAATTCATTATTTAAGTGTCATAAAGCATTGTCAGGAGTCATAATCAGAGAAAGTCTTCAGAAGAGGATTTGTGACTTTATGTAAGTCTTTAACATACAGAAACTTGCATTGAGGCAGGGTGGTCGTGGAAGAGGTAAGAGATTACTTGTAAAAACAGAGGAGTAGGAGCATGAAATGAAAGGAAACTGACTTGCTAGAAGGAGAGGGCTTATGTTACAGACAAGTCTGGTAGAAGTTTGGATTCATTTCAATAAAGAGATTTAGGAAGAAACTGCCATCCCTTTATGTGGGAAAGGGTTGATGAGAGAGCACTGTTTTAGAACGATCTGTCCTTGTGTGTAAAAGAAATTGGAGAGAGGAATAGTTGATAGAAAAGTCCTATGACTTTAATAATCGACATCCCTAGCATTACTCTAAAACTGAACGAAACTGATCTTCAATCTTCCATCTGATGATCTGACTACTGAGATACGTACAGGTTGAAATTAATCAGCCCTAGTTGAAATCCAGAGTCTGAAATACTAATGAGGGCAAAATTAGCTTCTGTATGTGGTCAGGTTAAAAAATAACATTGTACACAGAGAACAAGGTATCATTTTGGAAACTCTGATGTGCACAAGAGAAGCATCTCTGACCTCTGGTGCTGCTCATGTCTACTCTGTAAATTGTACACAAAGGACAACTAAACACACATTCAATTTTGGTTCCCTAATGACATATTACACTTTCCAACTTGAAACAATGCTGAAGTACAGAAAGACCCAGAGACTTATATTAGCAAAACCTAGAGGAACAAAAAAACAGATCAAGAATGAAATGAGGAGGGTTGGAGGGTTGGCTTAGTACTACTGACTATTTGATTTATGGCAAACTGTCTCCCTCTGAGTTGCACCTTTCTGAGTGGGAGTGACAGTAAACATTACTAAAGTGACACTGAGAGGATTACATGAATTAAATGCCATAGCATATACTAAAAACAAATCCCCAAACTTACCTCTCACCTCCAAAAAATGCCACGGCCACACACCCACTGGCTCAATGCAAAAATGTAAGAATCTTCCTTGACTTAAAAAAAAAAAAAATTTATAACCCGCCCAACACTATTCATCTGACTCTATTACTAAAATACAACTGGATCCATCTACTTTTCCTCCTTGTACCTCTCTAGGTCAAATCATCTCCATTTCTAACTTGAGCCACTAAAATACCCTCTTACCAGTTTCTCTATTTTTGCAATTTCCTCACTACAATTAATGCTACAGACAACATTTAAAATGAATTTTTAAAATTCTTCAGTTGAAATGCTATTAGCTCCGTATCTTTTTAGAGCAAAATTGCAAACTGTTTTGGTTCCCAAATCATGATGTTCTGGTACCTGCCTGCATCTCATACCTTTCAACTTTTCTGCGTCTCCTTTCTCTCTTCCATTGTTCCTCAAATGCTCCAAGCTTGTTCCTCCCTCAGGACCTTTGCAGTAGGGTCCCTGCTGCCTGCAACACATGTCCTTTGTTTTTTGCATGGTTGGTTTTCCTTGTCCTTAAGAACATCCCTTAAAGTTTTCCTTCTTAGAAGTGTTTTCTTGACCACCAGCCTAGAGAAGCACCTCCGTCAAAGTTAATCACGTCACCATATTTAATTTCCATTATAATACTTCTCATTGATATTTTTCTCATATACTTAGATGCTTATTTTCTTACTGCTTGCCTCGTCTGAGTGGAATGCTAAGTTCCATGGAACAGAGACTTCTCTGTCCTATTCAGTGGTTTCCACTTGGAATAATGTGCATCAAGTATTTGTTAAGTGTATGAATGAATGAAGAAATGAATGATCTGGTGTTTAAGTACACAGAAGCAGCCTGTAGATAGTTAAGGCTACAAATTCATTGAGAATCTAAATGATGTCACATTCACTAATTGATCCCTAGCATCTAGTAGAACCCAACTCACATAGTAGGAATTTCATCAATTTCTGAAATGATGCCTGTCTCGCTTTCAATGATTTTCAAAGTTCTTCCTACAAAGAAAAGCTAGGGAGCACAACGCAATATAAAAGCCATTGCATTGTTTCCTCACTCTCTTTTTTTATGTTTGTTTTTGTTTGTTTCTTTGCAGGGGAAGGCTTCCCTATTTCTTTATTTATCTATTCTTGTCAAAGCAGCCCTGTTTAAGTTTGGCCAAACAATGCCCTCTGCTGTATGTGCCTAAAATAACATGATTGCCTTGAAAATTCTAATGTAGGTAATATATAAGTTGATTTCCTGGTTTGCTTCTTCACATAGCACCTATATGTACTTCAGAAGTAGGGAGGTTTGACTCATTTTCCAGGTCACTCCATTGGATGAGACCACTTAGAGCAGAGAACAAGAATTTGTATGGCAGAAAGTCAAGTAATCTTCAAATCTCCTTCAAAATGGAAGAGTTTCTTGATCACCACATTTCTGCTTCTAGAACTCATTTGAATCGTTAATTAGAAAATCCATGGGTGAAAAATATCTCTTAATTCTTCTGTTACACTCCAAAGGAGGATTCCTTTGGATTCTAAAGATGGAATAGGCAAGGGATTAGGGTAGGCGGTCACAGCTCCAACTTTGTCTTAGCTACAAAAAGTCAAATCTACTTCATGTTAGAAAAGCAGAACTAGAAATATAGCCAATGACTTGGCAAGACTAAAAATAAAATTAATTTGTTTTTTCCTGCTTGTGTAGTCTCACATGATGCAAGGGGGATAAACATACCTGGCATGAAGTTTCTGGCTGTTTATGAATCCTTTTGATCATATTCACTTCTTGACATTTATTATTTATGAAGAAATGAAATATAGATGGCTGACTTGTTTCTCAAATTAAAGGGTGGGATTTGAGGTGTTCAGGGATATGTTTGTATTTTTATGATAGATGTTTGCTCTGTTGGTTTTGTGAAATGCATAACCAAAGAAAAAAGCTTAAAACCTCAAACTCCATATACTGCTTGATATTTCACTCTTCAGGAAATGAAATCAGACCATTCCAATTATCAGAAATGTGTCTGCTTATCCCAATGCCTGCACTCTCCTTTGCACTAATATTTTTAAGTCTGGAGCCTATCAATGTATGAAAACCTCACTTCTTTCCTTTTCCTTTAGTTCTTTTTTTCTTAGGTTTGGGGCCAAGAAATGATCAATACATGTTATTCTTTATCTCCAAAACTGGCCTTTTCTTCTCATACTTTTTCTGGGGCTGATCTACACAGTAACACTTTTACAGATTTAGTGTAAGAAGCCACAGGAACCTTGGCAATCACAGTTCAAGAAAACATAACCCACCCATAGTTCCCATTTGCTTAGAGAATAAAACCTAAATCCCTTACTGCCTCTACCCACTAGATGCCAGTAGCACCCCCAGTTGTAATGATCTAGCATCTCCAGACATTGCCAAATGTCCCCTGGAGGGTAAATTTGCCCTCTTGTAAACTACTGCCTTAGTGTGACCCATAAGACACTCCATGATGCTGCGCCATACTGCTTTCCCAGTCTTATCTCCTACTGTTCTCCATAATACAGTCTAGGCTGCAGTCTGTTCCTGATTCTAAAAATATGCCTCCTACTTTTCCTCTTCAGAGCCTTGCTCCTGTTTTTCCCATGGCCAGGAATGTCCTACTCTGGGTTTTCTTTCAAAATTGTACCCAATTTCAGAGCCAATTTTACAAAGATCATTTCTATTTGACCTTCATTGGTCTTACTGGCTGGTAGTAATCTATCTTTCCAGAAGTGTCTGTAATGCTAAGACTATGACATTTATCAAATCTGTGTTTGAATCTAAATGTTTGGGTATGTATTCAACTTATTTATCATAAACTTCTTAAAGACAGAAACTAGATGATGTTTAGGAACGCAGAAAATATTTGTTGAATTGCATTACTGAATGTAGCCCACATTTTAATTCATAGTCAGGAGCCAGGATGATAAGCTAATTTTATAACAACAAATAACAAATCAAGGTCCACTGACAACACCTGTATGAGAACAAAAACATAAATAAATAAAATGGCATATAACTTATTATAAAAGATAAAGAGGGGGAGGGGTTCAATAATTACTCCTTGTCCCCCCATACACAAAAAAATGTATAAATAAATTAAGATTGAGAAAAAAAGGATTACCCAAAATCAGCCTGTAAATGGGTGATTGAAAACAACATACTAGCTAAAGATTTCTCTTCAACAGCAATAAGCTGTATGTATCCTAAATATTACAACCAGAGTACATACCACAGTGTATATACTATAATTATCTATCTATCTATCTATCTACCTACCTACCTACCTATATATCTATAGATGCATGTACTAAATGAAAGAAGTAAAGACAGAGCAAAAGAGAGAGAGAAAGAAAGAACGAAAGAACAAATGAAAGAAAGAGAAAGAAGCTCAAGAAAAGGTTGGTACTTATCAACTACTTACATAGCTAAATGAAGGCTAATGGAAGATGACATTTGAAAAAAAAAATCAGAGATAAAAATGTGTGTTGTATCTATCCATCTGTGAAACTGCCTAGAGGTTGGATACTCTGATTTATATACTCTATTATTGTGAAGATACGTGAGTTACTATATAAAGAAAGATTTAGAACAGTGCCTGGTACACAGCCAATACTGTATGAACATTTGTTGTATTATGGTTATTGTTATTTGTCTAGTCCTGGTGACAGCTGAAGTCCAATTATGGAGAATGATTGATATATCAGGCAATTATAATCTGATGCTAAAGCAATTTGAATTATACAATTAACTTTTTTTTAGTTTGATTTCTCATCAACCACCTTATTTAATTATAATGTTTTTCCATGAAAATGCATAGTTCAATCCAAGTGTTCCTAAGAAGCTCACAAATGGACTTCAAACCATTTATGAATCTCTTTAAATTATATGCAAATTTGTGTATAAATGTGGAAACTGTATATTTTTATAGGAAGATTATTCATTGGTTTTATCATCATATTCTCAAAGAGATTTATGACTCCAAAAAAGTTTAAGTTCTACATAAAAAGATTTGACAGACTGAACTACTTGAAGTGTCTGTTATAGTTTTAGCTAAAATTTAACAAATTGGCACTCTGCTCTCTATATTCATTTCTTATGTGTGTATAAGTGTGACTACAACTTTCTCATGAAGAGCTACCAAAATCAAATTTCTGGGAGTATAAAACTAAGGACCAGTCCCACATCTTGAGAAATTCTTCAAGACCAATATCCATTGGGAAAGGTCTTGGAATGCAGTCTTCTCTGGTGACAATGATCCTTACCACATACATTAACACTGGTATTCAGGTGACATTTTCACTCCATATGAGTTTTAAAGGAATTTGTGTTAATGTAAGAATCAGGATGCTACATGATGAAATGGGGACTTCTCTGATCCAGAACTGTCCTTCATCTGGCCATAGGTTATTTCTCAAAGGAAAATGCACTGAGGAGATATAACTAAATTTTTAATGTTTATCTATTTCTTAGAATATTTGGGGGTAATTCTGACTGATGCCAAAAGAGGAAATATCACGCTTATTAATATTAGCGAAGATCAACTGTAAAAAAATTAATATTCCATTACAACTAATACATCCAAACCTCCAACAAGAATCCCGCTCCCACATACACACAAAATCTGTTTCTGAATGAGGTTAAACTGCAGAAATTGGACAATGTTTTAGACTCTCAGGATACACAACAGGATGGTGCTAGGCTTTCAGTTTGAAAAAGGGAATAAAAAGAAAGCAGATAAAAGAGGCTCAACATTTTAAATTATGTTTATTTGAAGTATGGAAAAGTATTTTCCTCCTCATGACATTCTTCTATCAGTCCACAGAAGCTAATGATTATTCTTTTATATATTTTTATCTACATTAATATTTAAATATTTTTACATCCAGGTTAATGACAGGGCAAGTAACTACAGAAACATTTGAAAACCTAACAAGTCCATCTTAAACATAAGCCCTTGGCAAGGCAGGTAGAGAAGGATTTGATTTCAGAAAGATGGTAATGCAGTTAATGACCTTGCTTCCCATGCTTCCTTTGGATTGATGACTAGCTAGGAGGAGTTGATAGCCATTAACCCTCAACCACTCATTAATCCTTAGGAAATGCCCTGTGCAAGGTCATCATTGCCTTCATAGGTTGAAAACAAACAAACCAACAATAGCATCCAAAAGGCATATAGATTTTTGTAATGAGTAATGCAATTTAAATTACCATCCAAGGGAATCTGCAGAGAATAACTACCACATATAGAGAGCCATTCTGATTTTAAAATCATCTTCCAATGTTTTATCAGGTACTTTCTTCCCTGTTTATTATTAAACACTACAAAACCCAAATTTCCTAGACAGTAACCAAACATATACACACACATATATATCTCCCCAGCCAAAATGCTAATGGTGTTTCGGATTCATTTCATAGTAGGATCTGGGAAAGAGAATCTTAAAGTCATTTCAGTGCTAATAATACAGAATTCCAAGTATGTTCACCAACACTACCTGACCTTTACCTGTGAGAGAACCCCTTCCACTCAGTAACTCCCCATCACTGATCATTTGAAACACTGTGCTGAGACAAGCCTAACACAAACAACAAAGTCATGAACCAATGCCAAAGTGTTATACTGAGTGAGTATATAGGTGGTTATGTGGATAATTAGAAGTAGTCTGGTGTTCAGAGGGACCCAGTAAGGTTTGGACAGTCAATGAAGGCTATGAGGACACGGATTTTAGTAGATGTGGATTTGGATAAGTACAGTTCTCAGTTGTTGACACTCAGGACAAATGTCTCCCATTGTTCATCAGGTATCTCACAGTATAGTGGGATTCATAAGTAGTAATAAAAAGGGATTTTAATACAGCAGAAAGTGCTAGAGAAAAAGGCACAGTGTGTTTAAGGAGGACACAGTAACAGATGGAAGAAAAAGAGAGAGAAGGGAGAGAGTTTGTTGGAGAAGAGGCATGTGGTTGGTGGGAAATGTGTGTAAGTGAACATGAATGTAGGGCAGAGAGGCACAAGATGACTCCTGTGAAGAATCTATACTAAAAACCAGTGGGAGAGAAGGTAGGGTAAGTAAAATAATGCCAGATTGTGAAAAATAGACCAAAGAAATTTAGATTTTGTATGAAGTCATCAGGTGGGTTGTAGGGACTTGGTTTTTCTCCTTGTGTTGGAAGGGAATAATATAATGGGAAGAGTATCTAAGGAAAAGCAAATTTGCACTGTATAGAGCATGGATGGGATACAGTACACTGTATGCTCTCAACACCTACTAAGAAATTATTTCAATAATTGAGAAATAGAAGAATGAGGGCCTGGACTAGGCTCTGCTTTTTCACTAAAATATAGGCTGACGTGACATTATGACCTTCACATCTCTGCTGAGCAATCTTTACCGAGACTCCCTTCCTATTTCACCAGCTTCTTTGATTCCTGACCCATGATTGGCTGCTCTGACTTCCGTATATTTCAGACTCCCTGAAACATCAGAGCAAGTCCCATCCATCAAGTCCTGGCTCCTGCTGCAGATCTCAGAGCCCCCACCTTCCAGTTTTCAGCATGACTCAAGACTTTAATAAATTCACCAAAATGACCCACAAAAACCTGATAAGGAAACTCTCTTTAATTGAGTCTGTGTTTATGAGATCTGAGCAAGGGGAGGAAGCAGAGTAGACTCTTTCTGTGATTTCCAGGCAACGTCATTTAATCAGAATGCAGATAGCAGGGATGGCCTTCTAATTGGAACTGCAGTTGGTTTCAAGTAACCTCAACACTGTTAACATTGCATAATGAGGAAACCTTGGTGATGGCATGTCAGATAATGGGAATGACTGTAATCAGTGATTTCTTTGTTTCTCCCTAATGGCCACAAAAGAGGGAATTATATGGCAGATGCAGACATTTGGAAATTGGATTCTTACTTATTTACTTAAGGCAGTCCTCATTTTGTTTGGTGCCGTGTTAAACATAGGTCATGCATATTGGAACCAAGTCCTCTTCTTTGCACATTATCTTATAACAGATTTGCTTTCAGTTACCATGGAACCTTGCAAAATGACGACTCAGTTCCAATATGAACAAGCTTCAGTTAACACAGTTCTGTGCAAAATAAGAACTCCCAATATTATCCGGTATTTATTTGCTTACAGTGCATCATTTCCAAAAACATACCAGGGGAAAAAATCAGGAATATACATGAAAAGCAATAAGGAACTGCATCCCCTATGGTATCTTAATGGAATAAGAAAGGGAAGCCAGTGCATGTCCCTATTTAAGTCATTAGTTAACTAGTTTTTCCTTGGTTTGTAATGAAAATTACTTCTTGGTTACTTTTCCTACTATCTCTCTTTATTCTTTAAAGGATGCATCTTAGAAAGAATAATCCAAATGAAAAAACACAAGGGTGACAGATTCTACTATGGATATCAAAGATGCTGGGTGACACTAATGCAAACTTAAACTTTCTCTACCCTTCTGTAAAGTGAAGACAGAATGAATAGCTGCTCTTTCCATGACAAAGGAATATTAGAAAGATGAAGTTTAATCAAAAATAAGTGTAACAAAAAGCAAAATCCAAAAAAGTGAGGATAAATTATATCGTTGTCAATCCTACATTCCCCAGTCCCGTATTTTAAGCTCCAACTGCCCTGTGAACAGAAATGGAAGGTGGATAGAGATGTAGGCAAAATTCTAAGATCAGTAGTTGGAAAATTATTGCCCATGGGCAAAATCTGGCTTGACACCTGTTTTTGTCAATAAAGTTTTATTGGAATACTTCCACATCCATTCATGTATGTATTAATCTATGGCTGCTTTCACATTAAGTGCCACATTGTGTCATTGTGATAGAATATAAGGCTCACATAGCCCAAAATACTTACTCACTGACCCTCTACAGAAAAAGTTTGCTGGCCCTGCTTTGCAAGTTCAGCTTTCTAAACTATCTTTCATCTCAGAAATAAGAAAGAGATTCAGTTGTACTCAGTTGGCAATGGTTCCATGTGTCACATAACATATGTGAGGAGTCCTGAGCAAAAGAGGCAGTTCCACAACACAGAGGGGTTGTCCGTGGTGCCTTTACTTGCTCGCATGTTTTCAGCACTTAGTGCCATACTACAGTCTCTGTGTGTCCACCTAAGTGACTTCAGGGATTCTCTTATTTAGATTTATTTTTTTTTATTATTTTTTTTTAACATTTATTTATTTTTGAGACAGAGAGAGACAGAGCATGAACAGGGGAGGGGCAGAGAGAGAAGGAGACACAGAATCCGAAACAGGCTCCAGGCTCTGAGCTGTCAGCACAGAGCCCGACGCGGGGCTCTAACTCACGGACCGCGAGATCATGACCTGAGCCAAAGTCGGCCTCTTAACCGACTGAGCCACCCAGGCGCCCCGCTCTTATTTAGATTTAAATAAACTAACACAAAATGGAGAAAGGAGCTTAAAAGGATTCTTTCAAAGACAACACTGAATATTCTCAAAATAAAGCAAGTGTAGATAGGCACACTACAGCTAAAAATGGCAGAGCTAAGCTTTTCTCTCCTAGTATGACCTCTTTGAAGTTTTACAACACTATGTATTAAAGCAATGTTCATTCTGATTAATCTTGTGTATATATGCATGTCCATGTGTGTGGGGTGGTGGGTAACAATTATGTTCTCCAGCAATCATGTCCCATCATACTCTTATCCAAGCTGTTTACCCTCTTGGCTTCCCATCAGTCTTTTCTCCCCACCCCACCTGACCCCACCCACCAAAGCCTACTGCTGTGCAAAATCAGTGCCTCTTCTGTCCCTGGGATTAAGAACTGTGTTTCCTCATTTCTCTTGGAGAATGACTAAACAACAGGTCTGTAAGAAAGAAACTTTGTAACTACCCTCTCCTTACTTCTTTTCCCCTCTTCCTGCTAAGTGTCTTCCTCTTACCATTCATGGGAAAGATGAATTAAAATCTGATGGGCTGAAGCTTTAAAACCCATGAACATAGAACCCAAATTAAAATAATAGACTCTGAGAGTTTTAATTTTAAAAGGAATCCCAGAGACCTAGGTAAAAACTCCATTTTCTCTTTCACTATATGGAGATGTGGTCAATAATTCTGAATCTCATTTTCCCTCACCTGTAAAGTAGACGTGATATTTTTTGTCTTTCCCTTCTCATTATCAGGGCAACTTTAGATAGTTTATGAATTGTGAGATGGCTTGTAACTTCTAAAACTATAAATACGGGGGCACCTGGGTGGCTCAGTCGGTTAAGCATCCAGACTTCAGCTCAGGTCATGATCTCACAGTTTGTGAGTTCAAGTCCTGCATCGGGCTCTGTGCTGATATCTCAGAGCCTGGAGCCTGCTTCAGATTCTGTGTCTCCTTCTCTCTCTGCCCCTCCCCACTCAGCTGCTGTCTCTCTCCCAAAAATAAGCATTAAAAAAAATTTTCAACTATAAATATTAGGTAGACTTTGTGGAGACCGGTCCTTTTTTTACTTTGAATCCAAACTAAAAATAAAATCAATCAGAAAGGGGAGGGAGGAGGGAGACAGAAAGAGTAAAAACCACAGCTTTCTGTGGGGCAGATACTCTGCCTACTTCACATACCCAATTTTTACTTAATTCTCATAACAGCTGCACGAAATAGATGCTTCCTGTTGCTGGCCACAAATCACGCAATTAGCCACTGATCTCAGGTCTGTCTTAATATTCCCCTTTAACCATAACCATCCAGAGTATGGATATATACTCTTTGCTAGCTATGTTGCTTTGGATAAGCAATTTACTCTTTTAGCAACTCATTTTCCTCATTTCTAAAGGGATGAAGAAAAACACCACTCCCACGGTGTACTGGCTGGATTATTAAAACTAATCCCAGGGCCGCCTGGGTGACTCAGTCTGGTACGTGTCCGATTTTGGCTCAGGTCATGATCTCAAGGTTCTTGGGCTGGAGCCCCGCATTGGGCTCTGGGCTGACAGCTCAGAGCCTGAAGCTTGCTTCAGATTCTGTGTCTCTGTCTCTCTCTGCCCTTTCCTTGTGCCCGCTCTGTCTCTCTCTCAAAAATAAATAAACATTGAAAAAAGTTAAAACTAATCCTAATGAAATGTTTCTTAGAAGTTTCTTAAAACGTTTCTTAGAAGTGCTTATATTCATTTTGCCTTTGACATGCCAAGACAGAGCATCTGAGAACTATAATCAAGGTTTTACCACCACCTGGCTATGGGATCTAAACTTCAGCCTGGATCCATTTTTCCTTCCAGCACATTGCCTGGCAATGAATTTTGTGGGATTAATGAAGACAAGCTAAATGCAAGTACCTAGAAAAATATCTGGCACACAGTAGGTACACAATATATAGTATGTTTTTTCCTTTCCTAAATAAACTCCCTTCTCTCGGAATGTGATCAGCACAATGATTTCATGCCCCAGTTAGAAGACTGCAAATCAGGACTGAGGAGAAAGAAACATCAGTTTGCGCTGCCTAAATCAAGGAAAAGCCACAGCTGGGGTGGAAATGTGGCCCATGATATAAAGCCTGCTTACTTCCAACTCGCAGTCAAGGGTTTCTTCTTACCAGCATGTGCTTCCTTGGTAAACTTCACTCTCAATTCTTTTGTTTTTGAAGAAAAACATTTCCAGCTAATAACACAATTACACTTAAGTATCAGAGCTCATTTTAGTATTATTGCATTTGTTAAATCTAACTGAGTCCAAATTACTTCCTCATTGCTAATAAGAGAAGGGGGAGGAGGAGCAGGAGGAGGAAGAAACCAAGGGGGAGACCAGAGGAAGACCAAGCAGGAGAGGGTTTCCAGGGTTAAAGGAAGAGAAAGAGATGTACACACACAGTAACGGGAAAACAGAGATAGCAACACTACATGTAGCATCAAGTCCAATGAATGTCAGTTAAACTTGCTGCCCACGGTTTCTATGGAAACCCCTTAAGTTAAGAGTGGAACACAGACATTTTTGGGACTGCAATTCACAAGCTGTTTATTTAATTATAATGAAACATGAGCCTGTTAGGGACAATACTGTTATCATACTGATAGCATTTAGAATTCAACGAATAGGTATGGCAAAATAAAAACTTAACAAAAATTTTTTTAAACCATTACCTTCATGTGAATTGCATGCAAATAAAATGCATCTTGTTTTCATACATTATTTCCCGCAGGCAAACCCCAAATTAGCCAAATGACATTCATTAAAAGGGAGTTCTTCAGAGGCCTCATGCCAATTATACACCCCCCATGCCCAGTGAACAAAACCAAGGTCACAGCATATTTTCAATTAAACCCAGGATAGCACCAAAGTGCAGCCCAGCTGGAAAAGCAAGCACATTATTACCCCATAGATCATTTGTGAGCAATGAATAGGTCTCTGGTGTTTTTCTATTTTATAGATATTTGAATATAAAAATAAAGAAAATCACTTCAGATTAGCTTTTGCCTTCCAAAATAAACAACCACTTTCAGGGCATTACTCCTGGCGGCCCAAAGAAGAATGAGACTGGAAGCCATCACTTCTCTGCCCCTGATGGTTGGAAAAGGTTTGCTTAGCCTTTCATCTGGCCACAGGGAACCAGGTGATTGATGAACTCACTCATACCCTTGTTCCCTCACTAAATGGACATGTAGTTTCTAACTACTGTATATCAGGCACTGTGCTAGGGACAAGGGAGACAAGAAGATTAAATCCTAGTCCCTAGCTTAATTATGGATTTTTTAGAAAGGAATGCATTAATTTTACTGATAAATATTTAGGGAAGGACAACTACGGCTCATAGGCATTAAACTAAATAGATCAATAAATCCCGGATTCTGCCTTCCAGAAGATTACAATTAAATGGAGACAAAAAGACACATTGTCATAAGTCATACAGCAAGGAGTCAGTGTTCCTGCCTGCTGCCTCACGATTTCTCTGTGTATAGAAATGCTTCCTATGGATGCTGTACTGCAGAAGGTAAACATGTTTGTGTGTACGGGATGACTGGCTGGTGGAAGATGGGGTGGAGAGGGAGCTTTGGGAATATTTCTATAGGGGAACCACATTTCCAGATTTGTCTATGAGCCACCCCTACCCTTATAAAATCTTTAGTCCATAAAACATAACTAAAGGAGGAGGCACTCACAAGAGAAGTGGATCCCAAGGAGAGTCATCTCTGGTGTCAGGCTGGGAACATGAAGGCTGTTTCTAAGCTGGCAAAGAGAAACATACAAGAAATTTGCAAATATGACTCAGTGAATATGTCTTTTCTACTATGCTGCAGCCTGTTTTTTGAAATCCAGTAGTGGTTTGCAGTAACTGGGCTTCCCACAAGTTGCTCGCGCTAGCAAAGCCAGTTGTTGCTGTTATTGGATTCGACAGTGTATAATGAGCCGCTTCACATTAGCTGCTGTTGTAGTGTTCAGCATATTGTGGGGAAGATTTAGCATGAATCATCACCCACCTAGCTCTCCATTGTGGTCTCTATGCTGTAAACAGGCAACGTGTTTGCCAATCTAAAAAAATAAAAAAATAAGAAAGCATCCATTAGAACAATTCAGCACATTTCTGGATCTGCTGCCACCACCATCGCCACAGACGACACTGGTGACAATATTTATTGAATTGCCACTGTATTTTAACATTCTCCTGGGCAGAGGGCCAAGGCAGCTATTTTAACCACTGGCCATTTTGAACAATGCATTTTTTAAGGCCCATGAAAAAATGCTGTTTGGAGTCAGAAGACCTGCCGTCTACACTTGGTTCTGACTCATCCAATGCACGCCCTTCAACAAGTCATATGTTCTCTCAGATCCAGTCTTTATCAAAACTGCCCCTTAAGATAAAATGAGAGAATACACTTTGAGGATGGACAGGAAATAGTAAAACAGAACACACTGAATTACTAAAGTCAAATGGGATGTTAAGACTTTGATAGAGACATCAGCTGTCAACTCCAGTTGTTTCTTTTTCCACACCCCAAAAACAAGAGAGATATTAACATCTTCTCTTCCTGCCCATCCCCTCCCAACATTCCTACAGCAATGGCAGATTGCAAATTAGAATCTGAGATTGAGGGCTACACAGGACTTGGAGCAAAGAAATGTGAAAAGGTAGAGCTAGCATTTTGCAAAGCATCGTCAAGAAAACTAAAGAATCTTTAATTCCCACAAACACAGGTCTTTACAGCCAAAGCTTAGACACAGTTGGTGTGAACTATACAAAGCGGAAACCCTGGGCAAGTACAGATGGGAAAAGCCCACACAATTAGTAATCAAGATCAAGGGACTGACATGGATATTGAAATCACCAAGATTCTATCAAGAGTAGGATTGGAAAGAACAGCAGGGAGGCAGGTGTTAAAATCTTCAAGGAATGAGGAGGAGTGAAGTGTGGGTCTGCTGGGGACTCCTACAAGGAGGTGTTAGCAGGTGGCATAGTCTGATGGTGTAAGCTTCAAAGTGGGGCACTTTACTGTGTTAAGATGGTTTTGTTTGGAACAGATAATGCAAGTCAATGTGCTTCTCAAACTTCAAAGCAACATACCGCTAGTGAATATTATTCTTATTACATAAGTACAACGGACTATAATGAAATTTTATTTCAGAGATGATCTGTGGATTTTCTGTTATTGGTTTTAAAAGACATGTAACTCAATTGTATAGAAACTTTCCCCAAGTCTCATGGTTGCAAGAACTTCAGATAGGACACATCATGAAATGTGAGTGACAAGTTAACAGGTCAGGGGTTTATGAAAATGTGAAAGCAAGGAGGTGGGTAACAATCAGTGTGTGTAGGGGGGCAAAGAAAAGGTGGGAGGAGAAAACTCATGTTAATTGTTAAATAAGTAGCCAATTCTCAGTTCTCATGTTAGACAAGAATTAGCAGTATTTGACATAGTGACCACCCTGTCTTTTCTGAAACATTGTCTGCACTTGGCTGCTGGGAAACCACACTCTCAATTCTCCTTCTACCTCATTGGTTAATCTGCTCTGCCTCCATCACTAGTTGTGCTTTATCTCTTGGCCTACGAAACCCTGGAGTGCACCAGAACTCAGTTAGTGGACCTATTCTTTGTCTATACTCATTCTCCAAGTGATCCCATGGTGGCTTTAAATGCTATCGACAAACATATACCTCCAGCCTGTAGTACAGACTTATACATATAACTGCTAACTTGAGACCTCCAATGGAGGCATCGAAAATCAATCTGTCTACAATAACACTCTTGATTCCAACTCGACATTCATTCCCAACAATTTTCTCATAGCAACTCCAGTCGTTCATGCATTCATTCAACAAAAAATTTTAAGCCCCTACTGGTAGATATGCCAAGCACCATTCCGGGGATCATCCTCTGAGCAGCTCAGACCAAAGTCCCCCTAAATCTCCATTGTTTCACTTCATACTCACTACTGCATCCTGTTACCTCTACACCCTATCACCTTGACACTCTATTGCCTACACATTGGAAATCCTGTATATTAAGAATCTTGCCACTTTTCTTCACTTCCACTGCTACATCCTAGTCCATTTTCTATCTGTATAATTCAGTGATTCCTATAGCCTGGTCCAATATCTGGTGTCTCTGCTTCTCTTTGTGTGCTTCTTCAGTTTTATCTCACACATGGAGGGGTCCTATCGGACCCCTTATATTATACATTACAGATTAGATAATTTCCTCATATATATTATCCTGTCTGACCCTCATAATTATGGGAGGTAGGCAGAAATAGGTTATACTTTTCCATTTTGCAGATGAGAATGTTAAAGTGTATAAGGAAGTTAAGTAATGTGATCAAGTTTCAAGGGGACAAGACTAATATATGATAACTGTTACACAAGAAGTTAAGTGTTTAGAGATCTAAGCTAGTGCTCTGCCTAATATATAGTCTTTCAACGTGAACAAGCTAAGGAAGGGAAAGAGGTACTTAAGCCATTAATCATTACAAGGTTCTCTAAATTTGTAGGAACGTACTTTTTTGTGTTTTTTAAAACACATTGCACAGTATGGGAATAATAAAAAGTACATTTATTGAGCAATTATCAACTACTGTGTTAGCCATCCATGATGTACTTGCCTATCATGTGTCTTTCTGCATCTTTAGACAACATGTTCTGTTGAGATTGGCACTATATTCCATTTTATGTGCATGTATAGCCCAGTAACTGCCATACAGTATATGCTTAATAAATGTTTCTTGGATAAGTGAATTAAATAGCTTACTTGGTTATATACAGAAAGAACCAACTGAACGTACACGCTGAATCTGAATCACACAATCCATCAGTATATAAAATTATAGAATTATAACATTCATCAGTATGTAAAATCATAAACTTACCATATTCTAAATCAAAAACTATTGGTATCAGCAATTTCTTATGGTTCAAGCTAAGTTTCCAAAGAGGGACAGTGATTTTGGAAATGTACAATTTGTCAATCAAATTTCTGGAATTCATGGACATCCTTTCAGTTTACTTCTGTTTATATAAACTTTCATGTACCAATCAAGGGAAAAAGAGCCAATAATTTTATTTCAATGCAAAGTCTCCTAACTTCAGATAGTCAATCTGTGGAACAGTAATTACAAACAAAACCAGAATAAGGACACTCAGTACTGAGTTATAAAAGGTTCATTTTCTATTGATTACCTATAGCAGGGTCTGCAAGCATAGAGCAGACAGGACACTTGCTCTGTCATAGACTTAAAATCCAATAGGACAGCCATTCATACATCATGGAAAACTGAGGCGTCCATGCTGGTTTTTCTTTTTTTTTTTTTTTTTTTAAATTTTTTTTTTCAACGTTTTTTATTTATTTTTGGGACAGAGAGAGACAGAGCATGAACGGGGGAGCGGCAGAGAGAGAGGGAGACACAGAATCGGAAACAGGCTCCAGGCTCCGAGCCATCAGCCCAGAGCCTGACGCGGGGCTCGAACTCACGGACCGCGAGATCGTGACCTGGCTGAAGTCGGACGCTTAACCGACTGCGCCACCCAGGCGCCCCTTTGCTGGTTTTTCTTAATAAAGCTGCTCAAATATTATTAATTCTCAATAGTTCTATTCTGACTTGCTCCTTTGTCATCTGACTTGCCCAAAGAGAGAATTAACCACATACATATCATTTTTTCATAGTATTTTCTTGATTGTACCACTTATCACCATGTGAGAACCAAGACATCCTATTAATCAACTGCTACTGTAGAACACTGTGTTGGGAATACACAAAAAATAAAAATTTTAAATTAAAGGGAAGTGAGTATCTGAAGTAGAGACATGCATATAAAATATAAAATATACTTTATATATTATACAAACATTTTATAAATATAAATAATACATAAATATTTTATATGCCACTTAAATATCTCTTTCGCTGCTAGTGGTATCCTAGTTTAACACTGGAGATCAGAATGTGTGGGAATAGGGGAGGATACAACAAAAGTGTCCTTGATTTTCAAATAACAGCACCAAGTCAATCTCCTGCTCTAACCGATCTAAATCTATGGTCTGAAAGGACACATGCTACTGTGGTCTGTGTAAATGTGGCATTCATCTTCATGAGTGTACAGATGAAGAATGGATCAGGACTGGCACAGTCATGAGTGACTTATTCCATTCCTCCTCACAAGTGAAGATAAATGACACAAAATATCAACCACCATGCATTATATATATTTTATTCCACATTTACTCCCACAGACACAAACATACAGGAGGCCTTTTCTTCAACCTGATTGTTTTTTTGTTTTCAAAATATACAGCTAACAATAACAACAGAGAACCTCTGGGAAAGTCAGAGGCAATGAAAAATGCTAAAGTAACTTCTACAGGACAAGCTTTACCCGGTGAGGGGATATGTCAACAGACCTTATCTCTGAGAACTCTAAAATGGCTGCATGCCTCCAAATAGGATTTCACGGGTCTCTGGCTGCTGTCATTAAGCTAATGTTATGAGAAATCAGAAAGACCCTCCAAGGATACTGCACTAGATTACTTTCCCACCTGTGGAAAATTCACTAAGATGGTGATTCTAACAGAATAGCTTCCAAGACCTCCTGATTACACAGTAGTCCTTCTTGGTTTACTTTATTCTCAGATGACATTCTTTATCCTCCTATGATGTGCATTCCTTAACTTGTGAGTTGGATTAGGATGTCCTCATTAAGCTTCTTAAACAGCTGGTAAGGTAGAAAAAAGGCTAAATAATGGCATCACCAGGGATATTCTTCCCTCCCCACCCTCATAGCTAGATAACGTGGGTACTCAGTGTCAGCCTACCTTTGTATATGGCCTCTTTTAGGTTACAATGCTGTAGTACCATTGAGATCATATGGGATCATTTTAAATTATTGCATTCAGACTTAAGCCTAATTTGAAGCTGGCCCTGTTCGGAAGGATCTAGTCCCCTAGATCTAGTTCCCTAAAAATTGCATCTAGATTATTAGAAAGCCAAGTTTTCTTTTCACCAGAGCGATTGAGAGTCATGGTCTTTGTCTCCTATTGCCCGTGCCTGACTTTTCCCAATGTTGTGAGTCCCACTTTCCAGTTAATAGTGGGCAATGGACTCCAGCTACAGGCAGAACAAATCCTGGCCATCTTCTGTAGCTTCATTCTCACACTCCACCTCATGACATTGTTGTTCCAGATTTAGCTCTGATCTTACGCTCTAATAGCTTATACTCTATACACCACTTTGGGAAATTGTACCAATTGAGCCCCAAGACCATGCCTCCATATGTATCTGTGATCTCTTATGAGATTCCTGTCCTCTTCTGGAAGTCTAAGTCTTTGGTAGTATAACATAACCCAGATCCCAGGACCTCAATGACCAAGGACCTGGCTTGTTTCTTAAAGTGCTAGATATCCAGCATATCACCTTAATCCTCATCAGAATTGATAGCCTTCTGTTATGTATCTCATTCAACATTAATTAAATGCTTACTGAATATCTGGGACTACTCTAGACTCCGAATCCTGAAATGAGTCAGACAGTGAGAAACTCTCACTTCACAGAGCATCCCCCCTTAGGGGTTAGACAGATAACAAACCAGAAAAGATCAGGTAGAGATAAGTATTGAAATGAAAATAAAAGAGTGACAAGATAGGGAATTACTGAAGGGAAATATTACATTGATTTGGTCTAGTAATATCCCTCTGCAAAAGAAACAGTTATGGCGCCTGGGTGGCTCAGTAGATTAAGTGTTTGATTCCTAGTTTTGGCTCAGGTAATGATCTCATGGTTGGTGAGTTTGAGCCCCGCATGGGGGTCTGTGCTAGTGGTGCAGAGCCTGCTTTGGATTCTCTCTCTCTCTCTCTCTCTCTGTCTCTTTCTGCCCCTCCCCTGTTCTCTCTCTCTCTCTCTCAAAATAAATAAATAAACTTAAAAGAAAACAAACACTTAAATAATGACAAGAAAGAACTAGACATAGAAAGATCTAGAAGAAACCACTGCAGGTAGAGAAGGCAGCTGAAATAGAGGCTCCAAGTTTGAGGGAGTGCTAAGGGCTAAATGTTTGTGTCCCCCGCCTTGAATTCATATGTTAAATTCCAATGCTGAATGAGATGGTATTAGGGGGTGGGCCTTTGGGAAGTACTTAAGTCATTAGGATGAAGTGCTCCTGAATGGAATTGGTACCTTTAAAAAAAGAGACTTCAGAAATCTCTGTTGCTCCTTCTTCCACATGAAGACATGAGAGTCTGCAACCCGGAAGAGGGCCATGCTGACTCCCTATATCTGATTTCATTCCTCCAGAACTATGAGAAATACATTTCTGTTCCTTACAAGCTACCTGGTCTGTGGGGTTTTGTTGCAGCAGGCCAAACATACAAACACAAGAAGCATGTTATACTTAAAGAATAGCAAGGGGGAGAAAGAGGTTACTCTAGTAGGAATAAAGTAGGCAAGCATAAGAGTAGGAGATGTGGATGGAGAATGTGTTTGTTTCCTTTGGTCTCCACAACAAGTATTGCACCCTGATGGCTTAAGACAACAGAAATTGATTCTTTCCCACTTATGGAGGTCAGAGGCCTAAAACTGAGATGCAAGCAGGACTCTCCAAAGACTTTAGGGGAGAATTCTTCCTTGCTGTTTCCAGCTCCAGTAGCTCCAGATTTTCTTTGTTTTGTGGACACGTAACTCTGATCTCTGCCTCCGATGGCCTTCTTCTCTTTTCCATATGTCTTTCCTATGGGTTGTCTCCCATAAGAACATTTGCCATTGCATTTAGGGCCCAAGTGGATAACCCAGGATGATCTCACCTCAAGGCCCTCAATTTAATTACATATGGAAATATAATTTTCCAAATAAGGTCACATCTATAGGTTCTGGGAGTTTGGATGTGGACATATCTTTTAGGAAGCCACCATTCAATCCACTACAGAGAGTTAGCCCTGCTGAGCCAGGGAAAACAATTTCTTTGTATTCTGTATGCAATGACCAGCTCTTGCAGAGTTTCACATTGGAAAATAATACAGTCTGGTTTAGACTTTTAAGCTATCACTCTGGCTATACATGAGAAGTGATTGAAGGGGTCGACAGCAGATCAGTAGTGCATGTGAGAGTGGCTTGATACTCAGTGGCAGCAGTAAGAATAGAGAGAATTAGAAAATTAAAGATTATTTCTGGAGGCGGCATCAAGAATATCTGCTTAGGAATAACATATGGGGATGGTGGTTAAAGAAACCAAAACAACTACCTCATGCCACCGACCCAGTACAATTGTCCAAATATCATCTGCTCTTGAACTCACCACTGCCATGTTCCATATGCCCTGTAAGAAGAGTATTTGTGTGAAGGGATCACCTCTACTTCCCTAGCTATTCTTAGACCTTTGAAAATATTATCCTCTCTGGGACAAGTCTAGCTCTTGTCCCAGTTCCTATGGCTGGGTGTGCTTTGTCTAACTTTACTTCAAGAGTCTGCCCTTCCAGTAACCGATCTCATTTTAAAACAAGGCTTTTGCAATTCTTTCTCATTCCAATACAGTTCCCTGGGGCATCCAAGCAGAAGGTGAGTGATTTGGTTATACCCTGAAAATGGTACACCATTCAGATTATTCCCTGGAATATCAGAGATTTACCCATTCTCTTCAGGTCAAGGGAACTGAAAACTCTCCGGGAACAGATCTAATAAAGTTTCAGAGCCTAATTATACAACGATTACCATGTCAGGAGCCTACATATGGTCTGTACCTAAACCCCTAGAGAACTATAGCTTCTGTATTGTCTTTCTACTTCAGGGACTCCTGAATAAACAAAGCGACTGGCTTAATAAAAACAATACTCATTCTGCTAGTTATGTTTTCTGAAGAAATTAGGATTTCAAGTCAAGTATAATTTATCTCCTTAAATAATTTCCAGTCAAGTATAACGTATCTCCTTCATGAGATTGAAGTTCTGATAGAGAACAGAGCCTTGAAGTGTCCTGAGTAGCATGCTAAAGGTAGAGATAAGAGATGGCAGTGGGCTAAAGTTCGTAAGTGAAATTGCTTAATAAAGGCCAAATTTTCATCTTGAGCAATCCATTTTATGGGATTGTGGCTGGCAGCCTAATAATATACTGTTGGGTTCTAGGGGACAAATAAAGCAACATGAGATCTTTCTCCTTTTTCCCTGACCTCATTCCCCATGAGCTGTTCCCACAAGACATTCCAGAGTGCCTGCATAGTATTTCTTCTTCTAAGGGCCATAATAAGCTTATTTTTAAATAGGCTCAAGTTTTCAGAATGACTTCAGCTTTCAGTTTTGATTTCAAAATGACATTTATCTGCAACTATATTTTCAATGTATCATTTATGGTATATAATTGTTCTTTTCTCCCTTAAATGCATACTCAATTTTAGGATTTGGTATTCTAAAACCAACAGTATTTAGAAATAGTCTTATTAGAGCAAGCTTAAAGCATAGCAAGAAGATACAGGCCTTCCTTGGAGAACACCACAGTGAAGTGACTAATGCAATAAAACACATCAAATGAAAATTTGGGTTTCCCAGTGAATATACCAGTTCTGTTTATACTATACTTAGTCTATTTAGTATGCAATAGCGTTATGTCTAAAAAAAAATGTACGTACCTTAACTGAAAATACGGTTTTCCTTAAAAAAAGTAAAAACTAACCATATTTGAGCTTTCGGAGAGTTGGAATCACCGATTAAAGATCACCATAACAAATATAACAACAAAGACATTTGAAATAGTGTGAGAATTACAAAATGTGACAGGGACATGAACTTAGCAAATATGGTTGGAAAAATGGCAGCAACAGACTTTCCTGACGCAGGGTTGCCACAAACCTTCAGTTTGTAAAAAGACAAACAAATAAAAACAAAAACAAGCAAAAAACACATACCATCAAATCAGTATCTGTGAAATGCGACAAAGCAGAGCACAATAATGGGCCATGCCTGTACATTCCCAGGCATATGAATATTTGGCAAGGGTGAACATGGAGCTGCTCCTCTCTGGTTCTGGATTAGACCATCCATGCATCTGAAAGATCTTTAATATAATCCAATGTAACCCCAAGTGGCAATTCTGTAGAAATACAGGTCACCAACCTAACATTCCTCAGTAAGTGGAAAAACGTTGTTGATGTTTTCACTGACATGTAGTTCTATTCTTACTTTGGGTTTGTTTAAATGAGAGCTACTGTCTTCATCATGAAGGCTGTATCAAATCCACTGTGGGTTAAGAGTAGAAAAAGAGGGGGACCTAGGTGGCTCAGTTGGTTAAGCATCCAGCTCTTGATTTTGGCTCAGGTCATGATCTCAGGGTTTGTGATATGGAGCCCCACATCATGTCAGTGCGGTATGCTTGGGATTCTCTTTCTCCCTCCCTGCCTGCCCCTCGCCTATTCCATGCTTTGTGTCTCAAAATAAATAAATAAACATGACAAGTAGAAAAAGACTGTAAGAGAGAAAAACTTCCCAGTTGATGAATATTCGTCTCTTTACTCATTCATTTACTCCTTAACTATTTTGGTATCTTTGAGTCACCTAAACCGTACTGAGCACAAAATGATTAAGTGGGAATGGGGCAGATAGTGGAGTTGGGTGGATATTAACTATGCTGCACTGCACCACAAAAGAGTGAAGTCCCCGTGTCTCCATAAAGGGAAAATTCCCTTGCAGATGGAAATTTGGTCATTGATTTTTTTTTTTTTTTCCACACTCAAGAGTCTAAAATCCTCCTCCCATTGTGACTGCTTGGAGAATCCTGATCAGGATAGGCGTCTCGGATGTCAGGGAGAATTTTCAAATTGGAGTTAGAGAAGCCATTCCCAGGTTAATGAGCGCAGAGCAGCAGGCATTTTGAGGAGTTTATTTGGAGAAAGGAAACGTCTGCAGAAATCAAGTGATTAAGATGTGATACTCAAAGCGAACTCTGAGCGATCTCATTAGCAGAGACTAAGAATAGTCTACAAATGTAATAAGAGCCCTGATACAAGGTCACAAACATCCCAATGCAAGCCAGATGTGTGGGACCCAGTGAAGAGAAAGATGGAGAACCTGATCAGGAAATAATCTTCCCTAGAAGAGAAGAGGGTTTCTTCCCAAGTCCTAATGGAGGAAGACCCAGAAATGCATATGAAACTTTCCAATGCCTATTATTCATAGTTCTCCAGATGTGCATATGTATATTATGTATATTTTTCTTCCATGATATGGATTCAATTATTCCGAATTAATTTAAGTAACTCCTGTACAAATGTCAGCTTCTCACAGATTTTCCTTCAGAAACTTCCCTAAAAGGACCCCTTAATCACCTGCACACTGTTTCTCATCTCCTTTCTCTGAAATTACATTAGTTACTTTCCTCTTTTTAAAACTATATTCTTGCTTTCAGAAGACTATAGGATTCATGCATAGAGGGGCATTATATAGCTTATTCACTATCTTATTTCTTATGCCTAGAATAATGTTTGGTACATGATAAGTCACTCAGATAATTAATAAATCAAAAACACTAAGAACCGTTCTCATGTCTTCATAAAATCAACTATAAACTATACCTAAACGATACCTCTCTGCATTGTTATACAAATGAGAGAGTATTGAAATGGTGGTTTTAGCTAAGGAACCAAGACATAGAAGATGATAAATTTCAAAGACGGCACAAATTTACAGTGGTGGTTGTCATATATTTGCACAGCTAATAATCTCTTGCTAATAATCTCTCACAAAGACATCAATGAACAAGAGAAGGCTCATGAAGAGGATTTCTTTGGAGAGACCTATACTGTGAGTTCTACTCCTAAGGAAAGTGGTAGGTAGTCTCTACGGCCTAACCCTCAGCTTACTTAGGGGCATTAGGAATATTAGAGAATTTTCTGAGGAACTCTCAGTGGGTTATGACTTACTATCACCAATTCCAAGACCAATTCCAAAAAGAATTCCAAGGATTTCTATCCTTCACCTCAAGACTAAGAATATAAGGCTGTGATGGCACAGTAGAGTAGACATAGGAGGGTGGTATCTAAATCCCATCTGAAAAAAATCTCAAAAGCAAGAGACCAAATGTTGATCACACATATGAGGGAGTTGATGAGACAGCCTTAAAGATATTTTGGATCCTGTGCAAAAGGGTTGCTTGATGAGGTAAACAACTTACCAGAGGGAATCTGAAAGTATTTCTGGATGTCTAGGAGCTGATGGAGTAAGTGATATGTCAGGGAAGAGAGTCTCACTCTCACCAAAGCAAATGTGGGAAAAGTCAAAGAGAAGGGGTCGGTCACCAAAGAACACATGTAGAAGAAAGCTACCCTGAGAAAGTCAATTTCAAATGTCTGGCAAATCCAAAGATTTTGATATCAAGTCAAGACAGCACCAGGCAAGTAAAAGCTATTATGCCCAACACCTAACTCCTTTCCCTAACCATGATACAACAAATAAAAGTCAGGATTAGGAGTAGGCAGATGGGAGAAGAGAAAGAATAGAAGGTTCTGTGACAATACAGAGAAGAAACCAGCAATGTCCATTCCCCAGTCTGCGACATCAGGCTTCCTACTTGAAATCGGGACTATGTTGGGGAAGGCAGGAATCTTAGTATTGAAATAAGTTCAAAGTTTTGAATATTATATAACTTGGATATGTCAATTACTTTCCATGGTGTCTTACATTACATAAACATTTCCAGATAGTTTTCTTCTAAGTGCAGAAGAAAAAACTAGACCCAATGAATAAATTTTAAATGGGAGAAAAAAAATGAAATCTCCTTATAATTACATCTATAGTTTGTATTAGTTCAAAATGATAGTTATAATAATTTTACTGAATTCAAAATCACAAGGGGTCCACAGTATGAATTTTCAGATAGAAATCCACTCTCAGATTTTAAATTTCAAATTTTAACCTTATTTCTGTCTGGTTTTGCTTCACATTTTGCTAATGTTTGATAATGAAGACAACAGCAGTTTTTGAAAAAAGGGCTCTCAAATTGATTCATATGAATTATTTTGTAATCAGCAATAAACAATTCCTAGTGCTTAAATATTTTTAAAGTATCTGGTATTTCTAAAAGAGATCATGACAGAGGATACATCCAGGAGTTTTTCTTTTTTTTCTTTTTTTTTTTTTTTTTGAAAATTAGAGGCAATAAATAATTCTTGTCTTATTGTCTGGATCATACACTACTACAGAAAAATGTAAAGAACCTAAAAAAATAAGATAAAATATCCATATATGTGTGTGTGTGTAGACTTGGGAGTGGGTGAAATACATAAGACACAGATGTTTGGAAAATACAAAACGGTAAATACTTTTGGTAAAAGAAAAAATAAATAAACAAATAATAAGGCATTGATGGGGTGCCTGGGTGGCTCAGTCGGTTAAGCATCTGACTTCAGCTCAGGTCATGATCTCGAGGTTTGTGAGTTTGAGCCTGAATTGGGCTCTGTGCTGACAGCTCAGAGGCTGGAGACTGCTTCGGATTCTGTGTCTCCCTCTCTCTCTGCCCCTCCCATGCTCATTCATTCCCTCTCTCTCTCTCTCTCTCTTTCTCTCTCTCAAAAAATAAACATTAATTTTTTTTTTTAAATAAGGCATTGAATGGGACCTCTCCCATTGCAGTAGAGTACTTCTTGTTAGCCTCAATGGGTATTGTGAGTTCTCATGTTTTTATAAAAGAGTAGACCAGAAATAATTACGATATAATTTTACCTAATGTAGGACTTGCACAACTTTTTGGACTTTGTGTTTGGTTGTTCATTTTTAATTTCTGTCCCATATTTTCCCTTTTCTTGACTCTTTTTATAGGAGTGTTTGAAACATCAATTTCCTGTATTAATCAGCTGATCTGACTGGCCAAAGGTTGAAAAAAGGCCACGTTGCAAGCCTATCCCAACTTAATATTTGCAAAAAATATAGGCTTTTGGTGTCTCTAAAAGCTGGCAAGGCAAGAAAGAGAAATGTAATTTAAAAGTATTATTAACAGAAAAAAACCCCACAAACATTTACATTCTAATTTATGTGGATAAACCCCACCCTACATAGAAGTTTTTGTTGCAATTCATATGTTCTCACACCAACTGATTTGAAAATATTGCCACATATTCTATGCTCTGTGCAGAGCTACAGAGACAAAAGCAATTGAGACTGTGATAGGTTTGTCCCTTCCTCATTATTGATTTGCAATCCTAGAAACCATTGCCGATGGTGAAGGAGAGAAATGGGGAAGCGAAGCAAAGGTAGGAATTTTACCCCCACATTTGTCCCTGGAGACCATAAAAACTATAAAGACTCTAATCTGGCTAAGAACTCAATATTTTAAATATTCATGAATGAGTGCAAGGGGACAATGGATCGTACTCATAGTTCCCATTATTTAACTTCTTACTCATCGTCATCATCTTTTTATTATCTGGAAAACTGGTTCTGGGAAAAAAAAAAAAAGACTGACCATTTGTACCAGATGTCATTTGCAGTCCCAATTTTGTTGTTTCCTCTCCAGGGACTCAGTCTGACCTTCATTAGCTCATAAACATCCCAGCTGCAAATTCTCTTCACCTTTGCTTCCCTTTTGGCATTTTTCTTTGGTGGAAAGGTTAAAGGAAAATGGATTCTAAGAATTTTTTGGTACAGAATTGGAGAAGGAGACACAAATGGAATGGATTAAAAAAAATGCTTCCTTTAGGCCCAGGGTAAGAGAGAGGGCAAGGCAATGCCTGTTTGATTATCTTTGCTCTCTCTCGAAGATTACAATTTCTCCCCACTATTATGGGAGTTAGCAGGTTGCTCTGTAATTATTCTTTTGCCTGAGTAACAACCCCTTCCCCACCATTAGATCGTGAACTTCTTGAAGAAACCTGCAAGGGTTTTGTCATCTTTGTAGCCACAAGTTTTTTCTAATTTCCTCGTTTTGTTGTGTTTTGGGGGGCCAAGTACTATGCCCAACTCTCTCTGTAAGGCGTGTCATTTCCATCCACTTCAATGGGAAAGTAATAGTGACTTAATAAGGTTAACCAACTTGGTGAAAGCTGGTAAGACAGTTTTCCTGTCCAGGCTGTCCAAATTCAAAGATGGGCATTTTAACTTGTATTTCTAAGTACCTATTCAGAAAGAAAGGCTTGGAAAATCTTTACTGTGATCACTTTCATGAAACAGGATTGAACTCCCAACTTCCTCATAGCCTTTCTGGATGAGATGTTCTCATTTGCCATCTCACCCCATCTACAAGCTTCATTATCCCTCTAATCACGTCCACTACCTATCTCTTCTGTCTTTTGTCTTCTATTATAGTTTTGTTAAAGGGCAGCAACCATATTGCACCTAGTCTTGATTAAGCAGACACGCCATTTGTCAGGGAGCCAAGCAGGAAAAGTCCTTATAGTGGTCCCCTTAAGCCACTGCTTGGCATGTTTCCCAGAAAGCACAGTGCATCTTATCCATACTCAATCCGCCATACCATGTGCAAGAACATTTATACCCATTAAAAGTTTCAGATCTATTTTGACGCAAATTTTATAATACGGCCCAGAGAGAATGATAGTTTCACGTTATCTTGAAGGTTTGATTTTAATAAGGATTGGCTGTCTCTCAGAGGGTTTAGAACAAAGCGAACGGCATTTCAAAAGGAGTCACCACATCCTTTGATGTTCTAAATCTTTTCTGATTCATACTGTAGGTGAGAGTAAGGTAATATAAACTCCCTCCTAAAGAAATCACTGGGTTGTAACATATCTACACTATAAAGACATTTGGTGGCAAGGTATCAATGTATATATTGAACTGTGGCTGATTTCAATTCTATAGTAGGATGTGAAATTAAAAGAACATACATAAATATTTGTATCTATGTATGTGTGAATATGTGTATATTCTGAAATTCAGTATGTTGTCATATATAAATTAGACTGTAAGTTGCTTCTAGACTCAATATATCCTATAAATAGAAATTGCTTATAATAACATAACAGCAATTATGCTTACCAGGTTAGAAATACCAACTAAAAGGGGGCACGTGGGTGGCTCAGTTGGTTAAGCATCCGACTCTTGATTTCTGCTCAGGTCACGATCGCACAGTTCATGAGTTCAAGCCTCGCATCAGGCCCTGTGCTGACAGCATGGAGCTTTCTTGGAATCCTATCTCACCCTCTCTCTCTCTCTGCCCCTCCCTTGTTTGCTCTCTCCCTTTGTCAGAATAAATAAAAATAAACTTTAAGAAAAAAAGAAATACCAAGTAAAAGAAAACTCTCAAGCCATGTGTAGTAGGCACAATTTGAGGATGACCCTAAGCCACACCACTGAATACTCTCCCCACCCTCTAAGTATGAGCAGGGTTTGTAACATGCTTCCAACCAATGTAAAATTACAACAGTGGCAGGACAGTCACTATCTTGATTGGAGTACATTATATGGCAAAGGTGACAGAAGGTTATGCCTACAATTACATGATGCTATGTAAGACCTGTCTTAGGAAACTGCAGTGAGAGAGTCACCTGCTGGCCTTAAGGAATTAACCTGTCATGTTGTTGTAAAAGGGCCACGTGGCAAGAAATTGTAAGTGGCCTCTAGCTGCTGAGCATGTGGCCCTGTGGACAGCCAGCAATGAAGCCTAAGTCCTGCGCTGCAAGGAATTGAATCTTGCCAATAACTCCTTTAACTCAGAAAAGAACCCCAAGCTTCATCTAGACCCTGGCCAATACTTTGATTGAAGCTCTCTGAACACCTGAACTAAAGACCCTATCAAGTTGTGTCCAGAATCCTACCCCCAGAAATTGAGATAACAAATATATGTTGTTTTAAGCTAATACATTTGTAGTAATTTGTAACACAGCAATAGGAAACTTATATATATGTGTATATATATATATGTAAATATATATATATATATTTACATATATATATATTCTATTTATTTCTTGAAATTACAGAGGCCACATTTCAATCATTAGCAAAACTATCTGCTTTCAATAATTCAGTAGAATCTGAATAGAAAATGTTCTTGGGGGGGGGAGAAAAGACACCCTAAATTAGATATTATAGGTTATGAATTAAGTGGACATAGGTATGTCCTGTGGATGCTGTGGGAAGAATTTATAATTGATACCCGTCTGGTAATTAAAGCTCAGGGCATGTTACCAAAGTAGAATATAAATATATTTCTCTAGAAATCTTAAAAATATATTTAAAAAAATCTCCCTCAAAGTAAAAATATGCACAGATATTTATGAGAAAACCATGCATCATACAAATATAAGCTTAAGGAATTTGTTCTGTGGTGGGCAAAATTACGAATGCGAAACATGACATACAACCTAGTATATCATTTTCAGGTATGTGTCTTGATGTGTGTCTATGTGTATCTGTGTATGAGTCTGCAAGTGCCTTTATGCCCACGGTAGTATGTGTCTATATATGCTTCTGTGTATGTGTATGTACGTGTCTGAGTATATACCTCTGTCCTTGTTTGAATCTGAGTACTGTGGGAGTCTATGTGTGTATCTGCACGGGGCAGAGTATGTGTATCTGTCTGTGTGTGTCTGTGTATCCATGGGTGTGAGGAGGCCTGGAGAAATGGGAAAAAAAGACAAAGGGACCTCTTTAGAGGACTTCATAAATATTAATAAGCAATAGAGAGGAAAAAACAAACAAAAAACATTGACTTTGTACCCTGTAATCTAGTATTAGTTCCAATTCTGCAATATACAATTGACTCTTGAACAATGTGGGATGAGTCACACTGACCCCCATGCAGTCAAAAATCCATGTATAACCTCTGACCTCCACAAAACTTTACTAATAGGCCACTGTTGACTGGAAGCCTTACCAATAACATAAACAATTGGTTAACACATATTTTGCATGTTATATGTATTATATACTATATTCTACAATAAATTAAGCTAGAGAAAAAAATGTTAAGAAAATCATAGGAAGAGCAAGTAACATTTACAGTACTGTATTGTATTTATAGAAAAAAAACCTGCATGTAAGTAGACCCACACAGTTCAAATTGGTGTTATCCAAAGGTCAACTGTATTAGCCCTGTGACTTTGGTAACCTGCTTCAATTCTGAGACTTATTTTTCCTACATAAAAATTCTAATTAGATTGTAAAAATTAAAATAATCCCTCTGCTAGTGAAAGTATAAGCTGGTCCAACCACTTTAGAATAAAGTTTGATTGTATTGAATAAACCTGAACATATTCATGCCTATGACCCAACAATTCCAGTCCTAGGTATCTATCGCCAATACAAACATGAGTGTATGTTTACCAAAGGCACATGTTAGAACACACAGAGCATTGTGATTGAGTCCTCATAAGCCCAAACTAGAACTGTCCCAATGACCATCAGCAAATGAACGGATCAGGCACTGAATGGGATACGATGTAGAAATGAGAATGAGCAAACCTATATAGTCTCACGACAATATGAATGGATCTCACAAATATAGTGTGAACACATGAAGCTGGATACAAAAGAGTATCATATGATTTATATAAAGTGCACAAACAAGTAAATGTAATCTAAATAGGCGAACTTAGTCTGGACCCTTAGAAGTCCTGATAGTGATCATCCTTGGGGACTGCATAAGGTGGGGGCTGGGGGGCAGGGGCCGAGGTAAGGACATTTGTCAGCTTCCTATCGTGGGCACTGGTTACCTAAGTGCATTTAATTTGTGAAATGCAGTGGATATGTATGCTTCTGATATGTGTACTTTTTCTTGTTAGAACATTAAATATTAATATAAATTTTTTAAAGCTCTCATACTGTCGGGATGAATGTGATGTGAACAAGTTGCATCAGTGCAGTTCTACAAGAAAATGGTTTTCAAACTGGGTAATGACCACTAGGTGGTCACGAAATCAATTTATGGATCATGACCTGAATTAACCACAACGAAAGAGAATAGAACAGAAAATATCTGAGTGCATTGCAATAGTGGAAACTGTTTTGTGAAATATACGTGTTTTTAACTGCGTTATAAATATATGTGTTCATAACTGGGTGGAGATGTCAAATGTACTTTTATTATGTGTCACAGCCAAAAAGGGTTGAAACTATTGCTAGACATACCCGTGATGTAAGTACATATAGCAGCATCCTGGGTTCCCTGAATGCCTCCTGCATATCCTTCTCTACATTATGACCCCTTGGACCAGAGAATCACTCAGTCCACGTCGATAAAATGAAGACGCGCTTCATCTGGGGAATTCCAGAGTACAATTAAGGCACTTCTACTATATATCCATCAGCAATATTAACCATCGGATTTATCATTCCTGACTATTCACCAGAACACCTAGAGCTTTCCACCCAGAATAGGGCCTATAATACTCCAAATTCCGACCACAACAGGGAAAATTGCTGTCTCGCAAATCGAAGCTTTTTCTTGAAAGTCCACAGACTCTGTTTCAACCATTTTTCTCTGTAACACTGTAGCAGAAGCAGCAAGTGGTAGCACTGTGTATCAGTGAAGACGCAGAATGGAAAATATTGCTCGTTTGCATATTCCCAAAATAATGGGATGGAGATAATAATTAATAGCTATTTTTATACCCCTTGATTTAATTAATTCCAGCTAAGATGTTTGTAAACATGTGATGTTATGTTTGGATAAATGTGTCAATGTGAAAATTAGTCACTAATACAAGGCACTAAGGAAAAATAAAACAACTCCACTAGCAGAAGGCGGGCCTAGGTAGATCTCCATGTCCCAGTTTGGGACATGTTTACCCAGAGAAATCAGTAGTGGTGATATTCTACGACAAAACAGGCTCTGGAGAGACACTGGGAAAGCAGGCCAAGTAGAATAAAGGGGTGGACAACTGCATAGGGTGAGACATGTTACTGGAGTCCTGGTAAAATTCAGATTTAATGCTGGGTAGAAAGGGGCCATTTCTTGAGGTGGGGGCCATTTTGCTTCAAAGCCATCTATGGATACCATTCTTCCCCAAGGAAAGAAGATTTGCGATAAGGAAACAAAGGAGGGAACATGATTAGAGGGGAGACTGTTTTACTGAGGGTCAGAGGTTATTCCAAGGCTCCTGGCAAAAATCAAATGGTGACTAAATTTGTTTGAAGGAGGACTGTTCAAAGGGCCAAAGATAAGGTGTGCAAGATCATCAGATTTTAGGGGTGCCTGGGTGGCTCAGTCGGTCAAGCGTCCCACTTCAGCCCAGGTTGTGATCTCGAGGTTCTGAGTTTGAGCCCCATATCTGGCTCTATGCTGACAGCTCAGAGCCTGGAGCCTGCTTCATATTCTGGTCTCCCTCTCTGTCCCTCCACCACTCGCACTGTGTGTGTGTGTGTATGTGTGTGTGTGTGTGTGTGTGTGTTTCTCTCAAAAATAAATAAACATTAAAAAATTTTTAAAAAGACTAAAATTTTGGGGCGCCTGGGTGGCGCAGTCGGTTAAGCGTCCGACTTCAGCCAGGTCACGATCTCGCGGTCCGTGAGTTCGAGCCCCGCGTCAGGCTCTGGGCCGATGGCTCGGAGCCTGGAGCCTGTTTCCGATTCTGCGTCTCCCTCTCTCTCTGCCCCTCCCCCGTTCATGCTCTGTCTCTCTCTGTCCCAAAAATAAATAAAAAACGTTGAAAAAAAAATTAAAAAAAAAAAGACTAAAATTTTAAAAAGACTAAAATTTTAGGGAAAGCCATTTAGATTGGACACAAGTGACAAAGAGGGAAAAGAAAAAGGTAGGGATGCACAATGGCCAACGTAACAAGATGGTTTTGGACTGAGGGGCTCTCTCAGATTTGCTCTAGTCTGGCTCCAAACCTCCCCCATGTTTCAAGTTAATGAACCCACTTCACATCTGTGTGGATTAGTCATATTAAATAGAAGGAAAGGACCCTGAAAATCTCCACAGCATGCAGGGGCATTCCTTGGAGCTTATTAAAGCTGGAAGCACAGAGGACAAAGGCTTCCTGCCTTCTCAGCAGCCAAAGGCGTCCTGCCCTGTGACAGGTCAGAAGGGGAAGAGAGACCTCATATGGGAGCTAATGATCACAGCCCTGCTTAGCTAATTAATGCACTGACTCATGTGGCGTAAAGACACAACTTAAAAGGCTCCACACCAGCCGAGGAGTCTGGGCTGGGGGAGAAAGGGAGCACGGAATCTTTTACATAACACGAATGAAGGAGAATCTTTAATTTTCTGTTAATTACATCTTTTAAATGTATAATTTCTGAGCAGCGCAGGTAGGCAAAATCAAATCAGTGCTACCATGACATGGCGGTTCTATTTTAATTAGAAGCCATCACCTTTGTATTATTACCTCACATAAGGGCAAAGGCTGGAGTCACTGGGATCTCATATTTACTTCAGCTTTTCCCTTTTAACTTTCCTATGAACAATTCTAACAACAGACATTTATTTATAAAACAGCTGCAAAAAACCATTTTAGTTCACAACAGTATAAAAACTAATGAGTATGCCCTCACATGGATTTATACACCTTTATATGAATACATTTATATACACTATATGTGAATATAAGTTCCTGAGAATATATAACATTGAGAGTTATTTTTCTGAGGTGTTGTAAGCTCTAAGTAGGACCCTGGTGTTCTGAAAGAGTTTATGTATCCTGTGAACTGAGTCATTGGCCAATGTGTAGGTAGTTCTTTCCACAGAAACAGTTTCAATATTATTCCATCAGAGAGAAATTCTGGTCCAGGAGAGGATACGATGTATTAATATACATGCATATATTAGTTTAAAACTCTGCCTGGGGAATCCTTAGAGCATATGAGATACGGTTTTGATGTATAAATATTTGGGAGGTGGGGAGAGTCAACACTAAAGTATGAACATTACATGAAATATATTTATTTGATTACTTAGCAAATTTTCACCACAGGGATGTGCAAATTTTGTCTCTTAGTAGGTATATGAATGTTTGTGTGTATATATAGCTCACATATATATGTATATATTTGCAATGTAGTTCTTTGATGAAGCCTGCTGAACATGCTATGTTTATAGCTGGGAAAAACAAGCACATGTTTGTCAGTTGAGATTCCATTTATCTTTCTGTTGTGGAGAGTTAGAATCTGTTATCTACGATGGACCTTACCCTATAACTGTCCTGACCTAGTCTCTTATTTAAAAAAGAAAAAAAAAAAGATATAAATTGCAACATCACCAGTGAAATTCACACTTCACATCATTTCTGTATAGGCACTAATTATACATAAAGACAGGTCATTTTGTTTCAACCAAACCCCAGACTCGTGTTGATTACTGCTATATTATTAGAACGTTAATTTGGGAACTTTCTAATTATCTTTCCCTTTTGCAGACACAAGCTAATGTTAGACTTTAGTTATGAGACACATTTAATTTCTTTTGTGTAAAGGATACATTAGGAATGCTAGCATGGTTTTCTGATAATATAATGCACGTAGTGGTCCCTGATAAAGCCTGAACGTGAGGTATTATTAGATACAGAGTCCTGTTTTTGCCATGCCCAAAACCTACCTAAAGAGGTGGTACATGTGAGTGGGCTTCTGAATATTTGTGTACATCTTCCTGCGACCCAACACACACATACAAATTTTTAGAAGTAGAAACAGTTTCCTTGATGAGCCATCACACTACCCCTGCTTTGCTCAGTGTAGTCATAGCTGCACATTAGTTTGGATGCTAACTCTGTTCCAGTGGTAAACGCAAAAGCAGAAAACATTGTGCACCCAAGGAGATGTTTTAGAGGGCCCACTTAGTGAAAACATCTCCAGTGCCTGTTTTGTTTATTTTTATCTATTTTTTAAAAACAAATTTAACGTTTATTTTTGAGAGAGAGAGAGAGAGAGAGAGCAAGTGAGGGAGGGGCAGAGAGAGGAGGACACACAGAATCCAAACCAGGCTCCGAGCTGTCAGCACAGAGTCAGATGCGGGGCTCGAACTCACAAACCATGAAATCATGACCTAAGCCAAAGTCAGATGCTTTCAACCAACTAAGCCACCCAGGTGCCCCTGCAGTGCCTATTCTAAATCAAAACTTCAAAATGACATCTTCGGTGAAAGTAAGCTACTCATTGCCCAGTGAACTAAAGGGGCATATGCCTCACAATGGAGATACATGAAGAGAGCAGAAAAAAGTAGGAATAACCAGAGAGGAAAGGAAAAGGGGATGGAAGAAAACATGAGATAAAGAATGGAGGATGTTCCAGAATATCAGCAGAGTGCAATAGAAGCTACGCTAATGTGTGCAAGGTTAGGCAGATGATATAAGAAATCCAAGGTCTATTGTACATACTATTTTGTTGCTAAGACATTAGAAATCCAAGGTATGAGAAAAGAAACATTCTAACTGGTGACCTAGTGGGAATTTACCTGTGGATTAACAATTCTGCCTCTGAAATCTCAGGCTCACTTTGTCTTCCCAACAAACGAGCAAGAAATAAAACGAGGGTATTTCCTGTACACAAAGTGATAGATATAATCTGAAGAGGATGTCTGTGATTACACTTTTCAGGGACAAGGCATTAAATTAAAGCAGGCTGCTTTACTTGCAGGACTTCTCAGACATGCTACATGCTACTACATGCTAATGTGACAGGCGGGAAAGGCAAGAAATATATCGTGAGAAAGTGGATGAAGCCTCCCTTCATACAAAGCATTTACATTTATTTTTGCTCCCCAAAGCTTATTTTGGGAAGAGCTGAATTAATTTTTTCAGTTAAGATATCTAACAATATCTTAGACTAAAAAGAACACACGATTTGCAAAAGCCATTAAAAAAAAACCATCCTGAAAATGTTATTCTAGCATTACTTTAGGAATTGATTTTTACATTGTTTGGTGGATTTTGGTAATTATTGTAACAACCTAATTTGATCACAAACTGATTTCTACATTTTTTTGTCGTTTCTGCATGTTGATATCATTTACTTAATGCATGAAATAAAATCACTCAGATGTGCAGCATTAAACTTAGCTTTAAAAGCTTAACATATCAGAATTTAGAGAAGCAGGGTAAAAATATTTGAATAAAAATTCTAGTAATAACTAGAATTATCTAGAGACTTGTGGATCTAGGGCATTGCTTTTTGCTACACCTACTAATTAAATGAAGCAAAGCATTAAAATGGTTTACATTGTGCTTGACACATATAAGAACCTATTAGAAGTACCTATTTTCAGTTATTATTGATATTTTTATGCCATATATAATTTAAATACTAGGATCTTTATGAGTATGGAAATGACTTCCTAGAAGTAAGGAAAAGGAACTAAGTGGTAACCTTACTTAGTACTTACAGAGGTAATCAGTTTCAAATGAGGTCATTAGAGTGGGTGTCAGTCTGAAACAACAGGTGTCCTCCTGCAAAGGGGACATGTAAAGAGGGGTGAATATGTGAGGACACCCAGGGCAGAGAAAGCCATGTGACTGCAGTGATGTATCTATAAGCCATGGAACACCACAAATTCCAAGAAACACTAGAAGCTCAAGGAAGCAAGGAAGAATTCTTCCCTAGAACAGTCACAGACAGCATGGTCCTACCCCGACCTTGACTTCAGACTTCTGGCCTCCGGAAGTGTGAGGCAATACATTTCTGTTGTTTTAAACGACCCGGTTTGTGGCAGCCCTAGTAAACTGGTAGACAGTGTTGGTCATTTTCTTTGTAGCATCTATGACAACTGCAATCATTTATCTGGTTTTGTTTTTGTTTTTGTTTTTTTTTGTTTTTGTTTTTTTGTTTTTGCCTATTTTCAGCCTTGGAATGGAAACTCAACAAGGGGCAGGGATCTTGCTCATGTGGTTATCTGTCGTATCACCTGGTTCTAGGAGACTTTCTGGCAGAGATTTGGTGCTCAATATATTTACCATCAATTAATGGATAGTATAATTGAAGGGAAACACTGATCAAGCTTTAGGGACAAGCAACAAGAACACCTACAATCATTCATTACTAGTTGGTGTGTTTGCTTGTTTGCTTTTTCTACTCTAAGTATCCTTTAAATCCAAGACTTCCCAGGAGTACAATTAATAGTATGACTGTCTACAAACGTCCATAGATTGTTATAGAACTAAAACCTCAGTGGATCTTACTTAGGGCTCAGAGAATTATAGAATATCACTGATGTTCCATAGGAAGAGGAAAAAGCAAAGAATCTTTTGAAAGAAAAGTATGGTAAAAATAGAAACTACTTTCTGCCACCCATCCCATACATGATCACACATGGATCAATTGTTGATGAGAAACTCGATCACAGATATTTTTAAATAAAGGCACTTGGTAAATACTCACAGTGGTAAAATATGTTATCTGTCTTTCATTTGGGGAGGCATGGAGGTATTACTATTAAAAGCACAGGTTCTGGAATCGAGAACCCTCGTTAGAGTTCAGGCTCCTTTACTTACAAACTCTATGACCTTGTACATGCTGCATTCTCTTCTAGACCTCAGTTTTTCCCATCCCCTACCCCTTGACAGAAAAAAGGCAAGAAACAATAGTACCTACCCTAAAATGTGAATGGGAAAGTGATGATGTTTGCAAAGTATTAGCACACTAAACACACAGTAAAAATGCAGTAAATGTTGTCATTGTCAGAGTTCTCTGGTCACAGATTCCACTGACAAGATTGATGTCTTGTAGTATGTGATAAACACAAATTTAAAATATATTCTTTAACTCACACATGAATGAAATATTGCAGGTGTACAATGTAAACCTTTTTTTACTTCTGTTGGCCTTGACCACTAACTTAGGGTTCATTGATTTAAATGGAATTAAAGACCAGGAATCACTTTAGCATGTAGAAGTCATATGCCCAGGCTGTTGTTTAATCTCCAAATAACTGATTTATCTAAAAATGCTGAAGAAACACAAAATATCCTTTCCCAAAATTCTCATCTGAGCATGTTAGAAGGCCAAAGACATCTACAATTCATGATGAATCTAAAGAAGAATTCAGGTGTGTGTGTGTGTGTGTGTGTGTGTTATTTTTTTTCTGCATAAAGCCATATTTATGAAGCAGACACAGGAAGAGTTCCACATGTGTTTTTAAATTTTCTTCCTATGTTATAACAGCAGTCTAGTCTTTTACCAGATGACAATACTAACCACAGAGACACAGGAAAAAGTGCAATGGTCATAACAATAGCCAATGGATTTTTTACTGCATTATAGTTGATAAAGGATTTTTCTACTCATTAGCTTACTTGATCCTCTTAGTATACAGGTCAAATAATTACAGGTAATATTTCCATTTCAAAGTAGGGGGAACTGAGGTCAAATGCTTTTATTAAAGTCAGAGAGCTACTCCGTCATAGAGATGGTACTAAATCTGTAATTTTCAACCTCAAATCTCCTTTCCTCCCATTATAACTTGCTGCAATAATTATGTAATAAGTGAGATGCACAGATTGATGATCTAGAGAGAAACTGCATGAATATATCTAGTCCTACCATTTCAAGGTAAGATAATTTTAGATTATCAGCTTTGAAAGCTTTATATCTTGCCCATCTTGAGTTCTAATACCATAAAACTGTGGATGCATAATAGACTTAATTGTGTTAAACTTACATGATACTATTTACCCACAAAGCAAGAGACTTAATGTCACTGACTAAATTTGCCATTACATGAAAATTCAGAAAGTTGCTTAGATATTCTAAATGATCTCAAAATTCATAGCAAAATTGGTAAAAAAGGCGGTGAATGGTTGTTTTGCTGTCTTAGCTCAGTGAACAAGGAAAACCAGAAATCATGTCCTGCTTATCTCTGGGAAATCTTCCACTTGGTCAAAGTCCCAGCTTAATTCTTCTACCCAGACAA
This sequence comes from Neofelis nebulosa, assembly GCF_028018385.1. Taxonomy (NCBI): domain Eukaryota; kingdom Metazoa; phylum Chordata; class Mammalia; order Carnivora; family Felidae; genus Neofelis; species Neofelis nebulosa. Next base: position 93,233,932 of record NC_080791.1, read on the forward strand.
AACAGTGTCTAAATCCAGGCTGACAGGCCACCCAGGGAAATGATTCAAAGTCAGAGCCTCATCTTTCAGGGGATGCTAGAGATGGTCTCATATCATGGCAGCCTCGAACTGCACACCAGTCTCTTCTATAGAGTGATGGTAATTTCTCACCATCTGGATAACCAGACCCTGACCCTTTAGTACTGCTGCAGACGTACTAAATGCAAAAGCTTGTCCTTGATTAGCTCCAGGAACCCAATCAATCCCCAAGCACCACAGGCTCACTGAAAGCTTCCAGAACACAAGGTCTCCTCCCTATAGATGCAGTTTGCAGCATTTCAGTACTTGATTACATACTGTCTTCTGCTCTCTATTTGTTTTGTGTATTCCCATTCTGTTTCTCCAACACATTCCTTAGTCATTCAATTCACTTTTCATTCCTGAAGTGCCTCATCCTGTCACTATTATGCACATGAATTCAATGACTCTGAGCTATTCTCTGAACTAGATTCTGGGGCTATATACGCGATGGATCAAGAAGCTTTGTCCTTTAGAAGCTCCCGATGTACTAATAGAGACCCTCACATTTACAGCTTACGCTGATAAAATACAAGAACTATGTGGGCAAGATAAACACATCGTTTGGGGAGTTTAAGAGAGAATGAGATGACATAATAATCAATGTGATGATCCCTGGTAGAAAAGAAGGATGGGATTAAGCAAGGGTATTTCAGGTAAGAAAAATATGACCAAATTAACCTAGTTTTAATTTTTTTAATATTTATTTTTGAGAGAGACAATACTTCTGGATTGTCTTCCCACCTGTCAGCACAGAGCACAATGCTGGGCTCGAACTCACGAACCACGCAATCATGACCTGAGCCAAAGTTGGACCCTCAACTGACTCAGCCTCCAGGCGCCTCAAATTCACCTAGTTTTAAAGAGTAGGTTTGGCATGTTTTAACAATGTCACATGGTGCAGTGAGACTGCACTACAGAATGAAGATATTTAACTGAATGGTATTACATAGTAAAGGAAACTGAATACTTCTGGATTGTCTTCCCTGCTCTAATGTAAACTCATTGAGTGCAGAGACAATGTGTTTCCTTCAATGCTTCATTACCAGTATATAGCACAGTGTATGGCAAATAGTAGCTATTTAGGAACCTTTTTTGTTTCAAATAACTAGATGAATGAATGAATCAATGACCAAGAGACAAAGAAAGCCCAGCATGATATTCAAGGAAGGGAATAACAAATAGATTGGGTCTTAAAAGACAACTTTAGGTTCTACCTTGATTTCTTCCTTCTAACTTTAAATGCGCTCCTCTTATATACTTTATTATTCTCCCAGTTTCGACCTTTGTCCTGCTATAATCTCTTCTCAACAAAACAATGAGAATATTCTCTTAAAATGCAAATCAAATCAGGACCCTTTCTGTTCAAAACCCACCACTGGCCACTCATCTCACTTAGGGTAAAAACCATCATCTTCCAATGGTCTGAAAGGCTTTACACTATTAGTATATCTTACTTTCCTTGTCTTTAATTCCAACTCTTTTCCCCTTTCAATCATACTGGACTCCTTGGCACTCCCTGGATAAACCAGGCACAATTCTCTCTGCCTGGAACTATCTTTTCCCATAGCCATTTAGTTCACTTCCTCAACTCTTTTTGGTCTATCCTTAAATGTCACATTCTCATAAAGTCCTCCCTGAGCAATTAATTCAAAATCGTATGCTTCATTTTCCCCACCACTGTTCTCCCTTTCCCAACTCTGCTTTTTCTGTCTATAGCACTTCTTCACTCAACCATTACTCTATAATAATTTGCTTTCCTTTCTGTGTATCTGTTTTCCATCTTTTCTCACTTGACAAGAACAGAGATCTGTGCCTACATTTTCCCCTACTGACATACCCTAAGTGTTTATACTAGAATTGAGCCTGGCACATAGTAGGTGTTTTATCTATGGTTGCTGAATTGCCTTGAATGTTTAGATATTTAAATGAGGATTTTAGTTTGGGGAGATATATATATATATATATATATATATATATATATATATATAGCAGTAGGGAGTGCATATGACTTGCCAAGCTATAATAAATGTTAAAATCCTGACGAGAGTATAAGATCCTTTATGCTTATTAGACAGTATTTTCTCACAGGCATCACAAACAGCATAAGCCACAACAGACCATCATGTCATCTTCTTTTTTAAAGCCTATTTATTTGAGAGAGAGAGAGACATAGAGAGAGAGAGAGAGAGAGAGAGAGAGAGAATGAGGAGGGGAGGGGCAGAGAGAGAGGGAGGGAGAGAATCCCAAACAGGCTCTGCACTGTCAGTGTAGAGCCCGACGCAGACTCAAACTCACAAACTGTTGAGATCAGGACGTGAGCTGAAATCAAGAGTCAGATGCTTAACTGACCGAGGCACCCAGGCACCCCTCTAGTCATCTTATTAACATCTGGAAGACAGGCTCCTCAATGGCAGGAAAAGAACAGAAAGAAATGAGTGTCCAAAGAATATGGAAATGCAAATTCATTCACTTGATAAACACAATTGGACAGATGGGTAGCCTGTGCCAATTCTACCCAACTAAGCTGGATATTTTTAAAAGGTAGATGAATGAGCAGTTGTGAAATGATGAGCAGAAGGGAGAATGCCACATGGGTGACTCAAAGGAAAGACTGGAAGGAAATGATGGTTACACTGCCAGTCAAGGTGGCAAAACTACAGCAGCCAGGAACCAACGAGAATGGACATATCCATTTGTTGCTTAAGGGGAAGGTAAGCCAGAAAGTTACAGAATATAAAGGATGCCCCATTCGTTAACTACTGTATGACCTTCTTCAAACATCAAAATGTCTCATATGTTTCATGTTTGCCCCTCTAGATCCACTCTTCACACTATACCTGATAGGACATAGGCTTGTATTACCAAATCAATGGGCTCCTTAGCCCTCTAACTTTGTTTGGATGGGCTTCATCCAATGGGGGATATCAGCAGGAGAGGAGAGCAGAAGTGTGCAGGCAGGCCATATATTCCCTTAGTCCCCTCCCTGTGGGATCAGCTGGGTTCCCTGTAACCTTCAAGCAAATGCTATTGCTCTTAGGTGACCTTCTCTGTAAAACTGTGTCCTTCTGGGTTATCAGTAACTTCTCCCTCCTGTGTCTCTCCAGGCCTAAAACTCGTGATAGCTCTTCTCTTATTAACAACGGTTACTTACCGCACCAACCCTTGTGGCTCACCAAACCACTCACACCTTTGAAAAGCCATCCCTTCCTCAAACCTTATTTTATTCTAATTTGAATGTGCCAGCTGTTGAGTTTCCTATTGAGCCCTCCATAATACACAAAAATTCTTTGAGGCTTAGTTTTCACACCAGTAAAGTAAAATTAATGTCTACCACTTAGGGCTATAGTGATCATTAAATCAAACAACCTTTGCCTATCAAAGTAGCTGATCTGGAAGGAATATTCAAACAAGAGTTTCTTGGCCTGCCTTGCTGTAACTTATCACATTGTGCTATAAGCACTTGCTTATTCTGTCTGCCTCTCCCTGGAGATGGAGCATTCCTTAGGGGCAGGGCCACAGGCACAAAGATCTGAACGTGTGCATCCAGCAGGTGTCCTAAAAACGTCAGTTAAATGATCAGTGAGTGAATACGGCACACCAGCAGCAGAGAGAAGACAGAACTCCAAGACATCACCAGGTGAAACTAGAACATAAAGCTTCAGACACTGAAGTTCCGGATGTCATAATTAGATAGGGGAGCAGAATGGGAAAGACGACTTTGCTATCTGTAGCCCCACCTAGCTAGTAATAATGTTGGGAATCTTTGTCTCACACTCTGATTACCACTCCTTCCCTCAACTTTTGGAGCAACTCTTTCTTTTGTTTTTGTCACTGCCCCTCTGCTAACCAACAAGTGGCAGCTTCTTTTGCTGCATTTCATTATTGTAGTGTGTGTATATGTGCATGTGCGCACATGCTACAGCTTGTAAGTAAGTACTCATGCGTACCTTTCAGTGGAAATGCCATCCTGCCATTTTTGCTTTGCATGTTTCATAAGATTGCCACAGTTTTTAAAAAATGTTTATTTATTATTTATTTTGAGACACAGGGGGAGAGAGAGAGAGAGAGAGCAAGCGAGCATGAGTGGGGGAGGGGCAGAGAGACAATCCTAAGCAGGCTCCTCAATGTCAGCACAGAGCCCAAAGTGGAGCTCAATCCCACGAACCGTGAGACCATGACCTGAGCTGAAATCAAGAGTAAGACGCTTTACCGACTGAGTCCCAAGCCACAGTTTTTAATTTGTAGCATCAGCGGCTGAAGAGTGAAGTTAGGTCAGAAGTAAGCAGCATTAGGTCTCTGATGGTGAACATCAGCAGTACAGGAAGTTCAATGACTGCTAGAGGCAGGAAGTAGAGCTCTGTGCTTAAGCATACCCCTAAGGCAGGTACACTTAGCTTTGAGACCAGCTTCTCTCCTACTCTCTGGGTAGCTATGGGCAAGTCATTGGACCTCTCCCCAAGTTCTCTCCATTTAATAAAGTATGATACATTCATAATTACATATTTACAGTTTGTATAAATACATAATTTATTTTATACAAATTATTATATAAATATGCATTTTATATAATTTATCATGTTATAATAGAGTACCTACTTCATAGTATTGTTTTGAGGAATAAGTAAGATATTTATCATAGTAACATGATATTTTTACACATAGTAAGTATGGAAGGGAACAGGGTGTAAAAGAAAGAAGACAGAAAAGGAAGGAGAAAAAAAAGCAATAAAATATCAGAATGGCCAAAATCTGGGAAGAGTCAGAAGGATAGAGGGAGGAGGGAGAAAGACAAGAAGGGAGGGAAAAGACATAGCTCTCCCATTATTCAATAGAAACCCTGGTAAAGGGAACTTAGCCCTGGCCCAGTGGTCACTTACACAGTATTTATTCTGAAAAAATAACATGATGAGTCCTTTAAGAATTCCAGCCTTGCCCATCCATGAAAAATAGAATTATACCATTTCCCTCAGTCATTTCTAACAGTCACAGAGAGAGAAAAGACAAGAGGCATACATCTCCTTTTCCTGAATACCTACATCCCTTTATCTGCATTCCTCAAATGAGATTTCTCCTTTTCTACCTTGAATTTTTTCAGAATTGTGTACATGTCTTATCTTGTCTCCTTAGACTATACACTCCTCAATGGCATGTTAATGTTTGATTCACATCTCTGTCTTTCATGATATATCTAACAGGGTATCTTCAGGAAGGTAATTCATATAGAAATAAACACACACAAGTTGAAGAGCAAAGCAAGAGGCTGCCAGGAGCAGGGAATAGTGGATATTGGGAAGCAACAAGGAGGTCTAAAGCAAAAGTCCCTAATTTGTTGGTCCATACAACAGGGAAATGGGTTGGCTACAAAATAAAGAAGGAAGGAAGAGGGGGAAGTAAGGAGGAAGGGGGGGGGGGAGGAAGGAAGGATGGAAAGAAGGAAGGAGGCAGGTAGGGAAGGAGGGAGGAAGGGAAGCAAGATGGGAGGGTAAGGAAGCAGAGGGCAAGGCAGGGAGGGGACAGTCCATGGTGAATAAGCTTTGCCTGCATAGGTACAGAAAGTTTAGCCTGTTTCTTTACTGAAGGGCCCTTAATGTGCTTGAATTAATATTCTCACAAAGGGGCTATATGGCATTTCACACATACTAAACTCATTTGACCAAGTAGTTTTATCTCTACGTATCCTAGAACAGTAGTATGAACAATAAAATATAATGCCTTTTGGGTATTTTTCAATAATTTTTTGCAGTAATCATCAGCCTGAAAAATATGTTCTCTGTGCCTCAGACGGAGATGGTTCATTACAATCCCACTACCATCATTTCTAGCCAAGATGTTATAGAAGTAGGTCCCTCTTCCCTCTGACCCCTCCACTACTTGAGAATACTATATAGGACACCACATATATTTGTTGAGGAAAAGAAGACATAGGAGGGAAAGAAAAAAAAGGGAAGAAAGTCATTCTGAATTTCTCCTCTTCTCCCTCCAGTGAGTTTGAGGCTAAAATTCTACACTCTACCTACACTTCACTTGAAGATAAGGCATACTGCAAACAATTCCCTGATTTAACTTGTCTTGGGCTCACATCCAATCCTCAGGTTTATAGGGCCAGCTACAAACACAGAAAATTAGGTCAGTGCAGGGTTCATGTTCAATGTAGGCAATGTGCTTTGTGATGGGCTTCTCATGTAGATGACTGTCTTGGATGTCATATAGGGCTAAGTGAAAAAGAACTATCCACTTGCTATCCACTGTCTGAGAGCTAGGCTAGTTCAGCTTCGTTTGATGGCAACAGAGCAAGATAATGTGGGTAATTGAATATTTAGTAAATCCAATTCTGGTCCATTCTTAGCCAACCATGAGGAGAGAGTTTAATAGAGAGTAAGATAAGAAAGCCACTGAGGCACGTAAGTGAACAGTCAGAAGGAGGCAGAAGGGCAACGGACTTCTGCTCATCAGAGTCAGAGGATCCCAGGGCTGGTAGCCACGCCCAGCCCAGGACTTGGACTCCACCTGTCCCTTTCCATGGCCTCCTGTGGTCAATTCCTTCCTCTCATATCTCTAAATGGTGGACAAGGAACAAGAGTGATTGAAATATTCATTAGTGTGAGGAAATGTAATCATCAGGAAATGTCATTCCTTGATGCCCCCTGGCTCTTATTAGAGGGGTTAACTGAGTCAGAATGAAGCAAACCCAAATATTTAAATCTATTTCTGCGTATTAATTTGAAAGTGCTTGAAACATATTCTCTGAAGTAATAAGTAAAAATTATTAACAATAATAATTATAATTTATTACAAACTTACTGTGCTAAGCACATTACATGCCAGTCTTATCTATCCTCATAACACTATTATAAGATAGATATTATTAGGTTCTGTCTTCCCAAACTATTTCTCTCCTTTCTCTCCACTGCATCATCCATCCTGGCCTCAACTCCCAGATAGAAATCTCACAAACCACCCTGCCCTCAGCACCATAGGAAACAAAAGATCAAAAAGAGAGAAGAAAAAATAATCATATCTGGGTTCTTGAGGGTACACAGAAATTTGAGGAAGAACAACTCTATTGAATTTCTTTCTCTTTAGCCTCCCAACTTAAGGCTTACTACTTTACTTAATTAAAATAACTACACAACTAAATGCCACAGAAAAAAACATTTTTTTAAAAAGAAAAGTTCTTATTTTAGGGGCACCTGGGTGGTTCAGTCGGTTAAGCACCTGACTTGATTTCGGCTCAGGTCTTGATCTCATGGTCATGGGATCGAGCCCCACCTCAGGCTTGGCACTGAGTGTGGAGCGTGCTTCAGATTCTCTATCTCCCTTTCTCTCTGCCTCTCCCCCATGTTCACATTCTCTCTCTCTCTGTCTCTCAAAATAAATAAACATTTTTTTAAAGTTCTTATTTTAATTTTATTTAATGTTTATTTTTGAGAGAGAGAGACAGAGTGCAAGTGAGGGAGGGGCAGAGAGAAAGGGAGACACAGAATCTGAAGCACGCTCCAGGCTCTGAGATGTCAGCAGAGAGCCCGATGCAGGGCTGGAAGCTACTAGATGTGAGATCATGACTTGAGCCAAAGTTGAACGTTCAACAGACTGAGCCACCCAGGTGCCCCTAAAAAAAGTTCTTATTTTAGAATTTTATGCAACCCAAAACGTATGAAAACAATTCTAACTGCATGTAAAATGTTCAATGACAATGTTTAGTGAAAAAGAAAAAGACACAGCCACGTTTACAGTATCACACACACACACACACACACACACACACACACACAAATACACAGTAGCCAAAATGAAAACACCCCTTAGCTCTGGGTGGAGAGGTGATTATATTTATTAACTTTGTATTTTCATACTTTCCTGCAGTTTTATTTGTAGCTAACATTTACTGAACACCAACCAGGTTTTATTCTAAGAACTTTCCATGCATTGACTCACTTAATTCTCAGAACAATGTTAGGAAGTAGGACTATTATTACTCCCATTTTCTAGATGAGCAAAATGAAGTAGAGAAAAGGTAAGAAGCTTGCAGAGGCAGTAGATAGCATAGCAATTATTGAACCCAGGAGGTGATTTCAGAACCTGAGCTTTTAACTACTACATGCTCCTGCCTAATCATAAGAATGTTGTTAGAGCTTGAAAATGAGAAAAAGGGGTGCCTGGGTGGCTCAGCTGGTTAAGTGTTCGACTTCAGTTCAGGTCATGATCTCATAGTCTATGAGTTCGAGCTCCGTGTCGGGCTCTGTGCTGAGAGTTCAGAGCCTGGAGCCTGCTTCAGATTCTGTGTCTCCCTCTCTCTCTGCTCCTCCCCTGCTCATGCTCTGTCTCTCTCTGTTTCAAAAAATAAATAAAAACATTTAAAAATTTTAAATTAGAAAAAAAACACTTAGAATATTTTATTTTTTTAATGTACTCTGCAAATTTCCTGATAATCATGGAAAAGAAATGATGCACATACTGTGGTAAGTGCAGAAGGAATTTAATCAAGGTTTTGTTTTGTTTTTTTCTCTCTTTTAAAATTGTCATTTCATTGGATTGCAATAGCCATCAGATTTGCTTCGGGCCATTAAAAGGCAAATTGGACATTAATTTTTGCATTTGAGTGCTTTTTCCTTTCTAATTATCAATAATGAAATTACCATGGAGTCCCTGTTTGGGGGAGGGGAGGAAGACATTTGAGTGTTTGTGTTGCTTTCTCTTTGCTCCCATCTCCAGAAATGCACCACACAGCTGAGCTTGCAGGTTTCAATGCTCTTCCTGTAATAATCAGTCACCTCATACCACCTGCCGCCGAAGGGGGTGGGAGAGTGGAGTCCATTATGGAGAGGCCCACCACCGTTCAGGTGAGTTCTTTCAAGACCTTCACTTCTACATTGCAGTTTATGGACTGGAAAAGGGGCTTCCACAACGTGATCAAGCTAGGATAATGATCACATTATAAAACCAAGCAGAAACTCTGTGCAGCTTTCTTTTTTCTATTATTATTATCAATTATTATTATTATTCATTGAAAGGTTGGGAGATAAGAGAAAAAAGAAACACACTATGTGGAATGTGCATTTTGAAAATGGGAATTTCAGTAAAGGCTAACTTGGCTTCATATCCCTTTCGGGTTCTCATCCTCTGCCCTCCTATCCCTAGTCTGGGGCTAAATGTTAAACCTTGTGGATATGCCTCAGGTTGGCTATCACTCTAAACGTGGCTGGAATTTGGGATATCAGCAGTGTAAGCCAAAGTCCTTGAGAGGGGTCAAGAATTGAATGCTGGAGATTTCTAAAAAAGGCAATAATATGGATCATTAACAGAAGATACAGCTTAGAATAAAGAATAAGGCAGAACTGAATCACAGCTAGAGCATATCAGTAACAAGGAAGGAGAGTCAGCAGTAAAAATCAGATGCTAAGCTGGGTGCTCAGTTGTGTTTGTGCTTTTTGAGTGACATTGCATCCCAGCTGCCCTGGACAATTCTGGTTTATCCTGTTGTTCCACAAAAGTATCCTGAGTTGGAAGGCACATTACTCGGGCACAGTAAGAATTGCTGATGTATGTGTAATGAAGTTAAACTGGCTCATAGGATCAAAAAGGAAACGGAAGTCCCTGTAAATGGGAATGCCTGAGAGGCTCTTTAGGAAGAATGTTAAATATTGAGATTTCAAATGTATCCCCTTCTGTTATTACTCATTGGCCAATAAAATCTTCTGCTTACACTGTCTCATCCAAGTGGAAGCAGAGGGAGGGAAAGGGGTATCAAGAAAGACGTGTGGTCAGTATTTGGATTGATACCAGAAGGAAACAAGGAAATAATCATAGAAAAAATGAGTAAAGAATAAGAAAATACCACATAGATTGGATAAAAAGGGAGCCAGAAGATAGTAGAAATGCAAATGCCACAGAGATTTTGTGGTAGTCTTAGAAAGGGCATTGGACTTCCAACAGTACTGAGTAGAGTGAAGTCTCATCTTGATTTTAAGAAAGAGGTTGATCTCAGCTAATGTCAGAGTATCATTAAACAAACAAAACACATGAATCACTCAGACGCATTTCTTTCTTATTTCAGAAGAGAAGGGTAGAGAATTGTCAGATAATTACATCACTGAAGGGAGGATACGTAATCTTATGGCCAAGAGTCCTCAATCAGAACAAAAGAATTTTCCACCTTTCTTTAATGAAAGAGTGAATTAGTCCCATTGTACTCCTGTTGGGACAGCTTGTGCTCACAGGTTGCCTTCCTTTTACAGTGGTTGTCATTACAAATCCCAATTCTTCCCAGGAGAGAATCTTTCACACAATAAAATTTAAATAAAGTGTGCAAAGTGAGTTTTAAACACGTTTCATGACAGGTGTAAAACCTTACTAAGGAAACTATCAGTAAGAATCTGTTAACCAGCTTAACACCTTCGTTGATAGCCAGCTGGGGACAATAATGGGACACAATGTGGGCACTTTTACGAGGGGCAGAGTGATTGTGGAGATGGAAAAAGGGACCTGACAAGGAGGCTGGGAAGCCACTAAAAGAAATGGCTCTCCTTCAATACTGCCATTTTCCCAAGCAAGAATGAGCCACCTTGAACTTAATTACCCAAAGACAAAGGATGATGGGACCGAAAAACCATGATTTCTAGCTTTCAGCACTTCACAAATTGTAGGCAACTGTCAGCAAAGTTCAACGTCAAGAGCCCAAGAAAGGCTTCGGTGTCACCTCACCTCCAACCTCAACCTTTCTCAGAGGACCAACACTACACTGTCTTAACCAACCATCTCTAGGAACAGTTGCAAAATACACTTCAGTTGGCAATTTGAATTAAAGCAGGCTGATGCAGACAGGAAGGCAAGAGTGAGAAAGAGAACAAAGACTTGCTGTGCTTCTACAAATTTTTCATTTTATATTGAAATAACCCTCAATATGTAGCTTACAGTTTTTATTATCCCCATTTTTCAGACAAAGAACGAGTGCATGAGAGGTGAAGGAACTTGCCCAAGGTAACACAGTTAGCAAGTCATGGAAACCAAATTGGCCACCTGAGGTCCTGTGTAAGGATAGAAGAAAGAACATCATCAAAAGCCCAAACATCTGAGAATATGGTAGCACTTAGGAGCCTGGAATGTTCTTCCCCATCCCCTCCTTCTTCCCTTGGTAGCTAACTGTCCTATCTCAGTCCTTCATTGTCCTTATAGGAGCCCTCCCCACCCTCCACTGCCAGCAGCCACTTCTCTCCTACTGCCCCCATTCCCAGTTCAGCCCATTTATTTCTTGTGCAGCACTTCCTGCAATCTGTATTTAGCCTGCTTAGTCATTTACTTGTTTACCAGAGCCTCTAGGAAGGCAGTGACCTGGTTGTTTCTTGTTCACTACCCCAGACTGGATCTACCTGAGGGTCTTGCCTGTAGTAGATGCTCAACAATTTGTTGAATGAATTAATGGATGTTTGAATACATGAAGGAATGAGTGAATGAAAAGACTAACAAACACATAAAACAGGAAGTCTAGAACGTTGTAGGACAGATTTATCCTATTTCACAATTTTGCTTAATGCTGTTCTTATTTCTCTGAGTGTCTGGGACTATCTCCTGTTTTCACCCTGCCCAGCAAGGAAGCCAGGGAGAAGAATGACACAGATACACTGAACGGATGAAGAATAGTACATGACAATGGTGTTCTTCATTCCTGCTCCCATCTCCTTCCCAGACCAGGTGTCCCTGAATTGGATATGGTCAAGTCTCGGAAAAACAAAGTACAAAACGTTTTCTTACAGTCTCCCATGCAGCCGGAGGCCTTGGGAACCGGAACATCCCTTCTGAAGCATCACACGGAAGCTATGATGCTGGAGTCTATGAATCACCGCCACCTTTATACTCTCCTCTTCTAAAGGCATGGCCAATGCAATCTTTGGTCTGCCGATGCCACAAAGACCCAGAGTTTTGGGGCTCAGCCTAATTTTACATTAGATGACCTCATGTCCACGCAATGGATGGCACGTCATTGCCATGGAAAGGTAGGTTTCCTAAAAGCCCATATGTCTCTGACATTTCCATGTTAAGAGCTCTATGAGGAAAAGAGGCTGATGGACAGATTTAGCTTCCTCCTTTAAGCAAATGCTCCACCCCTGTGCACCCTGCCACTTGATCTCTCTGTGTGGCTGTGGCCCCTCCGTCAGGAAGCATTTTGTGCACGATGCCCTCAGTGTCTCGAGAGTGGCAGGGCTGTGTCAGAAGGCTGGCAGCTTCTGCTGCCACTGTCACATTTCAGTCAAGCCGTAGCAAGCCTCTGCCAAGCAGGGAAGCCAACAAAGGAGCCGCGGTGACTGCCTGGGGCTCAAATCGGATCACCACTCTCAGTCTGGGGGAAAAAAAAATCCAGCCACTCAGCAGTGGAGGTGGTGGGGGAAGCCTAAGGAAGCCTGAACTCTGACTTCTCTCTTGGCTTTGATGGCTGGCTCTGTGCCAAATGCAAAATTACATCTGAACTCTTAGCACTGCTTCCGAGTAGCAGAGGCACACTCTGTTGCAGATGAGAACACTTCAAGGTGAAATGCCTTTCAGGAGGCTTTTTTTTTTTTTTTTTTTTTTTTTTTTAGCTGCTGAATCAAGGTTCTCAGCTACAAATGTTAGCTTCCTGCATTTCTATTGGATCTGGTGTCTGTGTAAGTGTTTGGACTGACAGCCCTCTTCAGGCCAGTTCTAACTTCCAGGATTTCAGAGAGGGCCCTCCCTCCATCCACGGCGCTGCCTCTGATCTCTTGAAAAGGAGCTGCCCAGTTGCAAGCACAGGGATACTGGCACCACTGAGAAGGACCCTGGAGGTTAACCAACTGAATGAAGGGGCTCTTGCAAGTGAGATGTTTTTATGTGTCCTGACTCCTGGGGCCCTCCCTGCAAGCCTGCTGCCTCCTCCTGGAAGGCAAAGTCACTCCCTCCAATCACTTGGTTGCCTAGAGGATTCTAAACGACTTTCATACATGAAGAGGTTTTACAATCAATACCCTGTAGAGAACAGGTGTAAAGCTCCTGTTCTTACTCTAGAATCAGCCTTTAGGGGGAAAAAATGCATGATGGAGGGAGGGAAAGAGAGGAGGAGGGGAGGGGGGGGAAGGACCAAAGAAGTAAGGAAAAAACAAAATGAAAAGACAGGATATTAGGATATTCAGGAATCTTACCTTAGGGTGCAGTGCTTAGGTTTAAAGATCTATTGTCCACAGCATAGTGTAAAACAACTAATCTGATGACTTTTTTTAATGTTTATTTTATTTATTTTGAGAGAGAGAGAGAGAGAGAGAGAGAGAGAGCGCGTGCGCGAGAGAGAGCATGTGCAGGGGAGGGGCAGAGAGGGAGGGAGAATCCCAAGCAGGCTCCTCCCTGTCAGTGCAGAGCCCTAACGCTGGGCTTGATGTCAGGAACCAAAAGCTGAAATCAAGAGTCGGTCGCTTAACGGACTGGGACACCCAGGTGCCCCTGGATGACTCTTTTAAAGTGAAAGGTCCTAACGAAAGATGGAAGAATCTAGCCCAAAGCACCAAGGGGCCAACTTAGTTAGTATCAAAATAGTGTAGATGAACCACCACCAAGAATCAAATGGGGTCTTTTCTCCAACGGAACCTTGAGTTATTTTTTAAATGCAAAGATCTTGGTTATAAAAAGCAAATTAAAATTCTGATTTCTTTTTGGTACCAAAACCCTAAATAGTACTTGCAGAAGATGTATTTTTTACCTCTCTCTCCATTTCAAGACTGTCCTTACAGATTTGACTAGAGAGGACCTATGTGAACATAATATACTTGGCTTCAAGTAATGGGATTTTTAGTGAAAATCAGAATGAATGTCCATAGAGGTCCTACTACCAAAAGCATAAAGAGAAATACGAACTATTTCTTAATATTTAAAGGCATTTTACTGTATTGACTGCACCGTCCTTCCACCTTCTAAATTTCTGTTCATGTATGTTATTGTTATCATTTTGATGGTTTCAAAAGATTTGAACACAAAAGATTTAAATCATAGCAGCATTTGCTCTATTCAAAACTAGTACAGAAGACAGCAAGATTTCTTTCTCGTGCTCTACAAACCAGGGAATTACTAAGCCCAAATAAGGAAAAAAAAAATACATCTGCATCCAATTCCAAATACAAATTGTGGTCCTGATTCCTGGAAAGAAGCTTCAAAGTGGACCTTGATGATATGAAATGAAAAGGACACAAAAATAGTTGACATGAAAGCTTTCTTTGTGCACACCTGCACAAGTCTTTGATATTCTATTGATTCATAACTTCTCTAAGGAATACATTTTGGCATTAAATTACCCCAAACAGTCATGAAGGCTTTCTTTCAATCTCTGAAATGTGCTTGCATCGGGGAAAATTTATTATGTCATGTGTGTCAACAAAACCAGCATGTCTGCTGCCCCCTTTCTGGGTCTAGGTCAGGTCTGTATTAACGTGCTTGGGGCCTCAGATTCAGGTCACCCACATGTAAGTCACTTCTTTCCACTTCTGTTACAATCTAGTAAGGATAAAAAGAGGTGATGCCTTTGTTCCTCTTCTTCATTTTTCCTTTTAATGGTATCTGGTCAGGACTTTTGAAAAAACTATTTCCTAATCATTCTTTGTCGTAAATTATGGCCAATCGGTTTTAAATCCAGGTTATTTACCTCCAAGGGTAAAACACTGGATTTGCCTCCTATAAATGAGACAAAAATATATCTATATCTATATCTATAGATGTTTTTATGTGTTGTATCTAGATCTACATGTAATGGGTACATATGGGGTTTATGGTTAGGGAGACTTGGGTTCAAAATGCTTGACAAACTGCTTATCTCAGTTTCCTAAACTGCGGAAAAGAGGAATCACAATGCCTTCTGCAGAGCCCTCTATAAAGAAAAGCAAAATAACAGAGGAACATACTTAGCAGTAGACCTGGCATATCACTTATTAACCCTTTTATGGGAGGCAGATTTAAACGACAACCAGAAGAGAAGCTGGCTGAAAGATCAAACCATAACTTGAAAAAGTAGTGAGAAAAAACAAAAGATGACAAATGCAGCATTTAGATTTTGTTTGGCTTATATGAGGCTTCTAGTGATAATTCGGATATACATGCCATTTTGATAGCAGGATTATCTTATGGGTAGAAAAGACTGTAAGTATGAACACTATAGGAATGCTTTTTTATAATAAAATACAATCCATGAGGATAAGCTTGAGCAATATCAGTTAACTTCTCAAATATAAGTGCTATTAAAAATGTTATCATTTCCCAGAACCAGCCATTGTTCCACATGGGATCTACCTACAGTTTTCAGTACCAAATTTTCATGCTCATGCAAAGGACAATAAGTGAACTTTCCAAAGGGCAGAGTATTATAAATGAAACCTTCCCATTCACCAACACTGAAACAAAGCCAGACTCACCTGCCTTTTCTGTTTAAATAAAAACAGCTGCAGTTTTCAGCAGGCTACAAAACCCCACGAGGATGGCAGGAAAGATGGAAGAAGCAGGACTCAAATGGGAGTTTGAAGACAGAGACAGAATTTAGAGGCAAATGAAGAACTCTGCACCAGGCCAGGCCTTGTTTCCCACTTCATCAAACTATACTTTCAATCTAGACCCCAGGGTTTCTAATCCTAGCTGGTCATCAGCCTTTTCTTTGGAAGGTTAAAAAAAAATCATTACATTTTGTTTAGGGTAGTAGTTTCAGAGGTAGAGCAGAGAGAAAATTGCAATGATTTTTAAAAGCTCCTCCAGCTGATTCTGAGGTTCTGCCAGATTTGGGAACCACTGGACGAAGGGCATATTATGTCCTTATGTCATTACCAAGCAACTCCATCATGTGGCTTCCGTGGCACACAGCTGCACTGCTTAATTCTAGGTGTGTTTTGATTAGACACAGATGCATTTAATTAGCAGTTTGTATCATCAATTAGAACATGAACCCGAAAAGTCACCTTCTTGCTTAGATATGCTTTGAACACAGATTTTTTTTTTTTTTTTTTACATAAGTGATGATTCCTGAAGCAAAAGGGGAGGGAGATTCTAATGGAGTCATTAAAACATGAAAAGATTTCACCTGGGGATGTAATCTGGAAAGTAAGAATTCCTTGAATAAGTTAATAGTTAACAGTCAAACATCATCAAGCCTCAGAGAACCAGGGTACGGTAGACTAACAACAAAAAAAAACCACGATGATAATAATAGAAAGCTATATTTCATTTTTATATCATTTTTTGTAGACTGCTGAAAACTGCATTTCAAGGCATTTTCAAAAGCCACCCTTGCCCCATTTCTATGAAGGGAAGAGTTACATCAAAGGGAGCTTGCATTCATGAAGTCTTTCATTTGGTCAAAATTAGTTCATTCAGTTTTCTGATCTAGTCAGCAAAAACAACAGCCCCCACAGCTATCACTACCTATTACTCACACAAGCCTTTAGCTCTACGTCAAGGAGCTGAACGTGTCAATCAACACACAATCCCATCAGTCAACCCAGTATTTAATCTTAGAGTTGAGGAAAAAACGGGCTCAGAGAGGTGGGAACTAGAATCTGAACAACAGTTCACGTGACCCTGAAGACAGCTGCTCAACCACCTCGCATAAACAGCCTCACACACCAAATTGAGAATGGAGACCCAAACTCAAATGATTTCACGAAGGAGTTGCTTTCCTGTTTCCCTTCCCAAACTCAACTGTACTTTCAAAATAGCCGTTCATCTTGTCACATCCACACTGGAAACACACAGTTATGTCACACTCCAAATGTGCAAGTCACAAGACATTCTCTCGTGTCCTCAGTTCTTTTGTTTCTTTTTTCAATTAATGTTTATTTATTTTTGAGAGAGAGAAGGAGGGGCAGAGAGACAAGGTGACACAGATTCTGAAGCAGGCTCCAAGGTCTGAGCTGTCCGCACAGAGCCTGACGTGGGGCTCGAACTCACGAACCGTGAGATCAAGATCTGAGCTGAAGTCAGATGCTTAACCGACTGAGCCACCCAGGCACCCCATGTTTTTTTCTTTAGAAAAGGGAGCAGCTATAAAATCCTTGGCTGACTGCAGAGGTCCCCACTCCTGTCACACCCACACCGCCACATCACCAAGTGGTTACAGGAGCTGTGGGTGCAACCATGGGCCCTCCTCCTCAAAGCAACTTAGATAATCACATCTTCCCAATCAGAGCTGGCATTTAGGATGAAACCTACTTGCCATTCAGAGTTTGTACATTCTCTAATGCTATTCTTGATTTTTAAATCTAAAATTCCATATGAGTTATATAAATCTGTGAATCATTTTGTATTTAAATATGGGTCTACGATAACACTACACAGGCACGATGATGACTCTGGAAGATGCTGACCATACCAATATGTGGAATATTCCAAAAATGATAAAGAATCATAAGATTTCCTTAAGTTCCAGAGGACAAAGCATACTTGATTAGAAAGTCCAAATATATACATAATTTCTTAGAACTTGTCTAAAAGGCAAAGAACAAAGCCACAATGTGGAGACATGAAGCACTTACCATGTTGGGCAACTGCTCAAAAATCACCACAAATGGAATTCCCAATATACTTCAGTAAAAGTCTATATAGCATCCTACATAAAAGTGAATTTATATTTTGGGTAAAGACACTCTACCTAAACCATGGGTATCATAAAGCTTAAAGAATCCCAAAGCTTCATAGAAAGCAGTTTTTCTTTCTTTCTTTCTTTCTTTCTTTCTTTCTTTCTTTCTTTCTTTCTTTCTTTCTTTCTTTCTTTCTTTCTTTCTTTCTTTCTTTCTTTCTCTCTTTCTTTCCTTTCCTTCCTTCTTTCCTTTCCTTCCTTCTTTCCTTTCCTTCCTTCCTTCCTTCTTGCTCTTTCCTTCTTTCCTTCCTTTCTTTCCTTCCTTCTTTCTTTCCTTCCTTCTTGCTCTTTCCTTCTTTCCTTCCTTCTTTCTTTCCTTCCTTCTTGCTCTTTCCTTCTTTCCTTCCTTTCTTTCCTTCCTTCTTCCTTTCTTTCTTTCTTTTTCTTTCATTCTTTCTTTCTCTTTCTTTCTTTCTTTCTTTCTTTCTCTTTCTTTCTCTTTCTTTCTTTCCTTCCTTCTTTCCTTCCTTCCTTCCTTCTTTCCTTCCTTCTTTCTTTCCTTCCTTCTTGCTCTTTCCTTCTTTCCTTCCTCTCTTTCCTTCCTTCCTTCCTTCCTTTCTTTCTTTTTTTTCTTTCCCCAGAATTTTGGAATGCATTGCAAACTAACCTATGTCTAGCAGGAGCTTTTTCCTTGGGGTGGATAAGAATTGAGCAAGCAAATGAACTAAAGGCTTTGATAAGGAAAGCTTAGTAAAGATTTAGCATGACACTACAGGGTGGGGGGAAAGGATGAACCAAACAAAATGAAAACGTGGGACATAAAGAAATAAAACCTTCAGGGAACAGATATACTAATTCTATAGAATTTGTGATCCAATTAGAGAAGCCAGTCTCAAACCAGCTGGACAGTGAAGGAAAACCAGCCAGCACCATTTTGGGCCAGGCAAAGAAATAAAAGAAGAAAACTAAAGCAAAACCTACTGTGCCACATAGGTCAGCCCATGAGTTGATCTTCTGAAATGATCCTCTTGGTGATCACCATATCTTATAACCTAACTTCCAGTCTTTACCTACCTTCATTTCTCTCCCTCATACAACACACAGACACACACACACTCACACGTGCACAAATATGCACAATAAGACAAAGCATAAAATTCTCATTGTGGGGTATACTTCTTCTGAGGTGGACTGGGGTAGATCAGAGATTTGGGCTCTGAGCACAGGATCTGACATACAGCAGGTAAATATAACAGGTAAATATTATCTATCATTATGTTAAAGGGGCTTGAACATCTTTCTAATTATCGATCTACTTTAATTTTCTAAACAAATGAATAACATTTCATAGTATAGTAGCATTGTAATTTGACCAATAAGTTGAGGGACATTTGTGTTATTTGAAATATGCCATTGTTTTTTGCACAGTATAGTGACTATAATTAACATTACTGTATTATGTACTCGGAAGTTTTTAAGAGAGTAGATCCTAAATGTTATCATCATCATCACACACACAACTGAAATTATGTAAAGAGACAGAGATGCTAGGGAACCTTATTGTGGTAATGATTTCATGATAGATACATGTATTTAATCATCACAATATGCATCTTATTTAACTTATATGTTCTAAGTCAATAATAAGTCAATAAAGCTGGGAAAAACTTATCAAACTCAACACCCAAAACCACAAATAACCCAGTGAAGAAATGGGTAAAAGACATGAATAGACACTTCTCCAAAGAAGACATCCAAATGGCCAACTGACATGTGAAAAAATGTTCAACATCACTCATCAATAGAGAAATACAAATCAACACCACAATGAGATACCACCTCACAACTGTCAGAATGGCTAAAATTAACAACTCGGGCAATGACGGATGTTGGTGAGGATGTGGAGAAAGGGGAATATGTTTGCACTGCTAGTGGGAATGCAAACTGGTACAGCCACTCTGGAACAGTATGGAGGTTCCTCAAAAAGTTAAAAATAGAACTGCCCTATGACCCAGCGATCATACTATGAAGTATTTTATCCAAAGGATAGGGGTGTGCTGTTTCGAACGAGCACATGCACCCCAATGTTGATAGCAGTGCTATTGACAATAGCCAGAGTATGGAAAGAACCCAAATGTCCATTGATGAATGAATGGATACACAATGGAGTATTACTCTGTCATCAAAAAGAATGAAATCTTGCCATTTACAACAACATGGATGGGACTAGAGGGTATTATGAAGTGCAATTATTCAGTCAGAGAAGACAAATATCTTATGACTTCACTCATATGTGGAATTTAAGATACAAAACAGATGAACAAAAGGGAAGGGAAGCAAAAATAATATAAAAACGGGAAGGGGGCAAAACATAAGAGACTCTTAAATACAGAGAACAAACTGAGGGTTGCTGGAGGGGTTGTGGGTTGGGGAAGGGCTAAATGGGCAAAAGGCATTAAGGAAGACACTTGTTGGGGTAAGCATTGGGGGTTACACATAGGGTTTGAATCACTGGATTCTACTCCTGAAATAATTATTGAACTATATGCTAACTAACTTGGATGTAAATTAAAAGATAAGTAAGTAGGGGCACCTGGGTGGCTCAGTCAGTTAAGCATCTGACGTCAGCTCAGGTCATGATCTCGCACTCCGTGAGTTTGATCCCTGCACCGGGCTCTGTGCTGAGAGCTCAGAGCCTGGAGCCTGTTTCAGATTCTGTGTCTCCCTCTCTCTCTGACCCTCCCCCATTCATGCTCTGTCTCTTTCTGTCTCAAAAATAAATAAACGTTAAATATCTTTAAAATAAGTAAATAAATAAATACATAAATAAATTACATATTGAATTAATAATGCCAAAAAAGGCTAATCAATCTATATATACTAATCTAATTACAATCCTTATAATGATCCTATGAGGGTATTAATTGTGGCAAAATGGGCTGAAGTTGTGATTTACCCAAGGCCACCAGTGAGGACAATATTGTCATTAAAATCCAGGGAGAGCTGGCCTTGGAACCTGTGTTTGTTTGTTTGTTTATTTCTGTTGTGTCAAACTGCATTCCAACAACATATCTAGACAGGATTGGAATACTGAAAAGATTAAAAACATGTCCTTCCCCACTCCCACCCAAAAGTTAAAATAACAAACAATAACAAAATAACTAACCTAATCCAGAGCCAGACACTCTTTTACATTCTATTAGTTTCACTCAGAAACACAAACCACCAGATTGATGGAGAAGTTTATTTCTGCTTGAAAAATTAATGTCGTATATTCTGAAGCTTCCTGCACTAATATAATTCTCTCAAGTGCAACACTTCATAAATTGTGCTAACCTCAAGATTAGCCCCCTTCATTTACCTGCTTATCTGACCCACGGGAGTTTATAATTAGTCAGACTGGCACTCACCTATCCTATCAATTCATGGATTCACACAAAAATGTACTTTATTTGGCAACAGATAATCCTGCTGCACTCAGTGGCCAGATACTAATCTTATTAAAAGGGTGATGCCATAATGTCCCCTTCTTGCTCAGAAATGACCAAGGTTTCCTTGTAGCTGTGGGACTGAGAGCCCCAAGCTCAGCTCATGCTGACAACTTTCCAAAGAATGAATCTACCCTCTAATGCAAATTTTCTCACCACAAATTTGTCGCATCAACCCACTGTCCAAGAAGCCTGACCTGCACCTAATAACTCTTGCCGTTCCACCGCATTTCCCCATTCTTTCCATTCAAATTCTACTCTGTCATACCCCAAGGAACAGCACACAGGCTCTGGCTCATCTCTGAACTCCGACAACACTCATTTTAGCAATCGTTTGTTCCTTATAATCTACTGCACTCGACTCTGCTGAGAGAATGTGTTTTATCTCCACAACAAAATTGCAAGCTCCTGGGAGACTAAGACTATTTCTGATAATAAATGTTATTTAGGGCCCTGCACAATGCTTCATAACTAGTCCACATTGGGTCAATTCATCCATTCATCGAGCAAGTATTATTAAGCACCCATTACATACCAACCACTATGCTATTACTTGAAAATACAACAGTGAACAAGGTGGACATGTTTACGGTTCTTGTGTAACTTACATTTAATAAGAATGAGATAGTTACTTGATCAGCACTTTCAATGAATTATAGGTGGGAAGTGGGGAACAAATTCATGTTCTGAAGGAGGAAGTAGCAGCAGTGGTGAGAGTGAAGATCCAAAAGGGTTTTCCATACATAGCAGGTGCTATTTACTCACTGAATGAATGGATAATTGGATCAGGGAGAGAAGGAAGGAAAAAAGGAGAAAGGAAGAGGCAAGCCTTAAGCCTTAAAAATTGGTAATTACATGTTGCTATGCTGTGGTTACACATAGGTAAATAGAGAAATAAATACAGAGATAGTCACACTCATATATACCATAAACAGTCTATCTACTTACTTACTGTGAGAAGGGTAAGGTCTGACTCTAACTCACAAATCTACAGCCAGCCATTTTCAGCCAAGATCCAACACCACAATTCCATTACACACATGAATTAGTGGAAATCTAAGCTCAACGATTCAATTACCTTCCTTACTCCATTAACAATTGTTATGAGATAGACAGATCCTCCACAAATATTCTTTCTTATAATATCAATGCAAATTTCCCCAATCTACATGTCAAGATGCACCATAGCATGTAATCAATTTATTTATTTATTTATTTATTCATTCATTCATTCATTCCTTTCTTTGGGGGAATTAAAGAAAGTCCATTTTGAAGCTCAAGTAAAGTTCACTTTTAAATTCCAATTCTAGGTGAAGATTTATGCCAGCTCTTACTTAGCATATGTACCCATCCATGTCCATAGGCCTCTCTGGTTCTGAAATATGGAATAATTCTACATGTATTTACATTCTTCCAGCCTGCTTATTCAGCAAGCTTTCTAAATAGATGCTGTTTTGTGCCCAGGTAATAAAGGGAGCTAAGGGGGACTTCAGAATTGGGGCATAAGGTCAGAAATGGACCCTCTCACAGAAATGAATTACAGAAATATAAACTGTGGATAGGATTACTTTCGTCAGAAATCTCCCCAGAGGGCAAGGGAGTATATACTTTGTGGATATATGGGAGATAATTATTCAGGCAGTAGAAAGGCACATACAAAGGTTTTAAGGCAGCAGCCTACCTCACAGGTTGGAAAAACGCGAATGTGGCCAAGAAGTTGAAAGTTGAGGGCGAGGTGTTCCTTTTGTTTCGGCTGATAAAGAGATGGGGTGCAGCTGCATAGAGCCTTGTGGGACTTCATTAAAAATAAAGCTTTTACAGGTGCTTGCGTGGCTTGGTCGGTTAAGGGTCAGACTCTTGATTTCGGCTCAGGTCATGACCTCTCAGTTTGTGAGTTCCAGCCTCACATCGGGATCTGTGCTGGAATCTCAGAACCTACTGGGATTCTTTGTCTCCCTCTCTCTCTGCCCCTCCTCTGCTCCTGCTTTATCTCTCTCTCAAAATAAATAAAACAAACATGAAAAAAGAATAAGGCTTTTACATGGACTGAAATGAACCATTGGGCTTTGAGTAACAAAGTGATTCAATAGACTTATTTTTCATGGATTCCCTTTTTCTTCCTTAATTGGGCTTGAGTGAGTATTTAGGCAAGAGAATACCTTACCTAGTGGGATGGAAATGACTGGTCATTTTACAGGGATATTAAGTTTTTTAGAGCATAATTACACTATCTTGCAAAGATTACCTAAATCTGACTCTGGTGTTTTTTGTTTTTGTTTTTGTTTTTGTTTTAATCTGTTAACATTTTGCTGCTCAACTCATTTCCCTTGTGGGAAATTTTCTTGCAAAGTGTAAGAATGACAGAATATAAAAAAATCAGCCTCCAATGTCCAGCCAGCTGACCACAGAAATGTTCTGTTTAACCTTGCAAAGTAGACGCAATTTTCCTCGAAATGAGAAAGCAAACTTTGAGAGAGTGATTGGCCCAAAGGCATGTGGCTAGAAATACAGGTGGCAAAATTAGATCTCAGGATCCAAGGCCTTTGTGGACCTTGATCTTTCTGTGCTGACCCAATGTTCCCAGCTTGATAATTAAAATTCTTCTTTTTTTTTTACATTTGTTAATTGGGGGTGGGAGGGGTAGTGGGAGAGGTAGAGAGAGAATCTCAAGCAGGCTCCATGCTAAACATGGAGCCCAATGCAAGGCTAGATCCCAGCACCCCGCAATCATGACTTGAGCCTAATCAAGAGTTGGATGCTCAACTGACTGAGCTACCCAGGTGCCCTGATAATTAAAATTCTTTTTTTTTTTTTACATTTTTTAATTGGGGGTGGGAGGGGTAGTGGGAGAGGTAGAGAGAGAATCTCAAGCAGGCTCCATGCTAAACATGGAGCCCAATGCAAAGCTAGATCCCAGCACCCCGCAATCATGACTTGAGCCTAATCAAGAGTTGGATGCTCAACTGACTGAGCTACCCAGGTGCCCTGATAATTAAAATTCTTTTTTTTTTTTTACATTTTTTAATTGGGGGTGGGAGGGGTAGTGGGAGAGGTAGAGAGAGAATCTCAAGCAGGCTCCATGCTAAACATGGAGCCCAATGCAAGGCTAGATCCCAGCACCCCGCAATCATGACTTGAGCCTAATCAAGAGTTGGATGCTCAACTGACTGAGCTACCCAGGTGCCCTGATAATTAAAATTCTTTTTTTTTTTTTTACATTTTTTAATTGGGGGTGGGAGGGGTAGTGGGAGAGGTAGAGAGAGAATCTCAAGCAGGCTCCATGCTAAACATGGAGCCCAATGCAAGGCTAGATCCCAGCACCCCGCAATCATGACTTGAGCCTAATCAAGAGTTGGATGCTCAACTGACTGAGCTACCCAGGTGCCCTGATAATTAAAATTCTTAAAATAACTTTTAAATATAAAAAATCTCTGTTTTCCACAATTTTGATAAGTATGAACAAATACCACAGGACCCTTGGCTGGCCAGATGAAGCTTTATTGCTAAACCTGTATTCCTGAGGATCATACCTTTTTGTGGGTTCTTCCATAAAACTACAGCCATTCCTGAAAATGTATGCTGTCTGTGAAGTACCCAGCTGAAAAAACCTTATGTAAAAAGTTGGGTAGGAGTGTAGTGTGTGTATTTATGATGTATATGCACATGTGCACAAGAGTGCAGGAGAAGGGGAGAAAGAATGAGAAAGAGACAGAAATGTCTTGATTCCAGTCATGCAAAACTGTAGCCACACCCCATACCACTGCCTCCCATCCCAAGGGCATATGAGGCAGAAAAGCACACACCAACCAGCCTACACTTGTGAGCCTGAGGCTTAGATGTCATGCTTGGCAGTGGGGGTTGCTTACTAGGACCAACCTCATTTTCTTTACAGTTCAGTTTGCAAATGAAGTATTTCAAAACATCCATCTGTGAAGTTCTTGCTTCTGTCCTAGTCATTTGTCATTCTTTCACTGACTTGCTCTCTATTTTCTAAACCAACATTCTCCCCCCTCCCACCTCCACACACAAGAAAATGCATTACTCTTACTGGATACAGCAATAAAAGTAAATAAATCTTTCCTTCTACTTCAAAGAAATGAAGACTTGCACTTTTATCTTCCCAAGCAGACTGGAATAGACTTTCTTTCTTTCTTTCTTTCTTTCTTTCTTTCTTTCTTTCTTTCTTTCTTTCTTTCTTCTTTCTCTTTCCTTCTTTCTTTCTTTCTTTCTTTCTTTCTTTCTTTCTTTCTTTCTTTCTTTCTTTCTTTCTTTCTTTCTTTCTTTCTTTCTTTCTTTCTTCTTTCTTTCTTTCTCCCTCAGCAGTGGAAATGAAAGCCTCCAATTCACCAACTCCACTCATGCCCTGGTGGCTTCCTTCTCAAAGGGTCAGTGAGGTCCCCAGAGCCCTCAGAAGCACAGATGTAAGTATGACCCAAAGAATCCTCACAAACACTCAGATGTCCATTTTGAACAATAAGTGCTTGAAGGAAGCATGGCTGGGAATAGAGGAAAATCAGTTCCTGAAGGGAGATGATTGTAGGATAGGTGTTTGTCTCCATAGTGACAAGGGGTGGGGGGTGGGGGGGGGACGGCAATCAAACATAGGCTGAAATACCTATGGGGCATTGGGAGGGGCAGAAAGAAAGGAAGATGTTACCAGGCAGGAACTGCTACCTCACAGGACCCTCTCTGCAAAAAGTTTAAATCATTCCTTGCATTTAGTTACATAGGCTATTCATATAAGGATGGTAATGAGGCCAAATTAGCACAGAATATTGGCTAAGGACCCAGGTGTTAGAATCACCAAGATCTTTGCTCAAATCCCAGTTCCTGCACTTAAGCAATGTGTGGCTATGGGCAAGGCGTTTAACACCTCTGGCTCTCATTTGCTCATAGTATAATAGAGCTAGGTGGTCACAGAATGGTTGGCTCATTAAGGAAAACAAAGTGTGGGAAATGCTCATTCAACATAGTACTTAAACAGCCTTTCTCTGAGGGCATCTGGTTGATTACTACAAAAAGGGACTCCACAGTAGACTGGCCACAGGGAGGCTGTCCAAGGAAAGCAGCGTTTTGAAAAGAATAACTGATTAACAACTGTGCTCCCATTCACAAATCAGCCCCAACCTCTCCCCTAACCTTGAGAAAATTACTCAATCATGAAGAAATGGTGTCAGTTGGAGGCAAAGCCAGGCAGGGAGAGAACATCTGAGTTATAATTCTCCCTCTGTGCCCAACAAATTATACTACCATGGACAGGTCACAGAACCTTTCTGGACCTCATTTCCCTTTGTGTAAAATGAATGAGTTGGGCTAGACCAAGCTCAGAGGCTCCAAATTCTAAAACTCTGCTTAATTTCCCCAAAAGAGGAGGGGCCATTTCTGCCTCTGTAAGCATGACGGCGTTTGACAAATGTCCTCAGCTCCTGTATGATGGTCAATTATCAATTCCAATTATGGGATCAGAAGAGGAGCAGTCTGAAACCTGACTGTCTGTGGCTGGGGGGAGGGGGTGAAGCTATTAAGGGTAAGGATACAAACCTGACCATTTAAATGGGGAGGCTGGTAGGCAAATTCACTGCTTTTCCCCAGGATCATTTCCCCTGGCCTAGCAGCTTGCATCACGACACCGGCAGGGGCTCATCTGCTTCTCCACAAAGACAAATGGTCTTGAATGATTCACACTTAGAGTATTAATTATGAAATCATCTATTTGCTTTTTCATCCTTCTTTGCAAATCATTCTAAAGTAATACCAGTTAAACACTGATTCACATGCAATGCCCAAGTGAACTCTCTAGGGAAATCCTAGCCACTGCAATATTTGAAAATGCCCCTCTCCGTTAGAAAGCCGTGCACAGACTCTATTGGCAAATTCAATCATCCTTCTGCCACTGGGTACTATTATTTGTGGCTCCCTTAAAGAACCGGAGTTTACCCACCTTAGATGCCAGTCAGTCTGAAATGATATGAATACACTGTGAGTTTCGTGGCAGTAGCTCCACTAATATCAATATACAACAAAGAACCACACAGTGTAATAAAAATAAGAACTCCAAACAACATCCAAAAAGCTTTTTAAGAGCAGAATAAATGCTCAAGTGACATTTTCCTCTCCTCTTATCATATAAACTCTTAAACAATAGGGTACAGGTTTTGTTGGTATTTACAATTCCTTTGATTCAGGTGCCATAAAAAGGGAAGGGGGGTACTGGATTTCATTGGATCCATAATTCCTGGGTTTCCCTAACAAAGTGAGTCAGCTTCTAAGTAAAAGCAGAAGTTAGTATTTTTTCTTCTCTTATTAGAGGCACCACCAAACGTTTCTACCTAACGTGGATGAATACAGGTGCAAAGGGATGAGATTTTAAATCTCTGGATTCTACAAATAGAAAATGAGAAGTAATTGGGGCTCCTAGAGAGTAGTCACAGAGAAACCAAAATGAAGGAATGGGGATTGGGATGCTAGATTTTGATGCTGGATTTTAAACCAAAGTTCCATCCAAAATGGAGGCAGTTTCACTAAACTGTGAGGAGGTAGTGACTGGATTATCCATTACCATTTATCCAAATGAGTAAAATTCCTTGTGAAATTCCTCATCTTTTTAGCTAAACTGAGGACACAGGAAATTTCAAACTTGTAAAATATTTCAATAATAACCTTTCTAACCACACATTCTATTCTTGACTTCCAGTTATAATGTCCTTGTTATGTATTTGACCAAGATGGCCTTACCCTTTCTCTCAGTTTGACTCAACCTTAGACAGTCTTCTTCCTGACTCCAGAACCACTAACAGCCTTTTCTTACAGCTATTTAGTCAGAAAACTTGCAATTTTAAATCTTTTCTCTGCCCCTTTGACATGTAAATCCTTTGTAAAATCTCTTTCCAGTGTCACAGACCAGGAATATCTTTCTTTCTCTAGGACCTGGAACCCATCTCTTTGAAATGTGACCAGCAAAGGAGTTAGAATGCCACTCTCCCAATTTCAGTGGGAAGGTAGAAACCTAACTTTGGTGAGTGCCTTGTTCCAAGATGCAAACTAACCCTGCCCATGCTTGAAACTAATGATGAACAAGGGTCCCAAAATATCCTTGGGCAGCCATTTCCCCTTTGACCATCCCTGACCTTAGATAATCCTCCCTTACAAGGAACCTCAGTCATGATCATTATGAATTCGACCCATCAACTCTGGTTCTGCCATTGGAGTCCAAATGGAATAAGCTTAATATTTTACACATCCTTCAGAAATTACTAAAGAAAACTTCTCTCTCCTAGGTTTAGCCTTCCCAGGCATTTACAGAGGGTTCTGAGCCTCAGGGCTTGAATTTAGCTTTGTCAAAGATCTCCTGAACGTAATGTCTAAGGATACAGAGGCCTATTGGTCTAGAAGAGAAAAACTGGAGGGGTTTTGTTTTAGCTCAGGAAAATAAAAAGTTATGGCATGATAACTAATGTATGGCCCACAGATCAGGGGTCATCAGAATGAATTACAAATGAACTCAATTTTCAGTAATGCTTTCTTAACCCTATAAACAAAAGCAATCTAGTTGAGGTGTGAATAGCCCAGGGTAAAGATACCAATGCTTATTGGTACTTAAGTCTTCTCAAACCATCAATAATATATACTACACATTCTATTTCGAGGGAAAGAAGGATAATAGCTGGTAATTCTGATCAAGACTACAGTCAAAACCTGGAAAAACCCATACAGTTCACAAAATTAGCTTTTCTCTTATTATATTTCTCCATTGCAGACTTTGTCATTCATACTCATACTTTACCCTTCCTCCTTAACTACATGAAAATTCCCCTGCCTTAAGCTCTAGACATTTCCCAACTCTAAATGTTTTCCTACATTCTCACCGCTATCAAAACTTACTCATCTAATGCCCCATTGTATCAGGTTTGGTTTAAAATAAAGGGGTAACCAATCAAACAAGTAATTGATCAGGCATTATTATTTGATTAAGTAGGTTTTCCAGCCAAGAAAATACCGTAAGTTACAAGTGTGTTAATAGTTGACCCGGAGGGGCACACTTGGTGCTCATCAAGGGAAGGATGGAAATCACAGGAGTATTTCATGACTTTCCTTTAGAAAATATTTATATCAGGGCACCTGGGTGGTTCAGTCAGTTAAGTGCCCAACTCTTGGTTTCATTTCAGGTCATGATTTCACGGTTTGTGGGATCGAGCCCCATGCCGGGCTCTGCACTGACAGTGCACAGCCTACTTGGGATTCTCTCTTTCCCTCTCTCTCTCTCTCTCTCTCTCCAAATAAATAAATTTTCAAAAAAATATATGTCCTCAATCTCTGCTGCTCCCTCCTATAGCCCTTTCTGTTCAAAAGTACTCTATTTCTGAAACTTGCATAGGATTTTATTTGTTATCTTTCTTATGGAATATGCTTTCAAATTAATTTTATTATTCTATGTATTGATGGTACCTTCTCTTCCAGGCTTAGAGTTTCTCAAGGGCAAAGCTATTTATCTTTATATAAATAGCCCATAATAACCATATAGCCCATTATAACCAGTGTAGCGCGTGCCACATAGTATAGCTCAATGAATATATTTAAAGGTATAAAAATTGAGAAAATTGGTTAAGTAAATCATCCCAACAGCCCTGCAAGACAGAGAAAGAAATTATTATTTATTACCACTTTTCACAGATGTTAAGTAATTTTTCAATGATCAATGTGGGAGGCTATGCTTCCTAAATATTGAATGGGAATCTGATGATGATGACTTGGGGTATGCAATAAAACCTAGAGTTCCATAGAGTTCCAGACTCCACGTCTGTTGGAGACGTGTGTCAGTTCTGGTTATTTAGAGGGACACAACAGAAGCCCAGATCCTCAGTTTTAGTCTGTGTGTACACATGTATGTTTATGTGGGGGTGGGAAAGAGGACCAAAGTTGCATTTTGCTAGCTTTCATTCTGTTCTGAACAGATATAACCCATGTATTCATTCAACTTGGCTCTAGAAAGAGGGACTTCTCTATTAAAGGCAACCAGTGAGAGGTATACATTTGAGGAAAGGGGGATGCTGCCCACACTCCCTAAAAAACAAGAAAAATCTTAGATCTTTACTTTGCAAGAAACAGGGGTGGCAGTCCTTTATATCCACAACTCAATCTTTCAGTTGAGTTCCAGAAGAAAGCCCATATTCATAAATTCATTACCCAAGCCTTGATCAATCTTAATATATTGTACAAAACTGTCGGTGCAGCTGAAATGGCTCCTTCTTTTCCCTTTGATGTTCTTGCAAATGGATTCATTTGGAAGTAGAAGTGAGAACTCTGAATGAGAGAACATAAACACAGAGCAGCTTTCTGGGCTGTGGGAAATTTTGAATCTGGCACAATTGTGCATGAAGCCTGATACCATTGCTTTACTGCTTTATAGGATAAGACAGTCAAGAGATTTGTGAAAGCTACTTTTCTGATAACTAAAACATCTTTGATTTCCTAAGAAAGAACTTTAGTCAATCCATTAGTCATATAGATATGAACTGGGGGCTGACTCTTATCAGCTTTATCCATATATAGTCATGGGTTCATCGAAGCTCCTGCTCATCTTAGGTAATTAATGATTCCTTGAGTGTTTTATGTCACCTGATTCATACTCCAATGAGGAGTTAGAACCATTAAAATAGAATTATATTTATATTTAGACTTCAATTAAACTTTAAAGATAGCATTTCATCCAGTCCCATAGCACCATCTATGTATGTCAGTTATGGCACCAAGCCCCCTGGGAGAGCATTCTTAGTAAAGGGAATCAACTTTCCAGGGAAGCCCAGGCCTCTGTTACCTGGCTCTGCATGTCTGACAAGGCAACTGGACACTGGAGAAACCTCTCTTATGGTTCAACATCAATCCACATTTGGCTCTCAGAAGCTTCTTAGAACATGTCTAATCTCTTCCCTATGTTATATCAAAAGGAATTTTCAGAAAAAAACATAAAATCAAGGACATACAAAAATGCCTACATGTTCAAGAAATAATTTGCTCATATGATATGAACAAAGAAGATGCAATACCAGTTTAAAGTTAAAGTCAATGGGGCACCTGGGTGGCTCAGCTGGTTGAGCATCTGATTTGAATTTGGTTCAGGTCATGATCCCAGGGTCATGGGATCGAGATCTATGTCAGGCTCCATGCTGAGTGTGGAGCCTGCTTAAGATTCTCTCTCTCTCTCTCTCTCTCTCTCTCTACCTCTCTCTCTCTCCCCCTCTGCCTTGCACTCTCTCTCTCTCTCTATCAAAATAAAATAAAATGAATTTAGTCAAAATACTACACAATTATGTGGAATAAAGGAGAGTTGAATGCAATTGCAAATGAAGACAAACTGATGTTTTCACTGGGAAGAGGGAAGTCAACTGAAATGTTATGAACAAGATAGAAGATGCATCAGCTACTTGCAGTTTACAGAGGTGCAAAATAGCTCAAAGCCAATGAACAGGACTAGACTCAAACAGCCTAGATGGGTATGTTCTAGATCATGAATGGTTTTCCACTGAAAATATGAACATAGACTTTCAATTCTTTTTACACCATTCTAAATTACAGAAAAAGGCCCTGAAAACTGAAAGCTACTTTTTTATACATTTAGCATTTATATGTGTGTCATAGTATAAATATTCATTAATTGTAATGTAGAAATCTTAATGTATTTTATTACAAGTATTGCCCAAGATGCCTCTGCAGGTGTTACATAATCTATACTATATTCACCTATTAGCTTCTTAAAATCAGAAATCTTTTGAATTCTTAAACCCATTTAGACCTTTAGTGATGGTGTGCCAGTGTGTAGGAATAAGCGTAAGCCTCAGCCAGTGTAGGCATCTCTTCTCAACTCCACATTCAGTAACTTCAATGTGGTAGCTTGGAATTAACCAAGGTGGGAGTATTCACGCAAGAAAACAGGCAAATGCTACAAATCAGGGTGGGTGTGGGTGGGTGCACGCATGCGCATGTTTTCTGAGAGCCCACTGTTAACCTTTACCAGCACGCCATTTCCCCCAAGGGTTTCAGATCGGGGAGTGAGAGCATGTATCCCAGCAACTTGCTCAGGATAGGTGAGAAGGAATAAGCTACACTCCCTGCCCTTAAGGAGTTCACAGTCTAGGGAAGAGCTTTTGATCCAGTAAATAAACTTACATATTTATAAGCATGAGGTCGTTCTTGGGTTTATGCTTCCCCAAAGGTGACTGGCTTCACAACAGGCTTGGCCTACTATTATAAAATAGATTAAATCTAAGCCAATTTAATTTGAGAAATATGCAGAAGTGTGAAGTCACTAGATGTTTCAAAGGATATAAACAGCAGATTATGTAGAAGATTCAACTGGAATGCAAAAACACACATTTTACTTAGTAATAACTTGTGATAAAGGCTAAGAGCTTCTCCTCAAATAACAATTTTTGGAGGAAAAAAGATTACACAAGCAAAACAGAATTTGTGAATTTTCTATCTACTCCACACTGTGAACATAAACATTAGCCTTGTCTTTAATGGGGCTTTTTTTTTTTTTTCATGTAACAAAATGTATTTATAAACAGTGACTATATTCCAGGGACTTTGCTAGGTATGAGAGTTTTAACAATAAATAAGCATTACATTCTATTCCTAAAGAACTTTTATTCTAGTGGTAAAGAATAATATAAGCATATAATCCTAATGCACTATGATGCATGATATGAGAAAAGTAAGGGACCAAATAGAGATAGAAGCAATTAAGCCTGTGAGAAAGAGCTGGAGGAAATCCTTTCAGAGGAGACACCGTGAAGGAAGATTAAGATTTTGTCAGAGAAGAGAGGAAGGGTGTGCTGAATTATTCAGAGGGGGCGGTGCATACAAAGTTCTACACATGGGCATGATATAGGATGCTTTAGGGAACGATGTAGAAAGGTTCAATAATGGGAAGGGGCATGAAGCTGTCCGTATGTCTTCAAGAGAGAAGACAAATGAACATAGAGTTAACCTATAGTATTTAAACTTATTTTGTATATAAAGGTTCCACTAAGCAGAACAGGATATGAAGAAATGAAACTTCCTGTATGTACAGGTACAAAGGTTTTCATTTATGAGCTTCTTGAGCTCATCTGAAGTCTCCATAATGAGAGCACCTTGAGGACAGGGAATGTTTCATACTCATGTTTTCTCTTGTGGGCCCAAGTGAAGAGTGTCACACATGGCAGGCAATCATTAAAGAACCGGTGAACTGAAGAGAAAAATAAGCAGTAAAAGACAGAAATGGGCATTTCATTTCCTATCTCGCTTCAGCTACTATAGCATACTAGCTGTATCCTTCAAAATCCTGGAATGATCTCTCCTCTTGATCTCCTTGGCTCTGACCTCTCTTCCTGTGCAATTCATCTCGTACAAATCTCTCTTTCTATCCTTGATATCCAGGCGCCTTGCCTCACTTGCTGTTCCTGAGCCTAGCTGGGAGAAGCCCCTTCAAGAATTTTTCCCTGAGGGCATTTATATTGCTGTTCTCTTTGCTGGAATGCTGACCCTGATCACCCAGTCAGAAATAGCACTCTTTGTCATCCAGTGCCGTCTAATCCCTTACCCAGCTTTATTTACCACAACATGACTTTATGCTGTAGATTTTTTTTTTTATTCTTTATCTTGGCCCCCATCCAAACATACGCCCCATATTGGCTGATACTTTGTGCTCCTCCCTCTTTTATTCCCAGAACCTACACGGTGCCTGGGACATAGAAGGCACTTAGTACATTTTTGTTAAATAAGATAAATAAACTACCCTCTTTTAACATGTGGTTTTATAGACGGTTTCTCAGGTTTTTTTGAAAGCAAGTGCTATGCATGAATATATTTGAATAAAATAAAAAAACAAACAGACATCAAAGGATATGGAAAAATGCTGCGCAGAAAGTAAATGTATCCTAAAATTTTAAGTTCTAAGGAAAATCAACAATATACCAGGAGACGAAATTAAAGGTTAATTTTAAATGTGCTAGTTGCCCATCCAAAGGTTATTTTACTTTTCTTCCTTAAAATCTTAGTTTGGAGCCCACGCTGAGCCCCCAATACAAGAGTGAATTTACCAGTTTTACCTTGGTGTCATTCTAGGACTAACAAATGAGCTATAAATCAAAGTGTCCCATGGGAATAATAATGCTTTCAAGAATAATGCTTTAAAGAAGTAAATTCAGATTAGAGATGACCTCACCATGCCCTTTCTCCGCTTTTCCTTTCTGCTTCCTAGAATACAGACGTAACGGCTGGAGCTTTAGCAGCCACTGTGGGTCATATTTTCACCTTGATGCTGAAAGCCTTGTGTTAGAATGTGGACTGGAGACACAGGAGAAGTCCGGATCCCTTATGATTTTGTAGAGCTGTCACACCAATTCTGCACTATTCCCAGACTTTCCCATGGAACAGAATAACCCTTGTGAGCTGATGGTACTGTAAGTTTTAGTTTTGTTCTATGCATGAAGTAAAGTTCATATTTCATGTGAATATTTTTTAGATACTGTGAGCCCTGTTTATTAGCCTGACAATGCAATTGTCAGATTGGTAGTAAATGTGAAAGTCGTGCCTACCAGACTCTGAGTCTGGTAGTGAGTCTGAGCAATCTAAAGAAATACTGTTGTACCATCGCTGTTCTTATTACAACTGTTGATACATGCACCACCTGTTTAGATAAAGACATCTGTTAATTTTCATGATTTCACTAAGTCCTGCATAAATATTAATTAAGCACAATAGCTCTGAAAAACAAACTAAAAGCTTGCTATTGTGGATTTAAGAGCAAAGCATTCAGGGTAATTACATGCTCAGACTGGAAACTTCCAGTAGTTTGTAAAAACACGCAACTTTTACAGGGCCTACACAAGATAAACACAAGGAAAATAAAGGAACTGTAAGAGTACTTTAAAAATCTCTGAAGCTATTAGGAGGCTAAATACCTGGGAATTACAAACGGATTGTTATGTCTATACTAGTTAGTATAAAGAGTTAGATTGGGGCTTCACTCCCAGTGAAAAGAATAGGAATAGTCCACACGTCCAACAGTATCTATTAGATATGGCATTCTCCTGAGTGCTTTGCATATATATTAATATAAATTACATAAAAGCTATTTACATATAATGAGTGGTATTAACATCACAGCAACCCTATGAGACGGATACAACTCTCATCCTTGTTTTCAGATGTGTAGGTGCAGAGATGTAACATAACTTTCTTAAGGTCTCACATCTAGTCAAACTGGAACCTAGAATGGAATCCCACAGGGAAGTTTGAGATGCCATGTGCTCAGTCATCATGCTCTTACTACTGTAAAATGGGCGTGAAGAAACAATGATTCCCAAATTCTAGGGAAAATGGCTGAGTGGAAAATACTGCCAACCAAATGAAACTAGAAAACGATGCCCAGGCCACAGGGATGGGGACTGAAATGTAGTCATACAGGCCAAGCATCTTGGAACCAGGATGCCAGCAACATCTGCAAGGGTTGTTCTGTTCTGCTCTCTGATAAAAGCTGCATGTATCACAACAGTTATAAGCTGAATTCAGAGCACTAATTTGCAACCTGTTTAACAAAATCCAAGTAGAGGGGTGCCTGGGTGGCTGGGTCAGATAAGCGTCCAACTCTCG
The DNA here is from genome assembly GCF_028018385.1 of Neofelis nebulosa. NCBI lineage: Eukaryota > Metazoa > Chordata > Mammalia > Carnivora > Felidae > Neofelis > Neofelis nebulosa. Next base: position 93,269,665 of record NC_080791.1, read on the forward strand.
ATTTCGGCTCAGGTTGTGATCCCCAGGTTCTCCTGGATCAAGCCCGGAGTTGAATTCCGTGCTATTGGCACAGAGTCTGTTTAGGATTCTTTCTCCCTCTCTCTCTGCCCCTCCCCTACTGGCACACACACACTCTCTCTCCGAAAATAAATAAACATTTTTTAAAATGTTTTAGAAAACATACAAATAGACCGATATTTTTTGAGGAGCGTCCCCAGTAATTTGTTATCGTAAGTGTCAGAGTAGTAAAGTTTGGAAATGATGTCTTCAGTCTTACAATGAGAAGATATTCAACGTTGTGCCTAGAAATAGTTTTTCCCACACACTTGCAGTTTGTTCTTTTTCTTTGAGTCAGAGCCAAAGGAATGGTGTTTGACAATGTAATGCAACAGGGGATTGTCAGCACCCGTGGGGATAGGTCACGAGAGCATCAACAGCAGACAAGCAGTTGGGGAGCACAGGAGTAGTAGAAAGAACACTAGCTTGGAGTCAAGAGTCCAGGAATCTTGGTTCTGCTCTTTATTAGCTGAATGATATTAAGTAAATTCCCATAAATTATAGTGCCTTCTCTTTCCTAATAGGCAAAACAAAAGGGCATTAGATGGAACACCCTGACCCCCAAGACCCGCTTCCTCTCACAAAATCATGATGCCCTGGTATGATTCCCCTACTCAGTGAGCTATGAGAATAGGCAGATACCCTCTTAAGTGACAGAGAGAGGTTGACACATTAAGAAATGAGTTTCTTTCTCCTTTCTTCCCTACCAACTGCTTACATTGATTGAATATCTAAGGCGTTGCCAAGTTTTCGGTAATATGTTTTACACACTTAGTAATCCTTATTAGAACCTACATGGTAGGTAATATAATTTCAAATATAATCTCAAACAAGAAAAAAGGGAGCTCAGAGAGAATTTAAATACTAGCTCAAGCTCACAGCTAGAAAATGGCAAAGAGAAAACTTGAGCCCACACAGAGTTTATTGGTTAGAATAAAGGGGATTTAAACTCAGACTTGTCTTACTCCATGCTGTGGGCTAAACTGTGTCCCCGCTCACCTCCCAATTCATATATCCAAGCCTTAACCCCCAATGTGCCTATATTTGGATATAGGTCTTTATGGAAGTAATTAGGGTTAAATGAGGTCATAAAGGTTGGGCACTGATCCTGCTGAAATAGTGTCCTTATAAGACAGCAGAAAGCTTTTTTGCCTTCCACTGTGTGACGGCACACCAGACAAGATGGCCACGCGCAAGCCAGGACGGGAGCTCTCCCCAGAACCGATATGTTGGTACCCCAATCTCTGATCTCAGACATCCAGCCTCCGCAATCATGAGAAAACAAATCTCTGTTGTTTAAGCCCTCCACCCTGTGGTGTTTGATTAGGAGAGGCCGAGAAGACTAATACACGCCAAAGATTTTCTTTCCTCTTTTTATGAAGCCATGCCTAGTCAGCGTGTTCAAAAATGCCTGAAAAATGAACAGAAGAATAGTTACAGAGTTGGTGAGCTCACATGTGATATTAGAAGTTGTGATCTGCGCTCCCTTGAGTTGTGATGTGCACAGCATGCCATGTCTTTACCTGGTAGCCCCAGCTGCCATCTGCATAATTAACATTAACTAATAAAATAAACACGACACTGGGTGCCAAGTGCTTACATTGTCACCCTCCAGGGCTACTACAATTCAGGCTATTACTATTTTTTCTAATATTGTTACTATTCTGTATCCATTACCAGCATCTCCACTTTGAGTACAGTTAAAAAACAACAACAACAACACTTTGGCAATTCATCTCTAATTAAAAGTCTTTACCCTGTCCCACCACCAAGTATCTTCTCCACTTTACAGATGCAATGAGTGGCAATGGGAGAGCTGCTGAGACTGACTCAGCTAGAGCTGATCAAAGCTAGATCAAAGCTCAAAATCAGATCCCTGGTCACTATTCATCGCATCCTATGCTGTACCCTCTAAACTTGCCTGTATATTCATCTTTCTTACTAAGCACTTTCACATTCATGATTTTATCATGTTTGAAGTATATGTCCCAGAAGCCTAATACATTTCAGGATGGCAGGAACTCTTTCTAGTTGGTGCAGTGTGCTCTCAAAACATGCCCAGCAAAACTAAACTCGGCCCTTGAGGGTGCCACCGATTAACTGCTTTGACTGTTGTCCAGAGAGCTCTTGGAGCTACAATGGTTGTTGAACAACTTCGGGAAAATTCATTGGCTTGATTAGTCCAATTAACTCAGAAACGGACGTACAAAAACAGGCAGGAAACCCCTGCTGGGTCCAAGAAATAAATAAAAGATATAATCCTGGCACTGACTGCCTGAATGTGAGGGGGCCCATGGAAATTTCTCCATGGAGTGAAAACACTCAGTCTGGGACAGAACCAAGCTCAGGAACGGCTGGAGAAAGAAACAAAGAAAAGAATTAAGATCTTCTAGGAAGGCAAAAAGCCTAGGGAGAAGGCTCAAAGAACAAATACTCTCTGGCAAGCCCAAAGGCCAAAGAACTGAGAGAGAAATTTGTGAAGCATTCAAGAAAACTGGGAGACAAAAGGTCTGTGAGTCTAGAAACATGGTCTTCTTTGTTCAAAGCTGGTAATGAGATTAATCTCTTTGTGAACAAGTGGAGCAAATAAAAAGAAGGAAAATTCCCCCTTGTTAAAAGACTACTATTCAAACACTGATCCTTTTAAATATATTATCTTTGTGCGCTATTCTCAGCATCCACTCTTTGGGGAAAGTTTTTACTTACCTGTAAGAACAGAAACCCCACTCATCTCCTACTTTTCTTCTTACATTTTTAAAAAAAATTTCTACTTAAATATGTAACTGGTAAACCTATAAATTTCTACTATGACTAGAACCCCACCTGTACTGTGACTCATATTTTCTGCTAGTATTTGCCTAATGAAGACAAACCTAACAACTTCATTTGTGGTGGAAGATGGATGATAGAACATTCTCTGAGCCACCACAAGCCCCCATGTCCTCAGGGCTAAAATGCCCACATGACTGGTTCCCAAAGTTAGCTAGCCAAAAAGATTCAGACACCAACAAAACACAGATTTCCCTTATTTTCTCCCTAATTATCCCTATGTTCTGTGGATCAAACTGTGACCTGAGAGGTGCAAAGCGGTGCCATCTAGGGCTTTTCTTTTTGTCTGACTAGGGAAGTGTTTTTGTTGTTGTTGTTGTTTGTTTGCTTGTTTTTTTGTTTGTTTTTTGCTTTGTTTTTCAGTAGAAAGACAAGGCTTCCATGATACCAAATGGACCATGGATTGTTGGATTACAACAGGCTAGCTCACTTCTAAAATGAGGCCATGAAATAGAAGTTGGGGAAATAAGGGAGTTAGGACAACCCAGAAAGAGCCCAGAATTGCAAGAGAAAGACCCAGGGGGATCCCCAGAAACTAGAAGAACAACACAGCATCTTTTCGTGAATTTCCCGAGTTATGAAAACAGGAAAGTTTTAGAAACCAAAGGCATCATCAGCGTGTCTGCCAATGTTTTGAAGCACAAAGGAACAGGGTTGGTAATAAGTTGATGACTTGTTACTAAGTAATGGGAAGACCTCAAGTCTTTTTGGAAGGGTGGGAAATGCAGGGTGAACAATAAGATGCCAAAGTCAATTTTTCTGAAAATCCTGATTACAGACAGACAGCGGCAGTCACAGAGCATCTGAGGAAATCCAGGATAATTTTCAGTTCTGAGGAAGGAAGTCATTAGGCGGTTAATCAATTTTCCTTTAAGCTCATTAATAATGGTATCTGGTTGTTCATAATCTGTAAATTATGGAAGATTCAAATTTAAGAGCAGCGTGGCTGGAAAGACTGAAGGAACAGCAGATTTATAAAATCAGTTTTATTATACCACATGGACGTAGCATGCCAAATAATTTCTTCCATTTCCTACTAATGTATACAAGAAGCTTAGATAAAATAATTAATAATTGCTAACATTTATGGAGTGATTACTTATCCTAAGCACTTTGTTGTGTGTTTATATGAATTATCTCATATAGTACAGTAACTTTGTAACATTTAATTTTAGTATCCTATTTTATGGATCAGGAAAATAAAGCCTAGCAAGAGTAAGTAACTTTAATAAGAGTAAATATACCAGGATGTAAAAGAGTATAATTCCGATGTTATTAAATTATAAGTGGAGAGGGAGAATGTGATGGAAGGAACATAGGTTTTATGGTTAAAAAAAAAAAAAAAAAGGCTCTGGGTTGAGTCCAGGTTCTATCGCGTACTAGAAATGTGTGTATTTCAGCAAATTTTTGTTACTGCCTTACTTTCCTGTCTTTAAACTAAAGCATCACTAGCTAGTCTGTCATACAAATGAAATGTGGTAATACATGTACAGTGCATAGTATGTATGCGTAAGGCAATGATGATAAAAGCCATTGTGCATTGTTTTTTAAGTGTGTTATGTCACTCAAACCTAACAGACAGAATTATGTTTATTTTACAGAGTGGGCACTCAAATAATGTTAATGCCTTTTCTCATCCTTTCCCATTTCCCCTTATATAAGGACTATTTATTAATTCTATAACAAGCTGACTAAATAAATAAGAAAGTAGATGAAGAGAATAGCAATTCCAAATATTGAAGCCTAACTGAAGAAAAATATGTCCCTGTGTATACATCTTCTTGATTAAAAATAAACTTTGGAAAGAGGGAATTATAACTATCCTTACAAAGAATTCAGTTTCCTGTAACAAGTAAAGTCACAGGTAAAGCCAAATTCCAAGATAAAAGTCTATTATATGGCAGCTAAGTGTCAATGTGTGTCGAGAAGGTTTAAAATGTGACAGGTATATTTCAGTGAGATGAAATTCAGGAAAAATCTGAATACCTGCAATTTCTTTAACATCCTGTACAGTTTTACGTGACTAATGCTCTCTATTCTAAAAATGTTTTGCATTCACATCTCCTTCTCCACCATGACCTATAATTCTCATTAATTTTACAGAGTTGTCTGCTTATAAAAACTGGCATATTTTCTCCCATAACATGTTCCCATTACATTTCAATTTTCAAGATAAACTCAATCCCAAGCAAACAACAAATCTGCTGGGGAAAGGAGAGACCTCAGGATGGCTGTGGTCATAAATGTTTCTCGGCATGGTGGGGAAATACCCAGGAGCTACTCAGAATCACAGAACATTTAAAATTCTGGGCTCTCTGATAAAATAAAAATATGGCCTGATAAAATATTCTAGCTGACCTTCAGGTCAACAAGGGGTTTTATGTATATGTATATGTATATATGTGGTTAATACATTAATGTTATGTGTTAATTAATGTATATATATGAATTATTCATAATATATGTGTGTGTGTATATAGATATTAATTAATTAAAACTAGGGTGGAGTTGCTGATTACTCACCATGACCACAGGCTTTTGGGTCTCACTTCCTACCTTTTGCTCACACACTCACTCTATTACATCACACTGTCACTTCTGCCATTCCTCTTACAAACCGGGTGGCATTCACATCAAGCCCTCTGTACTTCCCAGTCCCTCTGTTTGGAACAATTTTTCTCCAAATATCTGCATGGCTTCCTCTTTCATCCCTTCTGATATTCACTCATATGTCTCCTCAAGATGCTTTTTCTCACCACTCTGTTTATAATTGCAGGCATTCCTCTACATTCTTTTTTTTTTTCTTAATTTTTTTTAATGTTTATTTTTGAGAGAGAGAGAGACAGAGTGAGAGTGGGGGAGGGGCAGAGAGAGAGGGAGGCACAGAATCTAAAGCAGGCTCCAGGCTCTGAGCTGTCAGCACAGAGCCCGATGCGGGCTTGAACTCACAAACCGCGAGATCATGACCTGAGCCGAAGTCGGACGCTTAACTGACTGAGCCACTCAGGCACCCCTCCTCTACAGTCTTCATATGTACTCTGAGCTCTTTTATCTGTCTGGACTTTTGCTCTCCAATATGGTAGCCACTATTCCCATGTGGCTATTTAAGTTTAAATTTAAATTAGCTACGATGAGTTAAAATTTAAAACTCAGCCCTTCAGTCATACTAGGCTTATTTCAATAGCCACATCTGGCTAGCGGCTACCGTATGAGAAAGCACAGCAAAAGACGATTACTGGCATTGAAGAAATGTCTATGAGACAGCGCTGTTCTAGACACGGACATACTTGATCTATTTGTTTACTATCATCCTCTCCTCTATCAACCCACCTATGTACACCCGAAATTGTAAATTCCAAAAAGGGCAGAAGTTTTGTCTGTTTTGTTCCACCGATGCATTCCCAGTACCTAGAATAGCCCACTGTCCATAGTAGATAAATGGATTACAACAGAATCATTCATTTCTCCCATTAAAAAAAAAAAAAAAAAGTCAAAAATAAGGGAAGAGTTGTATCCCTCCTCCTTCAAGGGAATTTCAACACGCCAAATGACCCTCAATTGCATTTCACCAGGCCTACTTTACATGTTGCTTCCAGTTGTCCAAATGTCTCTCAATGGTAAATCTTTTAAGACTATGTTTTGTTCATTTGTTTGTTTTTTGGTTTTTGGGTTTTGAGTTTTTTTGTTTTGTTTTTTATAATCACTTGTCTTCTGTGCTGGAGTGAAAATCACTGAAATGTGTCAAGATTTATGGCAGAAAATTCTGTCAACTCTTAAGCCTGCCAAAAATTGTTAAGTATCATAAAAGTTTTAGGAGTTGAGCATTTCGTTGCAGTAAGCTTTTCATACCCACATCATGGTAGATACATATAGAGTACTGGTGGATGGAGGCCATCAGTCAATCTATTTGATTTTGCAGCTTAGATATGAATTTGACTTGTAAAAACCATTTTTTATTCCTAATTATACTCATTAGAATGAAAGCCTACATGGGAGCGATCACTACCATCCTTGGGTGACCTTGCAAGAACACAAAGTATTCCTGAAATTTTAATTCATCACTGTCAATACTGTATAGGACATTCAACATGCATAAAAATAAAAATGTATCATTTGATCTGCATAAAAATCCATATTATTGGCCAAGGCAACAGCTTTCAAATGGCATGTAACCTCTAAAAGCTCTCAATCTGTGGCTATTAAATTCAATGTTTGAACTTTTGGAGAACTGAGTTAATTTTTATCATATTTTTTCTTACTATAAATAGAATGGAACCTAATGGAATATTTAAAAATACACAAAATATTTAAATAAAATACACACTCTTATGATAAAAATAAAATTCCTCTTAACATTTTGGCATATTTGTTAGCTCTTTTCAGCCTTTTTCCATCCCTATTTTTTTTTAACATAAGTACTTACAATCCTATGTATCTCTAATTTACTTTCAGCTTCCCTTTCTTAACACTACAATGGTCCTTGGCATTCATATGTTCAACTGTTCTTACCTAATTTCAAATGCCCCTGACTTGCAATGATTTGTATTTTTCTAAGATACATATTTGAATCATGAGGGGATATGAATAATTTAAGCTGATGAATGATTCTATTAGGTGGCCCATAATTTTGACCTCAATGTGGCTGTTTTGCTCTGTATTCACTGCTGCATATGTAATAGCTTGCATTAATGCAAGGATGTCACTGGGAGGTAGGGAAGCACAATGAAGACTGCCGATCAGCCTTGAGTTCAGATACTGTTACACCTCTTCATTCACTCCACAGTTGTTCATTTAGCTAAGCACCATACTAGATCCTGAATATACAAGTAGCTACTTTCGAGGAGGACTTGCTATGTTTCCGGTGCTGAGGTAAGTAAGTACTGTATCGAGGTATCTTTTTTGATCCTCGTAACGGTTATTACCTGTTACATAGTTAATAAAACAGTTACACAGAGAGCCAAGTAATGTACAAGTGACGGATCAAGTAAGTTACAGGACAATTCAAGATGACCTGGCACATTGGAAATAAGGAGTAAGGGTTAGTGACAATATTATACTGTACGGAGTCACTTCTGAAGACAACAGGAAGAATTCCTTGTGGATGGCAAGAATTTACTGTATATTACAATCATTTTCCCACAGCATTAAAACTTCCTTGTGCACCTAATGGAATATCACTGAGTCATAAAAAAAAGAATGAAATCTTGCCATTTGCAACAACATGGATGGATCTAGAGAATACAAGGCTAAATGAAATAGAGAAAGACAAATATCACATGATTTCACTCATATGTGGAATTTAAGAAACCAAATAAATGAACAAGGGGAAAAAAAGAGACAAACTGAACAACAGACACATAACTATAGAGAAGAAACTGATGGTTACCAGAGGGAGGTGAGAGGGGGCATGCATGTCATAGGTGAAGGGGATTAAGAGTTCACTTAACACAATGAGCACTGAGTAACGTACAGAATTGCTGAACCCCTATATTGTACACCTGAAACTAATATAATACTGTATGTTAATTGGAGTTTTTAAAAAAAGAACAAAAAACCTTCCTTGTAAACCTAATTTTAATGACTGTAGTACAGTCTCTATATGAACGTGCTATAGCACAGATATTCATTTCCCCTATGTCTGGGCATTTAGATTGCTTCTGAATTTAGTTTTCACTTGAATAACCAATAAATTTCAAAGAAATAATTCTTATACATTCAATAAATAATTATCTATTACGTTCCATGTTAAAATCCCTGAAACAAAACTTCAGATATTACAATGAAGGCCCATAGTGGATTATGATGAGTCCACAGGGTAGATGCCAGACAAATCCGATATAGACTCAAAGAAGGGTTGGACCTCATTAGCAGGGAAGATCAAGACCTGTTTTTTGTTTTTTTGTTTTTTGGTTTTTGTTTTTGTTTTTAGAAGGTGATAGCACAGTTTCAATAGGTAGACAATGTAAATAGAGCAGAGAGGGCACAGGAATAAGAGAGATGTTGCTGAGACAGAGGGAACACTTTGCGCAAAAGCTGGAAAGTGGCGAAACATGAGCCAAGGTTGGGGAACAGGAGCAAAGGCATATGTAGGAAAAGGTCAAGAAATATAGAAAAGAAAATATAAGAAAAGGTTAGAAATATAGACTGTTTTCATATTATAAAATACTTTGAGTGGCAGGATAAAGAGTCCATCCTTCATTATGTTTGCAATAGGGATAACATGACAGATTCCACTGAGTCCAGTTGGTACCAGTTAAAATGGGAAAAATAGCATCGTATCTTATCATGTCATTAGAGAAGGAGTTGAGTCCTGCATTGATTTAGGATGCAAGAAATGAAATATATACAAAACTTTTTTTTTAAAAATAGAAAGGGCATTAGCATTTAAGTAAGCATAAAGAGAACATCAGTGCTAGTGTGACCCCAGGATTCAGGGCAAACAAACAGAAAATATCAAGCCATATGGATGGTTCCCTTCAGTATCACGAACTTCTTGTCATGCTAAATAGTGAGAATCCAAGGGGATTAGATAGGATAAGGAGTCTGGAACTCCCACTTAACAGAAGTCTGGGCAACTAATTCTATTTCTTTTTAGACCTCCTTAAGAAGGAACTGACCAGAGTGTCTGTCTAGAATGAAATGTCTGAAAGGTGTCTTTATCATTTGCATTATTGGACAATCATCCGAGCACACACTATTTCAAAATGTCACCCAAGAGAACAGACAAGATACCAATAAGAGGTGTATCTGCAGAATGAAATGTGCCAACCACAATTTTATCTGCAGAGCCTTCTGGGAAATTAATTCTTTGCCTCCTTTCCAAGACCTTCCATTCATGTATCCCTTTGCAAAACTAATTATTTTTAAATGACTGCATGTTTTCCATCCAACTGTAAGGGGTCTTCAGTTTCTAAAACTTATCCTATAATGCTTTAGTTTCTGCCTACAGATTGACTTTCAAAAAGATTTCCTCTTCTAACTTTTTTTTACCTACTTAGATTAAAACCATTATTTAAATACACAGAGAGACATGTAGTTCATAAAAACTAGAAGTTTGAACGTATGTGTATTTTTGCATGCATTTTACACAGAGAGATCATTTTGGAGATTAGAGATGTTTCATCCAATTTAGTTTTATACTCCTCAACTGATTTAGCTTCCAGTATTTCCCATGAGATGACTCAAAATCCAAGAGCTTTTTATTCTATAGAGGCTGTCAAATACTCAATAGCCTCCACATTTATTAAAATCCTTATTATATAATGTGGATCTAGGTTATATATAATTCCAGTTCCATTTAGCATTTATATCTTTCAGCATGTATGTATAAATCCTCTGCCCATAACTTGGGCTTTATTGAATACCCTTTAATCTATTTTATATGCCCCTCCATCTAATTCTTTCATTATTTGCCTGGCTTTTTAAAACTTTCTCCAATTTACACTTTTCAAGACTTGTGGGGCCTAAAATAAATGTAATAAATGCGATTTATAAACACAAGGCAACATAGCCCAAAGATCATAATCTTTAGATTCAAGTAAATCAGTTCTTAGCTCAACTATCTATATGCATATGAGAAAATAATGTACTGTTTCTTATAAATCTTTATTTATTGTTTCATCTCTTAACTGGATATAGTAACAAATTTACCTACAGATTTGTTGTGATTACACACATTTACTATGAAGCATGTTAAAATGTTTAGCCTATTTGCTATCAAATTTGATCCCAAGACACCTTCATCCCAAGATACCTGTTGGCAAGTAGTTCTTCCTTTGCTACCACTTCTTGTAATTCTAACAATATAGTCTATTTGTTTTTTGTTTTTTGTTATGTTCTCTTAGTTGTTACTTTAAGGGCCACCTGAAAGTATAATGTTTTATCATCCACCAGCACTGGAGTGGCAGATTAAAATGGCATGGGACAGCATAAGAACTCATATTCTTCAATCTTTTTCTCCTGACTAATTTCTACCACATTAGCTCAAGCATTAGCTCTTTGGAAAATATTTCCAGAAACTATTCCACCCCAAAATCAGTTAGGAGAACTTAACAAAACAGTTTTGTCACGGTATTTGCATTGTATCTACCACACTATAGTACAAGTCCCTCTCCAGGTCCTGTGCCCCAACAGACTTGGAGCTACTTCATACAGGGAACATAATTTTCACTCATTTTGTCTCCCCATAATCTAAGAGCAATGTAACAACATAGGCACTAAATGAATTAATAAGCCATTCTGAATGGAAATCATTAATAACACAATAAGACTCATGACATCCATTCAATTTAATTTTACTGATTTTGCTTCCATAGCTTTGTAAAGTTGAAATATCCCTGAAGGTTATTTTGTTTGTCTTCCATCATCTTCCCTCAGGCAGAATGGGTGTTTCCCTCACCCAAACAATGTTAGATAGATAGAGACGGATCCATCCCTTAAAATAAAATGGAATTACCACAGTGACCCATAGGAAACTGTTGAATAGGCCACTATTATTGACTAGGACTTAAAGTAACTATAAAATGTGAAGAGACCAATTAAGACATTGTGGAAATGAATCCCTACAAGCTGCCTGTATAAAAACATGAATTATCCACATGAAGCTACCTGAAACATTGGCCTACATTCCATTAGTCTTAGACAGAAACAACAACAACAAAACGAGCTATTTGAATATCTATAACTTTGTCATGAACTAGCCTGAACCCCACTGGAGGAAAAAAATACACACCAAAAGACAGACAGATACCATATGTGTTCACTTTTATGTGGATCCTGAGAAACATAATAGGAACCCATGGGGGAGGGGAAGGAAAAAAAAATAAAGAGGTTAGAGTGGGAGAGAGCCAAAGCATAAGAGACTCTTAAAAACTGAGAACAAACTGAGGGCTGATCGGGGTGGGAGGCAGGGGAGGGTGGGAGATGGGTATTGAGGAGGGCACCTTTTGGGATGAGCACTAGGTGTTGTATGGAAACCAATTTGACAATAAATTTCTAAAAAAAAAAAAGATAAATATGGCTTCCTTAAAACTTTAGGATTAAGTGATTAAGCGGACTCTGGGGCCAACATGAAATTAAACATGCACACACACACACACACACACACACACACACACCCCAAGTAACAACATAAAATACAAGGAAGATGGAACTTTCCTATAAAAATATAACTTCCAACACAATAGATTCTATCTTTTTATTTATTTGTTTCACTCTTTTCAAGAGCTGTTATTCACTCATATGGAGGGCAATGGATGATAACATCTAGAAGTGTGATATTAGAGGAAAGCTACATAATTAGTAGATAATATAGATGTCCTAATTGGTTACATAAATACTTTCTCCTCCATTGCTGGTCTCTGGAGGACTGCCTTCTACATAACAAACCCTAAACATGCTTCCTAATGTCTCTGGATAGGTTTCTTTAGATTCAGATACAAGATATGTTATAAACATTATGCAATGCAACTTTATCCAAATTATATTTTCTAATTCTCCCTAAACTATATGATCTAGAAATTATTAGTTTGATTTCTGAAAAGAGTACCTTGAGACTCAGAGAAATGCAATGACTTGTCAGGACTCATACAGTTTGTAAGGGGAATGTTGGTTTGGGTATTGAATCTCAAGTCCAGAGCTCACTCCATTATGATTCAGATTGCTCCTACCCTATCAGCAACAATTTTAAAGCTATATCAATATTCAGCCAATAAATTCACTCTGAGTATTTTTTTGGCCATCTATACCAAAAAAGCTCTATGTACTTCCTATGAGCAATTTTCAACAATGCCTCCACTCCACCACAATGATACATCAAACACCACTCAATGTGGAAGGTGGTTGTTGCCTTGGCAAATGACATGGATTGCTGCCAGTAATATTTCCCTAGCACAGAGTTGGCTCTAAGCCTCTATCTTCTCCTATGCCCAATGGGATGAAAATCATTTACGATCTTTCATATAACAGTAATAATCCTACTTATGCTTAAAAATGGTTCAAGGCCAGTCACAAAGCATTTCTCCTTTGTTCTTGGTCAGATTCCATATACTCTATACAGAACATCTATAATGAGGCAGTCTTGCATGTTGCACAGAACAGGGGGTCTAAGAAATCTGGTTTCTGGCTTGGTATCTGGCCCTAAGCTCTAGGATCTTAGGAAAATTCATTTCTGAGCCTCAGTTTTTAAAGACGTAACATAAGGGGAGAGCCTAAATTCTCTTCCAGGACTAAAATGTAGTATATTTCATATATATATATATATATATATATATATATATATATGAACATATACACATACCATAATGCACATTTTGCATCCAGTTATTTAAATGCCTGTTAGTTCAGCATATTTGTTTAGAACTAGAGAAATAGTTCTAATTTTACTCTCATTTTACAAACCATCTTTTATCTCAGGACTGTAAAGGATCTTACATCATTCATTAATTAAGTCTCACATCTCCCCCTCCTGAAAGGTGAGACCTCAAAGACTGTTATTCTCTGTCATTGCCCATATGGTGCCGTAACATGATGTTAACTTTGGAACACAGTGCGCTGAGAACCTAGCAACTCATACAAAGAGTGTCCTCTCTCAGAAAGAACCAGGCAGAGGGCATAATGAACAAATCAACTGAATGAAGAAGCTGCAAGAAAACGATATCTAATTTTCATTGTGGGAATCTCTGGCAGATAAAGTTGGTTTTAAAATTGAGTATAATTTACATAAATGTTAAACCAATGATCTTTCCTCCTCTCCCTTCATCCAATGGATTATCAGACCCTGTAAAAGTGACCTTATATTTCTCTTTCTCAATCTATGTAAGCAGGTGATGCTTCTTTGAAGACGATTATGATGATGACAGATTTTTAGCCTGCTTCCATCTGTCTTCTATCCTGCCCCCCAAACTCAGCTTCTCTGCAGAGTTAGAATTAAGTCAATGACTTTACTGCTGACACTAGCCCCCACCCCCCTACCCCTGCCCAAATATGTATGTATGCATCTGGTTCAAAAGGTCATACAGCTGAAGGACAGGTCTGTTTGTTTTCTGGAAGGAGAGGAGGGAGGTGGGAGGTGTAAAGTCACAGGTTGATAGAGGGTTTGCAACTTCTCATTTGAATGCAGGATCATTCCCTCGCATTCTGAGTCAGTGGTTTCTTGTTGAGAGAAGAGGGTTACAAACTGTAGAAACAATGGGTGCTAAAAAAAAGAACAGAATATAAGAATCTAGGAAAAGAAACACAAAGTACCCCAAAATATCGCAGATGCGTAAGCATGGCTATTTGAAAGGTAAGGAACTGGACATAGAATATAGATTTTAATTTAAAAAATTTAAGATATGCTACTGCTCAGGGTAGACTTGCTGCCTGCAAGGTAAAGGGCAAAGGGAATCCCATGTTATCCACGTGATCCAGTAAGCAGTCTGCATGACAGGTAGATGAGTGAGTTTTGCAAAGAGGAAAGCAAGGGGGCACCTGGGTGGCTCAGCTGGGTAAGCATCTGACTTTATAACTCAGGTCATGATCTCATGGTTCGTGGGTTGGAGCCCTGCATCAGGCTCCGTGCTGACAGCTCAGAACCTGGAGCCTGCTTCAGATTCTGCGTCTCCCTCTCTCTGCCCCTCTCCCCACTCTTGCATTCTGTCTCATTCTGTCTCTCAAAAATAAATACGAAAGGTTAAAATTAAAAAAAAAAAAAAAGAGGAAAGTAAGGCTGAGAGAGGGGCAGCTACCGAGAAGAGGAGGGAGAATAACAGGTGCTTCTGACTCAGTCCCCAGACCCCAGCCAAAAGCCTTTCCTCTTTCCATGAACTCACATCTATCTTACAGCTTGTCTTTTTTCATCTCCAATCATCTCTGCTACATGAGTCCAATTCGTCCATCTCAACTAAACAACGTCAGAAAGGCTAGGAGATTTGCTGAGCGATCTCTAAGTGTGAGGCCCTGCATTCTTCCAACAGAGCAAAAAGCTAGTTGAATTTTGATCCCATGTTTGTGTGGCTTCCGCATGGACTATCATTTGAACTATCGTTCAATCGCTTCTCGGCCTTTTGGCTAAGATCAAGTGAACTATCGTTCAGACTTCGAGGAAATTACAACATGCATTGTGACCTGCAGCCTTTTTAAGAGACTCTTCGTTCAAAGTGAAACAAATCCCTCTCAGAGGAGGGGAGAGAACAGGTAATAAACTTTCCTTCTACGCCCATGCTGAAAGCTGCACTATACAAACAATCCTACATTCATCTAGACGGAAGGCAGAATACTGGCAACATGGTGAGCAGCAGCAATATTTTCCTCAAGTGCCCCGCCATGAATTGTAAGTGGCTGCTAACAAGGATCCTTTGCTCTGTGAGGATGCTTACTAATCATCCCTTCAGAGGTATGACTCTTGGTGGCACTTGGGAGGCTTATGTCAGTGAACCATAAGTTTTTCCTTTGGTCCGTTTTTCTCTTATCCCATTTGGTCAATAGGAGAACATACTGACGAACGATGAAGTAAGACCCAGCGTTAGTGTTTCCCTTGGCATTCTGGGAAATGATTTGTCTAGGGTGGCTGCACAAAACCTATTTGCTCAGCAAAGCTCACTTTAGCTGAGGACCAACAGCCATGTATACAGCAACGACACCACTGTTTGCTAACAATGCTAGTCTATTACACCAGATCGGACGCATGGGCCAAAAAAGATGTGAAACATTAAGACACATTAGAGAGGCACCTGGGTGGCTCAGTTGGTTAGGCGTCCAACTTTGGCTCAGGCCATGAACTCGCAGCTCATGAGTTTGAGCCCCTTGTTGGGCTCTGTGCTGACAGCTCAGAGCCTGGAGCCTGCTTTGGATTCTGTGACTCCATCTCTCTCTTCCCCTACCCTGCTTGTGCTCTGTCTGTCTCTCTCTCAAAAATACATAAACATTAAAAAAAAATTAAAAAAAATACACATTGGAAGTTTCAATTCTTCAAAAGAGGAAGGAAAAATAGTTCACATGGGAGCTCATAAATAGGTCATTTGCTTTAGAAATACTCAAAGCAAATTTTAATCTTCTCTTCTTCGACCTCTTCTAGGAATAATTGTCTTCTTTATCTGTACCTCCTCTCCAAGCAGCCTTTTCCTCTCTGCCTTGTGTCCTATTCCATGTAAAACCCCACATTTTAAAGACATTTAAACTTTTCCTTTTAATCTATAGTTAATATTAACCCCATCCTACATGTGTGCCAGGATATAAAAACTAAGAACACACACAAAATGAAAAGTGAGGGGGTGCTTGGCTGGCTTAGTTGATAAAACATGCAACACTTAGTCTTGGGACTGGGAATTTGAGTCCCATGTTGGGTGTAAAGATTACTTAAAAATAAAATCTTTTTAAAAAATGAAAGCAGGAAAAAAGAAAACTGTCATATTTCTTCTTCCAATGTATTTTCCTTAGGAACTTAGCA
This sequence comes from Neofelis nebulosa, assembly GCF_028018385.1. NCBI lineage: Eukaryota > Metazoa > Chordata > Mammalia > Carnivora > Felidae > Neofelis > Neofelis nebulosa. Next base: position 93,285,977 of record NC_080791.1, read on the forward strand.
TTATCCTAGGGTTAGGGTGGTTTAGAGAACTTGATGCTCCCTGAGTTTTTCAAAGATAACCTACAAGGTTAAGAAGGATGTACCACTTACTTTGGACCTACCATGTTCCAGACAGTTTTACACTTACACGTATGAATTTAGAAGTGACTCTTTTTTTAAAATATTTTTAAGTGTATTCATTTATCTTGAGAGAGAGAGAAAGAGAGGGTGAGCAGGGGAGGGCAGAGAGAGAGGGAGAGAGAGAATCCCAAGAAGACTCCACTCTGTCAGTGTGGAGCCCGACATGGAGCTTGAACCCATGAACTGTGAGATCATGACCTGAGCTGAAACCAAGAGTCACACATTTGACTGACTGAGCCACCCAGGCACCCCAGAATTCACTCTTTAAGAGTGTGAACCATGGGAATGCAAGCTGGTGCAGCCACTCTGGAAAACAGTATGGAGGTTCCTTAAAAAACTAAAAATAGAACTACCCTATGACCCAGCAATTGCACTACTAGGCATTTATCCAAGGGATACAGGTGTGCTGTTTCGAAGGGACACATACACCCCCATGTTTATAGCAGTACTGTCAACAATAGCCAAAGTATGGAAAGAGCCCAAATGTCCATCGATGGATGAATGGATAAAGAAGATGTGGGATATATATATAATGGAGTATTACTCAGCAATCAAAAAGAATGAAATCTTGCCATTTTGCAACTCTGTGGATGGAACTGGAGGGTATTATGCTAAGTGAAATTAGTCAGTCAGAGAAAGACAAAAATCATATGACTTCACTTATATGAGGACTTTAAGAGACAAAATAGATGAACATAAGGGAAGGGAGACAAAAATAATACAAAAACAGGGAGGGGGACAAAATAGAAGAGACTCATAAATATGGAGAACAAACTGAGGGTTACTGGAGGGGTTGTGGGGGCGGGTGGGCTAAATGGGTAAGGGGCACTAAGGAATCTACTCCTGAAATCATTGTTGCACTACATGCTAACGAATTTGGATGTAAATTTTAAGAAATAAAAAATAAATTTAAAAAGAAAGAAAGAAAGAAAGAAAGCCAGAAGAAAAAAAAAAAAAAAAAGAAGAGTGTAAACCAGAATGAAACTTCAGGGCCTGAATGAGTTTCAGAATGCAACTCAGAATATGATCAAAGCCAACTTATGGTATCTTTCATTACTGTGATGTCAATCACTTCTTTTCAGTGACTAATAGCAATGGTTAACATACTCTTCCATAAACATGAACTACAGTAGGAGTTTCCCATTCAGATCCTGAGCAGTCGGGCATTGGCAAAGGACTCAGATTCATAGCTGGAACTGCCCTTGGAAGCATAAAATATCAGTGATGGGAGGGAAAGAGAAATCCAGCAAGTGTATCAATGTGGAAATGTGTATGAGGATGTTTTTGAAGTTCACAGATCAACATAATTTAAAGTTATTATTCCATGTTAAAGAGAAACATTCTCCACTCACAGAAAAAGAGACAACACAGTGGTAACACTTAATAACCAAGTCACTGACTTAATTTTCTCTTCAACTCTTGCTGCCTAGCAACTTGCAAATTGCTTTCTTATCCTACTAATTTGGGGCATAAGGTATGGTTGCAGTGTTTCCCTAGAAGGGGGAGGAAGAAAACTGGCAGGGGGTGAGGAAGATCTGACGACCTATTGGCTGTGGGCTACAGGCAGCCACTGAACATTGACAGGGATCCTGAAACCTCAGTTGGGATGACTTTACAGATGATACATTTAACAGGGGTTAGATGTATAGGAGGAGAAACAATCTTTTGTGAGAGGAAGGAACATAATGCATTTGTTTTAAGCAGAATGAATTTGAGATATCTATGGAACATCTACCTACAGATTGCTAAAAGTCAGATGGAAATAGGATTCCAGGGTAAGAGAAAGTGATAGCAATTACTGATAATCATTGGATGTCTTCAGCAGGTGGGTGGTAGATGAAGACAAGAGAATGAATAAAAAACAGATACTTAGAAAGAAATGCTCCTTTATGTTTCCTCTATGTAATTTCCATTCTTCTCTATTTAGTTTAATGACAGACGAATATGTACATAATAATTAACCATATGTCATGTAGGAGAGTGGAATGCCTCTTTACTTTAAAAGGATGTATTACACAATGTTCACACCATTTTATTGCAGTCATTTGCTTTCATGTTTGTTCCCTACCAGACTGTAAGACAGGTTATAGTGGCTGGCACCAAGTAGAGATCCAGTAAATATTTGTTTAAATAATGAATAAAGAAATGAATAAGCAAATGAGAAAAAGCAGGATATAGAAACTGGGTCAGAATCTCAACTCATGTGAAGCCATATATTCAGAGCTAACATTTAACTTCTGATTCATGATAACTTCCCAGGACAAAAATAACCAAAAAAAAAAAAAAAACCCACGAAAAACAAAAAAACAAAACTAATTTTACCAAGGATAGCTGTAAGACTACTCATCATTTTAGGGGTGCCTGCGTGGCGCAGTCAGTTAGACATCTGATCAGATCATGATCTCACAGTTTCTGAGTTTGAGCTCCACATCGGGCTCAGTGCTGATAGCTCAGAACCTGGAATCTCCTTCAGATTCTGTGTCTCCCTCTCTCTCTCTGCCCCTCCCCTGCTCATGCTCTCTCTCTTTCTCTCAAAAATAAATAAACATTAAAAAACCCACCTATTCATCATTTTGAATACCATTGCACAACCATTTTTGTTATAATCATCAATAGCAAATGTAGTGTATATATGTGCATATATACGTACATATATACGTATGTATATATTTATCTTTTTTAAAGGTTTATTTATTTTTGAGAGAGAGAGAAAGAGAGAAAGTGAGGGGCAGAGAGAAAGAGAGCAAGAATCTCAAGCAGGCTCTACACTGTCAGCACAGAGCCTGATACGGGGGCTCAAACCCATGAACTGTGATGTGAGATCATGACCTGAGCTGAAATCAAGAGTAGGATGCTTAACCAACCAAGCACCCAGGCACCCCAATATATACACATTCATCATAAACCATATAGTTAACCTGTGATATTAAAATCATATTAAAATTATAAATGTATTTTAAATGTATTAACTTATTAAATATGTATTAGATGCTAGATACTAAATCCAGCATATTTAATTCTCTCAATTATCCTAAGAAAAAGAAATTATTATATCTATTTTAGACACATATTTTAGAAATCGACATCTGTTGACCATTGAACAGCTTTTATACATGTTCAAAATGGAATATTCAATTTTCTAAATACAGCATTCAAGGCCTTATGCAAAATGTCTGCATATGTATACATACAACTTTCTCTGTGAGACAGGATAAATGAAATTTCCTATCAGGCCTCATGGCTTACTGAGGTAGAAATATCCTACTGCCAGTATATAAAGTACATCAACTCAGAATGTAGTCTTGTAGGAACCAGGAGGGTGAAAATCACTCATTAGGAAAATTTGCTGATTAAATGCAATAATAGAGGGTTTTCAATTATTATACAAATACGGTTTCATTTTTGTTACTGCTGCACATTTGTGTTTTTACTCTTTGGAAATTGATTATTCATCAACCTCAATGCTCTGGAATGTAGCCAAGAACAATGTAGAAGGTAAACTGACAAATAAATCTTTCCAAGTCCATAAACTAAATATCAGCCCTCCTCTCTCAGGAGAGTCTTAGTCATCAGAGACCGCTTCTATTCCAGACACAATTTGGGCTGTTTTCATCACATCCTACCTGGACTACTGCAGCAGTTTTAAACTGGTGTTTCTACCTTCATTCTTTCCTACTTCCAAGCCTGTCTTCCCATGAACATCTACCATATCAACAACAAACTTAAACTTCCCAATGGCCCGTCATTGCCTACTGGATAAGGCCAATTTTTGTGTGCTTTAGAGGATTGTATGATAGAGACGCTGGCTATCCTTTGAGCCTCATCAATGCCACCATAAACCTGGATTTTGTCTGTCTTTTTGTTTGTTTTTTGTTTGTCTTTGTTTTTGTTTGTTTTCTGTCTTTTGATTCATTTTGGTCTGTAGTCATACCGAGCTTTTAAAAATTCCTTTATTCAACACCGTACCCTGTCAAAAATAAGGAACTTTCCTTCTGTAATTGCATCTGTTTGTAATGCTTGTTCTTTTTGCCTTGTTCATGCTAACTCCCTTTTTCAGGCTGATACCTCGTGATCAATTCCACTTGAAGGCCTGGCCTGTCTTTCAGCCCACACTGAAGGGCTCTGCCTCTATGCATAGCAATAGTGTAGGTCACATTGGAACTAAATGATTGTTGAACCTGTGTTACATTTTCAATGTTTACCTCTGAAAAATAGTAAGCTCCAAGAAAGAATTATTTTGTTTTGGTCACTAACATACCTTAGAGAGCACAGTATATATAGTATGTTCAATAAATACTGATCAACTAATAAACATGCAGATATTTAGAAAAGGCAAGTACAGACTATGAGGGTCAGAGGCTGATCTTGATAGCAAGGAAGCAAAACCAGTATTTTTTAAGAGCAGACAAGAGAATGAAACCATCCAGCAGGCTAGGGTAAAGAAAATCTTACTTCAATGGTTTTAGAAGTTTCGTGTACCATAATCTACTACAAGACATGATAGCATGATGACACAGGCCTTGAATTAACCATAAAACATCACGATTATTTAGCATTCATTTTTAAATAAGAAAATAATTTTGAAATATAATTTTAGAGCTATTTCCATTATTCTAATTGGTAAAATAAAACAAAGTGTTCGTATTTCAAGAGGTATTTCAAGAGATATTTAAGAGGCTGGTATTTCAAGGTTCAGTTACTTAGAAAATTAATTTATATGCTATGTCTTATCTAACAATATTAAGTAAATGAATAATAAGTGCTAATAACTGTCCACTTCTAAGTGGTAGGCACTGTTCTAAGCACTTTATACTTATACTCTCTTTTAAATCTGACAGAAACTCTAGAAGACACGTATTACTTACTACCCTCATCTTACAGATGAGGGAACTGAGGCACAGAGTTCTAAGGCACTTGTCCAAAGTCATACTGTTAAGAAGTAGAGGAAACAAGATTTAAAACACAGCTGTCTGATCTGGAGACAGGTCTTTTAAAGTACCTATTCGACAGCATTCTTTGAGGGTCTCAAAAACATTACTATGATTGTTTAACCAGTTTATCATTTTCTCACCTAACATTATGGATCATCTATGAAAGCCAGGGACTATGCTACTTACTCACTGTGTATACATGCTCTCATTTAATCTTCAGAACAATCTTGTAGGGTAAGAATATTTCTTTCCAGCATATAAGTAACTAAAATTAAAACCTGGAGAGCTGAACTCCCAAAGTCAAACTGTAGAGCGAGAACTGAACATCAAGTACACTGACTCCAAAGACTGAGCCCTTAATTACACAAGTTTCCCTATATAAGAATATACTTTTACACAAGATCAACCTTGGTCCTATTAACATTTTGGTCAACAAGAAGCTGGACAACATGGCTGCCCAGTGCATTGAAGGATGTTCAGTACAGCCCTAGCTTCTATCCACAAGATACTAGGAGCACCCTTTCTCCCAGTCATGAGGAGATAAAGGTCTTCAGGTTTTGTCAAATGTTTTCTGGATGGGGAAACAAAATTGCTCTTGATTAAGAGCCACCACACTAGGTAGTAGATTCTTCCTTTGAATACCCGTGGATGAAAGCAGAACATATTCCTCCTGCCTTCTCTCTATTTCCAAACTTTCTGACTACGGTACTTTTGATAAAACATACTTTCTTTATGCAAGTTAAAATACACACTTATGCTGATGTTTCCTTTGGTTGTCTTTCAGTTTAGTGGATTATCCACACATTTAGAAACCAGTGAGATACTTTATAGCAGGACAAGCCTCAGTTAACTTGAAGCAGGTCAACCAGTAACTTCTGGTCACGTGACATTGGGAAATTTATTTAACATCTCTCTAAGCCCTTTCCTAGAGTGAGGTTAATAATAGCCCCTTAAAAATACGTAAGTTAAGTGAACATATCCTTATAAAACAGTCAGTGCTTGGATCATAATGAATGCCCAATTAATGTTCATCATTACATTATATAATCATCACTATCCTCATCATCATTACTATTACTTGTGTTATTTTCATAGTTGGCTCTTTCTAATTTATCTTCAAAATTTCTGAGGCCATTGTAGTTGCTTTCCAAATTCACTGAAAATATTTATTTAGAGGTCATAACCTATGTCTACATGCCAAAGCAAATCCATTTTATGGATATAATTTAAAGTCAAAGAAGTTGAAAATCAAGGTAAAGAAAAAATTGTTGGGAGGAAATACTTGACAGTGAAAGCTCAAATTCTTAACTCTGTGGGTAAGACATATTAAATTTACAAATAAGCCACAAAGGGTGAAAACTGTTTTCACCGTAAGAAGAATTTTCAAAAAATGGTGCAGAATTTTATTTTTCTATTCCTTACAAATGGACATGGTACCAATTTTTCAGTCCTTCACTGATTGTTTACAAGAACAAGAGCTTTAACAAAAACCTATGTACTAAATACAGAAAGAAAACATCTAGACTTTCTAGCAGCACGTCTTCTTTGGCCCAGACCCATGTTCATACTCTCAAGCATAAACTTACCTGCATGGCCTTATTACGGCTTTTTTTTTTTTTTTTAATTTTTTTTTCAACGTTTTTTATTTATTTTTGGGACAGAGAGAGACAGAGCATGAACGGGGGAGGGGCAGAGAGAGAGGGAGACACAGAATCAGAAACAGGCTCCAGGCTCCGAGCCATCGGCCCAGAGCCTGACGCGGGGCTCGAACTCACGGACCGCAAGATCGTGACCTGGCTGAAGTCGGACGCTTAACCGACTGCGCCACCCAGGCGCCCCATTATTACGGCTTTTTTTTTTCCATTTTATTTTTCCTGAAGGTTTAGATCTCTGCAGTTGCATATGCTTTGCTATTTGTATGGTGAATGCCAGAAAACTGTCTTGATATGCAGCCATGCCAGTCATAAATATTGGGACATCTATAAAGAACAAGTGCCCCGCAAAGAAAGAACTATGAGGGTGCACAGATTCATTCCAGCCTTCCTGACTCACAGCACAGAAAATTCGCTTCCTTCTGTGAAATAACTGCTATAAGGCCACGGGTTCAAGAAGAGAAAGTCTAAGACCCAGGCTTAGTTTCTAAACACATTTTGACCTTTATTTAAGAAAACAAAGCAGACAACATTAACACACACACACACACACACACACACACACAACACAACACAAGGAACTTTTAAATCTTAAGTCAATTGTTTCAGATGGATAAAAAGAAATGCTCTAACGAAAACATCAGTTGTTGGCTCAAGGAGCTATAGGCTTTGCCAAATCGTAATATAGCCCTCGATATTCCCCTGGAATTCTCATTTTTCTCATATGTCTCCCTAGCTTCCATAGAAGGCGTTAACTTTAAATATGTAAACTTTGTTATTTCAGAACTTGTGATACATCATTGACAGCACTCACCAGGATCTGTTAATTCTTTCTTTTATAGACACAGAGAAGATTCTATTTCCCAGCTCCCTCACCACCTCCACCCTCAGAGTTAGGTGGGGCCAGGTGACTTTTGACAAATGGATTATAAATAGAATATAAGTGTGTCACTTCTGCGGAAGGCAGAGGAATGCCCTGAACTATCTCCAGCTTGCTTCTCCCTGTGATAGCAATCTGGAAGCCACATGTTCAGAAGGCAAAGCCATAAGACAGAGGCAGACCAACCCTCTCACACATCACTTGAGGGTTAAAAGAGGCCCACAGTAGACTCAGCATGCACAAACAATAAACTCGTGTTAATCCACCGAGATTTCAGGGTTGATCTGTTATCACAGCGAGTTTAGACAATTCTGACCAATACAGTTCCTAACATGGTTTCTAGTATTTAGTAAGTGCTTAATATGTAGCTCCTTAAAGAATCAGCATGCAGGGCTGAGATCACCATTTAGTAGAAACATCTAAATCTAGACATGGCTTATGAAGGAAAAAAAACAGTCATCTTGATTTATTTAAAAAATCAATTTCTGCATATTAAGCATGTAGAGACTATATATCAACCGTTATACAGCTCAGGGACTACCCAGCATGACTGCATATTGCTGACTAAGGAAAAGACAGGTCATGTTCATGTAAAAAGATTATTACCACCATAAAGTAGTCCCTATATGTTAGGTTCAAAATGAATGAAGAGAGTAATTTGGTTGAAGGGAACAGATCTGTGACTTTTCCTCTTCCCACTTCTGCCTTTTATCTAAATGGCGTATCATATCATAGTTAAGCTACTTTGTGACAAAAAAAGGATGTCACTTTCCTTGCAGCCACTATCATCTGCCATTTTCGGCATGGTTCTAGAAAGCAGGAGAGATCCAGGTTCTCCCTTCACTCTGCGGGGGAGTATCTGCGGGACTATGACCTCTAAATAGACTTTCTCTTACGCTCTATTTGACCCTCTGGTAAAGTGGGCCCAATGATGACCTTAACACCAGGTCATGGCAAAATCAAGTAGCACATTGCATAATAAGAACCTAGCACAGGGTTTGCTACATTTTAGCACATAATAAATGTTGGTTTTATTTCTTCAGCCCCTTTTTCTTATTCTCACCTCCCTCTCTTTGGTCCTCCCCCTTATTTCCTTTCAATGCCTAGGGGTTTTGGGTTTATTTTGTTTTTTGTTTTGCATTATTTGTTTCTTTGTTGTTTAAACTGAAAAGCAAAGGCAGTGAATGCTAGATGATTCTCAAAACATCTCTCAGTATGAAATACCTAGGCCCTTGAAGTTTGCTTATTACTGGGAATTTGGAATTGACAGCAGAGGCCACAAGAATGAAAACGCTATCCCACACCACCGGAGTCGGGCCTGAGCAGGCAAGCAGGGGCATCAAAGGTGAGGAAGCAATGCCAGAATGAACGACAAAGGGTGCAGTGACCTGTTGGCAGCCACAGCTAAATGGAGTTTTATAAAACTAGAGCCTCCTAGAGTCTCTGTTGTCTATATTTTCTAGATTTTGATTAATTCAAATGAATTTAAAACAAATCAACACTGGGGGGAGGTATATCACTTTGCCCACTGGGATGCAGAAGAGTCTGAAGTTTATATTGTTACAGAAGTTTCATGTTCATCTGGGCTCTTAAGAGAGTATCTTCAAAAGGTGGATAATAAGGAAGATGAAATGGTGTTTTTGAATATTTCCTTGTGCCTGTAAGCCAGTCTCAGCCAACAAGTGAATATCCAGTAAGAACAAACACCTCACACTGTAATTCCTCGAGTGGGCACTGGTCCACACTGTTTACTGATATGTGCCTGAATACCTTTGAATTACGACTTCATTTCACCTCCTGACTCTGGCCCCACACTTGTCCCTGGATTTGATAATGGTTAACGTTCTTTGGTTTTTATCCCTCTATCTACACTGGATTCTCAGACCACATTGACTACAGTGATCCAAGATTTACATCCCAGCTTTACATCCCCCATTCTACCCAGGCAATGGCACCAGCCAGGGCAATTAGGATTCAGAAATTGGTTGTAAAGTCACTTTTTTTGAAATAGCTAAGCACCAGCATATCAAAAAAAGAGATATGAAAGACTCTTTATTATCAACCAATAATACTCCAAAGTAACTATCAGGGCAAAAATTCACTTAAAGAGAAATTTAAATTCACATAAATTAGAGCAGAGAGCATCTTTAACACATCTGAGTGTCAGAGTTGTAAAGAGGAAGCACCTAATGAGTCAATGAATCATGGAAATATATATATATTTTTAAATGTTTGTTTATTTTTAGAGAGAGAGAGACAGAAAAAGAGAGAGAGGCAGAGAGAGGAGAGAGAGAGGATCTTTAGCAGGCTTCGTGCTGTCAGCTTGGAGCCCGACGTGGGGCTCAATGTCACCAATCACGAGATCATGACCTGAGCCAAGAGTGGGTCGTTCAACCACTGAGCCACCCAGGTGCCCCACGGAATATATTTTTAGGCAATTTGGAATCATTTCTCTCTCGCCCATCCCTGATTCATGTATCTTCTAAAGTGTTGTGTTTTGATTGCCAAGGAGAGGTGTTTATATAAAAGGTGATCTTTTCTCCTGCAGATTCTAGAGAACTACACCCAGTAGGAAAAAACTGAAATTTGAGAGAAACACCAGCTAAAACACTACCGGACCTGGCTTCCCTCACCTCCAACAATCCCACATAAGCTCTAGGCTTTAGCCTGAATTCCAAAGAAGGACATCCAAACACAATCTTAGCACTGTGTTAGTTGAATTATACTGACCTATGTCTCTGCTTTTGCTCTCCACTTACATACCTACAATATGACAAAGACTTTGCCTCAAACTGATTTCTGGCCTCTATGCGCAAGTGACCATGATCTCAATTCTTCCTCCTTTACAATGTCTTCTGAATTCCCTCCCCAGCATCACTGTTGCCTCTTTTTTTTTTTTTCAAATTTCATCGTGTTCTTAGCAGAGCTCATATTTTTCCTTAAATTCAAACTGCCTTGTATTTGCTTATTTATTATGCCTATGAATAATGTCTAAATGTGAACTGACAATACCCGGGATCCCTTTCCTGATCCTCAGGCCCCCTCTCAGAGCCTAGCTCACCACTGTGTAACCTAGTTCTCCGTCAATGTGTGTGGAACTGAATTTAAAAAATAAAAAGAGGGAAACATCTTACATGCTTTCTCCCTGTTCATACTTCTGTTAGGGAAATGAGTGATATAAGACAATGTAAATATGCAATGTGCCAGGGCAAAAATGAGATTTCAGACAACCAATCACATATCCAGAATTCCTATGGCAAGACCCAATGACCTCCACTAGATACAACCCGGTAAAGAAACCAAAAGCAAGTCAACGGCCTTCGTAATGTGTTGGTTCCCTCGATCTTCTTTATTGCTAACTGTTCTGTATATAAAACCCTTATCTTGCTACTGTCTTTCAGCCAGAAGCCCCAACCAGTAGAAGCAGAGTGCTTTCCCAACACTTAATAATAAAACCAGAAAGGGCTGAAGGCTCTTTTCTTGTGTGGCAAGGAGGAGGCACATCATTAGCCAGGCTGGATGGTATTCCCTTGATATATAAATCCCCCAAAATATGTAAACAATTTGATTTCTAGTAAAATACTTAGTTGACTTTTGGTTACACCTATGACTCTGATGGCATAGAACCTTGCTACTCAGAGTGCTGGGACCAGCAGCATCAGCAGCATCTGGAAGCTTTTTAGAAATTCAGACTTTCAGACCTCATCTCAGATCTAATGAGTCAGAATGCGCATTTTAACAATATGCCCAAGTGACTCAAATGTACATAATATTTTAAGAAGCATGGACATCCAATATTCCAGCAGCAATATTTCACCTGCATCATAGTGGTCTCTGCTCTAAACCATGATTTGATTGTAAAAGTAAAATATTTTCTTCTCACACTCTCTCCTTCTCTACCCCTCACTCTTTTCTATACACCTGTCCATTTCCTTTAATATGCAGTATAAGAAAACACAAAGAATTTTTCATACTTTCGATTGTACACATTTCTTTCATATACTTTATTCCATTTCATCCCTTTGATATCTCTGTAAACACCATCACGCATAACTTGTCAAATGTCATCTTAGTAATAAATGTCTGACTTGCATGCCAATGTTGTAAAGATGCTTCCCCTGTAACCAATGAACTCCCTACCCTCAAAATTCTCTGCATTATAAATCGTACTTTAAAAATGAATTGAATCCACATATTCAACAGGGGAAAATGGATATTTAAAGTATCCCACAGAGTTTGGAAAGACTTGTACTTGATGGGGACCTTAGGGGAAACAGACAAAAAAAAGAGGACATTAATTTCTTGCTCCTCCCATTACCCTCACAACCCCCTGCCGAAGTCCATGGAGCCAAGGACTTGAAACACCAGGTGGATCTTAATCTTGAATCTTTTGCCCTTGCCACTCCCGTAACCCAGACTATCCTAAACAGACAGTAAACATGCACACTCTTGATGAAAGCTTTTATAGCTTCCATTACATAATGGATTTGCTGTCATTTTATTGAAACTGTGCATACTGAAGAAATGAGAGGGAAAAAAAAAAGATCCAATTATTGCTTATAAGCAATGGAGTTTTCAATGAACCCAAACCAACTTGGGCATTTCTAACCTATAATGGCAGGACTTCCTGAGCAACCCTACTCATTGATGTGACTCGAAATTTCCAGCAATGAGTAAAACAACATAAGGCAATAGCAATAAAGAAACATTTCCTATAGTTTAATTAAGAAGTTGTCTGTAGTCTTAGGATATAATATAGTAAATTACCAACCATATTCAAAGCCAGGTGCACTTTCAAAATCTTTAGTCCAAATCTATGCCACGTACAGAGATAAGTATCTGTACATAATATGAAATTATTAACCAGACTTTAGCCTTCATCCAAATTCTTGAACACTGACATTTAGGCATATATTTATCATCATTTTTATAAGAGGCTCTTGATTATTACAAAATGGAAATCACACTGGAAGTTAGAAATCTAAAATTAAACATAAGTAGAATGTTACAATAAGAAGGAATTTTAGAGAGATCACATAGACCTATCCTTCATTTCCAATTTATAGATTCACTGAGAGGCCCGAAGAGGCCACACAACTTACCCCAAGCTCCACTGTTGTCTGTTACTGACTAGCTGAGTAACTCTGGGCAAGTCCCCTCTCTCTCAGCCTGTTTCCTCATCTGCAAAATGACATGATTGGACTAGATGATGTTAAGATTCCATATAGCCTGAAAAAGACATTTTTCTACAAGGCCACATCCTAGAATATGCACCCTTCAAAAGCAACATACAAGAATATGAAAAGATATTTAAATGGCACTGGGGGGGCCACTGATGTTACCATTTCTTGGTATTGTATCTCAACTTCAGACTTTAGAACCACATGGGTTGCATGGGTGCCCACGAACAGTAGGCAAACCAGGAGAGAACAAGTTTGGGCATATCCTTTGCCAGAAAAGTCTTGCAACTGAAAATCAGTCCAGGGTGAGGTTTTATCTTCTCCTCCCCCTTCTGAGGATCTAGTGACTTCATCTGTCTGGGCTCTGCCTCAGAGATTTCTCCTCAAGGTTCACTAGAGCCCTGGGAGTCTAGCCCTTGACCTAACCCCAGACAAAGATGTATTTCCTCCTGGAAGACTCCCCGCCTGGACGCGTCACTCATAATCAACCTTAAAAGAGACTTTAGGCTCCAGGGAGCTGCACATTTTGTCATCTTTTAAGCAGCTGTCTGGCTTTGGTCTGTAGTGAAAACTTTTTGTTTTATTACAATTTTATTCTGTTAGAAACAAAGAGTTGGTATGCTTAATTAAAAAAAAAGTAGGTTAAGCCTTTGAATGGAGGAGCTGCATGATCATTGGTCATACTTTAGGTACATGTATTTATTTCCCTTCCCTCATTCTTATGTAGGATTGTATCTTTGAAATGGCTTCTATTTTGTTCAAGTGAGTTTCCACCTTTCTCTTTTTATTCTTTTCATTATTGCTATTTTCTATGGGGCAATCACACAGCCAGGCAGTGGTTTAGGTTTTTAAAAGGGTATTTAAATATAACGACTCCACGAAGCAGAACCCAGGAATTATGTATGCAAGAATGGGCATTGCCAATATCCCTACCAATTAAGTCAATCATTAAACCTGAGTTTAATTTATTGGGCTCATTTTAATGATATACACAAGTGAACCTGAAACCCTGTGTCCTATTAACAGTAACATATTTAAGGAAAGCTGGCATCTATATCTAAATCATTTTATACAAAATGTGGCCAACCAGGAGAGGAAGAATTCTATAAACTATGCCTAATCCAATAAATAACAATTATGTTATTATTAGCATTATTATCATCTATTCTTTACAGATTGCTTATTATGCATTGTGCACTCTTCTAAACAAGTTACATGATTACGTAGTTTTAACTTCACAGAAACACTGCAATATTAACTATGAAAAAAAGACATGTAGAGATGGGATGGAGCCAAACAATGGCCTCCGACAGTGTAAGCTTGTTGTAAAAGGATGATCCTAAACTGTTAACTGGCTATAATGGGAAAAACCAAGATTGGAAGGTACAGGGAAACCAAGTGTAGCTCAACTCCCATCTATGCAACCTGAGCAGCAGATACACCTGCCTATAGGGAGCGTGTTTATCCCTAAAGGTACTCAGCAACAGGGTTCTGTGACCAAGATCCCAGGGATGGTGTAGAAAGGGATTCCGGCAATGGATGGAAGCAGTGAACCAAGGATCTGCCAGCTCTAGAATTCTGGGTAAAAGTACATGGGGAGTATATGAACACTGGGAGTATAGCTGTACAAATACATGAATGAATCAAAAGATAGGTGAACAATCTTAGATAATGATACTTTGTATGTGCCTCTCCTATAGCACTCATTCTATCTTGTGTGAAATCTATGTGTGTCCTTTCATCTTCATTTCCAGTAAACTCTAAGTTCACTGAATCATGACTTACCACATACTAAGTATTAACCTTTGGAAAAGTACTCATTTCCTTCTCCAGTAGTAATGGAACCTATCATACAGGATTGTCACAAGGAATACGTTAGACTGTATATGGAAAGGAGTTAGCCTAGTGTCTAGTATAAATAGAGCTCTTAGTTATTGTTACTACCATTATTCTTGTAATTATTACTAAGCCACAGATGCATTTCTTAGGCCCATAATCTTGATTTTATAGTCTAATAAGTATCAGTCAATAACCAGTTTTACATTCCAATGGATCAATTAAAGCAACACGATTTTACCTGCCAACCTGCCAATATAAATTTTCCAGGGAGGGGGAATCAAACCCAAACCACCCAAGAGTTCATCAAAGAAGCAACTCAAAAAATGTTTTCACCATGCTTCTCTCTTAAATAACAAGAAAATATGGAGTGAGGAAAAGACAAAATGAAATATTTTATTTCAATCTGTTAAAAATTATTACTGTTTGATGCTTGTTGTATGCATGACAAATGAACATACATTTCTCTCTTTTTGTGGTGAAAGAACTGTTACATGCCTTTGCAATTTATTAATGTTTTCTTCAATTTTCCTATGAAATTAATATCAAATTCATTTGAATGTGGCTTCTGGAATAATAGCAAGATGGACTTTTAAATTGCACGTGCTCAACTGGTTTAAAAAGGCAAATTTCCATACTTTAATTTTATTTTTTAATATTATTCAAGCAATTTTAGCAATGGGGCTCTTTTTTAAAAAAAGTATCTTATGCCCCCCCCCCCCCCATAAACTAAGGCCTTCAAATACATATCATTGGGTAAGAAAATACTTCATTCTTCAAGGAAGTCCTGAAGTACCTTCCTAGAATTTTTAAAGTAGTTATAAAGCTAGCCTTCAAATCCAAACACCTTATATTATTGATGAAAAAAACTGAGTCCCCAAAAGGGAAGCTGATTTCATCATGTTACAAAACTAGTTAGTGGCAAAACTTAGAATCCATGATTCATTCGTTCGTTCATTTCATGTTTATTGAGAGTTTTCCATGTGTCCATTCTGTGGTAGGCTTCCTATAGATATTGTGCTTATTAGTTTTAAAATTCATTCAATTTCCATTTGGCAATTATTAATTTAATATCTACTATGAATAGGCACTACATTTGGTATAGGGTGCTGAGATCAGTGTAAGTAAGAGTTGTTACCTATTGCAAGCCCTTAAAAACTAGTTGAGGATGTACTGAGTACAGAGGTACAGTAATTGGTAGCATGTAGTTAATACCATAAGAAAGCAAGAGAATTTGATGAGTTAATTTAGTATTTTCCTAGCCATATATAAAAAATACCCTATATCTATTAACCAATCATCAAATCTGTATTTATCATGTAGCATGTGCAAAGAACTGGGAATGTGATTAGAAAAATCCAAGACCAGCTAGAAATTTATAATCTAAGAAGCTGAGATGCACAAACAAAACATTTGTTTTACAACATCAGGACACTGGTTAAGTACTGAGGGTAATGTAGCAATTTATGTATTAAAGAGATTTCTTTAAAAGAAAAAGCTCAGTGTGGACTGACTTTAGAATCTGAGTGGGCTCCAAAGAAGAGGGATAATTTTAACTTAAAGAATTTATTATTACTATTCACATTTACCATTAACATTGGCATATTCCATTGCACCTGAATTTCTTAACAATGCTCTTTGGAATGACTACATAAACAGACTTTTCTCCAATTAAAAGTTTATGAACAACTAGCACAAAATTACATTATAATATCGACAGGCCCCTAAAGAGTCATTTGGCAGTTGAGCATTTTATTCTTCAGTTGCTTTGTTTGTGACAATCCTGATTTTTCACCTATTAACTCAGGAAGCATTTCAGAATTGATCAGGTCTTTATCAATCTTGGCATATCCTGACACACTTAAGTCTCTAAGAAAACTCAATGCCGTCTCTTCCACATTTCTTTGACTTAATTGTCACCCAAGTCACAGTGCCCTCTCCCTCTTCTGAGCGATGTAATGGTCTGTACCTTTCACCTGAAAAATCTTTTTTTTTTTTAACCTAGTCTTTACATGTTACTACATTACTTATAAATAAATACCTTTTTTTCCCCTCATCTATACTAGAAGCTCAAGATAAGAAAAGGCATAGCTTATACCTAAATACAATGATCTGCTAAAGAGGCACTTAATAAATAGTCACTGCTGTCATTTGATAGCAAAGGAGAGGTCCCTGTGTGTTATAGATATACTAGTCAATGAGTAGGAGTTGACAACCTACAACTTGTTATTTCTGATGCTTTATTAATTTAATCCTCAACTCCTGGGAGAAAAAGCAAGCAAGCAAGCAAGCAACCAAGCAAAGAACAACATCTAACAGTAGTAGGATACCCATATTCCACTCCCAAATATGCCACTAATTTAACTGTGCCATTCTGCATTAGGGTGTCAATCTATTATTCGGTCTTCTATTTCTCCATATGTAACCCAATGGGCTTGGCTGAAATACTGCAGAAGACGCATTCTTTCCGATCCTTAAATATTACAAGAGTCAACCAGGAACACAACAAATGAGAAAATTATTTTGTTCGGATTATGGCAATATGGGGGTTGGAGCGAGGCTGAACATTCTTTAGTGTAGTTGCTCCAAAATTTTTAGTTTTTGTATCGAATCTCCCAGTGAGAAATCCACTATGCAGTGAAACAGTGCAAAGCTTCTGTTTCTCCCTCTCGCTCTTTCTCTCCTTCTCTCAAAACTGAAAACGAAGTTTTACCAGTCAAACCTTGCAACGTGGTACACAGTAGCTTTTCTATTCTATCCTATCCCACCCCATCCTATCCTGTCTTCTGCTACCTCATTCCATTCCAGCCCATTTCAATCTATTGCCTTAAATAAAACCTCAGATTTGAATAATCAAATTGATTTCATTATCTTCTCTGGCTACATGAGTTCAGTCACCTTATTAATTTATTCTCTGGATTATTTTCTTCATTTGTAGAATATGGAAAACATGTCTTTAGAGGGTTGTTTTTGGTATTAAATAGAATACTATTTAGCACTGCGCTTGGCATTAAGTGTTCAATACAGATATATTATTTTTATATATGTTATTATTTTACCTATTTTGATTATTATATTATTATCATTCATTTTACTTAAGGGTATTTGGAGACTGTTAATTTATCTTATATTCTCATATGCCTGACATGGATTGTGAAACTAGGAAATCTTTTACTTTTTAGGAAATCCTTTACTTTTTAACCAATAAGTAGGGAAAAAATTAATAGAATTGGTCCAGGGCCCCTGGATGGCTCAGTCGGTAAAGCTTCTGACTTTTAATTTCATCTCAGGTCATGATCTCACAATTCATGAGTTTGAGCCCCACACTGGGTCTTGCTTGGGACTCTCTCTCTCTCCCTACCCCTCTCCTGCTCATGCATGCACACTCTGTCTCTTTCTTAAAATAAGTAAACATTAAAAAAGTGTTTGGTCCATACATTTCCAGACATCAAATACTCAATATTACTTTGTTTTTGGTTAACTCTGGAGACTTTTGATTTAGTGCTTAATCTCCATGGTGATTAAGGGATGTGGAAATGATAACACTGGTATTTCATTTAAATGTTTCCATGAGGTGACATATATGACAGATTCATTCTTCTAACTTAACTGAGATGAAAGTCATCTCATCTCCTATTACTAGGGGACAAATATGAACTGAAGCATGTGGTTTCCCTCACTCCTAATATCTGTACCAGAGGAAAGATATTAACTAAAAGGAACAACTAAGTCCTCTGATTTTTTAATAATTCTAGTTTGAATCTTCAAAACACTGCTTATATAAAGGGATATAAGGAGAAGTCTCATTTTTATTCCCATCTATTTTTAATTTTTTAAATATGTATTTATTTATTTTGAGAGACAGTGACAGAGAGTGAGCAGGGAAGGGGTAGAGAAGAGAGAGAGAATCTCAAGCAGGCTCTTCACTGCCAGTGCAGAGCCCAATGTGGGGCTTGAACTCACAAATCATGAGACCATGACCTGAGCTGAAATCAAGAGCTGGTGCTTAACTGACTGAGCCATCCGGGGAACCCCGATTTCCATCTTTTTTAGATTATTGAAGGAGATCATTCTTTCATGATAAAATTCACTATTCAATGATTTTTCAAACTAAAATATAAACATTCAAAATAAAAGGTATATATGTGATATAGCATTTCTATTTCCTGTAAGCATAAATACTTACAGGAAGCAGAAAAAGTAACTTGTGGAGCACCTAGGTGGCTCTGTCAGTTAAACATCTAACTCTTGATTTTGACTCAGGTCATGATCATAATTCACGGGATTGAGCCCTGCATCAGGCTCCATGCTGACAGCGTGGAACCTGCTTGGGATTCTCTTTCTCTCTCCCTCTTTCTCTGCCCCTTCACCTCTCTCTCTCTAAATAAATAAATAAACTTAAAAAACGAAAATAATTTGTTTGCTATTTCTGCCATGACTTGTCGAGAAACTGAGCATGTTCACACACAAAAGCAAAGAATAATACCAACGGCTCAGCAGCAGATGAAGTGGCAAGATTCCCCTAGGTGGAGTTTACAGTTCTCTTTTAATCACTCAAGAGGCTACATTTTTTTTTTTGACCTGAATTCATCTTGCTTCCTTTCAACCTTACCTCCACCGATCCTATACCATCTTCCTCTTCTCTGTCTCTTTTTTTAATACTAATTCAAATATGGACCTTTTTGTAATCACCATGTGTGCCATCGGCATCAACATTTCAGAAGACATCTTCAGCGCACCCACTGAGTATCCACTATACTTGTTTCATTTTGTTAATTGAATGTTTCTCAAACAACCTCATTATCTGCCCTCAGCACTTAGCATTTTCCTGCTATAAAACTATCCTTTGCAATGTCTTCTCTGCCAACCAGAAGGGCGAGACTCTTGCTTATGGCATCTCCCAAAACACAGGACTGGTCTTTAACAAAATCCCCATGTTGCCAGACCACAACGGGGGAAGTGAAAAGAACTAACACTGAGTGCCTACTACATATCAGGCTATAAATGCATGGTATTTAGTCTTCAAAACAGTCCTATGATACAGAAGACGTTACACCAATTTTAAAAAGATTATGGAAACAAACAAACAAAAAATATTCTATCACTTATCGCAAGATACACGATGGGCAAGTTCTTGAGACAGTATTCCCGAGTTCACACTGGGTCACTGCATAGTACCATTTGTACTAAGGAAAGGTTGACTTATATTCTGGTCTTTTTTTTTTTCTGTCAGAGAGCTCTTTGAAGGCCTTAATACTCTCTGTTGTCCAGATATAGGGGCCATGTTAACTCCCAAACAGTTCTAAGCTGTGTAAAGCCCTTTCCCTCAGCCCCAGTTCTAGAAAGGCTTGGAAGACAGGAAGAATTAGCAGCCACCCTGTAGACACACTGACTATACTGTGGAAAAGCTAAAGCCAGGGGGCCTGAAAAGCTTTCTCCCACTAATGGAAAATTATTTTAGGTCTTTTCTCTTAGGAAGTTTTACATATGAAGCTTAAATTCACACACACACACACACACACACACACACACACAAACACACACACAACAACAACGATAAATACCTCTCACACAGAGTTCTGTTAGTAGCCTGATTTGTTTATAACCATGAATTGAAGTCAACCTCAGTGGTAACTATGTAGAGTGAAAGTTTTATGGGAAGTTAGCTTCCTATGATTCACTCCTCTTTGCACCCCTACCCAGAATGCTCTCTGCTTTTCCATCCTTCCTTAGCAAAACAAACCATCCTTCATTCTTCTGGGCCAAGCCCCAAGGTCACCTCCTCCACAAAGCTTTCTTCATCACCTTCCTACCCCTAGTTATCTTTCCTTTGAGTTTCCCCCAACATTTTATTCATGTCCCCAAAATAGTGCCTATCACAGTGCATCACATATTTCTCATTCTACAGACCAGGTTTTTCAACCTCATTACTAATGGCTTTCGGAGCAATATAGCTATCATTTAATGCCCTGTGAATCATAGGATGTTCAGCAGTATTCCCGGTCTCTACCCACTGGATGCCAGTAGCAGCTCCCCTTTGATTGTGACAAATATTCGATTGAGATCAAATGTGTCTCTAGATAGTGTCAAATTTCCCCTTAGGGGAGGGCAGTATCACCCCCAGTTAACAACTCAACTTTAGATCATGGGGACCACATGAGTAGTGACTGTGCTTTTTTTATCCTATACACATGGGAATATCAGGCCCATGGCAAATGGTTAATTAAAATCTGTTGGTTTTAATGAAATTACTCTCATTTCCCAATAACTACATACTGCATTATAAAATGCATTAAATCCATACTTTGTTCAAAAGTGAAACAAACACGACTGCTAAATTAAACTCTAGATTCAAGGAAAATGAGATCAAAAGTCATTGGATGTCAAAGTAGAGAAAATACTTCTTGGGAACCTGGGTGGCTTTGTCACTTAAGCGTCTGAGTCTTGGTTTTGGGTCAGGTCATGATCTCATGGTTTGTGGGTTTGAGGCATGCATCAGGCTCTGTGCTGACAGCTCAGAGACTGGAGCCTGCTTCAGATTTTGTGTTTCCCTCTCTCTCTGCCCCTCTCCCACTAATGCTCTGTCTCTCTCAAAAATAAACATTAACGAAAGAAAATTTAAAAAGAAAAAAATACTTTTCTCTATATATGTAAGAAATCAAAAAATCATATATGCATTACATATAATTATATATATGAAATATATTATATAAATGCGTGTATACACCCATACACATAATAACTTTTCATAGAAAACTACGTTCAGAAAACTGGATATATGTAATCTGATATTTCTAAATACATCATACCTAACATGCTTTGTTCAATACAATATGCAGCCAATTGCTAGGGTTTTTTTTTCCCCTGAAAGACTCATTCATGATAAAAGTGATGCTTATTTTGAAATTTCAAAATTAGAGGGACCTGATTAAATAAAGAAGTGCAGACAGTACGATATTGCCTTTCTTCCTGATAAGATATTCATCTCTTCCCAATTTGGTGCAGAACAATTTAAAGTCATCTCACTTTGTTTATTTCTGTGGACTAGTTAACCATTTATTTGGCCTGAAATGCAGAACCAGTACTATCTTAATATCAATTTATGATGAAAGATTTTTTCTCACCTCGGAATAGGGAAGCCCTGGGATATCTTCATTTTTTTCCTGAGCTGAGGTTGCTATTAAAGTTCTAGAAGTGAGGGGCTCCTGGGTGGCTCAGTTGGTTAAGCAACGACTTCGGCTCATGTTATGATCTCAGGGTTCGTGGTTGTGAGCCCTGTTTAGGGCTTTATGCTGACAGCTCAGAGCCTGGAGCCTGCTTTGGCTTCTGTGTCTCCCTCTCTCTCTGCCCCTCCTCTACTTATGCTCTGTCTCTCTCTGTCTCTCTTTCTCAAAAATAAATAAATATTTTTAAAAATTTCTAAAAGTGAGATATATTTGTCTTTTCTCTTAGTAGCACATCTGCAGAGTCTGTTATTCTCTGTTATCCTCACTGGTAGACTGTAAGCAGCAGCAGGTGCATTTGGCAAGTTGATAATTTTTGCAAGAAAGAATTGCAAAAACAAGACCAGCCCCTCCTGAGCAGTCAGAAAGGTGGTCACTCAGCACAAATACGCATGATCTCAGAGAAATTATGCAAGACCATATTTTCAGTTGCCACGTTTTATTGGTTGCCTCTTTTTGGTTTTAGATACATGAATTATACTTTTCATTACAATACTATGAGATGGTGATTATTCTTGCTCCTATAAAGAGGAAGTTATTAAATACCAAGACAATAAAAAAATCGTGTGATGTCATTTAACTACTCAGGAAGTGGACCAAAATTCACCCCGTGATCCTTCTCAGGTACAAATAGCAAGCACCTCAGAGTACACAGTAGTTCTTTTTGCACCCACTCCTCCGCAAATACCACCCACATGCAGATTCAAACTTATAACCGTGGATATTTCTACAATCTTTACTCCCTCACCCCCGGACTGTCCTCAGCCCTACAGGCATGCAGAAAGGAAAGTAAAAGTCACCAAAATGCGAAGGAACATGCACTTTTGGAACAGTTTGATTCTGAGGTTGAGGGGCCTGCA
Source organism: Neofelis nebulosa (assembly GCF_028018385.1). Taxonomy (NCBI): domain Eukaryota; kingdom Metazoa; phylum Chordata; class Mammalia; order Carnivora; family Felidae; genus Neofelis; species Neofelis nebulosa. The sequence goes on from NC_080791.1 coordinate 93,308,659, forward strand.
TTCCTGAGATAAGAAACAAACAAAGAAACAATACTTTCACCTCCTCATTTTACACCAGTGGGTTTCCTGTTCTCTGGTTTCAGTTTAAAGAACCTGGGCTCCAATAAGTTACTTTAATTTAAAAGAGCTTACATCATTCCTCACACGGATTTTGCTCTTTAGAATGCCTTGACAAATGTCATTTTCTGCTATTCTTGCTGCAGCATTTTGTGCTGTGATAGAACAGACCACATGCTCACCTGGGCCCCTATACTGTAGATGCATCTTGGAAGGCCACTTTTCAAGTTTCATTTGGTCCCTTCTAACCAGCTACATGAACACAGCTTCACTGGGCGTCAGTGACTCACTTATACTTATTGTCAACTTATTATCTTCTATATCTCTCTATCTCTCTATCTATCTGTCTATCTATCTATACCTATCTATCATCTATTCATTCATCAATCCAACCCTCCATCCTGTCTATTTCACAGAATCAGAGGACAAATTAAATATTACAGGTGAAAGCATTGTGTAACCCACAAAACATTATTCACATCTAGCAACCAAGCAATTTCATACACACACACACACACACACACACGCACACGCACACACACACACACACACACACATTCATACAGTACCCCAAGGAACAGATGGCTTTCAAGACAAATGGATCTTACCACACATTTTAGAATTCCAAGTCAGTGCAGAAAGAGTCCATTTTATTCTGATAGGGGTGTGAAAAGGTCAAGTATTGATTTAGCCTTCTAAGAGGAGACAAAAAATAAAAAGGCCTTCCTGAAAATATTTACTACATTTTGCTTTCATTCAGGGTTTCTGTGCAGAGCAGAGATGGTTTGAAGCCCACAGGATGGCAAAGATAAAATGGCCCAGCTTATAAATGTGGGCTTGGGATCAATTTTACTTGTCCCTATGACCTTTAATACACAAAATGGAAAACTCCTATATTGTTGCAGTAGAAAATGTATGAGAAATGAAAATAAAGCAATCAAAAGCTTTATGTAATTCATATATTAAAATATACAGCATGTTTTATGTTTACTCATAAATAATGTTTTGTCAAAGCACTTTCATATAGACATATCACTGCACCAAACATAAATATTTTCTTTTTGACAAATAGAAGACTTTAGACTCATCTTCCCAGGATTTAAGTGTCTCTCTCTTTGCCACTAAATGAAGTGTTGGCACAAATACTTTAATGATGCCTGGGTGAAATTTTAGGGATGTCTGTGACTGTACAGAAAATAATTTTGTATCAGAAGAAATTTCTCTCAATCCTCAAATGTATAAAATGTTCCTTGGCATTTATCCAGATAGTAGCAATTCCTAAATATTTTCATTGGGGCTGCAAAAGCATCTATGCTTAATTCCAACGTTATCATTCATCTAGATTCTCAGTGTATACTTTTATGTTCAAATAGCTAAGGCTACTTCTGGACTAGGGAATTCAAGAGGAGTTGTAAAAGATTTTACTGTCTGGAATATGTTTGACTTTATAATGGTATTCTTGGAAACCAGAGGCATCCCAGAACACTACCAAAAACAATCTCCTATTGTTTGTTTGCTTGTTTCCGTGGTGTTTCTGACTAAATACCGAGCAAAAAGGCAGGTTGGTATGCAGAGGCTGTGTAGAATCACATAAATCTTGTTTCGCTTCCTAGATATTTCTAGCTGAGGGACATAAGACATGCTACTCAATCTCTGTAAGTCTCCATCATTTTACATACAAAACGAGGATGACAGTAACCATCCCTAAAAATACCCACAATGATCAGATGAAATTACCAGGGTATATGAATTCCTGTGTTATCCTGTTCTTACTTCTCTTCAAAGGATTAGGGTGAACATGGTTTATTCTTGGTCAGCGATGTGAGAGACATAAACTGATTTACGGATTAGTAAACCTAACCATGAACATGCACTATAGCCCAGGAGCTACCCATTGCCTTGGGTTCAAATTCAACTGAGGGACCTTGTGTGAGTCACTTAACCCTTCTCCATCTCTGATTGTCGACTTTAAAATGGGAAAACATTGAGATATTTTAAGAATTAAATGAGTTAATACCTATAAAGTGCTTAACATATAATAGTGTTATTTTGAGGAGCCCTTTCCATTATAATGATGTTACTCCCACTGTATAACTTGTTACAGTAATAAAGCATGTCCTTTCCCCCTGTGTTAATCCTGAGAAATGAATTCAATCTCTCTTCATCGAATCTCTAAGGTAGATAGAGAAAATAGCTATCTGGTCAGCAAGCTTAATTCCAGGCACCAATCTTTTCTGATCTTCCCTGTCTCCTTGCAGGTGACAGTTGGGTTATGGTTGTGTTACCAAATATGAGTGTCAATGACGCCAGACTGGCAAAGCCGCACACTGCTGAACCAAATAAAACCACACACTGCCAAGAATGAATCTCAGCTTTTCATCCTAACTCCTACTGAAAGGATGATAGGACTGATAACATACAACGATGTTAGTTGTTTACACTTTAGTTAAAATATGGGCAGGGAAGTTGACTTTGAAAGATGCTAGAGAACACAAGGGCACTGAAGGTCTGAATGAAGTGGAGTAAGGGGAGTAAACAGAGTGGAAAGGCTGGACAGGAAGGTTTGGGAAACTGCAACTCACTTCTACGCTTCTCTGAAGATGACCTTGACAATCCATACGGTCGAGACCAGTAAAGGAAATCACAAAACGATGTTTCATAATTGTACTGCTATTGTGATAGATCACTTTTAGGTTTTCCTATACTTTCTTTTTTTTTTTTTTAATTTTTTTTAACGTTTTTATTTATTTTTGAGACAGAGAGAGACAGAGCATGAACGGGGGAGGGTCAGAGAGAGGGAGACACAGAATCCGAAACAGGCTCCAGGCTCTGAGCTGTCAGCACAGAGCCCGACGCGGGGCTTGAACTCACGGACCACGAGATCGTGACCTGAGCCGAAGTCGGCCGCTTAACCGACTGAGCCACCCAGGCGCCCCTACTTTCTTTTTTTAAAAGCACAATACATATCATAAAATTATATGTGTGTGTGTGTGCATGTGAATGCATATTTTAATTAACTGCTCAACGATATTCGCTGAATGCCTACCAAATAGCATCTTCTCAGAACTGAGGATGCAACAGTGAATAAAACAAACAAAACCTTTCCTCTTGGAGCTTACATTCTAGAGGAGGAGATGGGAATTGAAACAATGAGTACACTCTATTACATCTAAGGTGATGATGAGTGTTTGAACAAAACTAAGCAAGGAGCAAAGCTAGGAAGCATGAAGATAGGGCTGTACTTTTACATCAGTGGTCGAGCAATGATCTCCCTGATAAAGGTGAGATTTGAGCACTCTTTGGTGCCATAAGGGTTCCTTCTCTAGAACTCAGGTGATGGACAGCAAGTACAAAAACCCTGAGTACGGAGCAGGCCTGATATATCTGAGAAACACTGGGAATTTCTAGAAACTTCCATGATAATTTCAGCGATTGGTCTGAAGTATTAACATAGCAAGGGGGACAAATGCTCAGTTCTCTGATGTATCTGTCCCCATAATCTAAATACGTGAAAACCACCCAAACATTATGTACGACCTCTGGGACAGCTATTTTTTTTAACATGCAAAGTAAACTTTTTTCAGCCCCATAAGGCTAACCCACAGGGTGTTTAGGCAAAGGGACAAAAAACTCAATGTATCTGCTCTTGGGCTGTGTGACTTTGTACAGGCTAGTTGGCCTCTCTGAATCTCAATCCACACGCTCACACAGTAGGAGGAATGCAATGGGTCCCATGCTTGTTGCTGAGTTATTCTAGTCTTAGGTTCGAAGGCACTTGATGCAGAATCATTTGCTACACAAATGTGAAACATTTTGGTAAAATCTCATTTATGCCAAGGCCATTTGTCTGTCCATTTCACTTATACGAAAGACAACTCAGTCTTTAGAGGGAAGCCAAAATGTTCCATAGAAAGCCAATTAGGTATTACATTACTGATACATCAAACATCTATATTTTACTTCTAGGAAAGTTCAAAGCTCTTACTCAGAGTCCAATTATTCATTCCATAGGCATAATTCTAAATTCTTGAATACATCAGTTCCTAGTACTACCACTGGTCGACTTCAGCTTTGGGATGCATTATTGTTTTAGTTATGTTGGATTGGCTTGGATTCACTCACACATTCTGGATAGCCAAGTCTGAGAACTAACAATACAGAATTGTTAGTAAAGCTATCTGGGTATCTACAGATCAGGGTAAATTTGTAATTAGGGTAAAAAACAATCTGATTCATGGAAGGGGGGTGAAGGTCTCAGCTTTTGAATAACATAAGTGTGAGATCAAAGCTAGGATCACCACCAATAATTAGAGTCACACTGAACAAATTACTTAATGTCTAAGCCTCCATTTTCTATTCTTGGAACTGGAGGTAATGATAAAGGTCCTACAGGGTTGTGAGGAGTCTTGGAAATGAATTGTGTAGGGAACATCATAGTAGAGTGCATGGCATAGTTCCCTTTACTTCCTTCACTGCTCTACACACAGGATCCAAATGTAAGACCCCGGCCTCTGCAGACCTTGACATGCTCAGCACAAAGCTATGCCTGGAAAAAAACCAACACTCTTAAGCACTTACATGAATGTGTGCATGAATGGATCAATGAACAAATAAGCAAATAAAGACATTTATAAATCAACTCACTAATTATACTACCAAAGTTCCTAAATCCTTACAAATCAGGAAGGGAGACAGAATACCCCTTCATCATATATTATCTGACTAAACACGAAATGGCATAATATTCCCAACTGCAGATGGAGAATCTTTCTTATCTTTACAGTAATTCAGTAGGCACAAAGATATCAGGTTGAGCAATGTGGTCCTAGGTGCTCTGGCAGAAGGCAGGAAGTCATTTTCTTCAGACCAGGCTTTAGCTTCAGCCACAGTTATTCATTCTCTTTTGCAAGGAAGAATTCATTTAGGTCTTCAGGAGACAGATGTATCAAGCCATCGGGTGTTTCTGCCAATCACCTCCTGCCAAAGCCCTGATGTTTTATTTTATTAGTGCAGGCACTTTCCATTAATTTGGATACTGTTTAAGAGTGTTAGTTCCAAAGGACATTGTTTTTTGGCTCTTCTTTTTTGAAGGACTATTTAATACATTACTGCAATGAATTGGCCCCTTGCCAAGAAAAAAGCAGTGGCCACCCAATTCTAATCAGTTTCTGACAATATGATCTGAATGTCTGGCTCAACAATATGTTTATTGTGCTCTACCTGGAATTGACAGAAATACATCAGAAAAATGCTACTGGCTCCATAGTAAAGACTAAATAAAACACAACACACAGTGTTTTCCTTCCTTCTTTTCTTCCATCCTTCTTTCTTTCCTCCCTTCCCTCCCTCCCTCTTTTATTTTTTTCATTAAAATAAGAACATAAGAGCATTCTACCATATGTCAAGTATAACAGATACTGGTGATGCCAAAACACATGTATTCACATCCCCATTCTTTCCAGTTTCCTAAGCAAACCCCAATTTTATTCAGGTATCTATCCCTGCATGCAGCTCTCAAGGCAACCTCAAAGAGTGGGTCCTGACTCATCTGAGACAATTATTGGTGTTTCATTTTCTCTGCTAGTGATTGGCTTGGAAATACAATAAAGGCAGACTTAGTGGAGATTTCTGAGAAAGTTTTCCTTACTCTTAAAACACTCAAGGAAGACATCAGTTCTGTCTTGGGCTCACTCATGTCAAGATGCGATGCTGATCACTGTTGTAATCTCTTGTGACCACAGGGGGAGTTTGACTAAAGACAAAAGTGACAAGCAGACAATAGGAGAGCAAAATGATAGAAAGATGTTTGTCCTTGACGCTGCTGTTGAACCACTGAGATAAACCAGAAGCACTCTTCCTCTGTATGTCCCATGCTGTGTGGAAATAAATTTCCTTATTTTTTAAAAAGCCAGGAGAGATAACTATTATCAAAGCCTACACTAGGCTGTGGTAGAACATCAACAGAGTAAATGGTCCTGTAAGACCATTAGCCCTTCAAGAATTCTGGAATACCATGCGAGTTACTCTGAATAGTTAAATATTACAGTAATGTACCAGCCTCCTAAAAGTAGCAAAATTTAGCACTGTGACTCATTTGTATCATGCTTCAGAGTCCCTACCTGACTTTTTCATCTCTGTCTCCAATTATAGTGAGGGGGACCTTTTATAGTGATGTACCCAACTGTTGGTCCTCTGGATTTGGACCCCGTCTGAGTGCTCAGATACTTGTACAAACTTGCTTCATCCATAGCTCTGACGTTTAGAAATGAAAAATCCAACTCAAAAACAATTTCTGCCTGGGGCGCCTGGGTGGCTCAGTCAGTTAAAGGTCCCACTTCGGCTCAAGTCATGATCTCACAGTTCGTGAGTTTGAGTCCCGCATTGGGCTCTGTGCTGACAGCTCAGAGCCTGGAGCCTGCTTCAGATTCTCTGTCTCCCTCTCTCTTTGCCCCTCCCCAGCTTGCATTCTGTCTCTCTCAAAAATAAATAAACATTAAAAAAATAAAAATAAATAATTTCTGCCTAAAACTCCCCAATTCTTTCAACTAATGTTTGTTTCTCAATTTTCTTGCATGCATTTGGGGAGTGATAATTATTTACACTATCCAGTTGCAGCAATGTGTATATGTACATTGCAGTAATATATCTAATTTATTTCATGTGTGTAGCCTTTTTTCACCAACTAGAATTTAAGATCCTTAGAAACAATTCCTATATTTTCATTATATCACTTGCAGGCTCTAGCAAAAAGGCTACTTATAGAGAACATATTCAATCATATTTTGTGACCAGTTAAGTTGCTAACCATATATGGGAAATAACAAAAATCTCAGCACCTTTTTCCTTCTACCATGAATGTTTAAACTTATCTTTTATTAAGCCTCCAAGTACATTTGACTCTAACCTAAATCTGGTCTGAGTGGGAAGAGTGAAAAATCCTGTACTCTTCAAACTATTCTTTGCTTAAAACCCTCTGTCCATCTCCCACTATAATGGATGAAGCATAAGCCAAGAGGTAGTATTCCCTTGCTGCAGCTGAATTTCTCTGCATCAACAAACCAATGCACCCAGCAACAAATATATCAGAGTAAGGAATGATGGAATGGTTATCAACCAAGTCCACATGAAGACGACAGCGAAGAAAATAATTAACAGCTACATTCTATCCGTTGCTTACCAATGTGCCAGGCACTGTTACATCCATGAGCTCTTTTAATCCTTGTAACAACTCTATTTGATCCCATTGCTGTCCGCATTTTGCAAATGAGGTATACTAACATGCAGAAAGTAGACTGACTTGCCCAAAGTCTCACAGCTGGGCCAGTTGAGAGTCAGAGCCAGAATTTAGGGAATCAGGCTGAATCGCAGTTTTTGCTGTAAACACACCCATCACAAAAGGTGTCCTTTTCTCCACAGGTAATGCAACTCCATAAATAAAAGGAATGCTTGCACAAAGAGCTGTCCTGAGAGATGACAGGGATGCATAGCAAACACTATCATTCGCACAACCAAATTATCGCTGAAGATAGCACCTCGCTAGGAATAGAACTGCCCACTAACAAGCAACCGTTGACATCCGTCACCTTTCTTCTCTCCACATCATTATTTTTAAAGTTAATTTTGCCTCTTTCCAGAAGATAACTAGAGAAAAATCAATACAACTCATGCATATACAAATTGAGAAAAAATACGTGTCCCAAAAGAACGACACACATATTATTCAGGCCGAATTCTCTGTTAGATATATAAAGGAAGCAGCTCTTTTAAAAAATAATATATAGTAAATTTAAAAAGGATAAAGAGACACTGAATGTTAGTGTAAAAGAGAAGGACAAACTAAAGTTCACTGGGATTTCTCTCTCTCCCCCAAATTAGGCAGGTTAGGGTTAGGTTTTATCAGAAGGGAAGACCATATGTTGTGGCTGATATGTTTTCCAGCGTTCAGGAAGAGGCATCAGAAGGCATTCTTCAGTGGGGTAGCAAATACGTGTGCCTTTACTGAAAGACTATAGAAACCACTTCGACCTTGCCAACCCAATATTTAGCAAGATTATAAATCTGGGGGATAAAACAAGTTTCAAAAGTTATGAGATATGGAAAAGGCATGATGCAAGCAGCCGGGTTCCATTATGGACGCTTATCTTGAACACACCATATGGTGCTGGAAACAAAAATTCCACTCAGTGATGAAGCTAAAGAAAAGGGCTTTTTCGGTCAGCTGTTGGTATCTCCAACATGCCCAATGGAGCCAGACACTCAGTCCCCCACTGGAAAAACAGGACAAAAGAAAACATCAAAACCGAAACCAAAAGCAACAGGAGGGATACTACCTAGCTCCCCGAAGAGAGCAGAATCTTAATAATATCGATGTATTGACAGCTCCTAATTATGAGTAGCTACAAAATTAGCTTCTGAGGCAGAGAGGGAATACAGCAGTTAGCAAAAGCACAAGTTGCGTGCAAGTCTATCTGACTTTCACACTGCTAGGATGGGATCAATGATTGTAAACAAAATTTTTAACAGTTCCCTGTAAAAATGATAAGATTAAACCGGTAGGTTATTTTGAGGGTAAAAGAAGTTAATACACAACGATAGAAGCTGTTCGTTGTCTCCCCATATCCATTTTCCTCTTCTCCTTTTGGTACCCCTCAAGCAGGGATGCTCTGGTGCCGAACTTCAAAGGTCACCATTCCCATTATAACCTGTAGGAATATTTCCTACATTTTTAAGCAGCATACGCGGCTACCCAGCAAGAGTCTAGCTTCTCTTTGGGCCATGGCAGGAAAGTCTGTTTGTGTAACTAAGTTCTGAATGACAGAACGTGAGTGTAAATGATGTATGTTCCTTCAGGGTCACGTTTGCAAATGAAGCTCTGGGTCCTGGATTCTGGTACGTAAGTATGGTTTTGCAGAACCAATCCCATGCAGAGGGACATCAAACCAGGCAGGTTTGGGAACAACCACATGGGGGGAACTCAGGTCCCAAGAGGATGCTGTGGAGAAGTTCACCCCCACCGCCTTGTCTACCCACCTCTGTGCTGTTAATGTGAGAGACACATGAAATCTAGACCTTGCTTGATCCATTCTACTTTAGGTCTCTGTGTAGTAACAGCTGGGGCTGATTCCTCTTTAATACCTACGTGTAAAGAACTTAGAACTGTGCTTGGCACATAGTAAGCTCTCATTAAATGCTAGTGTCCAGCTCTCTACGTGAAAGAGGCAGTATTTGAAAACAGAGAGCACTGTGTGCCTCCAAAGCCCATGTTCTTTCCTTTCCGGGAGAGAACGCTGCCTCCAGTGCACAGAGACTAAAAAGGCAGAGATATTTGCTAGAAGCACGTCAGTTGCCAACACTTTAAAACCTCTGGTAGTTGAAGTTGCTTCCCCCGCCCCCCAACATTCCCCAATTTTTAATGCTAGTCTCAAACTCATGATTTAAAAAAATTGATATTAAATTTAATTTGGCAAGTCACTTTAAATTCTTTGACCCTTGAACTTCTGCTCCCTCCACCTGAGTCACCCCATAAAACACAGTTATGGTGAGAAACATAAGGGTCTCCAAAGAACTATACGCATACTATTCAGGCTGAATTCTCTGGCTGTCACATATAAAGGACTTGCATCCTTTGGACCATAAAAGTTTTTTTTTTTCATTTATTTTTTGTGGGGTTTTTGTTTGCTGGTTTGTTTTTTGTGTTTGTTTTCTGTACTGATGAAAATCTCTAGGCTCTCCTTGAAGAGCCAAGTCTGCAACCTGATTTGCATGGGAACTCCTATACCACCCTTCTTGCTCTCATCTCAGTGCTTACCTTGGGCAAAACTGCCAACAAGAGGAATTTTGGCTTCAGGATAAACCAGAGCCTGCTCTCATTTTCCATCCAGTCCAGGGCAAGAGTGGGGGGCACTGCCCCTCCCAAATACTCAGCTGTCCCCATCTGCCCAGCTCTGGAAATTCACAGATTTGAAACATACACAGACCATCCATTTCTACATATATGGCATGACTAATAGGCTACTTCAGGGAAACAGAGAAACACATTGTCCAGTATTGCTTTATAATACTGAATTAAATAGCTGCAGGTCAGGGGTCTCATGCCACACATTTAAAGGGCAGTCCAAGTGGGTTTTAGTTCTGGGAACAACAGGGAAATCTGTTGTTTTGAAGGCAACATAGATTTAAGAGAAAGCCTTCTCTTCTGCTCACTCCCCCTCCCACCTCTAGCACAATTAATGCTTCCTCCTTCCAATTTCCCATCCATTTTGTGCAACATTCTATCAACATTTCTTCCATTGTGCTATAAATATCTGCTCCCATGTCTTTTTCCCTGGGAAGGCTCCGTAGGTCTGTCTTTCATTATCCTCTTGGCATGATTGATCTCATTACTTTGCCCTTTTACTTTGCCTCATGTATTTCATGTTCATGCTTTCCAGTGTCATTTTATTATTGCAGCTGTTGAAGTAATTTAAATGTGCTTTGAAAATATACGTAACGTCGGGAAACTTATTTTTCAAAGTGAACAACACAGATTTAGACACTTAAAAAAGGGCTTCAATTTTTCCCTGATTCCTGAATCCTCCATAGCCTAAGTTATTTCGTTATCTCCATCTGCAACCCCAAAGTGTCTCAAATTAAAGACCAAACTTCAACTGAAGTCACAACCAATGAAGAATAAATTGTTCTCTTTTCTGGAGGACAGACGCAGCAGGTTTCAAATATTTCAGCAAAACTCAACTCCGAACAGCACTAATGGTGCCATTTGGCACTAATGCATTGTCAGGAATTAAAATCTGAATGGTAGAGTTCAGAAGAAGAAAAAAAAACATATCAATAAAATTCAGCTCAGGCAGACAAGTATGTGGTCGGCATTCGATGGAGGGATTATATGCATACATAAATAAACCATTAAAATCCTCCCGCTAGAGTCTGCTCAATTCATGGTGATTTGAGTTGCTGCGGGGGCAATGGCAAATCTAAACATAATTTGTTTGTTTGCAGGATGAGAAGGAAGAATTTGACAGATTTTAAATATATACAGATAGTCCATTTCTGCATTTTTAGAATAGTTAATATAATACTTCAGTCAAAATATGAAGCACATTTTCCAAAGCATCTTTAAAAAAAAACGTAAACCACTCCAGTCAGGTCTTATATTCCACAGCACCATCTAAATTCTTTGGCAAGTCTATCCACGTGTTATACTGAGAACAGTATTGCTGGAAGTACTATAAATGGAAAAGGAAGGAACAGACGTTTATTGAATCTCGTGCATAGGTATCTTATGAAATCTTTACCACTCTCTAAGGCAAGTTTATTAACCCCATTTAAAGATGAAAAAAAAAAAACCCTGAGGCTGAGGATTCCTATCTTTCCCAACAGAACATATCTGGTAAATAAAAAAGGAGACAGGATTTAGCACAAGATTGCTTTGGCTCTAATATGCATGTTCTTTCCATGGTCTTAGACGAGTTGGGAAAATCTATTTCAGTATGTTGTATTTCAGAGCGTGGAACCACTTACTCTCTGTCACACACACACACACACACACAATCACTCTTTTTCTCCTCTCAGTCAAGGGATGGTTACTACCCTCTCCCTAAAACCTTCCCTTTTTTGACTGTCAACGGCACTTACTGCTCTTAATACAGAGTTACGTTGTGAGAACATACTGTTATTAGGAAACTGGGGAACTAATTCTTAGACCTAATTTTGTGTCCTCAGAATATAATAATTCTCAACCTAAGAAATATGCCAAGTTTCCCTTAGATGCTCAGTGGCATATGTAATCTTGCCTCCTAATAAGTGTTTAATCAAAACTTATTAATTTACTAAGTTATTATAACTAAACTGTATGATATTAGTGAGTGGCACTTCATTCCATACGTTAAAGGTTTCAACGCAGTTGAGGGCAAATACGTTTTATATGAAGCTATTGTATTTAAATGAAGTGCTTAACAGGACCTTGTGGGGCTCTTTTGTGCAAAACTAATCATGGTACTTTAAGGTATAATATGTTCAAGTATTAAGTTTGCTTCAAATGGGAGTAGAACTGTACACTGAAAAGAAAGTAGGGAAATACAGAATGAAGTTGAGTGAAAATAACATTAGGTTTAAATACTAGAAAGTGTGATAGACTCCCTGCCATCTCCGGGAACATATTTAATTTTCTATAATCACTGGCTTTCTGTTTCATAAACTTCCTACTTCAAACCTCCATTGCTTCCCCTGCTCCTATTCCATCTGGAGATGAAATTGTGTGTGGACAGCAAGCCAATAAAAAGAAGAGAGATTCAAACCTTCAAGAGAATGGCAGGGGGCATCCTAGTAAGCAAGGATCTGCACCCTTGTATCACCAAATTTCCATAGAGTACAGGAAAGAAGAGCAAGAATACCTTTGTGGGAGAGAGAGAGGAATAGTTTATACTCAGCCCCATATTACTGGGTGCTGAGGTCTTTAAACACAAGCAGTGCTTTCTACTTGGTTGATGACTTATCAAATCACCTAGTACCTGCCTTTTTATAACAGGAAATGAATACCATTAACTATTGCCGCTAAAGACACTTCAAAGCGAGATACAAGAGGGTCATGATTCATGTTGCATCACAGACTTTCTATTCAAGAAAACCTGGAAAAAACCATCATGCTTCCTAATTTGAGTACAAAGAAAATTGTTTTGTGATTCTGAGTTTACATTAAAGCAATGTTGTGTATGGTTTATGACTTTTATGATTTCATACAGAGCTCTAAAAGTCATCATGAAATTGTATCATTCTGAACAGCATTATACATTTAAAAGAAGATGGGGAAATATTAAAAGCATAAATAAGCCTTCTTTAGGAAAACCCGATCATTTTCAGAGACCGGATTAGTATTTATGTAACATCAAACTGTGGCATTGCCAAGATCAGTAAGAAAATAAAATAGGTTTCAAAATACGGCTTTTAACACATGACATTTTGGGACCCATATGGAGAATCTATATAGAACCATGATCACACCACAGGCTGTATGTATGTACTTCAGGATCACTCATGGACTGATCCAAAAGGAAACATGCTCATATGGAGAACCCATCCCTGGAGAGTGTGTATCAGCAGGTGAAGCTCCGGGATATGGACAACTTTACATTTCCTCAGGAGATCATGAGGCACAGTCAGGTTTGAGAACCACCAGTCCAGGGGCTCTAGGTAGAATCACATAAGTATCTTACTTTACCAAGCCCTGTTGTTTTCAACCCTTTTTAAAGCTGTTTTGAATTCTGTTCTTTTCAGCTTTCACCTTCTGAAGGATGAAGCTAATATTGATACTTAAAGGCTCTGTGTTTTAGATAGAACTTTAGCTTATAGGCCTCAAACAGGATTACTGTGAATTTATTTAAAATCTACAGCTGATGTTGCTATCTTAGAGAGTTTTCAGAGTCTCATCCCAGCCGTACTCCTCATGCTAGAAACGTGATATTTCTCATAATGAAAGGTAATAGCAGTGATGCCCAGCAGTCAAGTCAACATTAAATGTCGGTTTAGCCTCGGGGCGCCTGGGTGGCTCAGTCAGTAAAGCGTCTGCTCAGGTCATGATCTCGCCGTTTGTGGGTTCGAGCCCCCCACGCTGGGCTCTGGGCTGACAGCTCAGAACCTAGAGCCTGCTTTGGATTCTGTGTCTCCCCCTCTCTCTGCCCCTCCCATGCTCCTGCTCTGTCTCTCAATAATAAATAGGCGTTAATAAAATTTAAATGTCTGTGTAGCCTAAAAAAGTATTCCACCACAAAGAATGTGTTGAAAGTGAATACCATAAGGAATAACAGTAGTTAACATTTATTGATTTCTTACTATGTGCCAGATAATCTGCTAGGTGCATGTTTTTGTTTTTGTTTTTTTTTTCACTTAATGATAACAGAATGAGGTGGGTATGACTCTCATCCCTATTTACAATGACTATTATTATACCTATTTGTTATTATCTCTACTTATGGTGAGAAAGCAGCATTTAGGAAATAGAGTTCTAAAGGAGTTCGAAGTGATAACACATGATGATGTCTAAATTCAAAGTCTACCTTCGAACTTGCTCTGACATATCCCACCATACCAACCCAAACTGATTATCAACACTACTCTGCAACAATGACAAAATCAAGCTAACAAAATCCCACCATTTCTTTCTCTTTTATTTAACCTGGGACCTGTTTCACTAAATATTACACAATACGTCCATACCTCAGTTATTATGGGTTCAACTGAAGACCACACCAATAAAGGAAATATCGCAGGAAAGCAAGCCAAATGATTTTTTTTTTTTTTTGGTTTCCCACTGCATATGAGAACTACATGTGCAGTAGTATCATGTCTAAAAGGCAATGCACAGACCTTAATTAAAAGGATACTTTATTGCTAAAAATGCTAACCATCATCTGAGCTCTCAGAAAGTCATTATCTTTCTGCTGGTGGATGGTCTTGCCTGATGTCAGTGGTTGCTGACCGGTCAGGGTGGTGGGTGCCGAAGGCTGGAGTGGCCATGGCAATTACTTAAAATAAGACAAGAGTGAAGTTTGCTGCATTAATGGACTCTTCCTTTCATGAATGCTGTCTCTGTATGATGTGATGCTGTTTGATAGCATTTCACCCACAGTAGAACCTTTTCAAAATCAGAGTCAATCCTCTCAAACCCTGCCGCTGCCTAATCAACTAAGTTTATGTAATATTCCAAATCCTTTGCTGTCATTTCAACAATCTTCACAGCATCTGCCCCAGGAGTAGATCCCATCTCAGGGAACCACTTTCTTTGTTCACTCCTAAGAAGCGACCCCTCATCCATTCCAATTTTATCATGAGATGGCAGCCATTCAGTCCCATTTTCAGGCTACACTTCTAATTCTAAATTTCTCATGCTATTTCCACCGCATCTGCAGTTACTTCCTCCACGGAAGTCTTGAACCTTCAATGTGTTAAAAAAAA
Organism: Neofelis nebulosa; assembly: GCF_028018385.1. Lineage (NCBI taxonomy): Eukaryota > Metazoa > Chordata > Mammalia > Carnivora > Felidae > Neofelis > Neofelis nebulosa. The sequence goes on from NC_080791.1 coordinate 93,323,662, forward strand.
AAAAAACGCAAAATTTAATTATCTGTGAAGTGCAATAAAATGAGCCATGTCTGTAAATAGCAAAGTTGTACGTATACTGAATAGGCTATTGCTAAATAGCCTTGGGTTTGTATACTCCAAAGGATGCAAATGTCTCATCCCTGCACCACTCCCGGAGTAAAACATTCCTGAATAGCAAGTTTCGGGAGATCAAATGGGGGTCTGTGGTAGTCCTTATATTTGAGGCAGATCCTGAAACATCTGGCTAATACATTTCCTTTTAGAACTTAGAATTCCTTCCTAGCATCTGTATCTTCTAAAAGAAGTGCAGAATGGAAGGAGGTTATATTACCCAAGACATATGAAACTAGTCCACATGTGGGTTTCTAGGGCAAGTCCAATGATTCTCCAGAAAGAGCAACTCTTGTGCCCTCCACCTTACCATTCTGGTTGGACAGCCAAGCTGATGGTCCATGCTTGCTGGAGGTGATGAGGAGGCATCCCTTTAGACGGGTACATAAATCAGGTCATTTCTTCTGTTATGGTATTGATAGCTCTACAATCCAGTTAAGGAAACACTGCGCAGTCATTGTATCCCTTTGCTAGGGCTCCCATAACAAAATACCACAGGGCGGGTGCCTTAAACAACAGAAATGAATTTTCTCACAGTTCTGCAGGCTAGAAGTCCAAGATCAAGGTGTCACAGGTTTGGCTTCTTTAGGGCCTCTCTCCTTAACTGGGAGATAGTCACCTTCTCACTGTCGTCTTACAATCTTTCCTCTGTGTGCTTGCATGTCTGTGTCCAAATTTCTTCTTACAAGTCCACCAGTTGTTTGGAATTAGGACCCACCGTAAAGACTTCATCTGTATTATTTTAGTGTTTATTTTATTTTTGAGAGAGAGCACGAGAACACAAGCAGGGGAAGGACCGAGAGAGAGTGAGACAGAAAATCTGAAGCAGACTCCGTGCTGTCAGTGCAAAGCCCAATGTGGGCCTCAAACCCACGAACCATGACATCATGATCTGAGCTGCAGTTGGACGCTCAACCAACTGAGCCACCCAGCTGCTCCAAGACTTCATTTTAATTTAATTACCTCTTTAGAGACATAATCTCCAAATTCAGTCACATTTTGAGAGGTTAGGGTTAGGACCTCAAAATATGAATTTTGGAGAACACAATTCAGCCCATGACTGTTTAAAAAAAACGGAGAAAGATTCTCTTCTATTTTATTTATAGAAGGTCTACTTTTTCAACCAATCTAAGAACGTGAATCCTTCTTACAATAAGGCAGAGGCGAAGAGAGGAGAGGGTGGCGATTGACTTTTATTTTCACACAGTTGCTCTTTGCACAGTTGATTGGAAGCTGGAAACTCAATAAACAAAGATTTCCGCTACCACTGGGTCTACAGCTGCAACTAACAAGATCATTGACTGTTTATAGGCAGAACGAAGTTGAAAGTTACCATGCGTATCAGGTGATTTTGATCACAGTAGTGTACACAAACAATCTGGGTAAGCTAGCTTTAATACTTTTTTTTCTTTCTGTTTTCGTTTCCTCAATAAGTTGGCTACTGGGAAAAAGCTCAGCATAATGACTTTGGAGCACCCACTGCAAGCCAGGTGTTGCCACAGAGTCTGAAACCCTCAATTTGAGTATTTTTTCAAAAACCATAAGAGACTTTTCTATACTCTAAAGGGATAGATGCACTTTAGGTCTCAAAATAATTTTTTTTTTTTCAACGTTTTTTATTTATTTTTGGGACAGAGAGAGACAGAGCATGAACGGGGGAGGGGCAGAGACAGAGGGAGACACAGAATCGGAAACAGGCTCCAGGCTCCGAGCCATCAGCCCAGAGCCTGACGCGGGGCTCGAACTCACAGACCGCGAGATCGTGACCTGGCTGAAGTCGGACGCTTAACCGACTGCGCCACCCAGGCGCCCCGGTCTCAAAATAATTTTTATCAACACGCCTAGCCCCTGTGCAACCCAGATATATATCTTACCCAAGGAAAAGCAACTAGCTTGCTATTGCAGAACCAGTCGCCAAGGGACCCTTTCCTTTCCAGCAGCCTGTAAACCCCAAACCTCTCATATATAAAAATTATGTAGTGTCCTCTCCTTTGCCATCTGTTTCCATCTTTTCAACAACACTGAATGTGGGAGCAGCTGCATTTCACAGACGAAGAGAGGGAGCTTCTGAAGGGTTAAAGGATTTTTCCTAAGTTACAGAGCACAAAAGGTCGGGAATGCAAGTTGAATTTCTTCCCTTACTAACTTTACAGCTCTATGTAACAGAGAGGATTTCATACCTAACATATACTGGTAGTGGCTAGCATAGCATAGCAGGCATTTAAGAACTTGCTCTGAACTGGACTACATCAAATGTGCTCACATCCTGGCTCAAGCTGAAGCTGTCTCAGTGAGTATGAGCTTGGGCTGCCCTGCCACAAAAAATTACTAAAACAGTATTTCTGCTCAACCTGAAACCTCTCATTCTCCACTCCCATCAATCCTGAATGTAGATCACTGTTTGTCAATATGGGTGAGGGGGACATGAGGATCTCATAAGGAAGGATTCTTTCACGGGTGACACACACATGGACATCTTGGTGGAGATCAATGGCTCCGTTCAGAACTGCATCCCAGACTTAGGGAATCATATAACGGCATTTTATCGTATCACATCGTATGACGTGACAAACTAGGAATGAACCATAGTATGCAGACCACTTGCTTTATTTCCCAACTCACTCACTTATTAGTATAATTCCAATCAGTCTAGCATTAAGTCCCATCCTTAAAGGTTCTAAGTGAAGTTCAGTGCTATAAAAATGTCATTAAAAACCTTAGCATGACACATCAATCCATTCTTGCACATTACAATGGCAACAGGCATTCTCCAGATATATATCATCAGTCCATTACAATAGGCATTCTCCAAACTGAACATAAACTAAACACAGATACACTCAAGAGTTCCAGAAAGCTGAAGGTTTTCATTAGGTGGAAATTACATGAAAAGATGGAACGAATAATGAAAAAATACTTTGAGATTTCCATAAGAGCTAGCCTTATAGCCTTATAGTTAGCTTTTTCCCACCAGTAACCTAAAAAAACAAAACAAAACAAAACAAACCCCAGAAATAGCAACAATAAAATTCATCCACAAAGTGTGTAATACTATGAATCCAATCCTATACACTCTTGAAACAAAATAAAATGAACATCTGGGAACATAATAGACCCAAACCTTCCTTGGTATATCCATCTATGTCTGATTCAAACACTTAAGCCTGTGATAGATATATAAGAGGGTGGCTATGAGTTCTGACCTTACACGTGATGCAGGTAAATCCACTTCAAGAAATAGCTCTCCTTGGGGTGCCTGGATAGCTCAGTTGGTTGAGCATCTGACTCTTGATTTTGGCTCAGGTCATGATCTTACAATTTGATTCATGGGATCGAGCCCCACACTGGGTCCTGTGCTGACAACACAGAGCCTGCATGGGATTCTCTCTCTTTCCTTCTCACTCTGCCATGTCCTCGCTTGCTCGCTCTCTCTCAAATACATAAAAATTTAAAAAAAGGAAACAGCTTTCCTTTAGCAAAGATCCACAGAAGTGATTCTTCTTGAAATAACTGAAAAATTGTGTGCATTGAGGGAGGAGGAGAAAAATCCGTTAGCTTTTATTGTCTTTGTGAGGTGTGTAAGACCCAAAAAGAAAGAACAGTTGATCCTGGGCCTATTCAACTCTTAGTGCATTAAAAATAAGGAAAAAAAACATGGGCGCCTGGGTGGCTCAATCAGTTAAGGGGCCAATGCTTGATTTCAGTTCAGGTCAGGATCCTAAGGTTCTGAGATCAAGCCCAAGTGTCAGGCTCTGCACTGACAGCATGGAGCCTGCTTGGGATTCTCTCTCTCCCACGCTCTCTGTGCCCCTCCCCTACTCACATGGGCTCTAAATAAATCAAAATTGTTTAAAAGAAAAACAAAAGGAAAGAAAGAATAAAATTGTTGCTAGTGGAAATCTTAATTTCAATGAAACATCTTCATTTGCTTCAAAGTCTCAAACAAAAATCATCCTGGAGGAAAGCAAGTCTTATTATAAAAGCATTAATTAAATTATTCAGACTGCATGAACAGAGTGTAAACCTGTGATTCATTCTCTTTCTCTGTCACTGCAAAGACACCGAATGAATTACTGCCTCAAAGGGGGTAAAAAAAGATTCCTGAATGATAATATACCTTTTAAAAGGGGTTGTATATGTGAAAATTCAAACTCCTTGACTAAAAATTGATAATCTGTATATACTAGCTTTCCCACTCTTAGACACATATCTTACTTTGTGGAATGTACACACGTATCTCTTGAGTCCACAATTATACACTTGTATCAAAACTATCCAAGGTACCCAATGTTTATTTTAATCAATTATTCTCATGCAACTGCAGAAAGATATTAGAAGCTGAAATTTACCAGAAAGTACCAAAGTTCTCAAATGGAAAGCAATGTGAAGATTTCTTTAACACATTTTTTTCTTTTTACTTTCAACTGTTTAGTTGGGCTATATCTCTGCTAGAAACAGTTAAAACAATAGTATCTGGATTTTAAAGGAATGATATTTTAAAGGAATGCAAAACGTTTAAACTTCTTTAAAAGTTTATTTACTTATTTTTGAAAAAGAGAGAGAGCAGGGGAGGGGCAGAGAGAGAGGGAGACAGAAAATCTCAGGCAGGCTCTGTGCTGTCAGTGGGGAGCTGGACGTGGGGCTCGAACTCATGAACCCTGAGATCATGACCTGAGAAGAAATCAAGAGTCTGACGCTTAACAAACAGCCACCCAGGTGCCCTAAGGAATGTTGTTTTGAAATCGTGCTTTTGATTATAAATTATAGAATGAGCAATGATTCTATCACACTTAATTCCAGCTATAAGTAGATTCCCTTTATAATGAAAAATGTGTCATTCTTGTACAAATGTGAAATAACCTTTCATTACTCTATTATCTCCCACATTCTATTTGTATTTTTTTTTTTACTTTTTTTTTTTTTTAATTTTTTTTTAATGTTTTTTATTTATTTTTGGGACAGAGAGAGACAGAGCATGAACTGGGGAGGGGCAGAGAGAGAGGGAGACACAGAATCGGAAACAGGCTCCAGGCTCCGAGCCATCAGCCCAGAGCCTGACGCAGGGCTCAAACTCACGGACCGCGAGATCGTGACCTGGCTGAAGTCGGACGCTTAACCAACTGTGCCACCCAGGCGCCCCTATTTTTTTTTTTTTTTTTTACTTTTTAAAAAATTTTTGAGATAGTGTGAGTTGGGGAGGTGCAGAGAGGAGGGGGCGGGGAACAGAGGATCCAAAGCAGGCTATGCACTGAGAGCAGCAAGCCCGATGCCTGAGCTGAAGTCGGACCCTCAACCAACTGAGCCACCCAGGAGCCACTCTATTTGTATTTTTTTTCAATATATGAAGTTTATTGTCAAATTGGTTTCCATACAACACCCAGTGCTCATCCCAAAAGGTGCCCTCCTCAATACCCATCACCCACCCTCCCCACCCTCCCACCCCCCATCAACCCTCAGCTTATTCTCAGTTTTTAAGAGTCTCTTATGCTTTGGCTCTCTCCCACTCTAACCTCTTTTTTTTTTTTCCTTCCCCTCCTCCATGGGTTTCTGTTAAGTTTATCAGGATCCACATAAGAGTGAAACCATATGGTATCTGTCTTTCTCTGTATGGCTTATTTCACTTAGCATAACACTCTCCAGTTCCATCCATGTTGTTACAAAGGGCCATATTTCATTCTTTCTCACTGCCACGTACTACTCCATTGTGTATATAAACCACAATTTCTTTATCCATTCATCAGTTGATGGACATTTAGGCTCTTTCCACAATTTGGCTATTGTTGAGAGTGCTGCTATAAACATTGGGGTACAAGTGCCCCTATGCATCAGTACTCCTGTATCCCTTGGGTAAATTCCTAGCAGTGCTAACTATTTGTATTTTTAATGACAGTATAATGCTGTTACATTGCAATGTGTTATACAGGAAAACACTGCAAGTAGAATCCAGACTTCTGAGTTATTATCTGCCAAGAAATATATATGTATATCTGTTTATGTGTGTATAAAATGTATACATTTTGAATATGCATTTTTGTATATGCATTTATGTGTATATATATGCATATGTGTACACACGTATGCATATATACACACATAAAAATTTCAAATATTAAGTTAGAAAATTTTAAAATTTAAATGCAATGTATTAGGGAAAACTGTCATGTTTGTTTATTCTATGACAAATTAAAAGGGACTTAACAATTATCAATTCAATTTGGTCCATATAAGAGAAGACAATATGACCTTAGGCTTCTTCTTTTTGTCTGTCTTTTTCTTTCAGAATAAAGTCACAAATATAAAATGGTTGTACTATAGAATGAAGAGCTAACTATTTGGAAAAAAAATTTCTTAAGTAACTAAAGATTAACAACTAATTTATTAAAACTAATTCTTGGAATTATATTCATTCAATAATATTTTAAAACAATGTCTAGATATGTTTTAAAACTCAAAGTAGTGTCTTAAAACACAAATGTATGAAATGAATTTAGTAGTACTATTTGACATAGTAATTCAAAATACTATGATAATGAAATTTACAAAAGAAAATTTACTCAAATTCATATTGCACTGAAATCAGAAAGATTAAATCTTTATATTAACAAATTCCAAGGTTTAAGTGTTCACTATACCATTTATTTTCTTTCAACACTGACTGAGTACCCACTATATATCAAAGAGGAAGACAAAGAAGAATGAGACTGGCTTCCTACATAGAAAAAGCTCTGGTGGGCACCTGGGTGGCTCAGCCAGTTGAGTGTCTCACTCTTGGGTTTTAGCTCAGGTCATGATCTCATGGTTCATGGGATCAAGCCCCGCATCAAGGTTTATGCTGACAGTTCAGAGGCTGCTTGGGATTCTCTCTCTTCCTTTCTCTCTGCCCGCCCCCTGCTGTCTCTAAATAAATAAATAAATAAATAAACTTAAAAAAACAAAAAAAGGAAAAGTTCTGAATGCTGCGGGGAAGATATTTAATAATCATGTAATTACTAAAGGATGCGATAAGTGCCATGGCAGAGGTGTGTATGCAGTGCTGGGGGAGATCACCAGAGGCTACTACCAATGCAGCAATGGGAAGATAAGGTCAATTTATGCTATCAATCAGCACACATTGCACATGGAACAAATAAATGAACTGTCTAGAGACAATGACACTTAGTTCAGGACTCTTAACAGGGGTGCAAGGAACAGAAGGTATAGAAAATCAGAAACATAAATTTAGTACATTTTTCTTTTAATCCAATTACTTTAGACAAGTAACTGAACTGCCTGGATAGGCTCCAAGAAAAGCCTCTCTTACAACGGATGCTACTCTATTACAAACCATGTTCCACTCTATTTTATCATACAACATATATTATTAGCTAGATACTATTTACAGAGATTTGAAAAAAGACATGAATCCCTATATAAATGGAAAAAAATGTCAAAAAAGTAGGTAAGCACAATTTTGTGACAAATGGTCACCATACCTATCATTCACTGGCAGTTACTATGTATAGAGAAAAAAAGAATGAAACAAAATGTGATTCCTGGAAACAAACATGAAAATAGATTTCAAGTCAATACTTTTCCTGAAAACCAGCAGATGGCTCTGATGCGAGGTGTGGAACCCTATTACAGTTTCTTATATAAGTCCTTTCTGATGGAAAGGAGGTGAGGATTTCAGCCCCTGTGGAGGTCTACTTTCCTCACGGGCTTGGGGCCAGGTGGGCAGTGGCCATGGGGGCATCTGGCATGGAATAGATATCACTAAAGTCTCAGTAAGCATCCAAAGAGTATTCACCAGGTATATGAAAAGTAGAATTGAAGCAGTGGCCAGTAAGCAGGGCAAGGTCAAGAAGAACAAGCAATGATTGTTTCTATAAACACAAAGTCACAAAGAATGGAATTCTGCCCACTGCAGTATCGGTCATTTGGCTGTTCCCCAGATGCATGAATACTTCTGAGAAACAGCGAGATAGCTATCTAGTGTGGGAAGTCAAAGGAGATTTCAGGGGGAGGGAAACATTCCCGTCAAGCCTCTGGCCACATCCAGGGCTTCCCTTTTAATGAGTTAATATAAACATCAAACCAAGTGCTGAATCAATGAATTCACCTACTTAATTTCGTAGTTAATTAGTGGAAGCAAGTCTGAAATGAAGTGCTTACCCTGCGGAATAGCCACACACACACAAAAAGGCAACTCTAATGTGGACGACTTGGCTAGACATAGATAGGAGAGGAAAGAAATACATTTGACAAGCATGATGGGAAAAAAAGGCAGAGGAGGGTAAGATGTGCAGAAAGGAAATTAGCCATCGGGAATATCCGAGAAGGGGAACAAGAAAAATGCATTTCCACTCTCTCTGGCAAATATAGTCCTGTTACCTGCAAATAGTTCCGTGAAATGTCTTAGACTTCAGAAAGAGAGAGCTAAAAGGAACACTACAGAGCATCTAAATCAAAACTCTTCATTTTATAGATTCAGAAGGCTCAGAGAGGGGAGGTAACCTGCTTAGCGTCCAATAGCCAGAAAGTAGGAGCAGCAGCATCAGAATGTTACCTTTCTTTGACAATGGCATTCAACAGTGGGAAAAAGCCATTATCAAAATGCTATGGTGATATGGACTGACATTTTCTATTTTACCTACAACCACCTGTTCAAAGTTTTTCCCAGGACTCTAGTGTTTATATCTTATTGTAGTGTCAATAGGCTACTATTGAGCTATTGAAGTTAATGACAGACATGGAGGTCACACATCATAAACATAACTTATTTTGCCAAGTAATGACACTAGAAGAAAAATAATGCCGTATATATCATAGTCATTCACCTTTTAAAAAGGGGGGAGGGGCATTTGACCCTATGAAATGACAAAGAAAAAAAAGTTCAACTTTTTAAATCATATAAATTTGTTGGGTGCCTGGGTGACTCTAGGGTAAGCAGCCGACTTCAGCTCAGGTCATGATCTTGTGGTCAGTTCGAGCCCCGCGTCAGACTCAGTGCTGACAACTCAGAGCCTGGAGCCTGCTTTGGATTCTGTCTCCCTCTCTCTCTGCCCCTCCCCCATTCATGCTCGCTCTCTCTCTCTCTCTCTCTCTCTCTCAAAAATAAATAAACATTAAAGAAAATGTCAATCCTATCTGCTTGCTTTTGTGCTAAATTCACTACATTTTGCTTGTTTCCCCTATTTGGTTTTGCAAACTTCATCATGACACCTTCCCATTTTGTGGATTAGCTTCAGAAATCAATGCTACATATCTGAATAATAGGCAAACACAGGCAGGAGATTTAAAACATTAATAGCTGCAACTTCTTTACACTCTTATAACTGTCACAGAACAAGAAGTTGGAAAAAGAAACATCATGTACACATGAATGTGCCCCTTGGGAAATCCATCTATCATGTCAGCGCTATGGAACAACAGAAGTAGGGAAGCTTGTGAAGAAGACAAGCATGCCTTTGCCCACAGAAGCGTATTGCTTTGACTATGGAGTTCCATATCCCTGCTAAGCAAACAGCAACAGGAAACCTAGGGGTCTGAATTACTGCTCTTTGAATAGCAGCTCTCTCAAGGAATCCTACAGGACACTCAGCAAAGCAGAGTTCATCTTGTTGCAAAGACGGCATGCTGCTAGGTGGGTGCCCCTAGTAGAGAAGGTTGACTATCCCCAAGTAGAGTCTATGAGGTCATCTATTAGCAAAAGTAATGAAAAAAATAATGAAAAAGAAAGCAATGTTTGTTTTGTTTTGTTTTGTTTAAGATTGGGAGTTGGAAGCTTATGAAGCCAAACTTTTTTTTTTTGTTTTTCCTGCTATGAAGATAGATTGGGCATCTCCTCTGTGTTAGGTATGGAGGGGAGGACACAGAAGTGCCAGTCAAGGAGCTGACCTCAGGGAGCCTTCACCCCAGGTCAGGAAACAAATAGGTACATAGAACAATTGCCCATACAAAGCAGTGTATAGGAAATGGCAACAATATGGTTAGAAATATATACTGAAGTTGAGAGAAAAAGAGCTGAGAGAGAGGCCCTCTAGAGCAGTGCCAGACTTTAGGGTCTGGCATTTCTTTTCCAAGTGAGGGTTTGCTACCAGGAGAACAGCAATGCCTTTGGAAAATAAATAACTGGTGATAAAGGTGGATGGGGAGGAGAAGGGCAAATCAGGGCATGATTATAGTTATCCGGGCCTGATAAGTACTAAAAGCCTGAGTTAGGGTAGGAAAGGGGCATATTCTGGAGACAACAAGAAGCAAGAACCACTCTGTCTTGTCAGCCCCCAGGGACAGGAAGCAATTGTTCAGATATCATAAAAAAGCGAAAAGCACCAAAGCCTCTTCTGTTTGTTTCTAAAAGCATTAGATTTGGGGATAAGAAGCCGTAACTGATATTACAGTCACTTCATATTCTTTAAACAGAGGATATTGGGTCAAATATACAGTAGGCAATGAGGAGAATAATTCTCAGATGTCAAACCAGGCCCTGAATCCACAATCTATTGACCTGTGTGCATTCTTTCTCTATCTTGAATCACAGAGAAAGATGAATAGCACAAGGCTCTAAGAGGCCCTTCAGAAGTCATGTGGGAATTCAGAACACTAAGATAAACTGGTGGGGATTATGTGTATGCATGCGCGCGCGTGTGTGTGTGTGTGTGTGTGTGCGCGCGTGCGCACGCACGCACGCACGCACGCACGCACATGCACGCATGAGCAAGTGTTTGTGTCCATAGAGCCTATAATTGCTGTGTGTGTGCTTGCTTTCTGTGCTCTTGCATTGTATGTGTCATAAGCGAAAGACGTGTGATACAGTGAATGAGTAAGGAAAGTGTTTGGGGCATTGCCTCCTAACTGGCCCAATGCCTGGATATGCTGAGGACAGCAATTTGGTTTAGCGGCTTCTTGGGAAAGGCAGCAAAAACAGTGTCCCAGAGCTATCTCCCCTTTGGCTTCTCAAGCATACCATGCTGGTCGGATAGAATAGTCTTAGGGACTATAAGGAAAGGACCCAATCACCCCTTTCTATCTACAGAGGAGGGTGTCTTTTGATGGTTATAATGAGACAAGAAATATGTAGTAGAGCCGTATGCAGCTAAGCATGTGATGCTTGTGTCCTACTGTCTTCAGGAAGAAGGCCTACCAACCACTAGTATCTGCTGAGATACTCAAAGTTGCCAGGGACCATGGGGGGGGGGGGATAGTAAATGCTTCTTCATTCTGCCCAACAGAAGACAAACAATAAGGCCACCTAAAAACACTCGTGTAGTTTACCTGACGTGATCTCAAATGGTTGACATAGTTCAACTATCCAGAGTTGTGCCTTAGCAGCTGCCCTCAACCAAACTAGAGCCTGAAAAACTACTACAACAGACTGGCAAAGCTAAGGACACAGAAAAAAAATTAAAAAACAAGTGAGGTTTAATGGAAAGAGTTACAGCTCTTGGTGTTTTGATTGCTTTACACTTAAAGAAACCAAGTTTAAGTGGTGTTTTGTTGTTGTCCTTGTTGTTGTCGTTGTTGTTTATATGAAGTAGACTCATGTGAGAGGCAGCCTAGCAGAACAGAAAAAGCACAGGGCTGACCAAACTTTCAAAACAGCTGTGTCATTCATCAGCTCTGTGGCATGGATATGTCAACTGAGCCTACTGAAACTTTGCTTTCCTCAAGTCTAAAAAAAAAAAACAAAAAACAAACAAAAAAAACATGCCTATTTGCTTGTGGATCCATGTCATTACAGAGGTGAAGCATTTAGAACAGTGCTTACACATAACAATAGACCAACAAGTGTCAACTATTACTGTCATTTTTTGCATTTTATTATTATTATTATTATTATTATTACTACTACTATAGTAATTTTTGCAAGGGTACAATGAGATAAAACATGAAAAATAACCCACTACCATTTCTACTATATAAAAGGTGGTCAATAAATTGGTGTCTTCTTCACTATTGTAAATCTCTAGGTCCTACCTATTCTACCAGCATTTTGCTCTCCAACAGCTCTTATGAGAAGCATTTGGACTTGCTTAGAGTCTCAATTCAAGCAGGCTACTATGTAAGTATAAGTAAAGTATCCACAGTGTGCACAATACAGTACACACAGTGTGAGGACCACAGATAATAATTCCCAGTCCTTGAACTCGGTGAGCAGTCCTGTCTTTAAATGGATCACCTTAACAAATATTTGTATCCAAAGCCCAGTAAGTATTTCTTCCACCTTGCCTTATATTAAGGAGCAAAGGACATTGTGCCGTATTACATGGATTAGTATCTCTGGGTAGGCAGAACGGAGAGTTTGGGCATGGACTATGTCACTGCTGCGATCTTTGTAGTGACCAATTAAATGAAATCAAAGCTGGATAGAAGCACACCCTTGGCTGGTGCAGGTGACCAGGAACATGGGTGTTTGAGGCGGTTTAAAGAACCTCTACCAATGAACTGTTCTTGCCTGAAGAGGAGTCTTTTGTTTTTGTTTTTGTTTCCACACTTCCAGAAAAGCTTGTAAACTCCCATTCAAAAACAAAAACGTGTTCCTAAGAGATGAAAGGGGCAAGGCAGAAACAGCATGAAGGCAGATGAAGTTGTTCCTCTGAAAAATTGATGGCTACAGCCAGATGATTTGCTGGAAGAACAAAACTCCTTAGGTGGTTATTAAAACTTCAATACCTATACACAGTGTAGGATTACAGACAAGTATGAACAAAAGTAACCCTTGTAGCAAGTTACTGTCTGAAGCGTAACAACTCATCCTTCCCACTCTCCACCATTAGACCTATGGTATTTATCTGTGATTATCTCTCCAGCACCTAATTCCCCTTGTCTCTTGATAACTTCTGAATTCCATTTGGACATGTATTTGACTGTCAGTTCCATTCCCTTGAGGCCAATCATGAGTCAGTGAGTGGGCATATAACCTAAAAGTCCGGTTAGATTAGATCTTAGGATGCTCTTTGGAAATGGTAGGACAAACTTGTGAATCTTTCTTTGGTGGATGAATTAGAGGATGCAAAACAACAGTCTGAGGATGAAAATGGTCCATGGAAGAAGGCTGAGCTACAAGAATTACACAGAAAATAGAGCAGGGGCTCCTATGACATGGTTAGCATCTGGATCAAACCATGCCTGAACTCTATGTACCACAGTACTTTTCAATTGTGTGTGCCAATAAATTCTCTTTTTTTCTTAACTAAGCTAGTGTTATTTTTTCTTATTTCCAATCTAAGGCATCATAACTGATGTAAAACCCAAGAGACTGACCCCACAAAAACAAACCAAAAATACCCTAATACGGATGGATGGAAACCATCTATACAGAACAAATGCAACAAAAATTTATTTCAATGATTCTATCTTTTCTGCTTTCCAAGCTGTCAGTTATACCCAAAATATCAGAAACTTCACAATTTCAAATTCAGAAACTCATCTTCAAAAATGACTTTTCCTTTTTCACTAAACTATCAGCCCTTAATTATTTTTAATTTTGTTCTGCCTGAGGCACATGCCTTGTGACTATTTCATAACACTGTTATATGAAAACACTGTTCATATTTTCACAAACAAAGGCTTGAATGTTTTTCATGTGCAAACATTCTGCTTAAAGTTTTACACACATTACCTCAAGTATAATTCGTAAGTCTGCACTGTATTTATTCCCATGTTGCAGATGAGAAAGGTGAGGTTCAAAAGAGTAAGTAAATCACCCAAAGTCACGGATCTAAGAAGTGAGAAGGCTCAGTTTCATTTGGCTCCCATGTCTATGCTTTTACGTCAACTATCTTGTAGGATCATCATATGTCCCAAATAAGAGATATGCAGAGTGCCTGACAGGTAGCTAGTACTCGGCCTATGGCAGCTCTTAGCGTTACTGATGGAGCTATGCTTTGGCAGATAAAAAGGGATTCTAAAATCTCTAGTATACGAATCTGAGAAAAAGCAAAAAAGTATCCAATAACACAAAGGTCCCTCATGACTTATTTGGTTCTGAACTACCCATCTTCCATTTCAGGTGAGTATCCGGGCATATTTGCAGGGTAGCCGACAAACAGCTTTCACGGGGAAAAGAGAGGGAACTTCTGGGTGTCAGCACCCACTGGCTGCCTCAAACCTATCGGTGATACTCAAATCCTTCCTATTTCCTCACTGCAAACATCTAGGGGATGTGTTGAGCCTCATCCCCGGCCAGACTGAAAGGCCCAGAGGCGCCTCACAATGAACAGTGCACAGAGAGCGATGGGACTGGAGCCTTTAATACAGACAGAGCCTCTGTCCCTTCTTGGCCGCAGCGAACAGCAGCAGGGTAGGACGTGAAGTGATGGCGCTGTGCCGGCAAAGCACTTTGGCACATGCCAGGATATGAAAGGCTCTAATGAGACCCATTTCACAATTCACTGGCCACGTGCATTAAGCAGGCAAAGATTTCTTCCTAACATTCCTGCAATCTATCCTATGGCCCAGGTCTGCATGCGACAGGGTTCACCCCCACCCTACCCCCACTAAACCAGATCTCTCACTGTCCCCTCACTTCACTTTCTTTGGCAGTAAAAGAAGCCAGTGGAGAGGCAGCAACCTAGCTTTAAAGAGACAGGAGGCGTTTCCAACTGCAGATCTCTCCTGGGGTCTACGAGAACCTTCCACAGACTGGCAGTGCATGCTAATCCCTCCACTGGTTAAGAGACTGGGCTCCTTCATAGTAAAGTCATTGTTCTTTCTAATTGTCAGGGACTGCTGCTCTGCACTTGCCTGGAGCCATCCAATTAACATATCACCACAACACCAACCATTATAATATGTTCTATGTCCTACCAACAAGGGAAAGCCCCAACCCTGCTTCCATCCACAGCTTCTATCTAATTAGGTCTTTAATGTGTAAACAGACAGGGAAAACAGAAACGCGGATAGAAGGCTGTATGTCTGACTCACTTTCTGCCTAAAACCAACCTCATGGAGTTGGAATATTTCTGTTGTTAATGGGGAGTGAGTTAAGAAAGTGAGAACAAAAGAAGGGACGGAGAGAGGAGGGAAAGAAGGGGGAGGTAAGGACTAAGGACTAAGAGAGACAGGGAGGGATGAAGCGAGGATGAGAAGGAGAGGGGAAGGCTGTTTGCTGCTTTGGGGAATTGAAAAAAAAACATGTAACTTCTGCTGGAAACTATTGCCATAGCAACGTGCAAACAATACAGAGAAAGCCTTTATAGTTCCATTCTTGCCTTCCTGAACACCACTGTGTAGATGTTAACTCTTTTAGGGTGGCTTCTGACTTTCTGCCTTTTCAGTTAGAAGAAAGCAGTCCCCTGGCTCATTCCCCATAATGCATTTGAATTCATTCAGCCACACACATCTCTGGTCCCTTCTCAGGTGAGTCTCTCTAGAGACCAGCTAACTACACTATCAGCATTCTCTCTGCCCAGATCAGAACAGCCAGGCTCATGGTAATCTCAATCTGTCAGTCGAACACCTCCCCGGCTCCCCCATTCCCCTCATTCCCATGTAAGGCTGTAAAATCAGCACAATATGAGATCTGGCTCAGATTCAACTGTCAACCGTTCAATTGTAAATCATTGCATTTTAAACCATTCGTGTCTACATTTTGAAATGTCACGCACCTTTTTAAAAACCTCTGCATACTTAGTTACTAAAGTTCTCACCATCATAATTAGGTCACCGGTTCAAGAAAACCTGTCTACTGTCCTGAGAATAGTACTACAATTCTTAGGCTCAAAAAACTATAAAATGATCAGCAGTTATCAACAACAGCACACCTTTTTAAACATCACAAATCAATCAATCAACTTGTTCTAGGAAGGACCACATCACAATAACAGATGACTGTAATAACAGGAGGACAGTATTAGTCATAAGAAAAAGACCTTATTTACTATTTTTTTAATCTGTGAAACCAATCCCCATCCCAGATACCCACCTTAGCAACAAACACAGGAATATCATTGAATGGCTACATTCTCCCACATCCCGTAAGTGACTTGGCCAAAACTGATTGGATAAAACAAATGGACCTCTCCAAGAAAACAGTGTTGTCTCAGCAGTTTGTAATTTGGCAAGAAGCAGAGACCAAACTTAGCATTTGCTCTTCTAAAGGAAACTTCCCTTGCACACCACCCCTTCTCCCGCCACCACGCATACCAGATCCCGATGCTTTATCACAAAGGATGGAGTTACTAGGCAGAGGGTATTGCTTTGGAAGTTCTGGGACCAAAATCTTGTTGAGAGGATTCAAAGGTATAGCTAGATTTAAAAAGCACTGTGAAGCACTGGTATTAATGCTCTCTTATTTACTACTATTAGAAATTAATAATGGTAATCCCTAAACTGGAAAAAAGAACTACAACTAAAAGAAAACTTTAAAAAAAAAGTCTAAAGGAAAAAGAAATGATCGAATTCAACAAATTCAAGACATTGATTTACATTCAAACATTGAAGAATAAAATAAAGCCATAATCAGTGTCTTACCATTTAGCACCTTATTTTTTTCATCTAATCCAGGTCTTCTGTTTCTTATGAAGGGAGGAAGTGTCCTTCTGAAACATGATGCTGGAACATCTTCTGAGATATACCAGGCTCCATAAAGTCAGCTGTTTCCATGGTGTAAAAGGTGACTACAACCCACCAAATGTTATAATCCAGGCATTTTCACTAAAGAGACCATCTTTTTTCATCCTCCCACTGCATGAGTCCATATTTGGGCAATACGCAAAATTAAAAGGCATAGTCTCTTTCCAATAGTCACTCATGAGTAAAAGGGCCACTTCATATAACTGCACAGGTTGTACAAAATGTCCAACTGCAAGGAACACCTTCCTTTTCATAAACAATATGCTTTGTGAACAGTGCCACCGAAGAGTCTGCATGGCAAAGCCTGTAGTGAGCCTATTGGCACCTATAAATTAGAGCGTAAAATTCACACTAAAATATATTTATAGAACTATTTTCACAACGGCTATCCTCAAAGACAGCTATCACCAATATTGCAAAAAGCCAACTAGAAATCATGCAGGTACTCCTACAATTGCATATGGTAATTAAAACCCCTTTCCTTTTGGCTCAGTTAATGGCTCAGTCATGGCAACAATGCTTACCTGGGTTAGTTCTAGAGGGATGACTGGCAAGTATATGTTTTCAATTAGGGAAAATGGAGAAACAAATTGCAAAGTAGTTCTGACACATTGGGTCCCTAAATGAAAAAATATTTAAAGGTGATTCCGATGGTGAAAATATTGGAAAAATGATGGCCTACACCATAAACTGAATTGAAGGAACTTCTTCACTCTAAAAATGTGTTAGATCATTAGATCAGTCCACTCATTTGTTGGTGCTACCAAACTCATTGAGAACTCCTGTCCATTATGTTAGTTAGATACGGGATATGACAAGGTGAGTAAGATGAGGCCCATATCCTAAAAGAGGTCACAGTCTTGTAGGTTTTAGCCAAATAAATAGGTGTTATAACAGTAATAAAAGCTATTATAGATTTATTATTATTAATTATTATTATTATTAAAGTAATCTCTACACCCAACGTGGGACTCAAATTCACGACCCTTAGATCAAGAGTTGCATGCTCTATGTACTGAGCCAGCCAGGTGCCCCTAAAGCTATTACAGATCTCTGAACAAAATGCTGGTGTATAGAGAGGATAGGGGGACTCTGCGGGTCTGGGGACACCAGGAGAGGTTTTTTCCAGAGGAGATAATTTGCTGTGAGATTTGAAGTATGAGTATATCTTAGGCACGTGGATGAGGTCTCACGAAGTTTGAGCCAAAACTAGCCTAGGGTATCTCCAGAAGAATAAAATACTCAGTAGATTAGGCAGGCAAGGTAGTTCCTATTGCTATGAATAGGCTGGCCAGATTCTATTATCAAGAGAAGAATTTTGATTTTATCCTGTAAATGTATTTATAGAATATAGAGAATGGGATGTCCAGATTTATTTCTTAGGATGATCCTTTTAAAGAAAGAATGAATAATGGACTACACTGAAGAAGAGCTGGCGTCATCAGAAGACATCTAGGAGAGAAACAATGGAATCCAGGCAGGGGGACAAAAGAGCTGAGTTTAAGACAGAGAGTAGATTGATGATTGATTTGATGAGTCACTGGATATGAAGGAGGTAAAAGAGGTATTGATATCATTTGTAACTGAAAATATATAGGCTTCCGGAGGGCAAACAATCAGTTACAGTTGGGGTATTAACTTTGTAAGGTCTACAGCAGACCAGATAAGTGAATAGGAGCTTGCTGGCAGTGGAGACTTAGGAGCCACAAGGGGGGCTAAGGCCAAGGATTTAGTGTCATCTCTTAAAATTAAAATAAGCCCAGGTGACATCTCCTAAGAATGCAGAGAGAGGAAGAGACAGACAGACAGACAGGCAGAGAGAACAGAATAGAGTAGAGTAGAGTAGAGTAGAGTAGAATAGATTCAAAGGAGGAAGCCTTCAACAGGAAGGCTGGAGGAGGGTGAAGTGAAATTAATAAAGGAAGGGATAGCGAGCAGCACCTTAAACTTCTGGAGGGGTTTCAGAAAGCCAGAGGTAGTAATGGCATCGACAGCTACAGACAGATCAATTATGATGAGACCTGAGATCAGGCATTGGGTGCCTCCCATTAGGAGCATCTCTGGTTTGTATGATATTGTAACTAAACACCAAACTTAATATTAACATTGACCTCATTTCCCATACAGCTTTGAACTTCCAGATACTCTCAGGGCAATTTGCAAAGCCGTTCTATTAGTATGTTGAGTGAGGCAGGGCAATTTTCCCCAAGTGTTTCTTACTTGTCCCTTTCTCACTTAGGGACACACTTGGACATTATTGAAGACTGATAACAATATGCAAGGTATGTGACCTGAGCATGTTGGTATAACCTTTGTTTCAAGAAACAGGGAAAACGAAGACTGTAGCCATCTCAATCTCAATTAAAATATTCAGACTGAGTACTAGGCTAGATGATGGTCAGCTGGCAAGTTTATTTGTCACCAAGTCAGCAAGCCTGAATTTACTGATTCTCAGGTTCTAAAGCCAGAAGAAACATAGCTTCTACTTCCAGCTGCATTCATTAGTTGCTGTATAACCTTAGACAAATTATTTAGCCTCTTTGTGTTTCAGTTCTCTAGATGAGAATTAAGCAGAAAGCTGTATAATTTCGACACAGTGCCTGGTGCATACCAAATGCTCAATAAATGGTAGTTCCCATTGCTATCAGGAAATTATCCTCATGATCTCCATAAGTGTTAAAAGCTTCCTTCCGTGAGCATAGAAATGTACCATCAGCTGATGCCAAGGTTGAAATAAAAGTTTATTCATCTTACATAAGTTTTTTCATCATTTTTAGACTTCATTATAAAAATGACTGACATTGGGGCGCCTGGGTGGCGCAGTCGGTTAAGCGGCCGACTTCAGCCAGGTCACGATCTCGCGGTCCGTGAGTTCGAGCCCCGCGTCGGGCTCTGGGCTGATGGCTCGGAGCCTGGAGCCTGTTTCCGATTCTGTGTCTCCCTCTCTCTCTGCCCCTCCCCCGTTCATGCTCTGTCTCTCTCTGTCCCAAAAATAAATAAAAAACGTTGAAAAAAAAATGACTGACATTAGCAGCATTATCAAAAGTAATATTACCAACTTTGATGGTAAGTTGGCAAAATCTTTCATTTACATATTCAGTATAAATATAAAGCAAAACACTCAAGAGACTTTCAGTTAAACGTTCCCGTTTCTGTGAAAAATAACCAAAGATTTCAATGAAAAGAAAGTGAGCTAGCATTTATTGTGAACTGATCATGTGCCAAATGCACAGACATCTCAATGCTCCCAAAATAACTGCAAAAAAAAATTATCTCTATTCTTACAGTTGAGGAAACTGAGGCCTAGAAAGGTTAATTTCTACTTAGGATCCACCAGCTAACAAGTGTGAAACAAATTTGGAATTCAGTGTCCATCTATTCCAAATCCCATTATATTTCCCCTACAAACACTTTAGAGATTTCCTTCCCCTTTTTATCCTACGTGTCTACCATTATAACATTCATTTTGCTTTCCTCTTAGAATACTATACTCTACATTTTAACAACTAGTATCCCAAGATCAGGGATTAATATTTTCAGTTTCTAGAAATCCTGAATTCCTAGGTAGTCAATTATAAATTCAGAATCCAAAAATCTTAGCTTGAAGAAACCTTAGTTTTTACATTTAATAGAGGAGAATAGAAACCTGACCTAAACGAGGTAAAATGACTCAAACAAATTGTTACAGTCCCTTACTGATAGCATCAAGAGTAGGAAAAATACACTGTATCACCCAACTTTCGGACCTCAAGATTTCCAACATAAGGGAGTCACTCAATAGATGCTTAATCTGTGTGTATGTGTGGGTACAGATATCACCACACACACACACACACACACACGCATGCACACACACACAGAGTCCGTATAGCCATTGGCATTTCTCATTAAGCCTCCCTAGATTCCTGAAAGCCAGGTTTCATGTTGGTAGGCAGGTGCGAGCACACAGATACACATGCTTTTGAGTTTTTTGGAGGGGATGTCTCAAACCAAATTCAATTAGCCATTCAAAGACTATCTACCGCATGGACACTGTTTGTCAGACACTCTTCTGAGATGCTGAAAACATGCCAGAAAACAAATACAACCCTCGCCGTCAGAGAGCATTACAAGCACACTGTCTCAGCCACAGGATCTGCCCGCCCAAATTTCAACTGTCAAATTTACATCTCTCCAGAGGAATCCTTTTGAAGAAACAGTAAGAGGCAAGAGAGTCTTGATCTCCCTGGAGACTCCTCCAAGACACCATTTATAAATCATTAATTTTTTATGTCTGTGTGACAAAGTACTTGGCAATCTAAACAAAGTTTACGTGGACACAGAGTATGTTTTCCATAATTCACAAGGTATGCTTCAGTCGTTTCCTGAGGGAATGACACTCACTAAAGCACTCCCAAATACACTTTAAAAGCGTGTTATCTTACCAAAACAAAACAAATGAGCAAAGGGGAGGAGGGGGAGAGAGAGGAGGAGGAGAGGGAAACCAAGAAACAAGACTCTCAACTATAGAGAACAAACTGACAGTTACCAGAAGGAAGGAGGCTGAGGGGGTGGGTGAAATAGGTGATGGGGATTAAGGAAGGCACTTGTCAGGATGAGGACCTGGAGATTCAAATAAAAACTTAGAAGAAAAAAAGTGTAGGATCTCGCCAAAAATAGTTGTACCCATTTGTGTTACTCTGACCCTATTAATGTATTTCTCCTTTTTAAAATCTATACCAACATGAATTTAGGTTAACTGCTTCCCTCAAACAAGACAATATCAGGGTTTTTTTTTTTTTTTTTGTAAACTATGCATGAAACTGAAATCATAGATGCTCAATTTAAATGTGCACTTATTAAATGCCTACTGTACATAACATACGTGATCTGATTTCATCCTCATGGCAGTCAGTTCTATACGGGTGTTATTACCTCTAGTTTACAGATGAGCAAACAGACTCTGAGAGGTTAGATAGTGCATGTAACACTCATGACCCAGTGGAAAGCTGAATATTCAAATTCACTTATGACACCAGAGTCCACATTTCACCTTTAAGAAGCACCCAAAAAAGTAAAATTTATGAAATGGTAAGAACTTCCACTGAAGTGAAAATGATTAGCTTTAAGATGCTTTTCCAAAATTAACACAGATTTCAAACCGCTTTCCTAATTGGAAAGAAAACAGTATAGAATTCCAGTGGGCAATTCCTCAGCCTGACTTTCCCGTTATCACCCACAGATAAGATATCAAGAATAACAATAATTAAAACAGTAGGACTCCTTTTCCCCTGGAGAACAGGTCTCTGGAAACATGTTGACAAAAAGGACACAGCACAGGGCTGCTGTTGTAGACAATGAAATTATGAGCAATGACCGTGACTGGCTGCCTCAGAAAACCACTGGTAAGTTGATGTTGGAAGATTTGAACACACAAAGTAGAAGACAAGCATGTCTACATGGACTCTTGATTTCATTCCCCTGTGCAGGCCCTTATCCTATCACAAAGTGAAGATTTTTAACTAACATAGAATTCATTATAATTAGGAAGGCTATGCATTCAAATTGTGGACTTGGGGGCCTTAATATTAATGGAATTTTATACTAGCTACTTTAAGTTATATAATTGTCTAGAAACCTGTCTTTACTTTGAGCATTCCAGAGGCAGACAATGTAATTTATAGCTAAAATTATACATTTAATATACAAGAGCTATCACATGCAACTTTTAGACCGAAAGCATACACAACAGCATTATTTTTTGCTAAAATCTCTCTCAAGTATTATTTTTGCTGAGATTTATTTTTCTGTAACTTAAGGAGAAAATCTTGATTTTCAGCTTCGGGCTTGAAGCAGCATTTCCTATCTAAAGTGATCTAGTACAGTCAATCTGTCCTGATAAGACATCAAAAGAAGAATCTGGCAACTCCTGTAAGGTCAGTTGCGCATTCCCTAGTTCTCAAGTGTAGCCACTAGAACTGGTAAAGTGCTCGGCCAGCCTCTATTAATTCCCCAGCAAGTTAATCCAAATTAATCCAAGAACAACCATAACTAACAGCCTTCCTCAGAGGGTCTGTTGTGCTTGGGGCTTTGCATAACATTACTTTCAAGTCACAAAGCAATTCTAACTTGCTGACATTATCATCCCCACCATACAGATGAGAACATTGAGGGTCAAAGAAATTAAAGATATTGCCCAAAGGGCACAGTGATTAAGTCAGAGAGGGGAAGATATTTGAAAAGGCAACCTCAAAACTTGCAAAATCCGGTAGTGTTATGGGCCTGTGGCCCTCAGCAGAATCCCAGTATACAAGTATCTACTCAGGAATGTTATTCAGTGGGTACGACCCTCAGCCCTGAGATAAGCTGCAGTGAGGTAACTTTCCTAGTCTAACATGGTCGAAATTCTTCCATCAGCCCACGAGCAAGTTGCCTAAAGTATTAGGTCAACTCTGAACGCCAAAAGAAAGGGGCTAACCCCCAAGCTGGCATGTCCCTAACTATAATGCTGGTGAAGTGACTCACCGGCATGGAAAATGATGACACCCTTAGATGCTCCATCATCTCTAGATCTGAAGAACACGTTTAAGTGGAGGTGAGTGGGAGAACACGTTTCAGCCCACGACTTTAAACATATCTATACCCCTTTTCTCTCTCCGTCTGCCCTCCCCCACCATCCCCTTCTTTTCTCCCCTCTCTTTACAGAAAAGTTTGCAGGTGTGGAGGGTACAGAGAGGAGCTGACAAGGTTTAGGAGAGGGACACACTCTGAGATCTAATTGGAGTAGCAGTGAAGAAATTCTGAATTCCAGAAAAGAGAGAGAGGAAAGAAATAGAGAGGAAGGAAGGAAGGAAGGAAGGAAGGAAGGAAGGAAGGAAGGAAGGGAGGGAGGGAGGGAGACCTCCATTGATGGGCAGAGCCAGGCTGATTGCATGACTGGATGGGTTTCCCACATGAAGCCCAGAGCTGAGCTGTCCAGTAAAAACAATCAAAGTTCACTTTTTTTTTCCTTTTTCTCTTTTGTCACCTGTGCTAAGTTGCAACTGAGCAGAAACTTGAGATAACTTGAGTAAATCTATGATCACAAGTGGTGACTTCATTGTGGTCACGTAAAAACAAAACAAACGAGCAAACAAAACCTTGCAGAAAACCTTGCAGAAAACCTGCAAGGAATTTTAAGATATGCTGAAACCTACAAGGACTCAGAGGAGAAAAAGAAAATCCTGCACGATTATTTTCATAGGTTGGTAAATTTATTGCCCGATCTGTGTCCCAACAGGAAACATGTGCCCAGAAAAATAAATTAAAGAAGTGCTCAGCTGTAGGCTAGTTTAGTTAAGGAGTAATGAAAAGGATAAGAATAGATTATGTGAGTGTAGGAACAGACTCAGATGCTTTTAGCAGGGTGTTTCTGGTTTCTGTTATGATCTCTCTAATATAAATCTAACTCCATGGTTCTTAATGACTCTCCAGGGACCACCACTCACCAGATTAAATGTGCCTAACACCAAGAAGGGACCCAGGAGATTTCTGCCTCTTATCTCCTTTGGGATATACCAGAGTTGAGGATCTTTTTTTTTTTTAGTAGTATTAAAACTAGGGTTATCTGAGCTCTGCTATTAAAAAAAAAATCTAAGAAAGGATATGAATAGTGGAGATGGGCTACTTTTAAGGTCCAAAGTAATAGGAGTCTACTTCAAGCTCTCAGGACAGTTTCCTTCCTTGACCCTTCTAGATAAAAATGGCAGCTGTAGGGACAGAAGTAGCCCTGTCATATACGGTTGATTCCTATCCGGCTTGGATCCCAAACTGACTTTTGCCTGCAGTTCTAAGGCTTGTGTGAGTCACCTGTCTCATAAGGTTTGGCTGTTACCCAGAGTTATAGCTTGTCTAGGCCTCAGTTTCCTCCTTTTATTGGCATGAGACCTCTGAGGAGTCTTCTGGCTCTAAAGTTATGGGAGTCTATGATTCTGATAAAAGGCCCCCGAGAGGAATATAGAAGGATGAAGAGGAAGAGTTCTGTTAAACAAAAAATTAAAAGCCAGCTCCATGACCCTGGAAACTATGGAGGAGGAAGGAGATGGAAAGAGGGGTGATCCTACAGGAGATGGAAAGAGGGGTGATCCTACAGGCCCCCAGGCTCTCCAAGCATTTTCAAGCTTCTCTTATTTTTCTTTAGTGGCCTCTCTCTCCCAAGACAAAGCTGGCACTTGAGAAGCACTGGGGCTCAACACACAAACCTTTTCTTTAGCTCCTTATCTAAGTTGCCACAGGACAGTAGATTTCTGCCTTTTTTCTCAAGAGCCCCGTTTTGGTGATGTTAGAAACGTTTCTGGCAAAACCCAAGCCAACTGCCCAAGCCACCTTCGATCTACGTATAGCCTCTCCGTTATCCAAAGAAGTGGTTAGTTTGAAGGAGGTTAGGTTGAAGAGAAGTGGGTCCTCCTTCTCTTTCTTAGCACTGGTGAGAACCTAGGTAATCTGAGGACCACACTGGAGCATGTGTGTGCAATACATATGGGGCAAACGCAGCCACCTCTTTCCACCACTTCCTCCCCCATGCCCACTCGCCCTCCCTCAATCCACCCACCCGCCAGAAGCCAGAAGCCATCCTTCATCTGCTCGGTGTATTATCATATTTTTGTGTTAATACATTCTGTTGATCTGCAATGTCAGGTTGGATAATGAAATTTAAATTGGGTCCCTTCGATTTCCAATGGCTAAACATTTGTGCATCTAACTCCAGGGCTGCCCTGCAACTTAAAGGCATTCTAGAGTGTCAATCACACAGCACAGGCACCCCACACTGCAGCGCCTTTCTTGGGGAGATTTTTTTCCCCTGGTGAAGATTTGCAAAGGCCTTTGCCCAGGATGCAGACAACCTGAATCATTATAACAAACCGGCTCATTGGTGAGCACAAGCTGAGGGAACATATGCCTGGGCCACCCTCTCCTTATTTCCTGGCCCCCAACAGCCAGGTCTTTAAAAATCACACAGAAAGGGGTGACGGGATATAGGAACCGGGATTGCTAAATTAATGTGCATTTTCTTCATCAATAAAATAAGAAAATAAGGATCACTCACTGTATTTCAGACTGATCACAGCAACATCCAGATGGAAATCCAGGTGGTTAAGAACAAGCGAAAACGCATGATCTTGACACCAAAAAGAAAGAAAGAAAGAAAAAAAAAAGGTGGGGGGGGAGGTTGATGAAGAAAAATCCAACTGCAATTATCCATCAATTTTAGTCAACATAGGCACAAATCCAACTGTGCTCTCTGCTGGTTTGTCTCCCCCAATCAATGCCTCATTCTGCCGCGGTCAACTTTTCTTCTCCGAAATTTCTTTGCAGATGTATTATTAATTCCCTCTCCTCTTGTGGGAAATTCAAAAAGAAGAGAAAACACCACCATAGCAGGTCTTTACTTTCCTAAAAAAAAAAAGCCCCAAACTTTCAATTCCAAAAATATCTCCTTGGCTTACTTTCTCCTTTATAGAGAAAAACGAACATACTTTTTCTTTGTGGATCCTCCGTTCTCCATTTCCAATCATCCTTTGGGGAGGGGGGGGGCAGCTGTTTTATTATTATTTATTTATGTCAGAACACACCAAGCCCCGTGGGTCCGACACTGGTTTATTTCATTTTTCAAGGCTGCCTGTGGGCACATATACACATTTGTGTTAAGATCCAGGTCTCACAAGGAAAAGCTTCCTCCTTCCTTTTCTCTTGCACAATCAGTTTATCCACGGCGTTCGGTTCCAAGAGAGAGCTGCGTCCCGCATCCTTCATTTTTGCAAGGCACCCAACCGCCACCGCCACCGCAAAAGTCTCCTTTTACATCATTGATTCCTCACCCCTTGCTCCCCCTTCGAAGAATTTGGGGATCAACTCCCCCCACTCGCCACCCTTCCGGCCGGCCCCTTCTCCAAAGATCTGATTAGATTTCTCATCACAACCCAGTGCGCAATTGGATTTTTGATTTCAGCCACCCGGCCAGCCACCTTCCCCTCTCCCTCCAAACTCCCTGTTATATCCTGTCTCCTTCCCTCCACCGCCTCTGCAATTTCATAATCTCACGTTAAATGGAGTGCGGGGGGCGGGGGCGGGGGCGGGGGTAGTGGAGGAAAATTTCAAGGCTCCGTCAGCTGTCAAGAAGAAACCCATTCCTGTCCCCAACCCCCCCGCTACTTTTTTTTTTTTTCTTCTTCTTTTTTTTAAGGCTCGGGGTGGCTTTCGTTTCCTCTGTCCCCGCCCCCACCCCCGGCACCCGGTCCAGATCCTCCAGGTGTTGCAGAACTCCGCGATCAGCGCCGGGATCACGGGGGAGACGCGTGACGCGGTCCCTCGCCGGTGGCCCCCGCCAGCCCCGGGGTCCCCTTCTCCTCCATCAGCGGGCAGCGCATCCGGGGGCGCCGCGGCGAAAGAAGTTCAAACTGGGCTTTTATTTCAAACGGGCAAGGCGAAGTGAGGGGGACCGACGGGGTGTGAGGCAAATTTAGAAATCGTAATAATAAGGAAAGAAAAAAAGGAAAATAGAAAATGGAACGAAGGAGGTTGAGAATTTTGTTAAATCCCTAATCGCGGGCTCCTCGCCTCCTTCTCGAAGGAAACTGCAGCTTTGATCTCATTTCCAGCTGCGTCGGGTGCATTTTGGAGCCACAAGTTGGTCTCTCTTCGCGCAGACCTTCCCGACGCTGGCGGGTCCTCCGCGAGGAGACGCGTTCCCGGGAGCGCAGCTGCTCCGCGCCGTCCTTAGCGCCATCGCCCTGGCTCGCGGCTCCCTGCGCGGCAGAAACCCCGGTCCCCTTCCATCCACTCCGGCCTCAACTCTCTTCCTCCCCCGCCCGCTCCCCTCCCGCCCCCCGCCCTCCCCGCTCTCCCCCGATAAATAAATGCGCTCCTTGTGCCCGCGGCAGCCTTTCTCCCAGCCAGTGCCACGTCCTGACGTTTTGGGTCCTAGCTCCCCAAACCTCCTCTCGGACTGCAGTCCCTTTCCTCCTCTGCCCCTCTTTCTTTCCCCTTTTCCCTTCCCTTTCTCTGCTTGTGATCAGTAAAATACAATTACCCAATTACCTCCCATCATCTTAGCACTGATTGGTCAATTGCATTAACACTTGAAGTCGGGGACGAGGGGATTGGAGCCTCTGCGGTGTGGCACTGCTGCCACCTGGAGGGCAGAGCCGGAACAGCTGAATTTCAAAGCAACCCCCACGCTCCGAGAGGTTAGTAATAGGCAAAGAAACTCAGGGATTTGTGTGGGAGAAGTTGTCAATTTTTTTCTAAAAGCCTGCCTGTTTTCATCCCGAAAGCCAGGAGTTGGAGCTACAAAGGGGAAGACATTGAAATCAAATCACCACTAGGATTCAAAAATATCACCAAACACACAAAGCTGTTGCTTTTCAGATTGCTGTGCAAGAGACTCTCCTCTCCCTAGCCAAGCAGGCTGGTCACAAGGTAAGGATTAACACGGTACTATTACCCAGGACAGGATAGGCTGATCAGAAGGCATCTAGGAGTAACCGAAAAGCTGCTGGGAAGGGAGACTGTGGTCCAGGAGGATAATCTCAACATGAGAAAGCACTGTAAAGGCGAGATAGGAGCCTTCAGCCTATGCAGCCTTGCAGTAAATTGGCCTGTTCAGTTTGTACAAGACATCCAGGACAGCTTGACAACTCAATTCCAACATCCTTCCTCCTGGTTGTGGGCTTTCCATCAACTCCTGTTAAGGGGTCGGGGTGGGGGTGGGTGGGGTGGGCCAAGTGCCACATGTCAATTTCACAGGGTATTCTTAGAAACATGGAGGGCCCACGAAATAAATGTTAGTACTACATTCATGTTGGTTTCTTTCTCCACTATACAATTGTCAATAAAAAAGTGTGTATGTTGGAGGAGAAGGGAAATATATATATATTTCAGGCTCCCTAATTAATGATCTTTGTGCTGATTTTATTTTTGAGAGATCAGAATGCGTACGTGGCTTTAAAACAATTTAAACAAAGTGAGTTCATCAGAATGAGAAATGTCATTAGAAAAAAAGGAGATTTTTCCTAAGGGAACATCAGAGGCATATCCAACTTGACACCAAGTGTTTTTTTTTTTTTTTTTCTTTCCTGTTCCCTTTATACTACATGGATTTTTTTTCCACTTAGCATTTGAAAATGAAAAGAGAATTACATTTATACATGTATTTGGGTACTAAGCACATGCTGTAATATGTGTCTCAAATGTTCAGAATCGGCAAGGGGAAAGGCCTTTCTTTACCCATGGATTGTGATTTATTATAATTTCTCCATCTTTTTGAAAAGCTCTGATGGGGTTATGAATTGCATCAACATGTAAATTTCTTGAGGGGTAATGGCATTGCTTCCAGTTTTAAATAAATGCTGTATTGATTGACTTAAAACATTAATGGGCAGTTGACTGTAACTTTGTCTTTTGAAGCTCTTACCCTTATATGCCAATTATAGTTTATCAACTAATAAACCATTAAAAATTACACTTACTAGTTACTCTAGATAGCTTCAAAGGAGTCTACACTCGGGTTCTGAAGTAAACTAGAAGCCATTTGAAATGCAAATTTCCTTTTTAGGGACTTTGACAGCAAGGGAAAGGCCAATGATTTGTTTTTCAAAGCTGATTATTAGCTACCTACCAGACATCTTTAAAGCCTTTCAGAATGAATTAATCTATCAAACAAAGCAGCAGGGAAGGATCAGTGCTATTTAGCCAAAAAAGAAAAAGGAAGGCTTCCCATTCCTGTTTACCTTCTTATTCTTTTTCCACATCAGCTACCCATTCACACTATATGGGACCTTGCATTAGTCATTTGGTTTTCATTTTTTGATTCAGACTCAAACCAGTGATTATGGGGCATCTATATGGCATACTCTTTTGCTGACTTCTCATATACATCAACTTATTTAAAACTCAAAACATTCCCTTGA
This sequence comes from Neofelis nebulosa, assembly GCF_028018385.1. Lineage (NCBI taxonomy): Eukaryota > Metazoa > Chordata > Mammalia > Carnivora > Felidae > Neofelis > Neofelis nebulosa. The sequence continues at coordinate 93,353,253 of NC_080791.1, forward strand.
GAGATTTTTAAAGATGGAGAAGAGAACGCTAAAGCCACATACTTGGTAAATGCCATAGACAAGTTTTGAACCCAGATCTATTCAATAGCAATTCTCCTAGTTTTGCTACTACTTCTAGGTAGTGTGGGGAATACATCTCAGACCGTCACAGGCATTCCGGCTACAGTTATCAGCTCTGGAGGTGAATGTGTGACCTGTGGGGAGACGAAAATGCCACATTTGTCCCTGAATGATCTTACTCAAGGAGAATTGAAATGAGTACTAAACAAGCTAACCATCATACAAATACACATGCAAACTAAATTGTTGTTCAGCAATGATGTAAATATAAACAAATATATAAATATCTGTTCACTAGAAGTTGCCAGGAACTGTCAACAAAGACAGGGTATGTGTTCAAGTAGAATTCTTTATACAAGCTCTTTTAGAGGAAATAATTACCCAATGAGCAATGGGATCGGTCCCATTGTCACACTTCCGGTTAGTCCCTCTGAGTTGCCAAAAGCTTGGGGTGGACGAATGCCATTAAAATGAGATCGCCCTGGCGAAGAGGAACATGGAACGGACGTGCCAGGTTTGTCTGGGGGCATACAGAATCCTGTATTTGTTTTCCCCTCCTGATTTATAGGCATTTGGTTGGTGAAATGAAACTACCATGTTGTTTCCCTGCGTGCTGGTGACTCTACCTGGTGTGATCTTCAGCAAACAGCAGAGGACAGCATCTTGTAACCAGAAATACAAAATAGCAAACAGAAGGAATTCAGTAACTTTGCTTAAACATTGAGAAAACATGGACATTTCTGTTGTGTTTATTAATTTGATTTCACAGGCTTGAGGCCACTGTATTCAATTCAAACACTTAGGATTTGGGTGTTTAGGTTATCAATTCTGGGAATAGATAGTCCCTTTCACTCTCAATTCGATTAAACGGGGTCACAATATCCTGTGGGATAATCGTATGAAGCTTGCCTCTATCGTCACACATAATGACACGTGACTTAACTTCTTTAGATCAACTTCTTTTGAAAACTACTTTAATGATAAAAATGCCGTATTCCGTGGGAACTTACTACATGTGTTATGCCATACGAAATGTTATGCTAGACCAGAATGTTGTATTTTAGAACTATAAGATATCCTAATGGTTATTCCTTCTTTGTTCCTTGAAAAACAGATGAAGATACTAAAGTCCAAGTAGATTTGCAGATTTGTTTCTACGGTGGCTACCTCTCCACCCAGTTTCTACCCCATATGGTCTTACTTTTTGGTGCTTCCCTACGTTAAAATTTTTTTTAGCAATAACTGGCATTTAATGACATTTGTGAATGCCAAGTTCAAAGTATGTTCTAAGTATGTTATAAATGTCAACTCATGCAAGCCTGTAAATAATTTTATGAGTTAGGTGTAATTAATTACCATCCCATTTTATAGATAATGAAAGTAGAGTTGAGGGCACCCAGCTAGAAAGTGACAGAGGCAAGATTTTTAGCTCAGATTATTTTGCTTCAGAGATCATGGTTTTAACAGATACTTCCTGTTATGATACTAGATGGAAATGACTTGCTTATGTCTGTATTCATCCCCCACCCCCCGCCGCCCAAAGCATGATTGATTTAATGAGATTTTTTTTTGTTATTTCTAATATTGTGTACATAATTGAATAAGTGTCTAAGACTATATGACATTAGGAAATGGGAGAATATATGTCTTTTGCCTCTTACTGGATATTCTTTTCACTGTGGTACACAAAAATGTTAGAAAGATGACGTACTTACTGCAATTACTAAATAGAAAAAAAACTAATAAAAGATGTAACCACGTAAAATGATAATCAGAGAATTATAACTTTTGTATCAGCTAGCAATTGCTGCATAGTTAACCATCCCAAAGCTTGGTAGCTGAAATCAGTTATCATTTATTTTCTCTCATGAGTCTATAGGCCAGTCAGAGATTGGTTAAGTGGCTCTTCTGATCTTGGCTGGGATCACTGTTAGCTGATATAAAATAGACTCAACTTGGGTCACTGGAGCAGCTCAGCCCCATTTTGTATGTCTCTCTCCCTTCATCAGCTTGGCCTAAGCAAATTTCTTGGCGTAGTAGACGTCCAAGAGAGGAAGCAGAAAGGTATGAGTGCTTTTGTATGAATCACATATGGTGACTTTCTGTTGGCTAAAGCAAATCACTTAGTTGAGCCCATTGTCCAGGGATGGGACAGGTCATTCTACCCCCGATGGGGGGCGACCGTAAAGTTACAAGATAAAAGAGAGTGAAGAATCGGAGCAATCATTGCAATGAACCCCAACTTGTATACACTACAAATAAGAAATTTCCTTCACGATTACTGGGATTTATAGGAAAGAAAATTCTCTACATAAGGGATCAACTGGTCACTTATTTCAACAGATGGATGTTAACTTCCCATTATGTGTCATGCATTATGAAAGTTATCACTGACTCCTCTGCTACCCCCATTATCCTGATCACATCTGTTGATGTTAATTCAAAACTGGCTCAACATCTGCCCAATTTGCCCAATTCTTTTTACTGTATTACTTTGGGAGACCAGGCTCAGGTTCCTCTGTGGACCCTTTGCCACCCCATCCCTACTTCCAGCTAGCTTCTGAAAAAGAAAAGCTGATGAGAAAGTTAAATGGAAGAGACAGTAAGCAAAAAATAGGTTCCATATGTGCAATAACAAGAAACCACAACAATGGGAAAACTATTTGTGTTGCATAGGACGAAGAATTCCTACTCTAAATGTATAACTACTTGTTAGAAATAACCATTAGAAATAAATGAGAAAAACAAAACTAGCCTTACAGGTGAGTGGAGAAAGATACATTACAAGTCAGTTTGCAGAAGAACTGGCTATTTGAACACTTACTGATACCCATGTCATTTAGCACGGTGCCTGGTTCTTTGGCCTCTTACAACATCGTGAATGATGGATGAATGAACTGTTTACTTGGGGAAGGAAAGCGGGTGAATAATAGGTCCGCCAGTTACAAGCAATGGTGATACAATATGGACAGATTTTTACCAGCAGTAAGTGTACAGAGCTTGGGGAGAAGAGGAAATAGTAGCTACCTGTGTGTGGGGGCAATCCTAGAGGACTTCACAAGTAGGACATGTAAATGGGCTAAGAGCTTCATGAATGTTAGCATACGGTTGATGGATGCAGGATTGCCATTTTGCAGCTAGAGAACAAGGAATAGGGTGCATTCCAGGAAAAAACAATTTGTGGCCCAAAGATGAGCAAGGCTTAAGATGCTCTAAATTATGTACTTAGCCATGGGAGAGGTGATCAGACTATTGGATGCCATGGAGAGATCAAGAGAGTTCAGATTTTGGAAGTAATCTTAAAATGTTCCTTCTAAGAGAATATCAACTGCAAATGATGTCTGGGAAGGAAGGGCAACAGTGAAAGGAAGGGATCGTAAGGGAGGATCCTTCCTTTCTCAGACCCACTAGGCAACGTGACAAATTTTAGGAGTGACTTAAAGGAATAAGAAGAAAGCTGACAGAGACAATTGCATGACAATTTGGCAACCAATTCTAAATCAATTTAGATCCAATTACATTTTGGAAATCCTTTTTAAATGGTGACCCAAGCACTTGTAGAACACAGTCTCCTTTATCAAATGTTTCTAAGGGAGATGGTATCTGTGCATAGAAACTACATGGTGGCATTTTTGTACTGTCTAACTTAGGATTCTTTGCACCGAGAAGAAAATTGGCCATAAAGGTATCTTTAAAACTCCACCAGGAATTAGTTGATGGTGTGAATCCAGTTGTGTAATTTGAGAAGACAGCTGTATTTTATCTAGCTAAATCAGCACTTGATACTAAACAACTCCTAAAGAATGTCACTTTACTTCAGCATTAGCCATGCAGTGCAGATTCAAGAAATGATAGCTTTGTTTCTCCCACCGTATTACCATTGTGTTCTCAGGAAATGAAGTGCATAGATTTCAAAATTCAGTTCTCTTCACATTGAAGATGCATTAGCACATCTGTGATTCCAGGCTTCCAGCTGATTTAGTAGCACATGATTCAAATAATGTTAAACGATCTGCATTTTTAAATATCCAGGTTTCTAACATGCACAGCGTTTTTGAGGAAAGTAAATGACCATGAGAAGCTGCAGATTGGAAAAAAAAAATCATCTATTGTATTTACATGGAAAGTGAAAATAACTTTATCACTCGAATGAAATAATTCCCTAAATGCCAAAATAACCATATATAAAGAAATATTACTCCGACTCAACTTTCAAAACGGGAGGGGGGTGGGAATCCTTTGATTCACGACACAGATGGTTTTTAAAGCCATCCACAACTGTATGAGTTTTGTAAGGAAATGTGATGTAAAATAAGTATCCCTGTGGCAGATGGAAATTGTGAGGCGTGTTGTGGAGTTGTGCTCTTATTGAATGGAGTGAACCCTGGGTGGCTGCTATGTGATTGAGTGTTTGGCATTTTACTACAACCTGCCATTGACAATCTTCCTGGAACGGGTTTTTATTAAATGTTTAAAAAATCATGTGGGAGTTCATATTTTCACTACGATAACAATTATGCCCACATGGCAGAGGGACCTAAATAGATGTTTTTCCGAAGAAGACAGAGAAGAGCCAACAGATACATGAAAAGATGCTTAATGTCACTGATCATCAGGGCAATGGGAATTAAACCCACAGTGAAATACCATCTCACACCTATTACAATAGCCATTTTCACTCTCCCTCTGTCTCTCAAAAATAAATAAAGATTGAAAAGAAAATTGTTTAAAGGGGCGCCTGGGTGGCTGAGTCGGTTGGACATCCGACTTCGGCCCAGGTCATGATCTCACGGTTTCGGCCCCGCGTCGGGCTCTGGGCTGATAGCTCGGAGCCTGGAGCCTGCTTCAGATTCTGTGTCTCCCTCTCTCTCTGCCCCTTCCCTACTCACACTCTGTCTCTCCCTGTCTCTCAAAAATAAATAAACATTGAAAAAAAATTAAAAAAAATAGAATAGCTACTTTAAAAAAGACAAGAGGGGCATCTGAGTGGCTCAGTTAAGTGTCTGACTCTTGAATTCAGCTCAGTTTATGATCTCGTGTTTTGTGAGATTTAGCCCTGCATTGGCCTCTGTGTTAACAGTGCAGAGCCTGCCTCTCTCTCTTTCTCTCTCTCTCTGTCCCTCTGCCTCCTCTCTCTTTCTCTCTTTCAAAAATAAATCAACAAACTTAAAAAAAAAAGACAAGAAATGACAAGTGTTGGCCAGAGTGTGGAGAAAAGGGAACCCTTGTGCACTGTGTGTTGGTGGGAATTTCAATGGGTGTAGCCACTACAGAAAACAGATATGAATATTATTCAGCCATAAAAAAGAAGACAATTTTTGACAACATGCATGGACCTTGAAGGCATTATGCTAAGTGAAATAAGTTAGAGAGAGAAAGACAAATACTATAAGAGTTGCACTCATAGAAAGAGCATTGAATGGTGGTTGCCAGATGCTGGGGGCTGGGGGTGATGGGAAGATATTTGTCAAAGGGTACAAGATTCCAGTTACAAGATGAATAGGTTTCAGGGATCAAATGGTGACTATGGTTACCAATATTGTGTTATATACCTATAAGTTGCTACAAGTGTAGGTCTTAAAGTTCTCACCGCACACACACACGCACACACACACACACACACACATACACAGGTAAGTACGTGAGGTTATGGAAGTGTTATTGTGATGGTCATTTCACAATACATTAAATGATAACGTGCATCGCGAACCCACATAATGTTATATGCCAATTATAGCTCAATAAAGGTGGAAAAAAATCAAAGGATACAGAAAAAATATGCTGCATTGAAATTTAACTTCCTACTTGAATTTTTATTAATATTACTGGAAAACAACATTTTTGTTATTGTTCTTATTTATTTTAGTGGCTATATTAAAAAGTCCACTGAATTTTCTCACTTCTTCTATTTTCAAGTCTGATTTTTTTTTTTTTTATCTCTAGGGTTAGAGGGTGGCAAAATAATGATGTCAGAACAAAGCTTGTCTTTGAAGGGGACTATCCCCCTTTTGGGTGTCTTTTCCTTTTTATTTGTCTTTACATGAGCCTAAGGCCTCAATCATAGGTATATCCCTTCTCCAGGAAGTAAGACACGAAGTCAGCACATCTGCATATCGGTGCAAATGTTTTATTGAGTACTGATTTTGGTGGGTTCTGTATACTGTGACTGGGAAAAGTGTTAACAATTTTTCACTATTTCCCAGAGGTGCTTACATTTTTAGAAAGGATTAGTGTGTACTCTAAAAGACAATATGTTTGATCCAAAACATGGAGTAGGGCCAAGAGCAGCAAGATTGGAATCACAAAGTCCTGAGTTAGAATGTGGCAAACATTCATTGTTTGTACTTTAGGAGAACAGAAATTACTTAAACTTAAGGAGAATGTATGACAGGAAAAGAAATGAAATGCCAAAAAATGAACCTACACATGGCAGCCAGATCAAAGATTGTGTGTGTGTGTGTGTGTGTGTGTGTGTGTGTGTGGGTGTGTGGGTGTGTGGGAGCGTTTTGGGAGGAGTTTGTTCAAAAAGCAAAGGGGTATCATTGAGGGATATTAAGTTAAGGAGTAACACGTTAAGTTTGGGACTTTCAAAAGACATTACAAGGGGCATTATGCAGATGAATTAGAGAACAACTGGAGAGCAATTTGGAAACTATGGGAGGTTATAGGGATTCAAATAAAGGCAACAGCCTTGGGGTTAGAGAAGGAGAGATTGGTATAAGAAATGCCAAGTGTTAGAATCTACAAAATTTTAATAATGTGTATGCTTGTCATTTATTCATTTGTGTATGTTCATTTGTTCATATGTGTGACATTCTGGATGGAGACTATACATAACTTCCATGCAACATAGTGAAACACTTCCTAAAAATAAAGCTCTCTCAACACGGAATGGGCTTCCAGGTAAAATTGTCATTGGAGTTGTTCAAGCATAGGCTGTGGTTGCAGGTGGGTCTCTAAGGTGACTTAGGTTGGATAAGCAATTCCCAAACATTGTCCTGGATTAAACTTCCACTGGTCCACTCTAGCAAAATGAGACGAGTAACGGCAAAGTGGTGGGTTTGTCCTATTAATTAGTTGAATTGAAAGCAAGTATCTTCAATTTCTGATTAATTCCTACCTACATTTTTACAACTATAATTTCCTTTCTAATTTTTACTTAGTAATGTTTGAACTGTAAATATCCGGTAAAATTAATAGTTGGAAACACCCTGTTGAGCCACTGTATATTTATTCATGTTAATGACATGAAAAGTGTTAAAGTCTGTGGCCCGCTACACTGATGGCCTTTGAGGGCCCTTAGGACTCTTAAATTTTGTGCTTTTGTCAGAATAGGACCACCTGAAGAAGTGTTTTCATGTAGATCAACAGAACAGTATGATTGACATTATTCAGCCTTTCATAAAACAAATCAGTGTGTCAGTCTATTAAACTGCAGAAAATGCTCCCAAAGTTTCCAAGTACAGCCTTTTTAAAAAGTGAAATTCTAAAGTGAAATTGATGACATATTATAAACACTTGTTCAAATGTTCTGTTCATAGCAAAATACATCATTGCAAAAATGTTTAAGAACCAAATTGCTAGCATCACTCACCAAAGTCAACTGTTTTGGAACCCCCCCACATACAAAACTACAGACCTGTATCCAGCCATTTTCTATGTATCTTTAGTGGCCTGAGGGGCCTGGCAGTCCAGACTCTTTTTTCTTAAGGTTCTGCTGACAAGCAATGCCATTACACTAAGCTTCAAGTCATAGAAGGGTGCCTCTAAGTGCCTGTGCAGTCAAATGCCACAGGATTTCAAATGGAAATGACATGAATTAATTTCCTGAGAAGAACAAAAAGGAAAGGAAAATTGAGAAGAAAGGCAGCTTCTTGTAACACAATATGCAGATTAATGGCGCCCACTGATTGATTGAAGTGTCAAAAATGTGCCTTTCATATAAATGAAGCTACTGAAAGAGTTTGGGGGGGATCTCTCACTTTCTCTCTTATTCATATGAAATCTTTACTGGTAAAGTCAAAGTAAAATCAGTTTTTCTTGGTATCTTTAAAATCTTCTCTATCCCAAATGCTAACCTTTTGAACATTAGTCCCTGGGTGAAAGAGGGTAGATCCTCCTGAGGGCATCTCATTGTACCAGGAATAAAATTGAAATTCCTTATATTGGCTTGTGAAATCCTATTTTTCCTGGCATAACCAACCTCTCTTAACCTTTCTTCAATTTTATCTTACATCATCTGCTCCTGCACTTAGCTTCTCCAGATTCACGGGCCTTCTTTCTGAGCCGACAATAGGGTCTTAGCACTAGCTGTTCCCACAGCCTAGAACATCTCCTTCCTGTTCTTTGCAGGCACTGATCCGATCTTGGTCTAAGAAAAGCCGTCGCTCCCAAGAAGCTGAAGTAGGCACCCGATGTCTATCACATCACTCTATTTTGTATGGTGTGAAACACTTATCTGATTTTCTTTTTAAGAACTCTGTGGAATTGTTTATCTCTGCTGGACTGTGTTGTTCCTGGGAGTAGAGACCTTGCCATTCTTGTTTATGGCTGTATCCTCTACTCATAGAATGCATGGTGAAGATGCTGAATTCAAATTTTTGAAAGAAGCGCTAAGACGATAATAGTGAGATCTGGAAGTCACTGTGCGGCATCGATAAGTAGTTAAGGTAGGAGATTTGAGAAGGACGCGTGCTGTTCCTTTAGCAACCACTCTGTGGTCGCTCTTAGGTAGGGCTTCCCTGAATGGCAACTAGGCATCCAGTCTTGTTTATAATCTGTCAAGTACAAAGAGAGGGAAGAATTTATGTTCCTAACTACTAGTCATACATATATACTATTGGGTAAAAGCTTGGGCACTTGAGACCGACACTTGAGGTTTGAATATTGCTACTACTTCCTAGCTGTATGACCTTGGGTAAATCATGGAGCCTCTCTAGGCCTCAAAGACCTCATCTATCAGTGGTTATATCTATCCTATAGTCATGAAGAATAAAATAAAATAAGCCACATGAATAGTTACCACAGTTGCTAGCATCTAATGGGTACTCATTCAATATTAGTGGTACTTTCTACTATTCATAATGATACCAAGCCTTCAGTTACCATGGGTTCTCTTTTCTCTTCCACATGTTATCTGGCCATTCAGGCCATTTTCTTGGCTTTCTCTTAATAATGCAGCAAATGTGAAAAAGAAGATAGAATCTCACTCCATGCTTTTTGGGAAAGTCTTCCCTGATTTCTCTACATATCTCATTCAGCCAGAATGCCTGGCTAGAGGTTAAAGTAACTTTAATCTATACAAATATATAGCAAAATAAATGTTAAAACCGTTTTTGGAAGAATTATTAAAGAAAATGTCATTTTGCCCTTATCTCTTCTATAAAGATTTAGTTATTATATCTTCAAAAAGGTCAAATTTTCCTTCTCCCTAAGTTTCTAAAGAAATCTGAAAATGTGGTATGCCCTTGAACTAATTGCTTCACCTTTCTGTGTCTTAGTTTGTCTGTTTTAAGGAAGTATAATGATTCCTAACACAGCAGCTGTTCACTTTATGGTAGTCAGGTGAAAATTAGTTTCTCATGTTCAAAACCAGAGTCACCTTCACAACGTCCCCCAACACACACCAATGCATTCATTGGTTTGTCAGGCTCTCTAGTTCCTCTGTGGGCAACATTTTTTTTCCCCTTCCTGTGCACTCCACATGCTTTCTCTCCAGTTCACACTCTAAGCACCTACCCTAGTCCCAGACCGACTTTTAGTCCAGGGTCTTTCCTACCCCCAGAGGAGCCCACTAATGGCTGACACATCACTGAAAGCATCAGCTATCATTCAAAGCAGCAAGGAACATTTATTGAGCGCTTACTATGCATAGGGCATTGTGCTTACTGCGCCCTTACTTACTTTATTTGTAATGTCATTGAACTATAGCTTCATTGCATGTCCTGCCCATATTCGGAGAATCTCATTAGCTACTTAATTGTATCCACATTCTTCATGCCCTATAATGTGGCCCTAATCTTGTTAGGCCTTTCACTATTTTAATGACCTCAGGCAAGTTTTGTAATCTTAAAAAAAACACAATTTCCTCATCTGTAACATAAGGAAAATAATAATACCACAACCTCACAAGGGCATTGCAGAGTTTCTAATTTGTGACACAATTGGCATTTGGGGTCCGATAATTCTTTGTTTTGGGGGGTGCTCTGTGCATGTAGGATATTTAGCAACAGCCCTGGCTCTACCCACTAGATGGCAGTATCACCCTCCCTTCTCCCTCCCCCACCTCACGCCCACCCCCATTTACAGGAAAGTATCTCCAGACATTGCCTGATCATCCCCTCACAACAAACATACTGAAGACTACTAGGGTATTGGGATGAATAAATTAGACACCTTTAGATGCTGGGCATAAATGGTCCCTTTCAGTCCTAAGTTCTTGGGACCCCCTCTGCTTGTACCTTACCATTCCCCAGTATTATCAGAGGATGTATGGCTCCTACGATTAGTCCTAGGTTTCCTTGCCTCCTTGCTTTGCATGTCTTTCTACTGCTACACTCTCCTACTCTACTTCTGCTTTGTAAATTCTTCCCTACCCTCCAGAATACTGCTCCTCCCAGAAGTTTCCCCTAATTCTTCCAAACTGAATGATCTCTCTCCCTGTAAATACTTTGATCACCATTTTTGTGTCCCAGTCATAACCTTTACATGATTCCATATTGTATAGCTATTGGTGTCATTGTATTGTCTCTTCTCTTGGGACTGAAAACTCCCAGAGAAAGAGAGTCCTTGTTTTCTGTCTTTTTAGCCACCATAGATGTGAGCACAGTTTGGGGCATGTATTAGTTGCTCATTAAATGATGTTTGTTAAGTTGAAGTTAGGACATGGAAGAAATAAGTGACTTATTAAAAGGCATTGCGTACAAATGTTAAAGTAAACTAAAAGGCATTAGAGAATAAAAAATTAAAATTATATCCAGATGCTTGTAGAAATAATCAGATAATTGAGCCAACTGAGGTTCACTGTTTAAATTATTCATGCAACTGCCTTAGTTCTCTGCTTTTCATTGCACATGTAGGAACAGCTGAGAAAGAATTATAGTTGTCATTTGGAAACTATTAAGTAATTTGCCTACTGATGGAATCCGTAGTCTTCTGCTAGAAACAGAATTCATCAAATAAAGGAGATGCAAACAAATCTATATTATTGCTTTATTAATCAAGAAGGAGGTCCAAGGAGGCAACTGCCAGTGTGGAATGATGCAAGTTACAAGTGAAATCGAACTTCTATTCCCCACCTCTACCTTGTGTCTTAGAGAAAAAGCACTCCTCTCCCCCCCAATACATGCTTATTTGCTATAGTAGGTGAAATTCCATGATCTCCCAGAATTTGAAATCTAGACAAGCTTATACACAACCACTGTTACATTATGCAGTTATCATAAAGTAGAAAAAACACAGATCTTCAAGTTGGGAAACATGGATTAAAGACTCAACATTACCTCTAAATACAAGTGACTATGTTATGCCAAATTATGGCCCTGCAAAGATGTCCACGTCATAATCCCCAGAACCTATGCAATTTTGAGAGAGAGGGAGACAGAGTTTGAGTCAGGGAGGGGCAGAGAAAAGGAGACACAGAATCTAAAGCAGGCTCCATACTCTAAGCTATCAGAACAGAGCCTGACACAGGGCTCGAACTCTGACCAAGAGATCATGACCTGAGCTGAAGTTGGACACTTAACTGACTGAGCCACCCAGGTGCCCCTAATCACAAGTATCATTGTAAGAGGAAGGCGGGAGGGTTAGTATTCCAGAGAGAGCAATTTGAAGATGCCACACTACTGGCTTTGAAGTTGTTTGAAGATGGAGGAAGGGACCACAAACCAAGGTCTCTGGAAGCTGGAGAAGGCAAGGAAACAGACTCTTCCATAGAGCCTCCAGAAGAAAATCAACTCTGACAACATCTTGATTTTTATCCCCTCCAGAACCATAAATAATAGCTTTGTGTTGTTTTAAGCCACTGAGCTTGTGGTGATTTCTTACAGAAGCTATAGAAAACTACGACAGTGAACTTGAATAATCTCAGTTTCCAAACTTCTAAAATTTGGGGTGATAGCTATGTAACCAGATTATTTGGGTGATATAAAAAAGGAAAGCAGTAGACATTGGTTAGTTTAGACATTTTACTGTGTTTTAGCTAGTATTTTGATATAGCATCTCAGTTTATGTTTTCCAGACTTAACCCTCAGACACTCGGGTAGGAATGAGTACCTACAGTGAGGAATAACTTGAGTACAGAGTCCACATAATTGGTTGTGTGAGGGCAAGTGACCAGGCAGGTCAACCACAAACCTTTCTCAAGAACGATAAGAAAGGAACTACCCTGCATCCCCAAGACTGCCAAAGTAACTTAATCCTGTGGTGGTTTGGGTATTTCTTACCTTTGAGGAAAAGGCAGGCAGTAAGAAGAGTAAGGGCCATGAAATTAGCAACAATAGATTCCACATACTAGCTATTGAGCATCTAGATCTTTCCATGCCGAGGCTATTCTGTTCTGCTTTTTTTTTTTTTTTTTTTGGTTACATGAACCAATAACATGTGTGTGTGTGTGTCCCCGTGTGTATTGGATTTTATTTACTCAAAACATTAAAAAAATCTACGTGAAAGTACGTGGCAAAGAATACACTATACATATATAAAATCAATTTTTTTCTATGAGGTACAAACACTGATGGTAGAAAATTCAGGTAATCCTGACAAAGTATATTAGCCAAACTATAAATCATCCCAAATCCCACAGCTGGAGATAATCACTGTTAATATATGAGTGTTATTTGCCTTGACCATGACTACAAAGTATAATAAATATGAAAATTTGGGGGTTGTTTTCTAGAGTGTGAGGCATCTAAACTTAACTTTGAAGGATAAGTGGGATTTTGATAAGCAAAGATGATGAGAAAGTAATACACACAGACACACACACACATATATGAATTTTGACAAAGATAAAAAGATAATTCAGTGGAGAAAGGACAGTCTTTTCAACAAAAAGTGCGGAACAATTAGATACCCATATGCAAAACTATGAACTGTGGTCCATACCACATGCCATACATTAAAAGTTAAATCAAAATGGATCATAGGCATAACTGTAAAATGTGAAGTTATAAAACTTACAGAAGAAAACATAGGAGAAAAAGGTTTGTGATCTTGGGTTTGGTGAAAATATTTTAGGTATGATACCAAATGCATAATCCATGAAAGAAACATAAATAAATTGGACCTCACCAAAATTAAAAGTTCAACTCTTGGAAAGATATTGTTAAGAGAAGGAAAAGATAAGCTGCACACTGGGAGAAAATATGTGCCAACCATGTATCTCATAAAAGATTTGTAAGCAGTATATATATACATATATGTATACATATATACATACATACATACATATATACATACATATATATGTATACATACATATATGTATATATATATGTATATATGGCTCATAAAACTTAATAGTAAGAACAAAGACAACTCATACAAGAAAGATAGTGAATAAGTTACAAGCCATATAGATGGCAAATGAGGACATTTAAAGATGTTCAACATCATTAATGATTAGGGAAATGCAAGTTGTAAGCACCATGAGATACTGCTACACATCTACCAGAATGACTGAGATCAAAGAGTGTTGGCAAGAAAGTGGAGGGACTAGAACTCCCGTGCACCGCTGTTGGGAATGTTAAATGCCACAACCAGTTTAGAAAAGAGTTTGGCTTACCATATGATCCAGCCATTCTACTCCTAGGTATTTATGCAAAAGAAATGAAAGGATACATCCCTATAAAGATTTGTACACCAGTATTCATAGTATTTTTATCTGCAATAGCTAAAAGCTGAAACTAATCCAAATGTACACCAATGTCTGAATGATAAGAGAACTGCAGCATACCCATATATGGGATATACTCAGCAATGAAAGCAAATGGGCTTTTAGGCGCACACTAACATGGAAGTCTGAGAATAATTATGCTGTGTGAAAGAATCTGAAGAAAAAAGGTATACATACTGTATGCTTCCTTTAATAGAAAGCTCCAGAATATAAAAATGATTCTGTAAGTGACAGCAAATGATCAGCAGTGGCTTGGAATGAACTGGAGGCGGGAACATCAGGCCAGAAGGAGGGCAGGGGAGCATGAGGAAACATTTGGGGATGATGCATAAGTTTACTATTCTGATTAGATCATCTTGACTGCATGATGGTTTTACAATGTTATACATGTCAAAACTTATGAAATTATACACTTGAAATGTGTTCAGTTTATTGTATACCAATTATACCTTATCTATGGGGAAAAATGAAAGTGAAGAAAGAAAACATACAAATACATGCAAGGGGAGGGAATCCGGGCACAGGAACTGCTTCCGTGTGCTCAGAACACAGAGATATAAGGGCAAAGGAAGACTGTGGACAGCATGTGAATAGCAAAGCAGTTGAAAGGGCAGAATTCTGAAACTAGGCTTCCTGAGCCTAACTCTATCATTTACTAACTGTGTGACTGGAAGATTAGCTTTCTCTCTGCTTGCTCAATTAAAAAAAAAAATGGGAATAAAAATACAACCAGCATAAGAACGTTGTTTTGAGAGTTCAACAGAGATGCAAAGTTAACATATGTAAAATGTTTGCCGCATGCAAATATGACATGGTTATAATCATGTTGGCCATTCCCACGATGATTATTTGTTTAACAGTTTCATTGAAATAGAATCCACCTACCATACAAATAAGTCATCTGAACATAAAAATCAAAGGTTTTCAGTACACTAAAAACTGTGCAATCACACCACAGTCTCATTTAGAACATTTTGTCATCTCAAAAAGAAACTCCTTATGCCATTAGTGGCCATTCCCCATCCCCCTCATCCTGCCTTAGTCAACCACTAATCTAGTTTGTCTCTATAGATTTGCTTATTCTATATTCATATTGATATGGACTTATATCTGTATCATATTCAACATTTCATATAAGTGGAATCATATCATATGTGATTCTTTTGTGTCTGGTTTCTTTCATTGATCATAATGTTTTCAAGGTTCATCCATGTCATAGGATATCCTGGTATTCATTCATTTTTATTACCAAATGATACTCTGTTATTTGGATACACCACATTTTAGTGCAGGACAGAATATTTTTGTCTGAGGAGGAAACAGAAGAAAGAGCAGAGGTGTAATCTTAATGGCTGTACAGCAACCTACAAGTGGTGAGGAATTGTTTTTGACCAGATAAGGGAAAGGGTGGCTGTAAAAGAAGCTGAGAATTTCATGGGCACAGGCCGAATACTGATCTACTTCCTTAGGCCTAGCCCCACCTGGGCTCTGAGGAAAAAGAGATGACGCGTTCTGTACAGAGGCAATTTACTGCAGAAGAATTCCTTTCTCACTAGTCCTGTTAGCTTGGGCAAGTCATTTACATCCTTGAAGTATCAGTTCCCTCCAAAACTCTCCTCACCCCTCCACTCATCCCCTCCAGCCCTGGGTTTACTTCACTGAAGTCTGCGAGGATCATATGTTAATGAAGTTAAAAGTATCTAAGTAACGGGAACATTTTTTAAGTGCAAAAGTAATTCAATACTACATTGTTCTAGAGGCATTTTGAAATGTTTTCTGATGACCAAAATATCCTATAGGGATCTTTGAATTTCTTTGGAATTAATAGGTAAATAAAGAGCAAATAGGAACCCCACTTAGCCATTGTGGTTTGCTTAAAATGGGACCTAAATAAACTCAGATGCCCTGGCAGGTAGGACTCAACCCTGTCCATCACTGTACTGTACTGTCTGCCATAATTTTTAGGATACGGTAATGTCTCAATACACTTGTTTTATTGAAGCAAAAACAAATTGCATCAGTCAGTGCACACATCACTTTTATGTCATATTCGTAATAAAACTGCAAAGAGGTATTATTGATAATAATCTAGCTTACATTTACTGAGCATGTACTATGTGCCAGTGTGCTAAGTTCTTTGCATGCAGTGACGCACAGTAAACTTCCTTTCATAAATAACCTGGAGGCAAGAGAAGTTAAGTGCTTTTTTCAAGTTTAAAAAGTAATTTGCAAACAGGGACTTTAACCGTGTGATCTAAGGCCTAAGCCTTTAAAAATGGTTTTGGCTTACTTTTATTTATTACAATGAAGTGTAATAGTTACACATCATTTCATATACAAAGACTTTAGATTTCAAATGAAGGACCTGAAGGGGATCTTTTGTTTCTAAGACTAATTTTGTTTCTAAGACTTCACTTGGAAATACTCTGAAAAAACATGGGACACCTGGGTGGCTCAGTCGGTTAAGCATCCAACTTCAACTCAGGTCATGATCTTCGGTCCATGAGTTTGAGCCCTGGGTCAGGCTCTGTGCTTATATAGCTCAGAGCCTGGTATCTGTTTCAGATCCTGTGTCTCCCTCTCTGTCTGCTCCTCCTCCACTCACAGTCTGGCTCCCTCTCTCTCTCAGAAATAAATAAACATTTAAAAATTAAAAAAAAAGAAATACTCTGAAAAGATATACACATCAAGTCTGATATTTGATTCCTACCTGGGGGTTTTACCTGAGCTGTTTCCTAATTCAAATTATACTCTTTCATGATGCTGAGGACTCTTCAGATTCTCTGTGAAATTATCTCTGCCAAAATAGAAAATGTTTCCACATTCTGTGCCACAATACTTTATTCTTTTTTTCCCCAAAACTTTTCAAAACTCAACTCATCCATGAAATCTTCTGCGATCGAGGTGGAAGCCACCCAGACATTCTGTTAATATCTTCAGTGTGATTGATATTTCCCTCCTGCAGTGTGGTAAGATAGCATATGCGTATATGTGGGCAAGCATATATATCTTTATGTTAATGTGCATCTGTTCCTCTCGTCTCTACCATATACTATTAAGATATTAAGATCCTGGGGTCTGTCCTTGCTTCCCTCCACAGAAGAGAACATTTATTCACCTGGGTAACCCCAGTGCTCAGCTCTCTGGCATGATGTACATGTTCAATAAACATTTATTGAATGAGTGAGTGAGCGCTCAATGATAACAGTGACAACCTCGAAGGGAAATCTCTCCTCGCACACAGAGAAAATAAGATCACGTACAAATATAACTGCAAATAGCTTGCCTTCTCGGGTATTTTAGTTTTAAGCATTCTCAGCTGAAATGTGCTGTAGAATGGCTGAGACTTAGCAGGTAATTTTCATTTCACCTCTGTTTCCAAATGGTTACCACTTACCAAATACAGCATGCTTAAGAGTGTGCTTTCCCCCCTTCAGGTACAATATTCTGGTACAGTGCTGGATTCTTTCAGATGTCTTTCCCTTTTAAAGCTATGGAGTTCACTCATATATTGCTATTTATCATGGCTGTGCAAAAGAAGAAAACTAAGGAAGAACAACGAGGTTCTAATTCACCAACTGCCCTCTTCTGTTACAAAAAGAATATCTGAAAAATCAAAATTGTGAGTCCTGGGTGCCTTTTGTTGGTTACATCTGATGTCAGTATTTTCAAAGGATTACTGTTACATTAAACAATAGTCATCCACAAACACTAGAATGTGTCCTGTTCTACAAGAGTCAGGAGAGCTGCCAACAATTACAATTGGAATAATACTGCCTAGATTTTAATCCCATACCCATCTTCTTTCTTTCTTCTTCTTTTTTTTAAGTTTATTTATTAATTTTGAAAGGGAGAAAGTTCACGTGAGTGAGTGAGCAGGGGCAGGGCAGAGAGAGAGGGGAAGAGAAAATCCCAAGTGGGCTCCACACCATCAGCGTGGGGCCCAATGCGGGGCTTGAACTCACGAACCATGAGATCATGACCTGGGTCTGACACTTAACCAACTAAGTCACCCAGGCGCCCCTCCTTTCTATTTGAATGACCTTGACCAAGTTAGTTAACTCCTCTTTAACTTTGCAAGGAAGGTAGAAAGGGTGTTGTGAAGATTCACTGAGATAATTTCTGCAAAGAGGCTTGGGTCTAGTCATACGCACAGGAAGCCCTTCCTCCTTTATTTTTACTTGCCATTTTTATCAAGATGGTTAACTAAGTAGACTGGGGTAAATAGACTCCTCCAGAACAGACCCATTCAAAACCTCTTCAAGGGATTCCCATTGTTTCATGACACCAACACAGATCCATCCAAGAATGCTAAGTGAAAAGCAATTTCCAAGGAACCTACAGCTGAAAGACTGGGCTGCTCCTGTCTTAGCCTTGGGTGCTAAGGACTCATTCTTCACCTCAGGGATACTAACTGTTCCATGAATGCAGTGTGGTGGTGGTTTCAACATCCCAGGGAAAGGGGTAGGGTCGACAGTCTAGATGAAAGAGTAGGGGACTTTGCCTGAAGGGTATTTACTTGAGCATTTAGTTGCTTACAGAGATTGGACTTTGGTTATATAAGGGCTAAAGCATTGCCTTTGCACCTCCCCTGAACACTTTCTTCTGCACTTTACAGGATTGTAGAATTGTGAGTCTGTCATGCAGTCCTTCTGCCAATCATGTACTCCTTTCACTGAGCCCCCAAACACCTAGCACGACAGTAGTAATCTTGGCTTCACCTTGTTGCTGAGCAACATGCATAGTGTGTATTATTGCCTTCCCCTTACAACCATCTCCAATGTCTCTTTTTAATCTCTGGCTCTGGGAATTGTATCTGGCATTCTTCTTGTTTAGTCCTATTTGTAAACGATCAACTGTGTCGTTTATATTAGTTTTCACCCTGCTTCCCCTTGCTTTTTAGCATATTGCTAGAGGTCACAGTCCTCATAACAGCAGGCAAGGGATATTGTCACTGTTATAAACCAGGACAATAGGAGTCATAGTTCAGCCTCATTCCCGGGAAAACATGGTAGGTCCACAGATTGACCTCCTACTCGGGCCTCCTTCTGGTGTGAAAACAATATGGATTATAAAAAGACAGTATGTGTACGTGTCTTTTAATGGATGTAAAGGGTCATTTCTTACCCTTTGAAAATCTTTTCCTTTCATTTACAATTTATTTTTTCAATTTGTTTTCCATGTCTATTTCTTCAGAAAATATATGAAAAGAATAAGTCAAAATCTCATCACTCAGATATTTCTATACATATCCATGCATTATATAAATACATAATATATAAATTGCTGGTAACGCACATAATTTGCTATAATCAGATTTTTAAAATTAATAATATAAATAATATCTCCATGTCTATACATTTGGAGCAACAGCATCATCACTAATGACTGTATAGTGTCTTATTATATCATTAGGACATATTACAACAAGTCCTTTATTGCCATATATATATAGGTTGTTTCTGATATTTACAATGCTCCAATGATTGTGCATGTACAATGTCTTAACCCATTTGGCCACTGATTTCTTTAGGATGAATATTAGAAAAGGAAATGTTAGGGACAGTCTGACTATTAAAGACTTTTGATAGAATGCCCTATTGGTCTCTGCAAGGGTTACACCAAGTAACTCTCTCAATAACATTTTATAAAAATGCTCTTTGTTTATACTCTTGCCATCACCGGGTGTTTTAATTCAGTTTTTAATTTAAAGGCCAAGGAGGAGACATCTCCTATCATTAGATGTATGGTATAAGAATTTGTTAACTAGGGCCTGAGTCATGACAATGTGGGCATGCTTTTTCTATTACCAAGAACTCTATGAATCAGATCTAATAACTATTTCAGTCACTACCAATACAGCCACGTTTCAGAGACAACCCAAACTGGAAAAAGCTATATTTTTTTTATCAAAAAATTCCCATGGATGTGATAATAGCAAATATCCTTTTAGTTGTTTTTAGATTGAGGCAATAATATTGTTTCATTTGAAATTACGTATCTCATTTTAGACGTTGGAGGATCTAATTTATAGATATGTTTCCAGGAATAAGTGGAACTCTATTTGTTCCTAAATAAAAATGTCAATCATAAAGGAACAGTCACTGCAACTTAACCGCATAGATGTCTAGTTTTTGTATATGAATCACAAACCTGACAAGACTATTTGAAGCCTGTTACAATCTGTTGCTCTGTCCATTTAACCACCTTTATAGAAGACAATAATTCTCAGTCCTTCTATGAGCAAGCAGAAGTCAGAAACAGACTTAAATGCTGATAGGGCCAATTCCTATTAAGATAAAAATTCCAAATGCGACAAAAGTCTGCATGCCAGTACTTATACACAACATAAGGGAAGAGCTGTGATAGTTAATCCAAGGGGTAGTTATATTTTCTGATCTCCCCTAAGATTTTAATATATTTTTGCAAAAGGTTCTTGGAATATTTCCCTGATGATACAAACTCTTCTTTAGAACCTGTTATCCAATCATTTTACTAACTGGTTTAAATGTGATTAGAAAGTTGACAAATCTCAAGGAAAAATTAAAGTTAGGCTGTTTTCACTATCATCTAATTTTATTATGCTGTGGTTTTTTGGTGCCCAGAAACCAAATAGCCTTGAACTTCTGAGGTCATAATGTTTAGGATAGGTCTACCAGGGATGCACAAGCTTTCTCTTTAGTTACCTGTGATTTTATTTTTCATTTCTGTCTCCTAATATGCTAAATGAATGATATTATTAAAGTTTTGGGGATATGAGAAAAAGGAAAAAAAAAACTCATTGACTCATTCTAAACTAGAAGTATATTTTAGAAAATAGTCTCATCAATTTATAATGAATCTAATTATCCATTCAAATAATTTATTTCAATGAACATTTGTTAACATCAGCAATGAGCACATCTTTGGTTGTACTTAATCTGGAGGAAATCTTAGGTCTTAAACTCTGGGTCCTAAATTAGGATTTTTCATTTGTCCCTTTCTGCAGCAGGTAACCCTACTGACCTAGGACCACTTTATCCCTCTCTAAAGGTCTTTGTTTTGTGAAGGATTTTTAGGTTTGGCTTCCCCAGGGAAGCCCCAGTATTTCTATTTCCTTACTGTTTCTCTTCTCTTTTTCAGTATATTTTTGTTTATTTGTTTTGGGGGACTAGTCCCTTTACTGAATGGCTTTTACTTTCCCCAGGATATAATTATAGCTGGGTATCTAATCTGGCATCTCAGCAGAAGGAAGCCATGGCTCCAAATTGTAGGGCTGAAAACAGATTACATGCATGGCCTCATTTCTATCCAATTCATACCTCACTGACAACAGCAGACACGTCAAACAAGTTCATCAACATGTGCATTTATGGTCATGCTTCCTGACTTCCAAACCTTTAGGCACTGAAATGTCGTTGGACCACTCTACATGTCCCTTCTTGAGATCACCTTCTCAATGACTAAATTTTCCTTCCCATTTGTCTTCTGTGGTTTCTTTAGTTCAAGCATGGTTTTAGATACCCATTGTCAAGATTACAACACTAGGCTGTGTTTCTTTGTTTTTTGTTTTTGTTTTGTTTTTTTTTTGGTTAAATATAGCTAGCAGAATATTTTAAATCAAAAGGGCTCCCATTCCACACTTGAATGGGATGGAGGGAGAAACCAGGCTCCTCCTTTAAATATCAGAAGTCCGTATTCCCTGTAGGAGCAGAGGTTTGATGACAAGGGATAGCCCTTCCTTTAAGAGTGAATATAAGATAGGATCAGGACCTTTATAGATTTAATCATACTTTCATAATAACTTACAGAAGTATAAGTTTTGAGTGTCAAATTTAGTTAACCCTCCTTGTTATTCTTTTTTTATTCATTAAAAAAAATTAATGTTTATTTTTGGGAGGTGGGGACCACAAGTCGGGGAAGGGCAAAGAGGGAGACACAAAATCCAAAGCAAGCAGGCTCTGGTCCCTGAGCTGTCAGCACAGAGCCCGACACAGGGCTTGAACCCACAAACTGCAAGATCATGACCTGAGCCGAAGTCAAAGGTTTAACCGAGCCACCTGGACACCCCAACATTCCTTATCATTCTTTAAGGATATATGAAAGAGACCTTTGCTAATAATCAGCTTTCTAAATGTCAGTGAACCCCTTACATTTTTCTGGGTTACTCATGTTAATACATGATAGACCATGTATTCCATGAAGTGTTGAGTATCAACTAATATCAAATATAGACTCCTCTTTCATGATGATACCTTATCTCATTTTTGATGATTAGTTCTTCCCCATGATATGTATTCATGGTGTATTGGTAAATCCAGATGACTGTCCTTCCATTATAGGAGACAAAGTTGCTCTAATCCATTATATTTTTTCCTTGGCTAATCCTTAGCTAGTATAGCTAAAGGGCAAAGATATCACCAAAATCAGACTAACTCAAATGACCAAAAGAAATCAAATTTTTTCTTGCATAATCTTGAATCTCAGATGAAGAAACATAAATATAAATGAAATAGCATTTCTTCATTCTAGAGGCATCATCCAGTTGAAAGTATTAAGTGGATCCCATGACCAAGAATGTCTACAGATGGTTGGCTTTGCTCAAAATCCTTTACCAGGTTTATTATTTTACTCTTACATTCAAGCTTATAGTTCTTTTTCTATTCTTTTAATAAGTTCCATTTTTTGGTTTTATTTTTACCAACACATAAAGCCAAGTAACATTGATGATTCATTAAGTTACAATTATAAATTCTCACTGAGATAAGCACCCTGAGGAGTTACCTAAGCTCACTTACTTCCTAAACTGTTCCTTCCACACCTTCTTTAAAGAATAATTTAATAGTATGCTTGAAAAATCAAACATTATCTAGTAGGCTTTATTTATGAACTAAAACCATTAATGCAGATGTCTACCATATACTTATCTGCTTTATGACAATACAGACAACACGCCCATTGAGATTCTGAAAACACGTGACTTCTAACAAACCATTGGCAACAATTCTTCCTTGAATCTGGTTTGAATATCCTTAAAGCAGGAGAGATCAGAGTGCCGTGGTTGTCTTCATCACCTAGGAGAAATTCTCTTGGTGTGCTACTAGTTTAATAAAGTCCTGATGCAACTTCTAATGGACCCTTCTTCTGTTTTACAGGTCACTCCTATTCTTCAGTGGTATGAGGGAAGAATATTTATTCTCTTTTCTTATTTTTTTTCTATCTGAAGAAAATTCCACCATAGAAAGCCTCTTGGCTTCTTTTTACTCCATTTATTTACTCTCTCCTCTCCTTGGTCATTAGAGTTGTTTATTTGTCTGGTGAACTCAGGAGCAAGACTTTGTCACTTATCATTTAACCTATTCTATTCACCTGTATCTTTAGTGCAGGCTGACTTATATCTGCTACTTCATGCTGGAAATTTAATGGCCAGGCTGCCATATCAGAGGAGTGTGCTGTGGCCCAGCACTTCCTGGGCCTGGATGAGTGAATCTATCTAACTCTTGGATTCAATGTTACAGAGTCTATTTTAGCCAAGCATTGAAACAGCATCCTTAGATATTATCTGCATTATTAATAAAAGTGGCATCCATCTTTCCATTTGCCTGTTCTTTTGACTTCTTAAACCTCACTTTGTTTTGAACTTGGGCAGCTAGAATGGAAGCCCCGAGAGAATAGATTAGTAGCTTGGAACTTACCTTATCAAAATTTCTCCAACAGGTCCTGATCTTCCTGAGAAAACCCAAAGAATTTAAAGAAGTGCTCAGGATTTCGGCAGATGATGTTTATTTTACACCTGGAGTGAGACAACACAGATATATTTTTAAACCATGTTATATGAATGAGAACAAATTTAGGGTAGACATTCCTGCCTGCCAAACTCACCCAATAGAATGAATTGATGAAATATTCCTCTTTCTAACATAAACACATAGATATAGACATATATATATATATATATATATATATATATATACACACATATATACACACATATATATAGGTACATATATGGGTCTATATATAATACATATATATGTGTATGATACATATGCATTATATATATATATACATATAGTTGCATATATATAGTTGTATATATATAGTTTGTTTAGCGTACCCATCCTAGATTCGTTAGTCTTCTTTTGTCAATATTCATTGCATTGTATTATTGAAATGTGCCATAGGCTCTTTTTTCAATTATGAAATTTATTGTCAAATTGGTTTCCATACATAGGCTTTTTATCTATAGGTACCTTTTTGAATATATATTTGAGAGACTTCTTGTTCTTACCTCATCCTTCTGCCATGAGTTCCAACTATACAGATAATTATTACTTTATTTCAAACCTAATGGTCAAATGAACATAGAAAACTATAAAATATACACTGTAATTTACAGATCTCTCAGTTTGATATAGCAACAAGAAAATGAGTAAATATAGGCACTGAATTGAGAACTGGAACTAGATTCAATTAATAATCCTGCCATAATTAGCCCGTTAATTTGGGGTGTCCAAACATCACTAGGTCTTAATCACTTCACATAAAAAAATAAGGGCTTTGTACAAAATTGCTACTGAGGCCCCTTCCATCTTTTAAATTCTGTGATAACTTTTCTTCTAAAGATGTGGTTTGACGTAGATAGAACGGTTAGAGAGAGTTTGCAGTAACAAAACTATCATGCTAGAAAAAACCTGTATTTTTATAAATTTATCATATGTTCCTAATTGCTAGCTTCAATCTTTGTTGGACAATTAGTTACTTATAGTTAAATGGTACTAAGGTGACTGTAGTCAATTACTTTCAGGTTCATCTATTGATTTTGTAAAAAAATCAATTGTATATCTCAGGGAGCTGAATAAAATTTTATTTTTAACTCCTAGGATTCATGATACATTGGCACCTTACGACCATTGGTTTACTTTCTGTCTATCTTTCTGCTGCCCTAATATTGAGGGGAAGAAGCTGGAAAAGTATGGCAAGTTGTAAGCTGTTTTACAGAGTTTGTCATTATACCATGACTTGCCCACACCCTCAGGTACTTCCCAAAGGGGAGAAATGTCTCTTGGTGAAATAGCCATACCTAATTGGTGTTTCATATGTCTTGTTTTGCAAAAAACAAAGCAATTTTTAAAATTGGGAACTGAGTGATAGCTGAAATTACCACTTACAAAGATAATTTAAAAACTAAACCATGAGCTCTTTTGGTTATTAGAACAATGGAGACTCATATAAACCTGTACCAGATTTCTGACATGGATAAGCTACCTACATTATTTTACAGATAAACCTCATAATCACCCTATAAAAATTTTGAAGTAGGAGCTTAATTTTGTAAGTGAAGAAACTGAGGCATGAGTCAGTTTCCCAGAAAGAGGTAAAAGGTGGCCAAGTTAGCAGGTCTGTGTGATTCCAGAGTAGTCCTCCTTCCTATCCCATATATCTTGATATTACAAAGCTTGTTGGCCACACTAGGCCAGTAAATACTCCATTTCAACAGGTTCTCTTAGGCCTGTTATTTATGTGAGCCTCTGAATGCACTGGTTAATGTAATTTTGATATAGGAAGGCCTTGTCTGATTTTTCCCCAGGACTATGATTTTTGTATTTCATTTCTACATTCAGGGGAATAAAATGCCTTATCCATCTTTTAGCCTGAGTTTTCTGCCTGATATTTAGCATGTTTCAAAGACATGTGTTGATAGCAGGATGCTTACTTTCTATCTTTGTACAGAAAACTGAGCTAGGTGGGGCTGCCTGCAGGGGCAGAGGCATTGGATGCAAGAAAGCATCGTGGTGGGTGGTTGTAAAGAGAAGAACTGGGCAGAGGGTTTGTTGATCAGAACAAAGTGAATCATTATACAAAGTCATAGAATGTGGGGCTGGAAGAAGCTTCACAAACCAATTAATTCAAATTTCACAGTGTTTAGTTGAAAGAAGTAAGAAACAAGGTGTCCACAAATTAGAAACCGGGTTTCTGGATATCACCCACCCACCCAACTTCTCAGTAGTATAATGGAATCCTCAACTGTATGCTTACATGCATCTCTTAAAAACAGAATGCACTGTTCTAGGTTTATATGTGTCTGTAGCATTGTGTGGTTTGAGACCCAAAATGCTTAGTGGTTATGAGAAAGACCATGGGGTCAAACCACCCTGAGTCCTAGGGCAAGCGACATCACTCTTTCTGCTTGTGGAATTTTAGGAAAGGCTTAATCTCTCCACGGGACAGTTTCTTAATCCTTAAAACAGGGTAATGAGAGTAGCCACGTCTCTGTACTGCTTTAGGGATCACATGAGCACTTTACAAATAAAAATAAATAAATAATAAACATATAATATTTATATTATATATATTATATATATATAATAAATATATAATATTTATATTATATCCCTGGCAGGGGAGGGGTAGAGAGAAAGGGGAGAGAGAGAATCCCAAGCAGGCTCCACACTGTCCCAAGCAGAGCCCGACACAGGGCTCAAATTCACAAACCATGAGATTGTGACCTGAGCCAAAATCAAAAGACGAATGCTTAAATGACTGAGCCACCCAGGTGCCCCATGAGCACTTTCCAGCACAGAGTAAGTAAGCATATACAAAAATTTCCAGTTATCAATCTCATCACTCATTACAGTGAGCCTAACATAATGAGACATTCTTTGAAAATTGTGTTTTCCTTTTAAGGAAACATAAATCCCAATGAAAGGAGACTCTGGATGAAATCTAACAGACTAGAGTGAAATTGCCAGCATGGTCATAAAGACTAGGTTTCTCCTCAGTGACATGGGAAAGATACTAATCTCTATACATATTTGAAGTTATATGTGTATTACTGTGAAAGAAGAGATTCAGAAATTGATCTTTTTGCTCAAGACTATCCAAATCAATTGCACTCAAAGGCAGAAGTTCTCATAGCTTCTCATAGCTAGAACTTGTAACTAAAACAAAGGATTTTACACAATAAAAAGAGAGTGAAAAATAGAAAGCCTCACTTTTTTTCTTAATCGTAAGCTGATGTGAAGGGATATCCTTTTGGATTCTGCTGTTAGAAAGCTCAGTTATGCAATATTCATACAAAAATAGTTCTAAATCAATACAACATATTTTACATTTACATTAACATTTAAATTAATGAGAAGCTTAATGTGAATTATGGAGCTTTAGATGTTTAGGACTATGTCCCTTCTTGCCAACTTGGAACAGAGTCTATTGACTCACCTTCTCAGTCTTATAAACAGCTTCCAGACTTTGTGTATTTTCAGTGCCAGAGGATTTTCAGGCTGGTGAAAGATGCCATATTGACATCACCAGGGAATGAAGTTGGCCCTATTCATTAAATATGTAAAATGCCTCCAGCAATGACACACACCTTCCCTGAAGGGTAGTTTGCCATAGATGGTTGTCAGTCCTGAGAATGCTCTGGGATCAGCACTTACTGCTCCACCTTTCTTTTCCCTCATTAAAATGATCCCACAAATATTTCTCGAACACCTACTATGGACACAGAACTGTGCTAAAACAACACAGATTCTACTTCAAGGAACTCATCTTGCATTGAAGGATACAGTCACATATATAAACAATTATAGAATAATATCACATGTTCTATAATGAAAGAAGATACATACTGGGTGCAGTGAGAGACACCTGAATAAGACAGGAGGAGAATCAAGAATGGCTTCTGAAGAAACGAGGCTTGAAAGAGAAGTAGGCATTAGTCAATCAAAGCAAAGCCGAAATCTCACCATTCAGAGAGGAGAGCCTATACATAAGACTACATCTTTGCTTAAATAAACAAGAAGTTTTAACTGATTAGTGTGAGAGGTGGCTTAAGGGTGTGCGTGTGTGTGTGTGTGTGCGCACAAATGTTTGGGTATAACAAATTAGCATGCATGGTTAGATGGTCAGGGACAAGTTTATGAGAGAGAGATATCACATGCTAGCTTTAAGAGCTTGGGTACCATCCTTAAAATGGTGCAGGTGAAGAAATTCTGATGTAGTCTGTTTGTTTGTTTGTTTGTTTGTTTGTTTGTTTTAATAATTCTTATCATATAGAGAAGTTTCAGGTTCACAGCAAAACTGAACAGGAAATAAAGAGAAATGTATCTCCTATCCCTACACATGCCAAACGTCTCCCACTATGGATATCCCACACTACAATGGTACATTTGTTACAATTAATCAACCTACATGGACATATCATTATCACCCAAATTTCATAGTTCACATTAGAATTCACTCTTTTTGTTGTAAAGTCTATGAAGTTTGACAAATGTATACTGAAGTACCATTGCATATTCAGACAGAGTAGTTTTGTTGCCCTAAAAATTTTCTTCACTATACCTATTCATTCTCCCCTCCCCTACCCCCTGGAAACCATTAGTCTTTTTACTGTCTCCAGAGTTTTGCCTTTTCCAAAATGTTATATAATTGGATTTATAGAATACATAAACTTTTCAGATTGGCTTCTTTCACTCAAAAATATGCATTTAAGTTTCCTTCATATCTTTGTATGGCTTGATAGCTTATCTCTTTTTGGTGCTGAATGATATTTCATTGTCTGGATTTACCACAATTTATCCATTCACTTACAGAAGGACATCTTGGTTGCTTTCAAGTTTGGTTGCTTATGAATTAAACTGCTATAAACATCTGTGTGTAGGTTTTTGGGTGGATCTAAGTTTTCACTTCTTTGGGTAAATACCACCTGATGCAATTGCTGAACCACATGATAAAAGTGTGATTTAGTTTTGTAAGAAACTACCAAACTGTCTTCCAAACTGGCTGTACCATTTTGCACTCTTACTAGCAATAAATGGGAGTTTCTATGGTTCCACATCCCCGCCAGCATCTAGTGTTGCCAGTGTTTTCAATTTTGGTCATTCTATTAGGTGTAGTGGTATCTCCTTATTGTTTTAATTTGCGTTTCCCTGATGATGTATGATGGGGAGCATCTTTTCATATGTTTGTCATCTGTATATCTTCTTTTTAAAATTTTTTTTTTAATGTTTATTCATTTTTGAGAGACAGAGACAGAGCACGAGCGGAGGAGGAGCAAAGAAAGGGAGGGAAACACAGGATGTGAACAGGCTCCAGGCTCTGAGCCATCAGCACAGAGCCTGATATGGGGCTAGAAATCACTGACCACGAGATCATGACCTGAGCTGAAGTCACACACCCATCCGACTGAACCACCCAGATGCCCCTTGTCATGTGTATATCTTCTTTGATAAGGCTTATGTTTAATGGGGTGTTTGTTTTCTTACTGTTGAATCTTGAAAGTTCTTTTGTATTTTATATATTTTATATACTAACTTATATTTTATATTTTATATACTAACTTATTATCAGATGTGATTTTTGCAAATATTTTCTCCCAATTTGTGGCCTGTTGCCTCATTCTCTCAACAGTGTCTTTCCTGGAGCTGAAAATTTTAATTTGAATGAAGTTCAGCCTATCATTTATTTCATTCATAGATCGTGCCTTTGGTTCCTTGTGTAAAAAGTCACTGCCATATCCACTGTCATCTCGGATTTCTCATATGTTATCCTCTGGGAGTTTTAAAGTTTTGCATTTTACATTTAGGACTATGATACATTTGGAACTAATTTTTGTGAAGGGTGCCAGGTCTTTGTCTAGATTCTTTTCTTTTTCTTTTCTTCCTTTTTCTCTTTTTCTTTTTCTTTTTGTTTCTTTTTTTTTCCTTGCATGTAGATGTCCAGTTGTTCCAGCACAATTTGTTGAAAAGACTACATTTTCTCCATTGTATTGCCTTTTTCCTTTGTCAAAGTTCAGTTGACTATATTTATGTGGGTCTATATCTGAGCTCTCTATTCTGTTATTCTCTGTTTCTATTCTATTCTGAGTTCTCTATTCTCTATTTTATTTGTTTATTCTTTCACCAATATGTCATGGTCTTGATTAGTGTAGCTTTATAGTAAGTATTGATATTGAGTAGTGTCAGTTCTCCGACTTTGTTTTTCTCCATCGACACTGTGTTGGCTATTCCATGTCTTCTGACATTTCACATAAACTTGAGAATCAGTTGGGAATTTCCAAACTTGCTGGGAGTTTCATTGGAATTTTTATTTATTTTTTTTATCCTTATCTATTCTTGATAGAGAGAGAGGGTGTGAGCGGGTGGGGAGGGGGCAGAGAGAGAGGGAGACACAGATCCAAAGCAGGCTCCAGGCTCTGGCTGTCAGACAGTTTGAGCCTGGTGCGGGGCTCAAACTCACAAACCACGAGATCATGACCTGAGCTGAAGTCAGACGCTCACCAGACTTAGCCACCCAGGGGCCTTGGAATTGCAGTGAATTTATAGATCTGATTGGGAAGAGCTGACATCTTGACAATATTGAGCCTTTCTTTCAATATTGAATATCTGTCCCTTTGTTCAGTTCTTCTTTGATAACTTTGATCAGGGATTTTTAGTTTTCTTCATATAGATTTTGCACATATTTTGTTAGATTTATACCTAACTATATCATTTTTGTAATATGTGGTTAATTATAAATTCCATTTGTTCATTGCTGGTATATGGGGAAAAGATTGAGTTTTGTGTATTAGCCTTGTATTTTGCAACCTTGCTCTTACCACTTATTAGTGAAAGCTCCTAGAAAGGAGCTTTTTGATTTTTTCAGACCTTCTAATAAATAAAGTCCTCTGCAAAGAAAGTTTTCTTTCTTTCTTCCCAATCATTATATCTTTCATTTCATTTTCTTGTCTTATTGAATTGCCTATAATTCTGATTTAAGAAATATCACTCTGGCAATATTATGAAGAATAGATGAAATCTGAGGAGTGCTTTCTCCATAACATTGTCAGATGTTAAAATATGCCATAGTAAACCCCTGATGGAGTACTTGTGATATCAGACGTAACTCACAGGTGGTGGAGAATGTCATAGATTCAGTAAATCCAGTCCTTATGGCTTCCCTTTTGACAGTGGATTGATATGGGTCAATGAGAGAAACATAATTAGCAATGCTGTACCTGTATTCTACTACCCTAATTCGGTTTTGCAAAAACATATTAAGTACCAACTATGTAACAGGAAAAGTATTACATCCTGTGATGGAATGATAAAACAGACAGCATGGTGCTTGCCCTCAAGAAATTTATATTTTGGTGAAAGGTGAGAAAGAACATTAAGTAAATAAAAAATGCTTAGTGATATGGTAAAAACTATTAAAATTAAACAGGATATTGTGATAGTCATTAGTGTGGGGTTAGTCACTGTTGCTTTAACTGTAAAGCGGGTGAACTCTGGACTGGGACTCGCTAGATTCAAATCCCAGCTCTGCTAATTCCCATTATGTCATCAAGATCCTGTGCCTCAATTTCACCATCTGCAAAATAAAGATAAATATTCCACTTCATAGGGTTGTTCTGAGGATTAAGTGAGATAATAAATGTACATTAAGTAGCCTAGTACATGGCACATGGAAGTGGTCAACATTATTACCTATTATTATAGTTGTGGTTACTATTATTACTTTGTGCTTACTATCACTATTCTTTGGATAGCTTGGCAAAGGAAGCCCTCCTCAAAAGGGTAATTTTGGGCTTAGGCCTGAAGAATGAGAAGGAGCCTACCATGTGAAGAGCTTTAGGAAGGATGTTTACATAAATTTCTAGATAGAAGCAGCAACAAGTGAAAAATTCCTGAAATAATGTTAAAATTATTAGGGTACATAGAATGATTTTACGTAAGTTCCAGCTTCTTAGGCTTTGACTCCAGGAAAGAAGAGATAACATGTCTCAATCAAACACCCATAATCCAGAGGTCATCTGCTAGAATCATGTAAGAAAAGTCACACTCCAGCAATAGCTACCAAGACTTTAGTCCTTCTGTTAACCAACACCAGGTGATCTGATATTAGAAAATACTAAAATGGTATTTGTTGGCAAATAAATATGTTGGTACTTGGCATTATGAATAATAGAAATGGGCCTTTATTGATAAAATTAAAGGTATTTATTATTATTGTTGATAAAAATTATGATATGTGAAATTGACCTATATATTTTTTAGATAATCCTCATATTTATTTTAACACAGTTTGAGACTCTAATGGGGCATGAAGCTTATATCCTTAGGTTAAGGGAGATACCCCAGGCTTGATCCATAAATGGTTCTCTGTCCAGGCATGAGTTAGAATAACATTTCATTTGCTGATCCAACTTCAAAGGTATACTAATTCTACCTCTAGAATGCTCTCTGCTGAAAGGTGACATTCAGAGCACTTCAAAGAACAAAAAGATATAACTTTGTTGCACTTTTAGAAGAGGTTGTTGTTGAAACTATTTTGTGTTTATTCACTAATGCAAGCATGTATGTCTAAAAAATATGTGTTTGGCAAAATTAGTTCAGTGGCTTTGCTTTACTATTACATAATACTGAGGGGATCACTAACCTTCACCTAGTTCAGGCTTCTTTCCCTATTATTAGCTACATATAGTGCCTATGTGTTTTGCATAACCAATTCAGCTTAGATTAATTTGCAACACTTTCCATGTTCAAGGAGCAAACAGGAAACTGCTGGGTCTTGAGTGCTCTAAGAAAGATACTGTAAGATACTGGAATCAGAGAGGTAGGCAAGAAACAAAGAATACAGGGATTTGTAGCTCCTGATAACATTTTTGGATTTAATTTTTAGTTTAATAGGCGTTCTCTAAGATATTGGAAGAGAGTATCACTGATCTGCTTTGCATTTTTAAAAGATTACATAAACCAATGTGTAGAAAGTGAATTGTGAGGGTTGAATGCAGGGAGGAAAGTTGAGGAATAGTACAGAAATCCAGGCAAGAGTGATGGAGACTCACACCCAGTGTTAGAAATGTATATGAAAAATGTGAAAGGACTTAGAAATGTATTTTAGAAGAAATCCCATTAAGATTTGCTTGTGTATTGGAAGTGCAAAATATAAGACTTCTAGGTTTGGGGCAGCTGTTGGAAAACCTTCCATGCTGAATGTGGCTGTTGGAGAAGGTCTGTGTTGGAGGGCTGAGGTTCAGTCTTACAGCTATGGGGTGCCTCTGGCAATGGCTGGAGGAAGAAATGTTACAATGTTATAAGAAATAGCAGAGGAAGTCTGTTGATTTCCCCATGGATTCCCACATAAAGTTGCTGATTCCACAGTTGGCCTTTCAACAGAGACTACCTGTGGAGGGCACATGTGAGATGCCTTGTTCATATAATGAATCCAATTTTCCATGAATAAATAGGAAGATCCAAATGGGACATCTCAGTGTTTCAGATTTCTTTCAAATTCACTGTGTCTTGCTGTTTGCTTGTAGAAAATGAACTACCATGAAGAGGATCTCCATCTTTGTCATCATTAAGAAGATAATTTTAATCAAAACTATGGGGCTTCACAATAATTATTGACTCTTAGTTCAGTGCATGGAATATATTTTCATAGTCATTGATTTAGTCAGTCAATCCATCTGTCAGTCAGCAATTCACTTGATAAATATTTACTAGAAATTAGCCTTACACTGGGCTAGGTATTAGAGATGACTCTTATATAACACTGCTGTTGCCTGTACAGCTCTTAGATGTTTAATCTATCAAACACAAACAAAAAATATTCCAAGCTCAGTTCAGGAAATTGACTTCAATGCACTCTATGTTGACTCTGGGACAATTGCAAAAATGAAGGAATAAAGCAATAAACCAATAATAAAGTTGATTGCTTTTATGTTTGATCTATGAAAACTTTACATCTTTTAGAAATTCAGATTTTATTCTCATTTTATACTTCCAATTTCTAGTTGTGAATGTACTAGAGATTTTTTTTAAAGAGTGGTATCAGTCATTATATATAAATAATCGTGATCTTTATACATGTTAACAGACACATAATATAGATACATAGGTATTTATCCAAAGGATACAAAAATGCTGATTCAAAAGGGCACATGCGCCCCAATGTTTACAGCAGCACTATCAACTATAGCCAAATTATGGAAAGAGCCCAATGTCCCTCGACTGACAAATGGATAAAGAAGATGTGGTATGTATACACAATGTAATATTACTTAGCAATCAAAAAGAAGGAAATCTCGCCATTTGCAACAACATGGATGGAACTAGAATGCATTATGCTAGGCAAAATAAGTCAGAGAAAATTAAATATCATATGTTTTCACTCATATGTAGAATTTAAGAAACAAAACAGATCAACATAGGGGAAGGGAAGGAAAAATAAAATAAAAAGAGAGAGGGAGGCAAACCATAAGAGAGTCTTAAATACAGAGAACAAACTGAGGGCTGCTGGCAGGGTGTCGGGTGGGGGGATGGGCTAATTGGGTGATGGGCATTAAGGAGGGCAGTTGTTGGGATGAGCACTGGGTGTTATATGTAAGTGATGAATCACTAAATTCTACTCCTGAAACCATTACCACACTATATGTTAACTATCTTGGATTTAAATAAAAATATTTTACAAAAATAGACACAAAGGTTTGTAGATGACTCAGATTGAAATATTTTCACATATACTTTAAAAGAATTTAGTTTGCATAGGAAGAACTAAAGGGAGGACATTTACACCCACACATGATATTTTAGTTTCCCATGGCCTGGAAGCTTTGAAAAGAGACCTCTCAACATTCTGTACCACAGTATTTTTACCTAAAGTGGGGTTCATACTATGTAGCCGCTTTAAAACATTATTTTTTAAAATTATCTTTTTTAATTTTTTTAATGTTTATTCATTTTTTGAGAGAGGGAGAGAGAGCGAGAGTGGGGAGGGGCAGAGAGAGAGGGAGACACAGAATCTGAAGCGGGGTCCAGGCTCTGAGATGTCAGCACAGAGCCTGACGTGGGGCTCGAACCCACGAACCGTAAGATCATGACCTGAGCCGAAGTCAGACGCTCAACTGACTGAGCCACCCAGGCGCCCCCAAAATTAATTTATTTTTAAATTTTATTTACTTATTTTGAGAGAGAGAGAGAGAGATAGAGAGAGGGGCAGAGAGAGAGGGAGAGAGAGAATCTTTGTGCTGACAGCACAGAGCCTGATGTGGGGCTCGAACAAACTGTAAGATTCTGATCTGAGCTGGAATCAAGAGTCAGATGCTTAACCAACTGAGCCAACCAGGTGCCCCTAAAATATTTGTACTTAACATGGGAATCAGAAGTCTGGTGTCCAGAAAGTCTTCTATGACTTTTGATTTTTATCACAAAATAAACAGAGCAAATAATTGGTATTACGTGAAGTGAAAAGGTTGAGAAAGTGAGAGGTGAATTGCCAGAAATAACATATTCATAACATTATCAGTTCAATGATATGGTACAAAAAAGTCCACATTGCGGGTTTTTTTTTTTTTTTTTTTTTTTGGTTTTTAGCCGTTGGACACAACTGAAGTTGTTGACAAGTTTCATGCATATATAACATCATGTTATCATATTTCCTCTTCTACTTCTCTAAGGCAGGCAATAACAGTTAACTTGAAATAACTCTCATTGGATCAACATTTAACAATTGAGATACCGGACATTTCCTAGGGATTTATGACCAGAATGGAAAAATTAGTCATCTCAGGGATTCCTGGGTGGTATCACTTTTTATTTGACTTTTTTCCCAGAGAGTAATAACCATGATGATGATTTCTTTCATAAATTAAAAACAAGAGAGAAACGACAGCCATTCAGAAACAGAATAACTTATGGGGCTATTTAGCTTTTGTAGAGTTCAGAAGACGAGTAGTTTTGGTTTAGACAATTCATGAGTGTAAAAGAGGTAATAGCAGGGAAACCCTCAAAATTTTCTGAACTAAATAGTGCTTCTTTTCATTGAGAGATCTTAATGTATTTTAAGATTTTTCGATGCCACTTTCATAACTCAAAAAGAACAAACACTGCCATAAACAGAAGTCTATTTGTCAGTGAGGAAAACTTGAGACCTCTCTGATAAGGCACAAGGTAAACTTAGTGAAAGGAAATTGTGGGTGAGTGCTTAAATGGTACTTTTTATAAGTGGGACTGATTCTGTGCTCATATGCTCTGCTCTCATTATGTATTCTGCTAATAGCACAAGGACGCGAGAACAACAGTTCTGCAAGAGCCGGGTGCAACATTAAGATTTAATTAAACCTTGTTTTACTTGGGCAAGCTAGCCATGCAGCAATGTCACGGGAGAACAGCAGCCAGTACTGCGTTGACTAGCCGCAAAACGATGCAGAGCTGAATGCCAGGGCACCTGGTTAATGTAAACAAGACGAGGGGAGCCACCGGAGCCCTGCTGTGAACTGAAACCAAATCATGCGAGCCATGCTCAAAGGATAGGAGGGTGTGGAGTCTGTCTGCTGGAAGAACAGACCTGGAGGGCACTGGCCAGGAATCAGGATTGCTGGTCGTTCTGGAAAGTGCAATTACTACTGTTTCCCGTGCCTCAAGGCATGGAAAGAGAACCAAACATGGTAATGTTAGGAGATGCAGTTTCAGCTTAACACAAAAAGTGTCTAGGCCACAAAACATCCAAGGATGGAAGAGACTGCTTTTAAAGGTAGTGAGTTTATTGTTCATTTGAGTATTCAAGTAGAGGCTGCACGGCTCCTTGGTAGTTACTTTCTTGGCATACTGTTATTCTCCAAATCCAATAAGCTATACCATTTTGGTATTATTTTAATGAAAAAAAGGCAGTTGCGTTATGAATACATATGAATTGCAGTTGCTTATGTGGTAGAGTTTAAGATCAGATTGCTAGCATTAGCCCAAGTGCCATAACATATAAATTAACACTGGAGAAACAGTATTCTGATGAAGCTTTCTCTACATATGTGGCCTTTCAAAATTGAATACTGTTCATTCTAGCAGTGATTTGTTTCCTTGGACTGCCATAACACAGTACAGGCTTCCTCCACTATCTGAAAGTAGAGTGTTCTCTTTTAAAATATTTTTAATGTTTTATTTATTTTTGCGAGTGAGAGAGACAAAGTATGGATGGGGGAGGGGCAGAGAGAGAGGGAGACACAGAATCTGAAACATGCTCCAGGCTGTGAACCGTCAGCACGAAGCCTGACGTGGGGCTCAATCTTGTGAACCATGAGATCATGACCTGAACTAAAGTTGGACGCTTAACCGACTGAGCCACCCAGGTGCCCCCGGAAGTGGAGTGTTCCAATGTTCTAGTGTTCTAAGCAGTGTTCTAATCTTTTGCAAACTGAAATGGCATAAAGTGAAGAAGTGATTACCATTAATTTGTAAGGATTTTTTTTTTTTTGGATTCTCACATAAAAAACATAAATAATCTCTCTTAGGCTTTTCTGATACCTTAGGACACATCTTGCTATTTTGCTAATGGATGCGCAAGATAAATTGAAACAAGCACAAATGCTCACAGACACAGTTCAAAGCTACAGTCGCTTGATGCTGAGAACTACTGTCATTTTGGGCCTTTTTTCATAAAAGCAAATATCCTCTTCAGATTCCTTTTGGTTAGCAAAAACAGATACTAAGGGCTTTCATACAAGCAGCATGGCATTATGTGAACTTTCAAAAAAGCAAGGGATACCTATACCACAATTGGGGTGACTTAAAACAACAGAAATTTATTCCCTCACACGGCTGGAAGCCCGAAGTTCAAAATCCAGATGTGGGGAATGGTATCGGAAAATGGACAAATAAAATGTCCCATTCACACAAGTCCCCTCCCCCCCCCCACCCCACCCCCCCGCTCAGCAACAGGTCTGGTATCTATGCACAGACAAAAGTGCCTTCATGGGAACTCTGGGATCCAGGTAGGAGACTATGAAACTTTGGTGAAATCCAAGACTGAGGAGAGCTGATCAGGCTTTAAACCAGGCAGCTGAGTCCCTAACCACAGCCCTGGCCACTGAAACACAAACCGTTCTGGACTCCAGATAACTCAAGTACAGACCCATCTGGCTTTGGGTTTATCACTAGCAGCATATGCCAAGAGACCTGAGAGGAGTCATGCCTGTCCATGCATCACATACTAGACCTATAGACCTTGATCTTGGCTGTGGACCCTAAAGTGGCCCACAAACCAGTCCCTCTTGGCCATAATCTGGGAGACCCTGGAGTTAAGTCCAGCAAATTTGGTCAGATTGTAGATTCTGAAAGAGCCATGTAATGTGCTCTAGCCCATCCCAGCCACAGGTAAATAAAATAAAAGTCATCCACATTGGAAAGAAAGAAGTAAAACTGTGTCTTTGCTGATGATATAATTTATACATAAAAGAATCCTAAAAATTCCACCCAAAAGCTGTTAGAATTAATAAATGAATTCAGTAAAGTTTCAGGATACAAAATCAACATACAAAAATCAGTTACATTTCTATATTGTAACAGTGAAGTCCCTAAAAAATAAAGGAAATAATCTATTTACAATAGCATAAAAATAATAAAATACTCAGGAATAAATTTAACGAAGGAGTTGAAAGATTTGTACACTGGAAACTATTATACAATGATGAAAACAATTGCAGAAGATGCAAATAAATGGAAAGATATCATATAATTGTTGACCAGAAGAATTTATATTGTTAAAATGATGGGGCACCTGGGTGGCTCAGTCAGTTGAGTGTCCCACTTCGGCTCAGGTCATGATCTCATGGTTTGTGAGTTTGAGCCCTGCATCAGGCTCTGTGCTCACAACTCAGAGCCTGGAGCTTGCTTCAGACTCTGTGTCTCCCTTTCTCTGCCCCTCCCCTGCTCATGCTCTGTACCTCTCTCTCAAAAATAAATAAACATTAAAAAAATTTTTTATACTAGACATATGCCAGTATACTAGGCATATATTAGATTCAAAGCCATCCACAGATTTTAGTGTAATCCTTATCAAGTTTTAACGGAATTTTTTGCAAAAATTTTAAAATAACTTAAAATTAGTATGGAAGTACAAAAGACCCTAAATAGCCAAAGCAATCTTGAGAAAGAAGAACAAAGCTGGAGGAATCCCACTTCCTAATTTCATTTTTTTTTAATTTAAAAAAAGTTTGTAAGGTTATTTATTTATTTTGAGAGAGACAGAGGCAGTGTGAGTGGGGGAGGGGCAGAGGGAGTGGGAAAGAAAGAATCCCAAGCAGGTTCTGAGCTGCCAGTGCAGAGTCTGATGCATGGCTTGAACCCACAAAACCGTGAGATCATGACCTGAGCTGAAACCAAGTCAGATGCTTAACCCACTGAGCCACTCAGGAGGCACTCCCGACCCCCACTTCCTAATTTCAAAATGTACTTCAAAGCTCTATTAACTAAAACAACATGGTAATCTCATAAAAAGCAGATACATAGACTAATGGAACAGAATAGAGAACCCAGAAACAAAACTATGCATATGTGGTCAACTACTACTTGACAAGGCAGTCATGAATGCTCAGTAGGAAAAAGACTTTTCAATAAATAGTGCTGGGAAAACTGGATATGCACATGCAAAAGAGTGAAACTGAACCCCTATCTTACACCAATCACAAAAATTAACTTGAAATGGATTAAAAATTAAAGCATAATAACTGAAACCATAAAATTTCAGAAGAACATACAGGGGAAAATCCCTTGATGTTGGTCTTGGCAACAATATTTTGGATTTGACACCAAAAGCAAAAAAGTGGGACACACAAACAAGTGGAAATAATCAAAGTAAAAAGTTTCTGTGCAGCAAAAGAAACACTCAACAGAATGAAGACCCAACCTATTGAATGGGAGAAAATATTTGCAAACCATATATGAGATAAGGGGTTAACATATAAAATATGTAAGGAACTCCTGCAACTCAAGAGGAAAAAGCAAATAATAGAGTTAAAAAATTGTCAAAGAAAACTGAATAGACATTTTTCCAAAGAAGACACAGAAGTAGCCAACAGATACATGAAAAGATACTTAACATCACTACTCATCAGGGAAATGCAAATCAAAATCATAATATGATATCATTGCACACCTGTTTGAGTGGCAATTATCAAAAAGGAAGAGACAACAGTGCTAGGGAGGATGTGGAATAAAGAGAACCTTTGTGCATGGTTGTAGGAACTTATGGTATGGTGCAACCACTATGGAAAACAGTATGGAGTTTTCTAAAAACATAAAAAATAGAATTACTGTAC
Organism: Neofelis nebulosa; assembly: GCF_028018385.1. Lineage (NCBI taxonomy): Eukaryota > Metazoa > Chordata > Mammalia > Carnivora > Felidae > Neofelis > Neofelis nebulosa. The sequence continues at coordinate 93,393,266 of NC_080791.1, forward strand.
AATTTATCAATTGTATTTCTGAGTATATATATGAAGGGAATTGAATCAGGATCTCAAAAAGATATCTGTATCTCCATGTTCATTATAAATATTGTAGCACTATTGACAATAGGCAAGACATTGAAACAACCTAAATGTCATGAGTGGAATGAATGGTGAATTGGAGAAAGATAATGTGATGATGTGAAAGATACCTATATCTATATTTATATCTATATCTAAATGTCTATATCACATTACACATATTACACACATATACACACATATACACGGATATACACATATATTTATATACATGTATGCACATATACATGCATATACACACACCATTGAATACTATTCAGCAATGAGAAAGAATAAAACTCTTGCCATCTGCAACAACATGGATGGGCCTTTAGCACATGATGTTGAATGAAATAAGTCAGGCAGAGAAAGACAAATGTTGTATGATCTGACTTATATGGGAAATCTAAAAAAAAAAAAAAACCTCTTAGAAACAGAGTAGAATGGAGGTTACCATGGGTTAAGGGGTAGGGAAAATGGGGAGATACCGGGAAAAGGGTATCAAACTTCCAGTTATAAGATGAATAAGTTCTGAGGATCTAATGGACGGAATGGAGACTATAGTTAATATACTGTATTATATACTTGAAAGTTGCTAAAAGAGTATATTTTTTAAAAAATTTATGATTATTTATTTATTTTTTGAGAGAGAAAGAGAGAGCATGAGAGAACATGCACAAGCCAAGCAGGGGCAGAGAGAGGATGAGAGAAATCCTAAGTAGGCTCCACGCTGTGAGCTCAGAGCCCCATGCAAGGCTTGAACTCACAAACTGTGAGATCATGATATGAGCTGAAACCAAGAGTGGGACACTTAACTGCTTAAATGACCGAGCCACCCAGGCACACCAAGAGAGTAGGTAGATCTTAAATGTTTTCACCACACACAAAAATTACAATTATGTGAGATGATGGATGTGTTAATTAACCTTATTTTGGCAATCATTCTGCAATATATATGTTTATAAAATCATCATACTGTACACCTTAAGCTTACACAATATGCCAATTATATCTCAAAAAAGTTGGAAAAATTAAAATTGAATCTCATATAAACAATGAAAAATTATTAAGTATGACTCAAATATATGCACTGTTTGCCTGAAACTCAAGTTTTACCAAAAAAGATGATGTGGGCAGGCCCTGCTCGTTCTGACGCTCTGTGGAAGAATCTCTGTTTCTTCTTTTAGTAATTCTAGGTGTTCCTTGGCTTCTGACGGCACAACTGCAATTTCTGCCTCCATCTTTAGGTCTTCCCTCTATTGTGTGTCTTTTTTGTATCTTTCAATGCTCCTCTATTTATAAAGACACTACTCATTGGATTTAGGGCCCACACTAATGCAGTATAGGTTCATCTTAATTTGATGATATCTGCAAAAATCCTATTTCCAGATAAGGGCACATTCACAACTACTAGGGGTAAGGGCTTCAACATATGTCTTTGGGAAATAATTAAACCCACAAGAAATCTTACATCTTTCCTCATTCAACTTTTCAGTGTGAATTAATTAGGGTATCTGATTTTTCTTTAATATCCTTCCTTTCCTGTGTCTCAATACCCAATATTTTGTGGTTACTTGCAAGAATCCAGAAATTATATGCATAACAATGAACAAAGCATTAAGCAGAATACTGAAGTCACAAGAAAACTGAAGTCATTATATATATATATATAATATGTGATATATATATATATATATATAATATGTGATATAGATATATAGATATATAGATATATATATATATATTACACACACACACACACACACACACACACAGAAGTAAGCAAACCAGCCACCCAGCCAGTCAGCAGAGTGAGGTATAATAAAACATCAACTTAACTAGGGGTATCTATCTCAAATTTTTACTTTACTTCTTTTTCTCTGTCTCTTCCTTCCTCCCTCCCCCTTCTTTTCTTCCCCCCACTTTTTTTTTTCATTTCAGTATGTTCTCTGCTACAGATCACCAGCTATAACTCATGAGAATGTAATCTGAAAGCATTGTCTAAAACTTTTACTCTGGGCTCACTCTTCACTATTATGACACCTTTCCTAAATGGGAATGATATCTTGGCTATGACAACCCCTTGGAGTTACTAGCAAAAGTACTTTTCCCCTCTCTTCAATTTTGAAAGAATTGAATCCCCTTTCAGACTCAAAACTTTCAAAAGGTTCAATATTATAGCGACATATAATTCAATGGTCCAAAGTCCTTCTACATTCTATATCCCTAGTAAAATTGCGAGGGAAGAAAATTAGCAACAAAAACAGAAGCAGCAACATCAGTAGGATAGCAGTAATTTGGCCACTGGAAATTGTTGAAATCATTCACTGAGTTATTAATATTCTTTGTGGATTATTAATCAGTATTTGATTGGTCCACAATATTCTATGTATTCATAACTATTAAAACAATGGAGTAACCATAGATTTTTTTTACTCCTAAATGACATGTTATATACCATCTTAAAAATATACAAACCAAAAAGTCCAAGACCTTTTTCTAAACTGAAAAGTTTTATACATTGCAGTGTCTCATAATTGTTCCTGTTTCTTGTGTTACATTCTTTTACTTGCAGAAACCATTACTATGAACACAGAAGTCAGGTGGTGACCTGTGTCTGTGCTAGAGGAAGGTTCACTTTATAGGTATTTATATTATATCAAGAAGGAAGTGGGGTTTTTGTGGATGACATTTAAAGGTATATCACAAAAATAGATTTCTGAATTAGAATTTAGGCTTAACATTTCTCTTTCAGTCTATAAACTCTACTACACATAAGTCCTCTGTTATTAGGATATAAGACAGAAGGTGAACTTTCTTATTACAGGGCTTTTCAAGCATCATTCCCAATGAAATACCAAAACAACAGAAAATAAAGAATTAAGATTTAATAAAAATGGAATGAATTCCAATTGTGTTTGCTTTGCTATAGTGTGAAAAATACATTATGTGACCAGGATAGAGAAGAAGAAAATCTTAGAATTGCAGTTATTAATTGTTGGATGCTCCCAGTTCAGATGTCCACCCAGCGTATGAATCTCTTTTTCTCTCTCCTTTTATGATGCTATCCTGACTCTGATAATATACCTGCAGCAAGAAAGAACTCACTTTTTTGAGTGTATATCCATCTAAAATAGAAGGAACTTGCTAAATTTTTGAAATTTCTTACTGTGTAGTTATTCATTCAGTACATACCTAGAATGGTGCTGTGTCCTAAATAGTTAAGAACGTGAGTTCTGGTTCTAGGCGAATTGAATTCAAATCTCTACTGTGACTTTTACTAGCTCTAAGACCTCAGAAAACTTCCCCATTATCTATGTGCCTCATTAACTTTATCCGTAAAATGTGACAATAATAGCACCTACCACAGAGTCATTTTGTAACATGCTCTATGTCAAGCATTCTGAATGGTGCCTGAGACATACTAAGCACTATGTACTAGGTTTTCAGATTTATTTATTTTTGTTGAACACCTGCTATACGTTAGGAATTGTCTTTGGCAAAAGGGTATAATATGAATAAATACAAAATCCCTGCCTTAATAAAATTATCTTCTAATTTGAGTGATTATGAGGGAATCTCTGTAGCTATTCACCAAACCTCTTTACTCTTCCTTCTTGCCAGACAGTTGAACTGCAGATCCCAATCTTCCCCACAGTGATATATATCCATAAAACTGTGTTTGGGGAAAAAGGGTTGTGAAAGGAAGTGCGTGTACTATTTGCAGGTATGGCTCATAGATGTTTCCCACCTGCTATCTATTCTCCCTTCAATTTCTGTTGGCTCTATGCCAGGGTGAATGTGAAAGCAACAAGTCAAAGATGTCAGTCCTGGTTTCTGAATGCCTGTGTAGTATAGACCCTAAGTCCCACCTCATGCTCCCACCAACATTCAGATTTTGTACAACTAGGAAAGCTATCTACTACTGTACTATGCTGCTAAAATAACAAGGCTTATCTCTGATAGCATTTAACATTACTCCCATTAATATGAAGAGGAAAAAGAAGTAATGTAAAAGATCATATCAGTTAAAGGTAAGTTCTTGGCAGGAAAGTGAAGTAGGGAAAGGGAGTAAAGAATTGAGGAGGGTGGTCAGGGAAGTTCTCGCTTTAGGAGTGGGCATCTGAAGCAAGACTTGAGTGAATGAAGTAGAGAGACACATACATCGCTATTGGAAAAGCACCTCTGGCAAATGGAATCAGAAGAGCAAAGACCCTGGCTGTTGGAATGTGCTTGGAATTTTCAAAACTTAAGGAAAAAGTCAGGCTGCATTGGAGTTGACTCAGAAGAGAGTTCAGAGGCAACCATGGGAAAGACTGGTGCAGTTTCATAGACCATGGTAAGGATTGTGGATTTTACTGGAAGATTTTCAGTAGGGAGATGACACAATGTAATTTGCAATGAAAAATAGTCACTCTAGTTCCTGTATAGAGGTTGGGTTAGGGGAAGAATGGAAGCTGAGATATCAGCTATGAAGCTATTATGGTAGCTTTGAAAAAAACAAAATGGTGGCTCCAAGTTTTCTCATGTCAATGTTTTTGAACCCTAGATCTTTTGTTCGTTCGTCATATAACAAAACTCACATATCATTCCCCATCCTGTTTACTCTTTCCTGAGAAGCACTTCAGTTTCATGCCATTTTTCTTACATCCAGCCAGAATTAAACATTATTCTCCACATATGTACAACTCATGGTTTCCTAAGGCTGGGCATTTCACTGCTGCATAACTCATTAAACTATGGAAAGTTTGTTTTATATTTTTTACCCTTAAACCTTTCACATACATTTTACGTTTCTGCAATTGATGGTTTTGTAAATTATTTTCATTTTCATTTTATTTATTTATTTATTTATTTATTTACTAAGTAGACTTCATGCCCAGTGCAAACAGAGCCCAATGTAGGGCTTGAACTCATGACCATGAGATCAAGACCTACGCTAAGATCAAGAGTCAGATGCTCAACCAACTGAGCCACCCAGGCTCCCATGAAAATTCTTTTTAAGCTGAGCTTATGTAACTTAACTTTTGACTATATTTTCCATATGAACCTTTGACTATTTGGAGACTTAGCTCAACTTCTACCTATCATAATAATTTAGTCCAGGCCTTCAAAGAACATGTTCTAAAACAGTAAACAAGTTTGATGTGAAAAAAAGGGTCTAATAGTCAAATAAGTTTTGGAATCATTTAACTAAATAAAGTTAATCAGATTCCTCCCTTCCCCCTGCCACCCCCCTTTTTTTAAACATTTTACAGGGAAGTTAAGAGAATTTAACATAATTTTATGCATTGTGATTCCCCATGAGATGAGATGAGATGGTATTTGGAGTATTTATCAAACTCAACTGACTACAGAAATCCCTCTTCTCCACCCCCCCCACCCCTTTTTGTTTTACTTTTATAGAGCATTTCATGGAACTAAAATTCTGCTTGGATATATGCTACTGAGTTCTGGAAGACAGTAGTTTTAAGTAAAGTTTAATCTGAAGTAATCAAGAACCAGCAACCTGGATGATCAAAATCATAACTGAAATGTACCTAACAACTAACACTCACTCAGCTTGTATACCCACACTAATCTCATACCTCAGAAAACTTCCTTTGATAACAATCCCATGACAAAACCATTTGGGAATTGATTTCCAAAATGAAAATGACTCCAGGGAAATAATTAATACTACCTAAACTTTCTCTAGGGGTCTGTATGGAATATCCACAAATCTCATGTATTCAGTGTTACCTTCCTTAAAAATAAAATTTGGGGGGGGGGCGTCTGATGGAAAAATGCTTGGCGCTATTTCTGGCCGCTAGTGTATAACGAGGGACAGGGTTTCCTGATATTATAGGTTTGCAGTAGAGCAGAACTGTGATTCATCCAGTGACTGAGGGGCCTCCAGAATGCCAGAGATGAATGTTTGCATTCACCTTTTGCTTATTCCTGCTTCAAGATGAGTAACCAGTTACAAAGACCAGAGGGTGTTTTTGTACCTTTTCCTCCTCTTTATTAAGGTAGATGTTATAGTCTAATGTGACAGGTAGTGTTTCTGCACACCAGAGTCCGCACAGAAACATATTATCTAACTCTGTGGGAACTGGATATTTTAGATTGCCTCAGGACAGACAGACATCACTTTGCCATCAGCAATCTCTTTGTATCCAGAAGTTTGTGTCAGGTACGCTATACTTACTTTGGACAGTTGAGTGGCCGTCCCAAATTACAGAACACCTTCTCTCCCCACAATATAGTGAAAATAGCATGAGATTTAGAATAAAAAACACCTCCAACTCTACATTTGTTAGTTGGAATAGTGCTCAATGCATGTGGGCCTGTTTTTGTTTTTTGTTTTCATCTTTGAAATGGGGCAGAAGACTTAATGGAGCTCTAATGTCAATCGATGTGATATAAAATTTTTAATATTCTAGAATAGACGTTCAATAAATCAAGTATCCTGACCGTATTGCTTTCTGTCTTACACCAAAGACCAAGAGCTGCATCTTGCATGAAATAAGCAGCACACTTGTTGGTTGACTGGACATACTCACTATACTGAAGCTCTTTTTCTCAAAATCATAGATCTTGACATAAACATGATCACCAGTAATATGATATGGTCATTGGCAAAAAACTTTTTATTTATCATGTAGTACTACTTTTAACACTGGAAGAGCTTTAGGTGACTATACAGTTAAATACAACTTCCTTCTATCAATTGTAATTCTACTAATGTCTTCTCCTTTTTGGTGAGCTTTCTCTAAAGAGCAATAGTGAAGGATAACTGTGCTTTTGGAAAGTCATAAAATTTAAAGGTGATTTTAATACTTTGAGTAAAGAGGAACCTAGAATTTACTTAGAAATTTGGCATATGTTGGTTCAAAGAGCAAAAATCCAAAGATTGCACAGATGTAGGTCCTTCTTTCTTTCTTATGGTGTTTTAAAATGAGTAACTGGACATTTTGAGAAAAAATTTCAGTATAATTGTTTATGTTTTCTATTGTTCTAGCATATTCTTATTTTTCCAAGTAACTGTCCACTTAATCTCCCTACACATTCTGCCCAGGCACATGGTTATTTCTACTTTTATACTATTCTACTATTTTTTAGTGTACACAACTAACAGGTGAGAGAAACTATGCATATGGACATCAGATTTATCTTTTGTTCCCATGGGCAGAAACATGAGAAGTTCATCATTGAGCCAATATAGAGCTCAAGGGTTAGCATTTGTTGCATTGCATTACTATAAGAAACAGGAAAAAATAAGAAAATGACAGTGCTAGATGAGGATGTAATTGTACACCCAGTTTTACCTACCTAATTTGTTGAAAATTGCTATCCTCTAAAGACACTGTGATTAAGGAATGCATATTACCCCACAGTGGTAGGGTAAATTGGGATGGGAGATATATAGAGAGAATTGGAAATCTAAATTTTTGATTACATATATCCATTGTAATGTAATACATACATGGATACAAAGTAATAAATACAATGAAAGTAGTCCTAATAACTTTTTTTGAATGTTGACTCTGTCACAGGCACTCCCACAAGTACACTGCAACTCTTTCATTTAATTCTTCCGATGCCACCATATAGGAATTTTACCTATATTTTATAAAAAAGAGAACGCATACATCAGAGGAATTAACCAACTTGTATAATATCATGACACACATATGCATAGTATAGGTGGGGTTAAATCTCAGGTCTGTTTATTCTGCTTCCCCTTCACTACGGGTGAATGAGTTTGTCTTTCATAAATACAGAAGAGGATAGGGAGAGAAAAAATTGAATTTCAAAAGCCCCAAATTAAATCCATATGGTGACTTATCTATGACAGGAGAAGATTTGAAGGTCAGGGTTCTACCAGTAGGGATCATCTCATAAGCTCATATATTCCTGTTAGGTATACAACATTTTTATAGTGGATGTCACACAAAAGAAACTAAGAAAACCTTGAACTTGCAGTGGCTCTTTTGCAAGTTGTCTGCTGGTGTCACAGCATCAGGTTGTTGAAACTCAACTGTTGAAAACCCTAAAACCAACTGATGCCTGATGTTTCTCATTTATTTCCTAACTTAAAATATATGAACTATAAAAAACATAAAATTTTTATTAATTTTGTTGTTTTATCTTCTTTCAGAGTTCAAATGACAGAAGCAAAGACAGTCATCACAGTTGACACATCACTTTTCATATCTCGACTTTGCTTTGCCTGAGTGGCAAGGTTGGTGTTCACATTTAAAAAGAAATATAAATTGATGTTCCTTGCACTTGAAAAATATAGGGATGACATTGTATATTTGAACCATAATATGGAGTTTTTTCTGAGTGTTTCTTTGTAAATTATAGCTCAGTGTTATGCTTTGGATTTTGATAGAGATTATATTACTGGTATTTTTTTTTAAAGCAAGACAATTTAATCATTATTAAAAAAAGATATAAAAGCCTTTCTACATGTAGACCATATGGTTGAAAAATTCAGGAGTATTATTATACAAAATCAACAATCTTCAGCTTTATTTATGGCATATTAATGCATAAATTTGGGATAAATTTAAGCCTTGAAAAGTTAATATAAGCACTTAAAAAATTAATGGCGTGAACCTTATAAACCAGTGGGAAAAATATCTGTAATTTAAGCGAAAAATAGGTGAAGAATATGGGGAACCTTTGTATAGAAAAAATAAAGACAATTGGCTAAAAAAAGTTATAAAAATTATGCTATATCACTATCTTAAAGAAGCAAATAATAATGAAATACTGACATCATTGGTTAGTTTTGTAATTCTCCTTTAACTGTGATAATTAAAGCATCTGTTAAAAACATCTCTCTTGTGAGACCGATTGTATTTAAAATGGCTCCATTTCCCCAGTTTATGTCTATTTTATTTACCCTATCTATATACTACATACTGCTAATGATACTAAATTACTATGTAATTTGCTTTTTATATCTATCAGTCGATCTATCTATCCACCCATCCATCCATCCATCTTTTTAGCTATCCATATCTCCATTTATGCACTTATTTTTTTTTTTTTTGTCAAATAGAATGTGGGCTCCATAAATTCAGTAGTAATGTATCCTTACTTACCACCCCATCCCTTGCCTAGAATAGTACCTGAAAATTGGTATTCACAAAATGGTCACTGAAAGATAAGTACATGGTACACAATTAAACAATGCATAGATAAACTGCCTCACTACTGTTGGAAGTGCATATTAGTATAACATGGCTTATGTATACTTTGACAAATTTACACAGGGATGAAGCCTTGTGAATAGAAGGGTATATAATATAGTAATATTTATGACAGTAAAGATCCAGAGTTAACCAAAATTTATTAATAGGAGACTGGACAAAAAAATTACTTGGCATTCATATGATAGGGATACAATTAGCCATTAAAACCAATATGGTTATTTATATGGAGTGATGGCTAAAGATCTCGAAGTTCTATTTCTTAGTTTTTCTTAAGCAAGAAACACATATTTGTTTATAATATCCCAATTTGTTTAAAACTTTTATATATGTGTGTAACATTCTATACATACGCATGTGTGCGTATAGATAGATATAAATCTATGTGTAAGAACTGGAAATTTCTACAAGGAAAAATTATGCATACTTATTACATTTAAAAAGTGTGAGGTTGGGAATGAAGTGGAAAAGAGACTCTTTAAATTTTAGCCTCTTTGTGTTAATATGTTTATGTGGCGTTTTTCTGTGGGGAATAAGCTTAGGAATTCCCTGAGCTTCCACTAATGGGTTAACAAGGCATAAAGAAATAGAAAGCCACAGGATGAATGCATACAAAATTAGGTAAACAAGATTAGGTAAACAGAACAAAGGCCGCCAGTATAGGAAAAAGGTATAGGAATAGGAAATCTCAGGATGAAAACATCCAAGATTAGGTAAAAAGGATCAGGTATTCAGGGTGGAAGCACCATCCAATTTAGTACAATAGCAGAAAGCTGCTTTCACAGGAAGGAAGGACCAAAATAGGTAAACAGGTAAACAGGGCTATAGACCACAGCAGGGCAAAGTAGCCCAGAGTGGAGCCAATGAGCTAAACAAAGGTGTCTTATTGACCCTGAGGTAGCATGCTCTATCTTTCTTGTCCCCTAGGCCAGTTTAGGTAAACAGAGGTGGCTCCTCATGTCTGCTGTAATCATCCTTCCACCCTGCACCAGGATTTTGTTTTGCATTGACCCAGACTCCTAACACCACATATCTTCAAAACTCCTTTTCCCTCATGCCCATGAGTTAATGTTCACAGTTTCATTGTCTCTTTGTGTACGTCCATCACACTTGTAAGCTTTCTGATCCTAGTAAAAATGGAGCAAGGACCCTTACTTGGGGCTCTTGTCTTCTCCTGGACATTAGCCATCTCTTGCATTTCAATCCTGTGTCCACTCTCTTGCTGGACAAGACAGAACTCCAGACCTAGAGTCTATGACATTTTTCTAGTGATGATAACATGAAATAACATCTGAAAAAATTATAATATAGACCTACACCGTTATTCTAAATGCTATTCTAAATGATTATATATATATAATATATATGTATATTATATATTACAATCTATATTTTGGGGGAAAAAAGAAAGTTGTAGAAAAATGTAGTTAAATAAAAGGAATGCAAGAAACTGAGATTAAAAAGAAAAATAGAGAAATTGAGAGTATAAAAGAACCCACGTGTATAGGTACTAAGTGTCTATGTAGACATACACGCTAAAGCCTAAATGGTACTGGATGAATGTCCATCAAGAGTTACCTACAATGAACTTTGGAAAAGAAATTACAAGTGGGAATGATAGGAAGATTTTAATGTTTTCTTTATTTATTTATGTTTGAATATTTCAATAAGAGGCAATAAGAGGATGTTTTATGCATTGCTTTTGTAATTAAAAAATAAAGGGAAGGAACTGAAGCCTTTATTATATATAAAAACTTGGTATCACCAGATCTGGAATGTGCCTACCTCCAGATACTTTGGGTATGAAAAGAATGTCTTTAACAGCCAAAGTGAACCTGGAAGATAAATATTAAATGAGGGGTGGCGTCAGAAGTTCAAAGTGAATAATTTTATGTATCCAGCAAGAACTGTACAGTCTATTCAGGCCAGTTTACTTCCTTAAATCAACTGAGGTCTTTTAACTCTTTGAATTTAGGCTTAGCTAGTCTTTACCTAGAATACCCATACTACTGTTTATACTGAGCACTCCAATGTCTCTTTCTCTCTGATGACACCAAACACCTGAGGGAAGAATTGCTTGTTCCATATTCTACGTTGTTCCAGCATTTATAAATTTATCTATATGTGATTGTTTAACTTTATGATCTACGAATATTTTGAAGTCAAGAATTTTGAGGGACATCTTGTCCTGAGTCCCCAGCTCATTGCAAAGTCTGGTACAAAAGTGCTCAGTAATTGTTTGTGGATGTTGTCACTGATTCTTGACTTCAGAAAGACAATGAAGACTTCCATAAAGTGTAGCATCATCCATGGTCTCTGCTAAAAGCACTGCCTTGACATTTGAGTATCACTTTCTAGTTTACAACTCTTACATTGCATTATCATCTTCAAGGATCATCTCAAGCCAGAAAAAATAGGTATTACCACTATTCACATTTTAGTGTTGAAGAAACAGATTTAGCATATTTATCTTCCCGAAGGGCTCACAGCTCACAAGTGGCACAGCTAAGTTTGACTCTCTGGCCATTTAGATCTAAAACTACAATCAATTATGTAGACTCAAGGAGGAAATGACACCACTAAGTTGTTCTGGGAGCCAGTGTACTTCTGGTGCCCTAGACATAGCAACGTTCTGCAGAGGTGAGTAAAGGTGAAATAGCGGCTCCATCTTCCTCCTTAGAGACTTCATTTGCAGCAGGGATGGGGGGCATTCTCACAAACACCATGTCCGTCCCTGCTCCCAACAGCTCAGACAATGGTCAATATACAATTATACTGCACCACCACTGAAACCCATGCATACTAAATAGACTTGGTGATCCAAATCTGTAACTTCTTCTAATGATTTCAATGTGTTGTGGAAATGATAACAACAATAATAAAACATAGTTCCTTCCTGCACACCCAAGGTCAAGACCAGAGATTATTTGAGAAATGGGGGAGAAGAGGGAAGAAGAAGACAGAAGAGCAGTGAAGGAAATGCTTTTCTCAAGGTTAAGCTAAAATTATTGAGCATTTACTCTGCAGTGTTTAAAACACATAGTATAATTATGCAGAGGTTTTTTTTTAATTTTTTTTTAATGTTTATTCATTTTTGAGACAGAGAGAGACAGAGCATGAATGGGGGAAGGTCAGAGAGAGATGGAGACACAGAATCCGAAACAGGCTCCAGGCTCCGAGCTGTCAGCACAGAGCCCAACGCGGGGCTCGAACTCACGGACCGCGAGATCATGACCTGACTGAAGTCGGCTGCTTAAGCAACTGAGCCACCCAGGCGCCCCTAATTATGCAGAGTTTAAGTGCATAAACTTACAAGTCAGACTGTATGGGCTTTGAATGTCAGCTCTGGCATTCACCAACTATGAGTCTTGGACAAGTTGGTTACTTCTTCAGTGCTCAGCCATGAAATGGGGTTGATATTAACACCTGCCTTACAGGGTTGTTCAGTGACGTGGCCTCTGCCAATTCCTATGGTGTGAACACTCATACCAATGCCTATTAGAAGCCATCAACAAACAGCTCACAAAATCCTTGAATACTGAAAATTCTCGAAATTCTTATGACATAACCAGCCAGCTCAAGCATACTTCTGTTGCTATGATGATTAAAGTTAGTATCATAAGCACTGAAGGGAGTTCCCGGGATAGTGTGCATATATTCAGCATTTTTGTTCATTTTTTAAAAAGAGATACTTACATTAATTCATCTATTCCTCACAATTATTCTGAGATTGGTGTTATTATTATTTACATTTCAGAGGAGGTTAATGAGGTGGGAAGGGCTTCAGTGTCTGGTTGCAAAGGAGAGAAGTGAGACTTGACCAGTCTGATGCACCATACCGTCCTCTTGCCTGAGCCCTTGGGAGATCACATCCCATTGTGCGTATGCAAGAGTTTGTGCATGCTTACAGAATGAAAGAAGGGGAGAGAATCCTGGTAAAATAATACACTCTGGACTGCCACTATCAGTTCTAGAGTGTCCCTTGGTCCCGGGGATATTTTTGTTGCCTTGGAGGCAAATTACATGATACCATGGGGAAGACATTCTATTATGTATTCCCAAGAATAGGGAAGAAAATAAGGACAGCATCTACTCCCTGAGTGCCTGAGTGTTTACCTGAATTTGACATTTTGTTAATCATTTGGATCTTATGTGGTAATCATAAAAACTGTCTAAGGAAGGATTTGTTTTGTACCATTCTGCAGCTAAGGTAACCGTAGCTCAGAGATGTTAAATAACTTGCTCAAGGTCACAAAGCTCTTATTAAACATCAACTTTGTTTGAATCCAATATTCTATGGATACACGGCAAACCATATATTCTACTGCTGTCTCTTAAATTCATGAAAAATTACCAAGAAATTTAGGATTACATTGATGCCCTTTAGAGGTGAGAATATTATCAAGAAATTTAAGCTTCACACTAAAGCGTTTTATTTATTTTATTTAATTTATTTTATTTTTAAGTAACCTCTACACTCAACATGGGGCTTGAACTCAACAACCCCAAGATAAAGGGTTGCAAGCTCCACCAACTGAGCAAGCCAAATGTCCTACGCTAAAGCTTTGTAGAGTTGAGAATATTAGAGACCAGTGTCAGGCCAAACATAGGGGGCTGAAGAAAATTCATGTATTCAATGTGACTGTTACTTCATTAAAAACATAATTATATTTTATTGTCAAAGCCCCTTTACTTTGAGTATTGTGTATAGGTCTGAGACTAGAGGGGAGCAGGACCACAGATTTTGTGCCTTTCAGAAAAAGTCACATTAAAAGATATGCAAGGGTCAACTTCAGGCTACTCTACATTCTGTTTGCACCTTCATTGTATTGGTTGGAGGAAAAAAAGAATTAATTGGTTCATTTAGCTCTTCACTTAATTCAGCCTTTTATTGTGCACTTCAGTTCTCATCCAAATGAACAGAGACAGTGCGAGAAACAGAACACAATTTAATGGGGCTCTCAAAAATGTGCAGTTGTTGCCCTTGCTTCTTTAATAGACACAAATCATTTATTTCCTTCTGTAAAACTCCATTACCCAGCAAAAAATAGTTTCTTAACAAATGTATATCTTACCAAACATGGAAAAATGGAAAATGCATCCTCCTCTCTCCCTCTCTGTCTCTCATATGCACAAAGTCATAGAGACTCATTCACAGTGTATCTATACACAAGCCTCCCTACTGAGTTCTACAAAGCCCACAAAGCATGTTAAGGATATAATGTCCTTTTACACGTTAAGGACGTAATGCCCTGAGCATGAAACAAAGAATTGAGAGAAATTAGAAGTAAAAGGGAACTTAGCTCAAATTAACTCTGTTCTTCCCATTTTATAGATAAGGAAAGTGAGTCTTGAGAGATGAGGTGATTAGCCCGGGCTCATGCAGGTGATCATTTGGGAACATAAATCAAGCTGTCCTCTCCAAACTCTTAATATAGCCTTCTCTCTCCTATACTGGGCTACCTGCCCAGTATTGATCAATATTCATCATTTCAGTGGTCCCACACACTGATCTCATTGAGTGCCTATCATCCTATCCTCCCCCAAAATGCATGTGCATCTATAGAGAATCCTGGGGCATCCTTCTGTTTCCATATAAAAAAAATTCCCCTTACCTTTTAGAATATACTCCATGCTCTTCTTTTTCACAGTGATCATCTTTTGAGACATGGCCTTGGGAAAGGACCAGAGAAATAATTTTATTTTTTTATTGAAAGCTCCCAAATATGAGTTCATGGCTGGTTTGAATTTCCACTGATTCTCCTGCTCATGCTTCTTCCCACACAACCATAAATACTTTACTTGCCTCATGCTAATGATTTTCATCAATTTAAAGAGCTAGTTTAATTAATCTCCTGTTTAACAAAAAAACACAAGTCAATCTGATAAAATGTTTAGGAGAAAAAGTAAAGCTGATGTTCTTCCCCACAGTGATGCGCCATGTAGGTTTAAGGAATGGCGTGGGCAAGTGATACAGAAGTAATTTGTTACTGGAAAATAGTCTAGATGTGTGTGCTCATCTTAAAAACTTAGCACTACTAAGTGGCATTGTGCAAGCCTAACATCCCATCTTTCCCCAGCAAGCCTCTGCTCTGGGGAACAGATCCAGGTGATAGAGGTGCATGTCACATCCTGGTTGCTTGGGAAATAAGCTGTCATTTCATTTTGAACTTCCCAGTAGTATGAGTTCAGTAGTATGAGTTCAGCTTTCTCAGTAAAGATAACATTTTTTTTTCCCCAGAGCCATCCATTATTTGTACTGGGGACTCTGTTAATTTCACTGCTTGTCAATTAAGTTCATCCCTTAATTTAATAGGGATTTGTATACAAAACATCACAGTGTTAATCTTAGTCTTTATTTCATGCCTAGAATGAGCTTTACCCTCCAAGCATCCTCGCATCCAATCACAACATCTCAGTTTATCCTGTAGCCAAAGTAATCCTCTTATGTATAGGTTTGATGAGACCTTCCTGCTTCAGAACCTCTTGGATTCCCACTCTCTACTAGATATAATCCAAGTTCTCTCACACAGCAATAAAGTTGTAAACAATCTGAATCAGCCCACCTGACTAGACTTTTGTCTTCTACTTAATTTTCACGAATCCTTTATGTCCTCTAAAACTTGTCTAGTTGAAAATCAAAGTCAGAATTAAAAAAATATATATACCTAATTAGTAGCTTTGCAAAAGCCTTTCCCCATCTGATACAATGATGCCTATGGGATTTAGGGGAAAAAAAGAAAATTAAAGAAGAAGAAAATACCCAAGCCACACTTAATAGGACACATTTTTGAGAGCCTAAGAATGAGAGTTAAAAAAATAAAGTATCACTTGCTGAAAGTTAAGCTGGCTACTCTCTAGGTTAAACAAAAAGTCAAAAATAGAATTCAATCCTAAACATTTTATGCATCCATAAAAAGTTAAGAGAATCCAGAAAATAAAAAATGGATAAAAATGAGTAAAACATATGAAGCAATGTGCTATGCATTGAGGGTCTGTGCTCCACCTTCTGCCCCAAATTCTTATGTCAAAGGCTGATCCCCAGTATGATGGTACTTGGATTCCTAGCCTTTAGGAGGTATTTAGGTTTGGCTGAGGTCATAGGTATGGAGAACCCATGATGAATTGGTGCCCTTATAAAAGAATGAAGAGCACAGAGTTCTCTTTTTCTGCTATATGAGGATAGAACAAGAAGTTGACAATCTGCAACCCAGAAGAGATTTCTCCCCAGAACCTGATTGTGCTACCATCCTGATCTCAGACTTTCAGCCTCCAGAACTATGAGGAATCAGTTTCTCTTATTCATGAGCCACAACATCTATGGTACTTTTTACGGCAGCTTCAACTTAGATACACTAGTTTTCAGTGTGGACCACGGACAGTGTAGGACAGTGATCTGTGAAAGAAGGTAAACAAATGAGATGATATCTATGACTCTCCTAACTGACCACCTGGAGAGAGATTCCAGGCCACAGTACATGGAGAAGAAATCCAAGAGCTTCCTGTTCTGCTTGAGTTGAGGAGACAGTATTTCAATTTTGGGGAGGCAAAAAGGCTAGAATTTGAGATGCAGAATACAGAGAGGAGAGAGTCGTACAGAGGGCTCCAGAGAACTGCCGAGGTTTCCATGTAAGCCATTAGATGAGTACTGATTAGTACACAAGTGTGAGGAAACTACCAAGTCTGGAAGAAGAATCAGCAGATAGGAGCAGATGCACAAATCCCTGTTGTTCACACAAGAGGAAAAGTTCATGTTCCCACCAAACAGAACCAAACAGAATGGGCAGACTTCCTAACAAATGGGCCGTTGAGCAGTGGCCACAAAGGGTATTGCCTCGGTAGTGAGGTCTAATGAGCTGCAGACTAATGGCTGCTCTGCACCCAGTAAATAAACTAAAAAGAAAATTTTAAGAGAAATTAAATTATACCACATAACTTAACTGTATACAAAACCAAGACCACAAATATTGCAAGAAACAATAACAGAAAAAAATCCAGCAACCACTAGCATAAAATTTACAATGTCTGGCATCCAATAGGAAATTACTGGTCATGGAAAAAAGCAGGAACATTTGACCTATAGTGGAAAGAAACATCAGTTAATAGAGACAGACCCTAAGTTGACTTAGATGAAAGAATTAGTAGAAAAAGATATTAAACTGCTATTATAAATATACCCCATATGTTCAAGGAGGTAAATGAAAGGCATGGATACGTTAAGAGATATAGAAGATAGGAAAATGATCAAATTGATGGGGGAGGGGAAGGAAAAAAGACGTTAGAGAGGGAGGGAGTCAAAGCATAAGAGATTCTTAAAAACTGAGAACAAACTGAGGGTTGAGGGGGGGTGGGAGGAAGGGGAGGGTGGGTGATGTGTATTGAGGAGGGCACCTTTTGGGATGAGCACTGGGTGTTGTATGGAAACCAATTTGACAATGAATTTCATATTTAAAAATAAAATAAAATAAAAATTTTAAAAATGATCAAATTGAACTTCTAAAGATGTAAAATGTGTTATCTCAGATGCAAAATACATTTGGTAGGATTAAAAACAGCTTAGATATTACAGATGCAAATATAACTCAAAGACACAGAAATATAAACAATCCAGAATGGAACTATCCATTTTAAAATATAAAATAATAAAATAAAATAAAATAAAATAAAATAAAATAAAATAAAATAATAAAAGGAAGTTAACAAAGCATCCATTAGCTATGAGGCAACTTAAGGATCGTAAAATATATATAATGATGTCTCAGAATTGAGACAGAATGGACAGAAAAAAAATGGACAGAAAAAAAACTTGCAGAAATAATAACTAATATTTTTTTCCAAATTTAATGAGAACTATGAACCTACTGGTTAAAGGAGCTAATGAACCCAGGGAAATAATGAGAAAAGAAAAAAAAACCCTACAAAGTGACATCATAATCATATTGCTTAAAACTAGTGATACATTGGGGCGTCCTGGTGGCTCAGTCGGTTGAGTGTCCGACTTTGGCTCAGGTCTTGATCTCATGGTTCGTGAGTTCGAGCCCCCGCTGGGCTCTGTGCTGACAGCTCAAGGCCAGGAGCCTAGTTCGGATTCTGTGTCTCCCTCTTCCTCTGCTCCCCCCCCTGCTCACACTGTGTCTCTCTCTCAAAAATAAACAAAGATTAAAGAAAATTAAAAAAAAATAGTTTAAATCTTACAAGCAGTGCAAAGAAAAACATTACCTATAGAGGAAAAGATAAGAGACTCTTTGTTGGGAAAATTACAAATGGAAGAAAATGAAGCCACATCTGTAAAATACTGGTGGAAAAAAAAAAGACAACCAACAACCTGTTAACTTAGGATCCTATATCCCACAAAAATATTTTTTCACAGTGAAGGTAAAATAATATCTTTTCCATAAATACAGAATGTGAAAGTCTTCATCACTACCTGACAAGCAATACAGAAATGTTAAAGGAAGTACTTTAGACAGAAGGAAAGTGGTACCAGGTACCAGGTCGAAATTTGGAGTTAGACACAGGAGTGAAGTATACGGCACATGGTAAGTATGTGGGAAAAATTAAAATTTAAATGGTGATAAATAAACAAACAAAATGTAATTGGCTATTTAAAGCCAATATACCATATTTACCACATATACTATGATTTAAAAGTATACAAAATAAGATCTCTACCAGAATTTACTCATCCTATATTTTTTCCTGATTTCATCCCTATGAGGGAACGTGCATTAAAAACTTGAAAAGAGGGGCCTGAGTTCTTTCTCCAGTTCTACTTCCAACTATGTAACCTGAGAAGGGGTGCTTTCTCATTCTGTGCCTCTGTTTCTCCTGTGTAAAAGAAAGGCATTGGCCTTTATTAAATTCTGTGGTTCTTTTACCATATGGTACACCCTTCTTAATGTCTCTTCTTGACAAATTCCTGTCACATGACTTCTAAGGAAGAACTGAAAGCAAGCTTGGAGAGCTTCAGAAAGACTTTTTAAGCAGGGTGATGTATAAATCAAAGAAAGGAGGAGGGCTGAACATTTTTTTTTTTAACAATAGTATTTAAGAGAAGCAAATGTCATGGGTGGTGACTCAAGCTGACGACTGTCAGATATTCATGATGCAGAACAAAAATGCCAATCTTGACACGATGAGAATAACTATCTTCATTGTCATCATGATTTTTTTCAAATATTTATTCTATTTAAAGTACCTGAGTGGGTTGTATGAGGTATAGACCTCTCTCCATTTTACTTATTATATCTGACTTTGCAACCAGATACATACTATCAATAATATTTTAAATTCATCTCAGTAGAAATACACCTTACATAGTCTCTCACACACACACACTTCAAAGTTCAGTTCAGTTCAACAAATATTGATTGAATATCAATTGAGGAATTCAATATGGTATATCAGAATGATATGAGACCGGGATTTTAATCTCAACACAGCTAACTAGCTTAATTGCCTAGAAAAAGTCTTATTTTGTTAAAAATATGTTCTGTCTTCTATAAAAATGAGGAGGCCAAATTATATTATTCTGAAGGTCATTTCCAGTTACAAAGTCTTGTAAGTGTCTCTTTACTTACAGCTGTGCTGGAAACTGTGGATGAAATAAACCAGTATAAAATATGCTTCTTACCTTTGAGAAAATTATGGTCTAATTAGGTCGTAAACTATATACATATTTTTAAAGTTTATTTATTTATTTTGACAGAGGGGTCAGAGAGAGAGAGAGAGAGAGAGACAGAGAGAGAGAGAGAATCCCAAGCAGGCTCTACAATGCCAGTGTGGAGCTAAATGTGGGGCTCAAACTCATGAACCGCGAGATCATGACCTGCGCTGAAATCAGGTTGGGCACTTAACCGACTAAGCCACCCAGGTGCTTCTAAACTGTATACATATTTAACTCAGAATTAATTGCTAAATGTTGATTATGTGCAAGGAATTAGGCTTGGTGCTACTTGAATTATAATAAGTATAAACTCCAGGGAGATATTGTCAGCTAGGATTTCAGGAACAGCTTTGCAAAGAAGGTGAGATGCAGGATGGAATTTGAAGGATGGATGGTGTTAAACTACGGGTATTGTGAGAATATGGCTCACCCAGATGGTAAGATTTTAGACAAAAACTTTAAAAGAATAATATTTACTCACATTATGCTTATAAACAGGCAAGGTTTACAATAGGTAAGGCTTATTTAAATCATGTGTGTATGTCTCTGTGTCTGTGTGCAATTTATATACATCCACACACATTTCTTGACTGAGCCATTTTAATGAGGAGGAGAAAGAATGAGGACAAATGCGATGGGATGATGTAGTACAAATAGTACCCAGATATTCTCATTTCACATTCAAACACTGAAACTAACTAGGTCTACAATCTCATGTAACTCTTTTTACATTTCTTAGTGTTATTAGCACTACAATATGGTGGTGGTAGAGGGTATTAGGTAAACTAGATGAGTTTTGACTATGAGTGCTAGCTCTATCATTATATATTGACAATTTGAACTGAATTAGTGCTCACTGTGATCATTGCATCATATCTGTTTCTGAGATACAAAGGCACACAGCTCCTTCCAGAAGGAGTTGGTTATCTGGTTTGGGAACCAATGCATAGACATGAAATTGAGACTACAAATGTTTCTTTAATATCTGCATCCTCACTACACATTTTATCTCCATTTATGTGGCAACCTTGTTTTCCATGGTATTTCTTATGCTTAACATAGAACCAACTGCATTGTAGACATTAAGTTAACCTCTTACTTAAATTATCAGTGAATACATTTATGAAAGTACACTGGTTAACTAATTAGTACCATATTGAGAGTTTTATTGGCTCTTTACTTCTGTTATAGAATAGTATAGACATATACCAGTTCATATATACTCATTTTTCCATCTTTTCTGATTGATTTGGTGGAAACAGTGTCAGTAGTTAGTCCACATTTAGCTCATAACAGAAGAGTCCACCACTAATTGTATTTTGTGCAAGACTTTGATGGTACACTTGTAAATTGTGCAAGACTTTGATGCAAGACTTTGATGGTACACTTGCAAATTGTGCAAGACTTTGATGGTACACTAATATTTTTTGAAAAATTGCCATCACCATCTCTGTTGTATTACATTGAATTACAACATGGCCATGCTGGCAATCTGGAAAGACCTAAGAGAAGAAAAGCAAAATGGCCTTAGCTAGAAGGGGAAACATGAAAAAAACAGAGGGTAGAAGCCACAGCATTGCATGTAAAGCTCTTTGGGTGTCTTCCAAGTCATGAACCTCCCTTTTTTGAGGACTTAGTCATCTACATATCTTGTGTCCCTAACTCCATCAGCTTTTTGGTAAAATATCATATTTTCAAAGAGGTCTTCCAAACAATCTTAATTTATCATTGCAACTTCTTGTTTTTGCTCCCTTTTCCCTTTCTCCACAGCAATTATCTTCTGGAATATTATGTGGGTTACAAATGTGTTTGGGTATTATCTGGCTCCTCCTGCTAGATTGTGAACTTTGAAAGGGCAGCTTTGCCTGTGTTTATATACATATCCCAAGTCTTCAGCATAATGCTAAAGTGGAATCTCAACAAATATTCAAAATTTCAAATATTCAATGTAAACTGCACCTTCTACCCCTGCACACCACTGATCACCTGGGCAGCAATGTTTTTCTTCATGACTTATGACTGTGGTCACAGATGATTGCCTTAAGGCAGGTACCTTCTCAAACGTGGCCAAGGCATTTATATTAATAATATAGAAGAGTGGGAGAAATAGGTATTTTGAAAATCAACACACATAAACAAATAATTATAAATTGCACTACTGTGGCATGAAATAAAAGGATGAGCAAAAAATGGGATGCAATTTCCATTGGGAGGATTAAAGAAGATCTTCTGAAAGTACTAACTTGGGTGCAGTCTTGAAAGGGAAGAGAATTTTGAGTTGCAATGTTCTTACTTATTTTAAGCCTAGCTAATTAGTCTTCAATGTTCATATCAGGGCACATGAAATCTTCTACGCAAGGGTGAATCAAAATTTTCTCACAGCCCCACAGATTTCTTCTGCAACGCCCTTAATACAGGACACTTTTACATGTGGTTGTGTGATTATTCACTTAACCCCTGTATTCCCTCTAGACTAAAAGCTTTATAAGTGAATGATCTCATTTCCTGGGTTTTCCCAATTCCTGATTTTGGCTTCTCTTGAGGAATAACTGAATGTCTGCCATCATTGGGTTTCAGAATAAAATTATGCATTCTTATAATAAAATTCCTGTGATTATTTATTTGCTAGCCTAGTAGGTTTTTGTCTGGTGCAAACAAGAGATTTCCATGATGTCATATTTTGCTCTACAAAGATAAGTTTGCCATTTGCAGCACTAATATGAAAGATATAGCTGTCCCACAGGCTTTGCAGACAGGCAAACAAGGTTTCAAATCCATGTCCTATCATTTAATGGTTGTATCACCTTGGGCCAGTCTTTCAATCCCTCTGAGCCACAATTTCCTAATCTGCAGTAGAGTGATAATAATGCCTACCTTAAGGGATGTGGTAAGATTAATTAGATGTTGCAAACAAAGTATCTACACTGTCTTAGCAAATAAGTGAGCTTCATAAGATGGTTAATGAGATAACAAGATAATGGTTAATGCATAAGAAGAAAAAGGCAGAGGGGCTGCTTTTTACTACATCTCTTCAATAGAAATATATTGATAACTATTATGTACCAAGTTTGTGGCTAGATGTACAGTGATACAGTCATAATCAGGACACAAGCCTGTCACCAAGGTGAATACCAGTTGACTCCACATGATAATCACATGAAGAGAGGAGCTGGAATCAGCTTTGTCTTCTACTATTGCCAGCCCTTCTCTTTGATTCCCAGGGAGCAGTGAACTTTAAGGACCCAAGCTTTTTTTCCCATTATTTTCTCTCTTCTTATGATACCATTTTACTCTGTAGTTTTTAAATAGTTACCAGGATGACTAAACAGAGGAAGCAACTACCTAAACACCATCTCCAAAACTGTAGTATAAGGCAAGATGTACATACCAAATAGAAAATGAAAAAAAAAAATGGCAGACTTGCCAAATGTTTCATAGGCACTCCATATTGATCTGGTTGTTTCCAGTTTTTTTTTTTAATAGGGAGAAGCAGAAGTAATTATTTTAAAACAAAATGGCACCTTATAGCTCCAAGAAGATTTGCATCCATGAGAAGTTATAAAAGTGATTACCTTTAGATTTCTTGTATCTGAGTAAGGATGCAAGAAGTTTAATGGCCTGCTAACATGAATGTAGTCCTACAGGGACCCACATAATTCAGCACCTGTAGAGACAGAGCTGAGAGTTGGCCAGTAGGGTTTATTAATGTTGGTTAGATGGGAACACACACACGCACACACACACACGCGCACACACACACGCACACGCACACGCACACACAATGCAAAATGCCAACTAAATGCCCAGACAGTTAAATACCATTTGTGACATCTCAAACTGAAACTACTGAACACTGAAACTACCACCATTGACGGTATAGGAAGCTCTTTACAATTGCAATAAGACTGATGATGATGGAGGGTGTTATTTTGAGCAAGGTACCAATCCTCAGAAGTTAAATTAGCAAAGGATGGGGGACAGGGGGCAAAATAAAGTAGCAAGCAACAACAACAATGGCTTTACTTAATATATATTATAATCAACCTTACAAAATTCACTAAGAATATCAAGTTGAAAAAGGGTCTCAAAACAAACCTGTTAAGACTCAGGGTCATCAAGCTGTGATTAAAAAAACCCAAGAACACAAAATCAAAGTAACATTTTGAGAGGGCTTCTGCCAGCCCACACTCTGCATCAAGAGGTAAAACAAAGCTGGCAACTGTTTTAGTAAAATGTTTTAGTAAAATCATCCTAGCATGGGGTTTACAAGAGAGCAAGAGACAGTACATGGGGCTCACCGAGATTGTATTTTCCAAGAGATGAAAAATTGTTTTTAAAATAAAATTATGCAATATATAACTGAAAATAAAAACATTAAAATAAAATTTGTTTTCAATTCGTTGCTGCTATTCCAGATTTTTATAGGCCCACCTTTTAAAATGGATCTTTGTAAGCTCATTTTAGCAAATGCTTTGCAAAGTTTTAACGTGGAGTGAGTCATATTTAATTGCCACTGAACACTGACTTTATAAAGAATTTTGTCTAAATACAACCTTCAGACACAGAGACACTCATTTTTGCATAAGAAGTGCTGCTTGCTAGATCACAAAGACATTAATGAAAAAAAATTAGAAAATAGATTACAGGCATTCTTTCCACAAAAACTGAAGCACAGGATTATTAGTTTTCATATCGCATAAAAATTCTACAGACATTGCATCTGTACTTGTCACTTTGTGTGTTAATTTTTTTTTAATTGTAGGCAGCTTCCCAATATTATAAACTGTAGCTTAATTCTATTCAAACTTTTCCAGCTGGGGTAATATATGCTTTGGCCTTGTCTGCTCTGCAAAGTTGGGATGGTTCTTTGCGAATAGGAAAGGTCTAGACACTATATTTTGTACACTTCTCACAATGCTGTTGGCAGAAAAACATTTCCTTTATATCCAGAGGTATAGAATTTGCAGCATTGGCCCAAGTAACCATACATTATTTTAATGATCAATTCATTTACTACAACCTCCCAATTGCCTAAATCCCTAATCGGAGTGTAAATGATTATAGACCATGGTGGACTCTTTTGTTTTTGCAACTGAAGCCTTTCTGAGTTAAATAAGCAGTTGGGCCTATTAACCCTTTCAGATACTATCATGAGTTTAATATAACCTTAGTAAGCCAACAACTATTTACAAAGCTATGTGCTAAAAAAATGAATATTCAAGGTGAATCAGACCAAGCCTCTGCCCTTCATGGCCTCACAGAAATGTAAAAGTATAATTAGTTCTAGAATATTGAAACACAAATGGATCAGAAAAAGACATAATGAAAATAGAGATTCCAAATTGGACAACATGGCTCAGGAAAATACTGCTTTTTCACTTGAGTCTGATAGGCTCATATATTTCACAATTAGGTAGGCTGGGGAGGGGTGGAGACAGAGGAGTAAGATAAAGAAACAGAAATACAGAAATATGTCTTAGAAGCATATCTAGAAATTTAAGTAGTATATATTTTTTTTTATTTTTATTTTTTTTAAATGTTTATTTATTTTTGAGACAGAGAGAGACAGAGCATGAACGGGGGAGGGTCAGAGAGAGGGAGACACAGAATCCGAAACAGGCTCCAGGCTCTGAGCGGTCAGCACAGAGCCCGACGCGGGGCTTGAACTCACGGACCGCGAGATCAGGACCTGAGCCGAAGTCGGACGCTTAACCGACCGAGCCACCCAGGTGCCCCAGTAGTATATATTTAAAAGAAGCATGGATGTGGCCTTTGGTTCATGGGATCAAAAAAACAGGGATCAAATAGTTTCCTAAAACAGGTGTATTTTTAAAGAAGCTATCAGTCCAGACAAAAGGTCTGTGACTGAGACATGAAACAACCTTATGACCCCACCAATAGGAAACAGTAGGAAACTTTGCAAAGGAGGTCAAATTTTCAGTGCCCATGGAGGATATGGAATGCAAAGCAAGGACCCCAACCAAACAGCAACCCTAGGGCCTAATCAAAGGACATTAAGAGCCTTCTCAGTGTCTGTCTAATAGTTTTAGAAACCCCTGATAGATAATGGGCACTAGGCAGAGAAACACCCTAATCTGCTCTGGATTATCACCATTCTGCCTCTACTTAGAGACAGTGCTTTGCTTTTGAGATTAGATTTGGCCAATAGGTAATATCTTTAAGGTTTACAATCTTAATTACATCTTCAAATCTCTTTTACAATGTAACATAACATGTTCACAGTTACCAGAGATTAGGACAAGGATGTTACTTGGTGAGCAGGAGGGGAGTGGAATAGAGAGGCAAGGCATCTGGCCTACCATACCCATAATCCTGGACTTTGAGCTTGATGGCATAAACTTGGAATGGATTTTTTAATTGCCTCCCCTGGGAGGAGAGAGAGTGATATGTTGCTGACCAGAGGGATGGGAAGCTATATACATTATGATCAGCAAAGTAGATTATTTTTCATTACCCCTATTCACCAAATATTTCTGACCTCTGATCATTTGGTGGGATTGGATATCTGGCTTCTGACTGATTGAGTAGGGGCATTTGACCAATTCTTGTAGAGAATCCTTGCTGACCCATAATGGATTGCTTTTAAGCCAGAGAAATTGGGATTTTTTTTTATAGTAGTTTGAATAACCCAGTGAATAATAGCTGGAATAGTAGATGTGCAACTATTATTTGTGAATGGAGGACTTCTAGGTCTAGTATTGGTGTCATAGTTTTCCCAACACACATGTATGATCTTTCCAATTAAAAGACAGATTCTTTAAAAACTTGCAAGGACAATTGGGTGACCCTATGTACAAAGTTAAATATTAATGTCTGCTTCAAATCATATACTACAATCATTTCACATAAATAGAGACTCACATTTGAAAGGCAGAATAATAAAGCATGTGTTAGATAATATAAAAAAATCTTCATGACCTTGGGGACAGGGATGATATCTCATTAAACTAGTCACCGGAAGCATTAACCATAAAGGAAAATTTGATGAATTTGATAATTAAAATTTTAAAAATTCTGTTCATCAAAATATGCCAAGGAGAGTGAAAATCAAGTAGTGAAATGGGGAACACATTTTCAACGTAATCAGCAAAGGATTACTATGCAGAATATAATAAAAACTTTTGTAAATCAACAGATAAAAAGACTCAATAGGAAATGGATAATGAATTCAATAAGCACTTTCCACAAAAAAATCCAAATAACTAATAAACTTATGGAAGATATTCTAATAATTAGCATCCAACATAAAATAAATGAAACACAAAGGACATATCATTATTCCTTCACAAGATTACCAAAAACTTAAAAGTTTAACAATAATAAGCACTGGCAAAAAGATGGGCCAAAGATAATTCTCATTCATTGTTGGTGAGAGTGAGAATCACAACGATTTTGTGATAACAATTGAAAAGTGCTTAATATACATAAAAGTTACTAAATAAATGCTTGTGGTTGTTGTGGTTGTTATTATCATGCCTTTACTGACTCTCATAGGTAGGATTAGTCTTATTCAATCATTGAACATGCACTCATTAATTTCCTATTCTATGCTAGATCCCATGTTAGAATCTGAAAATCCATATGTGGATTTAAGAAAAATGGTTTTAATGCCTGTACTCAAATTGCTTATTTTTTAATGGAACTAATCATTTGTTTAATTTTTACTTCAAGTTTCCTCCATAGAAATTCATATCATAAAAGTATTTAATATCTATAATTTATTGAATGCTTAATATGTGCTAGGAAAACAGAAAGCATATTAGTAAATAGCAAAACAAAAACAAAGATTCTGGAGAAAGTTTAAGATTTCTTAATGAAGTTTTTCCACATTCTTATCATATTTTACTCTCAAATTTCAGACATTCTTTTTAGCAGGAGCTCATTTCATACCCAGTCAGCCCAGCAAGAAGGAACATCAGAAAGGAGGAAATTTGCTAAATCTCTCCAAGATTCTCTCCATCCTGTAAAAAATGTTACTACTATTAATCTGATTAGGGTAATGTATTTATCTCTCTAATTGGCTCATTTATCACGTGTTAAATTTTAGCATCCTTTGAATTTATTGAGGGAAGGAAAATAGAACTTTGAGATCACTTCTTCAATTTCCTCATTTTACAAATGAGAAAACCTGAAGTATAAGGAGGTTGAGCAAAAGGTCTAAAGTCACACAGCTGGCAAAGAACTAAGTTTAAGTTCTTTATGTTCCTTTCATGCTAATTTTTGAAAAACTGTAGAAATTAACTCTATGGATTCCCGAGATTCCTAAGATATTTGCAGTTGAACAGAAGTTTCTGGTACACTGCACAGACAACAGACTGAAACACACTTACAGTCCTCCTATTCACTTGCCCTGTAACATCAGCCTGAGGAGCAGACTTGAGCTTTGCCACACACCTAGAGGCTACAGAGGTGCTCTCAGGAACAGAGGCCAAAGGACACCATCTTTGACACTACAAAAAAATTTTTTTTTTTTTTAAAAAGAACATTACACAGGTGCCTGGGGGGCTCAGTCAGTTAGGTGTCTGACTTTGGCTTGTATCATGATCTCACGGCTCGTGAGTTTGAGCCCCATATCGGGCTCACTATATTAACAAAGTAAAGAATAAAAATCGTATCATCCTCTTGATAGATGCAGAAAAGGCATTTGATAAAATTCAACATCATTTATGATAAAAACTCTCAACAAAGTGGGTATAGAGGGAATGTACCTCAACATAATTAGGATCATACATAAAGAACCCATGGCTAACATCATACTCAATGGTGATATGTTGAAAGCTTTTCTCCTAAAATCAAGAATTAGACAATAACAAAATATAAATACAAAAAATTTATAAAATTTAAAAGACATCCAAGTTGGAAAGGAAAAAGTAAAACTGTCACTATTTGTGAACATGATTTTATATATAGAAAACCCTAAAGACTTTACAAAAACAAAACACAACTGTTTGAACTACTAAATGCATTCAATAAAGTTGCAGAGTACAAAATCAAGATAGAAAAATCTGTTGTATTTCTATACACTAACAACAAATTTTTAGAAAGAGAAATTAAAAAAAACAATCCTATTTATAATTGAACCAGAAAGAATCAAATGCCTAGGAATAAATTTAAACAAGAAATTGAAATACATACACACTGAAGACTATAAGATATTGATGATAGAAATTGAAGAAGACACAAAAGAAATGGAAATATATTCCATGCTCATGGATTGGAAAAATACTGTTAAAATGTCCATACTAGGGGCGCCTGGGTGGCTCAGTCGGTTAAGCATCCGACTTCGGCTCAGGTCATGATCTCACGGTCCGTGAGTTCGAGCCCCGCATCAGGCTCTGTGCTGACAGCTCAGAGCCTGGAGCCTGCTTCAGATTCTGTGTCTCCCTCTCTCTCTGACCCTCCCCCCATTCATGCTCTGTCTCTCTCTGTCTCAAAAATAAGTAAACATTAAAAAAAAATTAAAAAAAAAATGTCCATACTACCCAAAGCAATCTATAGTTTCAATGAAATCCTTATCAAAATTCCAGGTGCTTACAGGACAGAATAAATGTCTCAAAAAATAATCCAATGGCAGTTTTTCATAGTAGTAGAACAAATAATCCTAAATTTCTGTGGAGAAACAAAAGACCCCAGATAACAAAAGCAATCTTGAGAAAGAAAAATAAAGCTGGAGGCATCATGCTCCCTGATTTTAAGCTATATTGCAAGCTACTATAATCAAAACAGTTTTATACTGGCATAAAAACAGACATATCCATCAATGAAACAGTTGAGATCCCAGAAGTAAACTCATGCATATACAGTCAATTAATTTTTGACAAGGAGGCAAGAATATGCAATGGGGAAAGGAGAGTATCTTCAGCAAATGAAGTTGGGAAAACTGGATAGCTACATGCAAAAGAATGAAACTAAAGTCCTACCTCACACCATACACAAAAATTAACTCAAAATGGAGTAAAGATTTGAATAGAAAACCTGAATCCACAAAACTCCTGGAACAAAATATAGGGAATTTATCCCATTGCATTGGTCTTGGCAATAATTTTTTTTTTGGAATAGGACTCCAAAAGCAAAGGCAACAAAAGCAGAAATAAACAAATGGGAATAAATCAAACTAAAAATCTGCACAACAAATAAAATCATCAAGAAAATGAGAAGGCACCTACTTATTGGGAAGACATATTTGCAAATCATACATCTGATAAGGAGTTAATATCCATAGTATGTAAAGAACTCATACAACTAAGTAGGAAAAAAAGTAAATAGGGCAGAGGCTCTGAATAGACATTTTTTTTTCCTAAAGAAGACATCCAGATATGGCCAAAAGACACATGAAAACATGCTCAACATCACTAGTCATCAGAGAAATGCAAATCAAAACCACAATGATATGCCAACTCATATCTGTTGAAATAGCTATTACCAAGAAGACAAGAAATAAAAAATGTTGGCGAGGATGTAGAGAAAAAAGAACCCTCATACACTGTTGGTGTGAATATAAATTGGTACAATCACTATGGAAAACAATATGGAGTTTCCTCAAAAAATTAAAAACAGAACTACCATGTGATCCAGCAATTCTACTACTAGGCATTTAAGCAAGAACAAAGATAGTAATTTGAACAAAAAATATTGGACCCCTGTGTTCACTGCCACATTGTTTACAAGAGCCACGTTATGGAAACCACCTGTCTATGACTGGATGATGGATGAAGAAGATGTGGTAAATATATATACAATGGAATACTGCTCAGCCATAAAAAAGAATGAAATCTTGCCATTTGTGACAACATGAATGGACTCTGAGGGAATTACACTATAAGCGAAATAAGTCAGACAGAGAAAGACAAACATTGCATGATTTCACTTATTTTTGGAACATAGGAAACAAAACCAGCTAACAAAACAAAACTCATTGATACAGAGAACAGAATGGTGGTTTCTGGTGGGGAGGAGGGTTTGGTGTGGGCAAAGCACGTGAAGGGGGTCAAAAGGTACAAACTTTCAGGTATAAAACAAAGAAATCATGGGTATATACTGTACAGCATCATAACTGTAGTCAATAATATTGTAGTGCACACTTGGAAATTGCCAGGAGAGTATCTCCCAAAAGTTTTCATCACAACCAAAAAAAAAACAAAATTTTTTTTTTTTGCAATTTTGTAGTGACAGTTGGAGACTGGCCTTACTGTGGTGATCATTTTGCAGTGTATCAATTCATTACATTGTAAACCTGAAACTAATATAGTGTAATATGTCAATTATACCTCAAAAATGAATTTACTGGTAATATAATCAGGTTAACAGATGGGTTTCTAAGATATATAGCTGACTGAGTTATTGGATATTAACTTTAGGGGTCTGTAGCCATACATGGTAATACACTTTCCACTTTATTACCAACATATCATCTTAGAGGTGGAAAAATAACATTGGCAAAAAAAAAAAATCCAATATCCCTTCTTCAAAGCATTACTTCACTGAAGTACTATATAAATAAAATAGAGGCAACCAATTCCCAAGAGGTAAGGTTTGAGGTATTTGGGGGTTTGAACAAAGGTGCAAATGAAACATCTCCCTAACAGCTCGGGAAGAACAATGACAAAACACAAATCAACAAACCTTCACAGACACTACACAGTATTTGGAAGAAATGAGTATAGCGCCCAGTGTTAGATTAATAATGTATCCTTTTTCCTACAAGTAGTGGCAGATCCACATTAGAAAAGTGCAGTCGATTTTGCCAAGATTTGACATTCTGTGGCATACCACCAAACTAGAACCAGGTGGTTATGAAAAATCAAATATGCAGCAGGTTCTAATGAAGTTTAAATGTTTGAAGGCACAATGTTTCCTGTGACCATGCCACCATTAAGCAAAGTTTCTGGAATATTTTTAATATCTCATTTGACCATGCATAACATCACATATAGACAGACACATGCGTATGCATACAGATACACAGACAGTTCCTGATGAGCTATTTGAAGCATTTAGGAAGATTAGCATGGGAGTTAAGTGCATAATCTTACAACTAGGAAGCTTAGTATCAAATCCCAGTCTTCACTTTCTAGCGATGAACGTTAGTCAAGTCCCTTAATCTCTACGTACCTCATCACCTTTCAAAATGGGGACAATAGAAGTAATTATCTGGGTACCATTTAAACTTGAGTGACTAGACTTATTTAATGTTTTTAGGACAGTCCTGGAAGACTGTTGTGCATCTTATCAACTAATACTCTTACGCAAGAAAGAGCAATATGAACCAAGTCACTATTAGTCATATGATAATGATAATTAAGGGCGTGTTTTGTCATTTTTACCTCTCAGATCCATTTTCACAAATATGCTTTATCTGTAGAGATATGGTCTAAGAGATTTATAAAATCAAGGCAGAAATAATACAGTATCCATTCATGATAAACCCTCTTGTCAGCTCTTCTGAGGCTGAAATGGAGCTGTAGTATAGTAACAGCCTCAAGCACAGTAACTTTTTAGAAGTTTTCCAGGTCAAGAAACTGAGTACATGTCTTATAGATCTGAATCCCTGGTGCCTTTGTATGGAAACACAAAGAGGAATAGAGCAGAACAGAGAAGAATTATGTTTGAATTTCTTCGGAACGTGAGAAAGCTTGAGAAAATGCAGAGAAATGTACTCAAGCTTCAGAAAGTATAGGAGTTTAAAGACATCTGGTTTTGCCATATTTTTTATATGACTGTTAGTCATGGATTTAAACCAATAAACTCCCAGAGAGATTAAACAGCTTTGCAGCCAGATGCTGTAACTCGGTGCTTGGCATGTACGGGACTTGATGAAGTTACCGACCTTAAAGTGAGCAGGGGAGTCTGTGAGAGTTCCTTAGCACCTAGAGACAGAAACAGGGACAGTCTGGGCATTTCAATGTCTATGTGTATACCTGGGGTGTGGAGTTGAATGTGTCTTTTACCTACACAGTGGTCTGTATTCTTACACTAGTTAAACATACAAACTTGTAGTTAACAAAGGAGTCAGTCACAGGAGAAGATTAGAGATTCCCCGAAGAACAAAACAAATACATGGTCAGAAAGGTCAGGGTTCCCAACTCATACATCATGTAGGGTTTGCAACACATATATCATGTTGTTTTGTCCATGATTTATTTTCCCAAAGAAAAAACAAGTCCCTATGATTGCTGAGCATCAAATTATATTCATTAACAGATCTTATTTCTAAAATGACACTTACAAACCCTGACCCGGGGTTTAATGTTTCATAAACAGCATAGGATGAGAGAAGCCAATGAGACTGTAAGCCAATGAAAAGCCACAAGAATGGGAAATTCTTGTTGATTGGCCTTTGAGGATGTAATGCAGCCTTCATTTGAAAAACCTTAGCAAAGTCTAATGACACATGTTTGTCCCTCAGAGGCTATTACCTTTACTCTTGTGTGGTGTCCCTCTGTGTCACTAAACTACACAACAGGAAGCTGTAGCCCATTATTTGATAACGGTAATGGCAATGCTGTGTGTGTTATGCAGTATAGTTCATGATGAAGAAATCTATTATTGGCACTTCCTGATCTATTGATTAACTTATGCCATCAATAACGTTTTTCCCATTTATGTTTGGGTTATGTTGGTATAGATTTCTCTGTGGGCTACATATGTAACCTCTCCTTTAAACTGTATCATCAGATTAAATTTTGTTACATTTTGGGGGGTGTGAACAATAAGGAAATGTACTAAATTTGATTATTTTCAAATTCATAGTTTGGTGATCTGAATATAACTTTTTAAAAAATAATTTTCTGTATTGGAATAGCCTCCAGTCTGAAATATTATATTTTTCCTTCTGAGAGAAATTCTGGAATACACATCCTGAAGATTCCCAGGGAAACAATGCATAAATTGTAAAAAGAGTCTGGAAGTTTTTTTGAGAGGAAAACATACAAGAGGATACATCTTTTAATACAGCAGTTCTCAACTAGAACATTTTTGCCTCCTCAGGGCACGATTATAAATGTTTGGAAACAGTTTTAGTTGTTACAACTAGAAAGGTGCTACTGGTATCTATATGTGGAGGCCAGTGATACTATTAAACATCTTACAATGCAAAGGGCAGATAACCCAAACAAAGGATTATCCAGTACAACACGTCAATGCTACTGTGACTGAGAGACTTCCGCTGCCATGCAAAGGTATGAAAACCTGAGGAAGTAGTTTAGTTTCCATGACCTGTAATAAACTCAGTAAACACCAACAGATGGATGGCATTTTTGTTAACCTGGGCCCGTTAGGTTCTTGAGCACTCTACTCTGGATTCATTTTGTAGGGCCCTAAACTTTAAGTCTTGACACCCCATTATAAAGCAAACCTATTCAGATCACAAAGCAAAAAATGGATTGATACAGGACAACTGAAAAAAAAAAAAAAGATGTTTGGATCCTCTTTTGGTGTTTAGGACATGGGTTATGTCTCTTGCTTAACTTCAGGAGTAATCACAGGAAATTATCATAAATATAATTTAAGTACCTGATCAAAAATTCTCATTCTCATGAACAATTAAATTATGACTTTTTGCCCTGCAGGCATATTAGGGCCATGTGGGGTCATTCCAAAAGTGATTGCTTAATATTGATGTCTCTTTTAAAAGGTAGTTTTTTGGGTAGTTAAATGTATTACGGTATTAATTACCGTAGAATTAATGGAGGAGAAATGTAATATTAAAAGAAACATATTTCTAGAATTAATTATTGGTTAACTTGCAGAATAGTGTCTCATCATATGTTTTATTCAATGACTACATTGTCAGACATCGTCCTAGGTGGCAGATTTGGCGACTTGGGTAGCCAAAAGTGTCACTTCCAATGTGGAGTTAATGATTCTGATTATATTCCTTCATTGTGAAAGGACACAGAAATAAGTAGCAGACACAAAAGCCATGCTTGTGCTATAATAACTGATTATAAATCCTCTGTCACACTTGATTTTGCAGGATTCAAGGAAGGTCTTATAAGAAATTGGGATTCATAAATATACGCAGTTAGCGGTAAAATATATTAGTGTGTATGTGCATCTGTGTGTTTGCCACTTCTTTAATGACAGGTATTTGACAAAAGTCTTGATTTATCCAACTATTATAAATGAGGAAGCAGGGGCATCTGTGTGGCTCAGTCATTTGACCGCCTGACTCGATTTAAGCTCAGGTCATGATCTCGTGGTTTGTGAGATCAAGCCTGTGATGGGCTCTGTGCTGGCAGCATGGAGCCTGCTTGGGATTCTCTCTCTCTCTCCCGCTCTCTGCCCTTTCCGAGCTGGTGTGATCTCTCTCTCTCTCTCTCTCTCTCTCTCTCTCTCTCTCTCAAAATAAGTAAATAAACACTTACGGAAATAAATGAGGAATTAAACTTCCAACAAATACCAAGGGAGGCAGTGTGACTTAAAGTCATAGTAACATTAGAACCTTCCCTGAAAACCAATTTGAACAGGACAGGGGATTAAATCAAGGATCAGAGTACCTTGAAAATATATGGAAAAAGGTATGGAAGTTGTAAGAGACCCAAACCCAAAGCTTGAGGAGAGCAACACTGTACTGGGCCTAAATAATATCCCAATCGGCCATTTTGGCCATTTAAATAAAACATAAGAAATCAATTATAATACAAAATATGAAATGACTTTAGTGAAGAACACTGATTAATTAATTTAATTTCGTGTAGGCACAGACAACTATTTCAAATTTAGTGGCCTCCATAAAGTACTTAAAAGCCAAGTCTAATTTCTATTTTATGATATTACCTCCCCACCAAAAAAAATGCAAACTAAAATTAGTTTTGTATTGTATTTTTGGTAAACACATCAAAAGTACCTAAAGACTCAAAGCAGAAGAAACAGAAATCTGAAGTGCCTTTTTAAAGATTCTTCCCAAGTTAACAGTCTGCCCTTCTACTTCCTACTTGCAGTGTGAAATAATAGGTTAGGAGATTAGAGAGGAAGACGAAACCTGAAGTATATTTCTATAATTTCTTATAATCCTCCCATCTCTCTGTGTGGGAATGAGCTTCATACCCGATGTTTACTAAATCACCAGTCTCCATATGGAAATCTTATGGGCAACCTGTTCTGAGGAATAAAGATCAGTCTAAAGCAAGGTGTTCATTAAACATGTTTTTATGTTTCAGCTGATACATGAGTGAATCTCAAACTGTGGACCACACCAACAGGATCAACATCAACTGTGAACTTGTTAGAAATGCACATTTGTGGGCCCACCTCAGACCTAGTGAATCGGAGTCCCTGGGTGACAGGGTTCATTCAGATGATTCTGATGGAGGCTGAAGTCTCAGAAACATTGTGCTATGAAGATTTTTAAATGTTCTCCAAAGAATCTACAGACTCTAAGAAAAATAATTGTGCAAACATTTATGTTTGTTTTAGTGAGGCTGTGTGCAAGATACAAGAGTCATATAAGAGGAAAAAGGACTGTTTATTTTTCTCTCTTTTTTCCTCCCTTAGGAGATCAAGAAAGGCTTCACAGAGGAGGCTAAGCTTCAATTAAAATTTGAGAGAGTAGGAGTTTTCAAGAAAAAAACAATTATACAGGCATCCTAAATAGAACTAGAATCAGAAGATTCAAATCTAGATAGTAATCAAGCAAGAATTTTTTGGAGGTTGCTGTTTTAAATCTTTCAGAGAAACATTTGCTCTTGGTTTGTTTTTTAAAACTTTACAGTTACATTCTTACCAGTTTGAAGAACATAGTCATTAATATAGAGAAAACAAAGCAAGAAGCTAGAATCTAATAGGAGAACTGTAAAATATAGTGTTTAAACGTTTGAGTCAGAGAGAACTGAGCACAAATGTTATTTTTTATGTACTTGGTTCTTCATACTTCAGTATAACTAATACTTGTGTGCCCATAGACAAGTTATTCATTTCTATGATAGGGTTTCCTGATGCGTAAGATAAAAATAACTATACCAAAGGACTGTTGCTTATTGGGATGATTAACTGAAATAATCCATATTAATTGTTATCCTTCTTGTGACTTTAAGTCTGTAAGTTTCTTTGCTGAGATTATATCAGAATAAATATATTTA
The DNA here is from genome assembly GCF_028018385.1 of Neofelis nebulosa. Classification (NCBI taxonomy): domain Eukaryota; kingdom Metazoa; phylum Chordata; class Mammalia; order Carnivora; family Felidae; genus Neofelis; species Neofelis nebulosa. Next base: position 93,430,300 of record NC_080791.1, read on the forward strand.
ATAATAGTATCTGCTATATACTTCATGGAATATTTACTGGAGTCCATGAGCTCTGTGGTGAAAAATACCATTAAAACATAAAATATTGGGATGCTTGGGTGGCTCAGTCGGTTGAGCGTACGACTTTGGCTCAGGTCATGATCTCACCGCTTGTTGAATTCAAGCCTCGCATCAGGCTCTGTGCGACAGCTCGGAGTCTGGAGCCTGCTTTAGATTCTGTGTCTCCCTCTCTCTCTGCCCCTAACCCACTCACATTCTGTCTCTGTCTCTCTCAAAAATAGGTAAACATTAAAAAAAAAAACATATACTATTATCACTGTGAACAGAAAACATGCTGAGAATTTAATGCAAATGAAATGTGTTCACATACACACATTTAACCTATATACCCTTAATTAGTAATGCCCTTGAAGAGATAAAAAGATCTCTCTACCTGACACATATTTTATAAGCTGATTGACAGCTATTGTATGTGTGTGTGCGTGCACGCACTTAGCTCAATATTGCAGCAGATTGGATGTTCACATTGTTTCCCTGACAACCACTCAAGCATTGTCTAAGTATCTCATGGCTACAGATGATTGCACAATACACATTTAATCCCATGGTTAAAAGAATGAACATCCACAAGCTTGAATCAATGGATTAATTTGATTTGAGAGAAGAATTAGTCTCTTCTGGGGAAAGCATTAACCACTTAGTAACATGCTAGAATAGTTGAAGCTGATTTTAAAATGAAAAAAAAAATTAAAGTCTTGGTAATAAGGGAGTAGAAAGAAACAACGTGGTCAATTTGAGGTAGATAATTGAGTTGGAAAATGCCTCCATACATTTGTAATTAACCAATTGGGTATACCTTTGAGTTTTATTCCATAATGCTGATATAGAACAACTATAGCTAGGTGAAATTTAATGCATCAGTATATTTAACGTTAAGTGTAGGGGAGATTTAACATGTTGAAATTTGCTGTCAACTTTCAGCATTTCTTACAACTCTCACATAAATATTATCTCTAGTCTTAAAAAATGGTTAGATAATTTCATGTCATAACAAGTATTTCATAAGTGCAGATAAAGAAGGCAAGCAAATCTCAGTCTTTGATCTTCTAGGGTTAAAGAAAGTTACTACATAGGAAGTAGGATGTTGTCTGAGAGATCCAATACTTGAGTCTGTCCTCATCTGCTGAGGACAAGGCCATCTATATGTGTGCCATTGATGGCTTTCTCTTCATACTGCTACCATTATATCATTGGCCAGGCATAATATTGAATCAAGTTCCTCTTCAGAAATTCAGACTCGGGGCGCTGGGATACTGGATGAAGTTCCCACTGGCTTGAAAAATATATGATTAGAAAGCACTCATTATATAAATGATTGGTTTCCAATTCTTATACTGTAATTTTAGAGAATAAATTACTGAAGCCCCCAAATAAAATACCACAACATTTAAACTAAATGGTTCTCAGGTATTCTGGGTTCTTAGAATTCAGCTGTTTTGTGACAGGGGAATCTTCTAGGATATCTTTGCTGTGTAGTGGGGATGGGGATGTAGAGATAATGGTTATGGAAAGGAAATTTTAGAATCAAAATTAGGGTAAGGGAGGAAGTGGAAGACAAAATTGCACTGAAATCTGAGTTATCAAAATATTATGTATAAATATTGCTAAAATGTATTGGTATACACTAGAAATAGACCTGTTGCTTCCTATTTGATCTCATGTGATATCGTCCTATGAGGTAGGTACTGATGTTATCCCCATTTTTTAGATTAAGAAACCGGATTTAGGCAGATTAGTTTTTGGAAGGCCATGTACCTAACATATAGCAGAGCCAGGATTCAAACTCATGGCTAGTGAGTCCAACACTCAGATTGTTCTCACTCTGCTATTCTGTCAGGAAGGTATCTGGCAAGAATACTGAGTTTCCTAAAACTAGATATCTCAGACTCACTGAACAAATAGGTTTCCTGTACTTGATCTTTTCTTTCAGTTGTGACATTTTGATCTCTCCAGAGTCAGAACATCTCAACTGGTATATTCTCAAACTCTTCCTCCCTCTCTCCTTTCCTTTCTTCCTTCCTTCTTTCCTTCCTTCCTTCCTTCCTCCCTCTCTCCCTCCCTCCCTCCCTCCCTCATTCCCTCCCATCCATCTATCCATCCATCCATCACCAGGGATTGTTTTAATCAAATTAGAAATCCACTACTGACAGGTTTATTTATTATTGTTATATCTTTCTATAAACTATAGGACTCCTCAGACAATTCACTACCAACTAGATTTCCACTGGGCACCTTTTAATAAATTCTAGAAATTCCCAGGCAAAAGTAAACCACTAGTGGCAATTCCCCATAGTTAACAAATTCCTTAAAAATGAAAATCTAGTTATTACCACATTCTTTTGTGTATTTGTGTATTATATTATGTATTAATTAGGTATATTTCCAAAAATTGGCAGCATAAATTAGATAAATAAACATTTAATTATACCATCTGTCCAACAACACTTCAGTATAAACACTTCCAGCACTATACCCAAAGTTACTCTCAGAGGCAGAGGTGGGTTTCCAGAGACATGGGTTTCTAATATACGCTCACATGGACAACAGACGTGTGTTCCTGCCATTGCATGGTGATGTCTGAAAGCCCTCCTTCTGCCTCTGAGAAGGAAGTCGAAAAGAACAATGATTCATTCTTGTCACTGGGGGTAGAGATGATTAAGTCATCTCAAGGAAAACTGCATTAATAATCAAATGCTTAAAACAGAGAAAACTTGTTTCATACGTTTAGGGAGTTCCCGTTTGAGTTTTAAAATCTTATCTATCTAACTCAAGTTATTCCGAGCATATGTAAAATGGATTAAGAGTTAGGGACATTTACAAAATAGAAAAGCTACAGAAATGAATTCTGTCAAGTAAGCTATCCAAATGGTCCCTAAGATGTTTTTGGCACTTAGATCCAGTATCAGCAATATCTTGAAAGATCCAGCTGTGTTGGGAGCAAGAAGAATGTAATAGGAAATTCTTGCACTTGAGAATCAGACTGACCGGGGTCAAATTCCAGTGCTTCCACTGAGAAGTCATTTGACTTTGGCTGATTTTGTTAATCCTCACAGAGCTGGCTCCTTATCTGTAATGCAGAGGCAAGAATACCAATCTTACATGAGTGTTGTGGGATTAAATGAAATCACTATAAAATAACTTAGTGAGTTGTTCAATTACACTAGGCCATCTTCTTTTCTAGCTAGTCCTTCTGGGAGGCTGAGAGGTACTACAGGCACTTGAAAGGAAATTTGAATTAGCAATTATTTGCCATTATTATCCCTTCCATCATATATTCCCTTTTCCCCTATTCTTATTCTCTCTTCTAGTTTTCTTGGCTTTTATTTTATTTTTTTTTTAAGTGTTTTAAGTAAACTTGACCCCCAGTGTGGGGCTCAAACTCATGAGCCCATGATCCAAGGGCACATGGTCTATTGACTGAGCCAGCCAGGCATCCCTCTTCACTTTTATTTTTATAATATCAGATGTGAAGTCTCAGTATAACACTTCAGTATCTTTGAAGTAAAACTATTATATAAATGTAATAAACAAATATGTGGCAATAATAGCAAAATGTCTCTTACCAGATGGGGCTTACCAGCTAGTCTTTAAATTGGAAAGCCCACATATATAATTCTAATGTAGGTTGCTTCCTTGGGCTAATCATTCTAGAAAGCCCTTAAGTTCCATTGGGTTAATTAAACTCTTCTATATTATCATGATGTGTGTGTATATATATATATATATCTGTGTCTCCTGACTTACTGATTTAATTCAATGTGCAATTTACAATGATTCCCCTGATTACACAGCAGTATACGAGGTATCTTGGATATAATTATTGGCATACTTTTTGTTTTAACATATAATTCTGCATTTGACTGTAGGATGAAGAGTTGGAGAAAAAGAAAACAAAAACATATAAATTGGCCTTCCTTAATTCTTATTCTCTGTTCCAGCTTTCCTTATTTTTATTTTTATATTTATATCTATATATACAATAAAACCATCCAGCATTACTAAAAAGAGATATCTGGTCTGGGTTTGCTTGAGTGACCCTTCCTAACAAAATATCTGCATTTCCTGATAGAGGTATTCATTAACAGAGGTAAAGAGTTTGATTCAGATAGCCCCAGATTTCCTGGGACATTTGTCACTTTCCTCTGGCACTTTCTTGGCAGGAATACAAAACAGTGTCCTAGGGATAGATGCAGTCATGTGTTTCTTTCATTCTGTATCCACAGCACCTGTGATTAACTCTTCAAAAGACATTTTCTTTTTCTAAAGGGTTCATTAATTCTCCTTTTATTTCAATTTCAAACTATTTACTCCTTTAAAAGGGGACCAGTTTGTAGTGATTATTGCATATATAGAAGCAAACCTAGGGTCATTTATTTCCATGAAGATATTTTCCCCAGGGCTAAGGTCATATTTGGATCAAAAGGGGTAGAGCGTGTGTCAGAAAAAGGTATCAGGGAGCAAATCAGTGATTTTTTTTTTTTTTTTTTACTCGCATCAACAGTAGTAGTCCAAGCCGAATGAATACATTCTCTCTTTTTACCAAAGTAACTTTCTAAATGGTTGGTATAATATTTGCATTTGTTGTCCTTTTGAATACTGACCTTCAAATCTGAAGTTGGACTGGCTTGCTGTTGGCAGCATTTTGTTTTTTAAAGGTTCTTTTGAGGCTAGGTTAATTTCCACCGAGATTTCCTTTTGCCTGAAACATTCCATCTCATTTTACCTCCTGTGCTTGGTGCTCATTATAGCATGATTGACTCAAGGATGAAATATGGCAGCTCATAAAGGTATTTTTTATCCCCTAATAAACCTCCTCAACCCTTGATCTGATTTTATATATATAGTAAAATATGCATTGAGAGAAGTAGCCTACAGATGATCAGCTTCTACCCGAGTGTTGCTGACTTATTTAACCTTCGTTTGGAAACAGACACTGCTTTCCCCAATTAGACACATTCCTATTGTATAAAATGGGGGAAAGAGGTGGCCCAGGTAAGATGTATGATCAGACTTCTTGTCTCTTGATCCATCTGTAATTCCTTGGGGCCTTTCAAAATGTGACACCTCTTTTAAAGAAGAAATTATGTCAAGTTCAATTGCCCTGCTTTTATTGAGCTCATGGCACCCATAAGTACACTATAAAAGTGTTATGGGCTGATGTGGCCAGCTACAAAATCTATTACCTGGGCCAAGAAACTGGACATTCAGGTTATGCTGGGAGGGATGAAAACCTCAAAGATACTCTTCCCAATAGTCCTTCCCAAAACTCACGAGCTCTCATTCAGAATCACAAAAGAGGTTGGATATTTTGAAGAAGACAGAGTTTACTAGCAGCTTGATGGCAATGCTGGCAATTCTATGTTTGAGTGAGACAATATCACTGTGTGTGTAAGGGGCCAGTCAAGGAACACCCAGGTACCAAATTCTAATGCCTGCAGCCTGCATTTCATTAACATACTAATAGTAATCTGCTAATTGGGCCAGATGGGAGGCAATCTGAGTTGGTCCTACAGTAACTGTTCAGATTGGCCAAATAAATTTAGTGTGTACATTGAATCAGGCTGAGACTTACTTGCACCACAAAGTCTAATTTTATGTTTTTGGCTTTGGGTCAACTCTATCTGTACTCAGAGATTCCCTGATGTTCAAAGGACAAGGTCCTGCAAAATTCTGATTTCAGTCTCTCCCCATTTCTTGAGTGACAAGTGTTGCTCAATATGTTTACTTTGTACTTTTATTCTTAGCTTCACTTGTTTTGCATTCATTCTAGCACTGTCCTTCAATTTCTTAGGGCATGAGAGAGGAGAGCTAAAGTTTTTTTCTTTTTGTTTTTTTTTTTCTTTTCCTTGAGATGTACTTTGAGCCCTAACTACTGGATGGAAACAAAAGGAGAAAGAAAGAATGGGGCATTTATTATTTAGTAAACCAAAGGTATACAGGGGAGAATTCAGAGCTACAAGAGGATTTTTGAAAGGGGAGATAAATCAAAGATCCCAGCAGGCACATTAAACTTGGGAGACGTTACTGGGGCCACAGAAAGCAAAGTGAAAGAGGCATTTTAGGGCATAGAGGAAAAGTATTCTGTGCCACTGTGAAGAGAGCAGGGCATCACCAATTCCACACTGCACCCCACATCTATGTAACTCTAATTTGCTTAGAATACTGGGGGTGGGTTAATCAGTAAGAACTCATAAGGGGATTATTAGAGGGAAACAGTATTTTTATTCCCCCACGTACTGAATGTGTATAAAGTATCTCATGTCTGCCTCAAACACCCTTTAATTTTGTATCACCATTACGTTTATTTTAAATATTTAAAAGCCAGGAGGTTGATTTACTTGTCCAAGCTTTTGCCTTGTAAGCAACAGAGATGGTATTTTAATCCAAGTGGGGCAATACCTTATCCTAGGCCTGAATTGTTGGTCGCAATCATCACTCTACCTTCCTTGCCAACACTCTGAATACAGACTTTCAGGAGCCAGAAGGTAGGGTCATCTGATAAAACCTACCAGACTGAGCCACACTGCTAGGCTCTGCATTTTATTAATGTCTACCTCTTGGCACTTCGGCAGAACCTGGTTATACGTGGCTGGGACAGGTGCAAAGTTAGAAGGATAAGTCTCCAACCATGCAGGTGATCAGGGAAGGTTTTTCACATAGGATGAGAGGAAATAAAGGGTCTTGACATCAAGATTTGCTGGCTTATAGAGTGTTAGAGATAGAAGTCACCTCTAGTGCAATGTTCTAACTCAGGGTCATTATATTTTGCCAGGATCAAAGAATCCCAAATGACAATTTATAATTGCATCAATGAGCATTTATAATTTATGCCTCTATTTATAGGGAGTTATCACAAGGCTAAAATATCCACTCTGATCTTATAGCTGACATGTTGAAAAATCAAAACACATCAGCTCATGCCATGAATAATCTCAGTTTAAACAGTAAAGCAAATAACCTTTGATTAGTATGGCTGGCATTAATTTAGACATCACACTTCTGTCAGTGTTTAGTTGTACAAGACAGTTACAGAAGCATCAAGCATGTCTCTTTAAATAAAACAAGGAATTCAGCTAAATCTTGAGTGTTAGACTAAATTAACTGAATCCAAAATAGGCTTCTGATCTGTTGATCCCCAGCTCCAATATTGTTCAGAATATCCTAAACTTGTAATTATCTCTCTAAGGCTAGGATCCCTGTGAACAGGAAACTTGAAAAATGAGTTGTTTCTCACAATTTAAATCCATCTAAACTACCTGGTGAAAATCCATGATAGGTAATAGCTATTTTTTTAAGCATTTACTGTCTGCTAGGTGATCTATTATGTCATCTAATCATCACATCTACCTCAAAGGGTAAATTAAAGTCTAATATATAGCTAAATAAATTGAACTTAGGTTCAGAAAGTTTAGAAACTGCCAAAATTTCCATGGCAAGGTGGTTGTAGACAAGGGCCTGGAGCCAGACTCTGCCCTGAGTCTGGAGTTCATGAGGCTGGCCCTTGTATAAAACAGACTTTCGCGTGACCAATGTCAGGAAAATGTCACTTTCCCTTGTGAAAATCCAGACATCCCTCATATTTTATGGAAAATACTTCCATGCTTCTTTGGAGACTTTTGTTCCTTCAGGGCAGGGATTCTGATTTTTCTCTCAATATTTCAAATATCAGTACAATTCGCAGCTCATGTTAACACTCAATAAATAGTTGTTGAGAATGTGTGAACAAATGACAAGCTTTGTTCATTTGTTTTTGACATTCACCAGACTGAAACTTTTCAAATTTTATACCATTCGTGAAGCTGATCTATACAGAAAGATCTACACCTACATAATAATCCCCACTAGAACAACTCATTTGATCAAGCACCGCTCTTGGTACTTTATTTTTATTTCTTTTTAATTTTTTACATTTATTTATTTTTGAGAGAGACAGAGCACAAGTGGGGGAGGGGCAGAGAGTGAAGGAGACACAGAATCCGAAGCAGGTTCCAGGCTCTTAGCTGTCAGCACAGAGCCCGATGCGGGGCTCGAACTCACAAACCGTGAGATCATGACCTGAGCCGAAGTCAGACACTCAACCAACTGAGCCACCCAGGTGCCCCTGCTCTTGGTACTTTATACATATTAGTTCATTTAAGCATCAAAACAAACCTGAAATATACCATTGTCATCCGCATTCTGAGATGAGATGAGGGAAGTAAGGAAAAGTGAAGCAATTTTTCTTGGGCCATGGACTGAGAAGTTGAAAAACACTGTACTTGAACTCAGTCCACCTATTTCTCGACACAACTACTGCACGGTATTTCCCCTGAGAACTCAAACTACAGTTGATAGACCACCCCAAGATGGCAAGCTCCCTGTCATCACAAGGCAAGTGTTGACAACTATTGTACCTGAAGTCACAAAACTTTTAAAAAAAAATTTTAATGTTTGTTTTTAAGAGAGAGAGAGAGACAGCACTAGCGGGGGAGGGGCAGAGAGAGATGAAGACACAGCATTTGAAGCAGGCTTCAGGCTGTCAGCCCAGAGCCCGATGCGGGGCTCGAACTCACAAAATCATGAACTCATGTGAAATCATGACCTGAGCCAAAGTCGGGACTGAGCCACCGAGGTGCCCCTCACAGAACTTTTTTTTTTAAGTTTATTTATTTATTTTGAGAGTGAGCGAGAGCACTCTGTGTGAGTAGGGGAGGGACAGAGAGAAAGGGAAAGAGAGAATCCCAAGCTGACTCCACACCGACAGCGGGGCTCAGACCCACGAACCGTGAGATCATGACCTGAGCTGAAATCGAGTCAGGTGCTTAAGTAACAGAGCCACCCAGGTGCCCCTGAAGTCACCAAAAACTTAATCACCACTTATTGTATATTGGCAGAAGCAGGAATAAAATGGTAAATAAATGAAAAAGAAAAAAAAAAGCTACCCAAATGATTTAAAAACATATGTTCATACACAAACCTGCCTGCAAATATTTGTAGCAGCTTTATTCACAACTGCCCTAAATTGGAAGCAATCAAGATGTTCTTCAATAGGTGAATGGAGAAAGTGCAGCACATCCATACAATGGGATGTTATGTAGTGGCTTGAAAGGCATAGAGGAAACTTAAATGCATATCGCAAAGCGAAAGAAGGCAAACTGAAAAGGTTTAAGTTTATGATTCCCAAATATGTGTCATTCTGAAAAAGGCAAAACTGTAGAGCTAGTGAAAACATCAGTGGTTGCTAGGAGTTCAGGGAGGAGGAGGAGAAGGAGAGATGAATAGTTGGAGCACAGAGGAACACAAAGCCTTTCGGACAGTGATACTATTTTGTAACGGCAGAAACATAACATTACATATTTAACATAAAACTTAAAACACAAAGAATGAACCCCCCCAATATAAAATATACATTTTAGCTGATAATAATGTATATTTGTATTTGTTCACTAATTGTCAAAAATCATAAAGAGGGTACCATGCTAATGAAAAATATTAGTAATAGGCAACTGTGTGGGGATCAAAAAGGGGCATATGAGAACTCTATTTATTTTGCAAGATTTTCCTGTAAACCCAAAACTACACTGAAAAATAAAGTCTATCAAATATTTAAAGTAAATCAATGAATAAAAAATTAAAGACACAAATCATTTAGATAATCTAGAGAACTCTTGAAGACATGGACTGTTTTGTTTAATAACGTTAAAGAAAAAGTTTCTAGCAGCTCTCAGCATAAATAACCAGTTATAATGTTTTTTTTTTTCATTTAAGTGTTCAGCTTTAAGTAACAAATAGAAAGAAAATGCAGCAGCATCTACATTTATTGCCCTGAAAATACACCTAAAGAAGCAAACCAAAGTGATGAAAACAATGATTTGTTGAATACCTACTTGCTACCAGGCTCTCCTGAAAGATAAAAATAAATGATTATTTGTCTTCAGCAGAATTCCAGGACATGCACAATTTGCTGAGTGTTCGTATAGTGTCAGGCTGAGTGCCCCATGCCAGGCTAGAGGCCTAGTTGTTGTCCTAGAGAACCCAGCCATCAGGGATGGAAAGGAGATGCCTGCCAGTAAGTAACCCACTATAGCCACTAGGCACATGATTAAAATGAAGGCATGTATAAAGGACTGTAACAGTAGAGAACAAAGCTCACAGAGGGCACATAGCCTTGCTTGAGAGATATGGCAAGTCAGGAAAATAAAATGCAAAGACAGGGTGTAATGCAGTGACAGACTATACAGCTCTCAGTGTTGCATGCATGATCAGATCACCGGGGGTTGGAATATTCCATGGATAAATGAAAGCACAAACTTCTCATAATGGATGTTTTGTCACCTTCCATATAACATGCTATGTATGATACTTGTCGTGGACTAGATGATTTAATCACAAATCATTTTAGATAGATTTTGGTAGCTAATTCAAAAACATTTTGCTTTAAAATATCCAGACTAGGGGGTGCCTGGGTGACTTGGTGAGCATCTCTTGATTTCAGCTTAGGTCATGATCTCATGGTGGTGAGACTCAGCTCCGCGTCAAGCTCCATGCTAACAGCTTGGGATTCTCATTCTCTTTCTCTTCATCTCTCTCTGTCCCTCCCCTCCCTCAAAATAAATTAATTAATTAAAAAAAAAAACCTTTAAAATATCCAGATTAGAAAAAAGAGAATTTCTTTAGAGACACTGAAGATGAAGAAACTGAAATAAATGCTGACACATCAAAAATGCATTCTGCCTTGATCCCACCACTAATCTTTCAGCTCTAGTTCTCTTTTGTTGTTGTTTTTTTTTTTTTTTTTTTTTTTTAATTTTTTTTCAACGTTTTTTATTTTATTTTTTTTGGGACAGAGAGAGACAGAGCATGAATGGGGGAGGGGCAGAGAGAGAGGGAGACACAGAATCGGAAACAGGCTCCAGGCTCCGAGCCATCAGCCCAGAGCCTGACGCGGGGCTCGAACTCACGGACCGCGAGATCGTGACCTGGCTGAAGTCGGACGCTTAACCGACTGCGCCACCCAGGCGCCCCTAGTTCTCTTTTGAATGAATGATTTAACAAACAGAATCCAAGCCAGGAAGGGGAAAAAAAAGGCTATGAAATAATTATTTGGAGAAAAAAAAAAGACAACAATGGTAGAGGATACAAGGGTATTTAATTTCAAGATATGTGAACACTGACTCTTAACCTCCAACAATAACAAAAATGACCCAAAGAATGACATCATAACACATGTGAAAAGAGAACTGCGATGTTGATTAATAAGACAGGATGCAATGGCCCTATAATGAATTCTACACTGTACCTTTCTCAAAGGATTGGAATTACATGAGCTCAGGGCTATGATCCAACAACTAAGCTTCCAGGACAAGAGACTTTATGGGACCTGATTATGTATTCTCCAGATAAATCACAGGGAAACTAAAATGATATTTCTGTACAGGCACATAGCTGCAGGATCTAGATTCACACATGACTCTTAGGAAAGAGGAAAGACTGAACCAGAGACCTGACGTGCATTTATATTTTAAATTGTCCTACAATCAGCAAGACCGCAAAGAGTAGGAAGGAGATAAAGTTAGGGCAAAATGGGGGATAAAGGAGATAAAAACAAAAGTGAGAAAAAAAAGAATAATCTTGTATGAACAGGATTGGAAATATATAGGGAAGAAAATGGAGTGACAGCAACAAAGTAGTTCAACATCCCATTGTTCTAGGCTCCTGGAAGTTTTGACAATGTGAAGACCATGAGAGGTCAAAATGTTAGAAAACCAAGTCACCCTGTATCCCGTCACGTTTCAGTCTGCTAAAGGAAGAACACAGCTCTGGCTTATATACACATAATGAATCTTCTTGGCAGAATAACCTTTCATCCTAAGGGAACAGGGCAGGCTACTGACCTTCAGTTAAGAACCATCTTCAAGGCATTAGGACAAATGTGTAACCTGATGATAGCTAGGGGCTCAAGAACTGGTGAGGTAAGATAAATCCTTCTGAAAGCTACTTGCTCATTTTCTCCCACCATAGATGGTTTTCCTAAAGTCTGTCAGTAGTTGATGTTATATCTCTCCTCAGTCCTTCCCTGACACTCTCAGATAAAATAGCCAGCTGGACCAACCCACAAGGTGCCCCCTTGATCAATCCTGAATCTAGTTTCAACTGCCACCTCAAACATCCCAAACGATACTCCATAGTTCACAGCCTACCCTCTTGACCTTGTGACCAGGCCAGTATACAGTAGATAGAGAATAGAACACACACACACACACACACACACACACACACACACACAATGGAGAGAGAGAGAGAGAGAAAGGAACAATTGGAGAGGCAGAAGGAAGTATGGCTTATTACATTTTAGCAGTCTTTCATGTTCTCAATGGGTTTTACCATAACCCAAAGTCAGAGGAGTATGCACATAACATGAAGCTGATTTGGGGAAATTTAATTTTATACTCAAATTCTTTTATCAATATGTCTCCCATCCACCTTGGTGGTCTCAATGGTGACCTTGAAGCTTTACTGATTATCCAACTCTAAATCTAAAGATACTTATTTTGTTTTTTCCCTTATACATCTATTGCAGGTCTATTAATTATATGATATTGATAGATAGATAGATAGATAGATAGTGAAATTCACAATTATCTTTAAAGGAAGCAACCTCCTGCTCTTCTTCAGTGATATGTTCTAAGGTCTAAAGTGTGTTCAGTCAGAGAATCCTTCTTTTATTCATTTAAATACCTTATATTCCAGGACAGCTCTCTGCATAGATACTGGTGATAATCCTTTGGCATTGCTTGTTTGAAATTATCAGCATGAACTGTGACCATAACCCTGTGCCTTTGCTTTGTCAAATCCTGTGCTACAGAGGATGGCTTAGCCATTCAGTTTCTTTTGGTAGGTTCATAATGTTTTCCCATTACCAGGGCCTGTGCCAATCATCTTTAATAACTAGATAGCAGAAAGGAGAAGAATTGGAGTTCAAAATCAAAGCCAAGAAAATCTGAATATATATCCAGTGTAGCATTGTGTAAAGAGCAGAAGGTTGGGAGTCAGAGCTCTGTTTTGGGATTTCAACAAGTCGCAGAGGTATATAACCTTGAAGACATCTGTTAACTTCTTGGGTCTATGTTCTCTAAAAATTGGATTCAAACATATTTGTTTGAAAATTTCAATTGTGTAAGAATTCTTTGATGTGCTTATTGAAATACAGATTTCTGAGACCTACACCCAGATATTTTGTCCACATGATCTTAGGGCCCTGAAATATGGATTCAATCTCATGCTCTGAAAGAAGTAGCATTGTGTTAGCACATCATCTACAGGGCTGTCCTGAAGTATTTCGAAGTCCATGCATGAGTTGCTCACCCTATAGCACCATAATCGTTTCTGATTTTGCTCTGATATTTTTTCTTATCAATTAATACACTTCAGAGACCTTAGTTTTGAAATCTCTAATTGGTTTAATTGAGCATACTCACCTTTATAATTTCCTTCCCCATTCTCTTTATCAGACCCTTTACGTCTGAGGAAATGTAATACTTCTGTTCCTCTGACGCTTAATGACCCTTCTATTTTATATTTAAAATAAAATTTTGTTTTATTTTGTTTAAAATAAAGATTTGTTTGTGGCTTCACAAGTACTCTCCCAGTGCCTTTGGAGGGTTATTTTTTTTAATTACTTAAACTCAAAGAGCTTGCAATATATAAGGGATGGTAAGGGAGAAGAATTAGAGAAACTTTATAAAGACAAAAGTACAGATTTATGCCAAAATATTGGAGAAGGAAGGACTATCTAATGGAGAAACCCATTAATAAAACTGGATATTTATTTTTAATATTACACTTGGTGATATGTGCTAGGTGTTTATCTCTCTCTTTTAACAGGTAAAAAGGCTCAAGATAAGTTAAACAAAACCAGAGACGTGATTTTGTTAGTAAATCTTTCACTTGTCTTTTGACACATAATTTTAAGAATCTGTATGCAAACACATTCCAGTGACCTCAATATCATTTATGATTTGTCAAAGATATAAAAATAAAATAGAAATATAAAGTTCCTTAGAGGGCATTCTATTTGAGTTAAAATACATCTTAATGTTCTGTATAATACAAGTATTAATAAGGTATAGATGCTTTTCTTATATTGATACAGGAATCATGCATAGAATCAACACAAATACATTAGGAAAATAAATAACCTGAGCTTTAACATACTGTAAATTGAAAATATACTTCAAATCTGAAAGATATCCTTGCTAGGATTTTATTGGGCTTGCCATTTAGATTAACTCAATCCCATGTACCATATGATTCTGATATCCTGTGATTTATAACATGGATTTAAAAGATCAGGATGATTTATCATCTCCAACCCAAACTCTGGAAACATTTCAAATAGAGATCATTTAAAAAGAGGTTTTATCTTCTAATCTCAGTGTGACAGAGAGTGTTCATAATGTTTTGATGACGAGGTGCAGAAAAATTTTAACTTCAAAAAATGAATTCAGGAAATAGTGTAATTAAGCAAAACATATGGGATGATATAATATTACTGGCAGTCATCCTAGACATCAATTTTGAAGTTAAGTAAAAGCAAAGAAAGTGAAAGATCTCTGTTATAAGAAGAATAAAAAAAACTTTGAAAGAACTTAGACACTGAAGAAATTTACAGCTCTGAGGAATGGAATGCTCTGTACCAATATCATCATCTCTCCAGGTTAGCAAATAAAAATTAAAATTGAATCCCTTTTGCTGTTTCTCCTTTGGTCCAAGGATAATTGTTGACAAGTTAGAAGGTCAGGAAGTATTGGGTAGGTAAAGGCATGGTTCAGACAGGGAAACTTCATCCAGAAGGTCAGAGAGCTGAGAGCAATGCCTGACTCAGAATGAAGTACAATTGTGTCTTGCCGGACCCAGTGTCCACATGACATCTGATAGGAGGCTGAGGATGACAAATATGCAACCAGTATGGTGAAAGGTGTAGCAGCCCAGGAGTGTCAGATATGTCAGAATTTTTAAGAATTAAAATTTAAGGAGAGGCTGGATGGTTCAGTTGGTTAAACGTCCAACTCTTGGTCTCGGCTCAGGTCACGATCTCTTGGTCTCTCAAACTCAGGTCATGAGTTTGAGCCCCGCATCAGGTTTTGTGCTGACAGCTTGGAGCCTGCTTGGGATTCTGTGTCTCCCTTTCTCTCTCTGTCCCTCCCCAGTTCACACACAGTCTCTGTCTCTCTCTCTCTCTCTCTCTCTCTCTCTGTCTTTCTCTCAAAAATAAATATTTTTTTTAAAAAAGAATTAAAATTTAAAATAAAATTCAAGTTAAAAAATAATAAAATAGGGGTCCCTGGGTGGCTTGGTTAAGAGTCCGACTTCGGCTCAGGTCGTGATCTCGCAGTCTGTGAGTTCAAGTCCCACCTCAGGCTCTGTGCTGACAGCTCAGAGCCTGGAGCCTGCTTTGGTTTCTGTGTTTCCTTTTCTCTATCTGCCTCTCCCCCAATCACGTGCCTCCCTCTCTCTTAAAAATAAATGAACATTAAAAAAACCTTAAAAATAATAAAAAAGTTAAATATATAAACTTTAAATGTGGACAAGGTTTTGTAGGAACATAACATTTCTATATAATTCTGGTTGGAAAGTAATTTAGTTTTTCTAAGAGACAATTTTTGTAATTTGAATTGAGACAAATTACCACACTGATTTTTTCTTTTGGGAAATACAATGAAATAATTAAAATGTGTATGTAGATTTAATTGTAAGGATGATTATCAGAAGGATGTTTATAATATGGAGAAGTTAGAAGTAGCATGAATTTCCAAAAAGATGCTATTTATTGAATAATTGTGGTATTTTAATGCGATTATAGACTGTAGAGTGATTATAATGATGTTGTAGAGACTTAGTTTTTACTTAGAAACACACCTTGGTTAGTGGAGATAAGATAACTTAGCACTATAAAGAATATGGTATAATTTTGGATAAAAGAAAAAAGAAATACTATGCATGGGAAATTACTCAGAAGAGTATAAGCCTACCCATTTTTACCACATTTACAGTACATGTCATGAGCTGAAAAAATGTTATTTATTTGTACATTATCCATTTCACTGATTAGAATATAAACTCAGTGAATTCACAGACCATGCTTGCCAGGATAACCAGTATACTCCATTGTCTATTATGGCACTTACTATGAGATCAATAAAACATTGTTGTTGCTGCTTTTGTTATTTCTTTATTCTTTTGAGAGAGAGGGGAGAGGAATAGAAGAAGAGGGGAAAGAGGGAATCTTAAGCAAGCTCCATGCCCAGCATGGACCCTAACTGAGGGCTTGATCTCATGACTGTGAGATTATGACCTGAGCTGAAATCAAGAGTTGGATCCTTAATCAACTGAGCCACTCTGGTGCCATTGTTGTTTTTTTAATGTAAATGTTGACTAGACCTCTGTTAAACAAGTAAATAAACCTAACAATATTGCACCTAATGATAAAAACTTATGGCTGGAATTCTGGCTCTTTCTGTTTTCTTTTTCTGATTGCTTTTGTCCTCTGTCTTGTTTCATACAATGACATATTACATGCCGTGGAGAGAAAACCATCACAGTCAAGCCAAGAACCAGCTAGATGGTTAAACTAAGCTTAAATGTGCAGGTCAGGACTCAGATGAAGGAAGATGAGAAGCACCTGAGTAGTTGGTTCTGACACCACATTTTAAAATCAAAGTAAATACACAAATAGAATTATAAAAATAAAGGAGATTTAAACAACGGTCCACTCATCAGTCATCTCAACAAAGCAGCAATGACATCATCATCACCCTTGGTGTCGACGGTTGTGAATATTTCACTGATGTATAACATATCAATTTCTAAGCCAATCTCCTCCACATGTTGACACTGGTGAACACTAACACTTACAGATAACCCCCAATTAATATTTTGGTGAAAAGCTATTTTTAAAATTGAAATGATATATTAACAGACACCCCAAGGAAAAATTTCTGAATTAGAACCATACACTAAGATAGACCACAGTGTATTCAGAGAGGAATAGCCAGCATGGGAGGGGGTTAGCAGAAATAACGAACAGTTTGCATTAGAAGTGACAATGGTAATTTCATGTGCTAAAGGCTTTCCCTGTCAATCAATTTTTCACTACTAACAGAAGTGCAATGGGACCATCACAAACCTTCATGTCACATGAACAATAGCTGAAGGAACTTGGTCAGTTTAGTTTGTTAAGACTAAAAGAAAACCATCAGCAAGGGGGATTTTATCACTTCAAATATACAGCATGCTAACATACAGAAGACATTTTAGACTTTCAAAAATATGGCTACAAAAGATACGATTAAGACCAGTGGTGGTAATCCCAAGAAAACTGCTTGAAGTTCATTCCCAGGAATAATTTCTAATAGGTGGAGATAATCTACAGATTAACTGTACCAAAATTTCCTGCATTTTTACAGTAAACAAAACAAAACAAAACAAATCTTCCTCAACAGGTTGAGAAGAAGCACCTCAAGGGGAGAAATGTGATTTCCTGATTCCTTTGTGATTTCCTTAGACATTGCAGAGTACCTGGCACCTTGCAAACCACAGCAACTGTGCGAGGCAAGGTGTGAGCAGAGGTTTCCCCATCACTGGGCTGCTGCTGCAGGGAAGGCTGCTGCAATATCACTCTGTGCCAAGACTTCACGATTCTAAAGTAAAACTTCCATTTTCTATAAATATTTCACCAGGTTCTCTAAATAGTTGTTTTCTTCCACTTTGTGTTCTCAGAATCATTTTAAAATTGTATTTAAAGGGTGTGCATGTGTAGCTACTCAGGGCAATTATTAGATTTTACTCAAATTTATCTAATCATGTCACTTCACAGGTCAAAAAGCTTTCAACACTTCCTCATTCCTCACTGCATAAAGGCCAGTTTCACTACCATTTGGAATGTGATCTCTGCCTACCTTTCAGTTCTGTCTCTTGCTATTCTCCCTCTCCAACACTGATGAGCCTCCAGACATTCTGAATGTCTGTCTCTTGTTAAAATGTTTCATGCTTTCTTGCCATCACGCTTTCACTGGTGTTACTTTAACTGTGAAGAGTAATCATTGCTTTCCCAGATTCTCTGTCTAACTCCTACGCTTTGGTGTGGGTATCACTTCTTTCTAAAATCTTCACTGATTTCAAAATCTGGATTAAGAGCTCTGATAGCATCCTATCCTTCCCATGCCCCACACTACTGTGGCTCAGGTTTCTTAATTTCCCTTCTCTCTTCCCAAACAATAAATTCCAGGAGGATAGATATCATGTTAATCTCTTTTTATTGAATAAATTTACCATATAATGTCATGTAGGTAAGGTATACAGTGTATTACTTTGATGCATCTATATATCTTAATGTCATTGCTAAGGAAGCCATATTTATCACATTACATAACAATGGTAAACTATTATTCCTATATTCATTATCCTGTGCTTTAGATCCCTATGGTTTATTTACTTGCTAGTTAAATGTGTGTACCCTTAAATACCATCAATCTTATTCCTTTCCACCATTCCCTGGTAACCACCATTTTGCTCTGTTTTTTATAGGTTTAACATTTTTAGATCCCACATACAAGTGATATCATATAGTTCTTACCTTCCTCTGACTTATTTCATCTAGCATAATGTGCTTAACGTCCATCTATGTTGTCACCAATGAGAGTCTTATCTTTTTAAATTTTATATCTCCATTAGTGCCTATACATAGCAAGTGCTCAGTAAATATTTGTTAATAAACAACTGATTACTAGCTGTTTGTAAGGCATGAATCAATGAGCTCACAGAAGTCTGAGTCTGTTTTTTTCTACTTCAACCTCATGCTCTAGCCCAGGAAGGAACCCACAGGGTGAGAAGGATTAGATTTAATTATTATTTTTTAAATTGTTTTTCCTGATGTATTTCTTAGGTCCTGGCATCAGTATGCAAACAATCTCTCTCTCTCTCTCTCTCTCTCTCTCTCTCTCTCTCTCTCTCTCTCTCCCTCTCTCTCTCTCTCTCTCTCTCACACACACACACACACACACACACACACACACACACTAAGCTCTTATGTGACCACAAACATCTGTGTTTACTGGGAGAACACAATACAGACAGGGAATTCACCTGAAACGTTATATTGACAAAGCAGTCTGTCATCCTGTGTCTACTTTGAATACGCTAATGGGTATGCAGGATGTGGTCCACGGAACCATGTGGCTTATTTGGGCTATCACTTACCCTTTGAGTACCTTTGGTAATTGGCTGTGTTGACAGAAGCAGCCAACATTTTGTATTAGAGGTTCCAGTGGGTGCATCATGTGTTGATTGCTTTCTCTGTCAATTCATTCTGGTTGCCCAGTAATGAAATCGAAATGAAACTATCACAAATCGGTAGCTCATCAAATCTAAAGCAAGAGAGACAGCCTATTTCTTTTGACTGGGGAATATTTCACGTGGCTATGTTTTACCCTCTATAGCCCACCGCACATGCACACTTTCTGGCAGGAAAGGGAAACATAATGAAATAAAAACGGTGTAAAATAGTCCACAGTATATGAAAACTGTGTCTATAAATTCACAATCTGATAATTCATAAGGAACTACAGCCAAAGCCATTGTGTGTGTGTGTGTGTGTGTGTGTGTGTTTCTACTTTCCTGTCAAAGTAGACACAGGATGACAGACTTCTTTGTCAATATAACGTTTCAGGTGAATTCCCTGTCTATATTGTGTTCTCCCAGTAAACACAGATGTTTGTGGTCACATAAGAGCTTAGTGTGTGTGTGTGTGTGTGTGTGTGTGAGAGAGAGAGAGAGAGAGAGAGAGAGAGAGATTGTCTTTCATATATATATATATATATATATGTCTTTCATATATATATATATACATATATATATATGATATATCACATTTCTTCTGAAATAAAGAGCTATACTTCTGTGGCCTTCATGCAAAGAAAAGAGGGACTGAAGAGAGGGAAAAATGGGTAGGGAGCTTGAAAGTGAAGGAAATTCAGTTATAGCATTTGAGAAGAGAATACTGAACAGAAATAGGAGTTAGTGTTGACTTCTCACAGCCAGTACTAAGGAGTCTTCCTTTCTCAGATGTCAATGGCAAACTGAATTTCACTATGAGTTTACACCATGCCATTTTTGTCTCTCTTTGTCAGTGTAATAAAAGTTTGTATCACACACTGCCATGATTGCTTGAAAAACATTTATTTTAGATGTTTCAATAAAAGTTCATATTTTTATAGAGTATTTGGTGTTTGTTGTTTTCAAAATGATTTATTTGGCCTTTATAACTACCCCATAAAATTGGCCAGGCAGATATATTTTATTCCCATGTTAGAGGAAGAAACTAAGACTTATGACTATAGCGTTTACTAATGACAAAATTAGTAAACTATGGAACTAGAATCCATATCTCCTGACCCAGTTCAATAGTCTAGCTATGAATTTTTCCAGAGGATACATTCAGCATCTAGAAATTTTTATATGGATTCACTTGGACAATTGTCAAATTAGGAGCATAAAACTTTCACTATATCAAAACAGCTAACAAAAAAGTGTTCATTTATATTTATCCTCCCCCAAACAGTAATAAATCCAAGACCATCCCAAATGAGTCTGAGAGCTGATGTACATACAAGAGGGAAAGAACTAAAAATTTTTGAAGAAGCTATTACAGTCTAAGTTCAATAGCACACATGTCAAAGAGTAAGTAACTTGTCCTAACAGTTGGTAGAAGGTATAGCTGTAATGACAAGGCCAATTCCACCACATCACATTATCTTCAGTCTACTTAGAATGGCCTTGGAAGAAAGTATTAATTCAACTTTGGGCTGATTATAGACAACTAATCTATTATTCAGTTGCAAATAACATGACCCTAGTAATATTTGTGATAAAGCTGAACTGGGGTGGGAGTTATAGTTTGTATGGTCTTCTCACCATATGACTTGAAAATATGCCTACATTCTCTGGCTATAATTTTCTTCCTATTATATGAGTAATTTGAATAAGATTATTTACATTATTTATTCTAGCTCTAAAGTCACATCAGGTGGTTATATTTTTTATTGAGTTTTTAGTTTTAGTTCCAGTATAGTTAAAATACAGTTTTATACTAGTTTCAGGTGTGCACTAGAGTGATTCCACAATTGTATACATGACTCAGGGCACATCATGGTAAGTGTGCTCTTTAACCCACTTCAACTATTTCACCCATCCCGCACCTACCTCCCCTCTGGTAACCATCTAAATTTCACTATAGTTCTCTATGGTTAAGAGTCTGTTTCTTGGTTTGTTTCCCTCTTCTTTTTTTCTTTTGCTCATTTGTTTTGTTTCTTAAATTCTCCATATTAATTAAATCATATGGTATTTGTGTTTCTCTGACTTACACAGCTTAGCATCCTATACTCTAGTTCCACCCACATTGCTGCAAATGGCAAGATTTCATTCATTTTATGGCTGAATAATATTCCAGTGTGTGTGTGTGTGTGTGTGTGTGTGCGTGTGTGTGTATCACTTCTTCTATATCCATTCATCTATCTGTGAACACTTGGGCTGCTTCCTCAATTGGTAATTAATACTGTGTTAATATTAATATCGTACATAATGCTGTAATAAATTTAGGGGTCTATGTATCTATTTGAATTAATTTTATTGTATTTGGGGGGATAAATACCCAATAGTTCCATTACTGGATGGTAAGGGAGTTCTATTTTTAACTTTTTGAGGAACCTCCATACTGTTTTCCATAGTGGCTGCACCAGTTTTCATTCCCACCAACAGTGCATGAGGGTTCCTTTTTCTCCACATCCTCACCAACACTTGTTTCTTGTGTTTTTTATTTTAGCCCTTCTGACAGTTGTGAGGTGATGTGTCATTGTAGCTTTGATTTGCATTTCCCTGATGATGAGCAATGTTGAGCATCTTTTCATGTGTCTGTTGGCACATCATGTGATTTTATACAGCTCCTGACCTACAGGACACAGTGTAAACTGTATGGTGATGGCAGTATGTGTGTCCACAGAAGCTCATATCATAATTAGGTAGAGATTAAAATTCCAACTGTAGACAAACCAAATTAGCTAGTGAAAAATTTATAGTTAAAGTTACTAATGAAGTCATAAATATAACCTAGGAAACAATTGCCTTTGATATGCTTCCACAAGTCATGATGAACAGTAAAGAATACATTTCAAAATTTCCATTTATCTAATTTTTTAATTGAAAGTAGTAAGAAAGAATAAGATAAAAAAAAAAGAATAAGATCACTTATGTGCTAAGGCAGACATACTAATGCCTATAAACAAACATAAACATTAACCAGACAAAGTAGCACATGACAATTGGATGGTCAGTGCCATGTTTTAGAAGCACTGATCAATAGGAAAAAAAAAACCAGAATCAAGACTTTAGCTACTCCAATTATATATGTTTTTTTCCCTCATCTATTTGAAAGAAACCAGATCCAACTGTCCAAGTTTCAAAATGGCCTCTTATTTATACTACTAGTAGTAAAATAACTATTCAATTAGTATCATAAGTCTTATAGAGGAAAAGGACAGTGGGGCTAATCAAGTACAATCTCTAGGGACACAAAAAAGGGAAGACCAAAAAGGTGAGATGATGCTACAAATTTTACAGAACTGGTTTCCAGAAAGAAACTCTACATTCCACATCACTAAAATTCAAGTCCAGTGGATATTTGTTTCTACTACATTGTGTGCATAGTTTTCTATATGAAACTAACAGATTCTTAGAATAATGACCCTCACAATTTTCATGGCTCCCTCCTACACTGATTGGGTATGGACAGGTACCTTGCTTTGCTTAATGAGACCAGTGCAGACAGGATATGAGCAGGCACTTCACAATGCTTGTGCAGAGAAGCATTTCCATTTTTGTGTGCTCCTGGAATCTGCTGGCATCATGTGAAGAAGTCCAAGCTAATCTGCTGTCTTATGGGAAAACTGAGGCTGAAATGCTACTGTCACAACACTTCATAAGCAGTAACCTCCAAAAGCCTAGCTGACTCAAAGGTGGCCTATGATACAGGAGTCCGATTGAAATTAGCAGAATATGGCTTACCTGAGCTCTGCCCAATTGACCCACAGCCATGAGTTAAACAAAGAGTTGTTATTTTAAGCCATTAGATTTTGTGGCAATCTCTAAAATAGTGCAAAATGTATGGATATAATCAGAGAATGGCAGCATCTAACCAGTTGCTCAGCCAGACATCTTGATTCCTCCCCCTTCCCCACCATTCTCTCCTTTACCCTCTACATTAAACTGCATCCAACCTTGCGATTCTACCTCACAAATGACTCATTCTGACTCACAAGTGAATTGCTCCTTTCCTCGTAATTCCTCTGCTTCATCCTGGCCCATGACACCAAATCCCTTGCCTGTATTTTTTTCATCACACAGCTTCCCATTTGGTAGTCCTCTCTCCACCTCGGTTAGTGTCCAAATCCATCTTCTACTCTGTAGCCAAGGGCATGTTCTATAATTCACATCTGACAATAATATTCTCGTTTAGTATTTTCAGTGGCTTTCCATTACCCTTAAAACACAAATCAGACTTTATATCATGGTGAGGCAAATAGTCTCCTGTTTTTTTCTTTTTAGTACAGAATCTCCCTTCCAAAATTTAAGTTAGCAGGCATTAGGCCTTCCCAATGGCACATAACATGTTCGAGGTGTTCATGTAACCAAATTCTCAACAACAGAATGTATAAAATTTAAGCCAGTTCCTTAGAATGAAATTGTGTGTTATCTACTTCTTCACTTCTTCCTGCAGGATGGAAAGTAGATGCAGTGCCACGAGCTAACTTGAATCCTATGATCATGTGGACTGCACCCTAGGGAATGGTGGAGTTACAAGAAACAGGGGATCTGGGTCTTTAGATGATCTGGTAGAACAGAGCTGCCTGCCCACACCACGCTCCTCTTTCTCTGCATGGTCACATGAGAGAGAAATACACTTCCATCTTGTTTGAGATAATGTATATAAGCTCTCCTTTTAGAGTTTCTTAGCTTGGAGACTAAATCATACATATTATTTCTATGGATTGCTAGAATATACTGTCCTGGTCCCACTTTTTCCAAATCTCCCCTCACCCCCTGAAGCAAAAATCATCTGCTGTTTTCTTCCTAGAAATGCTCCAGGAAGAGCACATGAGACCCTTTATCTGAGCTCTTCCTCTGGTCAATGCTTTTCTATTTTCTTCCTCTCTCTTCATCTGACTGATGCTACCCAGTTTTAGGCCTGAGCTTAGATAGTATTTTTTTCCATAAAGCCTTCCCTGCTGTCCCCCAAGTCTGGGCTATTTTTTCTTCTCATGAATGACTGTCATATTCTGACTCACTCTATTAAAGCAGAAAGCATGTTATTTTGGATTAGTTTGTCTCTCTGACTAAAGAATAAATTCTGTGAATGCAAAAACAATGTCTCGGGGCGCCTGGGTGGCGCAGTCGGTTAAGTGTCCGACTTCAGCCAGGTCACGATCTTGCGGTCCGTGAGTTCGAGCCCCGCGTCGGGCTCTGGGCTGATGGCTCGGAGCCTGGAGCCTGTTTCCGATTCTGTGTCTCCCTCTCTCTCTGCCCCTCCCCCGTTCATGCTATGTCTCTCTCTGTCCCAAAAATAAATAAAAAACGTTGAAAAAAAAATTAAAAAAAAACAATGTCTCATTCACCATCATATCTCATATCATATCAAATGATAACATAATACCTGGCATGTACTGGAATTATACACATTAATTGGATGATTTAATGCAAAAGTATGGAAAAAAGACTGGAAGGAAGTATATTTAAAAAATAAAGAGTAGTGGGGGAATATATGAGGAATATGTATATATCTAGGTAGTGGAGCTATCAGGAATTTTTTTACTGTATTTCCATATTTTCTAAAGTCTAAAATGTGCATATGTTACTTTTATAATCACAAAAAACAATACAATGAAAATTTTTTTTTCTAAAATATTAGGCACTGGAGACAAAAGCTTACTTCTGGTTTTGATTTACATGCAAATAGAATATCATCATTACTGGGATCAAATATACTTCTGCCTACTAGTCAGGAACATTGTATGTCCAGGCTAACAACAGGAAATATGTAATTGACCGATTTTGAAGTTCTAGTCCCAGATGAAGAAAATCAATATGAGCTGCTCCTCCTTCTCTGAGATGAATTTCTGAGTAATAAGAGATACACTGAGGATGATGGATGTGGGTCCATATATTCCCTTGGTGTTTCTTTGAAAAGGCTTATTTGTCCTGCTTCCCACATAAGTTTTCATAAGTGCTTTACAGATTAGGCTTTTTTTGCAACTGAAATTTCTCCCTCTGGAGAAACCACGAGACATTCTTACCGTCTTACCTCAAAGGATGCTTATGTAGGATTAGCTTTTATAATCTAAACACTAAAAACCTCCCCATTTCTTCTAGCCTCCTCAACAAAGTTGTAAATGTGCAGTTCATGTGGATTTGGGAAAGCAGAGCATCTACTGAAAATATCTGCTTGTCAAATATGGAGCCAAACTGTAGCTCAGACATGTTGATTTCTTTGTCAGCGGCTGGAAGATACTCTCCATTTTTCTCCTTGCCCTTGAAATAGATGATTTGATTGATTTTGGTTGGTGTGCATTTAGTTTTGGATTTCTCATTGCTAAACTCATTCTTTAGGAAGGTAATGTTTCACTGCATGGAATCAAAGGAAATCTCCCTGAAAATCATCAGTCTAATGAAGACGGGTCATTCATTCTGATGAGTTTTCCTCATTTTCTCTCAGAATGAGAACAAATGTCATAGATACATTATCCATAGAGAAAGTCTGGGCTAAGGCAAAGGCAAAGGCAGAAATTAATTTAATCTCCTGTTCTAGCTTCAACTACTTAAATCATTCAAACCAACAACAGCAACACAAAATTAATAGCTTGACATACTTTTGTATTTAACCTTGAAATATGGTTGGGCAAATTAAACCAATTCAACATGGGCATTCAATCAGTATAAAAAATCCATTAGTGATTGAGTCCAATTTATTAACCAAAGAAATGTAAACTCAGTATAATTGCATCACACATTCTATAGCTATAACTCAGCTGGAGAAAATGAAAGAACTGACAAAAAGGATTAAAATATTGGGGGGTGGTATTTACCAAATGAACAGCTTAAAATATTAATTATCGACTTATTTCCATTCACTGGCTATGTGGTCAGATAAATTGCAAATAATTCACTAATAGTACATTGGCAGATAAGGAAGAATTATACCGATCTACTTCCCATAATCTCATTTCCTTGTGTTAAAACCTTACCACATTCTACTACCAAATGGAAATAAATGGAACTGATCATATTTGAGATGCCTACCAAAACCCTTTGATGAACTGATAATTCTCAAAATAATAAATTGATTATTTCTATGATGAAAGTCAGAACTTGAACTATGAAATCTTTTGTTGAATTTTCACTTACAACATTAAAACTAAAATTGAGTTAACATATAACAACAACAACAACAACAAAACACATGTGTTTAGGCTTTGGAAGGGAGTTATCACACATTTAATTAAATCATACATCTAAACTTTAATTTTGGTAAAAATCCTTTCCTTGAAATTCCCTTCCTTTTAAATACCTTTAGTATTAGGAAACTTACTACTTTTAGAAGCAGTCTAGTTTATTCTTGGCCAATTTTATCTTTTCTTCTTATCAAGTTGTAAAGTTATTTATGTGCTATTTCACTTGAAACTCCAAGGGAGGGGGTGGAGGAGAGCTCTAAAATTAAGCTATAAATATCATAATTTTTAGATGAGGATATAGATTAAGTCATTTTACTAGAGACTAAAGGTAATACATGTAAAGTTTAGAACAGTAGTTGGCAAACTAAGGCCCATGAGCAGTCAATTTTTTTATGCCAAAAAATAGGTTTTGCGTTTTTAAATTGGTGGAAACAAGTCAAAATAAAATATTTCATGCACATGAAAATGTATAGCATTTAAATTTCAGCATCCATAGATAAAGCTTCATTGAAACACAGCCTCATATATTTGTTTGCACATTGCCTCTGGCTGTATGTAACACCAAAGTTTAGTTGTGACAGGGATAAAGTTTAAGATATTTAATATTAGCTCTATTTTTTATATGTTTATTTATTTTGAGAAAGAAAGCATGTGTGCATGCAGGGGAGGGACAGAAAGAGGGAGACAGAATCCCAAGCAGGCTCTGCACTGTCAGTGCCGAGTCGGACTAGGGGCTCAATCTCACCAACCAAACCATGAGATTATGATGTGAGCCAAAATCAGGAGTTGGATGCTTCACCGAGTGAGCCATCCAGGCGCCCAAATATTAGCTCTTCATAAAAAAAATTACTGACCACTATCTTAGAAAAATGTTGTCCAATATAAATATAATATGAGGCACATATGTATTTTCAAATTTTTAGTAGCCACATTGAAAAAAACTGTAAAAAGAAACAGATAAAATTAATTTAATAATATATTTTACTTAAGTCAAAATGTCTCACATTATCTCAACATATAATCAATATAAAAATTATAAATACAATATGTTACATTTTTGTCACACAAAATCTTCAAAACTTAGTGTGTATTCTAATTTACAGCTCCTCTCAATTCAGACCAACCATATTTCACATACTTAATAACCACCTGCGGCTAGTAGCTGCCATATTGAGCACTGTGGGTCTAGATGACAGGTCTTCAGATCTCCAGCAAGTAAATCGTATGTTTATATTTGACTGAGTTCATGTTTTCTGCCCTATTCTCTCTGATTCCAATCCCCACCCCTTTCCTGCTGGATGAAGGCCTGGGTCAAGGGTGATTTTCTAGGGTTGGGAGTTTCCATTATCAGGGTATAGAAAGGAGGTACTTCTTCCTGGGGGTGGTTCATGCTACTGTTGGCAGAACCCAGAAAGTGCACTTGCTTATTTCTACCCAAGTTAGCGTTCTAAATTCTGAACTGAATCTAGCAATCTACGTGTTGCCTTTCTACTGCAAAGTAGGAAGAAGTGTCATCTCTTTTGTTCTAGAGATAATTTTATTATGTAGAGATAATTTGTTAATGTAGTCCAGTTTGCTTTCTTGGCAGCTACATTGCACCGATGATTCTTATACCCATGGGAAATATCACTTCTATATCTTTTTTAAAGTGGTGCGATTAAAGCCACATAAGCCTGTCTTACACTTAAGTAGGGTTTCTCCTTTCCTTTCTTCTGTGTTGTGACTCAGAAGCTATGCTCACAAGGAACAGTGGAGGTTGACAAACATGACTGTGTTCTCTAGCTACAAAAAAACAATGTCAGTATTCCCATCTTGAAAGGGCCAAAAAGAGAAATTGATTGATAATATTGACTTCAGTTTATATTATTTTACTATATATATTTTTTATTGTTAAACATCTTGATCATTGAAAGATAATAAAATGTGTAGGAAAAAATGTTACTGAAAGAACTCAGAAAAATTCACTCATGCATATGTAGTTAAGCACTTTTATTTTTTGTGTACTTGTGTTCACAGAACTGTGATTTTATAGTATTTTTAATTGGCACAGTAATGTTTTAATGTAGTAAAATTGTTCCCAGATTTTTAAGATGGCATTAAACACATCAAAAAATGTATGTCATTAAAATATTCCATTTGGTTGTTTCAGATAATAACAATACATTCCCATGTGTTTCAGTATCTGAGCATGTTGAAGATCCACTGTTCTAGAATATATTTCACTCTTTTTAAAAAAAGAAATACACACACACACACACACACACACACACACACACACACACACACGTTACCAGGGCACCTGGGTGGTCTGGGCCGTTTAAGTGTCTGACTTCAGCTCAGGTCATGATCTCATGGTTCCTGAGTTCGAGCCCAAAATTGGGCTCTCTGCTTATCAGCAGAGGACCTGCTTCAGATCTTCTTTCTGCCTCTCATTCTGCCCTTCCCCAACTTGTGTGGCTCTCTCAAAAGAAATAAACGTTGTTTTTTTTTTTTTGTTTTTTGTTTTTAATATTACCTTGTTCTTTCTTCCCTACTGTTTTCACATCAAAACCAAATTGCTAAATGGATAGTATGGAATACAAATCCTGAATATAAAAACTGTACATATCAGTTCCTATCCTTTCCACCTCAAACCATAAGATAAAGCAGACGTTAACTGCTGCATGTTCTAAGAAATAACAGTTTAAGATTATTGTAATTGTGGTTATGAAACAATTGCTATATGTTATCTCAATAAATATTAGGTACTCTCCTATTTCTCTAGTGCGGCACAGACTGTCAGGAAATTCAGTGAAAAGAAGAACTGACAGTAATAATACAACAATGGTAGCTAATATTTTCACAAGCTTACTATACCATACACTGTGCAAAGATTTCATATGTGGTATCTCATTTAATACTCATGATAACCTTAGGGATTACTCCCAATATTGTTGCCATTTCACAGGTCAGAAAACAAACTTATTGAAATTGAGTTACTTTCTCAAGGTTGCAAATACAGAATATTGATTTTTTCCAATAAAATAACATTTGTTTTTTGGTTATCCATTAAGGAACCAATAGTAAAATTCCTTACTTTTGCTATGATGGTCTGTCGACTTTTAAAGCATATTTTTATAAATTTCTAGCTTTCCTTCTAACCCTCCAACAAAACAACTTTTATATATGCTGCCTATTTTCCACAATAAGTCATAATTTTGTCTTGAAAAATATCTCTGCAGAGCCAGAATACAAATGACAACAATGGCACATAATAAACTGTATTATAAACTGTGTCTGTTCTGAAGAATAGAAATCGCAAAAAGATGTCACAGACTTGTGTAATTTATAAATAAAAAATACATTGCATTATGGAGCACAGAGTTATCATCTCCCCTGTTGAACTTGCATCTTTCATGGTTTTCCATTTTTATGTATGTATGTATGTATGTATGTATGTGAGTGAGACTGCTCCTTTCAGTTACAAGGGATCAAAAATCTCACAATCTTGGGGCACCTGGATGGCTCATTGGGTCCAGTATCTGACTCTTGGCTTCGGCTCAGGTCATCATCTCAGGGTTTGATCTCATGATTCATGAGTTTGAGCCCCACATTGGGCTCTGTGCCAACAGTGCAGAGCCTGCTTGGGATTCTCTCTTCCTCTGTCTCTCTGCCCCTTCCCCACTCATTCTGTCTCTGTATTTCTCAAAATAAATAAGTAAACTTAAAAAAATGAATCACTGAATTAAAAAAAAAAATCTCACAATCTTTCACTTCTCTCCTGCTCACATGTAGTAATTTACCAGCCCTTTAAATTCTGTATGAACAACAAAAATAACCCCCCTTTTCCATTTTTTACCTCCTTCACCATAATAAAGGCACTCATTTTGTCTTTGTGTTGAAATTGCCTTCAAGCTGAAGTCCTTGACTTGGGCCTTTCCCCTCTGATTCACCTTGGTTAGTTTTGCAACATTCCTTTTTCTGAGTTCTACATATTGGTTAAGAGGATTTCTCCTGGAGTCACATTCCCAGGGTTCAAATTCTGGCCCTACCACGGATTCACCCTAACTCTGGGATAGTCCCTAAAACAGTAGGTCTCAGTTTCCTTTAAAATTTTTTAATGTTTATTTATTTTTGAAGGAGAGAGAGACAGAGTTTGAGTGGGGGAGGGGCAGAGAGAGAGAGGGAGACAGAGAATCAGAAGTAGGCTCCAGGCTCTGAGCTGTCAGCAGAGAGCCCAACATGGGGCTCAAACCAACAAACCCTGAGATCATGACCTGAGCTGAAGTCGGACGCTCAACCGACTGAGCCACTCACGCGCCCCATCAGTTTCCTTTAGATAACATGGGAACAATAGCATTGCCTATGCCATTAGGTTGTTCTGAAGACTGTATATAATATGCACAATACTTAAAACAGGGTCCAGAACAAAAATAATTAGCTATTGTTATAACATTCAGGGGAAAAAGCCTTCAGTGGTTTTAAGTTTCTAAATATGGCATTCAAAACCCTCAGTATCAGGTTCCAATCCATTTTTGCAATCAGATTTTTTCATGATTCCAACTGAATTCATTTCAACATCATTTTAGCCAGACCTCATCTATACAATGGAGTGGATTAAAAAATCAGGCATAGTGCTTACCTAGAAGGAACTTGAAATCTGGTAAGACTAACAGAAATAATAAATAAATAACCATACTATATAGCGTGTAAAGTACCATGCTGTGGCAAAAAGCAGAAAGTGATTGGTTCTTTTGAAAAGGCATTTTTGGAAGTGGCAAAGAAGGTAAGATTTGGAGTGGGTCTCCTCATAAATGAGGATTTTACTAAAACAGGTCATTAATGGAAAAGAGGAGAGAAAATGTAAAGCATTCACACACACTATATCCAGCCATATACGGTCATATTATACAGTTACCTGAATCACACCCTCCTCAGGTCTTCCACCCTCTGCTTATAATTCCCACTTTTCCTTCATCTTCAACACTTAAATGTTTTGTATCCGCAACACCCAATTCAGACATTATTTGCTCAAGGAAGCCTTGCTTTTGCTGGCTGGAAACTCTTTTCATTTCTCATTCCCATGGCATGTTAACTAAATCTTCTTGTATAGCATATATGCTCTTTAAAATTAGGAGTTATGTAAAACTTATTTTTTGGGCCTCTTTGTAACACTTAGACAATTTCTAGTAAATATCAGAAGATATTTGCGTGATTAAATAAATGTTTTAAAGCCAGGCGGACTTAGGATCAAAAAGTAACTTGCTCAAGTCACTGACTCTGAATATAAATTCCTTGAGGACAGTTATTATGTTAACTTTGTT
Source organism: Neofelis nebulosa (assembly GCF_028018385.1). Taxonomy (NCBI): domain Eukaryota; kingdom Metazoa; phylum Chordata; class Mammalia; order Carnivora; family Felidae; genus Neofelis; species Neofelis nebulosa. The sequence goes on from NC_080791.1 coordinate 93,462,197, forward strand.
TATCACTATCTTCTTGATATAACATGCCCCCAATACTTATGAATCAGTACCAGATCGTACCAGTGGTAGAGATATTGACGCAAATCCACTCTTTACTCCAAGGTCATTCGTTACTTACTCCTTTAAATTATTAATTTTTTATTATGTGAAAAATCTAAGAATTATATACATTTCTCACCATTCAGTATTAGTTTCTCTACTATATGAATATTAGACATAAATGTATTCATTCACATGACTTTATATTGATGATTATGTACAAACATTTGTATATACTGCCTATTCTTTTATGGCTTAAGATGAATGAAAGTGTATTCGTGTTTAAACATACCCTTCTCTATTTAAAGTTTATGTAAATTCTAGAGTTACATGGCTAGATAGATTCTTTTGAAATCATGTTGTAAAAGAAAGGAAGCACAGTCACTGGGGACCAGAGGATTGTCATTTAAATGAGTAACTTCTGCAAAGAAGGTCAGAATGTGAGATTACAGATTTTGCTGAACATTATATTTCACTTAAAAAAAAACTCAGCAGTTTTGTTTACTTGAATAGTGTTTCCAAATCTACTTTCATTAACTAGAGTGCTGCAGGAACCAGCAGTTCAGGGAGGGACTCCATCTCCAGTAGCTTAGAGAGATAATGATAAGCCATCTTAAAGTCTGGGTTTATTAGAAATGACTGAAATGCATTATAGGGCAGTGGTAACCGTAATGGTTGGTTTATCAACCAGTGGGGTGGAATTAAAAATGCATTAAAATTTATACAAAGGAAAGCAAATAGCAGTGAGTCTCTATTGGTTTTGACATAGTTAAATGAACTGTTATTTCACTTTGTGTGGCTAATAAAATAAGACCCATAAAAATAGAAGAAACATTCCCCTTTGGAACTTGAGGAATGTGAAAATCTATTATTAATGAAATAGCTTCTTTCTTTATGCATGTGGATGGTATATTCATTAAAACACACACACACACACACACACACACACACACAGAGGAAGAAGTCTTCTCTCAGAATAAGTGGCAATATCATTGATAGTTTTTATGACTAAGGTTTGATCAAGCAGAGAATACAAAATTAGAAAGTGAAACATAACTCTAAACAGGAGGGGAATAAACAGCTATGAAACATATCTATGAATTCTAATTATATATGCCAACATTTACTCCTATCATAAATTTCAAGGCACTCCTTGAAACTTTCAGATTTCAGTCTCCTGGTCTTTCCATTCATGTATTCCATCTATCTATCCATATACTCAAAGATATTTCCCAAGGAAAGGTGATTAAGTAATATAAAATCACTACCCTCACGCAATTTGTAGCTTAGTCACAGAGGCATATGATAAACAATTTCATAAATATATCATTACAAATGTTATAAAGAGTTCAATGAAAAGCACAGATGTTATTAGCAGGGCCAGCTTCACAGGCACAGGATCTGAGAAGTCTCATGAGAACTTACGCTCAGAAAGGCTGCAGATTTGGTTTAAGGCTCTCCTATTGCTATCTTAAAATTCTTAATAATTTGATGTTTTAAATGATATAATTAAGTCCAGTGGTATAATGTAATATGCAGATGAGCAGAGGAAACTGTGCAATATGAGTGTCCACCATTCTTCCTGCTCCATTCATATGTGGTATAGCCTTCTGGTGGGTCTCTGCTAGGTAGAAGTTCAGTGATACTTATAGTAAGGTAAGTATTTTATATCTAAGACTGACAGCCCCTAGAGGCAATACTTTCTTTTCTAACCAGAACTTACTGTGAATGCAGAAAGAATCTAATGTCATTGAAAGAAACATGAATGACCAAGAAAGTCTATCATATCCTTTCTGATTCATGTGACTTCCCTGTATCAGCCAACCACTTACGCTGAATATGACATGGAAGTAAAGGGGAAGCTAGGGTGACCCAAGGTTCCTTATTCTTTCAATCATTGTTTATCTATCAGAAAACTAAAAGTAGAGACTGTTGGTAGAAAGTATGCATAGCAAGAAATAAAGTGAAAACATCTAAACTGGTTTTGTGCAATATTTCTGTTGCTCTGCTAAGAAGGAAACACATATACACGTTTGGGCTACAAAACAGGAAGTATGTAATTCCTATTTTCTCAGATGTGTTAAACTCGCATTTGTCATTAAAACTGGCATTGCACATGATAAAGATGAATAATTTAAATTCATATATAATTATGAATTGTATTGAATTATATGTGAATTCATATATAATAAATTCATATAATTCAATTACAATGTTTTAAAATTTTATGTTATAATTTATCAAGTTATAAAATTAATGTTAATAATTTAAAAGTTTTATTTTTCTTTACTTAGAACAACATTAACAAATACAAAAATACCACAACAAGTCAAACAAGGTGGAAGAAGAAGGGAAGACCTTTATACCCTACTCACTTTTAACAATACTTTTGTTTGGGTTTTTAGACAGGGGTTCCTCATTTGCAGAGTCTGGAAATTGTGTCATTGGTCCTGCTGGAAGTGTACCCTGAAGATCTAACTGAGCCTGAGAAGTTAAGGAAGGACTTCTTGCCAAGTAGTAATTACTGAGAGAAAAAGATGAGCAGCAGTGAGGCAGATAAAAAAGGCAGTAGGAGGTCTGGGTCGGGGAGGAGAAGGCTGAATGTTCCAGGCAGAGGGTCTGATACAAAGACAGTAATAGCAGAAAGAGCCAGGAGTGTTTGTGGAACAGACGTAAAGTCAGTGTGACTGGAACTTAGTAAGCAGGGAAGGGATTGCATGGGGTGGAGGTTACATTTGCGCCATGCTGCACCTCTTGGAAGAGAAAAACTTACAGGCCTGAAATGAGGGCAACTGGAACACCCAGAATTGATTATAACAAAAGCCATCCTATAACACATTATTATTATGTGCCTGGCACTCTGCCAAGGGACTTAATGACATTACCTTTTTGGCCCTCCAACAACAAAGCAAAGTGGAATTTTCTGGTTTTGTTATTCAGACAAGGAATTATGAGGTTCAGATAGATTAAGGAATTTGTCTCAGGTCATATGGCCAGTGAGTAACAGAGTCATAGATAAAACATTTTTTCTGAATGTAGACTAGAATGCGAGCCCCAGGAGGAAAGGGACTTGGCCTGTCTTTATGCTCTTATATTCTTAGCACATAGACCAATACCTGTCACATAACAAGCTCTCAAGATTTGTTAAGTGAATAAATAAATGACTTGGGTAAACCTTATAATGGCAAATTCACTGGGCCTTCATGACTTCAGATGGATTCTGGAGTATTTGGTTGGGATTTCTGTATAGGTTGAGAACCAGTAATGTTTCTTTTCAAATGAACTATAAAAAGCGAAAAAGGAAAGCAACACAGCCAATTGAAAGAGAAGAGACAGAAATGCATGGTATAGACTGCCTTTACTAGCTCTACAACCTTGGGAAAGCCACTTCCCCTCAGGTCTCAGTCATTTCAATGGACTATAGCAGGTAATATGTGAGGTTCTTGCCAGATCTCACATATTATGGTGTGATTATTCTGTGAATTGTTTGGCAATAATAGAATTTGGGGCATAGTTTTCCTTTTATAACAGAGAGGAAACACAAAACAGTGCTGAGGCACCAAATGTTCCTTAAACCAGCTCCCTCCCTCCCCCATTCATTCATTCATTCATTCATTTCTTCTTTTAGCAAGGCTTTCTGAGAAGTGGGCCATAGGCTCACAAGAAGCTTCCTTCTGAAATGATGAAATGGACAATGATCTCCATTTCCAGAAGTGGAAAGACCACATGGTAGTAAAATATGGGTTAGACTTTACCCGATACTCCAAAGTGGTAAAAGCCAAATCTATTTCCACTTTGAATCATGACTCAGGTATCAAGCAGAGCCAATGCTGCTGTAATTCAAAGTACTAATGCCAGCACCATTCAGAATAAATTCCCTCGTGTGACTCATTTGACTACTTTCCTCACTTTGACTCTCCCTTGGTGAAAGAGCACAGACATACAGCTACAAAACTTCCTAAACAAAACAAGGTCTGTGCCTTCCAGTGATAAAAAAAAAATCCCATTGAGACTGAGGCAAGCATGTGATTGAGAGGAGCAGGACAGAAATAATGATGGGCTCTGGCTTCACCCAGGACCCCAAGAGGTAAGTCCCATGGAGACAAGACAGACACAATGCTCCTACGTCAAAGTCTGGCTTTCCTGGAAGAGTAGCAAGCATGTCTTTAAAAAAAAGTGAGCATTACAAAAGGATGAAGAATGAGGCACCAGGTTCAGATGTTTGGGAACTTCTGATGAGTCTAATATTTGGAAAGAATAAGCAAGTAAAGAAGGTACGTTTGATTCATTAACTGCTTGTGAAGACCAGAAAACATCAGAAGGATGCAAACGACTAAATACCCAACACTAGCCAACACCTGAAGCAGTCTAGGAAATACTATAAATAGATGTATCATTAAATTGAAGGATGGAATGAGTTAATTACAGTTAAAATGAAATCACAGTTTTAAAGGCAAGTTTGTGGAGTCCATGAGAATGTGCCTCATATATCCCCAGCCTTAGAGAGTGTCACTGAAGGGACTCAGTTGCTGTGCTCTGAAATCAACTGCAACATCTGTACTAAGATTATGCCTCCACTGCAGGTGCTTCCAGCCCATGGTTGAGAACAGTAGGCTTGTCTCTGTAAGACAAGGGACTCCTCTGATAGCTGACTCAGTTTTGAGGACTCCTTGCCAGTCTTACTCAATCTCCCTTAGTCTGCACAGTGGTCTAGAATGCTTATACACAACCTCCCTTTCCTCTCTGCTTCACTTGGGATCAGAGGTGCATCCTGATCTAATGGTTCCCCCAGCCTTCCTCTCAACAATATCTCCATCTGCTTTCAAAGACCTTAATTTCGAGAACATCTAGTCTTGGTATCTGCTTTTTGGGAGACCGGGACTAACAAAAAGATACATCTAGCAAAGAAACATGCTGAGGAAATCACTCCTTAGTCTCAGTCTGGTGAATTAGTTACTGAGGAACACACTAGCTCAGTCCGTATTGAATCGAAGGGGCTGTGAGCAAGTTGAAAGGTTGAGTACTAATTACGTGTTGATCACTATACTAACTGCTTCACATGCCTTATCTTACTTAATCCTTTCAATAATCCCTTGTAGTAGTTTCTTTCTTTCTTTTTTTTTTTTTTTTGATAGATGAAACTGTGGCTTACCTGCTCATGAGTGTTGGAGTCAGAATTCCAAGCCAGATCTTTATTTTACTTTATTTGTTTAAATTTCAAAGTATATACTTTTAAGTACTCAGTACTACAGCATTGATCAACAGTTCCTTGATATCTTTTTATATTGTAAGACGACACTAATAACATGTCTGTGGAAGAAAAACATTCAATTCACCGCCACTAACATTACCAACACCATCACCATGATCGCCATCATCATCATCATCATCATCATCACTCTTGTCTTCATTATCATCAGTTAGAGCTCTAAGGGAGATGTGCAGTTAGTGAGAATTTATATATGTACTCTACCTTTTACTTTTCATGACGTCCCAGCAAATTATGTAAGTTTTGCAAATAAAGCCCAGAGATGTCTTTTCAAAGTAACTCCAGCATTTTTTTCCCACTGTCATGCCATCTTGCTCTTTATGCTATGTCTTTGTCCAAGGTGAAGTTAAGATGTTGGGAATTTAATACTTTCTTAATATACCAGTTTTAACTGCCAATAGGACTCTTGGAAATTTGGATTAATAGATAGACTCAGTAGGACAAATCTGATGTCCTTATTCCAGAAACAGCTTTCTCTCTAGGACCAGGAGGATTGGGCAACTTGGGTGCTATTGTAGGAAACCTTTTGCCTCTGGGTCAGAGTCACTGGGCTCCAGACCAAGTCAGTAATGATCAAATGCCAGTCTGTTTGACAGCTGTCTGGTGGCCTTTGTGGTAAGGCCTACAGCCAGTCACTTATTGGCAACTTTCCATGGTGCATTCAGTATCTGCTGCCATTTGTAATGACAGGCACAGCAGAAAGGTTGGCAGTTCAAATAGGCATGGAGACCCTTGGTATCCATTACTCAAGACCAGCACTTAAACCCTAATTTAATAATAGCCCCCAAACCAGTGGCAATTTCTTTCCAAAAGAAGGGTCTTTCTGTGGCCCATCTGCCCCACTCATCACCCCACAACTTTCTCTTTTCCAATAGTGAAATGAAAATTTACCTTTGAATTAAACACAAGGTCAGATGAAATAAGTCACTGTGAGCAGTCATTATATTTTCTGTCACTGGACCAATTAAGATTTCCAGCTGTCAGTTTCTGATGTTGCAGCTCCATAAAAAATGACACTGAGATGCATTGATCTGTGTCAAAGCTGCTTCAGAGGGAAAATTGGACCAAAAATAATGATAATTGTCATAGGATGTCACACTATTAAATGAAAACATAAAAAGCAAAATGCTGTGGAGAATCTGCAAAGTCATCCTTCTCGTTGAGGTGAGACCACATTATACCAAAGCAAGCCCACTGCTTCAGTGATTGTCCTAGCTCTATAGGGGATACTCTACCTAGTCTCTAAGACAAACTCTGTCCAGTTAGTGCTAATTTGATTTCAATTGCATTTTCAAACTAAATATATAAATATGTATAATCATTTGTATAAAAGAATCTTACTAGAATCTCAAGATTTAGGCAAAGTAGGTCATCTCTTTCCCAAAATTTAAGAGGTCAGGAAGCCTATTAGATTAACTTTATCAAAAATGCAAACTTCATTTAGTCTTTGTATAAATGTAAATTTTTTTTGTCCATCAACTTCAAGGGGTGTGTATGTGTGTGTGTGTGTAAACACACACACACACACACGCACACACACACATATGTGTTCTTTGATGGAGTTCTAGTTGAAGAAAAGTACAGCATTTACTAGAAGTGAAATAGGGAGTAAGTAAAGGAAGGTGAAAGTACATAACATAATAATCATCACAAGGAGAAATGGAGTATTCCAAGGATACAGAGGAGAAAGTGTTCTCCTTGGCCTTCAAATAACTGAAAATACAAGAAGAAGGGTTTAATGATCAAAGATATATTGGTGAGATGTTATTGAAACTACCACAGGATGAAAGAATGGGAGGTGACCCTATAATGATCTCATTATTTGACTATTTATTTCTTTGAAGGAAGAGTTCATTATTTTATACTTTCCTGAGCCTGGAACAAAAATGTAAAATTCTGAAATAACTTTAAACTCAAAGAACCATTTTTTTTTTTTGTCTGAACACACTGTCAGATTCAAAGTTGGTTTCTTGTTAGAGGGTTCAAAACATCTTTCCATGGAGTATTGTCCTCCTTCGCTAGTGATTTCAACTTGGTTATCCTATAAAATAATCATTTGGATAAAAGAATCTTGCTAGAATCTCAAGATGTATGCAAAGTAGGTCATTTTTTTCCTTCTGCTTTAAAAAAGTTCAGCTGATTAGATTCATTTCACCAAAAATCCAACTCCAGCCAATCTTTGCATTCCTGGATTTAAAATTCTTTTTGGCCTATCAATCCTGAGGGGTATTTAAAGATAGTTATAAATGTAGTAGATTTTACCATTTGCAAATTAATGAGATACAAGCTTGTAGTGAGCTAGAGCCACTTTGATAGGCTCACGAGATTCAATTATCTGTTTTAAGAATTTTGTGAGCCAGCTATTGAATGCTGCCATTAAGTAATGAATTACTTGAAGTTATAATTAAGTAAATTATATTAAAAACAAAGATAATACATATTCAAAGCTCATCACTTCCTAATGATTTTGATAGTTTTTACTATTATCTCTGTGTATAGTAATATATGGCAGAAATACTTTACTACAGTGTGCTACTGAACATCTCTTCCCAGCTCCGTGTTCAGTGCCATCACCTCGGTAAATTTGTTTCAATACTTCACTTTTATCTTACTTGTTATCATAACTAAAATATTACCCAACATTAACGTTTGAACTACATTCATGTGCATCACAAACATTGGCTATGAATAAAAGGGTTCAGCTAAAGTTAATCAGAGCATAGTATGAGGATCAATTAGCTATTTGGAATAAAGTATATTGCACATTTTGTTAATAATTATAAATTTCATGCTGCATATGCTTTACATTGGTAGAATTTATAATAAATATGCATATGTATATTCACATTGTTCATTGTTATTTTCTTTTAGTGGGGAAGGGTGACAGTTGTTAAACATTTATCAGCAAACCCAGTGGATAAAATTGACTAGCAAAATAACATCAGATTATGGAGGGCTTTACAAACCAGGCAAGGGAAAATATATCATTGCCATACAGAGGAGTGGAAATCATCTTAATTAATCTTTGCATAGGTCCATGAAATGTAAGTGGCCTTCACAAAAATTTGGCACATCTGCACTGAGAAACCTGGAAAAAACATTTCACTGTGTCTTTCAAGACTGGGTACTTGAGTGAAGCATGAACTAACAAAGATCTTCTGATGAAGGTAGGGCTGTAAATGAGACTTCAAAATGAAGAGGAATAATATTTTCATGGGTTGTTTTTAGTCTGCACATTAAAGCACCTTAAACACTTTTAGCTCACTGTAATTTGCCTCTCTTTCAAGGAGGAAAAAAAAAAAAAAGAACGATCCACCTTCCAGTCATTACTTATATTTTTAGATTTGCATGACATAAGGGATATTTTACTGCTCTTTCCTTATAGATTCCTTATATATAGTTCATTTTTAAAGAAATAATACAAAGTACTTTTAAAGGTACTTTCAACAGATTTCAATCGTCATCAAATAGATTTCAATGTACAAATGTGTAAGCAGAGGAATTTTCTACATCATTTGCAATAATGATAAAGTAGAAAAAAAACATCAAAAAAGGACCAGCTAAATATCTTACAGCAATCCACCCAAGCAATACTATGTCATCATTAGAAAGAATGAGGAAGATCTTATATGCAATAACATGGAATGATTTCAAGCAAATAAATGCAGCCCAGAATGCTGGCTTGAATGTAGTATTTTAAAAATTGTAAGTATACTATATTTGAGTAAGCATAGAACAGTTTTCAGAGAACTCACTTTAAACTGCTAACATTGATAACCTCTGAGGAATGGGGAACTTGGTTTGGGGGCTTTTACATTATTTTTTTTTAATATTGTGTGCATGTGTGTGTGTTTTCAATAAGCAAGCATTAATCTAATAATAACAAATGCCAAGAAGTCATCTTAGAAAACAGATGTTCCAGGTAGATTTTGTTTTTTGCTTTTTTCTTGTAGGTGGAAGTAGGAAGGGAAGGATTATAACATTGACAGTCCAAATGTTATCAAAGATAATAGTTGCCAAAGTGTGTAGAACCTCCAGCTCCTTCCAAGGTTATAAACATTTCATTCAATGGAGAAATGAAGAAGTCTCATCTATGTGTGTGTACGTGTGCATGTGCTCTGTCTCTCTCTCTCTCTCACACACACACACACATACACACACACACTCACACACGCACACATTATGGGTTGGAGGTATTAAGTCTTATCAGTATTTAAGATCTGGAGAGATCTAGTAAAATCCAATCAGTTCTCTTCCTTTTTCATGATGCTGTAGCATCTGAACTAGAAGTTGCTTCATGAAGTTAATGGCAGAAAAATTAACTCATAAAAGGATCAGACTCATGTGTGTTTGGCCAGCATGGGTATTTGAACACTCCTCTAGGGATACACTGAGACAAGTAGAAAGCAATGCGATATTTTTGATGACTGGAAGAAATTGTGCTTGTGTCCTCGCTCTTAGCTTTATAGAGGTCCAATGGTATGCAGAGCAGGCCTTTCCATCTTGGTGCTCTCATTCCCAAACTCTTGAACCACTACACATTCAGTTCCACAAGCTCAGAATATCTCTGGGTGAGAAGTTAGAACAGAAGGGAAGAAAGCACTACCAGGAGGGGCATGTGGGAATAGTGGGGAGAAAAATGAAATAACTCAACCAGATCAGAAATAATGACACTAATTATTTTGTCTCATGATGTATGACACTGGACCTAAACCATTATCTGATCTCTCTTTCACATTAGAAATACTTTAGACAAAACCAGTTCAATATCGTTCTGTGTGTATATATAAATAATGAATCATCTTGGGCAGCAGGTATCACTGCACCCCAACAACTCTTCCCACTTAAATGGAAGAAATGTCATTAAATCTTAGGCAATCTACTTGTTTAGTTTTATTCTACTAGTGGGAAATGAGCATAACTCTAAGTCAGGTACTGTGTTTAGTGCTGGTAATAAAAAGAATAAGTTAGATGCATTCTCTGCAATTTGAGCCACACTGTCTTCAGTGATCTCATCTACTATGACTTTCCCCATTCTGTTTGGTGCAGTCCTTTTTGTTTTCCCCTGCAAGATACATTCTCTTCTTATGCCTTCAGAAATCTGCACTGACAATTTGCTCCACTGGGTTTGCCCCCTCCCTCAACATCCACATGGCTGTCTCCCTCCTTCCCAATCAAGCCTTTGATCAAATGTCATCTTCTCAAGGGGGCTTCTCAACACATTTAGGTCTGCAGCAACTGCAGCACATTTTCTCCCTTTAGCATGTATTTTCTGTAATACTACACATTTTAGTTATTTATTAAGTTTATAATTCATGGTCTATCTCCTTACTGTACAATGGAATATTCTCAGAAGAAATGACCTTATGATTTTGTTCATGATGTAGCCTGAGTAGTAAGAATAGTGTTTGGTACATATCAGTTTCCCAAGACTTTTTTGAATGAATTAACAAGCATGATACACGCAAGGAATTTTTTTGAATTTCCTGCTTTTACTTCCTACTTTTTGAAAGATCTTTCTCTTGTCGTTTCTGATGTATTCTATCTAACTCACATCTCATTACATTTCTAGTAATAATTATGATTCTTCTGGTCAGGTTTTTTCCTTCTTTCTGATACTTGGATCCATTTATTTTTGTCTACTGGGTTAGTTGATCTCTATTTGAATGTTTCTAAAACTTACTAAGAATTTATATTTGCAATCACATTCTGTGGTATTTAAGTAAAACACGGCAGTATGTAGCACAAAGTGATTGCATATAAGAGACAGAGTTGGGAACATATAAATAAAATTTAATATACATAATGATATAGAATGAAGGCAAGAGTCTCAGAAAGATCCAAAAGAAATGGGATGGAGAAAAATAAGAGGAAGAAAAGCTTCACCAGTTTCTTAAAGGGAAATTGAATCACAAATTCTCAGACAAAATGACTTGTTGAAAACCTATATAGTAGTCTGTATTGTTTTCTCAAAGATGGTCTGATTTTTAAAAAATCTAATAAATATGTTATGAAGAATCAAACTTCTCTGAGATATATTACATTGATTTCTGAATCAGAAAGACTTACATTCTGAAGAATTGCTCTCTTCTAGAAAATAAACTTCAAATCAATACAGGTAAGAGTTCTACAAATACCAGCCCTATCTGTCCCCAGGAAGAGTCTATAACGTCTCTTGAAAATTTATTGTTTCTGAACTACTGCTATATTCCAGGCGAAATGATGTTAATTTTTAGGCTTAGATTAGACAATCTTGATTCCCTGAAGTAATCTATGGGCCTTTTCTGATTAGGGAAGGTTGGTGGTATTGATGAACTGGCTTGAAATGCTGAAAGGGTTTCCTTAATCTCGATATCAACTTGTTATATGGCTTTCACAAATACATCATCCTCAGTGAGTCTCAGTTTCCTCATCTGTAAAATGAATTAATTTGGAAAAGCTCATCTCCAACGTCTCTCTAATCTCTCATACAATTATTTAAAAAATAATTTATGAGTTATGGTAAGAGATCTCATCTAGCTAGACAGGAAGTATTTTATACAAAATAGCTGCATTGACAGAAATGTTTCTTGGGAAATGCATCCATATTTCTTACTTAGAGAACTGAGAAACATATTTCCTACTTCTGTAGTTCTCAAAACATGAGCAGAAAATCCCTCTCCACTAACTAACAAGTTACTTGAATAAAGTCATTCAACTGAATAAATGACAGGATCAGGACTCTCAGGTCTTAGCCTAGTCATTTACTGTCAGTCATTGTATGCACAAAGTCTTTTTCTGTGGTCTTGGCACCATCAGCAGAGATGAAAGAGTAACAAAAAATTCCATCTGAGAATGGAAGAAAGGGTAGTTATGCTTAAACAAGTATTAAGAGCTTTTACTCCTATACATTATGAAGGGCTTGAAGCAAAGGGTTGTTGTCCTAAGAGTAAGCTACTTAGCTTCAGTTTATTTAAATATCTATTGAGTAGAAAGGACTGCCTCAACTGTGAGGGCATTCTTTAGAGCAACAGTAGTGCAGGTCAAACTAGCACAATTACTAAGGTGGTTGCATGCCCCTTGTAGGAAGTTTCCTCTTGGAAATGAGGTTGAAAGTTTTTAGCATGATGCCAGTTGAGAACTAAAGTTACTTCTGTTTTGTATATTACCTTTTGTCTCAAAGCATGGGACCTTGGGAGGAAGTCTATAACTTTATAGCCAAGTGACCTTGGACAGGTGAATTCAATCACCTGAAACTCCATGAAATAAGAATTGTTGGAATGGAGTTTGGATGACATGATTTTTAAGAGCACCTTCCTGCTCTCCAATTCTGTGGTTCTCGGCAACTTCATTTCTCTTAACATCACCTTCCTCCTGGTTTGTAATGATTGATTCTGTTCAGTGAGCAGAAAGTTCTGAGAAGCCATGCCATTCTCATTGCTAGCCCAATCACCATCTCATCCCAGGTTTCGCTGCTGTGCATGATAAATAGGGAGGGCTAGACAAAGCAGTCACCACCCCTGGCCACACTGTTCATCTGTCTTTAGTCCCAGATAGAAAATCCAGCACCAAGGATAGCAGCACAAGGAATCCTGGCCTGGGAGACTCCCGTTGGAAGTACCATGGCAGAGAAAAAATGTCATTGCCAAGATTTGGAAAGTGCGAAGTGGTTAAAAGTGATATGATTTGTTCATCAAGAATGACACCAAGAAAGAATATTTTTTGAAACCTAACTGCCATAAAAGACTCCAGAAATTTCCATTACAATACAGGAAATGAAGGGGTGCCTGGGTGGCTCAGTCTGTTAAGCATCTGACTTCAGCTCAGGTCATATGAGTTCAAGCCCTGTGTCGGGCTCTGTGCTGACAGCTCAGAGCCTGGATCCTGCTTCAGATTCTGTCTCCCTGTCTCTCTGTCCCTTCCTTGCTCATGCTCTTTTTCTCTCTGTCTCTCAATAATAAATAAACATTAAAAAATATATAAAAAATAAAAATAAATAAACAATACAGGAATTGAAGAAATTGTGAAGAGTGGTGTTCTTGAAAAAGAAAGATGTGGGGTGCTTGGGTGACTCAGTTGGTTAAGCATCCAGCTCTTGATTTTGGCTCAGATCGTGACCTGATGGTTCATGAAATCTGGCTCTGAGTAGAGACTGTGAGATCTAGCCTCGAGTTGGGCTCCATGCTGACAGTACAGAGCTTGCTTGCTCTCTATCTGCCCCTCCCCCTCTTGTGCATGGGCCTGCTCTTAATTAATTAATTAATTATTTAATAAAGTAGTTTAAGAGTTAACCACAACTAAATAAATATTAGAAGTTACTGTTTTATTATTGTTATCAGGGTCTCTACTTAATACCATTTTCAAGAATTGGAGTACAGAGTTTTGAAGAAAAAAAAGGACTTTCAGTTTCACGAAATCAAACCACCCAATTATTTACTATTATTTAGGACCATTTTTAATAGTTATTTGCAGGTTTAATTTTATTTGAAAAAAATAATTTGTAACAAATGAGTTTTTAAATGAGGTTTTTAAAAACATTAGCTTACCAAATGTCAACAACTTTATAGCTTTTACAGTTGTGTTGATTAAAAAAAATCATGTTTTTTAACAGCATTCTTATCATTATTGAAGAATAATGTCTTAAATATAAACAAATAAAAAACATCATTCAATACATAACCATGCTGTGTAGACAACACAGACAGTAATGAAGATAGTTATAATATCTAGATGATGTGGGAAAAGCAAGCTTTGAGATCTTCAGAGTTCAAAAATGTTTTACGTTTTATTCTGGAATTTCATATTCTTCTTATTAAATGGCCATCCTTGACAACAGTATGGTTGATAAAGTGAGTATATCTGTAGCTGGTGGACATTTCGTAGTTTTGTTTCTATGCCATCATGTGGTTTTAGGATTTTGCATTTCTGGCTGGGTATTGGAGTTATAGAGCTACCAATGTTAAGATGCTGCCTTATGTTTGCTCCCATCTCCTGGAATTTCTTTATCTACTTCAGTTCAGTACATTCCTTATAGAACCTTTGTCTATAACCCAATATTCAGTCTCACTGGACCACTTCATCCTTCTACAACCTGTCAGCATCATGCATCACTATTGCCTGCCTGAGGGTTGGAAAAACTGTGATCAAAACCTACTGAGTCTGGGGAGCCAAGATGGTTCAATCAGTTGGGTGTCTGACTCTTGATTTTGGCTCAGGACATGATCTCATGGTTGTGGGATTGAGACCCACATTTGGCTTTGTGCTAAGTGTGGAGCCTGCTTGGGATTCTGTCTCCCTCTCTCTCTGCCTCTCCCCACCTCATGCTCTCTTTCTCTTTCTCTGTCAAAATAAGTAAATAAGCTTAAAAAAAGACATCAAGTCTTTGTATCTCATACTTCAGGAGCCAAGGCCTTCTAGAGCATTCTATTTCCTTCTCCTTTTCTCCACTATTGATCTTGTCATAATTCTGTTAGAAATTGTGTAGACACGTCCTATGATGTAAATAAAGTATGAGATATCTAGGGTCTCTAGCGTTGTTACTGTCTTGCACTGGAACCCACCAGACCCTGCCCCCCACACTTATTTCTTTCATTTTTTAATGTTTATTTATTCTGAGAGAGAGCACATGGGTTCCAACTCACAAACTGTAAGATCATGACCTGAACCAAAATCAAGTCGGATGCTTAACCAACTGAGCCACACAGGTGCCCTGTCTTACACCATGTTTATTTATTTAATATTTACATCCATTCTAAGAGGTAGGAAAACTTATTTCATTCACTTTGAATTGCTTTGACATTGACTTGCTTGAGAATATAAACTTAATCTGGAAATCATTGAACTAAAGATACATCATGAATCTGTGAGCCTCTTTAAATCTGGTTCAAAAAACATATAGAGATAGATGCGTGTGTGTGTGTGTGTGTGTGTGTGTGTGTGTGTGTAAGGTTATGTGAATTTCTAGGATTAGGATGCATGTTTTCTTATTTTCAAAGTGCTCTATGACCCTTTCTATTTAAAAAGGCTTAAGAATCTCACCTAAATAGATATTTGAAAAAAGTAATTTGTCCCACATTTTGAAAGATGATGGCAAAAAGTTTGTAGAAGAAATGGAATGCATTGCAGGAGATTTTAGCTCGCATTTATTGCATTTTTGCAAGAACATTAAAAGGTGTCCTTTGATTAGTGATGTGTGTAGATTTTTGAAGGGTATGCCAACTTTCTCCTTTTGCTCTTTTTCTCCTGTGTGAAATATAATACATGAAATATGACCTAAGCTATTAATCTAAACATTATTCTCATTAGTTTCAAAGCACAGTTATTGTTCCAAAGTATTTTTACAAATGGCACCCTGCTTCATTTTGCCTCTGCTTTTACATTCAAGACCAAACAAAGCTTGCTATCCCCCCTTCTCTTGGATGCTGAGCTAAAAAGCAGAGCTTGGTATCTCCAATTCCAGCTGTGCTTTTATTGTGCTTTACATCAATCAAAGCTTCAAAAAGATTCCAGAAAGATTTTTCTCAGTTTTCACATCAGAGGGGTTTACACAAAATCACTGTGCAGTAGGGGGGCGCTGATAAGAAATCTCAGAAGGAAAGAAAGTGTATGGATAGGAGGGCCCTCGGAGAGAAGGTTGGTGAAGGATTATCAACGTCCTAGAAGAAAGTTTTTTGACAGAAAACAGCACAATTTGAAGCACAGTGAAAGAATCGTTTACAATAATCTGCAACCTTTTGAGCCACGCTAGATGCTACAGTGGGCGCAGTTGGTATTAAGGAGGCCAAGATGTACATGGTCAGAAGAACCCATCTCCAACTCCTCTCATGGGTGCTATGAAAGATCAGGGAGACTTCTAGTTATCTGGCAATGGCAAAAGAGACCCTCTGACTATAGCTAGCAGGTTAGTACAGGAATTACTTCCTACTTTTTTTGAGCTTTTTTTAAAAATTAGAACCCCAATTATTGTCATTCTTGTCTTCTGCTGCCACAAATCTTTCTCTCCCTCTCCCTCTCTTCCTCCTTTCTTGCCTCTCTCCCTCTCTGCCTCTTTCTCTTCTCTCTCTCATTAACATGTAATATTCCCTTAAATAAATATCAGGAGTTCTCAACTATAAGGTATTTGGGATTTTCCAGTGCTGCCTCACAGGCAAATCGCCCCCAGTGATGCATAGAGTAGCATTTTTCTTTCCATACTTTTCTTTTCTACCTCTACCATCTTTTACTTTTCCTCTCCTTTTTTTAAATCTCCTCCTTTCCTTTTCTCTTAACTCTAGTGTGAAAAGCCCACTCATTATTACATGCCTGGTAAAACATTTTGTCATCTACCATATGTTGAACCTCTACAACATTGCAAGAGCTATATTAAATACTTAACAGGCATCATCTCTTTCACAAAGCGATACCACAATCAGATCTTTTATCCCTATTTTACCAATGGTGAAACTTAGTTTTAGGCACATTATGCCCATTTTGCAATTTTTCACAACTGAATAGTTGTAGACTTAGACTTACAACTGAGGACCTTCCTATTCCAGAGGGCTGGGCCACCCTCACTATGCTATGATAACTCAAAGTACTAAGAAATGGCCACAACACACTCCTGAAGGTCAAATCCAAGGAAGTATGGCCAAGATCTTTAAGAGAAAAGTCACCTCAGCTTCTTAATTTCCACCCACTTCCAACAATATGGAAACCTATGCGTGAGCACTTGTTCTACCAGCAAGTCACTATAAAACTTCAGACAAGTAGTCAGACTATTTTGACTTTGCATTATCAGCTGACACTTAGAATGTTTACTCTACTAACAAAAGGCCAGTACTTTGTCAGGCTGATCCCCTATTAACTCATCCACCCACATGCACCATTCAATTTCAGCCTTCTTGGCATGTTCCTTGTTGTTTAACCTGACGAATGATACTCCCTCTATATTGATGCACCTGTCTTTTAAGACATCAGTGAGTTTCCGATATCTCCTTGAAATCTCATCTGACTTCCAGCCCACACTAATCTCTCCATGTGTACTGACCACCAATAGCATACACTGTTCACAACAAATACCTAAGTACTTGATTCAAAAAAATTCTTCTTTGGCAAAGTTGTGTCTTGAAAAAAGTAACTATTTTATATGCTTTACTCTTTCCCTTTGGTTCTTAGCGTAGTGCTAAAACAACATCCCGACGAGACAGGAGCTTCCTGTTTGAAATCTCCATGTTATTTTGAAATAGGGAGGAATAGCAGAAAAAAATGACAGAAACTGCCCAAGTGCTAACAATTTTGCATTAAGGTTGTAAGTTATTCAGTATGAATTGGCCTTTTCTGCACAAAGTAATGTGTGGATATATCCATGGTTTCTCAGAATCTAACCCCTAATTTCTGGGTAACCCTCTTGTTTTATTACTTTTATCACTTCACTTATTATACCCTGATTGACCTAGCCACTCAATTGATAAATGTATCCTCCATGGTCATTTTGTCAAAATATCCCTTGACTGATGACCTCAAACAATGAGTAACCAATAATAAGAGTACATCTCAGAGTTACTATTTCCCAAGAGATATACTCTTCTTAGAGGTATAAATGGGCCCAAGTTAGTACTGAATCTAGAATCAACAAACCCATTTATTCTTCACCTTGAATGGATATAAATGTTTTTTTTTTTGTTTTTGTAATAAATAAGTGCTCTTTGTAGAACATTTAGATGAATAAAATAAAAGTCACAACACTGAGGTAATTACTTAAATCCCCTTACGACATATGTTCCCAAACACACACACTCATACACACCAGATGCCAAAACGGGATTATGGTATACATATTTTTCTGTAGTTTCCTTTTTCACTTACTACATAAATAGCATAAGTTATAAAGTTAGCAATAGCATAAGTTATAAAGTTAGCAACAATTATTGCTATTGTTTGTAAGGGCTGAGTTGTCGATATAATCTATTTTGACATTACATTGTTTTTAAACGTTTTATATTCTATATATGATATGTATCAAATATATAAATATTTGTATATGTTATAAATTACACAGCATTAGAAAACCTTGCTTGGAGTAGATAAACCATATTTCAGGATTGATAACATACAAGTACTATAAGCCATGAACTGGTGATGTCAGATATGGCATGGGGTGAGAAGATTGCTTAGAAGGAGAATAAAGTGTGAAGGAGACTATTTCAAAGCTTCTGGCGACAATTCAGGTAAGCGAGGGTAAGCGTTCTTAAATCTTAACTTCCTGACTTCCCACAAAATATAGTGGATTGGGGAAAGAAAGACAGAGGAAGTTAAAAGGTAAGGGAAAAAATCAGATAGTCACTAGCTTTGGTGATACATTCATAGTGATTGGCTCTTTGGCCAAGGTTTGCCTCTCAGCAGGTACCCCACAAGACAGAGGTATGAAATGGTGAGACAGGCGTGGAAACACACACATGCACACATATAGCTTCATGATATGTAAATTTATGAGATTTATAAAATTTGCCAGCAGTGGATGCATATAAAGAAGATAACGGTCCAAGGACTTACATAAAGGTTGGGAAGATGAGGAGACAGAATAAAAAGAGATTTGTAGAATGGGAAGAACACTAGGAAACTAAGGTGTCCTGAAAGCCTGGAAAGAAAAGTATTTCAAAAAGGAAGCAATGACTGATTTTGTCAAATGACCATTGGCTTGAGGAATTTGAGGATGAGGGTCCTTCAGAAACTTAAATAAATGCTCAATTAAAAAATTCCAAATTAAGAAAAAAAAAACCCTAATGGGGAGGCTAATAGTGTTCAGGCTAAATGAAAATTGTGGTCTGTACAGCTTGTTTACTTCTTTCCTCATTTGTATCTCTCTATCAGTGTAGTTGGAAATTCAGTAAATCTATGAACTCCGATACTATGAATATTTGTTTAGGCTCTCAGTACTCAGTATTGCCCAGGCCTCTCATGGTCTCCCACCTATCAACTGCTGATAATAGTAACTTGCTCTTTGAGATTAGTAGATAGAATGTTGGCAAAGCACGTGGGCATCTTGGGATGAAATACTCCAGGCAGATGCAATATGTTATTATTATACTCAGCACTATTCTCTTTATTTTAGGAGATTGCTTATTTCTCAGCTACCCTGGGGCTTTGATGGACTTTTGGGAAGGCAAGCTCTATTCTCCTGCTATCTGGTAGAGAGTGATAGCTGCTAACCATGCCAATGAGGCAAAAATAGCCAAAGCCAAGGCATCTCTTCATCTCCTTGGTAGACCCCAAAAGTGCCAAGGCACATGACCGCTCAATATTCAGTGAATGGAGGGCTCTTTGTGAAGACTAAGAATCAGAATCAAACCCTCACAGGGATCTTAGAAGCAGTGGTAGCTCATGATTTCAATATAACCTAAGGACCCAGTCATCTGGAGCAAGAATACCAGACCTGGACTTATCTTTTCTGCTGCACCCATAGGGTCCATGCATAAGCTGTTCTTCATAATCATCACTGAACAGAATAAACCTGTACGGCCAGCACTGTTTAATGAAAGAGAAACATAAGAGAAGCATCTGAACAATTTTGGTTAAAGTATTACATTTGGTTTACCTGCACCTTTTCAGAAAAAGTTATGCTTTCAATACCTAAGCTCTATTTTGCTTGAGTTTTTAGGTTTTAGAGAAAGGAATGTAAAAAAGAAAAGGGGAATGATAAATTAATGGAGATTTATTGGTTTGTTTAAAAATATTTGTTAAAATTATTTAATACCTTAGAACCCTTATTAATTGATCACTAACCTATTTTTGCAAAAGTCTGAAAAAAAAAAAAACATACTTTCCCCCAAATCACAAGGGCATTCTCTACCACCTTGCCTGCCAGATAAAACGGAGTGTCAGGAGAGCTAAACATCTGGGTAGGAGTAAGATAAAAATATCTGGGACGCCACCACCATATGTTGCAACAAAATGGCCAACCCCATTCATCCAGGCTTTGTTTATGCGTTATATTAATGGACCCAGTCAGGGTAACCAGGCAGCCAACTAGCAGCATATGTTGCTCACACTGTGGCTGCCTTGATTCCATTTGCAGAGGCAGTGCATAGGTAGACATCACCCTCTGAGTTCAACCAACTTAACTGGGACGGAACCAGGCACTTGGTTAAACTCCTGGATGTCGAGACATTCACTTTACCTACTTAATAAATAGAAGCATTTTGAACTGATATTGATGTTTTTGACAGAGTTCAGGGAAAAAAAAAAGATGGGGAGGGGCAATGGGAAGATTCTCCATATTTTCCTATCTGCATTGGTTTATTAGACACTCCTCAGTTCAAACTTTCCATTGGCTTTCCAGTGCTTACAGTATAAAGTCCAAACCTTCACTGTAAGTGACATAGTGAGAATGTTGGCTTCTACTTTTTTTATTGTTTATTTATTTGTTTTCAGAGAGAAAGAGAGAGAGCAAGGAGCCTGATGTGGGGGTGCAGATCTCAGGACAGTGAGATCGTGATCTGAGCCAAAAGCAAGAGTCAGAAGCTTAACTTACTGAGCCTGGCTTCTACTTTAAATCAAATGGGAATCAATCAAGGTTTTGAGCAGAGGATGCAGGCTCTGACTTACGATGGAGAGATTGGGAAGAAAGAGGAAGGGAGAAAAACATCCAAAGATCCATGTATACTATTGCTTCACTTTGCTCTTTATCCTTACCTCTCTCTGCTCCCAGTATTAGTTACCATTAGATGTGTGTCCTCAATGCTCCTATTACCCTTAATATGCCTTTCTCATCCTTACATGCAGAATTTCTTCCTATTTTTCTTCCTATTTGAAAATGTTTTCCCCTGTGTAAATTCTATCCATCTTTAATTGTTTAGCTCAAGCCCTACTACTTAAAGAAAATGTCATCTCTCCACTTCATCCTTGGAATAAGTGTAGATCATCATCACTTTCACAACTTGTGTATTGGCCCCTCACAAATAATGGATCAGTAGTCTAGGCTGTATTGCTAACGTGGACAAAAATTAGATATTCTCATGTATTCAGAAGCCTAAACAGTGATAATAATTAAGCATAAACAGAAGGCTTTGACAAGCCCCGGGAGGGTTTTATAGATAGCTGAGGCATTCATTCATTCATTCATTCATTCAACTTTTAATAAGAGTGTATATAAAAACTATAGGGATAGAGTGCCTAGATGGCTCAGTTGGTTAAGCATCCAACTTGGTTTTGGCTCAGGTCAAGATCTCATGGTTCGTGAGTTGGAGCCCTGTGTCTGGCTCCATGCTAACAGTGTAGAGCCTGTTTGGGATTCTTTCTTTCCATCTTTTTGCTCCTCCCCTGCTTGTGGTCTCTCTCTGAAAATAAATAAAGAAAACTTAATTTCGTTTATATTTTATTTTGTTATTTTTTAAAGTGTTTATTTTTGAGAGAGAGAAAGAGAGACAGAGCATGAGTCATGGAGGGGCAGCAAGAGAGGGAGACACAGAATCCGAAGCAGGCTCCAGGCTCTGAGCTGTCAGCACACAGCCTGACATGGGGCTCAAACCCATAAACCATAAGATCATGATCTAACCTGAAGTTGGATGCTTAACTGACTGAGCCACCCAGACACCTGCCCCCCAATTTTTTTTAATTAAAAAATAACTATGGGGATAAAGGCACATGAAACATGAGTCCTGTCCAAAAGGAGCATCAGTCTAAAAAATTAGGAATATAATTTGAGGAATAAAGATGAACTTCTCGGTTAGAGAAAAAGAAAGGTCTAGTACAAAATGCTCCGATCCAGGCACACTAGGATGGCAAGAGTTAGTCAGACAGAATCTATCATGCTGGCATCTCTCCTGTTCTGCTTTTAGAGCCTGGTATGTGAGCACAGGAGGGAGAGCTCTAACCCAAATGCTTCATGGCTCCATAGAGCTATTACAGACTGAATGTAATGTCTGAGATAAGTCTTTAGTGTTCAGACGGGAACGGCCGAAACACATCCTGCCAGAGGCAGCCCACACTAACACATGAGCTGAGCTGCAGACAATGGCAGCAGCGATTGCAGAGAGCCAGACCCCAGCACGATGGAGAAGAGTGCTGTGGCCACCGTTCTGGGAGGGCTCCAGCTATGGCTGGACTTCCCAGCTGATGCTGTGGAGTCCTGGCTGCCCAGACCTGAAGGAAGTGCTTGCTGAGAGAAAGTCTCAATAGGAGGTTGCTAAGTGGTGTGAAGGAAGGGAAAAAAAGGTTCAGACCTTCAAGGCAAGAGCACATTTGGGACTGGCAGTTCTAGATATTGAGGAAGGGCTGCCCACTTTCAACCCAGACCATCCAAGGATGAACAGCTACCATGGCTATGAGGCAGTGTTATTCTTTTTTATTACCTTCTAAAAATTGAGTGTTACTATTCTGATAGTTTTTTTTTTTAATTTCTGGAAACCACAGGAAATCATGTTCTCCCAACTAATCATGGATGCAAGAACCAAATGGGTGCTTATTATCCAAGGATGTTTCTTTTTCCTTACTACATGAAGGGACCCGAGACAATGATTATGGTAACCTGAATAATTGTTTTGCACATTCACATTGTAATCCTGTATCTCAGCACTGGTTGCCATCCCTTTTCAGTCTGTTTTACTCAGGGAGACCACAATGTAACACCTAAGTGAGCGTCTCTTCTCTACTCAGAACACTGTAATGACATCCCATTTTCTTAGGAATAGAAGGCCAAGTCCTGACAGTGGCTCTCAAGGTCCCAGACTCACCACGCTTTACTGCATATCTACCTTTCCTCTGGTTACTCCCCTCTTAGCTCACTCTGTTCCTCCTGATGGAATGACCTGCTTGCTCTTGAATCTAGGCAGGATCACATTCCACACCCTTTATACTTCTTGTTTGCTTGGCCTCACATGCTCTTCCCCAAGCTCTCTTGTTCATCTTCAGCACACATTTTCTCAAGTGTCACCTTCTCAGTAAGTCCTTCCTTAACCATCCTTAAACACTCATACACACACACACACACACACACACCCCAAAAGCAAAACCAAAAAAAAAACCCCTAAACTACCACCCCCCAAAAAATACAGTTCTTCCAAACTTTTTCTCTCTTCTTCTCCAAGCTCAAAGTCTATATTTTATTTGTGTATTCCATTTCTCATCTGTATCCCTCCAACAGAATTTGGGCTGCAGGTGCAGAAGGGCAGGGACATTTGTTGTCTTATTCACCACTCTGTCCTCCATGTCAAAGATGAAACCTGGCTAATAGTAGCCATTCAGAAAACATATTGAATAAGCTAATAAACATCTTATTTATCTGAGTCTTCAAATTTGGAAATGAAAACATTTTGTATGTTTTTTGTGTCTTGTGTGCTCCACCATGTTGCACACAGAGATGGAGCCTGACCCATCATCTATACATGGATTCTTTGCCCAACTGGGTAATGTTCTTAAATCACTGTTTTAACTACTCATAAATTATCAACTAAAAATAACCTGAATTTTTTTCTTATTTTACTTTTGCCAAGGCAATATTAACAATCAAATTAATACAATTTTATAATTTTTTTTAAAAAAATTTGTTTTGCTGTTTATTTTTTATTTTTGAGAGAGAAAGAGAGAGAGAGAGAGAGAGAGAGAGAGAGAGAGAACACAAATGGGGGAGGGGCAGAGAGAAAGGGAGACACACAATCCGAAGCAGGTTCCAGGCCCTGAGCTGTGAGCACAGAGCCCGATGTGGGGCTTGAACTCATGAACCACAAGATAATGACCTGAACCAAAGTGAGATGCTTAACTGACTAAGCCACCCAGGCGCCCCTAAAATTTTATAATTTTTAATAAATTTTATCCATATACTTAGAAATCAAATTGGGATCAATCAACTCCCACAGGGTTATATTATAGGCTGCTACCTTTTTATTCACAGGAACTCAAAAGAACTAGAAAACTGAAAACAAAAGGGGCACCTGGATGGCTCAGTCGGTTGAGTGTCCAACTCTTGATTTCAGGTCAGGTCATGATCGCGTGGTCGTGGAATCAAGCCCTGTGCGAGGCTCCACACTGAGCATGGAACCTGCTTGGGATTCTCTCTCTCTCCCTCTGCCCCTCTCCCCCAACTCACACTCTCTCTAAAATTAAAAAAAATCTGTTAAAAAGAAAGCTGAAAGCAATAAATGGGGAAGAAGCACAGAATACATTTGTTACAGGACTCCCTACTTTACTAGTTTCTGAATTTGTAGAAGTCAAGGAATTAGATACAGAATTAAATGATATTTATTAAGTTCCCACCAGAAGTACTAGGACCTGCTGTATACATTATTCCATTTATTCTTGCAATACCTCTCTAAAGTAGCTGCTATTATAACATTTAAATATACAATAAGAAATTAAACGAATATCAATAACAGCTAGTTATGTGGTAGAGCCTTAACCAGCAGCCCGTTAAACCAGGGACTGGCAAACTATTGCTACAGGCCAAATATGGCCTGTTGCCTGTTATTTAAAACAAAACAAAACAAAACAAAACAAAACAAAACAAAACAAAACAAGTAAAGCTGATGTGCTTTGAGCACTACTACAACGATAGAACTGAATTGTTGCAATAGAGACTATGTGGCCTGCCAAGTTAAACTTATGTACTATATGACCGTAAGTTGCATGAGGGCAGGGATGTTGCTTGTATGTTCTCTCCCGCATTCCCAGAACCTAGAACATTTCCTGACAGAGAATGGGTGCTGAGCACATTTTTTTCTTTTAATGAATGAATCAGTGACCCCAGATCTATGTGACTCCACAAAATCTTCACTTTAGTTTCTTCTTCTTCCTTATACATTTTTTTTCTGCTAAGTTACAAACTGGTTTTCTATAAAGATCTGCTTTAAAAAAAAGATCTCATAATAATTAGAAGGGACTTACCAAAATATAACTAAAGTACAATATGTATATGGATGCTCCATGTTCCACTTCAATCCTGGTAACCATTAACAAAAGGCCAGGGTAATATTCTACCTTTGGTGAATTTCTCATATGCCCTCATACCTTTAAAATTCTATTGTGCTCTTGAAAAGTAACTTGAAAGACATGGAGGAGTTCCATATTCATTCTCTATTGATGATGTCCTAATCTACCTGCTTTGCTTTTCAAGTGATAGAAGGATTTTTCTATTGAGGGGTATTATTTATTCATACAGAGTAATAAAGATATTAATAAATGGTGATTATATTATAGCTCTTGCTGTGATCTGAAAATCCAGCTGTGTTCTCTCCACCTTCTGCATACCTAAAAATAATAGATGCTGTACAACTCAGCCAACAGTTCTGCTGATGATGCACGAGGCTGAAGGGAGTCTGTTCCTCTTGTGCACAGCTGCAATCTCTTAGCCAGTAGATTTTTTTATTGTTTTTTGTTTTGATTAGTGCAGCAAATAGATAAGATAGGTTTGCTCAGATTTCCTGTTTGAACAACGTGATTTTTGACTTTATATTCAAGTTACTAAACTTACTCTTTCTTAGCATTAGTTGGAATGGCCTACCCACCAACAGGTGATGACAAAGTCAGCTGGGTTCCATTTAATAATGTCTGAAAGTTACAAAGATACTATAGTAGAAACTATTATTTTCATTAGCTCAGGATCCAACCCTCCTCTTCTTGGAAATAGCACTTCGGTTTTCACTGGGGGAGCAGTCTTTTTCTGCTTTTTACCCTAAATCATTTTGATGAACTTGATGTCACCAGTCTCCAGGGAACAGTCCCTCATTCAGTGGTAATCTGTCACAGGAGGCCATTCTTATAACTGCAGTGATTGTGTCAGTGGTGAACATATGACCCAAGTTGGGCCACTGAATGTCAGATATTGGATATTTGCTCAACTGTCATTCTTTGGGCTGCAAAGTTGTGAGAACTTTGTAGCTGATTACAGTCAATTTTCACATTCTAGAGGGGGATGCAACTCTGAGTTTAAAGCCAACTCAGAGGCAAACTGGTCCAAAAGAGGAAGAAAGCAAAATAATTATTTCTGGTAACCTACTCTGAGTTGCTAGAACTAAGGGTGCCTAGAGTTATATCTCCAAACTATTTATTTTTGTGAAACAATACATTCTCTCTATTGCTTAAGGCAGGTTGAGCTGGGCTTTTACCATTTGCAACCCAAAGAGTCTTTACTGATTTAGAAAACTGATTCATTTGAGGATTTATTTTTCTGGAGAGTTCAAATGTTTAAAAAGGGGACCATTTAGAATTGAACAAGAACTAAATTTAGAGTCAGAAAAACCTCAATTCAAATTGTATCCTTTCAATTATCTGAGTGTTATTGAACTCATTTCTGAGAAAGCTATAATAATATCTGTGCCTTCCTATATTACAGGGTTGTTGTGAAGATCAAATGAGATAATGAATATAAAAATTTTCCAGAAACTGAAAGTGTTGTGTTAAAGTAATGGTGGAGCCATTTCCTGAAGAAGAAGAAAAAAATACAGCGGCCCATTGTGTTTCATAATGAGATGAATTATCTACTACCCCTTCAATTAAAGAGCTTTTACAAGAGCTCAAAGGACCTCATTATGAAGTTACTAAGCGTATGAATTTGACTCTTGTCATGAGTTCTTAGAGAAGTTTTATGCCAATGGCAAGGAAAGCTAAGTAAATATCAAGTGTAGGATCCAGGTGAGAACATGATATATTCACTCATTCAGAAAACATTTATAAGTACCAACTACCAAGTCAGGTACCAAAAAAGACCCTAGAGATTCAGACAGCAAAAACACTCCAGGTGCAACTGGGAAGATAGACCAATATATAAATAACTGAAATGTGGTAAGATAAATGCTATGATAGAGATAAGAATCAAATACTATAGAAGCAAAGAGATGGAATCCACTATCAATGCTTAAAGCAACTGGGGAAAGCTTCAGTAAGAACTTGACCTTTAAGCTCTGTCTCAAGGGATAAAATACAGTACTCCCAGGAGACAGAGTTGAAGGATATTCTGCAAATTTTAGACCTAGAGGTGACTTGTGGAGATCAAATAAGCTTCGAGCAATGGATAGGATACTGAATTTCTGTTGAGAAAATTTGTATTTCAATTTTAGTTCTGCTGATAACTCACTGTGTGACCTTGCTAAGGCTTTCTCATTTCTCAGATCTTACATCTCAATTTAGAAAGGAGAGGGGTTAGATGACCATTCATATATGCTCCAACTCATAGAGCCTATACACTCTGTATGATACCCCATTTCATAGCTGCAAAATTTTAGACCTAAAAAAGTAAATAATTTGAAAGAATGGATATGAGTGTAGAAGGCAAGAATGACTCCAGTCATGAACTCCAATATAAAATTGCTATATATATATGTTCAAAGTTATTGCATTTGAAATGAATTGTTACATGTTTAATTTCTTCCAAGTATTTTTGTAATTGACAGCCTGAGACTCACAGGCTGGTTAAGCCTGATGAGCAATCAGGCATCTGGCTGTAGTCTGTACTTAGTGTACTTCTATAGATAAAGGGAAGAACAACGATGGTCTACTGTGCCAGTAAATTATACCTTTGGAACCTGCCACCATAGGAATGTTCCCAGATGTTGGGAAAGATCATATAGCTGTGACAACAAACAAGAAACTTCCCTGAATCTGTCCCTAAAACTCCCAGTGGCAGAGCTGTGGTTAGTTAATATTAGGAACATAGAACTCAAGCAAATTGCTGCTCCTGGTAAGAAGTTTGGACTTTTAGCTAGGCAAATTCCTACCAACACTGTTTTGTCCTGCAAAGTGATGTCCCAGATGAGACTCATTCCTCTTATTCATATGTCACCTGGGAGTTGTTCTCAAACTGGGCATCAGCACCTTCACAGTCTCCAAATATTCATCTCCCCCATGGCCAGTTGGCCATTCTCAGTATGAGGAGATACAAGTTTTTACACAGCTCACTACATATTAATTAAACTGAAGTGTTGCCATTTTCCTCCTAATGAACACCTATGGGATGTACATTGCTACGGTAACAGCAAATAGCAGAAAAATGAAAATTATTGTCTAGCACAGTGTTCTGCCAGCCATCTTTTCAAGGCCAGACTCATTTTGAGAATAAGTATATTCTATGCATCATTAACCACCCTTCACCATTAAGTGGCACATTGGTATTGTTTGCTTAAAAAAAATAAGATACAAAAACCTGAAATTTTATGTTATAAAATTTATATTGTAAAAGGGTTAGTCTCCTGACAGATTTTCAGTTGGATTCCATTCAATACAAAAAATTCTGCTTTAAGTCTTACTGTGGGAAAAATCATTTAGGGAGGACTTACAGGGGATAAAAGGATGAATAATATCTGCTAATATTCATTGAATATGCCAGGCCCTATTAAAACACTTTACATCAATTAAGCTAGTCTTCACATCAACACTATGAGGTAGAGAGTATCATTCATTTTTTTTTTTCATATGGGAAAATTGAAGATCAAAGGGGCTACAAAAATTTCTCAAACTACGCTAATAGTAAATGATGGAGTCTGGAATGAACCCGGGCAGGCTAATGCCAGAGTTCTTTTTTCTAAACCCTGCCCTAACATTTTCAATTATTAATGTTATAATGATTTTGGAGTTATAAGAATCACGATTGCCTTGTCTAACCATTTCTCAACAGGTATCTTGCAATTAACAAGTGTATTGAATTTAACTGAATTGAAGTAGATCTATCCAGTGTCAGTTACATAGAAGACAATAATAAAACCATAAAAGGAAGAAAAGAATGAGTTCATGTTACCTCTCATTTGCCTCGTTTTTTGACTTTCTGTGTGTGTTTTGTTTGTTTTTAGATGGATTTATTTTTCTGGGTTGAATCACTTGAGTTCAAAGGGCCATTGTTAATATCAACTTAACATGGTATGGCTCTCTCAACAAATCAAGGGTCTTATTATTTGTCCATATTTTTATTGAGGCATGAACCAAAGAATGTCACATATGGCTTGATAAAGGACCATTAAATTCTAAAGATAAGACTCAGGAAAATTGTGCTATTTGGAAAGTAAGCAGGAAGAACTGGAACTTTGGATAATTCTCCCTTCTGAGCAAAACTTTCCACCTACAAGTGAAGAAAGAATTCTGCAAGGATTTCAACCCTATCACATGCAGAGAATGTGGATCTCCCTTGGTGGTTTTGCTGCATGAGCTTGCCTGTCAAAGATCCATACCAGTGGCAAATGCCTTCTAAACACTTTTGTGAAGTTAATACCATATCATTACCAGAATGCCCTACTTAACTGATTGAAATACTTCTAGCAAATCCATGAGAGGCAAGAGACATTTTACTCAAAACTCCAGAAGCGTTTGGTCTTTCTCTTCACCTCCTAGGCATTTAGCTCTAATTATTTCAAATATTAGAGTGGGTCTTTTTGTTTGTTTGTATTTACTACTCATTTAACTAAAACACTTAGGAAACAATAACAACAACCAAATAAACAAACAATTCTAGGCCCTTTGGATTCCTAAAAGACAGGCCCTTTTTAGAGCAGAAACAGAGAGGGAAACACAGAATCCTAAGCAGGCTCCAGGCTCTGAGCTGTCAGCACAGAGCCCAATGCGGGGCTTCAACTCCCAAAGCGTGAGATTATGACCTGAGCCAAATTCGGACACTTAACTGACTGATCCACACAAGTGCCCCAAGGATACTTTCTTTTTAACTCCCATTTACTATCATGGAGTCAAAAGATATTTAACATAGGTTTTTAGCGATTACTTAAATGAAACCTTTTATTTTATTTATTTGTTTTTAATTATTTAAATTAAAAAATTTTTTATAATGTTTATTTATTTTGAGAGAGATGGAGGGGCAGAGAGAAAGGGAGAGAAATTATCTCAAGTAGGCTCTGCGTTGTCAGCGCAGACCCAGACACAGGGCTCAGTCCGACAACTGTGAGATTAAGACCTGAGCTGAAATCAAGAGTCAGATACTTAACCAACTAAGCCACCCAGGAACCCCAAGCCGTTTATTTTAAATGGTAAAACTGAGACTTCAAAAGCTAAAGAAATTACCCAGTGTCATTTATTTAGTTAGTAACAGAATCAAGCTTTGACAACTAACTTCCTAGCCAGTTGCTTATGATTTACAGTTATGTCTCTGTTTCTATGAACACACATTCTACTCTAGATATGGACAGGGAGTAATTCTTTTAGCAAGTATAACTCTAATGTTTTTACAACTCTTAAAATGGCATCACCGTTTTGAAATTACACAATTGAGCAAAATAAATATTGTAGGTACTCTTGAGAAGAGAAAGCAACACAACTATGAAGTTCAATCAAAGCTAATTATCTGGAGAAACATACTTTCCTCTAAGGGATAAATGCTTAGAACTCACCCTGAGAGACCCGAGATGATGAAATTCAAGTTTAATCTCTACTTTGGCAGTTACTGTGGGTCTTCAATAAACTCTGGTTAATTATCCTTAAAAGCATAGTCTTTTTAGATTGAGCATATTTTTTTAAGTTTTATTTATTTTGAGATAGAGAGAGCACAAGAGGGGGAGGGGCAGAGAGAGGGAGAGAGAGAGAATTCCAAGCAGGCTCCACAATCTCAGCATGAGACAGGGCTTGAACTCACAAACTTTGAGATCACGACCTGAGCCTAAGTCGGATGCTTAACTGACTTGAGCCACCCAGGTGCCCCAACTGGGCATTATTTTTTATATGCTTCACTAAGTATATTCATTATCAGGAGTAAAGTAGCACTAATATATGTTGTTATAGCAATCTTTAATTATTCTAAGTGTACAGATGTGGGACAATGATTATGAAGAAGACCCATTCATAAAATATGCCCTTGCCTCCTCCAACCCTTCTTGTCTACATTTATGCTTGCTTAGTTAATATATATGATCTTCATACTAGGTAGTGATAAGAGATAAGTTATTGATGCAAATGAATTTCTAGGAAATAGTTTTTGTGCATATGTGCTAAATACTTGGGTTGTTCATTAGGATTAAATAAATAAATATATATCTCTGTCTTTTCTAGAAAAAGAAAAAGAAATATCTATAATAATATAATAATACAATACTATATAATATAATACAATATAATATAATATAATATAATAATATAATATAATACAAACATAAAATAACATAATAGGTACATAAGTATAAATATTATTTAATATATTATTGATATAAATATTAGCTATAGACACTAAAGAAACAAAGGTCCAGTGATCTTAAGTGATTTGCTCAAACTTATTCTTCCAAACTGAGATAAAAGAATAGGTTTCTGTTGAATATATAAATATGAGTACAGTGATATTTCCTTAGTGGTTTAATTATTTAGCTAAGGCTAGCCATTATATTATACATTAATAACTCAAAATATTATAGCCACAAGGCCTTAAAGCATTCCTGAATATATCTAAAAGGCTGCAATCATACAAAGTATGTTCTCCAACCACAATGGAATTAATAGAGATCAATAATAGAAGAAAATTTGGGAACATCACAAATATAAATTCACTTCAAAGAATCAATGAGTCAAAGAAAAACTAACAATAAAATTAGAAAATACCTTGATATAAGTGAAAATGAAAAACACATCACACCAAATCTATGGGGTGCAGTACAACAGTGCTCAGAGAGAAGTTAGATGTAAATGCCTATATTTTAAAAAAAACAAAACAAATCCTCAAAATAACAGCTTAATACTTAAAGAAACTGGAAAAATAAGATCAAAATGAGCTCAAAGTAAACAGCAGAAAGAAAGTAGTAAGAATTGGAGCAGAAATAAATAATATACACTGGGAAATGACAGAAATAATAAATGAATCAAAGGACTGATTTCTTTGAAAGGATAACAAAGTTGACAAAAATTTATTCAGATGACCAAAAAAAAAAAAAAGGAAATTTTATTACTAAATCAGAAATTTTATTACTAAAATCAGAAGTGAAGAGGGACATTAATACCGATCTTACAGAAATAATAAAGGTTTTAAGGGAACTCCATAAATAAATATTTGCCAAAAAATAGGTTAGTTAAAATGGACAAATTCTTAAAAGACACAAACTACTTATACTAGTTCAAAATTAAATAGAAAATCTGGATTGCCCATAACAACTAACGAGATTGAACTAATACTTTAAAATTTTCCCTTGAAGAAGAGCTCAGACCCATATAGCTAGTGAATTGTACCAGAGAGTGAAAGAATTAATACCAACTCAATTAATATGAAACTGTGTCAAAAAAAAAAAAATACAAGGAGAGGGAACATTTTCATCCCATTTCATGATTCCAACATTACCCTAATACCAAAATCTGGAAGATACTCCAAGGAAAGAAAAATACAGATCCATATCCTTTATGAAAAAAGAGGAATAAAGATCTCAATAAAATACTAGCAAACCATATCCAGACACAAATAAAATGGTTTATACTTGTATATTATATGAAATGTCCAGAATAAGGAAATATATAAAGAAAGTAGATTATTGGTTCCCTATGACTGGGTGTTTGGTGGGGGAATAAGTGCTAACTGGTACAATAATTCTTTTGGGATGATGAAAATGTTGAAAATTTAGATATAGGTGACGGTTGCACAACTCTGTCAATATACTAAAACAACTGAATTGGGTGCTTTAAATAAGTAAATTTTATGACATGTGAATTATATCTTAATAAAGGTGTTTAAAATACTAGGGTCACCTGGTGGCTCGGTTAAGCATCCGACTTTGGCTCAGGTCATGATCTTTTAGTTCGTGGGTTCGAACCCAGCATCAGGCTCTGTACTGACAGCTCAGAGCCTGGAGCCTGCTTCAGATTCTGTGTCTCCCTCTCTCTCTGTCCCTCCCCTGTTCACACTCTGTGTCTCAAAAATGAATAAAAATGTTAATTTTTAAAAATATTATAGCTATAAACAGCAAAAATGTCTAGTAGAATGGTTATTCTTCAATGAGCAGTGCTAAAAAGGAGGACCTTTAAGATTTATTGGTTCCTCTATCTTTGACATTTTATTCTCTTCTGACTTAACTATTTTCTTTGGAGAATCTTTCCTTAGTGTTTTAGTGATATGATTATGAAATAATCACTAGGTAACTTCCTTTTTGCTTAGACAAGTGAGGGTTTGTCACCAACAGCTATAAGTTAGTTGTAACGCTCAAATGTAACTCACCATAGTTAAAATACTATTCTAGATAATACTTAGTGATATCCCTATAATCTTTTCACCCTTACTGACTTGTGCTCTAATATCTTCTTTAATGTGAAAGAGATATAGGTTAAGTTACAGGTAACAAGTATAGGAAACATATTTTTACAATTTCTTTTAGCATTTCTACATTTGCATCTAAAGTAACAATGTCTGTTATCTTGGAAATGTTGGAAAGAGATTTCTGCCCATCTCTCTTACTTACTTGCTTTACCCTCTGGGTCAGAGGGTAATTTATCTGAAAGATAACAATGGGAGAAAGAGCTTATGCAATTCAACTTTTCTTGGTTTTTCCCTTATGGACTTGCCTGCCCTGACATCATGTGCTTTTTTTTTTTTTTTTTTTTTTTTTTTTAATTTTCATTCAATATGGTAAACACTTAGGCTTAGGTCAGGGCTTATATTTGCCTTCTATATAAATATCCAAATACTCATCCCTCTCTAATCCTGCTATTGGGGCTCAGTGTAATGAAGCAAATATATATATGTGTGTATATATATATGTGTATGTGTGTGTATATATATGTGCATATATATATGTATGTGTGTGTATATATATGTGTATATGTGTATGTATGTGTGTATATGTGTATATATGCATATATATATACACATATATTTTTTTCTTTTTTTTTTTTTTTTCACTTTTCCAGGTACATATCTAATTAGCAGACTCTTTCTTGTATAAGCTGGTCCAAGGACTAAGCTTGAGGATCAAAGTGAAATATAAAGAGGTTTTTACAAAACCCAGGTGTTTATTCTCCAATATATCTTTATCAGTAGTAAAGCTGATGTTTGATCGCTGTTTAAATTTTCGAATGGTTCCAAACTTGAATAAATGTGATGTTATTCACTATCCTTTTAAATGGGAACAGTGTGTCAGAAACAGCATAAAGCTTTGGGTGTATTGGGCATGGGAAGGTCGTCTGTCATGTGTATCACATCAATAAAAATGGAGCATAACTGGATTTAACTAGTTGTCCACATTCGTATAAGAGTAAGTTACCTCCAAAATGACACCAGGTGATAAACCCATGGCCTAAAATACAACTTACCTGGACCATATGGGAAATATAATGCTCCTGAAGCCCACCTCCCTCAGTGGAATCATACAGAGTGTCATTTGAACAGCATGGTACTGCCTTTGTACAGAATGAGGTATTCACTAGTTCCAGATGGAAGCAGTCTGACACGCTGCTTCTGTGTCCATCCTCAGTCCTCACTGTGTCCCTGCTCTCCAAGGATAGGCATCCATCTGTCCATAATTATTTAACCAGAGTTCTGCCTAGAGGCAGGAAGCTGGGCAACATGGCCAGACTTATGTAATACTCGCAAAGTGTACTTCCACCCCATTTATTTCAGTGATAGGTTTAAGATTCCCTAAGAGAGGAAGGAAAGGTAAAATGGGAAGAGAATGGCTTCCTCTTTCCCATGCACTTAGTACTCCATGCTTGAATTGTTCATCTGTCTTTATTCTCTTTTCCCTGAGTCCTAATTTCATTTTATCCTCCCAGGACAGAGAGAAAAAGGTCCATTCTATCACCTTTCCCCAGGCATATTTTCTTTTTGCAGACACAGTTGCCTCCAGAATTCATCAAAACCTTGTATGAGGCTCTCCTTTAAATGTCCCTTTGCAACCTTTTGTATTGGTGACATTGGTACTTTTACCTCAGACCTGTAATTGAAATAAATAGTGCAGAACTGTATTCTGGCCATATTTTTTCCCCTCTGTGCTGGCCAACTCATTTTATCTGCACATTTTAAACTGCATGGAGATGAATATTAATGGCCATATTAGTATGTAAAGGTGGCATTGAGATTGATGCATGGTAAATGCTCTAACTAGGATGTGTGGAATTACCCATCTCCGATAAGAGTATGTTCTCAGTACCTAACTATGCACTCTTGAGACCTACATGTTGCACTTTTATTCTACTGGTATATGACCCCCTCTCATTTGAGAAGCTACCTGAGGAAAAATGCCTGCCCAATTGCAGAAGAAACCAATGTCCACTCCCTATATTAATCAGCCGAACTTTTCCCTTTGAAGGCATACAAATAAACAACTAAAGAGTAACAGAAATTTGAGAAACAAATATTAAAACTACTCTCCAGATGACCAATAGTATAAACCCAGAAAGAAGTTTAGTTTAAGTGAATATTATTTATATTTGTGTTGTATTGTAGCAACTTATTAAAAGCAAAGATACCGTTTTAAAAGGTAAGAGGTAAATTAGGATCACCAATAAAATCTGAATAGAATCCTGAACCTGATTACTTAACTGGAGATCTGAAAGAGAAAAATCAAGAAAACTTCTAGATTATAGAGCTAGAGAAGAAAAGTGATGTAAAATATAGAAGTTAATTCAGAAGAAGTATATAGATCTAAGCGTTGGAAAGTACATTTAATGGAGTCTCACAATGAAAGAAATAACAGAGGGAAAGACATAATAATAGAAGAAAATCTCCTGTCTTCAAGCCTGAAATATTCTCTCCAGCGTCTACAGTACCAATAAAAACATATTTGAAAACAAAAATAAAATAAAAGTACATCTATGCTCAGACTTATGTTGGAGAAATGTTAGTATTATAAAGACAATTTTTAAAGCTTTTAAAGAGAGAGTGTGTGGAACATGTAAGGAGAAGGAAAGGTCTCATAGCCTTGCAAAAATTATTAACTTAAAAAAAATTTAAAATACACTAGGGATGCTAGAGGACAGCAGTGTACTGTTTTAAAAGTTCAAAGATAGTTTGAATCTAAATTCCTAAATATAGTTAAAATAAGGACATTTGCAAAAGTCAATGGCTCAGAATATTTAGGCTTTGTGAATCTTTTGAAAAAGATGTGCCCTGAAGATATACTACAAATTTTTTTTTTAAAAAGAAAAGCCCAATAAAATGAATTACATGTTAATAGAGATGAAGCAGCAAACAATTAGAAAGACTATAAAAGACAATTAGAGAAATACGGAAAGACATCCTTAATAAGAAAGTGTACCCCTTGCATAAATGCATAATTAAGAGATGAAAGTTTCCTAAGTCATGATGAAAACACATGTTCCCATTAAAAACAACTCACACACTCAGCTTAGTGTTGTCTGCTACTAGATTGAGGATTTCCTTCAAGTCAAGGTGCTTACATCCTTTATCTTTGCACCCCAGGTGTGTAAACACTTAGCATAAGTGAATATCCCTGAGGCATTTCTCAGTTCAACAGATCTAAATCAAACTTCCTCCCTTATGGCCATTCTCTGGAGTATACCACTATATCTGGCCTGGGAAGCAAAACTGAGAGAAAAAATTCAGTTCTTTTATACTCTGCAACCAGAGAATCACCAAATTTTGTTACCCCCATCTCTTCAGTGAAACATGAATCCACAGTCTTCTATCTCCATTGTCCTAGCCTGAGTACTAATTATTAACCAAAGGACCGTCGGAAGAGAATCTTAACTGGTCTCCCTTCCTGATGCACCTCTCTCTTTGAGTAAATTCATCATTTATATGCAAAGACTTAATATTGTGCAGTAGAAAGTAGAAAATTTTATATTGCATCTTATTGCAGAAATCACTATTTTTCTTACAGTATCTACCTATTCTCCTTTTCTTCTAGAGCAATATGACTCATAATTTTTACCTACCCACGTGGTTAAGTAGAACAAAAATTACCTTCATCCTTCCTTTTTGCACATACATGTTTTTGCTAAAGGAATGTAAAAAAAAAAGTGGTTGAACAACTTCTAGAAAATAACATGTAAAGGATCAAGAAGATAAAAAAATTGTAAGCCATATATTGGGGACAGTGAAGTTGGATCCTTGATGATAACACACTCTTCATTACTGATCATGGTCTATGCTTATGTGCAAAAGACATTGACCTCTGTAATTTTTTTACCATTATAATTCTGTGTTTTCTGTCACCCACATAAATATTTATTACAACCTAATACACCCCTAAATAATATTAGACTTCCTCAATGGCCATCAAGTCTATTCATAATGTGTTTAAAACCTGTCTTCTAACAT
This sequence comes from Neofelis nebulosa, assembly GCF_028018385.1. Lineage (NCBI taxonomy): Eukaryota > Metazoa > Chordata > Mammalia > Carnivora > Felidae > Neofelis > Neofelis nebulosa. The sequence goes on from NC_080791.1 coordinate 93,499,627, forward strand.
TGTATCCTACGACATTCTGCCACATAACATGTATTCTTGCCAATCCAATCATTAATCATTTTTTCCCTTCCATCATTCATAAAGTTTCCCTATTTCCTCTGTCACATTTTTCTCTGCCCACTTCCTCTCCAAGCCTTTGGTTCACCAATCATGCTTAGGTTCAATGGGTAAATTGAGTAAAAATGAAATAGCTTCTCTGGTTTAAATTTGTTTCCTTTGGCACACATCAATCTCAACAACACAACAAAGATCAAGAGATATTGAATTTCCAATCACTTCAAAAACCTAAAAAAATCCCATGAAATGTCAACCTAACTAAACCATTGCTGTATTCTAATATATTTTCTTTTGTTGGCTTCCAAGAATAAGAAATGAGAGGTAAATTTACTCCTGTTTTCTGTTTGTACATCCTATTACAATATCTCTTCCTAAGAGTGGTTATAGTTTATTAGTGTGTTTTTTGGAAACTTAAATGTAGGGAGATGAAAACAGCCTAGATAAACAGACACATAAACACATAGATTGAAATAAACACACACACACACACACACACACACACACACAGGTGTGCAAAATAAAAATGTCTTATACTCTTCATATTCATTGTAGATCTGGGAAAAACAGCCATTGAATATATTTTTTGTGACCTTCCTCCCTCCATATACCTATATACAATCACTGACTTCTATTTGATAAGTGTTCTCTTGTTCGGTGTTTTAGTACTAACTTCCTGTTACTATTGAGTTCAAATTCAAAATTTGATGAATACATACCAATTACATCCAATTTGGAAGCCTTACGCAATTTACTTTAAAGATCTATCACTTTCATTGGCACTCATTTGCAGCATCATTGTACTCAGTCTCATCTGCAGGAGCAGTGACTGTCAGCACTCAGGAATCTGTCAGGCCGCTCAAGGGTGCCCATCTCAATCAGAGGGGAAAAATGACAAAAGGAAGCATTATGCCTCATTAAATGATATTACAGACACTGCCGTGCTCTAATCTGTAATTGAAAATAATTTCAAAATCACACAAAGAATGGCCTCCTGTGAATTTTCTAACACCTTCAAATTCAGACCCAGTTTCAAGACATTTAATGATTACATTATACAGTCAATCCATCCAAGCCAGAAAAGCTGCCGCTCTCCACTCTTTGAGTTGGAGCAGATATATTAGAGACAAAGCGGAACCATCATGAAAGAAGAAAAATGGTGCCTCACAAAGAGCTCCTTGAGAGTCAAAATTTAGGAAGACTTTGCTGCCATAGACTAATGTCCACTCTACAAAGCCTTCACAAGGAGAGGTCCCTATTTCTGGCACTGCAGAGCAAGACAACCCACCTGCATGCCCACTGGCTGACCTCTGACCTGAATTGTGTGCACCAAGTGAAAGTTGAAACACATCCACAGTGCAGGAGAAGGTTTACACTATGCCTGCAAGGACTGCTCAGGATTGGAGATAAACAAAAGGCTTTTGCTATTTCTGGCTGACAAGTTCCCTTCAGCAGCAATGCACTTTCACAGGAGGAAAAGCTTAAAAACAAAAAGGGGCAGCAAACCAGTTGCAGTAGTCATTTCAACAATTGGGAGTATCTGGGGTAGTTTACTTTTTCCTTAAAAAAATCTTAATCCTACTTTCCTCCTGGGAATGGTCTGTAGACTTGGTGGGACAACTCCAGCCACCCGAATTCAATTTCACTCAGCCTGAAATTATTTGAGCAAATACTGTACATCAGACACTGTGCTACATGTTAACAATATATGGTTACTCTATTATAGACCTAACATCTGAAGGAAAAGCGATGATAGCATGAGGTTGGGAGGAAGAGGTTGCTGATGCTTAAAATTAAAATCAGTTCATGATACACACAAGAATTAATAGTGATCATACTGGCAAATGTGTTATGCCCATAGGTAGTAAAATGGAAAGGTTAGAGACAAAAGGACTTCAATGAAGTTTCTTAAGTAGTAATCAGAGAAAGAATATTTTCATCAGTTGAGACCATATTCTTGATGATCTGGACGGAATTTCTTTTTTTTTTTTAATGTTTATTTACTTATTTTGAGAGAGAGAGAGAGAGAGAGAGAGAGAGCATGGGTGCATGAGTTGGGGAGGGGCAGAGAGTGAGGGAAAGAGAGAATCCCAAGGAGGCTCCATGTTGTCAACACAGAACCCAATGTTCCCACAATCATGAGCTGAAATCAAGAGCTGGTTGCTCAATGGCCTGAGCCACGCAAGCACCCCTGGATGGAATTTCTTATATTATCATATCTCATGCATCTGAGTTTTCCAAACAGTATTTCTGTCATTAATACTCAATCCTAAACTTTGTTGTTGTTGTTTTTTCTGTAAACTGTACTGATGGGCATAGACTTCAAAAGATAACAACAAAATCTTTGTTTATGGGGAGTTTCTTGAGATCCTTCAGAATTAACCAGCTTGTCCAAGGGCAAAGCCATATAGAGAATTCAGAATTTCTGAGGGGTTAGTAGAGGATTATGGAGATCATATGGACTCCAACTCAAGCCAATGTGAGATTGAATGCTGCCTCTGCCATAAACTAGTAAGGTGAAGTCAAGCATTGTCCTTTGCCCAGTTATCTAGCTTTGAACTTCAGATCTTCCATTTACCACCTGTGGCCTTGGGCAAGATATATAACCTCCCACAGCTTTGTTTTTTTCCACTATAAAATGGAGATAACAAAAGAAACTACTTCAGGAGTTGTGAGAATGATGTGAGTTAATGTAAATAAAATGTTTAATATAATAAGGCCTCAATAAATAAGATAATTCAGTTTGTTCATCAAATCTGTTTAATAATTCAATGAAATAACTCTTTAAGTAAATTCTTATTTCAGTGTCTAGAACATACAATGCTTTCTCCACTTTGCACCTCTCCCAGTGTACTAGAACAATCTTCCTAAAAGTTTCTGTGTGTAGATTTGCATAAACCTTCTATTAGGTAGGGATAACTTTTTAAAAAGTAAGTAATAGGTGGTAAATCATCAATTAGAAGAAATGTCTGAAATAAAGTAAGAGTAAAACCTGAAAATTGGGCATGGGTTGTATAATAAACATAGATATTTACTTATATAGAAAAAAAAATGAGAGGAAGGAAAGCAGGAAGGGAGGGAAGGAGGGGAGGAAGGGGTGGGGAGGGAACAAAGAAAAGAGCAAAGAAGAGAGGAAGGGAGGAAGGCCAGGTAGCCTACTTGTTAAGAGTGGGTCCTTTCATTCCACATGTCCATAAAATCTCTGAATATTCTCTATTTGAATATTTTAAATTTTAATATTTTCAATTTGAACAACAAAATAATTTTCCTGAACAGGGAGTCTGCTGTATTTTCAGTATGGTCATTGTAAATGACCCAAACTGAAGTCTTTTCAATATTACACCTGGTTGGTGATACTAGTCAATGAAATTCACTTATTAAATATTGATAATACCAATGGAGGTGACACTAAAAATCTCTTCCATCCATAACTTGAGAGTTTATTTAAAATCTTGTCCACACACAATTATATCAAATACCCATGGCAAAAAAAGGAGGGAGTAGGGGGAAAAGCACTTTATATTATATCTTAATTATTCAGGGGATAATTAGAAGCATGTAGCATGCTTCTAAACTTATAAATGGCAAATAGTCCAGATGACTTTGTATTATCTATACTAAAGGTGTAGGTTTCAGATTCTATACTCTTTCCTTCAAAGACAGTATGCACACCACTAAAACTAACACGAAGCCCTGGGGTGCCTGGGTGGCGCAGTTGGTTAAGCTTCTGACTCTTGATCTTGGCTCAGGCCATTATCTCAGAGTTTGTGAGTTTGAACTCCACATCCAGCTCTGAGCTGATGGTGTGGAGCCTGCTTGGGATTCTCTCTCCTTCTCTCTGCTTTGCCCCCCACTTGGGCACATGTGCTCTCTCTCAAAAAAAAAAAAAAAAAAAAGACTACATGAAGCCCTGGTAATGATGAATTTAAATTCAACAAAATATTTCTGAATACTAATTATGGGCCAGGTCTTGTACTTTATAAGCATAGGAGATAGATAGATAAAGATAGATAATAGATAAAAGATAGATAATAGATTTCTTGCTCTCAAAGAGCTCATTAAGAAGGGTAAGAGGAGACCCAAATACACACAAAACAAATATGCATTACCTAGTGATAGAAATTCTTCCAGTTAGCCAGTTAGCCAGAGACTTTACTAATCATTAAAACAGAAAACTAAAAGGGAGAAAAGAGAATTAGAACTCTTACAACTACAAAATAGAAACAAGAGCTAACTTTTGCTAGAACCAATCCAATGGCATCCAGGAGCAGTTTCTTTCTCTGCAATGCTATCGTTCTTATTTCCAGAACTCCTTAAACTCCACCCATCCCAACACTTGTGTGGTCCAAAACATGGCTAGAGAACCTGAGAGCCTCACATCACACTTTTCTGAGATCATTTATAAAATACAGTGTCTCACATGGTAGTCATCAAACAAGACCTAAGATTTACTGTCTTTAACTGGCTTCTGTACAGATCACTGAACAAGCAAATGTGGTCAAAGGGATGGGACATGCTGATCAATGCTTAAACCTTGGGTTTGGGTAAATTCCCCCAAACTGCTTGGCTAATGCTGGGGAAAGAGGCACATTCCCCATTGAAGACAGCACTATATTGTTGGCTAGAGGAGGGTGTGAGTGAGTGAGCGAGTGAGCGAGTGTTAATGCATGGAACAAGTGTGATAACAGGACATTGTGATGGTGTGCAGAGCCTAGGAAGGCAACTGACAAGCGCTCACTATAGATATTGAGTTCAATTTAAATTGGTTGCGAAAAGAGAAAGTGGTCTTCTCCATGGGGAGGTGAGAGAAAAGTTCAAGAAGTTGATTTTTAAGTAGTTTAACTCTCACCACCTCTTTCAAGAAGATGTGGTATATATATATATATATATATATATATATATATATATATATATATAAAATCATATCTCATGCATCAACCAGAGCCTAAAGAAAGTATTCATCCCTCACACACTACGTAGTCACACACTACGTTTTAAATACACCTGCAATAAGCTGAGGTACAACAATTAGTTCCCTAGTATTTCATCACCTTTGAAGGATATAATAAAATCTCCAGTCCTTTTCAACTGTAGATATGCACTAGAAAAGATGCTGCATGATGGCAGGGACTTTGTCATTTTCACCTGTTGGAACCCCATGATGCAAAACACTACAGGACATGTATTACAGGTTTGAGAGTGAATGAATGAATACATGAATGAAAGGATGAAGAAAGCCTTGCTACAGAAATGTTTGTAATAAGGTACTGAAGCTACCAAGTACACTTCCTCAAAATATGAAAGGAATAAGATAACTTTGTTTCTAACTCAACTGAAACCGTGTTTCCAACTCCACTGAAACTTTGCTTCCAAGTATTGGCAGCAGTCCCAAATTCTGTTTCCAAGGTAAACATGCCTAGGGTTAACGGATTTGTGAGTTTGATTCCTGCGTTGGGCTCTGTGCGGACAGCTCAGAGCCTGGAGCCTGCTTCAGATTATGTGTCTCCTCCTCTCTCTGCCCGCCCTTCCCATGCTCATGCTCTGTCTCTTTCTGTCTCTCAATAATAAGTAAATGTTAAAAAAAATTTAAAAATATAAATTAAAAAAATATAAAAAGAAGAACCTTGCAAAATCTTCCAACATATGTTCTAGAAAAGCCCAGATATTCAAAATGCTCCAGGAGCAAAGGGTTACTTGATCAAATGCATTAGAACCACTGCATTCTATATCTTCTTTCAACATTCATATTCCATTCATTCCAAGTGACTTTTAATTTGTATCTTACTCCTTACTTCATTTCTCTCTCTCCCCCCAAACAAGCTTTGTTTATTTCAGTTTAAATCACAATGCTTTCAAGTCATGGGCCTGAAAGTGTCATGTTTAATTTGCTAAATGAATATATATTCATTTACATTTTTATAAACTGTGCTTTTGTTTGATGAGGCATGAATGTTTGACTTGATTCATATGAGCTCCAATTTTCTATCAAGGAAAAGATGTAGCCACACTGCCATTACTGAGAAGAAAAAGCTGTATGTTTTTTGGAGATGGACTGCCACATTTCCAGAATTTCCTGACCTCTGCTTTCTGGTTGGCTGTGGACTCCGACACAGCTGTGACAAAGCCGGGTTGGGGACGGGAGAATAGAAGTGGGATATTTGTGTAAGAGGTACAAAGTCTCTGAGTGGGTTGAAAGGCCTTTTTTTTTCTTCCTCTTCTGTTTTAAAACCGATTTCTTCTCCCCATTCTCTGTTTTGCTTCATTCTGTGATTGATCTCTTAAGTTGTTATTATTATTCTGAACCAGACTGAAGTTCCTTGTCACTGCTTAGGGAGTGTGATGGGATAAAGATTATTTCCTATGCATCTTTATTTGATTCTATTAGCACAATGTTACTAACACGGGGCAGTTCACAGCACAGCTATGTAAAACTCATAGCACCGAATATCACATATATATGATGGGAGGTGAGCAGGGGGAAGGATGAGTTTTTAGGACACTGAAAACCTAAGCACAGGACCATGCTGTATTCTCCACATAAGCATGAGGGCTTACTACGGCTCAATTTGCTTCAAGAATCAAGAGAGCTGAACAGTTTGAAACATGCTCTGAAACAGAAATAAGCATATTATTAGGGGAAGTTATATGGAAATAGACAACAGTATAAGAAGAAATTTGTTATTTTCAAACACTGGCAGGTCCCAACTATGCCAACATGCCATTTCTTGGTACACTATGCCCTGTGGAAAACACAGAGGTAACAGAAAAGTCAGGCCAAGGTATGCTATATTGCAATATAGATATATCTCTCTCCCAGGATATCAGGCCTGAAATCATTGTGACTTTTTTTAACATGATGGTCTTCTTGGATGGATAAGGGTGTGTATATTTAGCTAAGCAATCATTTGAACAGATATTTGCACTGGAAGCACTGGCAGAACCTGATGGACTAGAGCCCAGGTTTAATGGGCATTGTATGTAGTAGGAGATAGAACTTTACTCCCGAATGTTAAAGCCACTTTATCTGCTAAATCTTCAGTACTGGGTTAAATGACTTGGAAATTGTGTTAGTCACAGTTCTCCAAAGAAACAGAATCAACAGAGTAGAATATATATATATGTGTGTGTGTGTATATATATATGTATATATATGCATATATATGCATATATATACACACATATATACACATATATATGCATACACATACACATATACATACATACATATATACACACATACATACATACATACATACTCGGAGAGAATGAGAGAGAAAAAGAGAGAAAGAAAGAGAATGGAAGGGTGGGAGAGATTTGTTTTAAGGAATTGGCTCACACAATTGTGGAGGCTAGCAAGTCTATAATCTGCACGGTAGGACAGCAGGCTGAAAATTCTTGCAGGAGATGATGTTGTATTCTTCTTGAGTCTGAAGGCAGTCTGGAGACAGAATTCCTTCCTCTGTGGGGGATCTCAGAATTTTCTCTTATGGCCTTCAACTGATTGGATGAAGACAACTCACATTACGGATGGAAATCTGCCTTATTCAAAAGTCTACCAACTTAAATGTTAATTTTATTAAAAAAACTCTTCACAGCAATATCTAGACTTGTGTCTGACCAAACAGTTGGGCACCATAGCATAATGAGCTGACACACAGATATAATTGTAACCAGAACCAATAGTGGAGGGGTGTGTGTGTGTGTGTGTGCACATGTGTGTGTCTGTATTTGTTTTAGCTGTCTAATTTTTTGAAACAGATTGTTATTTAATCTCAACCTCATAAGTGACATTATGTATTAGAAACAAAAAAGGAAGCTGCTAAAAATATGGGAGAAATCTTTTCAGGTTCACCCTGAGTTTGTCACAGATATCATTTTAGAAACATCTATAGTTTATTACCCTGTATTCAAAAGCTACAGATTGACTGAAAGAGGCTTAACTTTTTTAGAAAACAACAATTTAAAAACAAGGAATGAATCGGTTCAAATGTTTCCTCTCTGTGGCAAATTTTCACTTGCAAATTGAGAATGATAATACAGTGTCAGGCCTTCAGCCCCACAGAACTCTGAAATAGAAGAATGTAGGCATTGTGCTTTGGGAGGAAAGAGAGGCCATAAATATTACAAGGAACTCAACCCCTTCTTGTCTTATATAAATATCCTATGAAATGTTTTTTTTTTATTTATTTATCTTGTCCTAGGATCAACTTAATTAATATGTATCAAATGAGTCAGCAAGCTTATGCCACCACTGAACACATTGTACAAAAAAAGGGGTGATGCTTTATGCTCTTTACCCTTTTCAATTCTGGCAGTAATTCTATTTGGTACGGGTTCTAAGGCTATGGCAGTTGAATTTACCCAAGTTGAAAACCACCAGTCCAGTTGGCTCACACATGATTTTCATTTCCCTCCAGTTTGTTCTATTACTCTTCCGGGATTCATTTATAAAAGGAGGGGTTTGAACTGGATGCCATTGAAGTTCCATTTCAATTTTATTTCTAGCATTGTTAGTCATTCTAAGTCCTTATAATTGGAGAGCAAGAATGCCACAGACTTTCTGCTTGGTGGTGCCACTATTGAGTTTGGGAAAAGATTGATGTTCAGGGAAAAAAAATGAGACTACCTAACTCAGAACAGACTGCTCATTTTTTCATTCAATAGTTACTTCCTCCAGGCAAGAAACCAATTAGGGGTGGGATGATCTGGCTTAGATGGTGTAACCTGTTCCTTCTCTCCTTTGCAGGAAGGCATCAGTGTGCTCACTACCCATTCTGCCTTAGTCTTTAGAAAAATACAATTGTTATCACTGTGGTCCTCTCTTGTACTATTCTCCTCTTAAGACAAGGCCTCCAACAGTTTATTACCTTGTGTGTGTGTGTGTGTGTTTTTTTTTTTTTAATATATGGTTTTATTTACTTCCTCTCTTGCTTCTTTATTGATTGCCATTTGATTTTTTTGGTTTTGCTTGTGTTAGCTTCCAAGTGTTTTTGAAAGTTCGTAAAAGGAATCCATCCTTGTGAAGTCCTTAGCAACCACTTTTTGTACCACAGGTGCCTGGAAAAAAAGGAGCAGTTTGGGGACCCATGGATTTGGGTCTTGGTTTGCCACTGATTATGAGACCAAGAACAATTTACTTTATCTCACTGATTTTCCCATCCCTTATTTCAAATACAGGAGTGTCCAGTTCTCTGAGCTCTCAATTTTCTTTGTTCTAAAAGTCTGTATTTTTTTTTACTCATCAGCCTAACTAAAAACAGAAATAAAAACAATAACCCAAAGTAAACATTAATCTGGACTAAAGAAGTATATTTCTCTGAGAAAAGATTTTTGTTTGTTTATTTATTTATTTATTTTTTTTAAAGTTTATTTATTTTTGAGACAGAGAGAGACAGAGCATGAACGGGGGAGGAGCAGAGAGAGAGAGAGAGGGAGACACAGAATCGGAAACAGGCTCCAGGCTCTGGGCCATCAGCCCAGAGCCTGACGCGGGGCTTGAACTCACAGACCGTGAGATCTGACCTGAGCTGAAGTCGGACGCTTAACCAACTGAGCCACCCAGGCACCCCTATTTATTTATTTTAAAATATAGAGCACAAGCAGAGAAGGGGCAGAGAAAGAAGGAGAGGGAGAATCTCAAGCAGGTTCAATGCCATCAGTGCAGAGCCCAATACAGGACTTGAACTCATGAACTATGAAATCATGAGCTGAGCCAAAACCAAGAGGTAGACATTTAACCAACTGAGCCACCCAGGTACCCCAGAGAAGTGGGACTCGCCTGAAGTAGGGTTTGTGCTTTACCCACAGTGGGGCTCATGTTCACTTGAAGTGGGGCTTGAGCTCAAGCGATGTGGGACTCAGGGTCACAAACCATGACATCATGTTCTGAGCCAAAATCAGATGCTTAATGACTGAGACACCCAGGCACCCATTTGAGAATAGATTTTTAAAGTCCCCCATTTAGGTGAGCAAAATCCTAGGTTTAGCACCTGGATTCCAACAAGAAACATTTGTACTGCAAAAGGCATACGTGAAGAGCAGCTTAGCACAGGGAGTCTATGCCATGGGCTTCTGGCTGCTCCTGTCTGTGACTGTGGTTCTATGATGAATACTCAAGTTTTATCAGGTCAGATATGGTTTCCAGAGAACAAGGCTAGAGAGATTACAACCAAAGAATGTTTACTTCTGCATTCTACTTAGTGTAGTAAATTTAATGTTTACTTTGGGGCCCAAAGGAATGTGGTAGGAATCTATTAAAAATATTACATAGGGGTGGAAACTGAACAAAGGACTAATTTAACTATTTCCTTCTTTTCACTGTCAGATGTGTTTCAATGGTGAGGTGGGAGTATTGGAGGGAACTGGTATAATGATACTTTTGAAATGTAATAAGTCTCTGGAAGGTTGTTATCCACTCTGTTGATGTTGGCTACTTCAGAGAAGTGGGATTGCGTGGACTGGTAGAAGAGAGGAGGGAATTGGTAATTTTTAAATGCTTTTCATTACTATTTGCTTTATTATGAGGAATGATTATGACTCTCAAGTCCGTATTTGTTTTTCATAAACTTACATTGTTTATCTATTGGTATAGATTTGATAGACTCCGGCTTGGGCTGGATGCCCAAGGTTAATAATTACAACCAGCAAATGAGACAGCGAACATGAAAACATTTGCTAACTTTATGAGTTATAAAAACCATAAGTAAGGGTCTGTTGTCCCTAGAAGTACTCACAGAAAGCCCTGCATCATAACCCTATTGGTTTAGTATATGCTACGCGGCATAGTTCTCCGAGCATGATATACAAAAATGTCTTCCACTGAAGCATTCATTTATTTTTCTTTAAAACATATTCAGTTATTCAACTAACCTTTGGAAGGGCCTGCTATGAGTGCTGGCTTCTGTTTTGGGGACAGGATACACTATGAGTACTCCAGACAAGGTACCTGTCCTCCTGGACTTTACACTTGAAAGAGGAGAGAGGGCCAATATGCAAATATGCAAAACAAAATCAAACAACCTGACAAAAACAGATTGTTGTGGTTGTCATGAAGAGTGGCAATATGATAGAGAAGGACTAAGACAGGCCAAATGTAGGTGGTCTGTGTGTGATGGAAGAATCTAGTCATATTTATGGTAAAATAAGAGGTGTGAGTTGGATCAGGTTAAACAGCCAGGTAAATACTATGTTCTTTCAAACACACTGTCATGCTCACATCACAGACTGTCACCCATGAGTTCCTTGAAGGGTGTGTTCATATGTCATGGATGTTCACTTATCAGTTTCTTTTTTAAGAAAGAAAACCCAAAGTTTATTTTCTTGCAAAATTGTTATGAAAATTAATTAGCAGAGAGATTGAGGTATCACTGTATAGTTTTCTTTATCAGGAAGAATGCAGGTTTGGGATATGGAAAACCTGGGTTCATGCCTGCTTCTTTCCTAATTGTGATCTTAGGAAACCTGATTTTCTGCATCTGTATAACAAAAGCATTTGAAAAGGTGACCTCTATTATTCCTTGCTTCTACTAGATGTATGAGTCTGAATATAAACAAATAGTTGTTCTGTTTAAATTGCTTTTCCTTGAAGAGAGTTAATCCTATATCTAAAAAGCAATTAAGTTGAAAGCAAGGACAAGGATTAAAGCAAACTCAAGGACCGTTAGGAAAACCACCCTCGGTAAAACAGACATATAAGGCTTTCTTTAAAACTGTTCATGTATGAGGTTGCCTAATCTATGGGGAAAACCAAGGGGACTTTCATCAAATAGGTCTAAGTTAAAAATCCCCCAATTGTCATTTACCAGCTATGTAACACTGTACAAGTTTTAATTTTTTTAATGTTTATTTTTTTTTTTTTTTGAGAGCGAGTGAGCGAGAGAGAGAGAGAGCGAGAGAGAGAGAGCAGGTGCACACCAGCAGGGGAGGGACAGAGAGGTAGAGAGAGAATCCCGAGAGGCTCCTGGCTGTCAGCACAGAGCCTTACGCAAAGGGTGAGATCGTGACCTGAACTGAAATCAAGAGTCATATGCTTAACCGACTGAGCCACCCAGAGACCCCAAGTTTTAAGTTTTTTTTTAATCTACTTTGAGTATCAGTTGTCTCACCTATAAAATACATGCTAGGATTAAATGATATGATGCTTTTAATAAGTCCAGCACAAAAAAAGGCACTCTGTAGACGCTAACTGCAGGTAAACCTCACTCAGCAGCATATCACCCTATTACCAGCCAGTGAAAATGGGGGTGGGGGGTGAAATCTCTTGTAACTTCTCATTCATCATACATACTGGGTCTTGCCTATCTTTATTTATTTTTTTTTTTTAAATTTTTTTTTTTCAACGTTTTTTATTTATTTCTGGGACAGAGAGAGACAGAGCATGAACAGGGGAGGGGCAGAGAGAGAGGGAGACACAGAGTCGGAAACAGGCTCCAGGCTCCAAGCCATCAGCCCAGAGCCTGACGCGGGGCTCGAACTCACGGACCGCGAGATCGTGACCTGGCTGAAGTCGGACGCTTAACCGACTGCGCCACCCAGGCGCCCCATGTCTTGCCTATCTTTAAATGGCATTCAACAGAATGCCCTTTTGTTTACAATACAGTGGTCTTTCTATCTGCCCTTAATATCTTATATTCTAGCCCATGGCCATGAATATCAGCAAATATTTTAATGATTTTCCAAAGAAGAAGCAAACAAAACATTATTTCAGTGTTTTGACTACATACTGGATGTTAAAATGTAATCTTAATAGAACCAGAGACGGTTGGGTGTCAGATGGGTGAGAGTCTTACTTTACACCTAAAAATTGCTACTATTTGTACTATAAAGATAATTATAATAAATGTTCAAAGGTGGCTAGCCAATAAACTTCTCTAAATTTCTGTAGAACATAAGTAATAAGATTTTCATAGGGATTCATTTCTAAGTATCTCATATAATACTGATTCTTTTAAAACTCTCATTTTCAAGAAAGTATCTCCTGTGATAATTGAAGCAGAAATGTTACACATTTTAATATGCTTGCTTATTTTTGTTATGTTCCCTTAGTTTGGGTAGATTTTTGTTCCTTTGTTTGGTCTGTATTTTCTGCCTTGCCTATTTTGAAAAGCTAAGATTTCAGATAAGCCTGAAATAGGAACCAAATATGAAGTCTTTAAAATCAGATGCCTAAGAGGGATAACTAAGCGCCTATATCAATGACTTGACAAGCATCAATTTCTTCTCCTGTTATATGAGCATAATATTTACTACCTGGTAGGAATATTCTAAAAAGGAAATGAAATAACATACATGAAAGTATTTATAAATTAGGAAGCACCAAACAAATGATTACTGGATACGTGTTCTGTCACTCATACCATCTAACACTCGGTTCATTATACAAGTCAATTTCACTTGTTAGCTTCATTATCATCATACTGAATTTTAAACTCAAGAATGGCTGGCTGTGGCCAGGAAGTCCATCTTTTATAACCAATGAAATAGATTCAGGAGGCCTCACATGAATTAATAACAGAATCAGGACACCTGCTACCCAGGCAGATTGGCCAAAATCTGGGGCCAATAGTACAACCAAAACAACAGATTATCACTTTGGTACTTCTAGACTAATTCTGAATTATAGTAGGGGACAAATTTAATGCTTTAAAACAAATTCTGAGTTTTCAAAAAGCGTGTAAGAAGTTGAATGAGACTTTCTTCCACCCTCACAATCAGTAAAAGACAGTAAGCTAAAAAATCAGTTATAGCTTCTAAAATTTCATCAGATAGCTAAGGGCACAAAGAGCCTAAGGGAATGAGATTCCAGAAGAAGACAAGCTTATCCTAGGAGAGAAAGACTCATGTCTGATGAATTCATTCCTAATAGAATGGCAAAAAGAAGAGTAAATGTACCCTGACTGGGGGTAAAGAGAAACAAGCCACACTTTTTGTAACTCTTCAATGTCTCTCTGAGGTTGGCATGATATCTTACAGTTCAGAAGGGTTCCAGTCACAGAGTAAGTTTCCCTTCAACCGAACTTCCTTCCCCTGGGTCCTCGCCTGAGGACACACTCATAGTATACCCAAGGCTCAGCAGAGGGAACCTCTTCCAGTTGTGCCAGAACTTCCTGTTTTCAAGGTGGTGACCTGAGGCTGGGTTAGGGCATGGGACCTGAGAGAAAATCATGAAGGGTCATGCCTGGCAGCAACTCATGGAGGCTGAGGGCAGAGCTGGAGGGTGGACATGTCTCTTGAGGTAATAGAAGTTATGGAGGGATGAAGGGAAAAAGAATTCCTGGAGGCTGAAAACATCTTGTGACAGTAGTAAAGAGAGAGAGAGAGATTGAGAGAGAGAGAGAGAGAGAGGATTCTTCTATGGTTTGGAAAAATGGTAGGTAGGCAAAAAACAAACAAACAAACAAAAAAAAAACACACATAGAAAGCTTTATCAAGTCTTGCTGCAAAGAAGCAAGGTAATGTGACCCATGATTTAGGAAATACAATTAATAAAAGCAACCACCAGGAATTAAGCAAGCAATTGCTGATGTGAAAAAGAACACACTTCAGGAAATCAAATACTCTGAATAAAAATGGATAAAGACAAGGAAAATTGAAATCATTGCTGACTACAGGAAGAATGAATGAAGAAAAAAAGGCAAAATAGTTATTTAAATAATGCCTTCAGGAAACCAAAGGAGAGTATATTCTCCAAATGGGACACTGAAGAAAGAGCCTCAAATAAATAAAAGCAGGTAAAAATGATATTTAAATATAATTTAATATAGGGGAACTTGGGTGCAACTTCAGCTCAGGTCATAATCTCTTGATTCATGGGTTCAAGCCCTGCATCAGGCTCTGTGCTGACAGATTGGAGCCTGGAGCCTGCTTTGGATTCTGTCTCTTCCTCTCTCTCTCTCTGCCCTCTCCTGGCCTTGCTCTCTCTCTCTCTAAAATAAACAAACATTAAAAACATATTTAAAATGTATATATAGATATAGATATAGATATAGATACTATAGAAGATTGGCAGTGACTATCTAATATACATTTTGCATGGTTCTTGGAAAAGAAAAAGATACGACACTTGCACAGAATCTTTCTTTTTATTTATTTATTTATTTATTTATTTATTTATTTATTTATTTTTTAATATATGAAATTTACTGTCAAATTGGTTTCCATACAACGCCCAGTGCTCATCCCAAAAGGTGCCCTCCTCAATACCCATCACCCACCCTGCCCTCCCTCCCACCCCCCATCAACCCTCAGTTTGTTCTCAGTTTTTAACAGTCTCTTATGCTTTGGCTCTCTCCCACACTAACCTCTTTTTTTTTTTTTTTTTCCCCTTCCCCTCCCCCATGGGTTTCTGTTACGTTTCTCAGGATCCACATAAGAGTGAAACCATATGGTATCTGTCTTTCTCTGTATGGCTTATTTCACTTAGCAACACACTCTCCAGTTCCATCCACGTTGCTACAAAAGGCCATATTTCATTTTTTCTCATTGCCACGTAGAGAATCTTTCAAACAATAATTTAAAAAAATTCTCCAGGAAAAAAGAAAATATAATTCATTATTAAAAAATAAAGCACATGGTCCTAAAATGTATCAAAAGATGCCTGACTTAACCCATAAAAAATGATATGTAAACTAAAACAGTATTAAAATACTATGCCACATGGGCTCCTGGGTGGCTCAGTCAGTTAAGCATCCAACTTCAGCTCAGTTCATTATCTCACGGTTCATGAGATCGAGCCTGGCATCAGACTTGCTGTTGTCAGGGCAGAGCCTGCTTGGGATCCTCTGTTCTCCTCTCTCTCTGCACCTCCCCCACTTGTGCACACACTCTCTCTCTTTCAAAATAAATACACTTTAAAAAATAAATAAAATACTATGCCACAACTGTCAATTTAGCAAAATTTAAATTTGGCAGCATTCTTTACTGGAGAGGTTAGAAAGAAGAAAACATGCATTCTCACGTATTTCAGGTAGAAGTACAAAATGTAGAAATCCAATGCTGAACATTTTTTCAACATCTAATAAATTTTTTAAGTGTTTTTATTTGTTTTGAGAGAGACAGAGACAGCATGAGTGAGGAAAAGGCAAAGAGAGGGTGACAGAGAGGATCCCAAGTAGGCTCTATGCTCCCAGCACAGAGCCCAAGGTGGGGCTCGAACTCATGAAACCCCGAGATCATGACCTGAGCTGAAACCAGGAGTTGGATGTTTAACCGACTGAGACACCCAGGCACCCCTCTAATAAAAATATTTTTGTCTTTTGATCCAGTAATCTCACCTCTAGGAATCATTCTTGAAGATACATCTCCAGAAATATATAAAATATGCATAAGAGTATTTCACTATCCCATTAATTGTAATAGTAAAATATTTAATACTATCCAAATGTCCCATAATATGAAACATAAAAACGGTGGAATATTATGACATCCTAAAAAAACACACCCACACATAAGCAAATAAAGCAAGGCAGTTTTCTGCTCCCTGTTTTGGAGTGCTCTCCAAGAGAAAGAAGGGACGAAGATCAATGTATCTAGTAATTTTCTTTTTATATAAGAAAGAAATGGACATAAGGATATGTTAGGCAAGATATATCACAGGAGACATAAACAACAAACTAATACTTATTAGTTATCGGGCTTGGGATGTTGGAAACTGCAGTGGAAGAAAAGAAAAATAGAAGGAAAACTTTTCTGAGTATGTCTTTCTGAACTACTTTAAATGCTTTATACATCCAAAAAGGAAAACGAAATGCAAAAGGTACAGAATTTAAACTTGAAAACAGACTGAATCATTCATCCTAGCTATATATTATGTGTCTAATATACCCATTGGAAGAAAAGAATTAGTCTAGTAATACAAACATAGTTCTCTGTAGGACACATTCAGTGGGACCGAACAAAAACGTAAACAACTGCAAATAACTTCACTTACAAGGCTTATTGTTTATATATTATCGGTTGTGCAATTAGGATTAATTTTTGAATCTCACTGAAGAAAACAGAGAGGTAAATATTTAACTATTATTAGGAAAAATATTTTAGTGTCAGAGAAAAGACATAGAAACTTGTTAGCACGTGTCCAGGAAGAGCCTAGGAAGAGTAGCATCCCAGAAGACTGGGATCTACATCCTGGCTAACTCCAGGGAAGGAAATTAGAGGGTGAACCTGGGACTTCTTTCTATTCTGGAAAGCAGGGAGGGCTCAAAACCACGTGGGGGCATATCAAAAAGAGCCAGAAGCTAACTTACAGGGCACTCCTGGACCAAATTTGGCATAATTTGAGGATAAAACAGAAAAATGTTGATACTTGATTTTAAAACATTGCATACATTTAAAAAAATGGTGATAATTAAAACAAAACAGAGAAAGAAATACACACACATATACACACTTGCCATCAGTGGAAGTGATTGTTATACCGATGCTTTCCTATGAAAATTAGTAATATGAGAGAAATAATTAAACTTTCTCTCTCTCTATTTAAGATTACCTATTTACGGGGCACCTGGGTGGCACAGTCGGTTAAGCGTCCGACTTCAGCCAGGTCACGATCTCGCGGTCCGTGAGTTCGAGCCCCGCGTCAGGCTCTGGGCTGATGGCTCGGAGCCTGGAGCCTGTTTCTGGTTCTGTGTCTCCCTCTCTCTCTGCCCCTCCCCCGTTCATGCTCTGTCTCTCTCTGTCCCAAAAATAAATTAAAAAATGTTGAAAAAAAAAAAAAAGATTACCTATTTACCCTCAAGTTGCTGTGGCAAAGTTCTTTTTCAGAAGCATGCCAGCTAATATGTGGACTGAATATGATACAAAAAACACCATTTTGAAGCCCCCAGTGAATTCATTGTTTCAGAAAGTGCTCGATGCTGAAATCATTAGTGTTATTAGACTTATGATGCCAAAGAATCAGGTTACTTGCTAATAGTCATTAGAGAAACAACCCTCAAAGAAGCAATCTGGCAACCATACTTTCCAGAACTAGTCAGACATAGAATCATTAATATTGAAACAACCTGACAACATATGCCTCCTGATACAAAACAAAATGAAGTACACAGCATTGTTCAAGTTTTTTTTCTTTTTTTTTTTGTCAAGATTGCAGACGTAATTTATAGCTTATAATACAAAGAAGATAGAGAAAAAAAAAAGAGTTAATGTGTTCCACAAGAGAACAATGTGGCAATGCCACAATATAAGACATTTTACAGAACAAGTGGACCATCAAGAATCAATATCGGGGAGAAATGAGGAATTTTTGTGGATTAAAAAGGACTAAAAAAATCTAACAAATACAATGCACAAGCTTCAAGATACAGTGTAGGATTTTTTTTTTTAGACAAAGGAGGAAATTTAAGCATTAACATTATGTTAGCTAATATCAGGAAATTAATTTTCATTTTCTTAAGTGTGATGATTTGAAGCAATACAGAAAATGTTCTTATTTTTAGCAGAAACATATTGAATTATTTAGGGGTAAACTATCACGACTTACAGAGCAGCTCACTTTCAACCTTTCAACTGATAGATCAATCCTTAATCTATCAAGGATTATATAGACTTGATAGAAAGATAGACTGATGAATAAAATGGTAAAACAAATATGGGCAAATGTTTTTTAATATAGTGGTGGGTATACAGTAATTATTACTACTCTTTTAATATCTCAAAATTATTTCACTATTTTCTATTTCATAAGGTTTCATTATAACTGCCTCTAATGTGAGCAGCTCCTGAGAGACAATATAAATCTTCTTGGGGTGATGTTCAAATTAGAGTAGTTATCTGGTTAATTTGGCATTGGTTAGCTGTCTGACCAATATTCATTCTCTTAATCTCTTTGATGTCAGAAACTGGACATTGTGCCGCACTGAAAAATGCCCTTGCAAATAAGGGAAGCCATTAAAGGTAGTTATTTGGTGGGGTACCTCGAAAAGTCCCTTAATTTCTTCTTCCTTTGTTTTGTGCTGATTGG
Source organism: Neofelis nebulosa (assembly GCF_028018385.1). Classification (NCBI taxonomy): domain Eukaryota; kingdom Metazoa; phylum Chordata; class Mammalia; order Carnivora; family Felidae; genus Neofelis; species Neofelis nebulosa. Next base: position 93,518,639 of record NC_080791.1, read on the forward strand.
TGCATCAAGTCAGTGGGCTGAAGGAAGCTTTAGCTACCACATTGGTCTATGAGCTGGTGTGCCAAGGACTGCAGAGTAGGAAAAGAGAAAATGCCTGGTTCCACTTATGTGTGTGGATTTCCTACTGTTAGTCTTATTTTTTTAGAAATTAAAAAAAATGTTTAATGTTTATTTATTTTGGAGACAGAGAGACAGAGCATGAGCAGGGGAGGGGCAGAGAAAGAGGGAGATACAGAATCTGAAACAGGCTCCAGGCTCTGAGCTGTCAGCACAGAACCCGAAGTGGGGCTCGAACACAGGAACTGGGAGATCATGACCTTAGCCAAAGTCGGACACTCAACCGATTGAGCCACCCAGGCACCCCTAGAGTTTTTTTTAATGAGAGAAACATAAAACCTTTTTGTTTAAGTCACTATAATCTTGAGGCTGTTATTACTTTCAGTTTAACGTAATCGTAACAATATAACATTTGTAAATAATTTTCTTGTCCAGATTCTGGTCACGGTTACATGAGGAAAATTTTCATGGCTATCTGTTTTAGACTGATCGATGGCCCTCAGATGATGCCATGTCCTAATCCCTAAAACCTGTGAGTGTCATCTAAAATGAAAAAAAAAAAAAAGACTCTGCAGATGTGATTACATTAGGGATTTTGAGATGGGAAGATTATCCTGAATGATCCAGGTGAACTTTCACAGAAATCAACACATTCAACATAGGGAGGAAGAGAGTGGAGAAGGCAATGTGACCACAGAGAGAGAGATTGGAGGGGTTGTGGCCACAAGCCAGGGAATGCTAGCAGTCACCAGAAGCTGGAAGAAGCAAAGAATGATTCTCCCTTAGCGAATCTCCCTTAGAGCTCCCAAGTGAGCTCAGCCTGACCGACACTTTGAGTTTAACCCATTAAAACTTATAATGGACTTCTGGCCTCCAGAACTGTGAGAGAACAAATTTCTGTTGTTTTAAGCCATGAAGTTTGAGGTAATTTGTTACAATTGCTACAAGAAATGAATACAACCTCCATTTCCATACACAAAAAGCAATTAGCCAGTTTTATGCTTTGCATTCGTTTCACATTTATAGCATCCCAACTGGATTGTGTTCTGCAATCTGGTTATATTTCCAAATCGAGATCTAATTGAAGGCAAATTCTAAAGCAGAATTAAAGAGCTCTAAGCTTCCTGGTGCGCTCACCAACAGAAACAGACACAACTAACCTTTTCTGATAGCTTTCTTTGGGCTGGTGGTTGCTTATCTCAGCTAATCGAAACAACCCAAGGAGGTAGAGAATTTGCTGTTTTCCTATTTAAAGATTGGAAAACAGTAGTTCGTACAATTTAAGAACTCATGTATTGGCAGGGCCCATCTCAAGACCAGAGCCGTCTGACTCCACAGTCCATGCTTTTAATCACTAGGACTCAAAATTTCTGAAGATAAAGAACTGATCTTGGAGTTGAGTCTACCCTAGGATACCTGGTACATTCGAGTTACCAGGTAACTTTTCTAACTAGTTGACATGAAATGTGAAATAGACTTCTATTGAAATTTTCCTCTATTATCTTATATAATTTTACTAGGTCACAAAATTTTACTAGGCATTACTAGCAAATTGAAGATGTTATTAAACATGGATTGTTGTGTTCTCTGGCATATGAAGACATCTTTGGTGTATCCTCATCAGCAAGGTTAGCTAGAGTTTGACACCTGAGGTGTTAGGGTGCAAAGGAACTCCAAAATGCTTGCAAATGCAAATCTATTATCTTGTAGGGAATTTTGAAACAGTTCTCAACTGCTAAAACAAATTATAAAACCTACCTGCTTAACTGAGAGAAAAGGATTTTCATTAGGAAAGAAAAACTAACAATACAACACATTAAAAAAATAAATAAAAAAGAGTTCTAACAAGAATATGTCTAAATGATCAGGTTTTTTATTAGTTTATTTTCAAATGTGTAGAGAGCACTGAGTGCAAGAATTTTTTATCATAAGAAAAAATTTATCCTGATTTTAGAGCTAATTATAGATTTTGACACTATTCAGTTACTTACTAGCTTATATGATATCTTCCAATTTTGTTATAAAAATGTTATAAATGTTATAAAGCATAATAAAATGCTTTTCATTTTGCTAAACATTCCCAAGAATTGTGCAATCTCAAACTCACAACATTGCAAGGTATGTATATTACTTACACCCATGGGACGGGTGAGTAAAGTAAAATTTGAGGTTTTTAAAGAGCTATCCATAGGCACACTGGAGGCAACTGTAAAACTGGCTCTTCAACTGGTCTTTCAGAGTTCAAAGGCTATGCAGAAATTTATCTGCATTAAACTGTAAGGAAGCTGTAAGAAAATCCCAGAGGTAAAAAAAAAAAAAAATACTAACTAAAAAAAGGACAAACAGAATTTGTGTGTATGTAAGCACTTGGCAGATGCAATTCCAATGCTTAACTTGAGTCATTTAAAGTCACAGGGAAATGACCAAAAAAAAAAAAAAAAGAAAGGAAACTATCTGCAATGACCTTCCTGGTGTCTTGTCCTTGTAACTCTGTAACTTGTACAAGCAGAATTCACTAAATCTCTCTGGGTATTTGACCCTTATTCAGATCATAATGCCACATAGTCTCAGGGGGCAAATACACAAGTCATTTGTCAGCAATATATTTATAAAATAGCAGTGAATCAACCTTGCTGTCAGCTTTCCTTTGACTATGGTATTCTCGTTCTCCATGAAGGGGTTCTTTCTTGTTCAGTAATGATTAGGAGCTTGTCTAGTATTTCATTTCTCTCAGAGTTTAAGTTGTTGCCCTTGGCCCTTTGACTTCCAATAGCTGAATCTTCTCTTTCTACTGCTGGCTCTCCCCAATGTTGCCTGTCTCTTTGGATTTCACCATGATGGAATCCTAAATGGATTCCTCCAGGTTACAGCTTTTGTACTTTGAATTCATTTAGGACTTTTTGCTTCCTGTCTTTCCCTTTGTCTTGAATCTTTAACTGGAACTTTCTATCTACCTCCATTTTTCCTGCCCTTATGCTCATTCTTGAGTCACCTACCTTTCCATGGCTAATGTTAAGTCCCATTTTTAGCATTCTCTCATTTGAATGACCTTATGGATGCCCAGCAGTATTTTGAAGGATTTTCTTCTGGTTTGTTTGTTTTTTTTTTTTGAAAGAGTATGATGGAGTGTGATATATGTTTGAATGTCCTTATGGTTTGCAAAGTTTCCTCCTCTATTATATAGATATAGATACAAATATAAATATAGATATAGATTAGATATAGATATAGATAGATATGCATGATATGATATAAAGGAGTATGATATAATAGAAAACAGGATCAAAGATTTGGGGCTCAGATAGACCTGAGTTAGATTCATAGCCCTGCCATTTACTCACTTTGTAACTGGAAAAGCCACCTGGAAATATTCCCTTTCTCTTCTGTTGGAGGAGGTAAATATACCACATTTATTGTCACCAGGTCCCATCCATCTTTTTCCCTTAAGTTCTGTCAAATTCAACTCCTTTAATCCATCCTATTGTATTACTTTAACTCAGGTCCTTATAATGTAGAGACTTCTACCATGTCATGTAGCGACTTCTAATAGGTTTGAGTTTTATTTGAGTTTTACTTCTCTTAAAGTTCATTCTCTTTACTGCCTCCATAATCTCCCATGGTTTTACAGATCACTCTCTGCTGAGAATGCCCTTCCCTCTGCTACTTAAACTAATTCCTAGTCATTTTCCAAAACTCCATTTAGACATTACCACTGTGGGGAACACCTTAGGTGACCCCTCAACTGTCTCCTTGCTCCACCCACACACATACTCAACAACTCCTTTGGTTGGATAGGCTTCTTAACATAATCCCAAAGAACCCTTCAAAATACTTTATATTAGTGTTTACCAGGCTGAGTTGTTATTGTTTATATATGAGTTTATCCTTAGAGATACTTATATTTATTCCGGGAACTTATATTTATTCCACTGTCTGCAGTTCCTAGCATAGTGACTGGGACATTTTAAGTACGCAGAAATATTCATTATACAAAGATTGAAGTGACCACTGCTACTCCCAGAAGCAATTGAGAACTCAGGATAAATGGAACTCCACTTTATCCTTCAGCAACATGAGTTTTTCTTTTTTTTTCTTTTTTCTTTTCTCTATCATTTTCTTTTTCACCTCCAGCTGTGAGGCTCATATGTCAGCTCCCATTCACTGTTTATGTTTGAAGATATATGTTAAGGCAGGGAAGTGGGATAATTTTACTTAGTTGTTTTTTTTTTTTTAATTTCTGCTGTAAGTAGTACCTGAACTGGTAATCCATTCATTCATTTATTCATCTAATACACATTTATTAAGCAGTTACCATGTGTCTGGACCTCTACTGAGGAGTTATAGGTAGCCTCTAAAAGAAGAAAAGGAAAAAAGAAGAAAGAAATATACTTTAAAGCTCATAGTATAATAGAAATACATGGTTGTAAATACCCACTCTACCTTACCGACTTGCTTTATGGAAAAGGAGTTCCCTTCATCATTATATCATTTTTATTTCAAACAGTGTCTGATATATACTAAGTGTTCGATAAATGTGTTAAATAAATAAAATGTATAAATACATACACACATACACAGATGTATAAATAAAATGTATAAACACAAATAAAATGTATTAGGTTCCATATCAAATACTTAATTCCAGAAGTTGGAGCTTACTCAAAGTTGTGGGTTCTTTTCTCCTCTGCCTTTCAGCAGTACTTGGCCAAGCTCACATCGATCTTTGAGTTATTATTAGATAAAGTACTCATCTGCCTTTTCACCACTCCTGCACCCAAAGACATCACCTTACATTAGTGGACACTGGACATGACACAATGTCAAGCTGGGCTTCTCTAATGAAATTCTGGATGCCTCTGGGATAACCTATAACTTGACCTTGTAGTGGATGCATGTATGGTACACATACCTCCTTTTGAAAATAATTACTTAGCTAGGAATATTGTTAATGGAAGAAAATTTCAAAGGAAAGAAAATCTGAAGTCCCCTATTTTCTTTTTTTTTTAATTTTTTTTTCAACGTTTTTTATTTATTTTTGGGACAGAGAGAGACAGAGCATGAGCGGGGGAGGGGCAGAGAGAGAGGGAGACACAGAATCAGAAACAGGCTCCAGGCTCCGAGCCATCAGCCCAGAGCCTGACGCGGGGCTCGAACTCACGGACCACGAGATCGTGACCTGGCTGAAGTCAGACGCTTAACCGACTGCGCCACCCAGGCGCCCTGAAGTCCCCTATTTTCTAACTTTCCTTATGTTTTAGGTCCCCTTCAGATCCCTGAGGCTGAGAAGTGATACACTGTAGCTCTTGGCTGAAGCACTTAGGGAGAATGCTTCTCCTTTTCCATTGGTGAAAATACCAGAGGGCATAAATCGAAGGATAAAACTCCTGACCAGTCTCCATCTCTTCATTTCAAAGTTCCTAACTCAGAAAGGCACTTTAATCTGGAAACATAATTTATGATGCATTGACTTTCAGGATTATAAACAATCTGGTTTAAGAAATGCAAAACAAAGTTAGAAGGAGAATTTTTATTTTTTAGGAGAAAGCTCACGGAAAGGATGACTTTCTTTTTGATGTACAGACAGCTCCTTAAGTTACTGCACTGCTTATCTTAACACACACTATTTCAGAATGGGAGAAATTACATATGGAAATGGTAACTTTCTATTTTCAAAATGTGGATAAGCCATGTTTATGAGTTTTCTGTTGCTATGTAACAAATTAGCACAATTTTAGCAGCTGAGAACAACACATATTACCTCAGTTTCCATAGGTCAAGAATCCTGGTACAGCTTACCTCAGTTCTTTGCTCCGGGTCTACAGTCAAGGTGTGGCTAAGGCTCCAGTCTCACTTGAGGTTCACAGTCCTCTTCTAAACTCACTGTTGACACAATTCATTTCTTGTAGTTATATGAGTGAGACCCTAAGATCCTAGTGTCTGCCTGTGATTCCTGCCGTAGAGCCCTTTCCACAACATGGCTGTTTGCCAATTCAAGGCTAACACGAGCACATCTGCAGTCACTCCTTGTCTCTTCCCTGTAGACTATCTTTCAAAGGACTTCACTTCAATAAGTTAGGTCTGGCTATCATACGCTTTCTTGGAATGTCTCAAAGACATCTGATCAGGAACCTTGATTACATGTGAAAAATCCCTTTTCCTTTGCTATGTAATGTTTCCTGTCACAAGCAAGATAGCCCATCACATTCACCTTCCCACCCACACTGAAAGGGAGAGAATATAAGGTAGAGTACACAAGGAAGCTGAATCTTGGGGGCTGTCTTAGATTTCTTCCTAACACGTCACATTATGCCCTAAGTGTTGATAATTCAGAAGTTTTGGTTCAGTGCAACTCAAAGCAGACAGATTTATATTTTGGATTGACACAACTCATTAAGCTTAGAGACTATGGTGTCTTGCACAGGCACTTAGCATTTCTAGAGAACTTCTTTATAAGGAGATGGCACTAGAGAATTCAGATACAGAATTTAAGGGTTTAGGAAGCAATGTATTACACACATAATTGAAAGCATTTACAAAACAAGCAAGGCCATGGTTTTATTTTGTTGGTTTGAAAGATTTGTTGGACTGAATTGTATTTTCATTTACACATTCATTGCTCTACTACTGTGTCAGAGCTTTAATATTATTTGAATCTTATTTCTAGAACCTTTTATTACTTTCATGATTGGTTAATGGTTAAGATTCATTTAAAGTAGATTTTATAGATATACAAATTATGGCTATGAAAGATCATTTTGCTTTCAGCCACCATGGTTAATGTGCTTTATTTACTTTCCCTTTTATTTTTAAGAAGTTTTAGAGTTTTATTTCAAAGATGATTTGCTTGTAGGTTTTGAATTTTCTATATCTTGTTAAATCTTTCCTAGTAAGTAAACTACCATACAAGTCTTTGTCTGTCTTTTAGTAAATGATTCTTACCTCTTCCTTGTTCACCTAGGATATTGACTAGGTTGGTTTCAAACAAGTTATCTACTTCCTCCCTGACTGATAGTATCTCTCCCAGAGATCCTTCTTGGTACTAGAGTCATGTCACTTACACCTAGATTTTAGCTATGTACCTCACAAAAAATGCCATTAAATATCCAAACAGATATACAAAAGCAAAACAGAAACAGCTTTGGCCTATGCCCCACTGTAGAAGTATTCCCTCGCTCTGTCTGTACTGACTTATTCCAGCATGGTGAAATGGCCCAAGGCAGGCTATAAGAATCATCACAGAGCCTTCTGCTAGAAAAAACTAGAGGGTTTCTCTTTCTGCTGGGTGGTTGAGGTTTTAGTTTGCCCTATAACTGTCAATGGCCACCTTTCTAACTTCTGTTTGTGAAGAAAGCTCATTTGAGAATAAAGCCAATACAGAGGAAAATGGTGTAGATGTTTTATAATATCTATAAAAATATAGGTACAATTATAATACAGATACGACATATATTTCTATAGATATATGCAGCTCAAATACAGATACAGAGACAGAAGAATGGATAAATAGAAAAGAGAGTTAGACAGCTATATCTATCTATGCTTATAAACATCATAAAAAAAGAGGAATTATGATATTAGCATCAAACCTTAAATTCAGCTACACTGTATTCCTAACTATACCTGTGTAATTTAAAGATATGCATACCAACAAAATCTTTTGTTTAAACTCATTTGGATTCCATTTCTGATATTTGTAGCCAAAACAATCTCAGTTAATACAACATTCATACATGTATTGGTCGTTAGAACATAAAACTCTCATAAAATATAAAAAGGAATACAAAAGTACATCAGAGACAATTGATGAATTGGGTATTTGCTCATGAAGACAGCTGAGAACTTTTCAGACTAAATGGATAGAGGTCAAAGAGAATTATCTCCCACAAGTACTGAGTTATAGAAATGCTTTGTGATTAGTTATGTGATGATAGCATAAGTAAATTCTGAGCCTAATCCTCAGCAATACCAACTAAAGTTATTATGGGTATTTAAATGGAATGCTATGTTGCCAATGAGAAAGACCAAATTATTCCAGGTGCTGACTCTCTTATCCTAGCTTTCCTAAATCTACTCTTCACCGTTCTCCATCCTACTCTAAATCCTGGAAGTCTGACCTTAAAGTTTCCTTTTTTTTTTTTTTTTCAAAAAAACAATTATATAAAAGCTCAGCACAAGGCCTAGGAGAAAGTGAATATTAATATAATAAATGAAAATTATTATTAATAATAGTACTTTTCTATCCTGGAATTCCTGTGTACTCTATAAATAATTTAAATACATATGTGCACCTTACATCAAAGCTTAACAGAGATATTAAAGTTCAGGTTAAAAGTGCTTCTCCAAGTATTTATAAAGCCAAATAGCACCTTTTGTGTGTGTGAAGAAAGAAATATCAAAACTGATAGACCAAAAACCAGAAATATGAGTTTATTTGTTTGTTTCACCATGACCAAATATCTTACTTGAATCTTCACATTTTTGAAAAATCCCATAAAGGTCAAAAATTGAAAAACATGTCATACCCAAACAAATGCACTTTGAGTAGAGTAATACCAAATTTCATGAATGACACATATGTAATTCACTAAATCATATATGGTAAAACCATGGAGGGTTGAAAGAAATTCCTCTGAGTTAAGGTATTACATGTTAAATGCCTTCCCTAAGAGAATTCTCAAAGCTTAGAAGATGCCCTCAGAACAAGTGTGAAGGAAAGGGTGACTAAGAAAATCCTGACAGATCAGTAACAATGACATCACATAGGACCACATCTAGTCAGGTAGCTTCTACCTGCCATCTTCTAATTGTTGCTAGACAGTGTTTGATTTAATAAACTAGGTAAAATAATCTTTAAGATTCTGTGTTGGAATGGGGTCTGATTTCTACTAATGGCAAATGTAGTGCATTGGAAAACACAAAAGTTGGGACATAGTTTGTATTCAAGTTCTTAATAAATATATCTGAAATTACTACAACCCAAGGGTAAGGAAAAGAAGGAAAGAATATACAAGTCCATTTTTATCTCTTTGAACTATATAAATTATTCCAGATTTGGTCATGCAGTTCTATGGCCCTGGATATAAACTCTTCTTATGAACTGTCTTTGACCTGATCACAAACTTTTGTAATTAATTTCATGAAGAGATATAAATCATTTTAACACTTTACATAGATTGTGGCCAAATCTCTCTCATGTTCTGTTTATTCTCACCAGATAAACAAATTCACTATTCTGCTTAAGACTAGGAGGAAAAATGTGCCAGAAGGAAGGAACAGGATCTCACTTTATGGTTTTCAACCATTCTGCCCCCATATACACCTGATAGATGTGAGAAACCTTCATCAGGATATGGAGAGTGACTGGAAAATAAATATTTTCTGGGGAGAGGAAAACATGTCTAGAATTTCTGAGATAGTCTATTTAGTTGTGTCATAGTAAGAGTCCATGTTAAAACAATCACCCTGTCACTCAAAGTGAGAAATTGTGCTTGAGGATAAGTGCACATGTATTCATCTTCTGTCCATTTTGAATTCACCATAAGATTCCTAAAGCTTAGACTTCTGACAAATTCCAAAGTAACTTCTATAAATGCTCTGGAAATTGATGACTATTATCCTGGAGACGATACTGCTAAACACATTGTGTTTATCTTGGTGTCCTCTCATGGCTCCTAGAAACCATCATTTTCCTTAATACCCATTTGCTGTGGATGGAACTGGAGGGTATCATGCTAAGTGAAATAAGTCAGTCAGAGAAAGACAGATACCATATGTATTCACTCATATGTGGATCTTGAGAAACGTAACATAAGACCATGGGGGAAGCGAAGGGGGGAAAAAAGTTACAAACAGAGGGAGGGAGGAAAACCATAAGAGACTCTCAAATACAGAGAGCAAACTGAGGGTTGATGGGGGGGGGGGTGGGGGAGAGGGGAAAGTGGATGATGGTAATTGAGGAGGGCACTTGTTGGGATGAGCACTGGGTATTGTATGGAAGCCAATTTAACAATAAATTATATTAAAAATAAAAATAAAAATAATTAAAAAACAAGAAGTCACAAATAGTCTCTATTGTTATTTGGTCTCTTATCTTGTGGGAGTTTTTGAAAACTGAAAATTAAGGGATTAGATATTGTCATAAGTCCAGAGAACAATCCTTTTTCAAGCAGTAGTGTGAAGATTTCAATTCTTATGAAAACTGAATATAATCCCTTCAAAAACTTCTAACAGTACAATTTTCATTTATGCACATTTCTGGCTTTTCATTTTATGGTGTAAGAAAATGTATCTATAATAAAAGTGTATTAGCCTTTTGGTACTTGTCTAAATTTCATTTAAAATTAACTGACAAAACAAAATATAAATTTTATCTACATTATTAATTCTTTATTTTAGCAAGACTAAATTTATGAAATTATTTGAGTGGTTATCAAGCCCAACCTGTAGAGAGTTCAAATAAAGGCATTTGGCTATTCTACTCATGACTGTGAGATCATGACCCAAGTTGAAATCAAGGGTTGGATGCTCAACTGATTGAGCCACTCAGGCACCCCTTGACTTTTCTACTTTGCACCATGAGTCTGAATGCTTGGGTGTGGCCCTGGAGTTTACCCCTAAATAATACCTGGAATTAGGCAAGTGAGTTAACCTCTTTTAAGCACAAACTTGGAATTGGTGCAAGAGAACTGGACCAGATGAATCCTAGGATAGCTTCTCAAAGTAGCATCCAAATTAAAAACATCTTTCTGCCCACCCTTAGGTCCATACTCTTTCCACTGCCCATGAGTGATACAATGAATAAATAAATAAATAAATACATGTTACTTGCATTTTTGTAATATTTATCATTACATAGAATAATTCATTTTATCAATGATTTCATCTTTTTTTCCATTATACTGAACATAATTATGATGACAAGGAAAGTATTTAGTCCCTGGCATTAGCAAACCTTGATAAAAGTCCTATCACTTCTTAGGTATGGCCTTGGAAGATAAAATTAATATATTTGGTTTTCTCATAAGTAAAGTGGTGATAATTAGTCATAATAGTAATACTGTGGTATGAATTAAGTGAGAATAAATGTGAAATCCTTACTGTGAAACAGATGTCGCAGAAATGATAGTGATGTTAAAAATAATAATGATAATATCTTACTATAATTAAATTCCTCAGCAATGTTTAGAATATGATGCTATTCATATGAACTTCATGTGTACAAAGCAACTTTGGAAACTATCTACTGGGCAAAGCGGTATTTATGTGAAAAATAGCCTTTAAAATTCAATCATTGTGGATGAGAGCAATCACTCTGTCGTGTGTGTTTAAACAACTGCCAAAAATTTAAGATGATAGAAGTTTATAATTCTTCCTTTCTGCCCATGTCGTCAACAGACTTCTAATTCTACCTTATTCATTGGGAAATACGAGGAGCTATTGTGAATAAGGATTTAGAAATGGCCACCTGCCTCAAAGGAGTTAACAAGTATCAGGCACAACTGAAGGAACTATTTTGGGTAGGCTTGGCCAGGGAGCTTCCCTTCCTGAGAGAGGAGGGGAGAATGAGATGTCAGCCCTGGAAGAGACTGTGTACATTTAATGCCTAAACTGACAGTAGTTAGGTGAACAGCATGTCCTGGCTCTGCTGTCCAAAGAAATAACCTGTCAAATCCCTAGACTGAATTTATACAACCTCCATATGGCCACCAGGAAAACACACTGACAGAGTCAGAGAATCTGCATTTTCAAGCATCCTGTTCGGCAAGTGTCATGTAACTGGAGGGAACCGACACATTGCACAGCTGATTTCTGGAGTGGTGCTTCTGATTAAAATGGTCATGTAATTGACCACTGGAAAGAGTAAGTCCCCCACAGTCCATAATTCCTCCTATGAGAAGGAAATAAACTATAAACTTGCCCTTTAAGTGATTAATTTTCACATGCTTCCACATCATTGACATCAACAAAAGGACCATAAAAGATGTTCTCAATTTCTACCCAATATAATGATGGTAATGGAGATAATGATATAGATATAATCAAGCATGTGGAGAGGACACCAAAGGACCTATTTGAAAGACAGCCAAAGAAACACATGGAAGATAAAAATGAGTGGATACACTGAGGGGACAGGCCCTAAGATTACTAAGAGGGATGGTCTACTAGATGGAGAAATAAGCCACCTCCAGTGGGAAACATGAAGCAGCATAGTGAGACCCAGGTCAGGAGAGATATTGGAAATCAGAGAGAAGGGCTCATTGGTTGCTCCACTGGGGACTGACACCCAGTTTCCCACAGATTACTATAAGATTCTGGGAACTGGATGGAAATGCTCAGAATAAAGAATGATTCAAGTAAAAGAGCAGTGTTCCATACAGGGGAAGGAGTCAGAGACTGCTGGTGTGTGATTTATTAGGTTTGTGACTGTGGACCATTTACTTCATCTCTCTGATCCACAACTTAATATTCATGGATCACAATGCCAACTTCATATGATTGAAGGATTAAATAAGATAATATATCTGGAATATATAGCCCAGAGTGTGATAGATATTATCCACTGTTCAATAATGAATGTGTATGATTATTTCCATGTGTGCATGGATCTCTGTATACATGTAGCTCTGCTTTGTTGCTATCGGTGTATGAATGGTCTAGGGCATCTCTTACTATTTAATCATGACTTGGTTTCCTTCTCTTATGGGTTAGAGGTCAATCCTCTCCTTCATCTAAAATATAGGAAAACAATTCCCACTTAGTAAAAAAAAAGTGTGTCTTTCCTGGAAATGGAAGATGTTCTATAGAGAAAATTGTCATGGGAAGCATTCTTCATGACTTCAGCAAATTAACTATTAAGAGAGAGCAGAACACCACCCCCAGCCTTGATACCTTCAGGCATATCAAGCGGTCATAGCAGTGACCTGAGGGTTGAGGAGGCATGAGCCTAACACCAGGTGAGGTATGTTTTATTCGAGATCTCTAGAACTTGAGAAAAACTTAAAAGATGCAGAAGAGTTGCACAAAGATGTTGATAGAATTATCAGCTGTTAATCAGCTACTAAGATACCACCTAGATGTAAACTTAGTTCTGTTTGACTCAAGACACCACAATGCCTCCTAGAACATGGCTTCTATGCTGTTTCAACTTCTCCGCTTTGTCCCTCCTCATATGTTGCTTCTGTTGCCTGGTAGCTCCTACCTTGGCAAACTTCTACTCCTGTTAAGATACATAAAAACATTACCTAAGTGAAGCCTCCCCACAAACTCCAGGATAGAACTAACTGCTTCCTTAACTCCCAAGCACCTTTAAAAAAAACAACAACAAAACAAAACCTATATTAAAACATCTACCACAATGTTCATGGCTATATTCCCAGTATCTGGAAAAAAAGCCTAGCATATAGTACATGCTCAATAAATATCGGTTGAATAAATGAATTGCATTTTAATGATTTATATACACCCTCTGTCCTTATAGATATTGAACTGCTTAAAAATAGTATATAACCAGTTTGCTAACAATGCTGAAATGGTTACTGTTAAATCCTGAAAGGGTTTTATTATATTTCCCATACCCACTCTCAGATATTAAAGAGCCTGATCTAATCTGATACCACAACTTCCAACTTTTATTTATGTTAAAGCTTCTCTACTTCTTGTCACAATCCTTGACAAGATCTAGACTTCGAAGACTGAAGGGGATAAAAGTGCTTGTTCTGTGTCTACTCTTTTCCTAAACCACCATTTTACCACACCTTCTCATTTCTCATTCTGTCCACTCAAGTGTGGGGCTTAGCAAGGAGTTAGATTTAGAAGCAGTGAAAGCAGTTAAAATGACCTTATTCAATGGGTACAGTTGTAATCTGGATTTATTGCCCTCAAAAAAGTAGATGTCCACAGGCTGGCTTTTTCTCTCATAAGAAATTTTGTGGGCTCTTTTAGTGATGTGTGGCTGCCTTAGTCAGTGGTGGGCTGCTATAATAAAGTACCATGGAATTTTAAACAACAGACATTTGCTTTTCACAGTTCTGGAGGCTAGGAAGTCTAAGATCAAGGCAGCAATAAACGCAATGTGTGGTTAGAGACTATTACCTGGTTCATACAAAGTCCACCTTCTCACTGGATCCTCACATAGCAGAAAGAGACAGTGAGAGCACTCTCTGAAGATCCCTTTTTTAAGGGTACTCATCCCATTCACAAGGGCTCCACCTTCATGATCTAATTATCTTCCAAAAGTTCCACGTCTTTAGACAACGGGGTTCGAGTTTCAACATGTGACTTTTGGGGAACACAAATAATCAGTCTGTTGCAGTGGATATGTTTTGCAACACTCTTGTGGTTTAGGACACTCTGTAGCTTACCACCTCTCAACTCACTTTTCAAAGCCTGTCTGGTAGCAAACCCTGGCCTCTTGTGGAGAAAAGGAGACATGCACAGCCCTCCAGGAATGCTCTCCAAAGAAATTGTCACTATTAATCTTCTTCCTCATCTGTCTGTCTACTTAAAAGATGAAGATGGGTGACAGACACTTAGCTATCATTTGGCCACAGGTCCAAGACTCAAAACCTTCCATTTAGCAGTTACAATCACTTTTTTATTTTTTTCTATCCTGCTTGTTTTAACTTTTTCTATGGGACATGTTGCAAAATAGCCTCTAAATACAAGTGAATAATTAATACATGGCTAAATGAATGAATGGATAAGAGAATGGATACATGAATGAATATAACCTTTGTGAGTTTGTAGAAATAGAATTATTCTATATATAAACCCTTTGAGAGAGTCACTGAAGCATCTGCAGTGGGGGGTAAGGTTGCTGCCACTGAGGAGAAGATGATTGATGGAGAAAGAATCATAATTATCTATCCTCAGTTCCCATGCACACAGGCTCAGCTGAGTAAGACACATCAAGTGTCTTGTTTTTCAAGTGGTCAGAATGCAGGAGAACAGGGCTCACACGTTGCTCTGATGACTTTGAAGCTATACACAAGATTCTTAGTTGAGTGGAGGGAAGACACAAGACTTAAGATTTGAAATTAGGGAGAAATAAGCCTGAAAAAAGAAGGTATTTTCCAGGACTCTAGGATTCCATCCACATTATGGGTTGAAATACTGTTTGGGGCCAGGATTAATATGAATTGTAATTTCCCATTCTTTTATTTGCTACATGTTTGTTGTACTAACTAAAATGTACTGTTATCAAAACATTTCCCACTGTCATCTTATGTTTTATTTAAGGGTCCTAAATGTCCTTTTTCCCTGGACAAAAGCATGACAAGGTCCATGACTTTTTCTGGCTCTCTCTTATATAATAGCAGTCCTAGGATCACTTTCAGTAACAGTGTTAGCATTTTCAGTCTGAAATATTAATCAAAACTTCCATTTGAGTTAGCATAAATTGCTGTTTTTTCTGTCCACAGTCTGGGCCAGTTTGGGCTCAAGTCTTGCAGTAGAGGAAGGAAAAAGTATACTTCGTTCTCCTGTTTAGTCTTACCTCTCCCTCCACTTTCTAACTACTGATATAATTGGTACAAGTCAATTTTGGATACCAGTAGGCTAGGACAGAGAAAAGGAAAACTGATAGTGACATAGGTCAGTTCTTATTCAGCTGGTATTTGTGGTTCTTTCATGAGGCAGATGGCTGACGCTGGAGACCCTGCACTGGCCTAGCTAATGGTGTCTTGGAGGCAGCGGTTTTCATTAGTTTCTTCGGTTTAACCGTTGACTTCCTATCTCTTGTAGTGGTCTTAGCCTGATAGACACAACTCTGTTCAGCTACCTCGTGTTTCTTTCCTCCACCCTTTGCCCTCAGCAATACATCTCCAGCCTCCTCCTCTCAAGTCTCAGGACTCAGACAGGCCTATTGGACAAGGTCCAAGACAACTCCTTGGGTTGTGGCCCTCTACAACTCTGTGCCTATGAACTCTGGGAATGAACGCTTAACTCAATAGGGGACATTTTCTTGGCCCCACTCCCAGATATATAACCTTTCTTTGCCATCAAGATTTCCTGGGTAGGAATCAAACTCTACCCCAGAGTTGGCCTTTGCTTTCCCAGGGGTAGGTCAGGCATCAGCCCCTAAATGCAGGAAGTACATTGTGGGAGTGTGTGGGAGATCCTCTTTAAACCCTTACTGGGTTTGCGGTGGGAAAGAGCAACACTTACTCTCCTCTCAAAGACAAAGTGGAAATCAAAGCCCTGCAACAAAGAGCTCTCTTCAAAGAAGTCTCATTTTCAAACTGCCTTCTTCTTCACATATAATTTATCTGGTTAGAAGACTCTAAGAGGCCTGCAAATGTTTTCTTTTGTTTTGTTGTTGGTTGGTTTGTTTTTTTTCCCCTTATTTCCTATTAAACTCTGCACATGGAAATCTGGCCTTGGAATTTTGCATATATGTATTCTATCTGGGGGATTTCCTGGAAACCTCATTTTTAACATACTATTACATAGTGAAGAGATGCATGCAAGGTTCAACGCACACATTTAGATGGAATTTTTGGAGCTTAAACTATTTGTAAGTTAGAAATGTTCTATGTTTGGAAAGGTAGCCAGGCTTTTACCATGTTTCCCATTTCTACTTGCATTGAGTGGTTCTATTTCCTTTTTCTTTTTTAAAGTAGGCTTGACAGTACCAGATAATTCAGTTAATTCAAGTTAATTCAACTCCTAATGATGAGATGAAGTGGAAGGCATTACATGCTTTGACTTCCCGAATCCTCTCTGTAAGATTTTTCTTTGCCTTTTCAGTTTCTTTCAGAATTCAAGAACCAGCAGACCATAAGCAGCTGTGTGGCTTTTCATCTAAGCAAAAATCTTCCACTACTGAATGAATTTTTTTTTCCTACTCCCTTCTTACAGCTTCAGTAAACTGAATTAGCCTATTTCGTTACATGGAAATTCCCTCTGATGAGTGAAATAGCTCCTAATGAATAAAACTGTAAACAATTCGATAAAGCAAGTTGCTAAAAAATCTAAACTATTTATCTGCTTCAACAGCCAATGGGAACATGGCCACAGGAAATGGTATCCGCTCTCTTCCTTTACTGTCTGAAGGTTTAGTTGTGAAAATCTTCATCAAACTGCCATTTTTGCCCCTCACTTGAAATAAGTAATTCTTACATTTATGTGGGAGAAAAATATAAGGAAAGAAATTAGATAGAATTAGCTCCATCAGATAAAAAGTATCTCAATATTATAGCAGTTAAAACAGAAGAGTTCTGGAACAGGAATAAACTAAGTGATAAATGAATATTTAAGAAGGCCAAGACAATTTAAATGAATTTAAATGTATATCACAAAGATTTAATTTCAAACCAAGAATTATTTACTGAATAATGCTAGAACTATCTATTAATTTAAGGAAGCGTTCACATGCGCGTGCACCCCCCCCCACACACACACATTTGTAAAAATATATGGGATGGATATCCATATATTAGCATATATATTTAGCATATATGAAATGCTAAAATCTTTAGCATTTTACTTTACAGTAAATTCTAATTAAATCAAGTCTTAATGATGAAAAATGAAAATAAGGTAAGGAAAATAAGGTAAAGCTACATAAAAATACCAAAATTTTTCAATAGTAAAATTGAGATAACTAGAAAAAATATTAAGATACTAATAACTGGGAATCATCCATAACACATGATCAGACAAAGTAGATATTTTAGACGTATATCAAGAAAACTTACAAATCAGGAAAAAAAAAAAAAGCCTAAAAACTGAATAGAAAGCCAGGCAATGGGGTATAAAAAGGCAGTTTTCTAAAAATAAAATCCAAATAACTCAATATATAAGAGAGGATCAACCTCATGTTAACTAAAAACAAATTAAAACAGTGAGATTTTTTTTTTATCATTGAGATGAGTAAAAATAAAACTAATGAATATATTCAGTGTTGGAAGGAGTATGGGGTAGTCACTGTAATATTCTATTGATGGATATGCTGGGAATTTTTGAGAAGCAATATGGTAATGCCTATCAAAATTGTAAATGCAAATCACCTTTGACTCAGTGTTTGCAGTTTATTGTTCAACAATCCATTTTTAGAATATTAATCTAGAAATACATTTGTGTATAAAGATGTTTATTTTATTATTAGCAATAACTAACCATATTGGGGAAAAACAAACATTCATCCATAGTGCATCAGATTTAAGTTCTTATAGGACTCCAATGGAATATTCTGAAGCAACATGGAATACTGTATAAATAACAAAATGATGTAAGAGAATATTAGGCTATAGTAGGCCCAATTATGTAAAAAAAATATGGTTCAAATATACCAGAGGATTCACATCATATTGCTAATGGTGGCTTACTCTGGAGATAGAGTTAGGACAAAAGGAAGCCGGGGGGGATGGGGGTGACTCACTTTTATTTTGTGCATTTCTGTAGTTTAATTATTTTTTTCAAGTATTTAAGTTCTTTTTACAAGTGTCACTATTATAATAAAAATCACACAAAACACAAGGAAACAGAGGTAGACAGAAGGTTTGGCAAAAACAATGCGTAGATTTAAAGAGAACACAGCATTTATAACATAGTACTATGTGATGCTATATAATTGAAATTATGGAAACCTATACAAAAAAACCCCTAACCTGATAAGAAATAAACTGCCTAGTCAGCAGTTGGCTGAACAAGTCACCAGACCATGTTGAAATAATAACCTTTTGCTCTTTATCCAAAAAAGATTAGTCCTGGGGAACAAATTTCTTCTTTCTTATCAACTCTGAAAAGGGCAGGTCTTGCTGAAACAATTCATCCTAACTTTGAAAGTAGGAGGTCTGCATGTGAATACTGGTAGAACTAATTGTTATGCTTTGTGACATACTTTAACGATTATTGGTTCCACTATTTATCTTCCAAGGCTGCTGGGGATATTATGTGAAATAATAAATGTGAAAATGTTGTCAAAGGGTACGTTTGAAGTAATTATTATTGTTCAAGTGTTGGCTTAAGGCACAAAAACATCATCATAAGTAATAACCATGAGTTTTTAAAATTGTAGCTATTAAATTAAGGATATACAGCTTTTGCCCTCTCAAACTGACAAAGCTTTTTAAAAAGGAAAAAAAAAACCTTGATAAATGCAGTGTTGTGGAGGAGTAAAATTGGTTGTCTCTCTGGAAGGCAACTTGGAAATATATGTTAACATGTCTTAAAATAAGCAGATCCATTGAACCGGTAATTCCCTTTCTAAGAATATATCTCGAGGAAATAATGTATAAGTACTTCATCCCAGCATAATTACAAGATAGCAACAAATTAGAAATGATATAATAGCCAACAACATGAGACTGGTTAAATAATTATGGTGTTCCATGTAGTCATTAAAAATAATTCTGTAGGAAATTAGAAAATGTACATGAAATATTATTAAATAAAAGGATTAAATAATACATGTATAGTATGATTCAATTTTTCTAAAAATTTTGCTTTAGAGATAAATAATGAGGTGGAGTTGGATAAAATAACTTATCCATGTTAACAATGCCACTGAAATGGATCTAGTTGACTTTCAAACAAACATACATGCATACACACAACAAATAAAGACTACTTAACTCAGTATTTACTACGTGACAGGAAATTTGCTTATCACATCTAAATAAATCCAATAAAAAATCTTGTATTAATTATAGGATTCCAGAGATGAATAAACTGAGGTTCAGTGAGGCTAAGTATCTTACCCACAGCCAAATACAATAAAAACAAAACAAAACAAAAGTAACTATGTGGGTCCCTTCTTGATCAAAAATCCCTCTAGCTACAGATAGAGTTTTCATATGTGATTGGAGACCTCAGCTGAGCCTACACAGAGACAACGTGAGTGCCTGGAATCTGATGATTTGTTCACCCACCAGTGGCCTGAATAGATAGGAAAAGCATGTTGGACTTTAAGAACATTTCCACATGGATGTTAGAGATTCTAGAGAAATAGAAATATGGAGACCACAATATAACATTTAAACTCAGGATGGCCCTTGAATGATAAGAAGCAAGTAAACTAACTAAAGGAAGAAAGGTTTAGATGTTGGGACAAATCTCCATAACAATGAAAGAAATTTAGGAATCTCGAGGAAAACAACAACAAAAACTGTTCCCAGCCCCAGGCTTTCCCAGGGAAACATTCTCAAAGTAAGAAATAGTGTTAGGTCAAAGGTGAAATATAGGGCAGAGGAGTAACATGCTCTATTAAGAAATAATAATTAGGTTACTGGGTGACTCAGTAGATTAACTATCTGACTCTGGATCTCAGCTAATGTCATGATTTCATGGTTTGTGAGCTCAAGCCCCATGTGGGGCTCTGTGCTGAAAGTGTGGAGCCTGCTTGGGATTTTCTTTCTTCCTCTCTCTCTGTCCCTCCCCGTCTTCCTCTCTCTCTCAAAAATAAATAAACATAAAAAAAAATAAGAATACATAATAATAGTATAGCTTGTAGGCATATCTGTTAAATAAGAAAAGGTCCTAAAAATATCAAGGGCATTTTAACCATAGCAACCTTACCTGGAAAGCAAAGTATAGTCTATTTTGTCCAGCAGAATTACAATCAAATACACAAAAAGCCCAACAAAGGGGTTTTTTTTAATGTTTATTTATTTTGGGGGGAGAGAGAGATAGAGACAGAGCATGAGCAGGAGAAGGTGCAGAGAGAGGGAAACACAGAACCCGAAGTGAGCTCCAGGCTCCAAGCTGTCGGCACAGAGCCCCACGTGGGACTTGAACCCAAGAACTGTGAAATCATGACCCGAGCTGAAGTCAGATGCTTAACTGACTGAGCTACCCAGGTGCCCCAAAAGCCCAATAAGTTTTTAAGGAATTACACCATTTTATGCCCAAAGTGACTGCAACAGTACAAAATGAAAAGAGGCCTAGGGCGCCCAAATTACTATGGTCAGTAAGTGAGCTGTAAAAACTTGTCAGTTACAGCCATAGGTTATTTTTTTATGGAAAAGGAATGATGGCCAGAGGAGAAACCAAGAGCTCAAAGAGTCACGTTATGACCCACAGAAGATTACTCATAGGGAGGTTCTGGAGCCTAATCACAGAACTGAAATTACTATAAACCAGAGATTGCTACCTGCCTCCAGTTTGTCACACAGGGGGAGGCACAACTTCCAATTTCTGCGTAGAACACATCATGAGTTCCAGGCAGTGAGGACTGCAAATAGTACAATGCTTGTGGGGGTGTCTTGTGTGCTTTGATACCTGGGAACACCAAACGAAAGACTCATAGATAGAAACAGCATTCTCTCCAGAGACCAGAAAGCGAGGCACCAGCAAAGAGCCTGATGCTCTTGATACATGATGGGTACTACAAAGAAGCATAACTGGACAGTAATCTAGAGGACTTCCTGTGGGCCAATGTGAAAAGCCTTCTGGAGTGTCCAGAAATATTGGAGAGAGAGGCTGTATTTTGAGAGTGGGGATTGTGAGGTCCTGCCATCAGCTATTTTGGCATTAAAACAATAAAATGTGATATTACATACTAAAGTGATTCGTAGTATGTACAGGCTAATGAGGCAAGGGTTAACTCCAGTTACATGTGTTTTCATATCTACCACACAAACAGAAATTTGCAATTGATGAGCATAGAGGGCCCAAAAAAGAAGAAAATCCTTATAGGTCCGACCCTGACACTTTTTCCTATAGCCCTAGTAGTGAGAATCCAATCATGAGAAAATTAGATTAATCTACGAATTCTACAGTTCTTTTTAGTATGTGGCTCTTTCTTAGTGATCTATTGGTTGTAACAAGCAACACTAAGCAGCTTAAAAGAAAATCCTAGCATTATTTCTTCCGGTTCTGTGATTTGCTTGGGCACAGAAGGGCAATTTTTTCTCTAGTCTTACTTGGAACATCGTATATAGATGTAATCCGACGATGGGTGAAGCCAAAGTTGACTGGAGGCTTGATTGGGACTTTGGGGCAACTGGGTCTCTCTCTGCCTTGTGTAGTCTCAGGGCATCTTCTGTCCACATGGATCACAGGTTCTTCACAGGGTCTCTCTAGAAGGGTTTCTGGACTTCTCATATGACATCTCTGTGCTCCCCAAAAGCACAAAAGTGAAAGCCACGAAGCCACTTTAAGGATTAGTCACAGCACTGGCACAGCCTCATGTCTTACATGTTGTATTGATAAAGTGAGAAACAAAGGCCCAGCTCAGGTTCAACATGAGAGGGGACTAGCCAAGGGCGTGAATCCAGGAGACAGGTTTCTTTGTGAGTCAACTTTGGAGATCAGATACCACATTATAGTAGTTGTTATAATCTGTCACGATGCTAGGGCTAGGTATGTAATAGTGAGTAAACTCCTGCCTTCCAGGAGCCTACAGTCTAGAAGGGGAGATAAACATCAACCAAGAAAAATTCCACTATAGCAATTGCTCCAAAGGGGAAGTACTGTTTTCTCAAGAGGATATTTATGCTAATCAAGGAGGTCAGAGAAGGCTTCTTGGAAAATAATGTCATGTCAGAATAGTGGGGTAGAAATAATAAGCCACAAGACTAGGTGATGGCATAGCATTCCAGCAAGAGGAAAGAGCCCAAAGAAAAGCCGCAGCAAGTACCAGACATTGGGGGGGATGGGGGGGGGGAGGAATGAAAAGAAAAGAAAAAAAAAAAGACAGCAAAGTTGTAGCTGAGAAAGTGTGTAGGGCAGCATGACGTAAGAGCAAACTGGAGAGGTATTCAGGTGTATTGCTTTGTCTTCATTTCGGAGCCATGAGAAATTACTGAAAGGTTTCCAAAGTATGAGCTGGTAGGATCAGTCTTGCATTCTGAAAAGACCTCTCTGGCTTCAAAGTAGAGGACAGATTAAAGGGAGTGCATCAGAGAAGACTTGATTCTACCTAGGAGGACATTGCACCCCTCCAGGTGAGAGGTGAGCTTTGTCCTCTACCTCATACATCTTGGGAGGGCTGGATTCATGACCAACAGGCACTCACGGAATTGCTTCCATTTCTTTTCTAATCAGTTTTCTGGCTTCTATTTTCTTCTTATTATTCAGACAGAAGGGATTCTGGATCCAAAACAACTCACAAGAAAGGGTGATCGAAACCAATCAAATGAAGTAAAAACTATCTTATAAGGCAGACAAGACAAAGAGTCAAACTTGACTCACTTTAAAGTCTCAATTCTTTTAAAGTCGTCACCTCCATTACGAATCCTCTTGGAATTTCCAAGAAGGAAAACAGTGATGACTTAATTTTACTTTCCTTTGTTTTCTTTAAACTCAAGTCCTAAACATTCTTATGAATTTACTTACTCCTCTAAACAAATGTGTTCCTTGGTGCAGAGTGACACAGACAGGGTTTAAACCCTTGCTTTGCTTGTTCAGCTTACATAAGTTCATGAACCTCTCTGAACTTCAATATTTTTTACGTAATAACATAATAAAGTGCTTAATAGTATATGTTCACAGTGTTGCAATAAGTTGCAATAAGTTGCAATGAGATGATGCATGCAAAGGACTTAGCCCAGTGCAGTATATCCTACTGGCTACAAAATATACTTTGAACCCAAATAAATCTTGGCTCAATTCCCAGCTTTGCCATTTATTAGCTCTATGGCCTTGAGCAAGTTATTTGCTATACTGAAGCATCATTTTTTTTCTTATTTGTAAAATGCATATAAACATAGTATCACTTTATAGTGTTTTTATGAGGATTACTTGACAAAAGCCAGAGAAAGTACTTAATAGAGTAGTTGGCATATGGCCAACATTTAATAACTGGTAACTGCTATTATTATAAAAATTATTAGCACTCAATAAATTTAGTTCAGTTCTTATTTTCCTTTCACTAGGACTTTTTTCCCCCATTAATTGTCTTCTCATAAATGTCAGCAATCTCCCTTATATGCTGTGGGTTCCCTTCCTTCTCTCTCTCTCGCTTCTTCCCCTTTCCTTCTTCTTTCCCATAAAATTTGGACAAGAAAAACAGTGGAAGAATATAAATGATACCAACACATAAATTTTCAGAAAGCTAATCTTGGAAAATAAAATTGTTGGAAAACAGGAAAAGAAGTGACAGTTTAATAAATTACCAAACTAATTTAATTCTTAATACAAGACTAGAGTTTTAGAAATCCCCCTTACCTCAACTGTTCTCAATGGACACTCCAAAAACTCAGTACCAAAAATCTACACACATTCCTCCATGAATAGCTTGCTGAGTGCCTATCACCCATGAGATGGATATGATTTCAATTTTTTATGGAGTTCATAACACTGTTGAGTTTATTCTAGGTTCAGATATTGCTATCTTATGTTCTAAAAACAAAACTTCCTTCATTTCTACATGATACGTTGGTTCAGTGTCTAAGTCCTGTAGTGAACAAATGTGTCTTGTAAAATTCAATTAACATGTGAGCATAAACCAGGTCTTCTTTTATTTTTCCTCTTGTGTTAGGAATACAAGAGATACTTTGTAATCCCAAGCATATTTTTCTTTAGTTATGAAAGAACAGCTGTTTCAGATATATGGCTGCCAGAAGGAAACCCTCAGAGAACTTTGGTTTACTGCTAGGATTGGTGGAAACTGTAAGAAAATGATCAAAATATTTTAAATGCATAGTCAGGGCATAATAACCTTTCTTTTCATACATAAATGGTAATTATATTGTCTAACCTTCCTATGAAACTTAGAGGCTCAAGTTTTGAGATGACAAAATATTTGTGTGTTCATGTTAAACGTTTTTGTCCCATGGAGCATGCTGATATGACTGACCTCTGGGATGACATTTGATTTTATGAAGTGGGCTTTGTTCGTTCCACTTTTAATTGTGCAATTCTAATTTTGTTCAGTTCTGTTTATGTTTATACCCAACTGGAAGACTCAGTAGACTAAAACACAAAATGACTATCTACAATGTTCTACAGGAATACAGTAACTCATTCTATGGGACAATATTTTCAGATATGGCAGAGTTTCCAACAATTATTGGGAAACAGCTGTTCTTTTATCCCTCTTAAATATTGTCAGCCATATTTGGAGTGAACCAATTAGGCCTCATAAAGTACTGCAGCCAAGAAAGTGTCTTTAATGTGCATGATATTTAAATGATGTAATTTCATGATTAAGTACCATGTTAAATTTATGTAGCTCTGTCCGTGTGATTAAAATTCCTTTTACTTATGATGGCCTACATGAAACAAAACCTCATTAACTCAGACTCTCCTCATTCAGAATGTATGATAATTAAAGGGAAAAGAGGTTTGAGATTATATTCAGTTATGTGTGAAGAAATCTTTCATTGAGTGAAGGACATGGAGAAAGGTATTTCTTTAAAAGAATATTTGATTATTGTAGTAATCATTTCACAATATATAGAAATATCAAATCATTACTTCATACATTGAAACACATATAATGCTATATGTCAATAATACCTCAAGAAGAATTTAAGTAAAAATTTTGAGAAACCAAATTATTTCTAGTAATAAAATTGCCTTGTTGCAACCACTTGTATGATTATGTTAATAATATTGGCTGCTGTTACTGTGATAGAAACTGTTATGTGTATTTTATTTATGTAATCATATTTAACCTTAAGATGAAGGGATAATTAATTTCAGCTTATATATTTCAACATTTTTACAATTCTCACAGATTTTAAGGCCTAGGTACTTATACGAAGTCGTTCTGCTAAGTCAGGAAGGAATTTTACTCTAGCTAACTCCCAAGTGCATTATTTTTCAACTGCACTACTGGGTCTCCCATTTAAGAACAAAATTGCTAAACTAATTAAGTCTAGAATTTTAAGCAGGACAATGAGTACCTCTCCTTGGCATTGTTTGACATTTAAAAATAGTCTATACATTTGATTAGTTTATATCTACCTCCTGCTTCTCTTAATAAGTTCTAAAGAAGGAGATGACAGCATTTCTCATAACTAGTATTGACAGAGTTTAAAGCAAACCAGGCACATGGCTGGGGAATATTCCCTTTTTACTTCTTCCTGAATAATTTTGCATGAAATCAACAGGGCCCCATGCAAGATGTGAAACAGAGATACTCAGATAAGGACATAAGCATCTCTGAGAATCCAACCCAATTTCCCTTCTGCATGAAATTACCTCTAAAATAAAGCTCAAAATAAATTTCTAATGTTAAAAAAAAGTGGTTGTACTTGGCATAGGACCCTTTAGCCACATTTTAATTACCCCTCAGCTCTACGTAAAGTATATCTTGTTTCTAACTCACAGGGGGATTTGTCAAAAAATGTCAAGCAGATCTTCTGCACTATTTACTCAGAGCCCACACTGCCCATAGCATTGTATAGAGCAGGGCACTGTTCCTTAAATAGGCCAGAATGAAAGACTGGCTAATTGTTGCATATCACTGAGCAATATAGGACATGGCTGCATAATGGTCAGTTCCTGGTACCTGCTCACACTAGTGTTGGCTTGACTTCCTCTGATGAGCAACATGCAAACCTCAGATTTAATTAAATAATATACTACCTCTGGAGATTCTAGGTTACCTTTCTCTAAAGCACAAATTTTGAGAGTTGTAGACATTTTTAATTGACTGTCAGAAAATACAACCTGCTGCTGTCTATGTGAAATAATTGAAATACAGAGTGATAGTGCCATACTATAATCTCATTTAACTTAGATTCAATGTAATGTCAGAGAGAGTAGAACAACAACAACAACAACAACAACAACAACAAAAATGGCCAAATCAATAACCCTTCCAGGGTTCTGTTTGACAATGTTTACTCTGGAAAGTATTGATCCAGGAAAACAGATCATCAAATTGGAAAGGAAGATGACAGCAAATTTGTAATGTTTGGAGAAACAAAGACAAAAGAAAAGACAGTGGAAATTTCACAAGGTTATATTACTCCATTGGGAAGGAGGAGGTGGATAAATCTCTCTCCAAACTTCTTTGGATGTTTCTAGGATAACTCCCACTTCCTAGAAAACTCATCAGATCATGCCCACATAGGAGTAGGAAGGTCCACTAATCTTTATACACGAACGTTACCTACAAGAAAAGCCTGGAAAAGTAGAAAATTCCTGGAACTCTAAAATTAGACTGATTTTAGATTAAACCTCTGATCAGGGTTTCAGTAACTTATGACCTCTAAACATATATGTCATTGAAATGTAAAATACTTTACCTTGATAAAGGACATAAGGATACCTTCTTAGGGAGGCTATTGATAGGATTAGGTGTTAGATGTGCAGTGCACTTAAGATATAAAATGCTTAGTATATGATAGCTCTACTCCTTTCTTTTTGTACCCTTCTTCCAATTAATACTGTATTTATTTTGTAGCAGCTCTCTACCTTATTATCCGTTGATTTCCTTGTGCATTTAGTATGTGTTGAAGGTATACATTCAATCTAGGCATAGGGTTTATTAGTATTTTTGTAATATTCATTGCTATTAGTATAATCTACTATTTAAAAACACAATATTCAGGCCAAATCCACTGTTTATATAAAGGTATATATGCATAAGCAGGAGAGACAAGGAAACAACAAGCATTAAGAAAGCCTATGACCACTTGTGGAGTGCAGAGAAATCATTTTTACTCCATCTGGAGAATAATGAAACTTTGATTCATGACAGAAACTGAAGGGGGATAGTTGGCACTTCAGATACAATTGAATTTAGTAAGAAGGGTTCATGAGACATGGAGCATAATATAATAGTAAAGATGATGACTCATTTGATATTCCTAATGAAAGCAAGTGATAAAGAAAAGTCAGATAGGATGTTGAGTTTTTAGCAATCAGCTCTCTTTCTAAAATTATGTTTTGCATAGTTACTATTCTATGTTGGTTAATTTGCTCATTCACTTTATTAATTTCATTCATCCATTTATTCATCAAAAAATTAGCGAGTATACATTATGTGACAAACACTGAGCTAGGTGCATCAACAATGAAAGAACGTATATAGTCATTGGACCCATGAAATGTACAGTATGGGAGAAGAAATAGAAAATTACAAAGCAAACAAATACATGAATGGGACTTTTTTCCCACTGTACTAAACATTTGTAGGAAATAAACAGGGTGCTGATAAGATGCATTTGTACTAACTCTTAAAGGAGTCAAAAGAGCAAGTCATACAAAACTATGGAAATAAGCACTTCAACCAGATGGAGGAGGAAGTGTCAAACTTGGCAGGTTCGAAAAACACCAGAGGGAGACCAGAATGGCTTGAGACTGGTAACCAAGGTAGAGAATGCTACGAGATACATTTGGAGAGGCGGGCACTTCTCTTGGAATCCTTTTGACTATCTTGGGGAAAACGGCTGGGTGTTGGAGGCATGTGTGGAAACAAGAAGGTTTTAAAGAAGCTGCTGGAATTGTCCAGCGGAGGGATGGTGGTGCTATGAACTAGGGTAGGGAGGGTGGGGATGTATTTTAGGTAAAACAACATTTTACTTGTAAAAATAAAATGAGGATTTAGTGATTTAGAAAAAGAGAAATCAAAGATGCTGTCCTTGTTTTTAAGCTGAACAAATGGAAGGAATGTTAATGTTAATTAAATGTTAATGACCAGTGAAGAAATAACCATTAGGGTAGGAATGAATTAAGCACTGCTTTTGGACATCTCAGGTTTGATAGGCACATTTTACTACCAAAATGTGCTTCCCACGTGGCACATTGTTTTTGGTAGTGATGGAGGATATAAGCAGCCATGTTGTTTTACAGTTACTTTTGGAAAAAAAAATGTTCACATTGAGGAAATAGGGTTTCGTTTGTTTGTTTTTCTTTCAATATTTGGTCCGAACATTGGGGCATAGTCCATCTAATTGGGCAGAATGCCAATGAAGCTACTGATTTGATTTGAGTGAAGTTCGTCACAAACCCAATTAGGAAATCAGACACATAGTAGAGTTTCCTAGAATTCACAGAAGTCACTATTAATACAAGAAAACTTTGGAAGCAGCTGTACAATGTTGGGGGGAAACCCCCCAAAACTTTATTAGAACAAAAGTCAGTAAGACCCAAACCTCCTCAATCTTTGTTATTTTACCTGTAAAACAAACATCAATTCCTGTTTCATCGGGCTGTTTTAAGGACTGAATGCGATAAGGATGCACAGTACGTAAAAATGCTAAAGAACAACAGATGTTTAAGACACTGCACTGGAGAAATACTCTGTGTTTTATCAAATCTGTGGACCTGGAGAGACACAACCTGCTACTTTATTATCTTTCTACTTCATTTTGCCAACATGATCTTAATTTGTAGCTTCAAAGGAAATACTGAAGACCACAAACCTTTTTCATTTGAACTGTGTTTATTCCAAAGTTCTGATAAATTGATAATTATCCCACATTATCCGGCACTTTCTACTTTACCAAACCTTTCTTAGTTCTGTGAACTACTGAAATGGGTATACTTCTGAGGAGACTTTCATTCGAAATATTTCCACAGAAAACTAAATTCTTAGGAATCGCTTTGGGGCACGGAGAAGAAAATGATGAAATTTGTTGACATACAGCACATATAGAATGTCTCTATCAGACATGCCTTCATCACTTTGGTATGAACTCATGAGAATATCATCATGGCAGGGTAAACAGATGGTTGCCATCCAAAACAAAAACAAAACAAACTGCCTGCTGATACTCAAGGTTCTTGGTCTATGTACATGACCTAGGTCGTCTAGGAACAGAATACTCATCGTGGTCAAAAATCATTTAAATGCAGAGACAGTGGATTATTTCAACTGGATAAAAAGAAAAGTGAGATGACACCCATAGTGAAAAACAGAATGCTTATTGTTTTAGGAAAATTTAACTGGGACTATTTTCATTTTGAGTAAGATAAGCCTGGATAAACAACCAGTAAACATGTTCAAACTGGGTCTTCACAAAGGTGAATATTAGCTGAATTCTTCTAAAACCCCACACATTGTCTTATTTCATAGGTCCAAATTTTGAATTGCATGCCGGCATTATCTTTTCCAAGTTATCATGTTCTTTTATTTGGGTGGGTAGATAGCAAATGGTGTCTATATAACAAAGATTCCTTTCTTATTGACCTTGTTGAATGTCAGAGGGTGGAAGGGAGGAAGGGAGAAAGAAAGGAAGGTATAAGGAACATTACATTAGAGAAATGCCCCATCTGTTTCATCTAGAAACAGGTGATAGGGACATGGTTTTGCAGTTCCTCGCATGTTCTATAGCTGCTGAGAATGGTTTAAATAATTTTTCCCTCTGTAAAATCTTCCCTTACACTATTCAACTACTACCACCCTCCAACCCTAAAGTTATTCCTGTTGCCTAATGGGAAAATCTATAAACATTGATATTTCACTTAAAAAAGGTAATGACAATACTTGAAAGTGCTAGAATGTAGTACAGTTTGTTTTATTGGTAGAATTCTTCCAATGCAGTGTTCAGAAGTATTAATGACATTTACAGTTTTCGACAAAGTCACATGAATTTTATTCCATATCAATTTGAAAGCTGAAGCCTCAGAGAGGTTTTCTTCTATGCATGAGATGTCGTTCTCTCTGTTTCTTGTGTGTGTAATTTGTCTTAATCATTTAGATTTTAGTTTAAAATTTACCTCTGTAGAGCAGACTTCCTTGAATACCCTATATAAAGTAGGTCTCCCTTTGTTGGTATTTAGCTTAGTTTTCTATGAATTACTTACATTGCTCTCATTACAATATGAAAAAAAAATTATATGTTTGTTTTCTTTGTCCCTATATGTCTTCTTCTTGAGACTGGAAGCTATAGGAAATCAGACTTTATACTTATGTTGTTCACCACCATGTAACCACAGCCTAATGTAGTTCCTGACTCAGAATTTCATCTACTGATGGAATTAAAGGAGGTCAAGAACTCAGCCCTTCATAGTGTATTCATATAGCCCTCACTTTAATAAATGTTCACAAGTTTACATAATTTTGTTCAATTAAATCATATATTTCATGGGGGCACCTGGGTGGCTCAGTCGGTTGAGCGTCCGACTTCAGCTCAGGTCACGATCTCACGGACCGTGAGTTCGAGCCCCGCATCAGGCTCTGGGCTGATGGCTCAGAGCCTGGAGCCTGTTTCAGATTCTGTGTCTCCCTCTCTCTCTGCCCCTCCCCCGTTCATGCTCTGTCTCTCTCTGTCTCAAAAATAAATAAACGTTAAAAAAAAATTAAAAAAAATCATATATTTCATGTTCCATGAATGCCTGCCACTCACATGCATGTTATTAGTACATATGCATACAATAAGCACCCCCCAAGTTAACTTCTCTAGAAATATGGCTTTATACTCAATATGGTTTCCTTATATCTAAGTGGTTTGCCTTTTTTTATCTTTGAAACTATTTATTAAGGAGATGATGCCAAAGTCTCTCTTTTCTTTTATTGTGGGACAATAGATATCATATGAAATTTATATTTTAAATATTTTCAAGTGTACAGTTCTGTGGCATTAAGTACATTCACATTATTGTGCAATTTTCACTACCAAGCATTGACAGAATTTTTCATCTTCCTCAACTGAAACTCTGTACCCATTAATACTAACTCCCCATTCCCTCTGTCTCCTGCCCTTGGCAATCACCATTCTACTTTCTGTCTCCATCAATTTGACTACTCTATGAACCTTATATAAGAGGGATCATACAATATTGTCCTTTCCTGAGTGGCTTATTTCACTTAGAATATGTCTTCAGGGTTTATGCATGTTGTAGCAGTATAAAAATCACCTTCCTTTTAAAGGCTGAATGATATTCTATTGTATGTATATACTGCATTGTTTATGCATTCACCTGTTGATGGAACATAGATGAGTTGCTTCCATTTTTTAGCTGTTGTGAATAATGCTGCTATAAACATTGGCATACAAATATATCTTTGAAACCCTGCTTTCAGTTCTTTTGGGTATATGCTCAGAGGTGAAATTGATGGACCATATGCTAATTCTATGTTTAAATTTTTCAGGGATCACCATAATGTTTTCCATAATAGCTGAACCATTTTGCATTCCAACCCACAGTATACAAGGATTCCTTTTATTTATTTATTTATTTTTTTAACATCGTCATCATCATTTGTTATTTTCTGGTACTAATGTGTAGTAACCCACTGTGTTTTTTTTTTTTTAATGTTTATTTTTGAGAGAGAGAGAGACAGAGAGAGAGAGAGAGAGAGAGGAGTGGAGGGGCAGAGAGAGAGACACACATGCACACACACAGAATCCAAAGCAGGGTCCAGGCTCTGAGGTTTCAACACAGAGCCCTATGTGGGGCTTGGACATCTGAGGCAAAGTTGGATGCTTAACCAACTGAGCCACCCAGGTGCCCCATCTCATTGTGATTTGGATTTGCATTTCCCTATCAACTAATGGTGTTGTACATCTTTTTGTATGCTTGCTTTCGTCATTTCTACATCTCCTTTGGATAACTGTCTATTCAGATTCTTTGTCTATTTCTAAAAATCAGGTTATTTTTGTTATTATGTTGTTGAATTGTAGGAATTCTTTATATGTTCTGGGTATCAATCACTTACGAGGTATATGACTTGTAAATATTTTCCCCCATTCTCTGGTATTGGTATTTTAAAACAGCTTTTAATATATGTTGATAGTTACGTAATAGATATGTAAAAAAAATACATGAAGTAGAATGCTATTCATCTATACTTCAACTTGCTTGAGGGGACAAACATTTCATTCTCCAGATAAGAAGAGTGTCAACATTACACATGGATCTCCTCTTTCTTGCCTTGCACCCTTCCCTTCAGAAAGAGGATTAAATCATCTGATGAATTAGTGAGGATTTACAATCCATCACTTGTCTGACTGGAACCAATGATTTAAAAGTCATACACGCATGTCTTTTCACTCTGTCCCATCTTAAGTGCCCTCAACCTGGAGAAATTGATGTTTCTGATATTCATATTTTCTCTTCAGGTGGGTCTAAACTTCAGAGGAAATAATAATTTTCATTTCATTTTTCATTTTATACAAAACAATAGTTTCTAATCTGGCTTTAACGACAATAAAGTTGATATTTTGATGCATATCTGATGACTCATTCTGTTTCCTGCTTGATTCAGGATCCAGATGGGAAAGGGATGTGATTAATTATCACTCTCAAAATCCCCAACAAGGAATCCTGAAGTAAGGCTTTTTGCTACACTTGCCTCATTATCCCAGTCTCACTGCTGCTGATGCTAGGTTTCCTGCAAATCTTTATCAATATCAATGTCATATGCTTTAGGTGAGACCAAACAAACAATTCCTGCCATTTCAAATGTTCAAGCTGAGTCTTGATGATTTTATATCAGGTACTCTGCGCAGAAGACTCTCACAACAGATGGAGAGCTAGACTTGATGATGACGATGGAGTTATTTTTCTACATAAGCTTATTGAATTCTATTAAATGACA
Organism: Neofelis nebulosa; assembly: GCF_028018385.1. NCBI lineage: Eukaryota > Metazoa > Chordata > Mammalia > Carnivora > Felidae > Neofelis > Neofelis nebulosa. The sequence continues at coordinate 93,552,078 of NC_080791.1, forward strand.
ATTAAAATTGCAATCAACAGCCAAGATCTTAGAGATTTTCTGGCCTTCTTATTGGATTGAGAGAGAGAGAGAGAGAGATATGAATATACATATTATGTTATATGATATACACATATATGCCTTCATTTATTTAGTTTTAGTGTTAAATACCTAATACAAATAGTCATTAAAATCATTATTATTTAGAATAGTATAATAACTAAAAAGGTTGGAAGATTAAAGAAAAAAACTATAAGTTCAGAGATCAAGAGTTTGGGTATTATTAATGTAGACTTTCATGATAGTTTGTACTCAAAAAAAAAAAAGTGAAAACTAAAGTTTCTGAAATGGGAAGAAGCTGAGAACTATACTATGTTTGTTTCATTTCCATATCCCCAAATAGTCTAACAGTGCCTAGAACCAAGTTGAGGCTCATTCATTCATGAATTCATTTAACAATCTGTACTTGGATCTAACCATGAGTCAGGTGCTTCCTTGTGCCTGCAGAGAGTAGGGTGAAAAGAAACAGACACAGAGCTTAAAGAGGGATAAATCAAATAATTACAAAGACAAACACAAATTTTCAACTGTGATAAGTAATACAAGAAATGGCTAGGTACTGCTATGGTAGTTTAAATAAGGAGATCGGATCTCAGTAGACAAGTAGAAGAAGATACCCCTGAGAACGCGAAACTTATCTGAGATGTAAAGTATGAACAGAGATCAGTTGTGTGATGAGGGAAATGTGAGAGAAAAGTACTGGAAGAAGATGAAGGTAAAAGACAAAGGCTTGTGGAAGGAGGGAAACAAGGGAAAATTGAGAAAAAGTCTAGTGTATGTGTAACAGAGAAAGAAATTAAGATCCAGCAAGGTACTGGATTATGCAAGACCACAATTCCTGCTTCATTTTGTTATTATTTTTAACGTTTATTTATTAATTTTTGAGAGAGAGCATAAAAGAGTGCACATGAAAGGGGGAGGGTAGAGAGAAAGGGAGAGAGTATCCCAAGCAGGCTCCACACTGCCAGCACAGAACCAGATACAGGGCTCAAACCCACAAAACCGTGATATCATGACCTGAGCCAAAATCAAGAGTTGGTTACTCATTTGACTGAGACACCCAGGCGCCACCCCCCCACAATTCCAATTTTAAAAATTATACTAACAAAACTAACATCTAGGATTAAATATAATGGAAGATGTGAAAAACCTCTACACTGAAAACTAAATCTACCCCCAAAACCAAGAGTGCACTGTATATACTGTACGTTAGCCCACTTGACAATAAATTATATTAAACAAAATATGATTGAGATTAAAGTAAACCTAAATAGATAGAGGGGTGATTTTGTTTATGTATTGGAAAATTCAGTATTGTAGGATACCAAAAATACTCCAATGGTTTTGCAGAATCAATAAAATCCCAAATAAAATTTTGGCAATTTATTTTGAGATTGGCAAGCTGAATCTAAAATGCTATGAAAATGCAAATAGCAAGGCAATTACAAAGAACAAACTCTAGGAACCATATTGCCATATAAATTGATTAGAAAGCTGTAGAAATAAATACAAGGTGATATTCGTGGAGGTACAGACCATTAGAATAATGGGTCAGTGAGTCCAGAACAGACTCACATGTAAACCATCACCTGATTCATAACAAAAGGATTATTTCAGTGTTGTAGGGAAAGACATGGTCTTTTCATTAAGAATTCCAAGTCAATTGCACATCCATACTGAACAAAAAATTTCTTAAACCGTATAACATGCCTTACAGGAAAACAAAAATCATCCCAAATGTGGCTTATATCTAATTGTTAGAAAAAATAAGATTTAAGAAATGAACATGGACTATAATTTAGTTTGTTTTAGTTAAAGATTTATTAAATAGGCAGAAAAGACTAACCATAAAAAAAACTGATAATTTAACTGATAAATTAAAAATAAGTGTTATTTATTAAAATACACCATTAAGAAAATGAAGAGGAAAGGTGCAGACTGGGAAGGGATATTTGTGATATGTATTTTCTTTTTTTTTTAGACTTTTTCTTTAAGGTATTTATTTTAGAGAGAGAGAGAGAAAGAGAGAGAGAGAGGAAAAAAACACACAAGTGGGGGAGGGCAAAGAGAAAGAGGGGGAACACAGAATCTGAAATGGGCTCCAGGCTCCTGAACTGTCAGTGTGGAGCCCAACACAGGGCTCTAATTCACAAACCATGAGATCATAACCTGAGAAGTCAGACACTCAACCGACTAAGCCACCCAGGCACCCTGTGATATATATTTTCAACAAAAGACTCACAGCCAGAATATGTGAGGGGAAAAGAAAGCAACAACACTTAAATCTACTTGAAATTGCTCACAGTACAACAGGAAAAAAAATGAGCAAAAACCTTGGATAGTCATCACATAAAGACAATTTCCAAAGGGCCAATAAACAAATGAAAGGCACTCAACTTCATTAGTCACAGGGGAAATACAAATTAAAACCCAATTTACTATTAATGCACAGCCACTGTTAGAATGAAAAAAACAGAAAATGCCAAGTGTTGGGACCCCAAGACTCTGATCAGTGTCAGCAGGAGTGTAAATGGGTATAAACATTTTAGAAAATATGAGAAATATCTGCTAAATCAGAGCATATGTATGCCCTCTGTCTAGATCTAAACCCCACAGAATGGCATAGGTATATTCACCAAAATACGTTAATAAGAATACTCACAGAAACATTATCTGTAGTAGTTAAAAACTACAAACAACCCAAATTTCTATCAACAGTAGAGAGGATTTCAAAAGCATGATGTAGGGGTGCTCAGTGGCTCAGCCAATTAAGCCTCTGACTTCAGCTCAGGTCACGGTCTCACAGTTAGTGGGTTTGAGCCCCGATTCAGGATCTGTGCTGACAGCTTAGATCCTGGAGCCAGCTTTGGATTGTGTTTCTTCTTCTCTCTCTGCCCCTTCCCCCCACATATCCTGTCTCTCTGTCTCTCAAAAATGAATAAGCATTAAAAAAAACACGCATGGTATATTTGTTCAATGGATTTTATATAGCAAAAGAATAAATAGTGTGTTAATACACACAACAAGGTATGTTGTTGGTACAAGAACAAAACAGATCAATGGAACAGAGGAGTCAGTACATAAGTAAGCCCACATACACCCAACTTATATGTGACAAAAAGGGTATTTAAATGCAGCGAGGACAACTTAATTTTGAACAAAGGAGCCATATTTATAAACTACATACAGCATATTTCTATTTATATAAAGTTGTAAAACAGGCACAACTAATTTGTGGTGGTAGAGATCAAGATAATGGTCACCTTTGCAGGGTAGTGACCAAAGAGGGCAGAAAGGACACTTCTGGGTACAGGAAATGTTTTGTTTCTTGATTCTGGAAATTGGTTTCCATGGGTACAGCTTGAAAATTCATCAAGCTATACACCTAAGATTCATGCACTTTTCTGTAACATGTTATAATTTAGTAAAATGTTTACTTAAAAAATTAAAGAGAGATATAAATGGAAATTGAATGCATAGGAAGACAAAGCACAGTCTTAACAACTAAGGTAACTTTAATCTAAGAAATAAATAATTGAAGGGTTTTAATTAAGAGGTTGGAATAATCAGATGGCAGTTATATGACAAATGAAAAACTATGGACAGAATAAGGATAGTTTTTAGATTAAATCAAGGATTTGCTAATGGATTGGATGTTAGGGAAGGCAAAGTGGGGAGATGCCACAATTTCCTTTGTTATGCTTGCACAAGTGGATGGATGATAGTATCATACTCTTTGAATTCAAATTCTGAGTTCCAAGTTTTCCTGGAAAGGAAAATTATGAGTTACCCTTTGGAAAAAATTAAATCTGAATTGCCTTTGAACCATCTAAATGAATGATGAGTAGACAGCTTGACATAGAAGTCTACAGCACAAAGAGAAGTCAGTGTCAGAAATATATACTCAGTGTCAGAAATATATATACTTATGTATGTACAGGGGTCAAATTGCATAGGGAGAATAGAAATAGCATGAGAAATGTAGAAGGCTTAAGACGGAGCTTTGAGCAACTTCAACAATGAATAGCATGGTAGTGTGAGATGAGCAAGTAAAATAAGACAGAAAAGAAGTGGTCAGATAGGTAAGAATAAGAACTAGGAGAAAGATCTGTCATAGAAGGTAAAATAGATAATAAGAAAAAGAGAAAAGTTAGCAGTGTTGACTGCTATAGAGAGGTCAAGAAGAAAGGCGGATTGAGATTGTATATTTGTTCTGCTAAATCAATAATTGCTGAATGAATGAATGAATGAATGAATATGTAAAATTATATTTTCTGTGCAGTTAACAGTATAAAAGAAAACCACTGGCTTGGAAAATACTGGATTGAACTGGGTGAATGTGAAACAACACATCATTCACATTGTGCAGAATGAATCCACCCATGAATTTCTTTATACTTTTGACTTTCTAGTAACTCCTTGTTGATCATCTTCCAAAACCTCAGGAAAGAGAAATGTTTCACCTTGACATGGCAGAACCTGATCTTTTAGATGTCTGCTTTCAATTCTTTTTTAGTTGCCTAAATTAAGGTTCATTAATCAAAACGTATTGTAATTTTTAAATTTAAACTGAAGGCACTTAAAGTCCCATTTTGACATCGTGCAAACTACTGGTTTTTAGAAGAGCAGTTTAAAAATGTGGAACTTCGGCTGAATGTTTTAGACTAGACATATTAAAAAGCAAATGCTTAGAATTATTCTTAAAAACATTTTCTCTGATGAAAGTTTTCAGGCTTTACTAGAATGTTAAACTTCTGATATCAGTAAAACATAATTTAATATACCATTAATAAAGATGTTTAATCATTCAGAAATACTGTCCCAATTTTTTAGCTCTAAAAGTCTTATAATGTAAAAAAAAATAAATAGTAGTTGATAGGATGTCATAGTATCTCAGAACACAGTTTCAGAATCAGAAAGATATGGCTTTGGATCTTAATAGTCTTGTTTTACCATGCTAAGCCCAAGTTATCTCAGAATGAATGAGCTTATTAGCGGGATGTATCTCATAAGACTAAAGGGAGTTAATGAGATCTTTTTTGTCAAGTATTTAGCACAGGGCCCTGTGCTCAGAGAGCATTCAGTGAGTGTAGCTATAATTATGGTTACCAACTAAGAATAAATACCAACAATGTCAAATAGAATTTCATGGATTTATTCATGCATTCAAAAACTCTTTATGAATTGTGTTTATATACACAATGGAATACTACGTGGCAACGAGAAAGAACGAAATATGGCCTTTTGTAGCAACGTGGATGGAACTGGAGAGTGTATGTTAAGTGAAATAAGTCATACAGAAAAGGACAGATTCCATATGTTTTCACTCCTATGTGGATCCTGAGAAACTTAACAGAAGACCATGGGGGAGGGGAAGGAAAAAAAAATGGTTAGAGAGGGAGGGAGCCAAAACATAAGAGACTCCTAAAAACTGAGAACAAACTAAGGGTTTATGGGGGGTGTGAGGGAGGGGTGAGTGGGTGATGGGTATGAAGGAGGGCACCTGTTGGGATAAGCACTGGGTGTTGTACGGAAACCAATTTGACAATAAATTTCCTATTAAAAAAAAGTCTTTATGAAGGATATAGAACCATCAGAAACTGTGCTAGGTGCTGTGGAAGACTCATGATGAATAAGACCCCTGTCCTTAAGACAATATAGTAAAGATAACTTAGATACATGCACAAATAATGGCTATCATACACGATAAGCTGCATAGGCCAAAAAAATAAGAAAGAAAGAAGAAGGGAATTTAATTTTTCAATGTTTATTTATTTTTGAGAGAGACAGAGACATAGTGTGAGTAGGGGAAGGGGAGAGAGAAAGACACACAGAATCCAAAGCAGGCTCCAGGTTCTGAGCTGTCAGCACAGAGCCCGCTGCAGGGCTCAAACTCACAAACTCGAGATCAAGACCTGAGCTGAAGTCGGACACCTAACTGACTGAGCCACTCAGGCACCCCAAGAATAGGGGAATTTAGAGAAGCCAGAGTCTCCTAACCTTTGAAAGCTTGGAGAAAGTTTCATTGCCAAGGACAAATGTAGCAGCCACAAGCTGAAGTGTATGTGAGGAGGTCAAGTGGTGGGTCTGTTTGACTCCTGACCCTACCACTTACTAGTAGTGTGACTTCATGAAAGTTACTTGTACCTTCAATAATGCAGTGCTTTCTCCCATAAAATGGGTTGTGTAATAACCTCTAGTGGATAATGAGGTAGCATATTTAGAGCATTTAAAATAATACTTGGCACACAGTAAGTAATTCATAAATCCCAGTAGGCAACTCCAGTGTGTATATCCAGCCTACCAGCCAGTTACTTGTTCTTCATGTGCTGTCTGTCCTTTCTCTTTAGGCGGGTTCTTTTTAGCCAAGGAAATGTAGAATGGTCCTACCCATCTCGCCTCCTTCACTTGAATGACCTAACCCAAGTTGGGCTGATTCGAATGGAGATGCCAATGATCTGGAATTGTGTCTAAAACTGAGTTGAGTTCATCTCCAAGTGTGAAGAAGGCATGTTTTGTGTTTCCTAGAAACCTGGGAGCTGTCTGCAGGCAGCACCTTCTTTAAATTAGATCTAGTTGCAGAGAAAGAGTATTTTTTAAAAAATGAAAAGTAAGTGGACATGAAGAGAAAAGCAGAGGTGGAAAACAAAATCTCAACAACTATTTAGATCTTGGCTCTAGTTCTCTCCTTAAGCCAACTTCGCTCTTTCAGTTGGATGATTTCCCTTTTTGCCTTTGGGAATGTGAATTAATTTCTATCATTGGCAACCAGAAAGCTAACTAAATGAAGATGGCATGTGAACTCTGTCTTGGAGAATAGGTAGTAACAAGATGAAGCAGTGAAAGAAAAGGACACTGTAGCAGCTGGATCATTTTGATCAAAGAGACTCATTATATATAATTTACTTCAGTTTGGCCTGAGGACATGGTTCAGAAAAGAAAGTAGTGAGTAAGAAAAAGTTACAAAGGTAGTAAGAGTTTAGATCATTAACAGTCTGGAATAATACAGTTAAGCATTTGATTTGATAAGAAAGTGGTTTCAGACAGAAATGACAAGATTGAATTTGTGTTTCTATGATGATAATAATGCTTAATGTTTCCAAAACAACTAATATGGGTTATGCATTGTGTTAAGCCTTTTCACAAGCATTTTCTTACTTAATTCTTCAACAACCCCACTATCTGAGGACTCCTGTGATCATATTTTCTAGATAAAGAAACACAGGCTTAGAGAGGTTATGGGATTTGCTAAAGGTCACAGAGCCAGTATACACTGTAGCTAGAAAAACCAACCAAACTCTGTTGACTCTAATCTTAAACTCTTAACTTGTATGCTCTATTTGCCATAATCTCTCTCATGGATTTACAACATTTGTAACTTTAACAGGGACCAGGCAGATCATACAATGAGTGAGCCAGATCATGTGTAAAATAACAGAGAATGGGGGAGACTGAAAAACTCTGGCTAACTGCAAGATGTATTCAACTTCTCAGAGCATTCAAATTCTTTTTTTTTTTTTCTTTTAGTTTAATCTATAGACCGTAAATTACCCTTGGACCAATGTTGATTGGATTAGAATAGAGGCTGGGGGTAAGAAGACCAATTATATGATGACTGTAAGAGGAAAGAGAAAATGAAATGTGAGACTCGGTTGGAGGTAGTGGAAAGTAAGAGGAAAGAATATAACCCAGAGATATATTCTAGAAAGTTCAGGAAATTAGGTTTTTGGGTGGCAGAGTACTACGGGGTTATATTTATTTATGTTTGGAGTTATAATCATCTGATTTGGAGAACTGATTTCCAAAAAAATGATTTTTTTATGCAAAAAAAAAAATAGAAGAAAAGGAAAGAACAGACGTGGAAAATGTTTCTACTTAGATAAGCAAAGGGATTCAAAGTAAATCTTAATGAAACTGACATTAGGTCTGCCACTTTTACCTGAAGAAACATTGATAGAAAAAAATAACTAAATATGAGAACCCAGAATGCAGTAGGACAGAGAGATTTACCAAATACAGTGGCTACCTTGACCCACTAACTGGAATCAGATTATTCATGGGGGGGGGTGTCCTTGACACATGCTATTTTACAAACCTTGACTTCAATAAGGCTGTGTTAGAGACCCCACAGAAATGTTATGGTGCTTACCACTTTAAAATGGGGCAACATCAAGCAAAATAAAACTTTGATTAGACAATCTTTGATTTATTCATTGGTTTCTGGTCTTAGGAAAGGCTACCCTTCTGAATGTGGTATTTTCCTAAAATTAGCAGGAGAGTTCCACACAGTAATGACAATAGCAAGATTTTCCACATCACCCAGGGACATAATAAACCTTACTGCCAGGTAATATTTAAGAAGTGGTAGAACCAGGGGTGCCTGGGTGGCTCTGTTCGTTAAGTGTCTGACTCTTGGCTTCGGCTCAGGTCATTACCTCAGGGAGTTTGGGGTCCCACGTCAGATTTTGTGCTGACAGTGTGGAGCCTGCTTGAGATTCTCTTTCTCCCTCTCTCTCTCTCCCTCTCTCTCTCTCTCTCTGTCCCTCCCTCACTCACATGAGCTCTCTCTCTCTCTCTCTCTCTCAAAATAAATAAATCAAAAAAAGAAAAAAAATGGTAGCACCAATTCCATGTCCTGTCCTCAGGACACCAATGTAATTATTTGGAAAAAAAAATTTTTTAAACAACTCACCTGTTTATGAATGAATGATTCAGACTTAACATAATTAACTTTGGGTTTAAATCAGACCAAACTAATTTACTGTTATATTTGATGTTTAGCCAGATGTATGAATAAGCTGAAACATAAGTGTACGAGTACACATGGTCAGGTGAGATATATCTTACCAAATAAGCTGAAGGGCTCAAAAAGTCTCATAGTCACTGAAGCAATACCATATCACATAAAATGCACAGAAGCCATGGCCCCTAACCTCTTGTGCTTTCATCAGAAGGATTATTTTGCATAACCTGCGCATTTCATCAAGCTGATGAATACCTTCTACTCACTTGCTTTTCACTTAGAGTAAAACACAAAACCTTTACACTATCCCATAAGGTCCAATATGATCTCCCTGCCACTATTTCTCAATCCAATCAATAGTGCTCAATGCCATGTTCCCATCCCACCCCACACCCCACCAGCAGCATCTGGGAACATACTAGAAGTGGGGTTCTCAGGCTCCTCCCCAGACCTCATCAATCAGAAACTCTGGGCATGGGGACGGCAGCCTGTAGTTTCACAAACCCTCCAGGTGATTTTGATGTTTGCTTACATCTGAGAGCCCCTGGCCTAATCCATCTGCAATTACCTTGCCCCTCGTTCACTCAACTATGGCCATATTAGTTCCTGGCTTACCTCATAGCCTTCCAATCCTCCTTGTCTCAGAACCTTTCATTTGCCAGGCTCTCCTCCTGGAATGCTCTTTCCTAAAATCTCTACAGGGCTTTCCTGCTCTCCTTCTCTAGGTGAACATGATGTCATCATTTCCTCCAGGGGTCCCCTGACCATCTTACTTAGTACTGCTAACCTTGTCCACCCTCCCCTGGCACTTATTATCCCCCTCCCCTACTTTCATTTTCTCCATAACAATGATCATTACCCAGTATACCACATACTCTACTTAAAATTTTTTTTTTCCATTGTTAGACACCTCTTCTAGAATGTTAGCTTCAAGGGAGCAGGGATTTTGATTTGCTTTGTTCACTGTTTTAACACTAGCATCTAGGACAGTGATTGCCATATAGTAAGTGCTTAAGATATATGTGCTTAATACATGAATGAACCCTCTCCTTTTGCAAACGGCAAATATTGACCATGAGGGAATACGTGGAAGTGTGGAAATCTATGACATTTACTAACAGAGAATGGCCACATTTTTAAATTCTCAAAATGTCTGCCTGGTTTGTGAAAGGCTGGGACTTTGCTTTTATGTTCTGTCTCTCTGATGACCATGAGACTATAGTAGATTATACCCATGACTGGTGACAGTCATATTCTATTCTCAGTGCCTATCAACGCCACCTCATTCAATCCTCATAACAACCACAGGCAGTAGGTTTTATTTTTAATCACCATTGTAAAACAAAAGGAGAAATGCTGGGTATTTTTGTTCAGAATGCTGTTGAGGCAGGATTTGAACACTGACAGGCTGAGACCAGAGACTATGATTGTTACCTCTTTATAATTTTGTATCCTAAATTATATGGGGATTGTAGGGGATAGTTTTAGCTATCTATGAATCAGGCAAAATTCCAAAACAAAGCTAATTTAGACACATTCATATAATCATATGATCATATAAGCTCAAAATTTCACAATATTTTAAATCACCCATTTCTGTACGAAGGGAGTCTGGTCTCCGAATCTACTGAGTTCCCCTAAAAATGTATCTCATATTTTAATGTTTTCAATAAGCCTTGGCCAGACCCTCTCAGCAACTAATGCCAAATCCTCCAAACTCATGTCATATAGGTCAGGTCTTTGCAAAAGTAAACAAAAGCTATAGGACCATCCTGCTATTAACAGTTTGGACAGAGATCGGAAAGTTAGCAAATTGGAAGCTTTCTAATTCCTGAGTGACTGTAGCCCCTTACTACCCAACAACAACATAGGCATCACTGGGAACCTGTAAGAAATGTAGAATCACAGTCCCATCCCAGACTCAAGAGTCTGCATCTCAAATTACTCCCAGGTGATTTGTAGCCCATTAGAGCTTGAGAAGCATGACACTAACCCACTGGTTCTCAAACTTGGCTACGCATTGGTATCATCATCTGGGGAATTTATAACACCTGGGCCCAATCCCCAGAGACTGATTTAATTGGCCTGCAATGCAAACAGGAATTATTTATTTTTCTAATGTGCTCTATGGGATTCCATTGTGCAGCCAAGTCTGAGAACTGCTACTGTCCTCGCTGTGGGTGTAGGGTTAAGCACCAGCCCTTGTTATTTTCATCTAATTCTTAGTCCCTCCACAAATACTTAGTTCCCTGCCCAAGAGATGTACAAGCTTTTTGCAAACTGAATTGTAATAGAGTTATTCTTTTCTGAGGGTCATATTGAGAAACACGATATTGCTAATGTAATACAAAATTAACCAGAGCTTTCATCAGTGAGTCATTTATCAGGACCCACAGATGCTTCCACACACTGCTGTCTTTGAGGTGTTGACTTTCAGAACGAAGTAAATCATCCCTCACATGCTTCTCCATCTCAATGGCGGCTTTATCTAGTGTTGCTTGGACATGGAAGGTTATCTCTTTGATATTTAGTATTCTATATTGCTCCCTAGCCATATGCTTATAGCATTATCTATTTTTGTGTACATTTTATCGACAAGAATCCTAAAGGGCATGGGCTGTGTTATGTATCTCCACAACTTCAGAGCCTAGCATAGCCTCTGCCTAATATATGTTAAGTTTGGCATGCCATCCTTTCTTCAGTTGTAAACCCCGCATTCTTATTTTAGCATCATATTCCACATATTGTGCTCAATTTGAATATACTAGAGAAGTACAAAAAAGAATGGGGAGATCACAAAGGTCCAATTCATTAAGTGTATATTAAGTCTATAACTAGCTGCCAAGCACCTCACTGGTCATTCTACACAGAATACCAAGTGCCCTTTCATTGGCTTACAATCTAGTGGAGAACATGAACACGTACTTTTAACAATCTGTCATATAAAATACATGCTGAAGAAGAACAATTATAAAGGATCAAATCAAATACTAAGTGAATCTCAGGGAAAAGTAGATTAAGGCTAGTAGCTGTCAATACCTTCCAAATTTTATTTCTGAAAGATAAGAGATAGCAAGCAAATGTATAATTGATTCTGAAAAGTAATATAATATGCGGTGATAGCATTATGGCATAGCAGTTACCTAAACGGTTTAATTTTATTTTTCTCACCATGTAGGTTTAGGCCCCTGTCAGATACCCCAGCTTGGTTTGCAGTGAGAATGCAACTTCACATTCTCCGAGTTGGAAAAAGTTTTATTTCCTGACTCTCCCTACTCATTGAGACTCATTGAGACTTTGGAGTAGACATAATGGAAAATGCTTTTCAGCACCAACTCCTCTATTCACTGCTTTGAACACCACGATAAATAGAAAGGACAAGAATTGAAAGTCTTTCTTTTGCCTCTTAGCTTTTTCTAAGTGCTGAACTGAATGGGTGTCAGCTTTCTGTTGTAGCCCTGGCAGTTCTTACTTTCAAAAGAACAATCAGAAGGAAACCCTTTCAGAAAATTGATCCGCCAAAGTTTGAAATGCTTAAAAATAAACTGTCAGTTCTGTCTGTTTCCCCCTACACAACCTGTCAACTTCACCTCTGGCTTCTTATTTTCCAAACCCTAACAGCCAGGCATTCTCTTTCAAAAGGCTTCTCTGAAGCTCCGTCTTTGTCAGGAGTATTGTAGACCCTGACCAAATATTTCATAAATTGGAGGGAGACCTAAATGGGGATAAAAGTTGACCAGTGCTCCCTGCTGTCCTGACACCTCCACCTACAGAGTTCTGAAATTTGGGTTAGGAAAGAGTATTCCTTCTAAATTCAGTTTGGCAATTTCAACCCCCACTAGTTAGAAAAAAATGTATCCAGTGTATGTATATACCAGTATGTGTATATACATGTAGTATATAACATATATTTATATGTATATATATTAAGAAGTTCTCTTTCTCTCTCTCAATATAGTTAGATAGATGAATATCTATATGATAGTCATAAATATTGATAGAGATTCATCTATATATATTCATCTAGCATCCTAGATTTGAGCTGCTTTTTTGGGTTCTTAGCAGAAATAAGTTCATATAATTTCAAATGATTTTGGTTACTGATGTTGTTGTTTCCCTAGAACATGTCCTTCCCAAAGAATTTTTCTTCTATAATAAATCCTGTAGTCTCCTATAAATGAGGGTGGGTGTTCAAGTAACTGTACTAGAGGCCATGTGTCAAATATGATATCTCAACAGTAATTGTGTCCAAATCAACCAGCCCAGAGGGGCCATATTGTGATTTCACAACACTGTTCCTGATATTAGTGTCCTCATCAAAGTACCTTTAGGTAAGAGTTAAAAATCAACAACATTATTACAGGTTTCAACTAAGAAACATTTCTGAGGGGGTCTTTCACCTCTCTAGTGGAAATAAGACACATACAAAATTTTAAAATGGCAATAATGATTAGTTTTACAGAATGTCAGTCATTTATAACCTAAGGTTAGCTGGTGGGTTGATATATTGTCTATTTTAAATATGAGGGCCCTTACATAAAGGGTGGTCAAAGTCATCTTTTCTGTAATTTCAGATTAGAAGAATGAATAAGTCCAGTTTAAGAAATTCAGATCTCATTTACCATCTTTAACTGAGCAATGGTGTTGCTCTGATCTGGGCTAGAGCTGTCCCTCTTCGTGATAGGCCCAGTGCTCTGTTGGGATAAAAGTCTGGCTAGCTGCATCCCTGGCTCATTCTCAGTCTTCTTTGGTTACGCCTCTTTATTTGTCTATCTAATTACTCCCTTCACTAAGTTGTATATTTCTTAAACGACAGACCATGACTCACTCAATCATCTCTATATCTGTGATACTGCCTGACCTTGATATTTTGCCTGTGATAGATGCTTAGTAAATGCCAGTTAAATATATAGAAGCCAAGAAAGCTATGGATAGGAAAACCAACATTGCAATTTTCTCTGATGTCATTTCCTGTCTTCCATAAACAGAGCTGCTATAAACCTAAATCCTCTACCCAGCTTTTTGGGGTTATTGATATTTGACAGTTCTTTTCCTGGCATAACCAAAAAATCACCAAATAACATTGATTCTACTTTTCTTTCCTCTTTCCCACATTTCTTCATATGACTGCCCTAACAATGTGGTATTAGAGTTAGAAATGGAAAGTCTACAATTTGTTCTTGCATAAAAAGAAATAGCATTGTTGTGGGCAAATTATTTACTCTCCACACTTCTTTCCCCTACAAAAATGAAGAGATGTGATTATTTAAAAGAGGAGATCACTGTGATTCTGCATGTGATTTTATGATTGGGTTCTAGAATATGCTAATTGTCTTAAACATTATATTTTTTTCAGTCTATCCAAAATCTCGCCCTGTTGCTTCACGGGTCTGAAGACATTCCCTCTTACTATGATTTATATATTTTTAAGTTCATTTATTTATCTTGAGAAAGCACGAGCAGAGTAAGGACAGAGAGAAAGGGAGAGAGAATCCCAAGCAGGCTCTGCACTGTCAGCACACAGATGCAGATCTTTATCCCACAACAGTGAGATCATGACCTGAGCCCAACTCAAGAGTTGGATACTTAACCGACTGAGCCACCCAGATGCCCCTGATTTTTTATACTGTGAGTGTAACTTATATTGTTTTTTATTTACAGAGATCCTTTCAAAGCTCAGATTATAGGTTCTCCACTTATTTCCAACAGAGGTCGTAACAACTGGGACCACTTTTTATAACAATTCCTTAGCTTAGGAATTTACAAAAAGCAGGCCCTCTGTTCACAGGAAAATCAGTCTCTCCTCCCTCTCTCTCCCCTCCCTCTAGAGGGTAGGTTAAGACAGAGAAGCTTCTGTCCAGTGGGTGCATTTATTCTCACCCAACCCTATGAGTCTGGTTTTATACAGATATGTCAAGTTCATGTTCTAAATCTACGAGCCAAGACTTAGTCTCCAGACCCCACACAGTTAGTCAAACTCTCTCTCTCTTCCACAGAGCAATGCAAGTTGCTGCTCATATTTTATTGTCTCTTTGTTCTTTGTCTTTTTGAGAATTTTGTTTACATACTTATGAGCTAAGGTATACATTTAAGCTGATGATTATATTTAATACTTTTGCTATTTTATCTTGTATTATGAATCTTTTTAAATTTTTTTAGCACACAGGTTTCCAAACTGTTGTAAATGGAATCTTCCCGTAGCTTTTTAAGCAGTGTGCTTAAGGTCTTATTATAGGGACACCTGGCATACCCTGGTTCCCATAATAATCTGAAAATATCATCTTAACCTACTGTGTGACCCTCAGTAAAATAAAAACTTCTAGGCCAGTCAGGCAGGCCTTTCTACAAATCCTGCCAGTTTCTTCCTCAACAATCTTACCTTCTTAGCCCTTTCCACAGAACTGTGCCTTCCCACTGCCAAGCCATTGTGGATGCTCCTGAGCATGTCTAAAATCACCTGTATGTGCCTTCCTCCTTTCAAATCTCACCCTTCTTTCAGGGTGAATTCAAGCTTTGCTTTCTTTGAAAAGCTTCCCTGATTACTCTGAAGCCCCATCCTGTGAACTCATGGTCTACTGTAAACCACATACCCTATATAAGGACATGCAAACTCCACTCTGTTTTGAGACAGGGAGGTGACATGAAAAAACGATGTGGACCCCAATAGAAGGTGTCAAAAGTGAAACTATAATGATAAGCGGTAATTGACTTCTGGTCAAGGTGTAATGGAGATTTTGAGGGAGTGATAATGTGCGCAATGTGACAAGATCAAAGATAGCAGCTGCTTCTGAGGGTCATTCATAATCCCCACTCAGAAAGACCAGCCAGTATTGTTAGAATTCCCAACTTTTGAGAAAATCCAGGAATCTGCATTTTTTAGGTAAAATACAATGATTTTTCCCCAACTTTACTGACATATAATTGTAAAAAATTTAAAGTGTTCACCATGATGATTTGACATATGTATACATTGTGAAACGATTACTCCCATCTAGTTAATTAACATACCCATCACCTCACATATTTATTGTGTGTGAATTTTTACTCTCTTAGCAAATTTCAGTTGTACAGTTCAGTGTTGTCAATTATAGCCACCATGCTATAATCAGACCTTATTAATTTAATAGTTGAAAGTTTGTTCCCTTTTAGCAATCTCTCCCTATTTCCCCTGGCCCCTAGCCCCTGGCAACTACTTCTCTACCCTCTCTTTCAAAATCTAGTGATTCTTAATACTACCAATCCATTTAACCACTTACAAGCGAAAATACTATTAGGGCCAACGCGGAAAGGCCAAAGTCACCAGTTTGCAACCTCTGGCTTATAGTGTCTTGGAACTCTTCTTTATGTCTCTGTGATACCAAACCATATACTTGCCAAAACTATGCACTCTTTGAAGGCCACCATCAATCTTAAAATTCTCGTGTTTGCCTATTCACAAAAGAGAGCCATGTACACAGATCATCAGTAACCATTCACTGAATTGAAATAAATTCTCACTGGTTTCTAATATTCACCATGCCCAAATGAAGTGAGTAAAATGCAGAGTCTCCTGAAAAGGCAGTTTAATGGCAAACAGAGTAATGTTGAACCCTTACGTTCTTTAAGAAGAAAAATAATACAGGGTTTTCTGAGGTAGTCCATGCTCTTACCAGGTAAGTCAAAGTGATAGCTGCTGTAAGTAAAAAAGTAGAAGAATGAATTCAATATTTGAAGTTTTAAGATGGCTCATGGCCTTGGGTTTTATGACAAAAGTATGACTCCCTCTTAAGTAATTCAAGGAGAATTTTGTCAGCACTGATCTTTATGAAGACTACCCATTTTGTATTAAGATGTGTGGTGTATTTACCACAAAATGTGTGAAGGTACATATCTGGAGTCCTTATTTTCATGTCCTTCTGCCTTTGAAAACCATCTATCACTGACATTCAAAGGAGAGCCTTCCAAGGAAAACTATGTTTCCAGCATCTTTATATAGACAGAGGTATAGAAAGGGAAAATCTTTCAGGCTACTAGCCTCAAGTGTATGCCATTTTCTTAAGAAAACTTTGGCATGCCATCTTTCCTGGAAGAGATGGCTTCAAAATGTCTGTGGTTCTATACTAGGCTAAATTAGATGACAAAACATTTACAAATCCCTATACTTATTAATCTTCTGTGTTCTACTAACCAGAGGACACTGACACTTACCAAGAAGGAAAAAGAATGGGATTTGAGATTTCTGATAATTGAAGAATCAGTGGGATTTTGTTGGTGGTGGTGATGGTGGTGGGTTTTGTTTTGTTTTTGTGTTAACATGAGTGAGAGAATACCCAGGTCACATGAGGCTGAGACAATTGTAATCTAAGAGTAACTCTTCAGCTTTAAGAAAAAGAGGGCCATGGGGTGCCTGGGTGGCTCAGTCGGTTGAGCTTCAGACTTTGGCTCAGGTCATGATCTCACGGTCTGTGAATTTGAGCCCCGCGTCGGGCTCTGTGCTGACAGCTCGGAGCTTGAAGCCTGCTTTGGATTCTGTGTCTCCCTCTCTCTGACCCTCCCCTGTTCATGCACTGTCTCTGTCTCAAAAATTAAATAAAACATTTAAAAAAATTAAGAAAAAGAGTGCCATGACAGTTGACATTATGATGATTTCCTTCTCATTCTGGGCTATGCTCCTCTCCCTTCATGTCCACATGCTTGAAAATCACTGCACACACATAAGTTCTGCACGAATCCTCGGCACGTGCTTCGTTGATTACAATGCTCTATAGGTATGAAAACCAACACCTCTTCCCAAAAACATACATTCGGCCAAAATATACACTATTACTTTCCAAACAATTAGTCTTCAATGAAATATACTTGATATTATATGTCTTTGGGGACCTCAAATTCCTTCATTTTCACCTCAGGGAGATAAATTCTTATACTGCTATAGCATCATCAAATAACACCATTAGAAGATAATCCATCAGTTAGTTACTTAAATATGTTTGTTTTCCTGTAGGAGTATGAATGAACTGGAATTTTAAGATACACTCACATGTGCATAAAAGTATGTGAGTGTGTGTGTTTGTGTGTGTGTGTGTGTGTGTGTGTGTGTGTGTGTGTGTATGTTTCCTACAAATCTATCTTCTAATCTATTTG
Source organism: Neofelis nebulosa (assembly GCF_028018385.1). Lineage (NCBI taxonomy): Eukaryota > Metazoa > Chordata > Mammalia > Carnivora > Felidae > Neofelis > Neofelis nebulosa. The sequence continues at coordinate 93,569,983 of NC_080791.1, forward strand.
GGGAGATCACTTTTATTTTTCTTTTTTCATCCTTTCCCTTTCTTTCTATAAAGGGTCAGTGAACAGTCAGAATCTAAAAGCTCTCAAATATTCATCAATTCACACTCTTTAATCTCTTCCATTGGCTTTCCCTTTCCACACCAACACACCTTCCATGTGCCCTTTTGGGCCATCCTTTGGACACACTGTATTTAATGATATTTCATGCCATTTTCTCTGCTTACAATGCTCTCCCTTTTCCTACCTTTTAATTCCTTTCTAGTCCCCATGACCCAGCTCAAATAGCATCACCTCCCTGAAGCCTGCCATGGTTTCCCAAAAGAGAAAGGCAATCTCTCTTCTGCATTTCCAATTCACTCTATAGATATATCTATTATAATAATGATCTTACCAGATTTTAATCATGTATTTGTGTTTCTGCTCCCCCTGCCCCCAGCTTGACCAATCCCTTAAATGCAGGGCTTGACATAACAGCAAGCACCAGAAACATGCCTGTTAAAAACATGGTGGAAATAAATAACTGAATGAGTAAATTAAAATAATAGACAAAAATCCAACTGTTCCTCCATTATTTTCAAGCATTTCTTTGTCATCTTATGAAATTTGTGTTTTTATTAAAAATGCACTGAATTTTTTATAACAAAATCCAAAAAAAATTCCATATACAAACCTGACAGTGTGGGGAATAAAAGAAAGAAAGTTAATAGTTGTAGGGGAAAATATGGGTTAAGGCAACACAGAGTTTGCCATTCATGCAAGGCATAAATATATTTTAACCTATTCTTCCAGGGATTCTAGCAGCAGATTGACCCCTATTACTGTGTTAGAACAGTCAGAGACATACGTTAAGTATAAACAAGGATTCATAGGGGTCGTGAATAGTTCCCCTTGTAAGTGAGAGGTGCTTTTTCTGTAAATGGCAATTTATTATGTCTGGGGAGAACCTAGGTCAACATAATGATCTCAAAATATCTCAGGGTGGGGCACCTGGGTGACTCAGTTGGTTAAGTGTCCGACTTTGGCTCAGGTCATGATCTCATGGTCCATGGGTTCTAGCCCCACATCGGGCTCTGTGCTGACAGGTCAGAGCCTGGAGCCTCCTTCAGATTCTGTGTCGCCCTCTCTCTCTGCCCCTGCCCTGCTCATACTCGGTCTGTCTGTCTCTCTCAAAAATAAATAAACATTAAAAATTAAAAAATATATATTATATATATATATTATATAATATATATATATATATATATATTATATATATATCAGGGTTGACACAAGTGCTTCCTGTCTGAAGCTGTGTGTTGAGAACTTTGGTAGTCATTAAAAAACAGAGCAACTTTTCTTCTTACATTCATCTGTACAGGCACATTGGAAAATGGCACATTACCAACCCAAACTGTGGTTTTTAATAGGCCTGGCACTTTTCACATTAATAGTTCTCTTGAAATTGCCCACAGGCTAGAAGCATGATGGCAGATGCCTGAAAAGTAATATGCCTGTATTTTATCTATGCACGTCTATCTGTCTTCCTTCCTTCTTCCTCTCTTCCTCCCTTCCTTCCCTTCTCTTCCCTTCCCTCCTCCTTTCTTTCTCTCCCTTCTTTTTCTTTTTTTTAAATTTCTCTCTAATGCACTTATTGTCTACACATTTTTCTAGTTAACAATAATAAATAATATCCCTGTGATATACGCTATTCTCACAGAAATCACACAGTCGTAAAGAAGGTTATAAATGCCATGAGAATGGGGGGCATGAGGTTGCAATTAATAATCACCATAAAAATCTTACTAAATATCTACTAGATATTATGCTAGTTCCTTTATAGTTTTTACCACCTTCTATCTGTACTACAGTGGGAAAGCTACTTAATATCTGGAAGCCGCTTTCCTCATCTGTAATAGGATAAAAATAGGACACATTTCACAGGGTTCTAATGACACTTATCACAGCACCTTACACATGGCACACACTCCAACAGTTTTCAGCTCTTATCATTATTATTGTCTTTGATCTCGCATTTTGCAAATAAGAAAACTGAGCCAGGGAGACCTGAACTAATGTGTTCATGCACCCAACCTGTGGAAATCAATAGTTGCAGTGTGTATGTGCTGAAATGGAGAAATGAGCCATAGTGATGGGGCTAAATGAAGGACAGAATTATAGCACCAATCCCCAGCAATGCACGCTATAGCAAAAACAGAACCAGCAAGGCACACTCTCCATGTAATTTAACTTAACCTTTGCACATACATCTAGAGAGAATACCATTGGCTCCATTTTATTTATTTATTTATTTTTTAAGTTTATTTATTTTGAGAGAGATAGAGACCACTCAAGTGGGGGGAAGGCAGAGAGAGAGGGAGAGAGAGAATTCCAAGCCTGATGTGAGGCTTGAACCCACGAAGCCAGGAGATCTGAGCGGAAACCAAGAGTCCGATGCTTAACCAACTGAGGCACCCAGGTGATCCTCATTAGCTCCATTTTAAAGATGGAAAAAAACAAGTTTAAGAAGTCTGAGACTTGACCAAAATTACAGTTAGTGTCTGAGCTGCATTTGCTAGACTTATAAGCCCAAGCTCTTTCTGGCACACGATGCAGCCTGCACCAGAAAATGGCAATAGTTTGAATTCACACCTAGTCTTGGCAGCCCTTGAGTCCGTTACAGAGAGATGGCATTGAAATAATGGATTTTGCACAGACTTCCCTGTAAATTAGCTTCCAGCCTTAATATAGTGTTCCTAAAGTTGATTTTTTGCTAAATGTTGCTTTATTACAGCAACACTATGTGTGGATTTAGTCCTTTCTGAAATGCCTTTTCCCCAGAGGCATATCAGCCAACAATAACAGCAGCTATATTCAGCTGAGAGCACCAGATAACTGATTTATTTTGTCACTGGCACCTTTATGAGCATCATTTGCTAGAGAAGAGCTGGAAAAAAAAAAAGCCTTTCATTTTTTCCCCCTAAAACCATGGCACTGAAAGGCTAAAGTACCAAAAGTGATCTTGAAGCCAAATTTCGGGTGGAGAAACATAATTATTTTAATGAGGCCTCTTGCTAAGTGAATCCAGCATGGTGTTCAAGGCTTACAAGCAGTGAAGTAAGAGTGTCTCTAGTTCATCAAGCAAACACACGGGAGCCAAGTAACATCCTGCTGTAATTTCATCACCACTTAAGGTCTAGTACCCTAAATTTTGTTCTACCTTCATGCTACCTAAATGGATATTTGTAATATCAAAACTCTGTGTTAGCTTGAAAAAAAAAAGAATAAAACATATGATGGCCTGAAATCTCTGTTGCCTCTGCTTTTCCAACTGAGATCTGTACCTGAACAATACAGCCAACGTAAGCATGATTGGGACACAGAGCTCTCTTTAGGAATAGACTGTTTAATGGAATTTTTGCAGGTATGTTGGAGTGCTCTCACCTACTCCAATGCTGAGAGAGAAGATAATGTAGCTCAAAACTTGAGTTTCCATAGGGCAGGTGCCACAAAATCATCTTCTTTGCATTTCATTCAGCAAACATTTATTGAACATCTACTATGTGTCAGGCACTGTCCTTGTGACTGGCAGACAGGAGAGAACAAAACCAATGTCCCCACCCACATGGGCTTTATATCAAGTGGAATGAGTCAAATAATAAACAAGGTAAATCACTAAAATAAATAGTATGTCAATGTTAGTAGGTGCTATTGACTACATCCAAGCAGGAAAGAGGGAGAGTGCACATGTGTGCCTGGAAGCAAGGGTGCAATTTTAAATGGGATGGTCAGAGAAGGATCCACCAAAGAGTAAAGTACCTGGAAGAAGTGAGGGGGTAATGTAGTTCTTTGGGGACTGTTGTGAGTTGAATTGTATCCCTTTGAAAATGGTATGTTGGTGTCCTAACACCTACTTAAGAATGGAATCTTATCTGGAGAAAAGATCTTTAGAAGTTACAATGAGGTCTTTACTGTGGTCCCTAATCCAATATGTCTGGTGTCCTGATAAAAAGAGGACATTTGGAAACAGCCTCATAGAGGGAAGGCAATGTGAAGAGACACAGGGAGAAGACAGCCATCTATAAGCCAAACAGAAAGTCCTGGAAAAGATTTTTCCCTCACAGCCCTTAGAAGGAACGGACCCTGCTGACATGTTGATTTCAGACTTCCAGCCCCAACACTATTGTTTCAGTTAGTTCTGTTGTGAAGCCAGCCAGTTTGTGGTACTTTCTTAAAGCATCCTTACAAACTAACACAAAGGCAAGTAGATGTAGGAATGGGAGGGCACTAGGAAGGAGTATTTCTGGCATGGTCAAGGGAAAGCAAGGGGGGTGGGGCATGGCTAGCAGAGAGGAGATATTTAGGGGAGCTTTATTTTCTATGGAGCTTCAGAGTTAACAAAATACTTCATGTTTGTTTTTTATTTACATCTTACCAATATTCTATGTAATCAATGAGATGAGTGTGTGTAGGCTACATGTAAGTGTGAGGGTGTGCATCCCTTGACCCCAAAAGAAGCTGAGTCTCAGAGACTTAAATTCCCTCCACAAAATCACAAAGTTGGCCATTGACAGAGAAATTCCTTAAGCCAACAATATCTGACTGCAAAGTGAGTATTCCTTAATGTCATGTGGGTAGAGGAAATATCTATTTCTTTTTTTAAACTTTGTTTTAATGTTTACTTATTTTTGAGAGAGAGACTGAGCACAAGTGGGGGAGGGGCAGAGAGAGAGGGAGACAAAGAATTGAAAGCAGACTCCAGGCTCTGAGCTGTCAGCACAGAGCCCAATGAGGGGCTCAAACTCATGAATCGCAAGGGCATGACCTGAACCGAAGTTGAATGCTTAGCTGACTGAGCCACCCAGGCACCCCAGGAAATAACTATTTCTTAAACCATGTTTGTCCTAATCAAAGCAACTCTTTCCTTCTTTCATTATCTCTTATTAGGATGTGCTGTTCATGATACAATCAGGAGAGGATGTAGTTTGATTAACACACTATGCTTGAAATAATATTTTGAGACCAGCCAGGTTATTCTCACATCAACTGCAATATCATCTTGATTGGATTTGAGGCAACCAAGAGTGCAAAGAGGATGAGTCACCTTTGCTCTTTCCTCTGTGCCATGCACAGGTACAGAGAATAGGTTCTGTAATAAATTGGTTGGCTTATATGTGAAAAGGGACAGCAAAGCCATTTTATCTGGGGGTCTAACCACAAGACCTAAAACAAACGGCTTACACAGAATTTATGGACACATTGGAGCTCAGATATGTGGCTAAGAAAAACTAACTTACATTCTGGAAGCAGTTACTCAACAATGAATCAACCATGTTTAGGAAATACATGACTGTGTTCCCTGTTATCGGAGAATTGATAAGCTTGTGAATTTCTCCACATGATAATCAGTACTTTGTAACTAGTAGCATGCCAAACCATAATGACTTCACAGAGAACACATTCACTTATAAATTAAGAACCAGGGATTAAGCGAATTAAATATCAAGAGAAAAAAAAATGTGAAAATACTATATGGGGAAAAGCATTTAAATGCTGTTGAATTTACTGTATCTAATAATTGTGGGCTATTCATTAGGTAACACATAGATGCTAATGATATTGTAGCAAATTATATCAGAGAACAAAGTGTTGTTATTGTTGAAACATGCATTGTATGAAAATGTTAACAGACAAAATTAAACAGACATGCTGTCTATTCGACAATAACAATGAAATGGCCAATTTTAAATCCAATTATCATCATCTCCTCGTGTCTTCCCAAGACACCTAGAACTTTAATTGAATAATAATAATGACATGCCTATAAAGCTAATAGGTTACAGATATCAAGAGACCTGATGTGGAAATTATAAAGTGAGAGGTCAACAAGCTTATTTGCTCTAACTTAGTTAATATGCATTATTAAATAACATTAATTAGATAATTTAATAATGATACTGAAGCAGACTTTTAATGTTAAAAGTGTGCCATGTCTGCCTCTCTCCTAAAAGCGGTCCTTTCCTCTCCTTTGATTTGAAGGCTTATCTAAATTTCACTTCAAACATATCCATTCCTGGAACATTTTGTCTCTGCTCTGGATGCAAAGACCAACTCTGATATAAGTAAAGGTTATTTAGGTTTCCATACTTTGGAGTCAAACTCATAAGGATCTGTCCTAAGAAAAGAAAACAAAAAGTCTATGTATTGCAAACACATCACAACAAATGACTCTTTAATGTCCTGTCAGCCTCCAGACTAATTGACAGTCTTATTTGCATAAGTGGGGAAGCAGGAAGTATAGAGAGACAGATGGGTGAATATTAATTGATGTTCATAAACCTGAACAATGCTGTTTGCATTTGTCAATCCAGCTTCTCAAACAAGTATTATTTACAGTATATTACAACCCAGCAGGGACATACAGAGTGCCATTCGGGAAGAGGCCCACTGGCATTGCCCTTGATTTATCCACACAGCAAGTACCACCGTGGGGTTATTCATACCACACAGCCTGTAGCTGAGGGAAACTAAATTTGGGTTTGGAAAGAAGAAAGGCCTAAGAGAGGCCTAACATGCTCCCAGCTATAAATGAAGTTGGGGAAAATCTGCTTCAATTAATATTTATTTACAAAGAGGCATCACTCTCGTGTTGTAGACTGATAGATTCTGCCGAGTATGTTTAACTCAGAGAAAGCAAGAAGAAATGATCTTTCATTTTTGTCCTGCCTTTTTGACTGGTCAGTCATTATAACGGGAGGATTAGACAAATCTCACTACCACTCCAAGGCCAGGTTTTCTTCTTTTCTGATCTATTTTAGCCTCTGAAATTCTATATTCACATTATAGTCACAATAAAACATTAAGGTCTGCTTTAGTCAGTTCAGACTGCTTAACAAAAATACCATAGACTGAGTGGCTTAAACAACAGAAAATTCTTTTCTGAAGAATAGAAAGGCCAAGACCAAAGCACCAGTTAATTCAGTTTCTGGTGAGGGTCACCATTCTAGTTGCAGAGGGATGCCTTCTTGCTCTAACCTCATGTGGCTGAGAGAGATCATCTTATGCTGCTTATTATAAGGGCACCAATTCCATTTATGAAGGCTCTCCCTTCATGACCTAATTATCTTCCAAGGCCCCACCTCCAATATCATCACACTGAGGATGAAGACTTCAACATAAGAATTGGGGGAGGGGGGGACAAACATCCTTCCATTGCAAAGTGCCAATGAAAATTCAAATACATTACTGGGTTCTAGAATTTACATTACAAGATCTATGTTTCAATGGCTGAAATAGGAACCCAGGAGTCAAGAGATATACACATAAATATGTCTCTATAATGAACAGAATTCTGAATTTGAGCAAGACATTTTCCCTCTCTTCACTTCATTTGCTCATGTAGAAAATGGATGGCGTGCTTGAACAATATAATCTCAAGGGTCTTTCAGTTCCAACACTCCATGAGTCTGTGCATTCTTAAGCTACCTTTAAATCAGTAAGAAAACAAAAAGAGGAGTTACATTTAGTGATCATCTGCTATACACCACATATTCTACCCAAGGAGTTTTAAATGAATGAATTCATTTAGTTTGTTAGTCCTTGCTTGGGAAACTCTTTCCTTAGATATTGCAAAGCTAAGTACTAGTCTGCTTTTCTACTTTTCCCACATGACAGTCCTCTCCCCTATACTCTATATTCTTGATCTACCTCAACCTCATCTATGTTCCCATAAGACTTCTTGCATTATGGGGCACCTGGGTGGCTCAGTTGTTTAAGCGTCCAACTTTGGCTCAGGTCATGATCTCACAATTTGTGAGTTTGAGCCCCGCGTCGGGCTCTGTGCCAACAGCTCAGAGCCTGGAGCCTGCTCCAAATTCTGTGTCTCCCTCTCTCTCTGCCCCTTCCCTGCTCATGCTCTGTCTCTCAAAAATAAATAAATGTTAAAAAAAAAATTGAAAAAAGAATTCTTCCATTACAAATTACCATTCAATTTATTCATCTATTATTTTTACTGTTTGCTCTTTCTATTTGCTAGAAAATAAGCCCCACAAATTGTAGACCTTGTTTTTTTTTTCTTTTATTGAGGATATAACATTATCTTAGTTTCTGACATAGGACAGAGTGATTCAATATTTACCAATATTGGGAACTGATAGTACTTAGAATAGTACCTCTAAGAAAGGGCTTGTGATAGTTAATTTTATATGTCAACAACTAGACCATGGCAACTAGATATTTGGTGCAATACTAGCCTGGATGTTGTTATGGGGGTACTTTTTAGATGAAATTAATTTGAATAAAGCAAATTATCTTCCATAATGTGGATGGGTCTCATCTAATCAGTTGAAGGCATTAAGGGGAAAAAATATCTTTACTGAGAAGGAGAAAATTCTGTCAGCCAACTCCCCTGATTGAGCTGCAAATATCAACTTTCCCCTGGGCCTCCAGCCTGCTGGCCTCCCCGACAAATGTTGGATTTGCCAGACTCCACAATCACATGAACCAATTCCTTAAAATAAATCTCTCTCAAAAGAATGAAAAGTCACAGACCAAAAGAAAATATTTGCCAAATATATATCTGATAGAGGAAAGTTATCTAAAAGGCAGAAAGAACTCTTAACAATGTGAAAACACAGTATAAAAATGAGCCCAAAATCTGAACAGACACATCACTGAAGAAGATACACAGATGACAAATAAGCATATGACTAAATGCTCTGCATACCCTTTAGAAGGCCAAAATTCAGGACACAGACAACACCAAATGCTGGCAAGAATATGGAGCAACAAGAATTCTCATTCATTGCTGGTGAGAACACAAAATGGCACAATCACTTTGGAAGACAGACTGGCAATTTCTTATAAAATTAAATATACTTTTATCACATGATCCAGGGATTGGACTCCTTGGTATTTATCCCAAAGAGTTGAAAACTATGTCCACGCACAATTTTCACATGAATATTTATAGCAGATTTATTCATAAAGGCCCAAATGTGGAAGCAACTAAGATGTCCTTAAGTAGGTGAATGGATAAAATGAGATACAGTAGAATATTATTAAGAGCTAAAAAGGAATACATGAGCCATCACACCATGAGACGACATGGAGAATACTTAAATGCATGTTACTAAGTGAAAGAAGTTAGCCTGAAAAGGCTACTTCAAACTGTACGATTCCAACTATATAACATTCTAGAAAAGTTAAAACTATAGAGAAAATGAAAACATAAGTGGTTGCCATGAGTTGGGGATGGAGAGATGAATAGGAGCAACACAGAGGATCTTTAGGGCAATGAAACTACTCTGTACAATACTATAATGGTAGGTGCATGCCATTATTTTGTCCAAACCCACAAAATGTACAACACCAAGAGTGAACCCTAATATAAACTGTGGGGTCTGGGAGATATTGATGTGCCAACGTAGGTTTATCAATTGTAACAAAATTGTCACTGTAATGAGTGATGTTGATAACAGGAGAGACTTTGCCTGTGGGGGTTCAGGGGGCATATGGAAACACTCTGGTACCTCAGCTTTGCTGTGAACCTAAAACTCCTCTAAAAACAAAGTTTTTTTAAAAAATAATTAATTAATTAATCTCTTTCTATATATTCTTTTGGTTCTGTTTCTCTGGAGAATCCTAATATAGAACTCAAAATATATTTGTTAAATAAATGAATATGTCCCAAATCAATCTCTCTGAGGAAGAGAAAAATGAGAGAAGTTATGGGATTTGCTTAAGGACATACAGCCGCCCAATAGAGAGATGGAATTTGAACTCACTTGGTTACCAAGCCTAAGCCCTAGCTCTCTCCTGAATATGTGGATTCCAAAGCCCAGTGGAAATAGAGCCTGAGGTAAATAAGTCTTGATGTAATCTTGAACTGTGGAGAGGAGGTGCCAATGAGAAGCACCCCCAAAGTGGGCAAGCCTTCCAGACCCTTCTCAATGATCAGAGCCTTACAGGCACCAGATGTTCAGTAGTGTTTGAGATACTACTGAACATGAGGTCAACTTCACAGATCTCTCCATAGGTGCCCAGGTCAGAAAAAGGAACACTGTCATAAAACATCCACCTTGGCAAGAGATGGCCATTTCCTGGTTTTAAACCAATAACCCTAAACAATGTTTTCTAATTAGGAAGATGGAGCCAAACATACTGGTTTTAATGTGAAAACAATTTTTTATATAACATGTGCCCTTTATCATTCTAAAAAATATTAATCTATATTATCACACTTTTAGTTAAAGACCAAACGTTTGCCTCATCCACATGTTGATGTACCAGCCAACAAAGATCCTGAGACTTAATAATCATTTTAGTCTTGGAAAACAAAAAGGGAAATAAAATATATCAGATTTTGACAATAAAGCTGTTTTAAATGCATACATCTGTATATAAAAATGATTAAAATCAGAGGAAGTATATCAATAATTTTTTAGGAGACTGCATTAAAAAGCCTTTGTATTCCAATTCTATTTTATATAACTTCACATTCATGAGAACTTTTAATATCCTTCTAGATTCATGAAATGACACAAGTTTTAACTGAAACAAAGACTCTGACAGTATCTTTTCTCTACCATCATAATCATCAGAACTATATTGTTTGTAACACTGTAAGGAAGCATTACTTTCTGTACTGGCAGAGAGAATCCTGTGCAAAACCATTAGGAATACATCCAATGATTTATAAATAACATCGCATATGATGCAAAGGGACTAAACACTTCAAATGTCAAGGAATGACACATTTCAAGAACCTTTCAATTAACCCTTAAATATTTAGAACTATGACTTTGATTATTTTTCATGTGATTGTACTGTTTGGCACAATAAAATCTTCTCCCACTGGCACATGCAAATTTCATGTTTAAATTTGCTACTCAATCGATAATGAGGTACCATAATTCTCTTATATTTTTGAAAAGTATAATGTGCAGTGAAATAGGAATCTCCTATCCTATTAAAGAGATACAACTTTACAGGAAATAATTTGAGTATAGTAAGTGTCAAATACTAAAATGGGTTCATACCTTTTGACTTAATAAATCTAATTCTGGAAGTATATATTATTTTTTTTAAATTAAAGTGTGGACAAAATATGTATTATATCAGCTGGGCCCTCTGTAGGCATCCTTTCAATAGGGCTGAAGAAAATCTATGTTTTTCAGGTTCCTAAGAGGCAGCTCCCAAAATGAGCACAGGAGTCAGCTCAAATCTGCTCATGACAGACAATTATTAAATTGTTAAGGAATTTTATGAACTGGTTGTATAAATAAGACCTTTAATAAAAATGAAATTATGTGTCAAATTTAGTAATTTATATTAAAAGTACTTAAAACTTATCCTTATTAATGATTATATTATATTTTATTATTCTCTATGTTTTTCAGGTTCTTTACACCTATTATACTTGCAAAGTAAAAATGTAAAAGTATGCTACTTTACCTATTCAAATCCATGTTCAGTAATATTACATCTGTAGCTTGAAATTGGCCATGATAGGAGTATTTACACGACAGAAATCAGTAAACGCTACAAATCAAAGGTTTATTTCTTGTTTTGTTGATTGTCTAAACAAATATTTGTCAGCTGGCTTTGTTTCCATCTTATCACCGTCCTCCCTCCCTTCCCCACCCCAGGAGCCCTTTTGGATATTTTTGTCCTAATTATCCCTCCATGAAATAGTTAAACCCCAGACACATTTCTGTTTATATACTGTATGTATATCTTTGCTTTATGCATGGAAAGAGTAACTTTTTTTTTTTTTTTTTGGACCCATCCTGGGAGTCAGTTTTTGCTCCCATGGGGCCATACAACCACCTTTTACAATGCATGGTCAAAACTTAAAAAGTGATGAAAAAATGTGCATAATGCAGATTAAACTCAAGTATCTCAAGTCTACACACACTGCATTGCGGATAGTACAACAAATTGAGAAATATTCTTCCACCAGTATTTGAACACTATTATGCAATTCAACAAAGAAGTCCCTTACTTCAGGGGTGACCGGGTGGCTCAACTGATTAAGCGTCTGGCTCTTGATTTTGACTCAGGTCATGATCTCACAGTTCATGGGATCTAGGGCCACACAGGGCTCTGTGCTGACAGCATGGAGCCTGCTTGGGATTCTCTCTCTCTCTCTCTCTCTCTCTCTCTCTCTCTCTCTCTCTGTCTCTCTTACTTCATTTACAAACTGGTGGTTTCAATTCATCTTTGTTGTTTTACTTTTGTCTTATATGTTCATGTAACTGAAAATATCAATCAATATTCATATTAGAAATACATTCACTTATCAATTGCAACCACAGGTGGTCTATAGCTGCAATACTTCAGTAAAAATTGACAAAAGCATTCTGTGAGAACCAAATGCCTATATGGAATTTACAATAAAGAGTATTTTTATTTTATCATTATTTGTAAATTGCAAGTTACAGATATTTTATATCAGTAAGGTTTATAAAAAGTGTATATATGTATACATATGTATATATTTTGTCCCTATAGAGCTAGCTGTTAAACATTTACCAGCACAAAACTGTATCCTATATAAACTCTAAATCAAGCTAACATTAACATCTGCACCATATTGGTGAAACTCCATCCAGACATTTTCAGAAACAAAAGTTTTCAGCAAAGGTTAAGTATGGGAGGGGTAATTAAGTGAGATTTTTTTATTAACTTCTATTAGAGTCATATACAAATTTTCTGAAAGGAATTTTCTATCCTTCCCCTCCCAATCACACACAAACTTTTAATGTAATATCACACTGGTTGTAAGTTGTGTGAATAAAGGCCCCTTGGGGAAACAGAAGAGCCCATCTAGGGAGAAGGCCAAACAGTGGGGAGGAAAAGGGATAAAGAGAGTCTAGTTAAAATAGGGGAGGGAAGATGAATAGAAAAGGTAAAGAATCGAAGCTACCCCAAGGCTGTTTAGTGAGTACGGATTTCAGGATCCTAGAGGATCAGGAGAGCAGCACACAGTATAATCACCCAAAGAGTCAAAATTGCAAATAAAAATGAAAAAGGAAAAAATGAAACAAAAAAAAAACAAGAAAAAACAAACAAACAGTAGAAAAACATATCCCACGTTTGTCCATCCAGTTTTGGTTAATTATCTACATTCAAATCCAGGAAGGCGGCTGTGTTCTGGGAAGAGAGAAACTAATTGCCGGCTTGCCAGTGAGTGATCCTTAGTTTTATATTGTTGCTTTACACTTGTTAATCTAATTCTATGCTAGCAAGATGTATGTTTGGGATAAAACCACCCTCTGAAGTGTCCTAACTGGTATTTGCAGGGATTCTGTATCCTAATTCATGCATGATATTATTGCAATTCTTATTCTGGACCCAAAGACCGGCATCAGGAAGAATATATATTCCTCCAATTTGTATGAAAGTACACTTTAAGAATCTTGCTCACTAACAATCAGATGCAGACATTTCTGGGGAAGAATCACAGAACCTTTAGGCAGATTTCCTTAAAAACTTTCAATTAGGATTGGGGCATTGTCTTCCTCTATTGAAAACTGAAGAAAGAAAGGGGTAATATTTCATTGGGTTTTGGCAATTAAGTGTAAAGCCTCAGGAAAACAATACAATAATCAGGAATCAAATTTTAAAAATCTGTATCTTGAAATTTATTTAAAATGTTCTCTTTTTCTTTTTAACTGTATAAGAACCAAGAATGGTAAAACCCTCACTTTGATCCAATTAGAAAATAAGATTAATAAAGTCCTCTTTCTCTGCAGCCCTCCTGTAACTATTTCCCATCTGTATCCCTGGACTTACCATCTAATTCCAGTACTTCTGAAGAAAACAGTAAAGCAGATAATAGTTAAAAGAAGCAAGTTCCAAAACTGGCATATTTTAATCACAGCAAGAAATAATGTTTTTTCACATAAGTAACGTACCGCATATTTCTAACACATATATTCTATAGGGGTCTCTAATCGAAACATTTAATTTATAGAAACAGATGGCTCTAGCTTTCCTACCCACTTCTGTTTGTTACGATAAATCTGAAGCCAGAGATATTTCCCTTAGTGAGTCTAAAACTTCAGAGAGATGTTATATAGAAAGAGAAAGAGTTAGCTATAGAAATAAATTCTGAGACATTATCATTCAGTGTTCTAAAAAGGCTGGTCCATAGCTTCAGAAAGATTATCAGTTTGCCTCAAATGACATAAATCACATGCGAAAGTGGATTTTGTACATGTGTCAATGGACTCTACAGTCCAACTGAGTCTCTCATTTCTGTGTTGGCTGCCCATTGTAAGCCACCAGCTCTCTATGTTGCCAGGCTTTGTAGATGAACTATTCAGCAGTTCTGGTTCTCTTTGGGGCTGTAACATTCTGCCATAAGGAGTTGGCAGTGTGATCATAGTGAAGGACAATTCAAGATAAAATAATTCACACAGAGAAGATGATATCCACCTCTATTGTTCAAGTTGGTGGTTATTACAATAGTAAAAGATAAAAAATGTCAGGACAATTGCACAGCATGCTTCACTTTTGTGAAACATGTATATAATAAGATGACCAAAAGAGCTTCAGACTCAAACAGATGAGGATTAGAAGCTCTTTCTTGTCACATCATATTAGCTGTATGTATATTTTGAGGCACCACAAGTTGCTAAGTTTTCCCATCCATACAATGAAGCAAATCAAAACAAAACAAATCTCCAAACTAACACCAAAAAAAGGACCACATGCAAATCGAGAGTTAACCGATACGATTTATGTAATGTCGTTAGCACATATTAAGATTGAAAAAAAATGGCGAAGATTTTAGTTTCAACTCCACAACACAAATTGTGCATTATTCTTATGTCATTTTTTACATAAGAAACAATTGCAAGGGTTAAGAGTCATACTGACGTTCAAGCAAAAGAACAATGAAAAGTGAAAGCAGAGTGGAAGGAATATAGAATTTAGAAGCAGACCTAATTAGGAACCACAGCTTCAATTATTTGACTGTGAGCAGTCATTTGCTGTCTTCAAATTCCTCATGTGCAAAGTGCAAGTAGTTACAACCCTGAAGGTTTATAGTTAATATTTTTTCATATTGCATATAAAGCATGCAAATACAATATCTAGCACACAGGATCATTATAGGGAAAAAGTGTTACTGAACCGGAAAATTTACACTTGGGATTGGGAAACAAGACAGTTCTTAACAATAGCAATAATTATACCAACTTACATTATCATTAGACTTCAGAACTTCAAACATGCTCTATCTCAAGTACTTTTTGAAGTACACAGGGCAGGCATCATGCCCATTCTCAAGTTGCAGAAAATAAATCTGACATTTTCCTAAACTGAGTGTGTGTGTGTGTGTGTGTGTGTGTGTGTGTGTATGCACGTGCATGCAAACATGCATGCACATACCTCTATGTGCATGTGTATGAGAACAATAAAAGTCATATTACTGGATAATTATATTTTAATGAAATGGGAACATCTTCCACAATGACTGATGTTATTAAAGATGAAGAATGCTGATAGGGCACCTGGGTGGCTCAGTCGGTTAAGCCTCCGACTTCGGCTCAGGTCATGATCTCACAGTCCGAGAGTTCGAGCCCCGCGTCAGGCTCTGCGCTGACAGCTCGGAGCCTGGAGCCTGTTTCAGATTCTGTGTCTCCCTCTCTCTGACCCGCCCCCATTCATGCTCTGTCTCTCTCGGTCTCAAAAATAAATAAATGTTAAAAAAAATTTTTTTTAAAAATTAAAAAAAGATGAAGAATGCTGAGAAGTGACAAATGTTTTGAATCCTATGTGCTTTCAATGTCGCTGCTATTCCACTTCCACATATTTATGATTGAGTCACTATTGTTTGATGAGCCATTTTATCGTAAGTGGCATTATTGAAAAGATTAATGAGCCAGGAGACCTGGTGAATTAAATTAACATTTTTTAAAGTTAAAATTTCTACAGATTAATAATAATTAAGCCCACAGAATATTCAAGGACAATACCACCAAGATTAATCTTATCCCACTGTAAAAATAATTCACTTTGTATACTTGAATTACTCATGAAAGGATCTTTGAACATCCACTACTATAATTGTTTAGCGTTGCAATCATTGCTCAAGAATACGAGTTTAAAGATTCAAAGAGAATGGAGTGTGGAATAAAAAGCACGCAACTTATTAGGAATCAGAATTAAAATGAATGCACTGAATGAATAAAAACTCACATTTGAGACAATAACACTCTTAAAACATTCAAACCTTTAATTTACTGTTTTGAAGACTAGATAATTGGAGGCCTGATCCTATGTAAATTCTGGCCAATCATAACAGGAGTGAGAGTTTCCAATATTCATAATAATTCTGAAAAGTATTTTTGCTCCATTTAGACTTTGTTTTACTTTATGGCTATTCAGCACTTACCCCATGCTGCCCTTAAAATATCCAAATCAAGAACTTTCAAGGTCTTCTTTTTTCCTACTACAAGGAAAATATTTCAAGGTGGGAAAGAATCAGCTCATTAAAGAAAACTTCTATCTCCTTAGGCATCTTCCTCTTTCTCGGTTCCTATCTTATTTTTTCTTTTTATTTATTTTTAATTTTTAAAAAAAAATTTAAAGAGAGAGAGAGAGCATGAGCAGGGGAGGGACAGAGAGAGAGGGAGACACAGAATCAAAAACAGGCTCCTGGCTCCAAGCAAAGCACAGAGCCTGATGTGGGGCTCAAACTCAGGAACTGTGAGATCATGACCCGAGCCGAAGCCGAATGCTTAACCAACTGAGCCACCCAGGTGTCCCTCGGTTCTTACTTTAATTCTGTCACTGCTGTACCACTCCTGCCCCCAAATATGTACTGTCTCCCTTTCATGTTCTCATCTTGACCAGTGGTATCCATTAAGGTAGATCTTTGCTTCTTCTTAGTTCAGACAGACTTAGATTTTAAAGTGGATTAAGAAAGGGGTAAAAATAAAGAAATAAATGGAAAACATAAAAACAACTTGTACTTAAGCCTGGATTTAGAGTTTATGGCTGCCTCAGTGGAGGAATTTTCTCTTAGACATCTTCACACTGTCTTATAGCAAAAGCAAAAATGAGTCAGATCCCCAAATATGACCATTATGTGACCTTCCTTCCATATTCCATAGCCTGTCTGAAGAGCTGTGTTTTGGAAATATTCTAGGTGACTAGTTCTAAGAATATTCTCATCTTTTAGGTGTCTATCACCATTTACCTATAGGAGACAATCCTATCATCAGAGCGATTCTAGACCAAATGATACTATGGAGAAATACAAAAACAGAGCAAATATCAAGCCCTATAACAAGATTTACATATATACAGTGTCAGACCCTGTTACCCTCACACTCACCATAACCAAGGGAAAAGTCCCCAAATCACTTAAACACTCATTGGTGTCCCAGAGCAGCATCATGCCAAGAGTTAATTAGAATGATCTGCTAATCTGACTGGCCAGTGACATGTATGTGTGGGTTTGTTCATAATAAAAGCTTAACCTTTTTCCTTCTACTTTTCCCATTGCACTTAATTGATGACATTTGGAGTAGAAAAGCAGTAGGAAAAACTTACTAATATAAACTTACATGGAGGGAGAAAATAGGAAGAGGGATTACTTTAAGAAAAGAGAAGGAGGTTTAGAGTCATCAGACCTGTGTTTGAGTTCTAGCTTCACCATCATTAAGTATGTGATTCTATATGACACCATTCATTTTCAAAGTTCAAAGATAATTTTCTTCTCTGAATCAAAGTCTACCAACTGGGTGTTATCTTTCAGCAGTGGTGGAGTAAGTGTTTTGAAGTCTCAGATAATCTTTACTTACAACTATATACTCTTGTATAAGTCATTTCATCCTCTGAGCCTCAGTCATCTTACTTACTAAGGGAGGTCATGAAATATACCGCTTGAAGTTACTTTAAGGATAACAGGAAATTAAGTACATTATTTCCAGGGGATAAAAGATCAATAAATATCCATTCTTCTTTTTTTTTTTTTCCTATTCCTTCCCTCAGTGTGACACATTTGGATGATTTTGTGTCCATTAAGAACTATCATCATAAAAACTGATATCAATTAAACATGGAAAAATCAAGAAAAGGGTCTGTTTTTCTTCTGTATTTCCCAGACAGCTTAACACAATGCTAAACACATACCAGATGAATATAAGGGAAAACCTATAGGTCCAGGGGTGGAAGATCTGACTCTGGGTCTGAGCACTACCACCACTTGCCTGAGTCATCTTTGAAAGACTGATATTTATTGATAACCTATGTGCATATATGTGGAATGAGGGTGTTGGACTGCATGATCTCTAAGATTTCTTCTACCAATATCCTCTATTTCTCTAGTACACATTTTCTCACTGATTATTTTTATTCTTTGTTCTGAGAGTTAATGATTTTGTTGCTTTTTTAATATACTGATAGATCCCTAAAGAAGTAGGTTAGATAAACATACTGTTATGTTGATGACAAAAACATCTAACACAAATTATTTAATTAAGTATTGATCAAAACTGAGTATTAGTCATTTGATGGCTATTAGTTGGGATTTTTTTCATATAATCTGTAATGGGGCTGAAATTGACAAATAGTTGCAATCTGTTACTCCATAATAGAGTTCATGAAGCAACTCTTTATAGGCTTGAGAAAGCAGACATATTTATAACAGACATAGCTATTAGATATCATACTGAAAATATACAATAAACCAAAAGGAAATACCACACACATAGGTGGTCCAGAGACATCCCAGAGTTGATTTATATGTATTCTGCAAATGTTAGAGAACTAGTAATTTTCAAACAGTACAAATTTTCATCCAAAAAGGGAAGAATATGAAACAAACCTTAACAGTTAAATCTCCAAGGGAAAGCGTACATGTTCCATCATAATGTCAAAAATTCTAATCAGTAGGTTTAGTTAATTATCAGCTTAAAACAATTTGATTTCCTAAATGTTGGCAAAATAAAATGGAACTGTATATATTTTTTAGATTTCCCTTTGGTCTCAACTTCTTAGAGAACCCAAACTGACATACTGCTTTGTATGGAAAATGGTCTAAGAAAACAGGTGGTATGATGAGGTTTTGAGACTCTCTCAATCCTAACCCAGCAGGCACACAGGGCATCATATGGTATGGAATATGGGAAAAAGTAGTCTCTAGCCTAAAGCCATAAACCCATTGCTCAAGATGGCACTGGTGGTAACCTTGGAAACAGACTGGTAGAGGGAGATGCCCTTGCCAATGAGATGATTCAGGCACTGGAAAAGTGTGGGAGTAACAAAGCCCATAGGGACGGTAGAGTGCGTTGATTATTATTAAATTACACCAACATCAGGCAGACGGATAATGAGAAACTGAGGGTGGTTAAGAAGCAGTGAAAGACTAAATGTGAGGGCAAGAGGGACTCTTTGGGAGCATATAGTTATACAGAGGCCCTTATTTTGTCCAGTGGAAGAACAGACATAGCTGATAGCAAATACAAGAATTAATAGTTGGAGGCACAGAGCTTCAGAGACAAATAAATGCTCAGACCTGGCAGATCTGTTATACTGAGGTCCCCATCTGGATTTGGGAATCTCTGAATTCTGAAACACGGAACCTAGTCATCCAGGGAGGAAGCTCTGAGGAATTTTGCTTTGTAGAGATATGAGCTTGAAGAGATGGCCCACCCCTCTTAATTAGGACTTTCCCTAATTGCCTCCCCTGTGCAGGAAGATGCTGCAGAGCCCTTTGTCTCCTCAAGGCAATAGGTGCTGCTTTCCAAAGCTGGTGCTGCTTCATCTCTGACCTGCCAGGCCAATCACCAGGGTTACATTTCAGGATACCTTGGCTGGGGATGTGCCGGGCCTGTTAACTAAAAAAAGAGATTACACTCCAAAGAAGCTGCAGGAATTAGCTAGTGTATACAAGCAAGAGTCAGAGGAGAACCTTATGTCTAGATTTTATGGGTGACTGATCAAGGGAGACAGAACATATAACTGAATTTGGTAACTTGAGAGTACTTCTATAGGACATAGGAATTAATGCTCTGGCAAAGATCCTGCATAATGGGCAAATTTGCTGGTACAGAGGTCCTTAGACGCTTGAAAAAAACCATGCCTGGTGCTGACTGAAGTGTGTGAGTACCTGAACAGCCTCATAAAACAAAACAAACAAACAAAAGTAAGTGAAGAGGCTTGTGGTTGTAGCTATACTGGAATGGATGTGTTCTCTGATCCAGGACATCTATCAGAGCATTCTTTTCTTCTACAGGAAGGCACAGAGGACACATGATTTTCCCAGGCCATTGTGAATGCTCTGGCAAGAGGGACACCCAAATCACTACATTCAGTGGTGGCCCTCCTCTGTAGATCAGGGTTCATGGTGCAGAGCTGGACACAGGACTGGGCGTTTAGTAGTGGTGGGGGTGACAGAGGATGCACTAACTGCCATGTATATAAATTCAAATAATATACCCTTTGACCTAGGAAATAATAACTGAATGATTCTGTGGCCCCATTTATCATCACTCCCAGTGAGATACTGAGGGCCTTTGAGCTTTTTACTTCCCATCCTTTCAATATAGGCTCTTCTGCATTAGAAGTTATGGTCCCTAAAGAAGGAATATTCTTTCCATGGGCCAAAGCAAGGTCCCATTAAGCTACTACCAAGGTAGTTAGGCTCGTTGTATGGACAAGAATGCAAGTCGCCATTGTGGGAGGAATAATTGGCCCTGGTTGGCAAGACGAAGTAGGGTTGCCATTATACAATGCAGGCATGGAGGAATATGTATGGAAACCAAGTCACCCTCTGGTTATTCTTCACCCAGCTTTAACTATGAATGGACAAAGGCAACAAATAGAGCCTGAGACAAGTATAATTTCTAGGAGCTTAGACTGCTCAGGGATAAGGATTTAGGTCACACAACCAAATAAGTCATTAAGACCTGCTGAGGTGGTAGGTGAGGGTGAAGGGGGTTTGAAATGGATACTGTGGGAGGGAAATAACATCAGTTGCTGCCCTGAGACTACTGAAATGAACTACGGTGGCAGAGAACTGTAGTTTATTCCACTTTTTTTTTCCTCTTCAAAGTTTCTTCTCAGGAGGAAAAGGCCATGGCAACCATGGAGTTGCTCCCATGGGTGGAGCAGTGGGTCTGTGTTACACAACGAATGGACTATGGCTGCCTTGGGAGCGTTCATCTCATCTCTCTTCCTGAAAAAACTTCTGTGAGTTAATGGCCTTGAGGGCGACAGTTTCACAGATTTCATGTGAAAGACATATTCTTCTAAGGCTGCTCTCACTGTGTAACTGAGCTTGAAGAGGTTACTAGAGTGGGGTCATTCGTGCTCAACATGGTTCTTGTGAATGAGAAGTCTTTCTTCTGGAGATACTCAATGGCCTGGTTGAAAGGATCTTACAGTTGGGGCTCTTCCTACTCAAACCTCCTTCCTCCACTCACTTCTTCCTACAAGTCAGATCCACTTTGTGATCTGAAAGCTCTCCTTGCTCTCTCCCCATTCTCCTTCAGAGGTGTTTCCCTCTGATGAATTTCTTATAATCTGATTCTACCTTAACCTCCATTTCTTGGATTTCTCAAACACATATATGCCTTTAAGGAACAAAAGATTTCTCAACACCCATTAAATCTGGTTTGTATATGAATCTCTTGCTTTTTAGTTAAACTTATTGACCACAGAGGAAAAAGATAGTCTCTATACACTAGCAACCTATGGGTTGTCCAGTTCTTCAGGAAACACTTAATATTTTAAATATGCCCAGTGAGGGTGGCTCAGTCAGTTGAGCATTTGACTCTTGATTTCAGCTCAGGTTATGATTTCAGGTTCATGGGATTGAGCCTTGTGTTGGGCTCCTCTCTGAGTGTAGAACCTACTTAAGATTCTCTCTTTCTCTCTCTCTGCCCCTCTCTCATGTTCTCTCTCTCAAAAATAATAAAATGAAAAATATTTAAATATGCTCAGTGAAATTTTGAATATCCTCACATTCATATCCTAGGAACTTTTATGAAATTCTAAGATATATTTTTGCATTGAAATTATGTGTTTCTTCTGTGTATATTTCTCTTCTTTTTTTTTTTATTTTTTTTTAACGTTTATTTATTTATTTATTTATTTATTTATTTTTTAATATATGAAATTTACTGTCAAATTGGTTTCCATACAACACCCAGTGCTCATCACAAAAGGTGCCCTCCTCAATACCCATCACCCACCCTGCCCTCCCTCCCACCCCCCATCAACCCTCAGTTTGTTCTCAGTTTTTTACAGTCTCTTATGCTTTGGCTCTCTCCCACTCTAACCTCTTTTTTTTTTTTTCCCTTCCCCTCCCCCATGGGTTTCTGTTACGTTTCTCAGGATCCACATAAGAGTGAAACCATATGGTATCTGTCTTTCTCTGTATGGCTTATTTCACTTAGCATCACACTCTCCAGTTCCATCCACGTTGCTACAAAAGGCCATATTTCATTTTTTCTCATTGCCACGTAGTATTCCATTGTGTATATAAACCACAATTTCTTTATCCATTCATCAGTTGATGGACATTTAGGCTCTTTCCATAATTTGGCTATTGTTGAGAGTGCTGCTATAAACATTGGGGTACAAGTGCCCCTATGCATCAGTACTCCTGTATCCCTTGGATAAATTCCTAGCAGTGCTATTGCTGGGTCATAGGGTAGGTCTATTTTTAATTTTCTGAGGAACCTCCACACTGCTTTCCAGAGCGGCTGCACTAATTTGCATTCCCACCAACAGTGCAAGAGGGTTCCCGTTTCTCCACATCCTCTCCAGCATCTATAGTCTCCTGATTTCTTCATTTTGGCCACTCTGACTGGCGTGAGGTGGTATCTGAGTGTGGTTTTGATTTGTATTTCCCTGATGAGGAGCGACGTTGAACATCTCTTCATGTGCCTGTTGGCCATCCGGATGTCTTCTTTAGAGAAGTGTCTATTCATGTTTTCTGCCCATTTCTTCACTGGGTTATTTGTTTTTCGGGTGTGGAGTTTGATGAGCTCTTTATAGATTTTGGATACTAGCCCTTTGTCCGATGTGTCATTTGCAAATATCTTTTCCCATTCCGTGGGTTGCCTTTTAGTTTTGTTGGTTGTTTCCTTTGCTGTGCAGAAGCTTTTTTTTTTTTTTTTTTTTATTTTAATTTTATTTTTTTATTTTTTTATTTTAATGTTTTTTATTTTTTATTTTTTATTTTTGGGACAGACAGAGACAGAGCATGAACGGGGGAGGGGCAGAGAGAGAGGGAGACACAGAATCGGAAACAGGCTCCAGGCTCCGAGCCATCAGCCCAGAGCCTGACGCGGGGCTCGAACTCACGGACCGCGAGATCGTGACCTGGCTGAAGTCGGACGCTTAACCGACTGCGCCACCCAGGCGCCCCTGTGCAGAAGCTTTTTATCTTCATAAGGTCCCAGTAATTCACTTTTGCTTTTAATTCCCTTGCCTTTGGGGATGTGCCGAGTAAGAGATTGCTACGGCTGAGGTCAGAGAGGTCTTTTCCTGCTTTCTCCTCTAAGGTTTTGATGGTTTCCTGTCTCACATTCAGGTCCTTTATCCATTTTGAGTTTATTTTTGTGAATGGTGTGAGAAAGTGGTCTAGTTTCAACCTTCTGCATGTTGCTGTCCAGTTCTCCCAGCACCATTTGTTAAAGAGACTGTCTTTTTTCCATTGGATGTTCTTTCCTGCTTTGTCAAAAATGAGTTGGCCATACGTTTGTGGGTCTATATTTCTCTTCTTAAATTAATTGCCTTTTCAACTTTCACTTATGTCACATTTTTTCGTCCAAATATTTTTTTGACCACTTTAGTGGAAAAACTTAGAGAGTGATATTAGGTAGAACAAAGCCACATTTGAGGTCTGCATGGTAGATATTCAAATGGGTTTGCTCATTATTTAGGTAATTCTTCTGCATATTACCCTTACAAATCATATAATTCATATTAGCTCTTCAGCAAAATTGCAAAGATATTTAGGATTGCTCCCAAAGAATCAAAACTGTTTAATGTTCATACCTTAACTACCAACTTTCTACTGCATATATCAGATTAAGAGAGAAGTCAAATAAAATCTATAACCATTAGGTAGGTAGGTGATGTCACATAATCTTTATATTTGGATAATAGCAGAGGGTAATGCAATCTGTAACACACTACAGACTCTTACCAGAAGTTGGATTGATGCAGCATTACAAAATATTCCTTAATTTAACTTTCAAGTCATATATTCAAATATGTTGGGTAAGAAGGTATTTTCTTTATGCAGTACTGGGATTAGCCAAGGAAAATATGGATACCTCTTGGTATATCTTGTTTTGTCTCTTACGTTGCTAATGAGCTCAAGCAGTAATATCATTTTTCCCCCTAAGAAAGGTGAAGGTTGAAGCTAGCATTATTGCTGAAAGCATTTTTAAATATTGGAATTAAGCTTAGCCTTAGTTTTTATCACAGTCTCAGATGCACAGAACACCTCATGCAAAGGAACCTAATTTCTTTAAATAAAGAAGAAATCAGAATAGAAGCATAAATTACAATGTGTCAGGCAGTGCCGTATCTATAATTAGCCCAGGTATTAAATGTCTTTCTTAAGATAAAAACACACAGATTTTTAAGTCATTTAAACTAACCATCTGTTTGCTTAGTACTTATTATAGTTCTCTAGATTTTGTACAATTAGTGGTGTTAGTTTTACCTTTCAAAGGATTTACATTACTTTTGACTACAAGGTTAAAATTAACGCAATTAAAGAAGCATCTACTGAGTGTGTATTAGGTGCAATATATTAACTAAGTATAATAGAATTAAAGTGGGGTTAATGTTGTCCTAATTTTAAAGTCCTTAAACCATTGCTTCCAGGATGGAAAAGATGTCAAAGCTTTAGAATGATGTAAAAATGGCTGACTTTTCTTGCAAGCTTTTTACAAACATGATAATCATTTTTTTAATAACTTAGGAAATTTCTAAACATGTAAAAAGAGAGGCAAAGAAGTGCAGTAGAAAAGCAAGGCAAAACAGGCAAACTTATTGAATGTCTGTTATATGCCAGGCATTGAACTGTGTTTTCACAAATGTTATCTCCTTTAATCCTTCCAACAGCAATTTGATATAATTATAATTGCTCCATTTTATAGCTATGGACACTTGGATTTCGTAAGGTTAAATGATGTGGGCAAAGGGCTGATAAGTGGCCCAAATGGGATTCAGGTGTTTCAGATGTTGAAGTCTATTCTTTTTCCATAAACCAAGATAAGCTGCATGACTTCTTATAATGCTCTCCAGTCCCAGGATCCTGTAATGAAGTTTGACACACAGTTACTGGTCTAGAAAAATGATGTAGCATCATTTAGCAGCAGTAAGAACACTGGGTTAATGGTCTTTCTGCTGAGAGTCAGATAAGACATATGATTTGTCCTGTACTCTAGCCCAACCAGGCTATTATTACTCTGGCATGTGGTAGTCTCTCTGTAATCTCACTTGAATGAATAAATCCCGGAACTTTGATTTCTCTGTGCCTTTATTCAAGCTGGTACCCTTTCTCTCATGTTTATTTTCTTGTGAAATCTCCCTTCACTTTAAGGTTATATTCTTCAAAGTCCAGTCCAAATACTATTTTTCTTTTTTCTAATGAAGACATTTGGAAGTCACTACTCAGAAAAATCCATTCTTCTCTTTGGTTTATTTCTGTGCAAGGCAACTTCTAAGATGGGTCCCAATGATCCCCACTTCTTGGAATTTTTGCTCTTGTGTAATCCCCTCCCCTTGAAAGTGTGCTCAGCCTAATGACTTCCTTCAAATGAATAGTATATACCAAGAGCGGCGGGATGTCACTTCTGAGATTAGGTTACAAAAATACTGTGACTTTCATCTCCCTATCAATTCACTCTTTCTTTCAGACTCCTAAATCTGGGAGAAGCAAACTGCTATGTTATGAGTAGTCCTATGGAGAAAGAAACATAGGAAGGAACTGATGTCTTCAACCATCAGTCTGAGAGGACTTGAGGCCCTTGATTCTAGAGACCCAAATCACAAACACATGAGTGAGCTTGGAGGTGGCTTCTCCCCAGTTAAACCTTGATATGACTACAGCCCCAAGTCAATACCTTAATACCAGACTTGTGAGAGTCCCTGAGCCAGAGGAGTCAGCTAAGCCATGTTTGCATTCCTCTGTCACAGAAACTATGACATAATAAATGTGTCTGGTTGTTAGTTACTGTATTTTGGGGGTAACTTGATATATAGTAATAAATAGCCAATATAATCTCTATTTCAACACTCACCACAATCCAATTTGCCTGATACTACTGGAGCCATGCTTAGAATTTGGAGGAATTGATTCATATGAGCAGAAACTTTCTGGACCATAGTGAATACCCAGTATCTAGCACACGGAAAGGAGGAAGTGATACTATCTCCACCCTCGAATCACATGCTGAGAATGGAGGAAATCTATCAATGTCTGTTGTACAGGTATAGTAACCCATGGAGTCAGTTAACTACGAGGAGGTGGGATAAGGGAAAGGGGATATCATGGAATAAGGGAAGGGGAACTTAGAACAAAGGAACCAAATGGCTCTCCTAGAGAGATGATACATGGATACAAACTTGGTGTATAAAAGAGCCTACTTTAGTCTCAGAGATAACAAGCTCTTGAAAATTTGGTCTATTCACCTGTCTGGGCCTTTGTTCAGTTCAGCCCACAGCAGATGCTAAATCATTGAATGAATGAAAGAGGGAACAAATGATGTTACGGCAAAACATAAAACAGCCTGAATTTAGTCAGAGGCTGAAACTGATATAAACTGATATAAACATGATTATCTGAGGCCAAGTTACTTATCTGTAAAACAATAGGGCTAAGTCAGAAAAATTTAATATCCTACCTAGATAGTTCTGAGAAGCTATGGTTCCTTCTACAGACTTACAAAACTACAGTTACTACAACAGACTGAAAACTCTTTCCTGAGCTCGCTTACTAACTCAGCAAAATGACCACATGTCGGAGAACTTCTCATTCAGTACATGCATATTGGTGTGTGTGTGATGTACATGTGTGTACTTCTGAGTATGTATATATTTATATATTTTTTCTTGATTGTATCATCCAGTGTTCTTGACTGCAAATGTGTATAACTACTTGTTCTACATATATGATTGAACATTAAATGGTATACATATAGTTTCTGGCATAATGGCTGGTGTAAAGTGATCACCAAGAGTTCAACAACCCCTCTACTGACGGTTCAGTGAAAATGGATTTCTATATTTATTCTGTATGTGATAATGGAACTTTTTAAAAATAAAACATTCATAATATTTTATGAAGCAATCAAAATTGGACAAAAAATAAATATCTACATAGAATACCAGACAATCATTAAATTTACATTGTTGAGGAATATGTAGAGACATAGGAAATGTTCACTGAGCAAAAAGAAATCAAATTAGCTACAACAGTTTGTACAATATGATAATATTGTATAAAAATATTTGTATATAAATAGAGATTACATTTATGCCATATACATACATATTAATGTGTACATATGATAGACCATATTGTATATATAACTGCATATATAAACATATATATACACATATTTATACACACATATACCACCAATCTATAAATAAAGATCCTCATGTATATCTGTATACATATAATAGTACTAGAAAAGCATGTACCAAAATAGCACAATGTCTGGGTGGTGTCATTATACCTGAGCTTTTTTTTTTTTTTTCTATGCATTTTTGTCATTCTCAAAATTTTGGACTGAATACATACCAATTTAATATTAGGGGAAAATCAATACTTGCAAATTAAAATTACATGATACCAGCCTCAGTGTGGCAGCAAGGGCTAGCGTCCTGGGGATGGAAGACCTAACTGTGCTCAACTCAAAGCCTATTTGACATGGACAGTTTTCTTGTGTTGGGTGGCCCACAGACAGCCAGGCAGTGATGCTGTTGCCGCTTATGATACAAACACATGCTAATAATATACTGGTTGTACTTTCAGATTATATAAAGTGGTTGTATATTTCCCTCCACTTTGGTGGATTTCTCTCTTGCATCTCTATAAGTGTAACCTATTACCATAAAGAAGTGAAGAAAGTCCCTAACAAGTATGTCTGTATTTTGGGGAAATTGTACATTCATTCAGGATATAGAGCTGTCTCTAATCCTACCACAGCGGCTGAATATATGCTATGTATTTATTTTCTTCCCCACCTTATCTCTCTGGAATCTGATCCTTTTTCTTTAAACATCTGCTCTCACAATACTGTTTTCCCCTCTTATCTTCTAAGATCCAAAATATTTAAATGAATTCTTTGGGGTATTGCTGGCTATTGTGAATATTAAATATACCAGAAAAGGATACCATGAAATCAAATACCTGACTTCTTAACTGGAAAAAAAGTAAGAAAGAAAAAATGTATTTTTAAAAAAAGACAAGAAAGATCTTTGTATATGCTAACACAATATTCTATAGAATTTTCTTTTGATGCCTTTTTTCAGTGATGGAAAATTATATGTCTTAGAACTATTATTATAAATTCTGATGTCCAGCATGTAAATAGTGTCTCTAATGTCACATATTTTTTACCTAAAGAGCCTCATGAATATAAACTAGATTAGAATAAAACTGCATTAATGTAGTAATATATGATATTTAATCATGGTTTCTATAAACAACATACACAGGATCTATTCTGAATTGTTAGGGCTAAATTTCCTTCCATGGACATATCCTTTCATTTGAGGCATATTCTGGGAATGATATCCACGTGCATAGCACTACTTTAAACACTGAAGATACCTCAGTGAACAATATCAAGTCCTTGTCAGCATGGCCCTCACATGCTAATGAGAGGAGACAAACAGTAATCGTCAAGCCAAAAATATCAAATGAGCTAGAAATGGATGTTTTGTAGAAAGAAAATATGGAATCAAGGTAAAAAGGGTACAGCAATGGGCAATCTATCAGCTGGATTGGCTGGAGGGGGTCTCTTTGCAAAGATGTGGAGCTGATACCCAAATGACGTGGATAAACCAATGATGTCAGGATCTCAGAGAAGGTATCCCAGGCAGAAAAAAACAGCACATGTACAATCCTAAACAAGGGATGACTTTGGGATATTTGAATGGTTGAGAGAATGCTCCTGCAGTTGAACTTAGTGAAGAGGCAACATGTTGCAAGCATTTTGAAGTCAGAGTGGATAGCAGGGCTTTGTTTCCATAGACGGCTGTAGAGGCCCCAGGAAGATGCTTAGGCATAGTCTTAAAACCAAGAGGAATTCATGGGGAGGAGTATTAAAAAAGAGAATATAATGGTCTTACTTAGGCTTTAGGAATATCATCCCAGCTGTTAAGCAGATAAAAGACTATAGGAGGATAAGAATGGAAATAAGGCATCCAGTTAGAAAACTGTTATGTTTCAATTACAAAATATTTGAGCTATATTGAATTACCTATGTTTGAATTGCAAAAGTAAAAACTAAAATGCACACTGATGTTCACTGCTCACAAATGTCAAAGTGTTGTTGTTGTTGTTGTTGTTGTTGTTGTTTACTTTGGTTTACTTTCTTTGTGTATATTACGATTTCACTGTTGATGAAAAGTGTTTAAAGAGAATGTTCATATGACCTCATAGAACAGAATTCTTAGATGAATAAGATTGTTAAGAAATAAGACACTTAATTCCTACCAATATATAGCTGAACATGTTGAGGACAGAAAACTCAGGTGACATAGTCAAGGGCACCTTCTGGAATCAGATACAAGGAGAGAGATGACTGGAACTCTTGATTCCCAGCTCAATGATCTCTCCGTGTACTGTCCTGTTTGATCTATAATTAGAAACAGCTCAGAGGCTCTTTCTAAATAAAACAATATCAGTTCCTAACCTTTCCACTGTATTATGTTTCCATCTGTTATTCCTGACAATTATAGATCTTTAAATATTTCCTGTGGGTTAGTACATCTTCCCAGAGTGAGGGTTTCAGGTTTCTTTGGCAACTGTTTCCTATGAAGAGTGAGGGCTTGGACAAATTAAGAAGCCCAATTTTAAGAATAAAGTGAGTCTAGAAGGTTTTCTAAATCACTTGGCAAACAAAAACTTTCTCTACAGCAGTAGCAGATCTGTGTTCTTTGGACAGGAGGATTTTCCCCTAATACAGCTGACCACCTCACCAAAAAGTAGAACTCTAACTCCTTCCTGAAGAAATCTCACCACATAATCTTTTTACTTCATAGTCTCCACCATTACATATTTTCCTTCCTGGCAAAAGGGCAGCATGCCCTATATGACAAGAAACATGTTACTTCATTTAGTACAAGGCAGGCACAAGAAGCAGCAGTTAAGTTACTATGTGAAATACAAATTGTTTTTTTCCAAGCTACTAATCGAAAGGGGCCAGAATTGATTCCTGCCCATCCAAATGAACACTCTTGGCTGAAAAGTAACAGCAGATGATAGCTCGATATGTGAGCTTTATTATGTCCTAGGGAAGGAAAGGGCTTATCCATGAGGGTATGTGTTCAGAAATCCAAGAAGATGAATGGACTAACAATATCTATAGAAAAGAAGTGGAGTTCAATTATAGGGTGGAGTTTATAGCTGAATACATCTTTAAAGAAGACCAGAAAGGGAAGGACAGATCTACATAATAATATGAAGGCCCGTGTATTAGAATAGAATAGAAGGTATGGTTCTGATTTGGGGAATGAGACAAAAGCCTGGCTACTTTTTTTTCTTTTGTTTTGTTTTCTTTTTTTCTTTTTCCTTCCTTCTGTCCTTCGTTCGTTCCTTCCTTCGTTCGTTCCTTCCTTCCTTCCAAGTTTATTTACTTATTTTTGAGAGAGAGGGAGAGAGAGGGAGGGAGGGAGGGAGGGAGGGAGAGAGAGAGAGAGAGAGAGAGAGAGAGAGAGAGAGAGAGAGAGAAGGAACACACAAACAGGGGAGGGGCAGAGAGAGAGAGAATCCCAAGCAGGTTCTGCACTGTCAGCATGGAGCTCCCTCCATCCTATGAACAAGCAATGAGATCATGACCTGAACCAAAATCAAGATTGGACGTTTAACCAACTAAGCCACCCAGGTGCCCCAATAGACTGGCTATTTAAATTGGGATGTCAATCTAAAATGTCAACACTGAATCCTTTCCATATAGAGTTAGGGTTGGTCCTAGAAATGGGACCAGAATGGTGGAGATGGTGGGGCTATACGATGGGGAAATCCAAAAGGCTGGATTTTTAGATAAGAGTTTGATCACTGTCCATAAAACACACTCTAGATGCAAATAATAGTTACCATTTTAATAGAGATAAAATGAGATAACCATTGAAAATGAAATGGTTATAAGTATTTTTGCAAATAGGTAAGTGTCCTCATTCTAGTCTTATCCACATTCATTTAGTCTTCTACAAAATTGTGTTCACTTAAAATCCAGTCCACAATAAGACTTCAATTTGTTAGGTTAGTTAAGGTAAAATAAAATAATGGTCTCAAAGGTGATTTTTAGAGTCTTGAGCCTTGGGATTGAGGATTCAGGAGAATATCACTTTACTAAGTTGTAGTTCTCAGCTAAGCAAGTCCTTAACTATATCCAAGTTTCATTTCTTCACCTTTAAAATATTATAGAAAAGGGTAAGATTTCAAGATTTCTTCTTGCAGTGGTGTTCTATATATTAATTAACTTACAAAAACAACATACACTGGTGTTTTCTAGATCATGAACATTTTTTTTTTTGGTGTTCTCTGTCTTTTAGAAAATGCTCTGGCTTAATTTACTCCTCCTTTATAGCCCCTGCCGGCCCCCAGCCACAGGAAAGCAATTTTCATTCTGCACACCTTCCAGAAACACTCATGCTTCCATGCCTTTGCATATGTTGTTTCCTTCTCCTGACAAATCTGCCCTCATTTCATCAGATAATACCTGTTTCTTCCTTCAGACTTAGCTCCAGCTCTGACTCTGGCAAAGAACATTTTCAGACAATTGTTCCACTTAGGGTTGAATTCAATGCCTATCTTCTAACTTCCTCCCAACTCCTAAGTCTTCCAAATGATAGTGAGTTCCATAAATCATTGTTATTTTGTCCATTTACCCAACACACTTGGAAGACCTAGCATAGGCCACAATACATGAAAGGTTTGCAATAGATGTTTGCTGGATGAATTGACTAATGGTTTGACAGAGGACAGATTGCTACACAGAAGTTATGTTACTGGGTAAGATACACACGATAAAGCCTCAGTTTTCTTATTTGTATAATGGAACCACAGAGTCATCTGATTGTTGCAAGAATTAACTGTGACAATGGTTGTAGACTCTCTAGTAAAGTTGGTACCTTATAAATGCTCAGTGAAGAATGGTTGCCGCTATTTGTTAGATGTCTTTTTAAATTTTTTTTAAAAATGTTTGTTTATTTTTGAGAGACAGAGTGCAAGTGGGGGAAGAGCAGAGAGAGGGAGACACAGAATCTGAAGCAGGTTCCAGGCTCTGAGCTGTCAGCACAGAGCCCGATATGGGGCTCAAACTCGCAAATGGTGAGATCATGACCTGAGCCAAAGTCGAACGCTCAACCGACTGAGCCACCCAGGTGCCCCTAGATATCTTTTAATACTTCTTTCTGAATTTACAAGATTTGGCTACTGTGTTAAAGTAGCTCAGTAATTTACTGACACAGCAATGTGTACAGTTGAAAAAGTGAGAGTATGAGTGTGAGAAACTATGTGTGTGACATAAAACATAAAATATATTTTCTACACTTGAACTAGGCTGAAAAAAAAATCATTCTTTCCAGAGAAATGTAGTTAAACTGATTCTGCCATATCCATCCTAAGATGATGATTCCTTCTATCTCTATCTATCCTAGGAAGAGACTTTTTATTTACTTTCACAAAAGATACCAGACAGCAGACCAAATCTCCCTCTGACTACAGTTCTGTGGAACTACTGGCAAGCCAAGGTACTGGAGTCGGGATCCAAAAAAGTACACAATGGACCCTGAAAATTTGACATAAAATGTAGCCATAATAGGTACTCACGGATCATAAGTTTATTTGATTGTGATATTGTTCGGAGAACCAACATTTCTAAATATATCTGGAGGTGATATCTGGAACAATTCTAACCCGAGGGAAGGCAGCAGTCAGGCAGTCCCTTAAGAGCTGCAGAGCCTGGGACAATAGTACAAATCTAAACACCATACGGATAAATATTTTAAAATTATAAATCAAGCTAACCAACTGTGAAATAAAATGTGTGCAAGCCTCCTATCTTGACAAATGCCCATTCACACTAATCTAGAAGGCAAGGTTTAAATTTAGAGTTCTCAGAAGCCTTGGAAATCAGGGCAGGAACTTAGGATAAGGGGAGGGTAGAGTTGGCTCCAATTCCTGTCTTCACCTTCCCTGTGTTTTCATCGGGCTTCTTCCCACATCACCATCAGATGTGTGCACAGACATGCAGACATGCCAGTTCACTTATGCAAGTTCTTCCACATCTTCCTCCCCAGGCTCCCACACACAGCTGCTCTTGGCCACCTTGACAATGGAGGTGAACATATAGTGAAGGGGCTTGTATGTGTCCCAGAAGGGTTCACATCATCTCCTGGGTCCCTGGTGGCTGGAATGCTGTGTAGAAAAGGAGCATGATCTCTGTGTGGCTACAGAGATGTACTCTGTGTGGTACATCCTGCTGGCCAGAAGACTCCTTACCCCATGGACTGGTGCATGGTTAAAGGAGAGCCAGAGAAATCTCCTCTAAAGGATGAGCCAAGGCAGGAGCTTCTCATGTGCATCAGGGCATTACAGGCAGCACTTTTTATTACAGCACAGGGCATGTAAAAAAGAAAGCAAAAACAATATAGGTTAAGAGAATTTCAGGCTTCTAGTCCACAAGTGTTATGTGTGGGTGAGATGAAATAGAAAGAACATGAAATAAATATGTGTCATAGGGTGACCAGTATCCAGATTTTCCTGGACCTGAGGGTTTTCCTGGGAACTGGTGTGTTTGATGCTAAAACTTGTAGAGTCCTAGTCAAACTGGGATCTTCCCATCACTATGCCTTTACAATTGCAGGCCTCCAAAATTATCTTCCTAGAAAACATTTTAGCCAGTGGAAGGGCACATAAATAACTTTAGAAATATTTGATTTATAGTCTGAAGTTTATTACTAATTAGCTGTATGAATTTAAGCCTCTTTAGTTGGGTTTCATC
Source organism: Neofelis nebulosa (assembly GCF_028018385.1). Lineage (NCBI taxonomy): Eukaryota > Metazoa > Chordata > Mammalia > Carnivora > Felidae > Neofelis > Neofelis nebulosa. Next base: position 93,604,188 of record NC_080791.1, read on the forward strand.
TATAAAATGAAGAATTGGGTTTTCTTAAGATCAAAGGTGGAATATTCCATTAATGTATTGAAGACTTAAAAGACAGAATCTTTCTCATCCATGTAAAACAATAGTAATCAGAAGAATGAAGTATTTCTAGAAATAGGCAAATATGTGTAAGCTCTGCCACTCTAACAAACAGTAGATGGGAAAAACTTGACATGGCAGTGGATTGGATAGTGTAGAAGGACAGATTGCAAAATGTGGCTACATTTCCTTCCAATCTAATTTAATGGATGCATTTTTCTGCTTATAAAATTATATCCCAATAAATCACATGCAAAATAGCTAACACTGAAGACAAGTCACAGGTTCTCTGGACACATCCTCACTTTCTTTTATTTTCTTCCAATTTATCTTTATTTTTCTGCTGCTGAGCAGTAAAGCTAATGACAGAAATATGACTCAGGGAACTATCTGTTGTTTTAATTTTATAAAGTAAACAAACTAAGTCAAGCCAAAGGTCTTTACCAGAGGGACAAAGGAAGATAAAACATTTGTACGGTTTAGCAACCTCTCTCCTGAAGCTTCTTAACCAGAAAAACTTGAGGACAACAGGTGTCAATCACCAACATTTTATTCCTAAATCATGCAACCAAGCTGATGGATGATGGGTCTAGTATCCGATGTTTGCAATCAGGACCTTATTTCATTGTCTTACTCTTATGACTGAAATGTGTGCTCCTAGACCAGTTCTTGTTTCTAATTCTTGGTCTGGACCCTTGCCTCTAGTACTGCCCTTTCTTTAATATTACGTCTATATCTCTTAATGACTAGGAAGGTCTTCAGGAGTGCTTAAGGGCACTGATTGATCCTTGGAAACACACACCTTACCCATGTCTTCTCAGGCTCCCAAAGGGAGCTAATTTTTTTTTTTTTAATGTTTATTTATTTTTGAGACAGAGAGAGACAGAGCATGAACGGGGGAGGGGCAGAGAGAGAGGGAGACACAGAATCGGAAGCAGGCTCCAGGCTCCGAGCCATCAGCCCAGAGCCCGACCCGGGGCTCGAACTCACAGACCACGAGATCGTGACCTGAGCTGAAGTCGGACGCTTAACCGACTGAGCCACCCAGGCGCCCCTAATTTTTTTTTTTAAGAGAAAAAAAAATTTGAGAGAAACAGAGACAGTGTGAGTGGAGGAGGGGCAGAGAGAGAGAGAGGGATACACAGAATCCTAAGCAGGCTCCATGCTGCCAGCTTTCTAAAGAAAAAAGACGCAAGGAGCCTTATTGTACATCTGTATATGCATGACAATTCTACCACCACTGCCAAACCTCAACCTGACATATTCTTTCTCCAACTTTCGTAGAATTCTTGATCTCTTTATGGTCTTCTTATTGCACTTAGCATATAACCTTATTAGGTAAATAATCACATTTGTAATGATTATTTGTTCCCCTGCTAAGCTCCTTTGTTAAAAGTTGGAGCTTGTACCTTTGTAGATTTAGCAGTTAGTTCCATGTTTAATACCTAGTAGGTGTTCATTAAATGTTCTTGAAATCAATGAATGAATGAATAAACGAATTACTGTAGTTGTCTTTGTGGCTGTCACCATGGTAAATCAGATCCTTATTTATAGATTAGGGAATTTCACCACAGGAGACCTTCAGTACTGATTGAATTTTATAATTTAAATAGGAGTGGATTTAGTTTTTGTCCTTAAAATGCTAAGATATTACAGAACATCAGGGACAGAAGAACATTGAGTTATTTTTTATCACAGCATGGCCTGACACTAAGAGAGAAGGTTACAGTATTTGGATTTTTCGAATGAGGGAAATCCAAAGCTAAAACTCCCAACCTGGAGCTAATAAAGTCCACTGCTACTTGGTCTACTGGAAACGAAAGGCTATGGGAAAGCCAAGATCTCCAACCATGGTCCTACAAGAACCTCTGTTCTCCAGAAAATCACAGTGCAGATTAAGGGAAAGTACTTTATTATCAGACTGCTCATGTAGTTTCTGCTATGATGTGAGGAAATTTCGAAAGGGAAATCGTCATTATTAATAATTATGCCAGGATAACAAGAATAAGTCAGGTCTTTTCCAGGCAAACCTGGACACACAGTTACGCTATAGCCTGACAGAGCTGTTCACTGTACATCACTAATTTGGTACTGCTGCAGGGTGTAGAGAGTGGATAAATAGAGGTGATTTTATCCCTCAGGAGACATTTGGCTATATGCAGGGACACTTTTTACTGTCATAGCCAGGGGGAGGTGCTACTGGTATCAAATCATAAAGATTAAAGGTGCTGCTACAGTCCCTCAGAAGAAAAATTATCCGGCCCAAAAGGGCAATAGTGCTGCTTTTGAGAAGCCTATTCTATATCCTCTAAAACCTCGCAAAGTTTCTGAAACTGCATCATCTTTTATTTTCTTGTTTCTTAGCTGAGGATTTGACTTTCTGAAAATTTTCTCTCTCAGCTCATCTTTCTTTCCTGTCTGAAGTTCCTTCTAAAATATGGCACCCAGTAAGCAGGTAATACACGGGGGAAACTTACATACATGTAGTAAAGTATTTTTTACTGGAAATACACCTGGGAAAGGGAGAAACCTTTTAAAATTTGAGTCATATTTTAAAATCTAGATCTCCTTACTTTTACTAAATCCAATTGTAGGTTTATTGCCCACCTACCTGAAGATTCTTTATAGATTATAATCCTATCTATCATAATTTTTAGTCATAAAATGACTTGCTTCTCACTTTTCTGCCCAAGCACCACACACACACACACACACACACACACACACACACACACACGTACAAATACACAGTGAGAGCATGGAATAAATTGGAAGTAAAATTTCATTAATGGTAGAGAGATTAACTAGAATGCCTGACCACTAAGAAGCCTCTCACCTCTTGTATTTTTAAAGGGATGTTGAGAGGTGGGAGCAATTTTAATAGTACATATGGAAGCCCAGATCCAATCTTTCTACAGATATTTTATAAATGTTACAAATTAATTAATAAATTCTATAAGGTGCAATTTTAGTTGAAGCAATGATTTCTGTTTTGCTCATTGCTAAATAATCAGAATATAGAAGAGAGCCTCACCCACAGTAGGCATGTGATTCTTATTCCCTTGTTAGTGGTGGTGTTCCTTTTTACCCCAAAACTATTGGATAAGTTGCCTATTATCACAGAAATCTCTAAAAAATGTGCTAGTTTTGAAGACATCCAGATGGCCAACAGGCACACGAAAAGATGCTCAATGTCACTCCTCATCAGGGAAATATAAATCAAAACCACACTGAGATACCATCTCATGCCGGTCAGAGTGGCTAAAATGAACAAATCAGGAGACTATAGATGCTGGTGAGGATGTGGAAAAATGGGAACCCTCTTGCACTGTTGGTGGGAATGCAAACTGGTGCAGCCGCTCTGGGAAACAGTGTAGAGGTTTCTCAAAAAATTAAAAATAGATCTACCGATGATCCAGCAATAGTACTGCTAGGAATTTACCCAAGGGATACAGGAGTGCTGATGCATAGGGGCACTTGTATCCCGATGTTTATAGCAGCACTCTCAACAACAGCCAAATTACGGAAAGAGCCTAAATGCCCATCAACTGACGAATGGATAAAGAAGATGTGATTTACATATACAATAGAATACTACTTGGTAATGAGAAAGAATTAAATCTGGCCATTTGTAGCAATGTGGATGGAACTGGAGAGTATTATGCTGAGTGAAATCAGTCAGGCAGAGAAAGACAGATACCATACATTTTCACGCATACGTGGATCCTGAGAATCTTAACAGAAGACCAGGGAAGAGGTCGGGGGGAGTTACAGAAAGGGAAGGAGGCAAACCATAAGAGACTCTTAAATACTGAGAACAAACTGAGGGTTGATGGGCGGTGGGGGAGAGGGGAAAGTGGGTGATGAGCAGTGAGGAGGGCACCTGTTGGGATGAGCACAGGGTGTTGTATGGAAACCAATATGACAATAAATTATATATATATAATAAAATCTTTAAAAAATGTGCTAGTTTTGAAGTCACTGACTTGTTAATGCCAGAATAGATAAAATGATAGAAAATACAGTAAGTATTCTAGGTAAGGATTAATATTAGATTTGTGGAACTATCTAGAACTTAAACAGCAACAACCTATTATGGTCTGTCTATATGTCTTAAAAAAAACCCATTTTGCTAAGGTGTAATTACATATCATAACATTCACCCACTGCAAGTGTAAAAAATATGATTTTTAGTGAATTTCTAGAGTTGTGCAATCATCACCACAATACAGTTTTAGGAAATTTCCATCATTCCCAAACATTTCAGTCATTATCTGCTCACTCCTCTCACCCATTATATACGTTTTATGTGTTTGAACAAATCAGCTCTCCATGCCAAAAAAGGAGACACTCCAAAGGATTGTCCCCGAAGAAAAAGAAAGCAATATATACTACTATTTTCTGTTCCTTTTGCTTTCTGCCCCAAGTTCATGTCAATCATAGCAACTCACCTGAGATTGACAGATTGGTTGAGCAGAGGGTGGAGAGATGAAACCATGCCTGAGACTAAGGGAAAGGGGAGTGAGATAGCTACTTTGTTCAAATGTGCTTTGTTCAAATGTGTGTGTGTGTTTGTCAAAATGGAAGGATGAATGTGATAAATAAAATGGTACTGGCTATTAGGAGAAATACAGTCCTGAAACCGAGAATGCAAGCAAGGTAACAATGGTTGAATAATTGATAATAAAGCATTCTCAAGTTTAATCAATTTTCAAATCTTTTTATTTTACGTTCTAAATATAATTTTAATCTATTAATTTTCCTCCATGTCACTTCTACCTTCATCCAGAGAACCAGCATCTCTAATCAGGAATATTGCCACAGGTTGTTAATTCACTTGCCCAAACTCTAGGATTGCTTCTGGCCAATCAGGAGAGTGACTAGTAACGGCTAATGTTTCTTTAACTCATATTTAAACATGGTACTGTTCTTGGGGCACCTGGGTGGCTCAGTCGGTTAAGCATCCAACCTTGCTTCAGGTCATGATCTCATGGTTTGTGAGTTCAAGACCTGTGTTAAGCTCTGTGCTGACAGCTTGGAGCCTGGAGCCTGCTTTGGATTCTGTGTCTCCTTCTCTCTCTGCCCCTCCCCCATTCATGCTGTCTCTCTCTCTCTCTCTCTCTCTCTCTTATAACTAACTAAATAAATACATAAATAAATAAATAAACAAACTTAATTTTTTTCTTTTAAATAAACATGGCACTCTTCTTGAAGCAAGCCACTATCCTCTAATTATCCCACTACCTTGGGATGTAAGTGTATTAATGGGGTCCCAGTTGATGATGGTACCCTCACCCCTTACCACTCTTCATTCCTATCCAACCCCTCTATATTGAAGGATTTCATTTTATAATATATAAGTCACCTTTTGTTTCACATTTTATAATTTCTGAAAATCAGTATGTTTACCATAGACTACAGTAATACCCTTCCCCCAGAATCTGACCTTGAATGGATGGTGTACTGATAATATCTTAAAATTAAAGAAACATAATACTTTTAATCTTTAAAAAGTACCATGATTTTTGTTATTTCCATTCCTTTCCAACTGCTGTTCTCCCTGCCTGAAATAGTTTCTATGGCCCATTTCCACTTAGTTTCACTATAAACTTGTTTTCACTTTTTCAGGATTCAATCTAATAGGTAACTCCTTAAAGAGGCTTTTCCCAATGTAATCAAAGGCTGAGTTAAATAGACTTCTCATGTTTTATTCTATTCATTTTTGTATATCCAGCCTCATTTCCATACTGACCTAGCAACTGACCAAAATGTATAAGTGAGCAAAACTAACAATCCCAGTGCAATGTACTGACTCACAGAATTGTGAGCTAAGTAAGTGCTTATTATTTTAAGCCTGTAGTAGGCTTGAGGCAATTTATTAGGCAGTAGGAGCTAACTGATATAGCTTATAGGTGAGGTGGTCTAGATTATCTGGTAGGATTCCTTATCCTGAGGACTAGATCAGGACCCAGTGCCAACTGAAATTCATATCTTCACCCAAATAAAACAGACTACAGCAGAAACTATTAGAACAGAAAATCCTATATCATAATCATATCAAAGAGATATCAAAGTCTATATCTACATATATATTTTAAGATGATATATAACCATTAATAGTTATAAAAAGAGAAAATTCCATGTTTCTATCAATGGATACATACTGCTTTTAGTATCTCAGTGGAACATAATTGTAAACCTTATGAGATTATGTTATTATCAAGATCACAGAATGAATAAGTGAAATCACTAAGACTAAAATCAGACCAAGAGCAGTGTCTTTGCAAAATACTATATATTTGCTCATGTCATGGTCTCAATTAATGGTACCATTAGAAACATGGAGCTTTTTCAGAAGCCTATCAGTTCCAAGCAGAGACATGCTTTCTTACAATGGGCAAGGGAAGGGTGGGGGCAGGGGGGAAAGGTCTGCTCTCAGAGGAAAACAAATACCTCATGCTATCACTTATGAGTGGAATGAAAAACAGTCAAATCATAGAAATGCAGAATTTCTCTATAGAGAAATCATAGAAATATAGAAAGGTGATTACCAGGGTCTGGGAAGTGGGAGAAAAGGGGAAATGAATAGGGAGATGGTGGTCAAAAGGTACAAATTTCTAGTTACCAGATAATTTCTAGGATGTACAGCATTGTGATTATAATTTAAGATACTGTATTATAAACTAGAAAGTTGTGAACAGAATAGATCTTAAATGTTCTTATCATAAAGAAGAAATGGTACTTATGTGATGTGATAAAGGTATTACCCAAAACTATAGTAGTAATCATTTTGCAATATACATGTTATTACACCAATTCATTGTACACCCTAAACTTACACGATGTTAGGTATCAATTATATCTCAATAAACTGGAAAAAAAGAAAAATTAACTTTTGCTAAGGGCCTTCTCTTTTAAGGAAAAAATTATACTATCTTCTGGCTTTGGAGTTGCCAGCAGATAAGAAAATAGAAGCTCATGTCTGATTTAATATTATGACCCAACTTGATCTTTCTTTTTTCCTAAGGAAAAATAAAATTATAATTGTGTCAATGTTTAGATAATAATAATTATGTACCTAATAATTATCTGAGTGTTTTTAGGATCATGGCCAAACCTCAGAACATCAGATGACAAAACTTAGGTAGAAATTTAGCAATATTTCTGTGCTTGGAATCATCTTTACTTTCATCATGAATATGATTGCTAACAGTCTCTGGTATTTTTTGTTAAGTAAGAAAACTCAAAATGTTAATACCACCACTTCCACATTACTGCTTTCTCCATTTTTTTTAAGGATAATGAAGGGGCAGAGAATACAGAAAACCATATAAAATCCTTGTATTTTACCAGCTGTCCTGTGAGCATGAAATACACACATTCTTTTCTTGAATATATCCGAAATTTCCTATTCCCCAAATAAATCAGCAATAATCTTTATCTTCTCCATTTTTTAAATATCCATAACAAAAAAAAATAAATTTGCACCCACCTTCTACATAGAATAACTCGGTGACGTTTCATCTTTACAATGAAATGCAGATGTACACCCCCCCCCCATTAAAAGGAGACTCTTCAATGTTCAAATCTTGAATAGCTCAGTACTTTAAAAAGAATTGATGCTGATGAAATTTATGGCCTTGATAAGAGTCCAATTCAAAAATCTTAACTTGGAAAAACAGAAGTTTCATTTGATGAAGGACTGGATAAATGGGCATTCACTTTAAAGCTTTCCCTCTCAATATTCTGTTCTGCAGTAGTTAAACAAGTTTTGATAGCTACCTTGGACTCAGTAATACTGCTTCTTTTCATTAAATGAGCTATTTCAGATGTATTATTGCCACTTAAATATGACCTTGTACTCCAAGATACTGTTCCAGTGAATAATTGTGCAAGCAAGCAATATTGATATTTTTCTAAACTGTTTACCTCCTTCATGCATCAAACCTGGTCTTTTTGTTTTCATTCCTTTAAGTACATTCTGCTGTCTCCTCTCTGAGAGCATCATCTTTGAGGTATGGCAATGTCCTTTACTAAACCTAAACTGTCTAATTACACTAACTGGAAATGGCCCCATCAAATGGCAATGCGTTCAAGTACAGAAGTTCCAGTTAAAAAGATAACCTCAATGAAAATTCTATAGTAATTCATTTTCTGTAAAATCAGAGCTTTCTTTTGTAGAACTGATGATTAAAACACCTTTGGGGCATTGGACTATGCTATTTCATTAGAAATGTTTCTAACTATATTGGTAATTTCAATTCATACAGTTGTCTAAAAAAACTGGCCATCAGCCAGATTGACTCTAATTTAAACCCAGCTTATGCTCTTACCAGGGTTAGAGCTCATTCTCTTATTTGTTTTTTTTTTTTTGTTCTATTATGTTTGTATTTTGTTAATAGTAATTTATCCTAGTTTGGTATTGGAAGAATGGTATTTTTCCTTGCCATCTCCCAATAAAATCACCTGCAAAAGAGTGCGTAAGTATATGAAATAGGATAAAATTATATGTGTGAAAAATTGAAGTGTCCTGAAATTTTATATATGTATATGCACATGTCAGGGGGGTCAAGAAAACAAACCCAGTTATCCCAATGCAGAAAGGCTTAAAAAATCAGGAGCCATGTATTCTATGGGTTGTGATAGAGTCATAAAACAGGATGTAGATTAAGACTACACATCCAGACAGAAAGTATTTGTAGATAATGTTAACTTAAAAAAAAAGTACGTATATTAGTATTTCTACAGTGTAAAACTATTACTGCAGATCCTTTGATACTGACAGGGAATATGAAAATAATAGTGATTTTATATAAGGTTTTAAAATTCTGTTTCACCTTCCAACTAATTGTAATAGATTTTACAGTTGCAAAATTACAATGTCAGATTTATCATGTTATATGTGTGTTGCAAACAGCAGAGAATACTAAACAATGACTCTCTATACTTAATTTTTTTTAATTTTCTAAGAAAAAATAAATTGACTATTTCAATTTATTGAATATATTCAATTCAATTGAAATATATTCAATTTATAAACTGACTACTTCAGTCACTGACAGACTTACCTAATTCATAGCATATATTAAAAAATACTGTTTGGAGAGCTGAACTTTCTTCTCCTTGTACCTACTCTTCTCCCTTATTTAGTTTCATACCTTTTCCTACACTAAATTTTTCCCATTCCATAAATTCCCATCTCAGGTTACCTGATGGCAGATTGTTTGAAATGCCCGTCCTATAACCTTCTTCTGGGGTTACTACCCATGCAATTCCAGGCAGCTTGAACCAAATAATTCTTACTCGCTTAACCTATACCACAGCTGCTGCAACAATAAACAACAAAAAATCATCATGAAAGGTCAAGAGAGAGAATGCAGAAGAAAGAAAAAGAGCAGAGTGCCTGGGTGGCTCAGTTGGTTAAGTGTCTGACTTCAGCTCAGGTCATGATCTCATGGTTCATGAGTTAGAGCCCTACAACAGTCTCTCTGTTGTCTGTTGGCCTGGAACGGCTTTGGATCCTCTGCACGCAACCCCTCCTCCCCTGCCCCCCGCCCCAACCCTCCTTTGCTCATTCTGTTCTCTTTCTCAAAATAAATAAATAAACTTAAAAAAAAAAGGAAAAGAGCTTTACATTTTAATACGTTTAATGGTACTCCTTTCCTGCTTTTGCAACAAGAGGTCCTAGATTTCATCTTGCATTGAGCTGTACAAATTTTGTGGCCTACCCTGCCTACCCCTAATCATCTTTATAATCTCTATGTCTTGGCTGCACTATATCCTTACTTGACCTATCCCACCCTTTATTTTTCTCACAGAGAATTCCTATTCACCCCAACTCGATGCCATCTCCTTTTCCCAGCCAGTGGCCAATTCCCACTGTGTCCTTGACCCTTGCATGTTCACTTGGCATTCAGGGTCCTCTATCCTGCTTCCTTAGCATTTTGTACTGAGCTCTTGAGCCAAACTCATCATACTGTATCTTTTTAGTATATTTATTTCTCTCTCATTTAACTGTAAATACATTGAAGTCAAGGGCAAACTTCAAATCCACTTTTTGTTTAGTACAGAGGTACTCAACGATGCCTAATAAATTAATATGTAATCAGGACAACACAGACAATGAAATGTAGAACTCTTAAGACAGAAAGAACCATTTAGATGTGTGGCATGCAGACATGCTCATTATCCAGTGGCTGAAGGCTAGGACTGGTCCTCCACGCTAACACTACAGACAAAACAAAACTTTTAATGTCTCTCTAATTGGTCAAGGTTGCAAAGGTTACAGGCATGGAGGAAACAAAGATTTAAAGTAAAACATCATTTATCAAACACCTGCTTTGAGCCACTTTTCACAGTACTTAGCACATAGATTCATGCGGAACAAGGTTCCTAAACCTTAGCATCGTACTACTGAAATTATGGACCTGTTAATTCTTTGTGGTGGTGGTAGGCTTATCCATTGTGGGATGTTTGACAGCATTTGACCTCTACTCACCAGAAGCCAGTAGAACATCTTCCTAATTTATGGCAATCAAAACAGTCCCCAGATATTACTTTATCTTCCGGAGGGCAAAATTGTCCCCCAAATTGTCCCATTTGGGAATCAATGGTGTGGAGGGCTACAATTCTGGTAGAAAATCAAACCCACCGCAGTTAGAAATCTGTGACTCCAGTGTCTGAGGCAGAAAATGGAAGAAGGCTGAAAAATTAGAAGTATTTTCCAGTTTTCCTGGCTTTTGTTTCCAAAAGCTAAGTCTCAGTATGCAGAAAGAATTTATCTTTAGAGAGGAAATATAGTAGCCAAAAGGAAGGAGCGTGGTTATCTGGTATTTGGCAAAAACATGAAAGAAGGGAGATTAACCTGCAGTGACAAATAGTTTTCTGGGGCAGAAGAGATGAGAGATGGTGGTGGGAGGAGAGAGGTTTCTGGATTGTAGAGCAGAGGGAATCCTGTCTCCCGGCAGCACCCCAGAGTGTAGGCAAAACCGCAGGACAACCTGAGTACAGTTGGACCTAGGCATATAGGATTACATGACCCTTCAAATAGATTTCTAACAAACAATTCACAGAAACAGCAGAAAGAGCTGGACTTTAAAGGGGCATAATGTAGGTTGAGAATAGGAGCATTTTAGCAGATAACTTTATATCCTAATTTTGGAGGATTAGATATCTCCCTACACTCACCTTATATTACCATGATACTTCATAAAATACAGACACTGCAGCTCACTCCAGTGTTGGGAAGGAAACACAAAGGACACTAAGATTAAATTAGTCATTCAGATGCAAAATAATTTCCAGTGAGAAACTAAGTAACATTATTTTATTTTTTAAAGTTTATTTATTTTGAGAGAGAGAGAGAGAGTGAGAGAGCAAGCATGAGTGTGGGAGGGGCAGACAGAGAGGGAGAGAGAGAGAATCGCAAGCAGTCTCCTCACTGTCAGCTCAGAGCCGGATTTGGGCTCGAACTCACAGACCATGAGATGATGACCTGAACCCAAATAAAAAGCCCGCTGAGCCACCCAGGTGCCCCTAAGTAACATTTTAAATACACACAAGCACATGCACACACACACAACATTGAGTTTGTTGACTGAGATTTGAGTATAATCTCTTAGCTTACTCAAGTTCCATCTTCCAAGGGATGTTTTATTGCGCCCATTTTAAAAAGAAGTAAATTGAGTCTCAGCAAGGTTAAGCAGTTCGTTCAAGGTCATTAGCCTTCATCTTAATGACAAATGGTTATTAAGTGTCTATTGTGTGGCAGGTTTTGCTGGATGGGTGTAAAATGAGGAGACAACACAGACACAGACATGGCCTCGTGGGGCAATTAAACACTCACACAATTAACTGTAAATGGCAACTGGCAAAATCAGCCATGATGGGGGAATCTGATCTAGTGGGAAAGGGTGGAGAAGATTTTCCCTAGGAATGGATAAATTGGAGCTCCCCAGGGCGGTGAATCTCGAAAGTCTCAGAATCAGCTGGAGGGATGGTGAAAACACAGATTGCCGAGCCCCTTTTGTGGAGTTTCTCATGGATAGGTCTGTGTGGACCTGAGAATTTGCATAATGAGCACTTTCCCACATGATCAGGTGCTGCTGATGCTGCTGGTCTGGGAACCACTGAACGTCCCAAGCAAAGCAAATCATGTGGGCACAGCCTGTGGGAAGAAGAATCTAGACCATTCTGTCTCCCTCCACACCACAAAAGAAACCCCTGCCTTTTTACACATGAAAAACCTACAAATGAAATTTCAGTGATGTGCGTTAGTCACTGCTAGTAAATGGCACATGGAGCACCAACACCCAGGTTTTCTAACTTCCAGTCTGGCAATCTCTCTCTCTTTCCAGTGAGTGGGTCAGGCCATTCTGCCATCTCCCACTCTGGGACTTGTGGATTGCTTCCAAGGTGATGATCCAGCGAAAGGGGAATTGCAGCCCTGGTACCTGAAAAAAGTAAGCCAGCTCCGCCTGGCATATCTTGTCTTCAGTTGAGAGAATGCTGACTATTTTAAACAATGCTTCAGGATATTCTTCCTCTTCTTTGAGACGGAGGTCTTAATCTTACTGAAAACACATTCTTTCTCTCAAGAGTGCCCTTGAACTAATACGGCAGAAACTCTGACTCCAGTGGGGCTTTCTGATGTGCCTTTGAAGAGGGTAAATTTACTAATCAATACAAATTACAATTTCTCAACTGGCAACTCTGCAAGCTAGGCACAGCCTCTGCTCCTTTATTATTCACAGCCTGGGCTCGAAGGACTGGAGCAGAGAGAGATCACGGACAGGGACCCTACGCAAGTACATCCAACAAAGGAAGGGATTGTTTTGGAGGGGCTTAATGTGGGAATTATCATAAGATGGGCATAAAATGTACATTCTTAAAAGCTACATTGGCTTAAACAGTTTAAACATTATGCTAATTTAGGGTATGAACTAATAATCTCCCATAGATAGGAAAGGTTTTTTTCTTCTCTCTCTGTTCCTTACACATTCTCTATATGCATGCATACATATACACAATTTGTATATAGAGGACACATGATTATCAGTTATATGTACATATATCTGTATACACATATATGTGTAATATATATACATATGTATGTATATACACATGTATATATACACATATATTAGAGAAAAATAGAAAAGCACAGAAATAGGGATGTGCGATGATGTCATGAAAATTATGCTAACAGTCTAGTTTTCAGTTCTTGCATTCAGTTACTATGTAACTCTGAATGCAACATCACCTGTTCTACACCTCAGTTTCCCCACCCACAAAATGAGAGAACCGGTTAAGATAAAGACTTTTCTGGACAGATGCTCCCTGTATAAAGGGGACTGAAAATTTACTTAGGGATGTATTTCATTTTCTAAAATTTCTTCCCCTTGCAGATGGATATTGAAAACTCTTCCTTTTTCATATTTTTAAAACACCCATGCCTCCTTTTTATTTAAATGAAAATCTTATAATATCCTTTAGAGTTATTTAAAACTTAAAAATAATTTAAATGTGACTAAAATAAACCAAAGAATAGATAATTATAGAATAAAAATCTATTTTGAAGTATGCAGATCACATTCTTTGCAAGTACATGGAGTCAGTAATTTTGTGGAGCATGCTTACTTGCTGAAGCTTTGGAAGCTCAAACACTATCTAGGTCATTTTCCATATCACAACTCTTGGGCAACTTTGTTTTCCAACAGAGTCTCTCCAACTCTCCTGGACCCTCCCTTGCCCATGAGCCCTGTTCTCCTTGCAATCTCTGTAGTAAACTCTACCATTTCTTTTTTAATGTTAGCTCTTCATGGCTGGGAAAGATAGGAGCTAATATTTACTGGCCTTTTTCTACATGTTCAGTCTTGTATTATGCTGGGTTCTTCATATACATCATCTTATATAATCCTCAGATCTTCCCTCTAAGGGAGGCAGAACAATTATCCTCATTTTAAAGATGAGGAAACAAGAGCTTAGAGACACTGGAGACTTCCCTACGGGATATCAAACATTGGCAAGGCTTTAATCTGATTCTAGGTTTCTCTGATTGGGGACCCTGTCCTATTTCTACTCCTCTATCTGGTCTCCCTAATTAACAGCCAGGAAGAGCAGAAAACAAGTGTTTATTGCTGACCTACTAGTTGGTTAATTATATGCAAAAATTGTATATATCATCTTATTTAATTTTCCAAATGCAGGGTAGGAAGTAGTATCCCCAGATTTTAAGATAAAAAGAGGTTAAGTATCTTAGCTGAGATCACAGGCTCACTATTTAATACAACTGGAATAAGAACACAGCTAGCCCAAAGTGGGACTAACCTCTCAAAGCTGGGACCGTTCACAGTCTCCAGGCATCTAAATATGTGCTGGGCAGTTTTCATAATAGCATGGAACTTTTTTCTCATTTTGTAACATTAGTTCCTATTTTATAGGCATGCTAAGAAATCAAAAATAAGCAAAAATAAAGAACATCCTTTAAAACTGAGCTGTCCAGAAAATATCTAATTTGAATACACACATATGTACAATACACATAAATATAATGAAAAAGGGTTATAATAGATTTAACTATATTTTAGCTATTCCTGTACATTGTGAATTTTAATGGCTGCTTAGTTTTTTATCATATGGGTTTATTGGAATTTATTCACTCCTCTTAATTAGCCATGCATAATTTATTTTCAATTTTCCCCTATGAGAACAGTGATGAATTAAACTCTAGGCTACATGGAACTTTATTTATAGTATATGGGAAGGAGAGGGGTATGTGTTTATTAAGCCAAACCAATAATAAAATGTTGCAAATTCAAAAACATTAGGTATTATTTTAGAAACCCATCACTAAATGGTGATAACCAAGCATTTGAGTAGTAGAGATGTATCCATATATGTGATGTAATATATCACAGAATTGTTGAATAGTTCAACAGAAATTTTCTAATACTTAGAGAGTCAGCCAGAAGAATTACACCATAGCAAGGAACTGAAAGCCCATCAGCTAGTCTAATATCTGAATGATGTCATTGTTTCTCATTTGACACAACATCCTTAGACCCCAGTGTGTCTATATTTTCTCTTTTCCTCCACTTCCTCCTCCACCTGCTCCCCATGCTCCTCTTTCTTTTCTTTATCATCTTCCTCCAACTTCTCATCCCACTTTATGACATTCATTGACACATGGACTTTAATAAACTTTAATAAATTGACACATGATACTTTAATAATAAGGGTGGCCAACTTGTTTTTAAATATTAAGATATCAGGGTATTTCCTTCCCCCATCCCATTCAAACAGCTGCCTCTGTATTTCCCTGCTTCCTGAGAGCTTTATAGCAACAGAAAACAGAAATATATGTCTTTCTGCCTTCCCTCTCACCCCCCAAAATTCCAAGATTTTAAAGGGATACTGAGAGCTTTGAGAGGAGGTAGAAAGGAAAGAAATAATGTTTCTTAGTAGAAACAGAGTAGCCTGGAAGAAGCTGAAGGAAGGAGAATATAACTATATGGTAGAGTCTGAACATCTCATATCCTTTACAGCAACAGTGAGAGCTAGCAGAATGGTTGCAGGTCACGTATGACCCCAAACAGGAGATGTTCATCCTCATCAAAGTGTCCTGTGCTTCCAGTGGAACTCAGAAAATTCACAGAGCCACCAAATCCGAAAGCGTCATAAATATAGGAAAAAGGCAAGACTGGATAGATAAACAGTGACAGCTAAGGGGAAGAGGATAATATTTTGGCATGTCATAAAGCCCCAGAACCCATAACAAAAATCTAGGGAGTGTCTCCTAAGAATGTGCAAGTTCAACCTAACCTACCATTCTTGTAAGATGGAGATTCAAAATCAGGTTATTGATTTAAAGGTATAGAAATCTAATATTCTCACTTAACAGGTAGACATGTGATAGTCCTGAGGAGGGAAAAAAAAGTAATGTGATATTTCCAGAAAGACCAGAAATGTGATATTGGTTTACTGGATTTGTGGACTAAAATTCATACTGCTACATAAATTTACAGGAAAGACATCAGCTCAGGAAATCATGTTTACATCTATTCTGACTACAATTAAACCAGCTCTTTGATTGGACTCAGGATATTAAGAGGGTAATTAGTAAAAAAAGAGGGTAATTAGTACTTGTTCAGTTATCTGCACTGTTAGTCAAGAAACTAAGCTTCAGACAGGTGAATTCACTTGTCCAAGATCACACAATTCATCAGCACTATTCCCACCCAGATCTGACTGGACTCTAAATCCCTGGGTGCTTGGGTGACTTGGTCAGTTAAGTGTCTGACTCTCAATCACAGCTCAGGTCATGATCTCACGGTTCACAAGTTCAAGCCCCTGGGAGAGCTCTGCACTGACAAATGGAGTCTGCTTGGGATTCTCTCTCTCCCTCTCTCTCTGCCCCTCCCCTGCTCTCTCTCTCTCCCTCTCTCTCATACACATGTGCTTTCTCTTTCTCAAAATAAATAAACTTAAAAAAAAAAAGTAAATAAAATAAATACCTTGATTGATCTGATTTCCACTCCCACCCTAAAGTACTTATGACCCCTTTCCTGAGAGTTGTATCACACTGGTACTTTACAATTCCATAATCTCCAATGACTGGCCATTAATCCACCCTATTATACCACCCAGGATTTCTTATTTATTTGTTTATTTATTTTACATTTATTTATTTTTGAGAGATAGAGTGAGACAGAGTGCGAGCAGGGGAGGAGCAGAGAGAGAAGGAGACACAGAATCTGAAGCAGGCTCCAGGCTCCAAGCAAGGGTTCAGCACAGAGCCCAATGTGGGCCTTGAACCCATGAACCCTGAGAACCCATGGACCTGAGCCGAAGTCAGATGCTCAACCGACTGAGCCACCCAGGTGCCCCACCACCCAGGATTTTTTAAGCCACAGATTAATCTGCATAAAATACAGTCATGTAAGTAGCAGAAGTGTTCTGAGAAACATCCAACAGGAAGGAAGAAATCCACTGCCACAGGTTCAAGTATTCAAGTCCTATTTGCTAAAGGAATGTGGTAGAACAAGGGCTACTCCTGGAGGGAGGAAGGCAAATTAGTAAGTAGGTCTTCAGGAAAGTTGGGTCAGGCAAACTCAATCACTCCGATTCTTCCCCTGGCTGACTGCACTTGTGCACGTTGACTTAGACATTAGTCCCATAACAATACAGTAATGAAAAGGGATTGTAGTCAATGAGGGCCCAATAACAGAAACAAAACTGGCCAACAGTTTGCATAATATTTTTGTCCCTGAAAGGGCTCTATTACCATCAAGCCTATAAGCAAGCATGGAGACCGAATGACTGCTGTGAGGTTTGATCAATTAAAGTTTGAAAGCCTTTTTTATTTGCTTGGATGCATGGTTCAGAGTGCAATCCATTATCATTTGTCACTCATAGGTGCTTTTTCAAAATCTTCCTCTGAAGTAGCAGAGGAACTATTCCTTAGAGAAAACAGGCCACACAAGACATTTGAAAGTCTAGTTATTTTTAGTGATGTTGAGTGGCTATCTCTCGCTAAAACTAAGAAAAGCTTACTTTTAATCTCTTCCCATGAGCTGGGAAAGAAATAAAAAGATTTCTGAGGCATCTCTGCTTATTCAGCTTCTTTCTAATCAATCATATTAGGGTTTAAACCAAATAAGACAAAACTTAAAGATGATTTTGGTCCCTGAAAAAAGTGGGGGACACTGTATTTTTAAGAAAAAATTTTTTTTAATTTTATTGACCACCACTTGGAGAAAAAAATCATCACACTTTGGGTAGACATGTCACAAATCAGTCTGTTACCCAGACACTAGCAAAGCACTTAGCACACTGCCTAGTAAGCACTTAAAACATGTTCGCAGTTAAATGCCAGGTGAGAAAGCAAAGGTCAAAAAAAAAAGCTGAGTTATTCCTATAAAGTCCAATCTAGAATGTTCTGTGCCATCTTCACAGTGAATCCAAATGCACCAAGTCTTTCAACCCATATCTTATGAAGCTGGCCCTGATCAATCTCAAACTCCAAGATCCGAGTTTTCTTTTAGGGCCTTTATTATATATTGACATATTTTCTTTGTTAATATATGCTAGATTCTTTAGTTTATTATTACTTTTTAAATTTTGTGTAGGTTTTGGCTCTATCAGATGCACATCTTCTATTGTATTTTGCCTTCAGGAGAAATTACTAAAGTGCTTGCTGGTCCTGGCACCAAGGAAAGATGGGTACAATGAAATGTCCTCAGAAAGATTCTTCTACAATCCACTTCTCTCCAGACTTGTGGGGCTGAGATGCTGGGGAGGGAATGAGTTTCAAATGAAAACATGGCAGTTGTGCTCACACTCAGAAAGCTAAGCAGGACCGTGCTGGAGAGACAGCTCAAGGAAGATGGTGAAGTTTGCTTAGCATTGCATCTACTCCGGGTTTTAGAATAAAATCTAAACTTCCACACAGTACACGAATGGGCAGTTGCCAACATTATTACCCTATTTATTCACTTAGCTCCCTTACTGTTGTTGAATGGCAGTACTTGTGTTTGTTTTCAGTTTCTTGAAACTTTAGTGCTTAGGACCTTTGCCTTGAACACTTTCCCTTCTCCACTTAGATGGCTCTTCCGCTTTTAGCTCAAATGTCCCTTCAGAGAAGGCTTCCTAAGTACCTAATTTCTTTACTTCTACCTTGCTACTCTTCATCAAAGGACCCTGTTGCAATTTTTTGACCATGCTTTTGCCTCTCTGAAATTAGTCAATACTATTTAATTACTTGGCATTGTGTTCATTGTCTTCATCCTCTACTAAAACAAATGCTGGTTAAGGACAAGCACTGTGTCTGTCTTCTACAAAGCTTTATCCTTAGTGTCTAGACTGATACTTAGCCTAGAGGTGGTACCCAGTAAATAGTTGTTGGAAGAATGAATAGACGAATGGATTAATATGGATACCAAAGGTATTTGAGATGTTCATAAGAACAAGCTGAATTTATCAGGATAGAGGAGCAGATGGGGATTTAGGGCAGAAATACAAATAAGAGAAGAACTTTTGCCTAGTGTAGCCTATGACAAACACTCTGTGCACAAAAGCAACAATGTTAGGTTATTAAATAGAGTACATGCCCAACAGAGAAGAGGCCAGGGGATTTCAACTCCTAGGATTTCCTAGGGGCATAGTCTTGGTGACAAGTGAAAAATGCGGTGTGTTCTCATGTAGTACAGCAATGAATGTTGATACTCAAAAATTGATACAAGCCCTGTATCTGCAACTAGTTTGCTAGGAGAAATTTGCATTTTCAGGATTACTGGAAGATTTGAGCTCAGTTTAGGGACTTTACAACCACTCAATGGCCACTAACACTAATCATTTTTCTTGGCTACTTACAATGTCCCAGGAACTATGCTAAATTATTTAGAAGCATTATCTTGTTTGAGCCTCATAAGGCCTCTGTGTATAAGTATTATTTTTGCTCTCTTTAACATGAGTTTATTGAGGTTTACAGAGCGTAAGTGACTTGCCCAAGGGCACACTGGAAATCATATAGTATACCTTGAATTTGATCCCAGGCTGGCTTCACTCCAAGCCCATACTCAAAACCACCCCATTACTAAGTGTTTCTCAGGAGGACACTGCTGACATTTTGACAAGCAGTTAATTGTTTAGTAGGACTATCCTCCATAGAATCTCAGGCTCCAAACTAAATGCTTATGATACTCTTGGTACTGTGGTCCCAATTCTGTTGTGGAATACTGTGTTAATAAACCTAAAAGGACCTATGGAGAGATGTCTCCACTACCAACCTTCCAGATTCTTCAAACTTCCCAAATCAGAGATAACTTATCTCTTTATATTCCCAAGAGCTATACTGGACTGAAGAGTCCCCTTTACCAGAATTTTGGTAATCCAGATTTCTCACAAATAAATAAAAAAGTTTGGATAGAGTAAACAAGACACCTTCTTTTGGTACATTCAATGCATGGCACTTCCATGTTGGATTCGATTATATTCTCAGGAGCAAATAACCAAAAATTTGTAGATATCACCACCATGCAGGAAATTGTATGCAAAGATCATAGAAGTGTCAAGATTAAAGCTAGTTATTATCACATATAGAAATGCAACCTTGAAATTTACTACTATGACGTAAGACTTGAACAATTATTAATTGCACTCTGATCCCAATACCAGTTTCTCTCCAACCTCTCCATCTGCTGCATCTCTACAGAAAAATCTCTTTAAAATGTAGCTTTCACAAGGGTATACCCTACTCTAAAACATGCAGTGATGTTCTGTAATTTAAAACCTTCATGCTTTCCCCTTCCTGGCTTCAGAGTCCTCCACAACTAAAACTTTAATGCTCTAGCTTTATCTTTTGCTTCTTACCAAGTGTCATTAATTCCTATCAATGTTGTCTCTTTACTATTCCCTGATGCCTTTTACTTTTCACCTTAAGACATTTACTCTTTTCATTTATCCTGCCAAGAATTATCTTCTTAATGCTTCCTGCTTACCCAAGTGCTATCAACCCTTCACTGGCCAAATATTTCCTCCTTCATGGCCATGCGAACCTAAGGCCATTCTTTCCCTCCTCTAATGGCCCAGAGATCATTTTTCCCCAGTCAGTAATTCTCCAACTTAGCTGGTCATCAGAATTACCTGTGGATATTTCTGAAAGTATAATTCTTATGTCTAAAACTCCAAAGTTCTTATTTAATACATCTCTATTAGGGCCCATGAACCATTACTAAAAGAAAAATATATACATGTACACATATATACACAGATATAAACAAAAACACACATATATAATGCTAGGTGATTTCAGATGACAAACCAGGTTTAGAAATCACTCAACTGGCATATCTAGTTATATTGCCTTAATAGATTTATTTTCATTTTATCAACATCACCATCATTGTTAACATCGTCATCATAATTTTGTCATCTCATATGTCACCAAAATATCCTTGCTTGGGTGGATCTATGTCTAACTCATCAAGGTCCTAATTTACAGAAAGCACTTAAATGTTTTCCAATGAACATACTGTGAATTACTTGGTAACATTTTATTTTGGTGTATTTGATAACTATGTTGACATTTTTCTCCTGGTCAAAGAATACATATATGAGAATATATCTTATTCTTATAATGAAAAAATCCATTTTATTGGACTGTGGCAAGTGCTAGATTGGGACATAAAATTGTAAAACTGATATGCCTCTCTCTTACTTCAAGTAAGGTAAAAATATATTGGGGCACCTGGGTGGCTCAGATGGTTAAATGCCTGACTTTTGACTTCGGGTCAGGTCATGATCTCACAGTTGGTGAGTTTGAGTCCCACATTATGCTCTGTGCTGCCATCCCAGACTGGATTCTGTCTTGGATTCTGTCTTCCTATCTCTTTGCCCCTCCCCTGCTTGCTCTCTCTCTGTCTCTCTCTCTCTCTCTCTCTCTCTCAAAATATTGAAAAAAAAAAAAGAAAGGTAAGAATATCTACTAAGTGAAGTAACTTTCAGGAACTTTTAACAGCTTTATTCTTGTATCTTGCTGATCTCACAAAATATTTTAACAGGTTCAAATATTGTAGATTCCTTCCTGATAAGCTCATTTGAAATCCCAGTTGGAGATGAGTATTCTGTATAGCTTTGATATAGGTGAAAATCCATGTGTGCAAATTGTGTCCTCGAGAAAGGAACAAAAGTGAGAATGAGTGCTAATCTCCCAAAGGTTGGAATTTTTTGCCAAATGATAAATGCACTGATGGCAACTATGACAGAAAAAAAAGCCCTAAATTGTCATAAGACAGAAAAAAGAGACGAGAAAGAGGTGAGAGAAAAAAGAGAAAAAGAAATGAGAAGAGATAGAGAAAGGAAGATAAGGAGAATTAAGGGAATGGTAAGCTAAAAGAAGAATAGGGAAAGAGTAAAAGTGTCATCAAGAGTTTTCGTTGGCATCAAAAATCCACATGGTGAGACTGGATCTATAAAAAAATTGTAGTTTATTCCAATTCAGAGTCTCTACGTAAAATAATGTAAAATTACAGAAACAGTATTAGGTTTTAGAAGGAACCCTGTAAGTAAGGAGTTTGAAGCTTAGTTTTATTGGCTTCACCATATATGTGTTCATGATTCTTGATGTTAGTCTGATCCTAGAAATTCCTAAATGTGCCTTTTTGAGCCACTCCTCCACACTGTGACTTCCAAGGAAAAGATATTCATACAGAGCATGAAAATAAAGTGAAATATTAAAAGGAAAATGACAAAAGACAGAGTATCTCTTTATTGTTGGGAGATCTTGTATCTGAGACACCAAAGCCACTCTGATGAAAGGGAATGGAACATAGGCACAAAGCAAAGAAATAAAACTGAGAGGAAATGAGTCCAAGGACAATTACCAGCAATGCAGATGCAGTCATCTGAACGCCAAATATGCCATTATGGTAACATCGAGCCACTGAGGCATAATTCTCCCTCCAAAAATTAGACCAGCAATGACTTCTGATAATTACCAAAGGAATTATCATTTCAGGATTGATGTGTGAGTTGAAG
This sequence comes from Neofelis nebulosa, assembly GCF_028018385.1. NCBI lineage: Eukaryota > Metazoa > Chordata > Mammalia > Carnivora > Felidae > Neofelis > Neofelis nebulosa. The sequence continues at coordinate 93,626,781 of NC_080791.1, forward strand.
TGGGCTTGTGAGCACCTGCCAAAGCAGGCAAGAAAGAACCATTTACTGCCAAGACTTGCTTCCTGTGCTTCAGTCACATCTTATGACTGTTTTGGCTCCTGTCCTAATATTCAAGTGAGTTTAATTCCCAGCAACACTACATGTAAGGTGTGCAGACACAAACTTGGAATGCTAATACAGAAAATCCAATACAGATCTTAACAGAGTTTATGGAAAAAGCAAAGCTCGTGTACAGAGCATACGGTGGCTAAATGTCAGTGCAGACGTGTGAGCGGATATGGATTGTGTACAGAGATTAGGGGCAACCCCAATTCTCTAGAATATGGCAAGAAGGTTAGAAAAAGCTCCTGTATGGCATAAAGAGCCGTGGCTGAGTTTATTCACTTTATAACACAGAAGAGGCCCTCAAGCCCTCACTAAGAGACAATTTATTTCTAAATTAGACACACATTTCAGTCAAGTGATTATCAGATTACCAAGCTACCGTGGCTCAGAGTAAACTGGAGGTTGAAGTGGAGAGAGTGGAGAGAGGCTGCTATAAGAGAACACAAAAATTACAGAAAACAATAAAATCACATTTACACTGCAAAAGTCTGGTGGGATTACTCAAAATGTAAGAAGCCTGGGCCTATTTACTGAAGGTGCTAAAAGTTTTACATAACCGTAACAAAGCTCTTTGAATCCTTAGCTCTTGACTTGGGTCATCACAAAGAGCAATCTACCTATCACGTTTATATGTTACAGCTCAAATACAAACACATATGGAAAGTAAAAGAAAGAAACATTTACCCAAGCATGAAGACTCAACCTGAAATTTAAATTTAAATATCAATCACCAAAATATTCCACAAAAATAATTTTTAAAAATATAAATATTGTCTACAACTTTGTCATCTAAGGGAGTTTTCAATATGATTGATTCCCAAATGTGTAGTCATTTTTTTCTTGTCACCTTCTCCTTTCTGGGATTGGTAGATAATATCCTTTAAGCAAAGAAGCACATGATTTCTACCCTGAAAAGTGCAAAATATTGCTGAAAGAAATTAAAGAAGACACAAATGAATGGAATGACATACCATGTTCAGGATTTGAAAATTCAATATTGTCAAAATGTCCATACTACCCAAAGAAATCTACAGATTCTGTGCAATTCCTATCAAAATATCAATGGCATTATTTGCAGAAATAGAAAAAAATACTAAAATTCATATCAAATGACAAGGACCCTGAACAGTCAAAGCAAAGATAGAGAACTCACACTTTATGACTTCAAAAATATATTACAAAGCTATAGCAATAAAAACTGTATGGGACTGCCACAAAGACAGACATATGAACCAATGAACAAAACAGAGTCCAGAAAGAAAGCCAAGTATATCCAGTAAATGAACTTTGACAAAGGTTCCAAGGCTACACGTTGGGGAAAAAAATGATCTCTTCAATAAATGATGTTGAGAAAACTGGAGCAATATAGATATATAGATACAGATACAGTTGACGCAGATACATATATAGCTACAGATGTGGATATAGATATAGTTATAGAACCAGGTATAGATGTAGGTATAGGTAGAGATAGATATAAATTATAGATATAGATAGATAATAATTTCTATGTTTTTAACATATGAAAATGAATGACAAGGATGTAGAAAATTAGAATCTTGTGCAATCATGGTGGGAAGGTAAAATGTCAGAGCTGCTATGGAAAACAGTATCGAAGCTCTCAAAAGCTTAAATGGAACTGCCAGCAAATGATTCAGCAAGCCCATTCCTAGGTATTTACCCAAAATAATCAAAATCATGAGCTCAGAGAGATCACTGCACTCCCATGCTCATTGCAGCATAATTCCCATCAGCCAAGAGGCAGAAACAGCCTGAAGGTCCATTGGCAGAGAGATGATAAAAAAAAAAAAAGTGGTATATACATATAGTAGAATATTATTCAATCTTTAAAAAGGAGGAAATTCTGCCATATGCTACAACAGATGAACCTTAAGAAATTATGCTAAGAGAAATAAGTCAGTCACAGTAGAACAAATTTCATGATTCCACTTATATGGGATATCTAAAGTAGTCAAAGTCATTGAAGCAGAAAGTACAGTGGTTGTTGCCAGGGATGGGGGCAGGGGGAAGCAGGGAAATGGAAGTTGTTCAGAGAGTACAGCTTCAGTCATGCAAAATAACAAAGTTCTAGAGGTCACTGTACAACAACATGTTAACAATACTATACCACACACTTGAAATTTGTTAAGAAGCTAGCTTTCATGTTATGTGCTTTTTATCATAATTGTTTAGAAGAACATTAATGAAACATACACTTAAAAATAAAAGTCAATGTATACATAGTCAAAGAAAAATACGTAAATATAAGAACATGAAACATGATTTTTTTTTTCAGGACTGGTGGTCTGTATACTTAAAAAAATTCATATGCATGCTTACACACACACATATAGGGGGCTTGGGGGGCTTTTTAACTTGCTGCTCTTTTCTGAACATGCCTCAATCTATTTTGTTAAAATTCAGGATCCAGAATAAGCACAGTAGTTGATAGTGTCTGATCACTGCAGCAAATTTTCTGGTTCTGGACACTGTACTTCTTTAACACTGACCAATAAATTTATATTTAGTATACTTAATAGTATACTTAATATATATTTTATATACTTATATATTTAATAGTATACTTTAGTATAATTAATAGTATACTTAATATATAAGTATATACATTTCCATAAATTCTTTTCCAGTGGATCCCTTAGTGTGTGTTCATATTAAGCTTGTGGTCCAGTTCGTAGACACAGGATTCTATCAACATAAAATCCATTTCTGATAAACATAAAATCCATTTCTCTTTACAAATAAAGTCCATATATATATTGCTTCTGATCACTAGCTTCATAAATAACAGGTCAGAAATTTGCCTCCATTTGTCTGAAGCTATTTGGGACATCACATTCTTATTCGCATCAGTATCTTTTGGATGACCCTAATCTTCATTTGATTTAAAACAAACACTGATAGGTTTTAGTCTCCCTTTCTGGGTGAAATGAAGTACTTTCACAGCATTAAATAAACCTACTATATAAGAAAGGTGAGGGCACTTCAATTTCTATGACTAACAGAACCTGTTAAAATTGGCTTTAATTGCAGTTTTTGAAAAAATACATTAAAAATTTCAAGTAGCCACTTGTTATACTGAAGGAAATACATTACATTTAAATCTTGAAATTTGAAATAATCTACTTTAATGGATCTCAGGGGAATTTTGGATATCTGCTGGGGCATTTAATGGTTGTCACAATGAGTATTTGGTACATAGGTGTCCCAGTGTATACTCAGAAGTGTGAAGAAAAATCTGTATATAATTATCTAAGGCTGGATTCTAATCCTGTTTTACATATAAATTAAAATATTCTGCAAGCTTTAAATATGCATGGACTTTAAGAGGACTGAAACTCCTGAATAAATCCAGTGAAGACTATTCTGTTTTATTGGGATTTTTACCAATAGTTGGTCATCACTTCAGAAATTTACATTCCAGGCTGCTCCACTCAGGACTTTTTAAAGTCACAAATACAATGGACTTGCACTTGTAGATGTCTTATTCTCAGTAACTCTACATTTAGATGGAGGCATCTGACTGCTTTATTGTGTTTTTTTATTTTGGAAGAGTCTAGCCATTTACATATCACACGCCTTTTTAAAAATAGCTTTCCTATATGTCTTATTATAGACAGATGGTTATGTTGATTACTAATTATTAGTATTGTATGTGTGAGGATTTCTAGCAACCACCAGAAGCCAGGAGCTAGGCATGGAAAATATTTTTCTCTCAGAGCCTCTACAATGAACCTACCTTGCTCTGGCCTCCAGAAGTATAAAAGAAAAAGTTGTTTGGTGTTGAAGCCACGTTGTTCATGTTCATTTGTTACAACAACCCTAAAAAACTAGCATACCATGCAAGCCCTGGCCCATACATAGGAAGCCTTACCCCAGATCCACCACCTAACCACAATAAAATCCAAAGCCAGAGAGAGCCTTCCTTTTTCTCTCAAGCCATCTTTGGATTTGCTTGGGAGCCTTCTCTGCTATCACCATTAAACCTAATTATGTGAGTAATCTCTTTATATCCTCTTGGTATATGTGCGGCATCATCACCCTCAACATCTGAACCAACTTTGGGGTGGAGATCCATCCTGCTAATGTGGTCATTGGGATGACTACATTACATGTTTCCTAAATCAATTTCTGCCACTGAATGATTGTAAAGTTTAGAAAAGCAGGTAGCATTTATGTATTTCTATTTATTTGTTTAATTTCCATCTATAAATAGATAGGTTGGACCATAATTATGGTCACCAAATACAGGAGCTGAGTATCATCACTCCCCATTTCCTAGTTCATGGCCAATAGCTCTGTGAAATCATGTATTCTTTTTGATTAAGCCTGCATGGAGCCTCATTTTCCTAATCAACTACATGGTCTAGGAAGTTACTCCCAATTCCTCTTCTATCCTTAAAAGTCTATGAAAGATACAAACACCCATAGGTAGTAGTTTGCCACTCAATCTCTGGTTATCATTTTCTTTTGTCTGGGCAGATTTTCCCCACCAAATAGCTTTATTCTTGCCTTCCCCTACTGCTTCCTCTTTAGTGTTGATAACCTGGTGTGCATCCTAATCTTTCTCAATGTTTGCTTTTGTTTCCAAGTTGACATACAGTTCTCAAGATAGAAAAGGTCAACATTCTGTGATATATCCATAACTCTTATTTGAACCCAGCTTGTTGTAAGGCAAAGCACTAGTGAATGCACAGGAAGCATCAAAACACGCTTCTTCAATTCCTCAAACAATGTGTAATGGTGGTGGTGATTATTCATTGCAAGTGGTTTATAGTTTATGCAAAAAACATGGGCTGTTATGCGTGCACTAGCCAACAAATGAAAAAGTCCACTACATATGTAGCATCTTCAGATGTGAAAATTTGAAGCTTAAAGAAAGCATACGTGAAGGGAAAAGAGTCAAGCTGAGACCTGCACTGATTCTGATTTTACAGCATTCTCTCCATGGATGAGCCACAGATCTGGCCTTGTAACTCCTGCAATATGCTTCTGCATTCAGAAATAATGAGATGAGTTTCTCTGTGTGATTTCCTCTGTGCCTTCCATTTCATTTTATGTGCTAGTAAAAGTATCAGAAATTAGCTATAAGAGACTACAATATATAAATAATTAGAACCTGGTGTAGTGGACCAAATATATATATATATACATATATATATATAGAGAGAGAGATATTGTATGTATATATATATATATATATAGAGAGAGAGAGAGAGACAGAGACAGAGACAGAGAGAGACAGACAGAGAGACAGAGACAGAGAGACAGAGAGAGAAAGAGAGAGAGAAAGAGAGATGTACATATATTGATATATATATAAGCCTTTGGTTCTCCTCTGCTTTTCTCCTCTCAGGAGCCTTAAGTTAGTCACTAAACCTCTCTGAGTCCAAAATTGCTCCTTTTTAACAGGAAGGAGGTAGAATAGAAATAGTTTAACACTCTTTACAGCTCCCTGAATTTCTTTGATTCAAATGGTGTCATATCTAGATCATTGAGGGACAGTTTGCAATAAAACTGACCTTCGCCCTGAAATGTAAAATAATATGTTAGAGCTACAGATGCAGAGGTAAAGACATAGGAATACGTTTTTGGCATTTTACACTAGACTATAAGGAATTCAGTCTTACAGTAGCCCCATTCAAGCTGCAAGTTACCGTGTATTCAGTTAACAATGTGTATTTAAGAGGGGTGCCTGGATGGCTCAGTTGGTTAAGCATCCAACTTCAGCTGAGGTCATGATTTCATAGCTTGTGAGTTCAAGCCCCACATCAGGCTCTGTGCTGAAAGCTCAGAGCCTGGAGCCTGCTTCAGATTCTGTGTCTCCCTCTCTCTGCCCCTTCCCTGCTCATGCTCTGTCTTTGTCTCTCTCTCTCAAAAATAAATACACATTAATTTTTTTTAAATGTGTATTTAAGAAACAGTGATATTGTCATTTTCTATGACACATTGATCACTTAGGAAACATTACTGCAGTCATTGAACTTTGCATATATTGATCTTAACCCTGCATAACTTTATCTTTCCATTAGTAGGGAAAGCATAATAATATCTGTGACTTTGTGCTATAAAATGTGGGATAATTTAAGCAATAATATTTATCCCCAATTTACAACTCTCTTTCAAAGAATCCATAGTCTAAGTTGGGGGGTTATTCATCACTTCATGCACTTTATGGGTTTGTTTTATCCTATGAGGAGGTGATGACTGGAGAGTGTGAAATCACTGAATTAGTCTAGTAAACTGAGACCATAATTCTCACATTTTCCTCTGTGTTCTCTTCTGCCCTTTTCATTTCTATTATGAGTCAGAATAACATTTCCTAATAGGTGGGTTCTCTTCTTCCTTTTCCTCATTCACTTGGGAACGTGATGTAGCAAGGAGTTGTTAATACATAAATATGATCATTTATTCTGTTTAAATCCCTTTGATGGTTCTTCTCATTCTGAGGATAATGGGGACACTTTAGTAGGACATGAAGTCTTTTCATATCTAGCCCTTGCCTACAGCTCTAAGCTTAGCTTTATCGTTCCCCACTCCACCTCCACCAGTAATACAACTCACTCTAGGTGTCAAGACATACCCATATAGCTTTCATACTCCTGATTTTGCATCTGCTTTTCATTATTAACTCAAAGCCTTTCTTCCCAATTAAACTCCTGTTCTGTTATGAAATGTTATAAAGTCTTAAGAATAAGCTATTTTCTTATTCAAACTACTTCTTCATCTTGAGATACTTTTATTAACATTTGATTCACACTGAATATAATCCTGACTGTATCTGTTTACATGTGGTGTACTAAATTATAAGATGCATGAATGACGAATGGGATCTTATTTTTTTACTACCCTGAGTTCCTTGCTCAGTATCTAGCACATAGTAAGCTTTCAATTAAATTAGTTGAATGGATCAAAAGTCATCATCATCATCATTATCAGCAGCAGCAGCAGCAGCCACTGCACGTATTGAGTGCTTAATGTCTACCAGGCACTGCTGTCTGATATGAGAGATTTTCATGTATTAACTCAATTAACCTGAGAAAAACTTTCTGAGATATGTACTCTATTTCTATTATTCAGATAATGATTATAAGACACAGAGAAGTTTAAGATTTTGCCCTAGACCACACAGCTGAGGTGGAGAACTGGGATTTGAATTCAGGCAATCTAGTTCAAGACGTTAGGTCTCAGAGACCAGAAGACTGAGGATGTGTTGGCAACTTGATTCAAATCCATTTTAACATTCAATGACAAAGTAATCAAAACCAAGCTCTGGTGGCTTCCAATCCATAATACAAATTTCAACATCTTCTTAATCACATACTAAACATTTTTTATGATTTTAATCATATTTTCTCTCGTATACAACTTTGCATTTTTATGGTTTTCAACTCCAAATTTATACTATAAAATCAACTATTCCAATTAGGAAGAGATTTTTATTTTTTAGAAAGTTTTGTTGGATCATGTAAGCAACTAAAATGGACTTTATGGTCCATTATGACAGTGGATGTGAGAGTAAGGTCTACAAATGGACTTTTATACAAAGAATTCCATGGAAAATCATAGCAGCAGACACAAGACCAATTCCCATGAGTTTAGCCTTCTGCCTTCTACCCCACAATAAATTCCATGCCTAGAACAAGTAGACTTATCTCTTGGCCATGAAAGAAGAAAGTGGTGATGATCATTGAGTCTACCTCAAAGAAGTGTAAGAATTAAAAATAACTGAATCGGGGCGCCTGGGTGGCGCAGTCGGTTAAGCATCCGACTTCAGCCAGGTCACGATCTCACGGTCCGTGAGTTTGAGCCCCGCGTCAGGCTCTGGGCTGATGGCTCGGAGCCTGGAGCCTGTTTCCGATTCTGTGTCTCCCTCTCTCTCTGCCCCTCCCCCGTTCATGCTCTGTCTCTCTCTGTCCCAAAAATAAAAATAAATAAATAAATAAATATTCTTTAAAAATAACTGAATCAATACATGTGAAATGCTTAGCATGGGATCTGGATATAGTATGTTGTCAATAAGCAGTAGTGATATCATGCACAGGAAACACTTCCTGAGAAATTTTAACAAAAGTCTGTCCCATTTGAAGGAACATAGGATACATTCAGATAATATCTATACCAGGATGTCAGTTCTATCCATCTAATAAAATCAAATCATTTTGAACAGACACTTAATTTTATTGAATTCACTACATTAACAAGCTGTCTTGGTATCATGGAAATTTAGTTTTCTCAAATTGTCTACCAAGAAGCACAGATTCTGTCTGATATTAACTAAAAAAAAAATTAAAACACAAAATATCAAAGGGTTCTTTTGTCAAATGTATTGGAGATGCTTGCCTACTGTGTGATCCACTAGAGATTTAGAGATGTTTTGCATTAAAAATAATCGCAGATGTTATTTAACCTAGAGGTTGTAACATTTCTTCAACCTCCAAACCTTTTGTTAAGAAGGTATCTCTTGACGTTTCATAGAAAAGGAGTTACAGGAAAAGATAATTCAGCAAATGCTGAGATATATAAACCACTGTCTCTATTTTGACTTAAAATTATCTTCCTGAGGCTGTTCCAGCAAGAGGGAATCTCTTTGACTCAATTTTCTGTGCTTAATTACCTAGCCATGAAAATAAATTTCTTGGTTTATACTCACTTTTTGGCCAGTTACTTAGATCCTAACAGAAATTTGGAACATCTAAAGTTAAGTCCTATGATCCATAAAGTAATATTATTGGGAGTCCACCACCTTTATTTGCAGTGGTGCCAAGCACCAAAGCTTTGATTTCTGATTAGCAAAATTAATTTCTTCTGCTAATTGGAGGCAACATGAATGCTCCACATACTTGAGAAAACCTCCACAGGTGAAAGCCTATTCTAACAATGTTCTGGCTTCTGGAGAATTTTCAGGACTTGTAAGTAATAAACTATTTATTTATTTATTTATTTATTTATTTATTTATTTCAAATTTTTCTTGATGGTTATTGGCAGAGGGCATCTTGCTGTCACAGTAAGAACCACACAGCCAGTCCAGCCACAACAGTGCTTATCAACAGGCTGAGACTGGCACACAAAACACTGACCCTTGCTTGAACAACTTGAACAAAAAATTTCAGGGAAGTTCTATGACCATGCAGGAAGTCCTACTCTATAATTGCTAATAAGACATCTATTTGACCTCAGGTCACGTTAGTGATACAGAGAGGGTTATAAAATGGTTAAGAAGAAGTTGCCTTAATGAATATATTTGAATTAGACTCCGGTTTACTTAGTCCCCCATCATTAATTTCAACTGGATTAAAAACTATATGAGGGGAAGGACAGTGGGTTTTTTTGATAGTTTGTAACAGTCTTTGCTCAAAACAAAATTTGCAGATCTGGTAATGAACTGTATTCCCAGAATCCTGCCCCCAAAAGTCACCCTGGTTACTTCAGCATTAGCTCAGTGATACAAAATCAACCGTGATGTGTCCCAAATGGTTTTCCATTTGACAATTTCTGAGTCTCCAGTTTTGTTTTCTTTTTTTTTTTTTCTATTTTTTAAATGTATAGTTATTTTTGAGGGAGGGAGGGAGGGAGGCGGAGAGAGGGGGGGAGAGAGAGAGAGAGAGAGAGAGAGAGAGAGAGAGAGAGAGAGAGAGAGAATGAATGAGAGGGGCAGAGGCAGTGAGAGAGAGAGGGACACAGATTCCAAAGCAAGCTCCAGGCTCTGAGCCCTCAGCACAGAGTCTGACATGGGGCTCAAACTCAGGAGCTGTGAGATCATGACCTGAACCGAAACTGGACACTTACCCAACTGAGCCACCCAGGCGCCACTCCAGTTTGCTTTTCTAGTAATGTGCCAAGATTCACAAATACCAGCACTGTGCCAAAAAGTGAGACTGACTGCTTTGGTCAGACCCAAAAATCCATGCTTACAGAACAAAATTGGCTGATTATCTTATTACACATCATCTAGCTATGCAGAGCTTTAGACTCTTGGATATAGTATGTTCTATGTTCCTGAGAAATGGTAGAACAGCAAAAGCAGTGAATTGAAGTCATAAGACCTGAATTAGCCTTAATATTTATGAACCATAAATATGAGTAAATGACTTCTATATTTGAACTTAGGTCTTTTAATTTCAAGTCCAGTGTATTTCTATTCTAATACAAGCCCCTCAAGGTTATATAGTACTGCCAAACCCTACAAATTTCTGAGGCCATATTAAGATTAAAGGAATGGATAATAATATTTAGTGAGCATCACTATACTTCAAATATTATAAAAACAATTCAGATCATGTAATATTCAGAAAAATACTGTGATGTTGGTAATATTGTCCTTCTTCTATATAAGAAAATGAGCATTGTAAGTAAGGTTATGTGGCTAATAATTGTCATGGCAAAGTCTTTAATGCAGATATATCTATCTATGTAGTCCATGCTCTTAATCATTATGTTATATAATATCCAATTCTCATTAAAATAACTATTGCAAAGTTTTGCTGCAGTGTGTTCCTTCCAGGTACTCCGTAACAGTCAGATCCATGGTATACCATACAATTTACTGTTAGAAAATAGCTGATTTTTCCTAATTTCCTCACCCATTGTATTCCAAATAGTTAAAGTGGCTCGGCAAAAGTGACTTGTTACTCTTTGTAAACTAAATCCAGTCATCTCTACCTTCAAAAATTATCCAGACTATGACAACTCTTACCATGTCCACTGTAACCAATCTTACCCAAACTGGTCATCATTATGGGATTATCTCAATATTCTCCTAAATTGTATTCCTTATTCTTTGTTTCCCCTGACCCAGTCTTATCTCAAAAGAGCAGCCAAAGTAATCCTATTAAATCATAAGATGAATTGTCTTTGTGCTCTGCTCAAAATTATACAATGGTTTTATTTTTCACTAAGCATCAAAGTGATAAGTCCTTTTCAGTGCAGTAAAAGACCTTATATGGTCTCCTCCTGTCTCTACCCTTTGTCATTCTCACATCCCCTCTGAACTCATCTTCTGATACACTCTTCTTTGCTCACTCTGCTTCAAACCCAGTAGTAACCTTCTGTTCTTCAAAAGTGTTGCTCCCTCTGCTGGAATGCTCATTTGCTAGATACCCTCATGCCTTGCTTCTTCACCTTTCTCTTGTGTTTACTCAAATGCCATCTTCTCAGTGACAGATTTCCTGGCCATTCTATCTAAAACTGCAACCCCAAGATACTTCCTGCCTTCCTTTCCTGCTTTACTTTTTTTCTTTAGTATTTGTTGCCATCAAAATGCTGTCTATTTCTTTGATTTATCTTATTTATTTCTCTCTCCACTTACTCAAAGTTAAGTTCCATGAAAACTTTTGTTGACTATTATATCCCACTATTTATAATTATGCTTGACACAAACATGTGATGACTTTATGTATGTATGTATGTATGTATGTATGTATGTATGTATGTATGTATGTCTATTCTCTGCCATCACTGTGCAATCCCTTTATCATGTTCCTCAGTTACCATACCAGGCATCATGCACTGGAGAAGAATAAAACTCTAAGATTTGTGCACCATATACATTGGGCTCCTAAAATGTTTGCCAAGCTCTTGTTAAGCTCCACACAACATCCACACTATCCAGATCCACATACGCTAATCTCTTCTCATTTCCAGCTTACTTAGGTAACAATCATTCTGTTTAAGTGACAGCAATTCTTAGGAGAATATTCCTTCTACCCTAACCCAGCCCAGATCCTCTCCGTTTAAGAGCTACATCAGCATGAGTGATACATCCCCTCAATTTGCAAAAGATAAACGAGATGTATTTTCTTCTTCATGTAACAAGAATCTTTTGCCCTCCTTTACCAATTCCATATCTTCCCTGATTCCCTTTAAGCCTCTGAGGTTTGATATTCTACTTCCTAAGCATTCATCCCACATATGATTCACAATTTTGTTTGTTTGTTTGTTTGTTTGTTTTTAACCTATCAGCTCTACTGCTTTCTTTTGCCATGTTCTAGAAAGTCTCTGCAAATTGTTTAACAAATGAAGACATCACCCTCTAGGGTTATATTTTATCCTAAGAATTCCTGCAATAACACAGAATGACAAGAAGCAAATACCTCACTTCAGAAGCAAGGGACGTTTTCCTTGAGACAAGGGTGTGGAGGGAGGGAGAGCAAGAGAGAGAGAAAGATAGACATCATTAATTAAATACTACAGTGTAAATAGCTTAATATTAAAAGACAGATTATAATTTCCAAAACTGGAAACTGTGGAAGTCCTCAGTTGAATGTCTTTAGTATGCATTTAGTAAGCACTGAGAACATGAGTGACTTTGGAATGAAGTGAGTCTTAAGTACATCTCATTTTGTAAAATATAATTTTTAAGGGGTTTTATATTTAGGGAAGAGCATTCAGGCTAAGCTGTGCAGGGGAAAAATATATTGTGGGCTGCATTTGCCTGGAGAGGAAGCTGCACTCTGATAGCGAGACCTCATTCCAGATGGTGCATGAAGTCGGCCCCTTTGGTGTTTATGATTGATTAGAGTCAGACTGTGATTGCTTCCCTAGGGAGAGGATATCGTCAAGAGAATACAATTTCTTCTGTGGCTCTATTCTTCCATTTGAGCACTTAGATGCTAAGAAATTCAAAGGCGAAGAAACATTTCTCTAAATTCAAACTCTTTTTCAGGATTTCATCCCTATAGTCAATTATTTCTCCTACAGAAAGGCTTTGGCTGTATTGCATGTCACAGAAGCAGCATTGGAATAGAGTCATATACCTTGTAATGATGTCCCAAATTCGTTACTAGGTGCACTATTATGTCATCATTTTTTTTTTTTATATACACAAGATTTTTCAAACCTAAGCAGAATCATTTGAGTATCAAATATTCTAATGGACATAATGGCACTTGAAAACCATAAACTCTCTAGCAAATACAATATTTTATAACTGAAATAGTTATTTTTAACTGAGGGCTACTTTTACCATAACCATATAAAAGTCATTGTATGATATTAGGAAAGATCATAGGATGCACAGTCCAAAGACCAGAGATGAAAACCTAACTCAGCTTGTTTAGAGTATAAGACCCATGGGGAAAGCACTTCAGCACAGTTGATTTATATATATATATAGTATGTCTTAAGTATGTCTCATTTTGTAAAATATAATTTTTAAGGGGCTTTATATTTAGGGAATAGCATTCAGGCTAAGCTGTGCAGGGGAAGATGCATTTTTCTGGAGAGGAAGCTGCACTCTGATAGTGAGACTTCGTTATATATATATATGGATTAATAGTGGTACCTACAGTGATATTGCTACTCAATATTTGCAAATGTGCTATGCAAATTGTCAAGCATCGACTCCACCTATTTTCAGCAACACATTACAGGTCTAACTGGAACATAGTAGAGAATAGACCTGACAATTTCAGAAGTCTTTGCAAAGCTAATATATGTTTATTGCTATTTTCCAGCTTTCTAGTAAGAAAAAAAATCTAGCTTTATCCAGAAGTTAGAGGATCCTTGGAAAAACTCGACAGTGTTTCCTCTGAATCTGATAGAGGTTAAAAATTTGAGTCTTTAATATAATGGTTAATTTTCTTATACTTAAATGTGTTTATGTGAAGTAGAAAAAACATGTATTTCCTCAACTGTTGATATGAAATTCCACATTTATTCCATTTGTTATCTAAATAAACTTTGGCCTATGGTGGTAAAAATACAAGCAAACCAACAAAATCTGAGCTTTCTTATATCTTTTGGCAAGTTATAATTAAACCTGTGTTATTAACTTTAGGGAATAAAAATAATAAAAGTTGATTATTACAAGACAATGTGAAAATCAGTTCTTATTTTGGCATGCTGATAATAAGTCATTCAAATATTGTTATTGACAACTGACCATTCACTCCATTGAAAATAAATTGTTCGTGGTAGCTATTCCCTTTCCTCACAAGCATTATTTTGTGACCATCCCAACCAAGTGTTTATAGAAAGAGATTCTGATGCCCTTGACCAAATATCCCATAAGTGCCCAGGCTGGATTTTTCATTTAGTGTGGCTTTTACAAGTTAAGTATTGTTTCCACATTCCCTACCTAATTCTATGCTTTCTTTTTCCAAACTAAGGCCTGCATCTGTCTGTCGAAGTAACTTACATAAAGGAAGAGAAAGCTAGGCACCAAAGACATGTGCTTCAGGAAATACACTTGGAGTGACAGAAATGGATTCACTCTAAGTCACACTCACTTACTTGTTAAGTCCCTCACCTGTGTCACTTCAACTTCAATTGAGGACACTGAATATGGCCATTTGACAGAGTACAGATTTCTCACCCACATGCAAATGGGATAGTATTGACTTCATTGATCCTATCCATGTCAGGATGAATCATCTACTGCTCACAGCAGTTTAGATTATAGAGGTTAGTAGTAGGGCAGCATTTGCTTTTAATTCTATTTGATGAAAATATTCTATTGGTTTCTGTAGAGTCTATGACCATCCATAGAGATATACAAATAGATATATGTATGGAGCATTTTTAAAACTTTAGTTAGTATAATTGATGGAAATATATCAGATATCAAAGTAGGTCTTTCCTCTAAAATGTTTCCTCAATACTAAAATCACCAGTATCTCTCATGTCTCATTTGGAAACAAGGTTTTATTGTATTTTTTTTAACCTCTGGTTGTAGATTTTTTGAAGTTTATGATGCATTCTTATTATGAATGTTCTAACATTTGGACAAAGTCAAAACCATATTTAAGAGAACCTCGTGAACATTTTCCCAAAAAGGACAAGTACAAGAATCACAATGGAAAACAACAACAACAACAGCAACTCACTAAGATCAGATATGATGTGAAGATCTAGAACTTTTAATACATTCCCTTATTTTTATGACTTGTTTTTTTTTATAGCCAAGTTACCACTACTACCCTTTTTGCCACTAGCTGCTGTTCACTGTGAGCTTATTATGTAGCAAGCATTGACCTAACCATTTCATATAGTTGCTTTATGCAACCAGAACAATGCTATATGGAGTATGTTTTCTCATTACCACATGAGTTCATCATTATGATTATGGTAGTTCATAATACTGCATGTCAGAAAGGTTAAACAAATTATCTCTGGTCACATAAAACAAAAGTGGTTAAGCTGGGATTTTGACTTCAGACTGGTACAAAACAATATCTCAATGTTATTTAACTACCGTCAGATCCTTTGATTATTACTCTTACCAAAATACAGCCAAATTCAGTTCTGTGGCTGCTTGCCTTTCAAAATCTCAAGTGGACTCTGGCTACAATGACCAAAGCATCAGGGATCTTAACATTCCCAATAGCCTCTCACAATGCCAAGCTATTTCACTTTGTAACAGGCAGAGATTTTTATGATATGAAATGTGCTTTCTACTTTCATAGCCCACTCATGAATACGCTCATTTTCCTTGGGGGCACAGTTTCTGTGCATCTTGAAACAGAGAAATTTAAAAGAAATTCCATTTCTGTGAGTAATTTCTCAATGTGAAATAATGATATAAAAAAATAAATATAAGCCATTTAAAAGGAGAGAAAAGAATTTACTATGCTTCCTCTGGAGAATAATGGGAGAGTTTTCTGACTTCCCTAATCCATCTCCTGAATGCCTGATGCACACTTTCACCACAGGGAGAAAGTAGCTTTGGTTTCCACTCTCTAAAATGAGCTGGACTATGACTCCTGCCTATCCGATGCTCTTTTCTGGGCTCTTAGCACAGTTAAAAATGGAGATGAAGCTGATTGTTTTTTTTTATGTATGCCAAATGTTGGCTGATGCCCACAAATCTTAAATCACACTGGAGATGTGTCCAGAGCACAGAACACAGATTTTCTTAAGCTTCTAGGGAGCTGGAGGGCGGAGCGAGGGTGGTGCCCCTGTAATTGCTGGAGCTGTTTTCGGCTGGAATCTGTTGAAACTGATGAAGATGTCACACTAGCAATCTCAATATGTGACAGCTCAATATTGTGACAGACATATGGCTGCAAAATAGGAAAGGCAATAGCTTTACACTGGGAACATTGGCTCTGTTGCACTTTCCCCTAATAGCACATTGAGTTATTTGCATATGGGAGGCTGCAGAAAGTTTTTAGACTCTTCATTTCTCTTCTCCCCTCACTGCATCCTGACTCCTCCTTAACACATAATATATTGCAGGAATGTCACATCAAGTTTACTGCAATGTAGCGCTGGCAAAGTAGAGTTAGAAAAATATCTACCTGGAACAGCATTTCAGAAGTACTGTCTGGGATCTGAATTTAACTAGCCCAGAATCACTTGACCATATCAGTCTTCTGTTGTTTGCCAGTTATGTCAAACATGTAAACATATTTGCCCCCAAATATAATTTTTTGAGTTTCAGGAGCCCTATAGTGACCTTACTGGCAAATATAGAATGTGATATATTATTACCATAATTCACAACTAGTACTTAACACAAAACTGTCAATGATGCCTCTTATCAAATACTGTTTTATTTAATCTTCATGACAACAACTTGAGGCAGGTATTATTAATGCCATTTTATGCAAAAGAAAATTGAGGTTCAGAGAAGCTAAGGGAATTGGCCAAGGTTATGTTGTTGGTAAATGGCAGCTCTAGGTCTATATCCCAGAGCTACCTCATTTAATTACTCTGCTGTCTCTACTACCTAATGCCTCTCGAAAAATATTTGTTAAATGGATTTGTATTCAGGGAAAATACAGCTAAGTATTGGGGGATGAATTCAACATTAGGTGCTCATTTGTGACAAGGCTGGCCCAGACTCAAAAGTGAAATATTTTCTGTGATCTCTCAGGCTGGTGACATATTCTTGAATTGGTAAAAAGGACATCTCAATAGGTACACATTCAAAATAACTCAGAAAACCATGTGCAATCCAGAGAACTCAACCAAAGCTTCTGAAACATTGCTGGGTCATGAAGAAAGGAGAAGGATGAGACTGTTTCCTGACGCTTCCCATGCAGGTGGTTCTTCTTTTTCTATTGACGGCTGTATGTCCATGTTTTGGGAGGAACCAGAATTAGTTCAATCTTTGTGGGAAAGGAAGAAAGGAATTCAGGGATGGAACAAAGAAGTGGCGACACAGACAGGAAGACAGTCTGTATTTTAGATGGAGTCTTACATACTATTGAGAGTATACTCAATATGAGGGCAACTATAACTCTTCTATGATCTGAAGAAGCTGTTGCAAAGCCTCACATACAAGTGCCATGGAGGGTTCTCCTTACTGGACTCAGACAAAATCAGGGATTTCCTCTTCTTTATCTTTGAATCCAACACTCAGGATAATGTGTATTTATCAAGTATTGATTTCCCCCTCCAGTGGCTTGTGACTCTAGAGGGGATGAGCAATGAAGATACTTTAGTAATGAAAACCTTCATGGAAACATATCGATTAAATGAGCTCATCAGAGGTAAGAAGCATGTTGTGCAGTTTTTAAGAACAGAGAGTTTAGAATGGAAATTTGTTTTAATCCAGACTCAGCTCCTGATTCTGTAATTGAAATGCAATCCCTTTCTCTTTATTGAGGTGACTTTGCTCCTCTTTCTCAACCACTTTATCTCCTTGTTCCACTTCCTAAGTCATTTACTTTTCTAATTCTTAATCATATTCACTACATTAGTAGTCGAATGAATATATGGATGAACAAATGAATAAATGATCAGGTAGGGTTCAAGGACTGTTTTCAAGCTGAAGAAGAGAAGTCATCTTTTTCTACAGAATGTGAAGTGTTTACAGAATGTAAAAGGAATACACACACATACACACACACACACACACACACACACACACACACACACACCTATTATGGATTTTGCAATAAAAAGCTGTGATTTAAATCATGGTCTGGCCAAGTTACATTTCTGAGCTCCAGTTACCTCTACTACAAAATGAGGAGAAGAAATAGATAAATAACATGATTTTGGCGATATGTAGTAACAGGGAAATTTGACTTTTTAATTTTGATTTTGAAAGAGTATTTTGTAGGCAGAAAAATCAATGAAGTTACAAAAACTAAATAAATAGAGAAATTAATTCCTATTTTTTAATTCCTAAATTAGAAGTTCATTTTGTAGACTAAATGAACTGTCTGTAAAACCGGGGTAAATAATAGCACTTATAAATGTATGTTCCTGTCTTCCTTCCTGCATACAGTTGTGGGTAGAGTATATTGCTAGGTCATAGCCATGCTTTGAATACCTATTTCTCACAATTGACTGCCAGATTTTTTTTCTTCTTCTTTCTGGATTTCACAAACCTCTTTCAGAATAAAGAATGGCTGAATAATAAAGGATGGAGAATTGTAGGAAAACAGTGCATACTGAGTGTAATTTCCATAATGATTCCTAATTCTCAGTGGTTTTAACCTAAGGGCCACTGAAGTTGTGTTTATGTCTTATGCTGAAAGGAGCTTGATTGAAGATACTATGAAGATATATATATATATATATATATATATATATATATATATATATAATCAATGCATCTTTCAGTTTATTACAGATGAAAGCAAGTTGTTTTCCAGGCTTATAGGCTTTATTAAATAAGTGTGTTATTTTCTCAAATGACCTATAAAAACCACCTGAGTTAAATAGTTAAGTCTTAGCACCATATATGTGGAGTAAAATGCAACATTCTCATTAAGTCTGAAAACTAGGTTGTTTATACCAACACTTGGACACAGTTTGCTTTAGAAATAAGTGCTCTCTATTAATGTTTGTGGCTAGCAACAAAATATGGATTCTATTCCTTTAGATTCATTTGATCTTACTCTAGATAATTTTTTAAAGGGGAAGGGGATCCATGGCTATTTATGTTATCACATTGCTATAAATTGAAAGCCTTTAGTCTTTGGCTCATAGACTTTTTATCAAGTCCTAAGGCAGTCTTGCAAAAAGATTCCCAACACCCCTATTCATCCAAGTAATATAATAATAAAATAGATCAAACTGATGGTTTTAATAGCCTGCTAATATTTACCAGCCCTTTCTTCTCTTGCCCATTTCACCCTGGTGTTCCATGATAAAATTTACAACCCTGAGCTGGAGTACCAAAAGTGAATGTATATTACTGAAATGAATTTAAATCTCAATTATAATTAAAGCTAGTTGTCTACAGGGGGATTTTTCTTAAGCCTTTTCTAATACATCCCAGACTCCCAGCCTATGGGTCTCATTAAATTTCTCAGCTGCCCTAGGGATTCCCAGGTTTTGTAGAGCTAAGCGATGCTTTTTGTTCAAGCTATACTGAAGGAGCTAATCATCAAATAAGAAGGGAAGAACATCTACACACATATAAGGAGGTATATATGAGACACTATAAGACATGTCCACCAAAATGCAACGACAAACCAAGGAGTACATATTCAATAGGGGAAAATCAGGAGATCGTTTATGAAGGTAATATTTGCTCCAAATACTGAGAAAAAGGCTATAACTTGAAAGCAGAAGTACAGAGAAAAAAATAAATGACTAAAAAGCAGATGTGAGAAAAGGAGAGTATGCCTTGTCTGGTGTGCCTCAGCACAGATTAGCAGCAAAACATTGACCCTCTAGACCCTGGGATAACTAGTAGGATCTAGCATGGTCCTGCCTCCAGGAAAAGCATAATAATCAGTACCTGATGCTCACTGTTCAACTAGTTGTGTGTGTAAATCCAAGGAGGTACTCTCCAACGAGGCATCTATTTCAGCAGCCAGCTGCTAACATGTTTCTGTGCGTTGTGGGAAAAGGGGTAGCTGGGATAGCTGAAATAGACTACATTGCAGGAGCTCAAGACACTTAGCCCAAGGAACAGGGCTCTTGGGTAAGGGAAGGACAGGTGGGAGCATCAAATCCTTTTTACAGAAAGAACAAGTAATATTAGACCAGGGAAAACATTATCATCTTAGGGTGAATTATGAATATAATTCATATATAACATAGGTAACAGCATAGGTTAACAGCATCTCAGAAAGTTAAGGAAAACCAACTAAATTCATAAAGCATAAGAAAGCAACAAAATGGCATATAAGGAGCTGCCTCAGGATAGAGAAGTGACACTGGAACTTAACTGTCAAAATTCCCACAGAAGTCCCTAATGCCTCTAGATGGGCAGGTCACCACTCAGCACACCAGGGTTGTATGGAGAGATGGCTATAGTCTAGGACGTATAACAGGAATAATCTTTGGCATCTCCAACCAGACAGTAAAAAAATGAGCCCTGAATAATGTCTGGATGAGACACTTCCTAATTTGCTCAGAGTATTAAAAAAAATTACTTTTTTTCATGAAATGTCCAGTGTTATTTCTGAGAATGTCTTAGGCCATACTTTGCTTGGGGCATGTCTATTCACTCTCATCTTGGTCAAGATATTGTGCAACAAGCACCATTTGGCAGTGAGCACACTTAGAATATTGCTCTAAGGCACAATCTTCTTTACATAGCCTTTTTACATCTTCCATTGACAACATGTGACAACATCACACTCATGTCTCAGGTAGAAGAATTTACCTAACCCTGTATCAGATATTAGCGTTTGGACCCCCAGAGCAAAATGGCTCATATCCCAGGTTAATTACCCTTTCAGTCAGCCAGATTCTTCAATTTATGTTCTTAACAACTCTAAAGCTTTGGCTTTTTGTTTTTTTAATGTTTATTTATTTTTATTTTGAGACAGAGAGAGCGAGCAGGGGATGGATAGAGAGAGAAGGAGAGAGAGAATCTCAAGCAGTCTCCATGCTATCAGAGCAGAGCCCTGCATTGTCAGTGTAGAGCCCCATGTGGGGCTCCATCTCACGAACTGTGAGATCATGACCTGAGCTGAAATCAGGATTGGAAGCTTAACCAAATGGGCCACCCAGGCACCCCTTTAGGTTTTAAAAAATGACTTCAGCAAGATCATGCCATACTATCTTCTCTTGACTCTTCTTTTTATCATGAGAAACTCTGTATCTACAAGCACACATCAGCTTGCTCTGATTTTTTAAGCCAAATTAAAACAACAACAACAACAACAACAACAACAACAACAACAACAACAACTATCCCTCCTCTGCATATGAAATAAGTAGCCCAAAGTCCACCTATCCTATTATAGCCAGTCTCTAAATCTTAGTCTTGACATATGTATATTATCCTGCTGAGAAAATGATGAAGAAAAAGACTTAACCAACATTTATAGTCATTTCATATAGATTAACTTTTTGAAACTTATAATTATACTTTCAATTTAGATAATACTATTCTGGTCCTGTATCTCTTCCATCTTAAACTTACTACATTTAAAAACAAGCTCATACTCTTAAAAACTGAGAACTGAGGGTTGATGGTGGGAGGGAGGGGAGGGGAGGTGATGGGTATTGAAGAGGGCATCTTTTGGCATGAGCACTGCGTGTTGTATGGAAACCAATTTGACAATAAATTTCATATATTAAAAAATAAATAAGTAAATAATAAAAAAATTAAAAAATTAAAAAAATTAAAAAAACACAAGCTCATCATCCACCTCAAGTCTCTCTTCCCTGCCCATTTCACTAAATGTAAATTGAAGCTTCCATTTACTCAAACCCCCAAAATTAGCATTGTTCTTAATCTCTTTCTCTTTCACATCCTACCTTTACTAATCTCACAAATTATATATGCTCAAAACATAGTCAGAATCCAATCAATTCTTACCACTTGCCCCTCTATCATCATGGTGCTAGAAACTACCATCTTTCACGTGAATGATTGCCATAGCCTGTTAATCGTTCTCTCTTCTTGTACCATCATTCACCTCTCTTTAGGCTACACTTAACCAGAGAACCTAGAGGAAGCCAGCCTCCTAACCCACATTTCCCATTCCGGTGCCTCAATTCCATCACTCTCTCCCTTGCTTGTTCTTCCTAACTTCTCTATGGACTTTGGAGCTCCTCAAATGCACTGAGCATGCTCTCACTTCACGGCCTCTCCACTTGTTTCCTCTACCTGAAAATCTTTGCTCCTGGATATTTGAATGCCTCAGTGTCTCACCTCCTTTTGGTTTTTCTTGCCTTCTTAGTGATGCCTCCTCCGACTATCCATTTAAAATTGCAAGGTGTTGGGGCGCCTGGGTGGCGCAGTCGGTTAAGCGTCCGACTTCAGCCAGGTCACGATCTCGCGGTCCGTGAGTTCGAGCCCCGCGTCAGGCTCTGGGCTGATGGCTCAGAGCCTGGAGCCTGTTTCCGATTCTGTGTCTCCCTCTCTCTCTGCCCCTCCCCCGTTCATGCTATGTCTCTCTCTGTCCCAAAAATAAATAAAAAAACGTTGAAAAAAAAAAAAATAAAAAATAAAATTGCAAGGTGCTTCCTCACCAATACTACTTCTTCTTACTCTAATTTATATTTTCCTACAGAGTGTGACACCACCCAACATAATGGTTATTTAATATTATTTCATTCTACTTAGTTTTTCATTGACTGCTTCTGTGGGCTAAAATGTGGATTGAGTAGAGCTGGAGTTTGTGTTTGTGTTGTTCCCCATTCAATCCCCGAAGCCAAGACTGCCTGACTCGTGATGGGTGCTCAGTAAACATTTGTGGAATGACTGAATTCATACATGCCAATGACTTTGGAGAAAAACTGACTTGTGATCCAACTCCTGCTCTCTAATTTATTAGCTCTTGACCTCATGCATGACTTTCAATTTCAGTCTCATCTACCTCATCTATAAAACAGAAACAATGTTAAGAGTTTTGACCAAAATGTTAAATGTGAAATGTCCAAGGCATAGTAGATATGAAACAGATGATGCTTGCCATTGTTGTTATTAAAACACTACTTTTTAAAAAGTTTATTTATTTATTTTGAGAGAGAGAGAGAAGAGATCAAAAGTGGGGGAGGGGCAGAGAGAGAGGGAGAGAGAATCTCAAGCAGGCTTCATGCTGACAGTGCCGAGCCCCATGTGGGGCCCGAACTCACAAACTGTGAGATCATGACCTGAGTTCAAAACAAGAGCTGGAGGGTTAACTGACTGATCTACCCGAGCACCCTTAAAATATTATTTTCAATAACCTGTGGGATGCCATTTTCATCCTTCATTAGGTGAAAGAATTTCTACTTTTACCGCAAAATATAAAGGCACATGAATCAAAAAACCAACAAACAAACAAAAAACAAACAAACAAACACATATAAATGTCCAGCACAGAGTCTGGTCCATTGAAGTTCTATAATGAATGATTGTTTCAGCCATAGTTAAACTATTCTTAAGGTTTTTGTAGCTCTCCTATGCACTAAATTTCTTGAGTTCAAAAGTAGTTCAGCATCATGGGGGATTGGAAGGGTTTTAGAAATCCTTAGATTTAATACACCATGTTGCCAAAAGAGTGCTTTGCCTAAGGCTTTCCTATTCACTTCTGGAACAGTGACTAAGAATAAGGATTCTTCAAGGCATGCTTATCAGCTTCCAGGCCCAAAGTAGGTGGCCCTTGTTAAAGAGATTTCTTTTTCAACTTCAGGAAAATCCACAAGGACTTCGTTAGATTTTATTTGCTATCAAAAGCATGGGAACTCCTGGGGAGGCATTCTTATAATCTTCTTCCCGCAGGTAACCCACCGGAAAAAAAGGAACACTTTGTTATCGTTACTGAGAAAAAGACCCACCTCCAGTTTCCATCAAAATCAAAACAGCTAATTAACCAATAGGAAAGCTGATGCCATGATTTTCTTTGGCCAAATCCCATGAAAACAAGCCAAGGAGCTTACCTGTAGGTACCGAAGCTAGTTTGCACCAGCCTACAAGAGAATATTCTGCACATCTCTTCCCTCCTCTGTGTTCACTGACATCACATTGATAATTGAAATAGGCCATAGGGAGAGTATTTACACCACAGAAACAGGAAAGCACCAAAAACCAGAGCTTTTATTTTTTTATTTATTTTATTCTCAGGTAGCTGGGTTTCCAGCACACTATTGGTTTTACTTTGTTATTTCCAAATGTATGAAATGAACAACAATTCATTCAAAAATTTGTTATTGCCGTGCCTTCTCTGTGCGAGGCACTAATTTAGGGGTTGCTCTCTGAAATAGATGCATACCATTCAGTTGAATAGAATGGTTGTCTCAAATTGTTTTACTGCCTTGAAATTCCTGGTTTATGGTTTGGTTTCTCGAATAGTAAATGTGCACTGTGAAGCATTTTGCTTTACTGCAGAGATATTTCATTGTATTTGTAACATGAATATGGAGCTTTAAAGATGTAAAATGTGATATATCAGGCATAAGGTATTCCCATGATACTTAGCATATTTGTCGATGGTGGAAAAAAAGTTGAGAAAATTGAGGTACTGCCAATAATATGATTTTACCTAGTGGGACAAGCAGGAGAGGAGACTTCAGAGACATGGACCAATTTTTCATTCAAAAGTGTTTCAAATGCACCTGGAAACTTCTGAAATTATGTTTTGTTTTTGTTTTTTTTTCAACGTTTTTTATTTATTTTTGGGACAGAGAGAAACAGAGCATGAACGGGGGAGGGGCAGAGAGAGAGGGAGACACAGAATCGGAAACAGGCTCCAGGCTCTGAGCCATCAGCCCAGAGCCTGACGCGGGGCTCAAACTCACAGACCGCGAGATCGTGACCTGGCTGAAGTCGGACGCTTAACCGACTGCGCCACCCAGGCGCCCCTGAAATTATGTTTGATAAGCTGGAATGTGGCAAGAAGATGCAATCGCTCTGACTGTGTTCTCTGCATTGCCTACTTATCACTTCTCAGCTCTCAACCAGGTCACGTGAAGGTGGCTCAGAAAAATTGGCTAAATCTTGTATCACATGGTCAGAAAAAGTGCAAGATCACATTCAGGAGGATGGAAATCCAGAGTATCTTCCACTCTTAGACACTTAGTTTCTGATGTCTTTAATTTCTTTATTAGCTTTTATATCCTGATCTTAGCTCTGAGAATAAAATTCATATTTTATTAAGGAATTTCTTATGGGCTCTTGGCTTCCCAGTCATTTCTTGCAAGTCAATTTCCTTTTAATCCTATCTTCTCTTGTTTTACTCCAGTTTGGGAAGCCAGATTTTGAAACATGACTTTAGATTTGTCTTTTCCCATAAACTACTGCCTCCATTGCGATAAGTCCTTTTAAAAATGATGTAATACAATTCACCAAGGGGCAAATCTTCAGAAACAGAGATGCAGTCTTTAAAAAAGAAGAAGAAAAACAAACTACAATATTTTAAATACATTATATAATAGGAATCTCTCTTCCTTATAAAAGTGATTATTCCATTACTTTGTTTCTAAGTTTTTAATAATAAAACAAATTTTGTTTATGATAATGCCAAGATGTATTTTAAATAATATTTTAATTCTGAATATAAAAAAATATTTAAAAGGAAATAATTACTTAATATGTGGCCAATTTTTAAAACCTAATAATCTTTGTAAACATTAAAACCCACAGAATAGGGTAGTTTTCTGTTAATATAGATCATTCTATATGCCTAATACTGTATAGCATCCTAATCATTTCAATTAGTGGCAACTACAAAGTTCAAATGACAGATTAAATTCTGCCATCAGGTTCCAAATTCTTGGATTTTTCTTTCTTTTTTTCTTGTAGAGAGAGAGGGGAAGAGCACAAGCAGGGGAGAGGGGCAGAGGGAGAGAGAGAGAGAGAGAGAGAGAGAGAGAGAGAGAGAGAGAGAGAGAATGAATCTTAAGCAGGTTTCACACTTAGAGAAGAGACCAATGCCAGGCCCAATCCAACGACCCTGGGATCATGAACTCAGCCAAAATCAAGAGTAGGACACTCAACTGACTGAGCCATCAGGCATCCCAAAATTCTTGGAAGTTTTTTAAGGGTATGAGTTCTAAGTCTAATTTTCTGTATAAGGAAAGTAGTAAAGTGAATTTCCATGAAACAAGGTATGCCAAGTATAAATATAGTCTGTTTATTTCAATATGCTATCTTGACTCTTAGTCTTTACTGAAAATTGTACAAAGTGAAACTCACCATACTTCAAATTCCACTCTTTCTATTTATTTTATAGTACCAGGCATTCATGGAAAGCTTATCACCTGAAGAGCAAACTTTTAAGGTGAAGACAACCAAACAAAAACCAGAATGCTTTTTTTTAATGATCTTGTAAATATTCATTATTTAGAAAATCCTCTAAGTTATACCCCTGCCTTATCAATAAACAAAGTCAAAGTTGATGTCCTCTAAGTAAGTATTTATGATGTAGGCCCCAAAGGTGTCTTTTCAACTGCAACAGTGAGTAGAACTCTTCTGCTTTTGCAGGAAGTCCTTTGTTTTGCATTAAACATAGTTTGTTTCTGGTCCATCGAGGTTCTTAGCATCAGGGTTCTTCCTAGTTTCTCTAAGCCTCTAGCATCCACTAGTCCAGAAGTGGAATGCTGGACTATTTGTTAGCAGTGCTTCTGACTTTCTGTCAGGGTTATTTTTATATTTGTGGCTAACATCCCTTCCTTATAAAACTGGAAGGTCATTGTTTATGTGATATCCACCCTGACAGACTTTATAATCAGTTCATGAAAATCACAGCCCCTCCTTAGGTTATGTTTAAGGACAGAATTAATGCCTGTCTTAAAGGACAGTGGTGCTAAATCATGTTGTTACCATATACTGCTATTTTTGTTTATTCACCACATTTATTTTTTATTGTATATAATGGGATGGGTGGAATTGACATTTGACTCATAGACCACCCGTCTATATAAATGGCAAAACATGAGGCTATTGCAGTTGGTATTTGGGGATAAAGCATGTATGATTAAATAGTGGGGCCACTTGACCTTAAATATTTTAAAGTACGTATGTGAAGAAAGGTGTTTATTTTTCTTCTGCTTCTACCAGAAAAATAAGCACCTCAGTTCATTTGTAGGAATAGAATTCACATTAAGAATTCTTTAACTTGCTAAAGAAATGTGAAATGTGAGAATACATTATCTAGAAATGTTATAGAACTCCTTTTCTGTATTTTTTTTTGAAAAAATAAGACAGATTACTTCCTATCAACTCAAAGCATGCTCTCTCCCTCTACTAAACTCCTATAGCAAGTCATGTATGATGAGTAATGTGCTGCATGAAGCACCAGCAGCAAAGAGGAACAAGACACCGTCTTATTCCAAGGAGATAAAAACACCTTCCTAACATATATTGTAGTGATGCTAGTATTTCTATTTTAGCACTGGGAATGGTTTTTCTATGATTCGATAGTTAGATCTGTATGGTGTGTATATAGTACAGGACATCTATATCTTCCTTAGTGCCTAAAATATTCTTTACCATGTAGGAGACAGTTATTAGTTTAATTCGTTTAGTATCTATTACTTCATTCAATAATTAGTTTTTAAAATTTTTTTAATGTTTATTTTTGAGACGGAAAGAGAGACAGACTGAGAGTGGGGGAGGGCAGAGAGAGAGGGAGAGCCAGAATCTGAAGCAGGCTCTGGGCTCTGTGCTGTCAGCACAGAGCCCGACATGGAGCTCAAAACCACAAAATGTGAGATCATGACCCAAGCCAAAGTCAAACGCTTAACTGACTGAGCCACCCAGGTGCCCCTCAATAATTATTTTTAATTCACTCCTATGTGAAGCAATTATCTCTCTCTTTTTTTTAAAAAAGTTTATCTATTTATTTATTTAGAGAGAGAGAGAGTATGAACAGGGGAGGAGCAGAGAGAGAGGGAGAGAGAATCCCAAGCAGGCTCTGCACTGTCAATGAAGAACCCAACAGGGGGTTCAAACTCATGAACCTCAAGATCATGAACTGAGCAGAAATCAAGAATTGGAGACAACCAATTGAGCCACCCAGAGGCCCAACAATGATCTCTTTAAGATGAATTTATATGCAGTCTTACCCAAATACAGTGGAATGGAGTTAGTGAAAAGTTTTTAACAACAGTTAAAAACAAAAAACAAACAACCAAACAATCCAATTAGAAAATGGGCAAAAGACATGAACAGATATTTCCCTGAAGAGGATATGCATATAGAAAATAAGCACAAAAAATGATGTTAAGCATCACTAATTTTTAGAGAAATGAAAATAAAAACTACAATGAGATAATTAGGGACAATGCTCCTTGACATCAGTCTTGCCAACAATTTTTTTTTTTGATCTGTCACCAAAAGCACAACCAACAAAGGCAAAAATCAAGTGGGATTGGGCTGGCATTTTGTACTTGTATAGCCACAAAGACCAGGGCTGGCTGCCAGATGGGATTCAGGGTCCACAGCCTTCCGAGGCTATGGCAGAGAACATGGAAGAACCCAGAATGGCTGGTATCTGCAAACATGAAAATGTGTGGGGTTAAATCTAGTGAAATGCGTAGCAGTCTGAGGCTTGTTTCTTTAGTGGCAAAAGCTGATGAGGTCCTCTGCAGAGCAGGTCACTAAGAAGCACCATCACTCCCACTGCATGGTTGATACTGTTAGCACTGCCCTTCTTACTTGTTCTTACCTACCCCTATACATCTTAGCTTTGCCAGTCTCTGGGTGGGGTCAAACCCAAGTGGGTCCTTCATGTAATGTCCCAGAAGGCTGGGGGTAGCTCACCCTTCCCTCTGTCCTCCCTTTCCTGGTAAGAGGATCTTTTTCCAGTTTTTCTTTTGCACATCAAAACTATAATGAGATACGTCCTCACATCTGTTAGAATGACTATTATCAAAAAGACAAAATATAGCAAGTGTTGGCAAGGATGTGAAAAAAAAGGAACCTTGGTGCACTGTTGGTGGGAATGTAAATTGGCATAGCCACTTAAGAAAATTCCTCCCAAAATTAAAAATAGAACTACCATATGATCCAGCAATTCCACTTCTGGGTATATATCCAAAGAAAATAAAATTATCTTGCACAGATATCTGCACTCCCATGTTTAGTGTAGCATTACTCATAATAACCAAGACATGAAAACAACCTAAGTGTCCATCAATAGATGGATAAAGAAAATGCCATAGTCAGTCATAAAAACACTGCCATTTTTGATAACATGGGTAAGGCTTGAGGGCATTATGCTAAGGAAAATAAGTTAGATAGAGAAAGATAAATACTATATGATCTCAGTTATATGGCATCTAACTACACTGAACTCATAGAAACAAATAGTAGATTGTTACCAAGGCTGGGGTGGAAGTTATAGGGAAGTATTGCTCCAAAGGTATAAACTTTGTTATAAGGGATGAGTAAGTTTGGAGAGCTACTGTACAACATGATGATTATAGTTAACAATATTGTTTTGTGTATTTGAATGTTGCTAAGATAATAGATCTTCAATGTGCTTGCCACCACCACAATTATTTGAGATGAAGCATGCTAACTAAACTTATTGCAGTAAACAGTTAACAATGTACAATTATATCAGATTATCACATTGTATACCTTAAACTTATACAATGTTATATGTCAATTATATCACAATAAAGCTAGGGGAAAAAACCTGTAAATATGCAACCAAAAACAAGGGGAAAAAACTCTAAATATGCAACTGTCATATAGTCCAGCAATTCACTTCTGGGCAAAGAAATGAAATCCTATGTTCACATAAAAATCTGTACACTAATTTTTATAGCAACTTTATTTATAATAGCCCAAACTGGAAACAATTGAGACATCCTTCAGCAGTGAATGGTTAAACACACTACTGTATATCCTTACCAGAAATACTACTCAGTTGAAAAACATGAATTAAGTATTGCATCCAATAACTTAGGTGAAACCCCTGATAATTATGTTGCATAAAAAAAGCCAACTCCAAATGCTACATAGTGTATGGTTCCATTTATACAACATCCCTATAATGAGTAAATTATACCAACTGAGAGATCAGTAGTTGCCAGCTGCTTAAGGAAGAAGTTGGGGGATGTGAATGAAGTGAGTATGGCTATAAAAAGACAACAGGAAGGGCTTTATGGTGATAAAAACACCAATCAAAACCACAATAAGATACCACCTCACACTTGTCAGAATGGCTAAAATGAACAACCCAGGAAACAACTGATGTTGGCAAGGATATGAAGAAAGGGGAACCCTTTTGCACTGTTGGTGGGAATGCAAACTCATACAGTCATTCAGGAAAACAGTGTGGAGGTTCCTCAAAAAATTAAAAAGAATTATCCTATGACCCAACAATTGCACTACTAGGTATCTATCCAAAGAATATAAAAATGCACCCCAATATTTATAGCAGTGCTATCAATAGCCAAATTATGGGAAGAGCCCAAATGTCCATCAAATGAAGAATGGATAATGAAGATATGGCATATATATATATATATATATATATACACACACACACACATATATATACAATATATATATTGCATATATATGTATACATATGTTTACTATATATATATATATATATTGCATATATATATGTATACATATGTTTACTATATACACACACACACACACACACACACACACACACAATGGAATACTACTTGGCAATCAAAAGGAATGAAATCTTGCCATTTGCAACAACATGGATGGAACCAGAGGGTATTATGCTAAGCCAAATAAGTCAGGCAGAGAAAGACACACAACATATGATTTCATTCATATGTGGAATTTAAGAAACAAAACAGATGAACACAGGGGAAGGGAAGGAAAAATAAGATAAAAACTGAGAGGGAGGAAAACCATAAGAACTCTTAAATACAGAGAACAAACTGAGAATTGCTGGAGTGCAGGTGGGTGTGGGGGATGGGCTAAATGGGGGATGGACATTAAGGAGAGCACTTGTTGGGATGAGCACTGGATGTTATATGGAAGTGATGAATTGCTGGGTTCTACTCCTGAAACCAGTACTACACTGTATGGTAACTAGCTTGAATTCAAATAAATTAAACAAAAAAGAAATGTTCTGCATTGTGACTGTACTAATGTCAATATACTTGTTGTATTACTGTCCTATAGGTTTGTAAGATAATTAATCATTAGGGGAAAAGGGGAACAGGGTAC
Source organism: Neofelis nebulosa (assembly GCF_028018385.1). NCBI lineage: Eukaryota > Metazoa > Chordata > Mammalia > Carnivora > Felidae > Neofelis > Neofelis nebulosa. Next base: position 93,657,860 of record NC_080791.1, read on the forward strand.
ACAGAATTCCTCCACGTTATTTATTTTAATTTTTTTATGTTTCTTCATTTCCTGAGAGAGAGAGAGAGAGAGAGAGAGAGAGCATGAGCAGGGGAGGGTCAGGGAGACAGAATCTGAAGCAGGCTCCAGGCTCTGTGCTGTCAGCACAGAGCTCTATATGGGGCTCCAACTCATAAACTGCGAGATCATGACCTGAGCTGAAGTAAAATGCTTAGGGAACTGAGCCACCCAGGCACCCATGTTATTTCTTAAAAGCACACATTAACATACAATTGTTCCAGAATAAAACACTTCATTAAAAATTCAAACATCAACAATAACATCTACATATTTTACATCTGGACTACAGGGCAATCACACAAATGCTTTTAGTTGATCTTAACAAAAACTGTTCAGTTTATAGCCCTGGTGCCTAAGTGTCAGTATTTTCTACTAGGCTCTGTTAAATTACTACCTTTCATTCAAATCCATCCTCCTCCGTTTTGAGAGGTGGGGCTTGGGTCTTTGCAAAATGCATCCCCTTTGCCACTGGGCTCCCTATTTCTATCAATAGAGAGAGAGAACTACAGGGAAACTGCAAGGTTCAAGGGGAAGAAGGAACTTAACACTTGTTCCCTGATACCATTACCCTACACAGCAGTTGGTTCCATCTTGCATTGTTTTCTACATTCCTAGAAATAACCTCGTTGTCCCCCTCTCCAAGAGCTATAACAACACTAGCTGCCTGGTATCCCATCCTCAGAGATGTGGTCTCAGTTCTGTCTGTTGAGCCCCTTCTAGTTTTTCAGGGTATAATATTGGCTGAACAGCATCCTTCACAAAATTCTGAGTTGCGGCTCATATGGCCCCAATCTGAGCTCTTGGGGCACTAGCACCCGGAGTTGGTAGAATTCTTGGAGTCATGAATCTCAGCAATGTGGAGTCCTCCTCACCCCTGAGCTTCTGAAGTTCCTCTGCTTTTCAGACAATGCTCTCACCCAAGATTTCTGAAGTTCAGGTCTGCAAAACCCCTCCTCCAATATTCTAAATTCTAATCATTTCAAAGTCTTGCCTGCTGTCCCTGAAGATACTGTAGCCACTTCTGTAGTGACTACATGTTTGATTCCTCAGGGTCCTCTTTTGCCTTTCCAGTTCTCCAATATCTGGCTAATGATTGTTAAATTTTATCTATTTTTTTAACATTTATTCATTTTTGAGATACAGAGAGAGACAGAGTGTGAGTAAGGGAGGGGCAGAGAGAGGGGAAACACAGAATCCAAAGTGGCCTCCAGGCTCTGAGCTGTCAGCACAGAGCCTGACTTGGGGCTCGAACTCACAAACTGTGAGATCATGACCTGAGCCGAAGTAGGATGCTTAACCAACTGAGCCACCCAGGTGCCCCATCTGGTTAATGATTCTTAAATTTTATGTTTTTGTTTTAACACTTACTTATTTTTGAGAGACAGAGACAGAGTGTGAGAAAGGAGGGGCAGAGAGAGGGAAACATAGAATCTGAAGCAGGTTCCAGGCTCTGAGCTGTCAGCGCAGAGCCCAAGGCAGGGCTCTGACCCTGAGATCATGGTCTGAGCCAAAGTCGGACGCTTAACCTACTGAGCCACCCAGGCATCCCAAATTTTATCTGTTAAAATAACTGGAATGGTTTTTGTTTCCGGAGCTCAATCTAACAGATTCAGGCAATTTGTAGCAGGGTTTGAAGCTGAATAAAGGGAAAGAGGCTAGAGAGGCTGTGAGACTATGTGTAAGGCCAAGTTATGATGGGCAAAGAGAATGCTAAGAAAAACAATCAGAAACAAGAGTGGGGGGTGGGGGGATGGACAGAAGTTCAGGGAGAAGTAGAGTTGCAAAGTTTTCTGTTGTTTTTGAGAAAAGTACAAACGTATAAAGACAGGCCAGTACTGCCCTTTTTTCCCCTTGTTTTCACATTCTTCTTCTGTTCTGGCTCACATATGTTGACAGAATAACTTTCTTTTCACTTACAGGTGACTATCTTCCCTATAAAAGATCCAAACTAAAAGCAACAACAACAACAACAAAAATAAACAAACAAACAAGCAAAAAGCACCTCCTTTTCTGAATAGCTAGAAGGATTAAGATTAACGGCAAAGAAAAGGGGCAATCACGCATACTTGGAAAAAAAAAAGAGCTTAAAATCTTTTCTTCTCCATTCGTTCATGTTCCCCTATGATACTTTATCTTGCCATTGCCTCCTCATCTTTAGAGAGCACTTTCTGCATATCTAATGTTCTTATGGGACTCTCAAAACAAAGTGGGCTCCCTGAAGACAGATAGCATGTCTTCTGTTAGCTTAATCTAAATAACGTGATGGAGTTGATGTGGGAGAGAATAGCTGTATTCCAGGAAAGTCTTGACTTATGAATTTAGGACAGATATCTGTTATACATGCAGCCCAGGGAGAGCTAAATATTAACAGGAAAATGTATGAGCAATTCCTCCTACAGGTTTGTATAACATTTCTACTTCTCCCTTAAAACAGCATGAATGATTCAAGTAAGTATTTGCCAATTAAAATGGCAAGTATAAATGTCTCTCTTGCCATATAGATGGAGCTTAATGCCACTATAACTTTATATATTTTTTTCTCTTCAACACAGTGAAACACCACAGATGAATGAACATATTTCCATTTTACAGAGCTGGACAGGTTTTACTTCTGGGCTCAAATGGTCTTGACCATTGGTGGCACAACATTTATCTGACGGAGATGCCACAATCCATGTCGAGCTCATGAACTGCCACTTGTAGGAGTCACTTGGACTTTCATGCTTCCCTACTGGTTCATTTAGACAAGTTCAACTTTTCCAGTAGCCCAACAGCAACTATTTTCATGCTGTTACCACATCAAGCTTTCCAATCTCACCAGGTTTTCAAAGGAAGAATAAAAAGCCGGCTACCTTCTCCAAACACTTTGTTCCATATTAAAAACCTAACTGCTGCCCCCACTTCAAAAAAGGAGGGGGACATCATCAGTTGTCTCTTTTATTCTGAATCCTGGGCAGGCCAATCTGCCACAACTCCCAGGCCATGCAAAGGAACATCTGCTAGAGGAACAGTTAGTTTGACGCCCGCCCCTCCACAGAAATCACTGCTAGTAAAAGTTTTATGAGGTGGGTACATTTTTCCCCTGTTTCCTCCTTTTGTAACTGACTGAAGACCAAATGAGCAAGATGAAATGGCCAGATATTTAGCCAGATGTTGGCATCCACATGTGTATGTTTGGGAGGGAAGAGAAGCTGTCAGCTGTACCAAAGGAATATTAGAATCATCTGAAATGCAATTAACAGCCCCACAGTCAATGAATCTTTGAAGGATTCTAACAGAGTAAATTACACCTCTCACTTACCTATGGCAAATTGTCCATGGGCCAGTTTCCTTGTTTGTGAAACTTGAATCCAGTCAATTTATTCAGACTCCAGAGTAGTTTCAGGATGTTTCCATTCTGTTAATCTACATGGGTTATCTCTGCTCTTCCAGTAACTTCTATAAACACACATACACACGCACACACACACAAAATAAAAGGATATACTTAGAATATGTAATGCTGGATAAATACTGGTTGACAGTTTAGATTTTTAGCATCCATAACTCACGCTATTTTTTTTAGACTATTCTTATTATTTGTAATAGAAAGTGATGGGAGCAAAGCTTTTCTCTTTTAAAAACTACACTGCAGGTCAATGTGGTTTGGTATCTACAATTGCAACTAGTAGATGTATACCAGGTGAATGGCAAAAACTTAATAAAAACATATTTATTAGAGAGTCAGTATTATAGATTTTACTAAAATCTGCCTGTTATCGCATACCCTCAGAAGGTGGAAAGGAATTTAACATTTGAGAAGTTACCATGAACCTGGGGTTGGACTAGTATTTTTATATACATATTATCCTATTCAATTAGTATAACAATCTTTCTAGCACTTACTACCTATAGCTCTCTCTCTGACATTTTTCAGATCATAAGGGAAAGACTTATAGGTAGAAGGTGGTTAGATTTTAAGACTAGATAACCTGAATCCACTTCTCTTACTCTTTCCTTACTCAGGCATAGGAGAAGCTCATAGATTATTTTTTGTTTTGTTTAAATAATATCAAAATGTTTTGTATACCAAATATGCCCTAAGACTACATACATATATACATACATACATACATAAAAAGAGTGACTTGGTCATTGGGTTATGGGAAATTCCAAGGTAAGATTGATAAACTTCATGTCATTTCATGATATGATAATTATCACTTCATAATTATGGTCTAATTCCTTAAACACATAAATTTTCTTTCCCTTATCACAATTGTTTTGGCCTGAAATTTTATATCGATTTTAGATTCATAGGACTCTTGTAACTAAATTCAACAAAATCAGTTCCTGTGCATCTAAACCATATTGCTTATTTAACACCCTGTTGTATTAACTGGTTTATATTATGAGACCATCAGCTGTAGTGATCCTCTCCTCCCAACCTATAAGGATCGTTATGGCAGCAATAAAATATTCCATGGATCTCCTCATATTCCAGGAAATAGTGAGCCACAGAAAACACTTACTCCTCACATGGAATACTTCCTCTTTAGAAATATCCCCAAATTGCTCACTTATTCCCTACAGCCAACCAAGAACTGTTAAAAGTATTAATTAGAAAGTCTTCCCAGCTTGCCCAAATCTTAATAGAATTTGCAAATTAGATACAGTCTCAGTATTTTCTACTTTTACTCCATAAAATTTAGTCCACTTTTTATACAACTGAACCCTTGCTTAAGCAAAAGGGACAGTGAAAGAGTTCCCTTGCCACAAACTTAGGATAACTCTGGATAGAAATGTCTAAATTGCTGACTCTTCTTACTACACGTTAAAAAAAACAAAACAAAACAAAACACATAGTAGAGCTTATAGTTCAAAAGGGGGTACAGATGGGGCACCTGGGTGGCTCAGTCAGTTGAGCATTCAACTCTTGATATCAGCTCAGGTGATGATCTTATGGTTCATGGGACTGAGCCCCGTGTCAGGCTCTATGCTGATGGTGTGGAGCCTGCTTGGGATTCTCTCTCCCTTTCTCTCTGCCCCTCCCCTGCTCATGCTCTGTCTCAAAATAAATAAATAAACTTAAAAAGGCGGGGAGAACAGAATCCTGGATTATATGTGAGGATGAATTTCAAACCTAAGAAAGAGGCTAAGTAATTGCTAGAGTTGCAATTCTGATACAATTAATTATCTGCAAAAACACTCAATCTATTTCATTGCCACTATTTCATTATTACAATTTTTTAAAATAACCATTTATTGGTGCTCCAGCTAGATGCTAGGCACCAGTTAAGTGACTTACATTTATCTGATTTATTAATGTGGAAAAAAAGTTCTTCAATGGAAAACTATGTTTTCTCTAGCACACCCTTCTGCTCTTTGATTCTGATGCTGTGGAAGAATTCTACAGAATCTATAACTCTATAAAATATAAATAGCTATTAGAAAAAAATAAACAAATAATTCTTTTCTATAAACACACAAATTTTATCCAGTCTAGCAGAGAGGTTCACCTGCCTTCTCTGCACACTGTGGAGGAAGATAGGTTCACCCATATTTGCACATCAATTTCAATACTCCTGATATATAAATGTGTGTTTATTTTGGACTTTTCTTTTTTTTAAAGATGTTTATATATTTGTTAGGGGGAGGGAAGTGAGAAGGAGAGGGAGAATCCCAAGCAGGCTCCACACCGTTAGCGAGGAGGCCGACATAGGACTCAATCCCACAACCTGTGAGATCATGACCTGAGGCAAGATCAAGGGTCAGACCCTCAACAAGCTGAGCCATCCAGGCGACTATGAATTCTTCTTTTAAATGATTATAATACTCCTGGTTCTCTCAATGATTTGCAAATTTCATAAAATCTTAAGCATCTGTTCATTTTATATGTGCATGAGAGATGTGATTTTATTGCATTTTTTGAGATGATCTTGTACCATTCTTTACAGCAACTCTATGGGACATATGAATTGTTAAGTGCATTTTATAGCAAAGGACCCAAGACTCAGCAGGGTCCCATGACTCGCCTGAGGGCCACAAACACAAACAGACATTCCTGATTATTAGACACTGTGCCACAGGCTGAGGGTGCAAAGCTAAACAAGGCTGTCTTTATCCTCAAGGTCAAGGAGACCAGGGGAAATCTTTATTGAGTGTTGCCTACATGCAAGGTGCTTCCATAGATATCCAGGAACTAAAAACATTTGATAAATCCTCACTATCCAAAACTCACCACTTGCTATATGAAATACTGAACTCAAATAAATTCAAACAGTGTTATACCCCTCACTATCTGAACTCATTCTATAAACTCTTAATAACTGAATTCGAGAATCAAGTAGATTTGTATAGGGAAGGGCACTCAATTGCTATCTTTAAATCCTCAAAGTCACCTTGTGAGGTAGGCATTCTTCCCATTTTTACAGATAAGAAAAATGAGGCTCAGTGAAAGTAATGTTAAAAAAAAATCACATCACTTTAGAATAGAAAAAGATAGCAAGATCACACAGCCCAATGTCCTCATTTTATAGGTAGAAAACCGGGGCTCAGGGAAACAGAGTGATTCTCTTGAATCTTTTATCCAGCTAGGAGCAGGGCCTGCTTCAACATTCGCTGATTCAACCTTCCATACATCTTTCCACTTATCTGAGACTAGTAATGCAAAAGAATGGGCCACACATCTGTCAACGCAGGCAGAAAAGTGAGGGGCAAATTATTAAAACTTGCTCAAGAAGGTCCCAAGTTCTCTGTCCAGCCTCACTTACCAGGTTATTTATCCATCTAGCTGATCTGAAGTTGGCTGTCTGAATTCATTCCCCTTTTTACTCTAATATTATAATTGCATATGTTTGTTAGTCTACTTAAGCAATACCACGAGCTATTTTCAATATTGCAAAAAGGCAGTGACTACCATTCTCCACCATAAGACGAAAGCCACCTAAAAGGCCAAGTGTCTGTGTGACTAGATTTAAATCAGCTGAAAGAGGGAATCATGTTTTCTAATACCAGTCTGGAATGACAGAAGGCTAGATCTTACTGATTAATAAGAATATGGAAAACACATTAAGAATCATCAAATCATGGACTATGTTCAGTAGGAAAAAAATTCAAATTACGGGTTTCATGTGACAGAAAGAAAGCAACAGAAGGGTCTTTGGTGGGGAAATTTGAGGAATCACTCTTCTATATTCTACAGTTGCCCATGGATTTTGAGCACCTCTACAGAAAACAATTGTCCTGTTTTAAGTGACAGCTTTTCACTTAAGTCAGCCTTTGCTCACGTGTTCAAGCACAAATTTCTACTGTCAGGACCAACAGGACAGGAGTGATTTTCCATTAACCTCATATGCAGAGAGTGGCTGAAAATTTGGGCAGACTTCAGAATCTGTGGCAGAGTAAATTAGTAAATTACTGTTATCCATGTATGGTCCCACAGTCTAGAAACTTTTAGGGGCACACCCTCTTGACAGCTAAACCATAAAATCGAGCAGATTCCACATTCCCTGTTGTTGTTGTTTTTGCAGACCTCATCCCAACTCCTCTTGCTTCCTTCCCCTCCTCTATTTTCCTTTTTATCTTCTACCATTTCATCTTCTTCCTTTTCCTTATTTTCCTCCTCTCCCCTCACACAAGTATTGCTATGAGAAAATTATGATTATAGGTATCTAATGAATAGACTCATACCATATCACCTCTCAACAAGCAGAACAAAGAGAGGTCACCTGTTACTACCATCCTTTAAAGAGTACTATATCACACCAGCAGCAACAGGTCACTTTTTGTTAGGAAAAATGCAACACATTTGTCATTTTTCTGTCCTTTCAGTCATTCTCAACAGGTTTCTTACATTGGGCTGATTTTGTTTCAAGACTTCACACCCTCCAGAGACCTTCCCTTAGGAAATTTACAACCTTCTGTTCCTTTCCAAGTCATCAAAATTCTAATGGAGTAGTGTACTATGTAAACCTATGCTAATTTCAGTCATTATGCAGATGTCCAAATATCTTGCAGGTTTCCACCTAAAAGTGTTATTTCCCTCTAGAGTCAAAGGGACTTGGATGAGCTGTTGATCCCTTTGTTAAAATACAATCCACATATCAGTAGGCTACCAACTTTATCAAACTTCTGCCAGGAAAGCAGGATTCCCCTTAGAGAAGTTGGTGAATTGAGCAATGTTGAATTACTGTTTGTATTCAAAATGGAGTAGTGGGAAAACATTCCAAAGAAACTTAGCTTTTTAATTAATCATAATCTCCCACCTTTGTGAATTTAAAAATTTTCTGCTTTTGTTTTCATTTAAGAAGCTCTGTTTGGCTACCTCTGAGCTGCCAGGAAAACAGTGTAAAAATATTTTTCAGGTGTTGTCCTATATAATCCTCAAGACAACTTAAAAGGATCTGCCTGGAATAAATCATTTTTAAACATTTATAAACCGATGTTTTTTAGAGAAGTTACAAGCAATGACCAAGGCTACACAGTTAGTCTTAAGTGTTAGAAGCCAGACCTTACACCAATTTTCAGGTTCATTTCTACTTACACCATATTTTCACTTTAAAAATGTTAGTCTAACAATTGGTCCAAGTTGGACTTGCCTTATATAAACACATATAAATATTTATGTTCTACATAGAGTGAGATGCATCAAAGACAGTAATGCTCCATCTAGGATAAATGAGGAGGTTCCCATTTAGCCTTAATCAATTATATCTATGATGCTCATACAACTAGATTAAGGGCAAAGAGTACAATGAAGATGTATTCAATGATAAAGTCAGATTTTTCAGATGGAAGGAGGAATGCAAGTTGACATTTCCTTAGATGCACTCAGTTACTGTGGCCTTTCCATATGCCTGAATCAAAGAGCTAGTATCTCTGGAGAAACTAAACTACATCATTAAAATAAAGGAAGCTATCTTGTAGTAGACATTCGGCCAAGACAAGTATCATCTTCTTTATGTGTTCTACATTTAATAAGAAGGGCAAAGGTTTTGAAGCCCAACAGTGGGCAAATGTGGCTTCAGAACCCTAATACAGAGTTCATAACACCTACCCTTCACCCCTACCCACCATCCAGGCTTGATATGAGAACTAAAATATCTACATTTAAGGCTGAAGTATATTGCTCAAATAGGACTCATAAATAATTAGAACTCTTATCTTCTCATTCAACACCAGGTCTGTCTTAGGGATGTGTGCTAACAAATTCTCTGGATCTAATTGTGCATTTTGTCACAAGATTTTGTTAATTGTGCAGAATATAATACAAGAGCAAGGGTTAAGGGAAGTCAAGATGCATTAATTCCCTCTTGATTCCTAAAGACCAGAAGACACTGACACTCCCACAAGGTTCAAGCCCTGGTATCAATAAATGCTATCACCTCTTGCCCATTTGACCAGCCCCTTTGCAAACCTCACAGTTGCTGTGGATGTACCATTCACTGCGATTATTTCCAAAAGTATGTATTTTCACCATTTGAGTGTGAACACATAACTTATAATAAAAGCCAAAACAGAGACACTAATGCTAAATACAGAATCTTTGCAAATTATATCCCAACAAATAATAAATTTAATAGAGAATCATGAGACCCAAATTGCTAACCATATATCATCTTCTAATATTATTTTACTGAACATAAATGAATAAAGGGTTCTTTTATTGCATTTGGGTCATCAGCATTCCAAATCTCAGTGGGGCTTTTGACATAAACATATAATCAAGAGCTGAGTTATTATTTTTATAATAATAATAATAATATCTTAGCTGGTGCCTTCAATCAGAAGCATGATAAATAATCACGATTCATATAACTCAATAACTAATGTGTTAATTCATCGATTTCAAAAAAGGATCTGATGCCCCTGTATATCATTCATTCATTCCCACAGTCTATTTTCTAATAAATTTTGAAACAAAAATCTAAGTTTAAACATGATTGTGGTACTCTAGTCAGATGTTCAAGTCCAACCTTCCTAAAAATGCATTAAAATATGATGTGTGGTACAGATGATTAAGTCACATCCAACTGTTTCAGCTAGGTTTTCAGGATAAGTTTGACTTTAAGGAAAATAATGTCTGGGTTTTTTTCATTCATTCATCCTTGGGAAAGCAAAGTAACATTATAATCATTTATAATCATTATAAAGTCATACGGCCTTATGTTCATTCCAGGTTGTCAGTCACTGACTTTGTTGCCTTCAGATACTTACTCTGATTTGTCTCTTCATATATAAAAGGATATTCAACTAAATAATAAAGAAATTTGAACTAAATAGTGGTATTTAACTAAAAGGATTGTTTCAGAATTAAGTGAGATAACCTAAAGAAAGCAAAAGCACTACTTCTGACATATGAAAAATTCTAAGTGAATGGTAGCTATTATTTTTCAGTGACCTGAGACATTTTTGAAATTCCTACCAAGTGTTATATATTCTATTAGGCAACATCCAGATGACATAGATGTCAACTATGACCCTGTCCTGTCACATACAACCCAACCCCAAATCCCATATATAAAGAAACTAGAGCATTCTCACAGAGCAGTAAAGAAATACACATTCCAGAGTCACACATTTATTTCAGTTTTTATTTAAACTCAAGTTAGTTAATATACAGTCTAATATTAGTTTCAGGTGTACAATATAGTGACTCAACACTTCCACATAATACCCAGTGCTCATTACAACAAGTGCACTCCTTAATCCCATCACCTATTTTACCTATCGCCCCCACACCCCTCCTCTCTGGTAATAATCAGTTTGTTCTCTATCTATCGTTAAGAGCTTGTTTCTTGGTTTGCCTCTCTTTCTCTTTTTTTTCCCACTTGCTTGTTTGTTTTGTTTCTTAGATTCCTCATATGAGTGAAATCATATGGTATTTGTCTTTCTCTGACTGACTTATTTCACTCAGCATAATACTCTCTAGCTCCATTCATGTCATTGCAAATGGCAAGATTTCATTCTTTTTTATGGCTAAGTGGTATTCCACACTATCTATCTATCTATCTATCTATCTATCTATCTATCTATGTATCTACAACATCTACTTTATCCATTCATCAGTTAATGGACAATTTGGCTATTTCTATAATTTGGCTGTTGTATATAATGCTGCTATAAACATCGAGGTGCAAGTATCCTGTTGAAATAGTGTTTTTATATTCTTTTGATAAATACCTACAAGTGCAATTGCTGGATGGTAGGGTAGTTCTATTTTTAACTTTAATCTGGTAGAAAAAATGAATAACAAAGCATCCATATTGGAAGCAAGTCCACCATGGGCAGCATGTGAGTTCCACAGCCTCTCTCAACATCTGTAGTCGCCCAATGAATGGAGGCTCACATCCAAATGATTAAATACTTCAGAGTTAAGAATAAAGCTAACAAAATTTTAACAAAGCTATTTCATTATCTTCCAAATGGACTAAATGGTCATTTTCAAAGTCAGAACTCTCAGGTGGCTTGGCATTTTGTACTGGACTGAGGTGGCATAGGAAGAGGCAGCCCTTGCCGCCCAACCCCCTCCCTGCAGCCCCTAGTATCTTCCTACCCCTGTTAAGTCTAGGATTATAGGAAGGGCCTCATTTGCATGCATGTCAACATTCCAGCTAACAGTTCAAGCTCCAACTACATACCTTATACGAAGCCACCTTTCAGTTTATAGATATATACTGCAGTAGAGATATCTGCTCTTAGGAGGACCCACCAAGGGATGAGACCCATGCAAACACTAAAACAATGAATTTGAGTAGGAATTCCAGATCTCAACTAAGACTAAGACTTTATCTAAAGGATGGCTGGGGAGTATAAGTGGGACCCTCTCCTTAACTCTATGAAATCCGCGTCTACAAAAAGAATTGACTGGGGAAATCTTGTTTGGATTTTTTTTTTTTTTTAAGTGTGGAGCCCAGGGAAGAAACGTCTCTTGCCTGAGTCGAAATGCAGAACCAGGGCTTTGGAGCCAGATCAAAGGTTCGGATTCTGTTATTTAACAATTAAGTAATCTCAGACCTGAAAGGAACAATCCAAATGACAGCCCTGCCTTAGTTTAAAGCTAGGTTCTCTTTTCTGCTTATTATGGATCTTTAATAAGAAATACAATTGCTGAGAAGTCTGTTTTGCTTGCTGTTTGCTACGAGCATTGTGAGGCCTTTCCTGAATGTAACCCGCTGTGTAGTAGAATGGGTTGTAAAACTTCCTAAATGTAGTCTGATATGTAATAGAATGAGTGATTGTACATAAACTAACCGGCATTTCTCGCTTCTGTAAACCTGCTTGCTCAACACATTCCTCCCCTTTCCCCTTCCCCTTTCCCCCTTCCCCCTTTTTCCTCCCACCACAAGTAACAAGCCTTCCCGCCAAAGGACAGACAAAGGACGCCCAATCAGAGAACAACAAATGTCCTTACTTTAAAATCAACTAATCAGGCCCCTCGTAATTTGAAACCTCCCCTGTGCTATTTGTCTCTGTCTATAAAAACGCTGTACCAACCCTGATCGTGGCCTCTTGCGTCACCGGCGACGAGTGCGCAGAGGACCAGGTTCGAACCTGCAATAAACGACCCTTGCCGCTTGGCTTTGACTTAGGACTCTGGTGGTCTTTTGTGGGAGGTTTTGGAACTTCAGGCATTACAGACCAATTATTTAGCCTTTATGCTTTGGTTTCTTTGTGAGAAGAAAATGGTAACATTTATTTCATAGTATTTGTGTGAGGATTAAGTGAGGAGTTAATATACACAAAGCTATTTAAAAAGTACCTAGGAGAGAGTATACATTGCATTAAAATTAGCAGTTAGCTATTACTATCACTGTTATTGGTAGAAAGATTGAGAGAGACCCTGTTTGTAGTGGTAATAGTAATAAGGTGCTAGCTCTGAAATAATTTAGTAAATCCTAAAAATAAAACGCAGTAAAGTTTTTATTGTCTTTTTTTGTTGTTGTTAGTTTGGGTCACTTAGGGTCACTTAGATAACATTTATTTAGCTAGAATACAAGCCCTTATTTTACGTAAGTAATTGTGGTATGAATTTCTGATTCCGGCCACAAAAAAGGTTGAACTAACCTAGTAACAGCTCCCATTACAAAACAGATAGAAATGTTGAATATGAATCTAAGAAAGAGATAAACAATAGGTACACAGCACCAAGGGGAAAAAACAGTGAAGGACAGACTATCAGATGTGAGAAATTAAAAAAAGGAAATTTAACTAGTAGTATGACCTAAATAAAATGATGCATTTCTCAATAGATACAGATGAAAGGCTCTAGCAGCAGAGGAAATCTCTAAAAGCCTGAAGTTACACAACTGTATGTATTATACCATTTCTAAATTTGAATGCACCTAATAACAGTAACATGGTCCTAAAATATATAAAGTTAAAGGAGATAGAACTTTCAGGGAGAAATAGACAATTCCATAATCATAGCAGAAAATTTTAACATACCTCATTTAGTCACATAGAGAAAAACATCAAGAGGATGGTAGAAATTAAGAAAAATAGGGACAGTCACTACAAAAGAAGCAAAGATTCTCAGCAAAACTAAAACTAGTTCCAATTCTCTTGATATTTTCTGAGTAAAACATCAGGTTTAGAGAGGATTTAAAGCTAATGAATAAACTTAACTTAACTTGACAGTTAGAGAACACTTGACCCAACTAAGTTATTCATGTAGGAATGAAAAATTATACTTGATATTATGAAATATTTAGAACTGAATGGCACTGAATACTGTATATGTTTAATAGTTAAGGTGTGCAATGACATGACTATCTTTCGTGACAATTTAAGCCTTAAATGTGTATATTATAAAAAATGTATATTATATTATTGGACTTTGCATTTAATGAAAGAAACTAGATTTTTAAAAAGGAGATTATGAAAACAAATTGGAAAGAAAAGTTTGGGATCGATGCAGAAATTAACAAAAACAGTAACATTTGCAGAGAGATCACAGAAATTTTAAGCAAAAGTAAAGCTGAAAAAAATAAATAACAGAAAGGAAACATTTATAATAACTGAGATAAACAACACTAAAGTCATAGCTGAAACAAGTTATAATCAGAAATAACATTGAAATTTAAAAATTGTAGTAGAGTACCATGGATAATTTTATGCAAGATATTAGAAAACCTATTAAAAGAATTTTAAGAGCAATATTAAAGCCAAACTGACTGAAGAATACTTAGGAAACTTGAACAAACTAAAGTCTATTAAATAAATTGATTTGGTAGTAGGTAGTATACCCTTCACTCCCTTATATCCTACTCACCTCATCACACCCTTACAATTTCCCCAATCCACACAAAAATCAAGCCTAATGATTTTATAGACAAATTCTTCTAAACCTTCAAGGAACTGGCACAAATTACCCCAAAGAACTGTATTCAGTAACAAAAGTTGTTCTGTTTGGCAGTTTGGTGAGACTGATGATTTGACTTCTGGTAGGGTGCTTTTAATTTGACTCAATAATGTTTCTACAAATGAACCATGTAAAATATATTCAGTAGATCAAGGATATAAGTTAATTAATGTAGATTCCTGAAACCTCCCACCCACCTTTTTTTTTTTACTTTAGGGGAAAAGAAAACAAAAATCAAAAAAAACAACTGGTGGTTTCAGTAACTTCTATAAAATAAAGAAGTCACAGGTTAAGAGGAACCCAGAGCTCTATTTTCTTTTACATTATGAGGAGTAAGTAGGAGTGGGAGGTACATCTAAAGAAATACCTGCTGCCCATAGGGAGATAAACCCACATTCTATTTCCTGTTATGTTATAAAGTTTATGTATCATTTCAGTGCAATGGGTCTTACCAAAGCCTACTATGATTCTTTCAGATAATCTCCACATCTCTTATCATATCTCCATCCAGACACAGTTTGAGAAAACTGAAATAAACCATTCACAGACAAATACTACATGATCTCACCTGTATGTGGAATCTAAAATGGGCAAACTCATAGAAACACAGACTAGAGTGCTGGTTGTCAGGGGCCAGGTGGGGGGGGGAAAGGAGAAGTTATTGGTCAAAGGATACAAAGTTTTAATTAGGCAAGATAAATAAGTTATGGAGATCGAATGCACAGCAGGATGACTGTAGTTAACAATCCTTCAGCGTATACTTGAAATTTTCTAAAAGGGTAGATCTTAAGTGTTCTCAAAGTTAAAAAAAGAAAAGAACAAAATGAAAAACAGAATATAACAAGATGAGGCGATGGATATGTTAATTACCTCGATTGTGGTGATCATTTCACCATGTAGATACACATTAAAATATCAAGTTGTATATATATTGGGGCGCCTGGGTGGCTCAGTTGGTTGGCTGGCTCAGGTCATTATCTCACAGTTTGTGAGTTTGAGCCCCGCATCAGGCTCTGTGCTGACAACTTGGAGCCTGAAGCCTGCTTCCGATTCTGTTTCCCTCTCTCTCTGCCCCTCCCCTGCTCACGCTCTCTCTTTCTCTCTCTCTCTTTCTCTTTCTCAAAAATAAATAAACATTTTAAAAAATTTAAATATCAAGTTGTATATCTTAAAATATATAGAATTTTTATTTCTCAATTATACCTCAATTAAAAAAAAAAAAAACAAGCACTACAGGATGAGGAAATAAAAACAACAACAACAAACCAAACCAAAGGGAAACAAAAATGTATTTATACCACTGGTGAGAGTATAAATTATTTCAAACTTTTTAAAGAGCAATTTGGCAATATGAAGAAGTTGAAGATGCTTATTTTCTATAACAGTTCTGGTACTAGATATATAACCTATGGCATCATCTTTCAAAGTGCTGATTACAAACCATTAAAAGATTGCCAATTCAATTTAGTGGGTCTTTATCCACTTTAATTTATTCAAAATAGAATACAAAGAAAATAGAATACAAAGTACCACAGTAAATTTTATTCGTCATATGTATATAAATAAATATATATAAATAAAAATATCTATATCAATCGATGGATCTATCATCTCCCTCTCTGTGTATATGTATGTGTGTTTAGAAAAGGTAGAGGTAAGTAAGTATCTTTCCATATACAGATATGTGTGCTTATGTGCAAGGCCTGTGTCCCAAAATAAAATATATTTCTTTCTATGAATTATAGTCCAGTAAGTTTAAATACAACTTTCCTGGAGAAACACCCCCACATAAGCACAGTGAGACATTTTTTATAACCATGAGTAATGGTAAATAATTAGATGTCCTTCAATTTAAAATGGGTAAGTAATTCATAGTATGCTTATATAACAGAACACTATCATTAAATAATCAAAATAAATGAACTAGCTTATCATGAATCACCACACAAAATTTCATAATACTGAGCACAAAAAGCAAGCTGAAAAAGTACTCTGTAAAATTTATGTAAGTGAAAAACAAAATAATAATATATATCTTTACAGATATATGGAGTGAAGGAATACAAATATACATGGTGAGGACACACACATGCTTCAGGAAACTAGTTCCCTCTAGCCTGGTTATCTTTATCTGGTAAGGAGAGCAGATCATGACTGGAGTAACGAGGAATCAGCTGTAACTACAAAATTATATTTCTTTCCAAAAGACAGACATGAAATAAATCTGATGATATTGCACTAGCATATACCTGAATGTTTGCAATGTCTCAAAAGTAATTTCTTAATCAAATTAGATCAAATGACGTACAGAACTGCTCTGTGTCAAGAGGAGTAATACAACTAATAATAATTATAGCATCTGTATTTAAATGCACTAATAACGCAAAAGAAAAACTGGTATCTCCCCAAACACATTCAACATATGCCCAAGGTTGTTATGGGTGGATCAAGATGGAATCACTTTAAACTGAATAGAAAAAATAATAATAATAAGATATTGGAGTGAAATTCCCAACTACAAAATTTAGACTTTAGAGATTTTGAAAGAGATGGTAATCAACTAAATTTCTTTTAGCTAGGGGTCAGTTAAAATGACCAACTTCCTCCTGAGGTACGTCCCATATTTGTGTGGTACTAACCCCAAAAATATTTAAGTAAGTATGAAAATGCTAAGAATGGGGAAACACCTTCAACTCACGTTGTCATCTATGTTTTTTGCCAAATACTTAACTTTCCTTTAGGCCAAAATATTTGCCACATGAATGATTCTAGTTACAAATGCAGACTATTTAAAAAGTGTTGGCAATCACCACAGAAATCAGACATCAGCAAAAATAATTATTTTTCAAACCACCACTATATGTTAGGGCCAAAGGCACTTTTTAAATTAACTATTTAGTATTTTTACACAAACACCTTACCTACATGATACAAGGAAAGTGAACAAACTCATAAATCAGTTTCCCCATTCTAGGAAGAGATCAATTAGGAAGCAGAAACTCATGCTCCCTATCCCAGCATTTAACTATGAATATTGTATTTTTAAAAATGTAATTAATTATATCTTGGAAGCTCACTCAGCCTAGTAAGAAAACTAACATCCCACCAATTAATTATATAAACTCAATTGGTCAGTGAACTCCTTGGAACTTAGTTCCTTATGGTGGACAAACTCTGACGTGGACTCCTGGGAGTCAAATCTTTGCAGAACTCACTTCCCTTGACTGTGTGGGCAGGATCTGAGACTTACTTCTAGCCAACAGTATCTGACAAAAGTGATGGGATAGTCACTCGGTGTTTTCATAAGACTGTATCTTAGCAGAATCTAACAAGAGATTTTCCCACTGGCTTAAAGGTATAAGCTTCCATATTGTAAGATGGTCCATAGGGGGTTGGTGAGCAGACATGTAGAGGGACATTTTAGTGAGCAACTGTAGTGTCAAGTAGGAGCAGAGGGCCCTCAACTGATAGCAAGTAACAAATGGGGACCTCAGTCTTACAATCACAAAGAATTCAGCCCCAAACCACAAGAGCTTGGACAAGGATTCTGAGCTTCAGAAAGGAACACAGCCTGACCCACACATTGACTACAGTCTTGTTAGACAATGAGCAGAAGAACCACTTAAGTCGTGCCTAGACTTCTAATCCATAAGACTGTGAGATATGAAGTGTACGCTGCGTTAAGCACCTAAGTTTGAGTAATCTATTATGCAGCAGTAGACAACTAAAATAATTCCCTATCTGTGAAAAAATTGGGTTGTCAGAGGTTCTCAATTTTGAGTGTGCATAACATTACCTAGGTCCTTTTTTTTTTCTTTTTAAACAAATACACAGGTCTGTACCTCAAAGTAAATGACTGATCAGAATTTTGAGAGATGAAGCTGAGATAGAATTTTTTTTTAAATTTTTTTTTGCTAACATTTATTTATTTTTTGAGAGTCAGAGAGAGACAGAGCACGAGCAGGGGAGGTGCAGAGAGAGGGAGACACAGAATCGGAAGTAGGCTCCAGGCTCTGAGCTGTGAGCACGGAGCCCGATGCGGGGCTTGAACCCACAAACCGTGAGATCATGACCTG
This sequence comes from Neofelis nebulosa, assembly GCF_028018385.1. NCBI lineage: Eukaryota > Metazoa > Chordata > Mammalia > Carnivora > Felidae > Neofelis > Neofelis nebulosa. Next base: position 93,676,340 of record NC_080791.1, read on the forward strand.
AGCCGAAGTCAGTCGCCCAACCGGCCGAGCCACCCAGGTGCCCCTGAGATAGAATACTTTTTAAAGATTCCCAGGTGATCCTGATGACACTGACCTGATCCTTAAGCTCATTTCTAGTTATAAATATGTTTATAAATGACATTTGGCACCCAAAGCTTTCTACACTTACTTCCTCTCATTTCCTTGTACAGTAAATCACACATGGTATTTGCTGTAGCTCCAGAGACCAATTTTTAAAACATGGGAATGACTGTGCTTAATAAATATATCTACCTTTGGCCATCTTCCAAACCAATATGTCATCAACTACTGTGTGGTCATTTACTTTCCCTCTTGAGACAGAGAGAGAGAGAGAGAGAGAGAGAGAGAGAGAGAGGACATACACGCACACCCATTTTAAATGACCTACATGCACAAAGTGACTGCAAATGAAGTCTGGAGTAGGGATGGAAACAGGCACATATTATTACTTTCTTTCCTCTCCTTGTCTCTAAAATCAGAACTTTCATTTCCATCCCAACTCCTACTAGGCAAAATTCTCACATTTTCTATTTTTTGTACCAATACCTGAGCAAAGCTCTGTTGCTCCCTATCATCAATCTATAATGAGAGAGGAAAACACAAGTAAGGAGAGGAGAAACTAAGCCTTGGAGAACTCTCAGCTATAAATTAAAGTTCGATCTTACTTATATTTTAAAAGTAATGGCCCCATGGAATAGAAACTAGAGAGTTTTTCCTCCCTCCGTTCACTTCTAATTTATATTTGTCCCAAGCCAAGGTACTGTGAAGAAACGTTGTAGAAGCTATGGGGCTAGATAATTGATTTTCAGTTCTTGTCTTCAAAAAAGAGGAATAACAGGAACAGACAGAGCATTAGATCGTAGCTTTATAAGGGCATGTGCCTCAGTTTTGATCCTTGGTTTAATGTGCTAACCTCCATGCCCCTGGTTCAAGGGTCTATAGTTGTTGTGTTTCTAAAGGCAAATACAAATACTGAATAAGTGGTTCATTCTAGGTTGCCCTTTTTTCAAATGGGGTCAAACTACTTTTTACAGATTTTCTTGCAAGTGATTTATTATATTGCTGAAAAAATGAATGAATGAATAAATGAATGGACTCATTCTCTTTTTTTCCTAATCATCCCCGTGCAGAGTTTGTAAGATCCATTAATCATGTACTGGGCTTGAATGAGTTTTTAGGGCTTCAGAAGGCAGCCTGCTTGAGTTTTAAGCAGAATTTTCCTTTTATTAATGAAATAGTAAATCAAAAAAATGTTGAAAAAGGAGAAGCAAATAATCTGCAATCTCATCTTCAAAGTCAAAGAGTTCTCAGAGACTTATTTTTTTCCTGCTCTTAGATACCAGGTCAGTGGGTCTGGGTTTGGGAATCCTTAGATAGCTCATGTTTCAAACAGAAAGCCTGGTGGGGTTCTCTTCTCTTCTCTCTTTCTAGCACTATTCCTCACCCCCACCCCAAGTCTTATTACTCTTTTCTGTTGAAGCTCTCTTTGGAACAAAGATTGACCTTTAATTAGCACTTGTGTGCTTCCAAATAAACAACATACTTCATTGTATTTCAGTCTCTTACTCTCAAAAATTCTTAATAACTTCATATGGGACTTCACATTTCAAATTCTGATTGGGCCGTGCCACTTGGCACTTTGACTTGTACTTCTTTTTTTATTTTATAAATGCTTATATTTTATCCGAATCTCTACTGGCTAAACTTACTTTTCTAAGTATGATGCACAATCTAGTATATCTCCCCAGGATATTGTGTCTTACCATTGAACTTATTATAGGAACAGTGGATATGATATCTCGTCTTTTATAATAAACCCAACCAACCACATTATATTCTTAAAACCACACAAGATGTATTAAGCATTCTAAGGAGTGGAGAACAATAAACCAAATTGAGAAGTGAAATCTGGAATATACAACCACATACACTAGATACAGACTTTCCTCTTACACTCCAGTGCCCCCTCATCCATAATGAAAATGAGTGCCTTGGGAAATAAGACAAAATTTCTCCACTTTGGGATTTCATGTAAGTGATCTAATTGACACATAGTAAATCCCTGAGAAGGCAATGTAGACTTCTCTCCCACATTTGCATGTGGTCATGCAAATGGTGAACATCAATGGGAGGAAAGTGTTTCTGAGGATGACCACATTTGCATCTGACCAATTCAAACATCAAATTTTAGGTGGCTACATTGAAGGTATTCCAGAAATTTTGATCAATTGTTTTTTCCCATTTCTGAAAGCATAGTATCAATTCTGCTTTGCAGAAACAAAACAAAACAAATACATGCATATGTTGAAAAACTATCAGCATCAAAATTGCAGGATGTGGGGACAATCAGGAAATACGTCGATATTTCAGTGGTCAGTTTGGTCACTTACTTCTGTGAACCTCAATCTACCCATCTAGGAATCTGGAAATTGAATTAGACCAGTGGTAACGAGCTGTTTTTATAAGCACTGATACAGGGCGAAAATGTGCATGGACTTGCATTTGGAAGAAAGGCATATGTATACCTATCCCTATACCTACTGGCTCCTATTTCTATTGCCCTATTCATTTATATTAATAGCTTTAGGACACATAACATCTGTAACTGAGACTGATGATTATTTTATTTCTAAATCGGAGGGTTTTTTACCAAAAAAAAAATCAGAAAATGTATTAATAGTCTTTGAAATAACATCTAAGAATAATAATAGTTACAGAAGAGCCACTGACATACAGGGTGTAAGGTAAGGGACATGATTTAGTATTAGAGTTTAACCACACAAATAGGATTTTTAAATTCCCAATTAAGAGATTGGTAAGCAGGTGGAAGAATGTTGCTTCTACCATTTCAGCTCCTACTACTCTTGACTCATATATTTTGTTGCAGCAATATTGGCCCTCATTCCTTTGTATATAACATACAAGGTAATTTCTGCCTCAGGATCTTTGCATTCTCCTCTGTCTGGCGCTCTTTGACCCAATACCTCTGAATGGCTCATTCATTCATTCTTCTCTTTATTCAGTGTATAATCACTGTCTCTGAGAGAAATCCCTACCTCCTTATATACTTGCCTCCCATCCATCCTTGTTTGTAACATTACCCTATTTTAATTTTCTCATAGTACTCATCACTATCTAAAAATAATTAAGGCATATTAATTGTCTGTTTCTGTTCAAGAATGTAAATTTTCCAAAGGCAGAGATTTTATCTTATTCACATCTCCAGCACATAGCAAGTGCTTATTAAATACTGGTTGAATGAAGAAACAGGTTTCTTTCTTGTCCCTGAGATTACGTCTTAGACCAAATTTCAAGAGAAAGTAAGTCATTAGTTGCTCATCACTGAATTATGTGGTTCTAAAAGAATACAAGAGGATATTAACTAGCATTATATTTAACATATTTACTCTCTTATTGATTTCCCCATTGAAAGTGATATTATAGACATACCTACTTTGAGGATGAGTTCTTCCCATGTCATTCTGACTTTAGATAAGCTCCAGGATTTTGACAGGACAACCATTTTTAACATGGTAAATTGGAAATGTCCACATTGCACTATTTTTCTAGGTACACAGACCTCCCTCAATATCCCTTAACAATGGATTTCTCATCTCATTCTTGGGGTTATATAGTTGTGAAAACAAGCAAACATCACAAAATGCAAGAGAAAATCAAGCATGCTTTTAGTCAGGGGAAGAAATTTCAGATAAATCATGTTTTCATTAAAAAACAGCCAGTTTGTGATATAGTGGCCAGGATTAGTAACACTTAAAGCAATACTCAGGGATTCTTACTTTCTCACCTCACACAGTTGCCTGGCTATTTCGACAATTCACTTCATATTTGAGCTCCAGAAATATCCTAGTTTAGTGGAGGCATAAAAGAAACTACTTATGGACGTCTTAAAAAATAAGAGTCAAGCCTATTTAAAAAAATATACATTAAAGAATAATTGACATACAATAATGTATGAGTTTCATGTATATGATATGGTGATTTGATATATATATACACTACAAAATGGTTACAAAAATAATTCTATGGCCATCTGTCACCACACAAAGTTGTTACAATATTAGTGACTATATTCCCTATAGTGTGCATTGCATCTCCATGACTTATTATATAAACTGAAAGTTCATACCTTTTAATCTCCTTCAACTACTTTATCCATCCCCATCCCTGCCCCCTCCTGTGGCAACCATCAGTTTTTTCTCTGTGTCTATGAGCCTGTTTCTGTTTTGTTTCATTTTTAAATTCCATGTATAAGTGAATTTATACAGTATTTGTCTTCCTCTGACTTATTTCACTTAGCATAATGGCATCTAGGTCCATCCATGCTGTGTTACTTCTAAACTGGAGTTACTGGTCAGGTGGGTTTCCTTAACATTTAATGAAGCTCCAAGACCCCTCAACTGCAGAGCATCCTGCCAGCCCTGAGAGTCACTTCAGAGTCCCAGAGGATTCCGCTTGGGCAGGGAAAGCCAGGTTGCAAACAGAAGCATATCCATAAGCATTTCTGGAAAATAGCCTACAAAGAATTCAGAAGATTCTAAATCTCTAAAATTTCAGGATCTTCCTGTGATTATTTTTCTCATTTGAAATAACAACTTGATTTTTTGCCTAATTTTGTTTTTGTATGCCGCTTGTTTGTTTTCTGCTTAAAGAAAGTATGGAGCTTTGGGTCCCAGAGAAACCAGTTCTGCCCTGGTCACAGAGTTAAGTTAGGACAAAGACCATAGAGTATCTGCAAAACCAGCTAAGCCCGGTTTTTTCATTCTTTTCTCTTTCCACTCACACTTCAGAGCCAACAGAATATCAGTTTCTGATTTACTAAGTGTATGTTAGATCTATGATCTCCCTAGTATGAATGTCTTCCCCTATCATAACATTTTTGCCATTTATATTGTGTTATTCCTCAGCTGCTGGGCTGCATGTAACGTCAAAGACAGGCTCTGTCTGACTTGATCACCATTTTATCTTTAATGCCAACTTCCACACCTGACACAAAAGTAGGTATGTAAGAACTCAATGAATAATTACTGAAGAAGCAAATGTTTTTCTCCTTCCTTAGATACATTCATGCGGTTTTTGAATGTTCCGTATACCTTGTTGAAAAACACAATCTTTTTCACTTAAAAATTTCTACAGCAAAATACCTTTACCAAAGAACTCAGCCCAAATCTCTGAATTTGAAGAGAAGTACAGGTAGGAGAGTCAAACACTGTTCATGTGAACAGACAAAGCAGTATAAAAAGACAACTTAAAAGTATAGTAACATGGATTTAGATGTCACTGAAAACAACTGCCCCCCCCCTTTCACCATCCAAGACAAATCCCAAGACCCACAAAACACCTTTACAAAAAAAATGAACACATTTCCTATGAAACACAACGCATTTCCTAAAGAACAAAACGTAAGTTATAGAGATCTTTTGTTTTATGACAATTCCTTTGTGTCAGGAATTCAAAGTAGGTCAAATGACCGCAAAAACTTGTGTCAAGAATTCAAGTAGATCAAATGGCCAACCAGAAGATGAAGATTGAACAATCTTAACATTCCGGCTGCTCTTAAGGGAGTAGCATAAATCTTTTATGGCAGGTTGCAAGACAGTTTGATATGTTTCAGTACTTGCTTCATGTGTCTCTGGGTCCTTCTGAATCAATACTTGTCCAATTTTTGTCTTTGGTTTCTTAGAATCATAGGAACATAGAAAGCAGAATCAGATGGAACCCTGGAGATTACATTAGATAATTTAACCTTCCACACTAGAAATTCCTTCCACAGAACCTTGAAAACAAGTGAGGGAACTTCACCAGGGAGACTTCCATATTTAGGGCAGCCCCCACTATCGGAAAGAGTGTTTATTTTCTCTTATTCTATTTTGTTTCTTTCAAGTTTCATCAATACCTGCCTTCCTATAATTTATTTCTGCTAGGTATTGATTTTCCTTTCGAAGCACCACAAGATAAATATTCCCCTTTGCTACATGACAATTATCAGCATTACAAGATGGTGATCAGGCCTCTTCTCATGCCTTCCTTCTGGCTACTTAATTCAATTTGGTACCAGCTTTACTTGGTTTCCAGACCTTGATTATCTTGACCAATTTTGGCTGAATACACCTTAGACAAAATTGTTGGATGTGATTACTTATACACAGGATGGGCTATGAGCTAACAGTCCAGATAATTAATGTTAGGGGAATTATGTTACCAAAATAATATCAAGCCTATGAGTTAATCCTAAAAACAATTTCTGTTCTCTCAATCTCATACCAAAAGATATAGCATCTTAAGAAGGGCATAGTTTCCAGTTCCTCCCCTAAAATGTACACATGGAGATGAATGTATAATGAAGCCCTTCTGAAAATCAGAATCAGAGCAAAGGATTTTCAATATTTCTATCCAGCAGATTTGGTGGTTATAATCCACCTATGACTACCCTGAGTTAAAATTCTCTCCTTTTCTGAAAATGGAATTTTGATGTTCTTTCTTCTGTACTTTTCTTATATATTAGGTTCATTAGCATCTAATAACTGAGATTTTTAGGATATTCATCTTCACATTATATACAATGTATCTGAACCTGGAGGAAAGGACTGTTATCACTCAGATTTCCTAGACTATGTGTGGATACAGTAACTGGATAACATTTTGAGGTTTAGGGAAGAAGTGCGTACATTAACATTTGGGAAACAAACGTGTACATCATACTATAGTGTGTTTGTGTCTGACCCCAGAATCTATTTTCTCATATACCTTAATAATAAATACAATAACGTTTAGCTGTGTTTTGCTACTCAGTTAAGGAATAAAAGAAAAAGACAGCAAAACAAATTTTCCAGGTTTGTACTCTAAAATGTGCTTATAGTTCACATACTTAGTGGCAAATGAATATGGGTCTAGAATATACAATTTCATTTAAATTCTAAATATAGAATAAGTAATCATGAAGGAAAATGCTCTCCTCCCATCCTCTGAAAAAGTATATAAAATCACAAACTTGTACCTGAATTTGGAGTTATCTGCAGTTTACTTACTTATCTAGTTCCTTTTATTTACACAACCTAGTAACTACACAATTGTTAAGCATCTGAAGTTTGTTTTTCACTAAGAAATCAAAAGGGTTTATGTTAGCTAGTTCTATTTCCTGAAACCTAAGATAAAAAAAAAATGTTAAGAGACAGAAAAACATTTGATTCTAGTCTTCTTCTTTCTTATAAAACATTTTATGATCAATATTCAAGAAATAGAGTTTCATATCTCCAAAACAGTTTTTATAATAATGTGTTTCCTTTGAAGACCATAGGGCTAACTTTAAAAGGAGAGTTGAGTTTGGTAGCAAAGCTCAGGCCACAGGCTTATTTCTAATATTACTCCATTCTGCGCTCTTGGGTAACTCATTTCCCACTAAAGGATCTCATTTTGCTAAACTACAAAAATGGGGGAATTTATACATAATTGCTTTTTTTTATTATATCTAAAGTCTAAAACCATGCTTTGAGATAGATTTGATATGAGTCACATGTGTAATTTTACATTTTCTTGTAGCCACATTTAAAAGAGCAAAAAGAAACAGTTATAATCAATTTTAGTTATATATTTTACTTAACCTAATGTACCCAAAATAGTATCATTTTATCATGCAATCAACATAAAATAATTATGAGACATTTTAAATTCTAGTGTCTTTAAAATATAATATACAAATACATAATATACAAATATGCAACATACAAATACATAATATAATATGATATAATATAATGTAATATAATATATAGTTTACACTGGCAGCACATCTCAATATGAACTAACCACATTTCAAATGTTCAACAGCCACATGTGCCTTGTGGCCACAGTATTGGATTATATAGGTCTAATACAATCTAGGCACTGACTTATGGATCTATGAAAAATCATCCACATTTTTGTGTTGAGTGTGGAGAGGGAGACAAGAAACCATTGCTGGAAGTCTCCAGTGATGCCTCTCTGAGCTCTCAGGGCACCCTACCAGAGGACATAACGAAACCTTTTAATAGCTTGTAGAGCATGAGCACTGACAAATCAAAACAGACATCAGTCCCATCAGAACTGACATCATTCAAGAAAACATGAATACAGGTTGGATATAGGCCATGCCTACATATCCTTTCAAAAACAAACAAACAAACAAACAAACAAATAAACAAACAAAAACAAAACACAAGTCACAAGTATTGCTAATGAATCCTTTGATAACTATCTGCCCCAGTATATAATACTCTTCTCATAAAAGGGCCCTAAAGGGAGGGCTCCTGGGTGGTTCAGTTGGTTAAGCATCTGACTTCAGCACAGGTCATGATCTCATGGTTCCTGAGTTCGAGCACCACATTGGGCTCTGTCCTGACAACTCAGACCCTGGACCCTGCTTTGGATTCTGTGTTTTCCCTCTCTCTGCCCCTCCCCTGTTCTCTCTCTCTCTCTCTCAAAAATAAACAAACATTAAAAAAATTTTTAAAAAGAAAACAATTTTAAAAAAAGGGCCCTAAAGGTTTTCCTTTATTATGACCCAATAATTTACACAGTGAAGGACATACATCATATAGTGCTTCACATTCTATATGAGAAAACATTTGGACTGGCAGTCTTGCAGTAAGGCAGGCTATGAAGGCTTATGCATATAGGATTTGGTATAACTTTGAGAATAACATAATTGTCTAGCTTAAAGAATGAGGAAGGGATACATGAAGTTGTGACCTAAAAGCACTTCACTATGGCATTACTGTACACAGGTTAAGATATTCAATAAATATTTACCAAAGGGACAAATGAATGAATGTCTTCCAATGAAACATGACTTCATAGATCTTTGCCAAATGTGGTTCTTACTGGGTGCTTCACACCAATAGTATGGGCATTAAGGAATATTTATCCATCATGCAACAGGTGTCACTTAATGATATCTTGGTTTATCTATTCTTTCCTGACTGACTATTGATAAAATCCCTAATCTATCTTCTGATAACAGAGTGATAAACAAATATTTGAGATATTCTAAACAGAATGGAGAATTAGCGGGTTTATTGGCTGTTCCTTGCATCTAAAAGTATAATGTACTATGGAAGAGAGAGAAAAATTGACAGAATTGTATGAAATTTGGGAAAATTGGACTCAAGTCTAAGAAGTAACAATGGCCAAGAATAGAGTAATACCAGGCAACATATATAAAGATAATTCAAGAAAGGCCTTTCTAGTCATGCTCTTCCTTTTCTTCACATTGTCGGCCTCATGCTACTTCAACGCAGGAAAGAAACAAAAGATAGGTGCAATGGGGTAAATTTAAAGCAACACTGTCCTTGTACTAGAAAGTACTGGACAACAAAAGTATAGATAGACTAGGCATTACTTTTGCATCCTACCCCTACCCCCCCCACATACACACACAAGAAACTGTGCCATCAAACATCCCTATTATATAAAGGTGTTTTTTTTTAATATGGAAAACAAGAACTGTTGCCTAAAATACTGTACAGGATTATTTGTAATGTTGATACCAATAACTTATAGAGATAGCTTTATATTTGGCAAAATGGGTAACAAAAAAACTTCAAAATTCTGCAAGAAATACCTGAAAATGTTGGATAAAAATTATCATTTAAAAGTGATACTGGCACAACAACAGACACATAGATTAATGGAACAGAACAGAAAACCCAGAAGTGGACCCACACATGTATGGCCAACTAATCTTCAACAAAGTAGGAAAGAATATCCAATGGAAAAGATAGTGTCTTCAACAAACTGGTTGGGAAAACTGGACAGTGACATGCAGAAGAATGAAGCTAGACCAGCTTTTTACACCATACAAAAAAATAAACTCAAAATGGATGAAAGACTTAAGTCTAAGGCACGAAACCATGAAAATCCTAGAGGAGAAACACCTAGCAATCTCTTTGACCTCAGCCAGTGCAGCTTCCTACTAGACACGTCTCCAGAGCAAGGGAAACAAAAGCAAACATGAACTACTGGGACCTCATCAAGATAAAAAGATTCTGCACAGTGAAGGAAACAACAAAACTAAAAGCCAACCTATGGAAAGGGAAAAGCTATTTGTAAATGATATATTGGATAAAGGGGTAGTATACAACATCTATAAAGAACTTAACCAAACTCAACACCCACCCCCCCAAAAAATAATAATAATACAGTGAAGAAATAGGAAGAAGACATGAATAGACACTTTTCTAAAGAAGACATCCAGATGGCTAACAGATACATGAAAAGATGGTCAACATCACTCATAATCAGGTAAATACAGATCAAAACCACAATGAGATACCACTTCACACCTGTCATAATGTCTAAAATTAACAAATCAGGAAACAACAGATGTTGGTGAAGATGTGGAGAAAGGAGAACCCTTTTGTACTTGGCGGGACTGCAAACTGATTCAGCCATTCTGGAAACCAGTATGGAGTTTCCTCCAAAAGTTAAAGATAGACCTACCCTATGACTCAGCAGTTGTACTACTAGATATTTATACAAAGGATACCAAAATGCTGATTCTAAAGGGCACATGCACTCCAATGTTGATAGCAGCATTATCAACAATAGCCCATTATGGAAAGAGCCCAAATGTCCATTGACTGAAGAATGGGTAAAGAAGGTGTTGTATATAAATTACAATGGATATTACTCGGCAATCAAAAACAATGAAATCTTGCCATTTGCAACAACGTGGTTGGAACTAGAGTGTATCATGCTCAGTGATATAAGTCAATCAGAGAAAGAGATCATATGATTTCACTCATATGTGGAATTTAAGAAACTAAAGAGATGAAAATAGGGGAAGGGAAGGAAAAACAAGATAAAAACGGAGAGGGAGACAAACCATAAGAGACTCTTAGATACAGAGAACTAAGGGTTGCCGGAGGGGAGGTGGGTAGGAGGATGGGCTAAATGGGTGATGGGAATTAAGGACTTGTTGGGTACTTGTTGGGATGAGCACTGGGTATTAAATGTAAGTAATGAATCACTAATTTTGATTCCTGAAACCAATATTATATAATATGTTAACTAACTGGAATTTAAACAAAAATAAATAAATAAATAAATAAAACAGGAAATAAAACTTATACATAAGTAGTAGAAAAGTTTTGGTCAAACAGGAGACAGTTTGGGGACTCTGCAAACAGCTGTAGTCTACAAGTCTTCACCCTTGTTTTAAAAAAAAATATGAAAAATCTACATATGGTACTGAAAACCAATGAGAAAACATGGCACAACAGATTTGCGAGGGCAAAGCATTGACTGTGCTGAAATATTAGGCTTAAGTTCTAATAAACTGAATTTAAATGCATCAGTTAATGAATACATTTCTATACAATTGATGAGAGTCATAAATATCTAGAATAAGGAGCACAGAGAGTCTTGGGGAAAAAAAGTAAAATAAAGATCTAAAGGATGGTTTAAATATAAATATAAATGTGTACATATATGGGGTGCCTGGGTGGCGCAGTCTGTTAAGTGTCAGACTTTGGTTTAGGTCATGATCTCGTGGTTTGTGAATTCAAGCCCTGTGTCAGGCTCTGTGCTGACAGCTCAGAGCCTAAAGCCTGCTTCAGATTCTGTGTCTCCCTCTTTCTCCCTGCCCCTCCCATGCTTTCTCTTTCTCTCTCTCAAAAATAAACATTAAAAAAAATAAATGTGTATATGTATGTACACATACATACAGAGAGGAAGACAGAATGAGAAAACACACTTTGTTTTCAGTCTTGTGCTTAGGTCCTACAGTAAAAAAATGCCTATAAAATACAGTCCTTGACCTTACTTGACCGACTTGACCTTAGGATTGTAGACTATATTTAAGCAGATAAACTTAACAGCCAGAAAAAAAAAAGAAAAGAAAAGAAATCCAAGGTGAGAAATTTGGATTACATATTCCAAAAATAAAACTACATCTATGTTCCTACAACTGTATTACCTTCTTTTTTTAGTCTTATAATGTATTCTACTATAACATCCTAGAGAACTGAGTTGTCATGCAGTGTAATAACAGTAACAATACCTACCCCATAGATTTGTTATAAAAATAGTAAAGTGATCAGTACCAAGATCATACACCTTGTTGCTATGTATCACTTAATTTTGTATCATTCCCATGGCCCAGCACAATGTGGGCATGTCTTAGAAGTTCAGTGGGTGATAACTGAAAGGTCAAGTAAATGGAATGCGGAACATTAGGTGAGCTGTGTTGCTCAACCATAGCCTTGTACTGGAATCACCCTTGGAAACATCGATTATTTATCTGTCTAGGGTGGCCCGGGCATTGGGTATGTTGTAAAATTTTTCCAAGTAATTCCACTATGGAAACAGGATGGACATATATGAAGCTAGAGGAAAATAAAGTTGGGTTGTAGTGCTTGCATAAGCTTCAGGGCTGGTAACAATAACTAGGCTTTGCCTAAAAAAAAAGGGAAGGAAAAGAAATTTAAACATTTTTTTTAAATCCAGATATAATTCACCCCAGAAAGAGATGACTCTCTTTCGTAACATGAATAATTTCAGGGAAGTTGAATTGAAATCAGTAGTGTAACCATAGCTATAATTAGATACATATGTGACTGGCACAGTGCCTGATAACCAGTCTTTATATTAACCCTCCAAGACGTAGCTCTATTTGAAGATGACAAAACTGTGGGCTAGAATTTTCCCACTTCAAGTGTGGCCCATGGACCAGCAGCCTTGACCTCACCTGGGAGCCTATAAGAAATGCAGACTCTCAGGCCCCAGGCCAAGCCTCCTTAATGAGAACCTGTACTTGCCCTAGTGAACAAGGCAATGATACTCATAATAAAGTTTGAGTAATAGTAAGCTAGATTAATAATTTGCAACCTTGGGTGCTCACTGAAATCACCCTGAAACCTTTAAAAAAATCCGGATGCCTGGGCTTCGGGGTTTTTGAAAGCCACCTAATGTGATTCAGATATGCAGCAGTTTGAGAATCACTGGGTTGGACATATATATGCATATAATATGTCTAAGCTGGTACATACATAGCTTTGAATGATGAAACTGGGATTCCATCCAGAACTCTGGAGCCATTGTGCCATGGCCCTTCCTGAATTATTCCTCTTATGCTGGAAGCCGAGCTATCCAACCAGCCTGATGGCAGGGCCTGGGTGGTGGACGGATCGGCACTGCCAGGCGGCCCACCGACAGTGAAGCTTCTAGTACTCCCACTTTTATGTAATTTGGCCTTAATAAAAGTACCTGGGGAATTGTCTGTTGGGGAATTGCCATTGACAGGCCCCCTGGGAACCACTGGGAAAGAAATAAGCTTCCGCAAGGAAATTGTGCAGCCCTACATCTAGCCCTTGCAACCCCCTATAAAAACTCTTCTACCTAAAGGAGGGACAGTCCCATACATTTCCCAGCAAACGAGGAATAAATGGATTTAAAGGCCCCACTCTGGCAACAAAGGAGTGTATCTATGGGCACAAGTTACTCCAACGCCTAGGCCCACTTGGCCCCCAGGAGGCATTCCAGATGATGACTGAACCTAGTCGGTTGAAGTACAGAATGGTTCATTAGTTCCTAGGTGCCTTGTCTCTCTGAGAATGTATAAGGCGTGGGTTCCTAAGGCCCTCTTAGCCCCCTCCTGGCACCTCGGACCAAGGTGAACACTTTTGTTCCACAAACCACAAATGGTTCGGGGAAACAACTAACAGGTAATGTCCCTGTAACTGTTCCACTTGAGGTGTTGAGAGATAGATGACCTTTCATGAAAACAGCAAAGCAAATGCTTTATAGATTACAGATAAACGTAGATACATAATGGAAATAACGTACGAAATCAATAAGCAAAGGGCAGGAGGGAATGTTACGGGAAAATAACCATGTTATTCCTTAAAGGGTGATTACACATATGAACCTTTTTAGAATTAGGTAATGCCAGAAAACATAGATGACGTATGCTACAAGGAAATTGCTAACAAATATAATGCCACGTTTGCCACAATAAAGCGGCCAGTTCAACACACTGCTCTTGTCTGCGTCCATTTTTGTTTTTGTTTTATTTTCTTTTTCACTTTTTTGCTGATGCTGTTCATCCTTTGGGAACCCCTGGACCTGCTGGGGCTGGACTCCAGCACTCTTAGACTCAAGAAATTTTCAAGTTCAAATAAAAATAAAAATACCAATTAACATATTATACATATATATCTTCTCAATGAGTGTATGTTTCTGACAGTCATGATCATATTTTAAAATTATTTATATGTTCTTATATGCCAACATTCAGCTCAGTGCTAAGTAAATATTATTGCTTAATAAATACTATTTGATTAATACACATTGCTATTCAAGCAATGAGATCTATATTAATGGCACCAAAGACATACTTCTTTGCCCTTTCAAGCTAAAACTCAAATTGCACATCAGTATTAATATATGAGAAATGTTAAACCTTGTCTTTCTTGCTGTGATTGATGCATGCAAATTATTTCACTTATCAAGACAAAGCCTGTCTATAATTTTATATTGAATGTGATAAAATAATGAGGGCTAAAACCTAAATTTCCTAATGTGTAAATGGCTTGAAAATAAGCTTCATATTTATTCATTAGCTGTTACAGTGACTACATCCCAAGATTATTTTTTAGTATAGAATTAAACCTTACAAACAACCAGAACATCTCACTTGATAGCTAATTCACAGTAAGATCATTATCTTATTATAATAAATACCTGCATAAATAATATTTAAATAAGCATAGTCCTGCTTTACAGATTTTTTCCTGAGGATATTGTAACCATTATTATTCCATAATAATGCCTTGCAATGGATAGAATGGGGTTTATTAAAAAAAATCTGAATTGCTTTTGTCAATCATTCAGCAACATATTTTCCTGTGCTGCACTACAAATTCATTACTCCAGGATCAGGTTTTTAAATATCAGAGCAAAAGGTAAAATGAGCTACTGTTAAGGTTAGATGTTATCACACATATCTGCCTGCATTACATTTAGGGGAGCTTGGGACTGGAAGCCTGACCTGAACATTTGCAAAAGTATTGATTTGATAGGAATGTTTCAAGACACTTTCCTGGTAACTTTGCCTGTAAACACGGTCAAGATTATTGTAAGAAACAGAGCAAATGCCTAAAGAAAAAGCAAAACAAAAACAAAAACAAACAAAACTATATTGTTCCTTTTTAAAATTTTTTAAAAATGTTTTTATTTATTTTTGAGAGACAGAGAGAGTGGGGGAGGGGCAGAGAGAGAGAGAGAGGGAGACCCAGAATCCGAAGCAAGCTCCAGGCTCTGAGCTGTCAGCACAGAGTCCGATGCAGGGCTTGAACTCACGAGCTGTGAGATCATGACCTAAGAAGACGTCAGACACTTAACCAACTGAGCCACCCACGCACCCCATCATATTGTTCCTTTTATAATTATCTTCCTGGTAGAGTCAGCTGGCTATTTTAAATTATTTAGCCACTTATTTGTTTATTCCCAAAACATCTACTCAGATTAGAACTCAAGAATAAGGTACTGGGGCACCTGGGTGGCTCAGTCAGTTGAGCATCCAACTTCAGCTCAGGTCATGATCTCACGGTCCGTGGGTCCAATTCCTGCATCGGGGTCTGTGCTGACAGCTCAGAGCCTGGAGCCTGCTTCGGATTCTGTGTCTCCCTCTCTCTCTGCCCCTCCCCTGCTCACAATCTGTCTCTCTCTTTCTCTCTCTCTCAAAAATAAACATTAAAAAAAAAAAAAAGAATTAGGCACCAAATGTTGAAAGGCTCCAGCCATCATGGTCCAGGAGGAAAAAAATCAGTCAAGACTATGACAGTACGAGAGATGGCTGAGAGTTATGACTTTAAAAGCTGCAGGACAGAGGCTATGTAAACACTGAATCCTCCCCATCTCCATGGAGAGGTCAGGGAAGTGGAATGCATGGAAATTTTTTTACAAGAGATAACACAGAAGGTTATATAGAAGGCTGATCCACACTGGACAGATACATAGGAGTTAGCTTTGTTTGGAAAAGACCTATTTATAGTTTCACACCTAAGGAACCATGATGATTTCAAGTGTTTCCATTAGGAACCAAGTAATAAGAAGAGATTTAAACTTGCAATCCAGGTGGTGCAGAACTTTACAGTTTTCATAGCTGGGATGTGGTAAAGGTTATAGCATCTTCTTCACATAGGTGTAAATAAGAAAAAGAACAATGGTTTTTTTGTTCTGGAAATTTTCCCCTATGGCTATTCCAGTCCAAAGTAGAGGATGATGCTATTACTCCTGTAAATTCTTTGTTCTTCTAATGCAAAATCTAAAAAGAGCCCTGGATTAGAAATAGCAGAAACCTGTGTTCTAAGCCTAGTTCTATCTTTAATTCAGCTATACCTAACTGGTCAAGTAAAATTAACTCTTTTGGTTTTAGTGTCCTCCTTGGTAAAGTGAAAGGTTTTTCCTAAACCAGTGGTCCTCAGCTGGGGACACTAGGGAATTCCCAGGAAAAATTTGAGTTATTGCAACGTGGGGTCGGGGGTGGAGGTACTTCTATAGGTATCTAGTGAGGTGAGGCCAAGGTTATTGCTGAAGATCCTTGAACACAAAGGACATATCCTACAACACAGAATGTCAGTGGTACCAAAGTCAAGAAACCACAGCCTGAAACCAGGCTTCACTAGCTGCATTAAGCAATGAGCTGGTTGTGGTCTGGAAAGCACATGCTGACATGCATTTGGAAGTAACACCTGTGAGAGAACAAAAGCCAAAGCAGGGTTGGGCAATGGGAACCATTTAATCTGGAGTTAGACCTGATAGAATCTCTTCCAGTCCAATGAGAGTCTGGGAAAAGACTGCCTGCCAGAGAACCCTACCTTGGATGGAAATAACTAAGTCACTGTGTCCTTGCACCACTGCCTTGTCCAGTTCTTTTCCAGGTGCTGCTCTGAGAAGAGATGATGTCAGCTGCCACTGACTTAGGTGATCATTGGCTGGAGTTTGCCCCAAGAAGGGTGTGACCTTGACTTAAATGCTAAGGTAGATCCTGAAGGAATTACCCCCTAAAGATTTTTGGCTAAACACAGTCCTTGAAGTTGGGCACTGAGATTTTTCTTTCAGGGCCAGCTGAGTCTACTACAAGAGCTGAAAGGAAACAAGGTCTATCTTTGTAAATCTAACACCACCAATGGATCACAGAAAGCTTTACTATTTATGAGCACAGCAATTGAGATTACAGCAACTCCTTCTCAGATGTGTAAATAAAAACGAAAAGAACAAAGGACAGTCGTTTTGTTTCTGGACTTTCTGCACCATCTTGTTTAAATCTCACAGTAACCAATGGGGTTTGTACTATGAATGTTCATACTTTACAAAGTGAAACAGAGAGACTCAGTAACCTGCCCAAAGTCAACCAGCAGGTAGGAGTGTGGGATTTGAAGCCAAGTTGTCTGATCAATCTTACCTTGCAAGAAATGTATT
The DNA here is from genome assembly GCF_028018385.1 of Neofelis nebulosa. Lineage (NCBI taxonomy): Eukaryota > Metazoa > Chordata > Mammalia > Carnivora > Felidae > Neofelis > Neofelis nebulosa. The sequence continues at coordinate 93,693,839 of NC_080791.1, forward strand.
ACTGTGATTCTCTCTAATGTTTTTCTTCATCCAGAAGATTGGATTTATAAGTCAGTTGGAGAAACACAAATGCCATATGATTTCACTCATACGTAGAATTTAAGACACAAAACAAAGGAGCAAAAGGGAAAAGAGAGAGAGAGAGAGAAAGAAACAGAGAGAGAGGCAAACCAAGAAACAGACTCTTAACTATAGGAACAGACTGATGGTTACCAGAGGGGAGGTGGGTGGAAGGATGGGTTCATTATATAGGACATGGGGATTAAGGAGGGCACTTGTGATGAGCATCAGGTGCTGTATGTAGGTGCTGAATCACTAAATTGTACACCTGAAACTAATATTACCCTATATGTTAGCAAACTGGAATTTAAATAAAAATTTTAAACGGCCCCTGGGTGGCTCAGTCAGTTATGCAGCTGACTCTTGATTTTGGCTCTGGTCATGACCTCACAGTTCATGGGTTTAAGCCCCGCATCAGGCTCTGTGCTCACAGCATGGAGCCTGCTTTGGATCCTCTGTCTCCCTCTCTCTGTCCCTCTTCCCCCACCCCTCAAAAATAAATAAATGTTAAAAAAATTGTTTTTAACTTTAAAAAAATGAAAGGTGAGATTTTAGTGTCTGCTTTACATACTTCACAAGGTTATTATAATTATCATATGAGAGAATATGAGCATGTAAAACATTGTAAACATGAGATATTGAATAATTATTATTAATAGTACTAAATATCATTAATAAGTAGCATCATTAATGACAAACATGACTTCATTAGGTAGAGGTTCTTAGCTCAGAGAGCTCTAAGTTGGCTTTAATCTGGAGTGGCCATGAATTGAACCAGGAATGGGTACCTATCAAGAGTTGTGTTGTCTGTTAAATTCCTGGTACCCTATAGTACAGCCTGGGAGAGAGGGCTCTGCATAATGAGCAAAGAGGAGAGGGAGAAAGGGAAAGAGGGAATGAGAGAAGGGGAAGAGAGAGAGACAGAGACAGAGACAGAGACAGCTAAAAAGTGACATGTCCTTTCTGCTTCGCATGGCCTAGCAGTATCCCAAATAGTTTATCCTTTTAGGAGCCTCTTGAGAAGTGTAGTAAAGGACTAGTTGAGAGTCTTGGAGGCTTTCACTCACTTTGCCTGGCTCTGAATCCCTATCCCATTATTTCCAGCTGTGTAATTTTGGCTAGCACACTTAATGGCCCAGTGGCCTCATCTTATTCATCTATAAAATGGGGATGGTAAGAATAGTCCCTCATTGGGACGTAGAGAGCATTAAGCAAGTTAATACATATAAAAGTACTCAGGACAGAAACTGGTGCATGCCAAGTCCTCATTGCTATCTTATAGGTTTGATGTGTTTTGTATGAAACTTTGTTTCTTTCAAACCAATAAGATTAACATACCATGCTATGGAAAATTCCTTACAAAATGCTTACATAATATACTTCATATGGGTCTATATTTAGTCATCTGCATGACATTGTCCATGAAGATTATGTATTGTTTTAAACAATTCCATATGCTTCAAGGAAAAAAAAAGGTGCGTTTGTTTTATATTGGCAGTTTTCATTAGGCTGTATTTTCAGAAGGGGAATGATTGAATCAAAGGGAATGAACAACTTTAAAGCCTTTGACATAGGTGACACTCCATTGCTTTCCACAAGGTTGTCTCCATCAGCAGTGCACGAGTGACCATGCACTGCACCCTTGCAGCAGATGTGAAGAATCCAGATCTCATTTTCAATAAACTTCCTTAGATTAATGGAATAATGAACACTCCCTTCCCTGTGTTTTTCCTGTTTCTAGTATATCATGAATGAGTTAGTGTTCATCACTACCATCCATTTCTCTAGCAGGACTCTTTTTTTTTCTTTTTTTCTTTTTTGCTCTTTCCTTATGCCTTATTTAAAGATAAAATCCTTTGTCATATTAATATATATATATATTTTTTTTCTCCAGTTTATAATTTTTCTTTTGAAGTATGACTAATTTTGATAAAAACACAAAGCTAAAACAAGTATCTTAACCTGTGGTTTCTCAAGTTGAGATTTTGGATAGCAGATATTATCCTGTCAGGATCCTAGCCCCTTGGTTTACCCTGGAGATCACCTGCAGACAATTCCCAAGAACTCTTATCACTTACTTATCTCTCTCTGACTGAAGACAGTCTCCTCCCTTAAGAGAGTCTCTAGGCTCTAAGAGGTGCAAACAAGAAGTATATGGGAGTTATCATCCCTCAGTCCAAGAGGAACTGATATCTCAGTCTCATATCTCATGGGAACAATTCTATAGACTATTCCTCACTGTGTCTCCAATGTCCCCAGTTTAATTGAGCACCAGTTCCCATAACAGTAATACACTTGTCAATACACCTTTTATTTGCTCTCCCCTATTCCCTATCTCACTTCCTACTACCTGATATATTCCTTGGGATTGTCCCTCAATGAAAGACTTGTACACAAATCCTTGTCTAACAGTCTCTTCTTGAGGGATTCCAAACTAAAACACATGAGTCTTATTAAAGTGTTTCAGTGCGTTCTTATTTGTGGTCATGATTTATCCATTTTCTGAAAATTATGATTGCTGTCTGTGGTAGATTATATACAAACAATATTTATAGGAAGAATCAAGTTCAAGAAAAAACAATGGCAAAATGTCTTTTAGTCTATCACTTATAACAAAAAAAAAAAACCCTATGGTTAGAGTTTAGTTTGATTTTATTACTATTTAGGTATTTCTGTAAAAAACTTTTCCTTTCTGAAATTCTATGATCATGGAGTTTGAAAAAGTTAGAAAACCACGGGGACTAAATGATCTCTTAAATACTTTCCAGCTCTAAAATCATTTTACCTCCTTACAAGATTTAACACGGTTTGGTTCCAGACACATGCATTTTTTGGTTGATTGAATGATTCCTCCCCTTATCCATAGCTGTGTTTGCAACTTATGTAACAATTTAGTCTGCTCACTCATTTACTTATTCTTTCATGCATTCATTTAGAAAACATGTGCTGATTGTACTCTGCATGCAAATTGGGATTGTGCGAAGCAGGAGAAAGAACATCAGACTTGAACCCAGCAGAGAACCTGCACCCAGCTCAGACATTTTCTGAGAACCTCAGGCAAGCGCTTGGTTCTCTCTAGTTTGTTTCTTTATGTCTAAAATAAATAATTATAAGAGTATAAAAATAGTGAGCACTATTATGGGCTTACAGTGTACCAGACCTTTTTAAAGAGTTTTACATGTACTTTATTGTATTTTATTAACTTATTTGATTCTATTTGGTAGGTATCACTAACATCTCCATTTCAGAATGAGGCAAGGAAGACTTACAGAGGTTAAGAAACATGCACAAGGCTGCATAATTAATAAGCAGCAGTAATAAGGATTTGAACTGTGGAAATAAATGAAAACCACCCAAATGAGAATGAGCACAGGTTATTTATTCAGAACTTGCTATAACAAGGAGTCAGCCACCATCATTTATATGTGCAATTGGTAGAGACTCAAAGGCTGACAGGGGAGTTGGAAAACTTAATAAGACAAAATGGAAAGGCTTCAGGTATTCTCTGATGGGAGGCTGTGGGTGTCCTAACACTTGAGGTGGGCTAACTAGAAATGGGGTATCATATATGATTGGTCAGATGAGCATATTTGGCTTTCTCTGCTCAGTCCTAAGTTGGAAGAAGAGGCAAAAATTGAAGAAGCTGGCAGTTATTGATCACATCCTGACTAGAGCCAATTGCTACAGAGGTTGGGGTTTGGCTTCCTGGTGTAGCTGCTGCTGGGTGTGGGTCAGATTTCTACTTTCATATATTGTCAGACCACTGTATATCAGTATATTCAGTCTCTCAGATCCAAGGAATTTTTACATCAAAACTCACTCTATAAATCATACCCTATATTTCATAAAAGAATATATATTCATCCAAATCATAAACCCTGAATATGACATTATAAAATTAGTATAATTGTTCAGAACATTCAACTAAATATTTAAGAAAAGATAAGTACAACCTATTTTTCATAGGCACATATATATTTTTTCTTTTAGCTTAGGAAAACAAACATAAAGAGTTGAAGGTAGAATTTGAAGGAAAAGAACAATGTGGGCAAATTATGCTCATAGTTCCAGCCATGAAGTCTTTGAAGAAGTTATGGCTGTAGAAAGGAGTCTCAACCTCGAATGGCTCCAGAAGCCAAACGAGAAGTACTAACGAATGAAGCAAACATGTGATAAGGAAGTAGAGAGTGAAAGGTACAGAACACCCATCAAAAAGTTTTGTTCTTATTGGGCTTCAGTCATACAGGACCACAGCCAAGTGTGGCTGGAGATTTAGATTTTTATATGGAAGCTTTTGATTTTGAAATGTGACAACTAGTTATTTTATAAGTGAAATAAAGCATATCCAAAATAGACAAACAGACTAAGCTTGACAGTAACCAAAGAAACCATGTCTGTGAGTCTCATGGAGCCCATTGGCCACCAATATGAACCATTGCCTAGAAAAACACTCCAGACTGCTCAGAGGGGACTTACAGGCAGCTCCCCCTTTACCAATGCTGGGCTAAGCAGGCTACCCAAGCTTTTCCCTTCCCCAAGTATCCAATTTCCTCTGCATCTCCAGAGCTGTAACAGGACCAGAAGATGGGAATCAACATATGTTCTTTCACATAAACTTCACAGCCACTCAGTAAGCCAGGTATTATTAAGCCTTCAGGCATTTATGAAACCAGAGACAGAATGCAAACAACCGTACCAGAGGATATGAAAATAACTGTTCACTGATGTGCAGAGGGAATATGCAGGAAAGAAACAATCAGTGTATAGTGAAGTTGATTACTTTCCCCTCCAAGGTGGGGAGCTTGGTGGAAGCTCTTCAAAGAAGGTGACTTGAACTGGTAAATTTAGGGCTTGCCTCAGGTTACAAGACTGGAAAAGAACCAGAATTTATTTATATGTTACCATCAAATGTTAACATTCTTAGTAAAAAGCTTTAATTGAACTTACACAGAGTTCTCCCAAAATATTCATGTATTTCACATAAACTCTTTCCTTAGTCCAGAGGCTGAGAATACCCATTTTGAATAACTGGTATCTTAAATGGATGACTTTCCAATTTGAGAGCCTATTGCATTTGACACTCTTTTGTTTCAGTACTGAGTCCATGGACAGGCAGAAGTTTGCATGCAGGTAAGGAAGAAATCTACTTGTTTTAGAAACCAAAGTGACCAGCCCATTTTCCGTTTAAGAAAACAGAGGCTTATCATTTCTATTTGCTACCTTGTTGTATCTGAGTCTCCTTGCAGGTGAGTTATGATTTAATCCCCCGCCCCCCAAGCCTCATAATCAGGTAAGTACATAATGCAGATTAAGCATTATGGTCCCTGGGAAAATAAACCCAAGACAAAGATCAGCATACAATGCATCAGTTCCCTAGGCATTCAGCAGAAAATGAGCATGTATTGACCAATGAGTGGAATAATAGCTTTGTTGACAATGTCAGTGGAGGTGTTCAATCTCCAGGCAGAAGAGGTGGAGAAACAAAGAGAGGGAGACAAAGAACAGCCTGTCTCTGCTCTCCACTTCTCTACCAGTTCTCCCAACACACGGGTGCACAATTTCTAGAAAACTGTCATATTATTTTGAAAGTCAGACCTTTGTAGTCCACTTTCTTTAAAAAGTTCAGGTCACAGTTCAAAGAACTTAAAATATGACCATTTAACAATGCAGAAGTGGGAATAAGGCAAAGAAAGAAACTGCAGATCACAAGAGAATCATAAGGTAGAAGGAAAATTTCTGCTCATTATTGAAGAAACTATTTCTAAACAGGGGGAATGAAGAATTCTCCATTCATAGGATAATAATGACACCATTTAAGAATGTTAAGGGCACACTGCAGATCAATCACTCTAAGAAACAGTCTGCTATGCCATATTGTTCCAGCTTATTTCTTCTTTACTAATTGTTGGTATTTACATGAATTAATGAAACAAAATGGGCTCCTATTTGGATTACATCCATATACTGATGCTTATCCTATGACACCACACACTTGTTTCCATTACAAATGCTTTCATAGTGTGGAATGAATCTTATCTATGAACCTTATGCATAAATATGATAGAAATATAAGCTGTTTGTGGAGAATTAGAAATAGAAGGAAAATGAATGTTTCACCTAGCAACGCTATGAGATTAATATACAGAATGAAACTGACAGTCCTCTATAACATCAAAGCCAATGAACCCGGTGAATACTGTCTCTGGGCTATCTTGTAGTAGATTTTTATGGAATGTGTTGTAGGGGAGAATAATTTGCCAGCCCAAAATGTGTCTCTTTGGCACGTGGCATTATTTTAGGTTGATTAATTTTAAGAAACAGAAGAGTCAAGAAGTTTTCTTTTATACTCCCTACTCCTATCCCACTCAACTGCCTAAAGGAATTTAGATACAGGACCTGTTCCAGGAAGGGAGCTCTCAGCATAGATAACTAGAGTATAACAGGAACCAGATGTGATAGATAGGGAGGAACCTAGTAAAGTCTGTTTGCCAATATTCCTCCCTAGGTCCCACTGTTTCTGTATTGCCCACCAAGCATCTTGTTTACCAAACACTTACTCTTTGTCATCTTCCTATGAATTGTCTTCCTTCCCTTTGAGGGAAGACCCTGCCCCCTTTTCCTTAGCTCTGGATGGTAGGTAAGCATCAAGCATCAAGCCACTGCCTGTGAGCCTCACATTCTCATGGAGTCCTTGTACACATGTAATTAAATTTAGTTTCTCCTGTTAATCTATTTCATGTCTATTTAAGTCTTAGACCAGTCACAAGAACACTGATGGGTACAGTAGAACATTTTCTCCCTAACAGTGTCATGATTGTTGTTTTCTACAACACACACACACACACACACACACACCACTGCATAATTATATATATATAGTTATATTATCTATATCTATATAGATATTAAACCTCAATTAAAAGTTTACACAAGTTGGTTGTGTGGCATTAAAAAAAATGGCCAGCAATTTCACATAAGTTTTGTAAAGAAGTGAAACACAAAATCTAGATGGCTGACTAAACTCACACTGCAAACAATGAGGTTTAGGCAGAGAGAATACTAAAAAAGCAGATAGCTGTATAAAAGATTAGCATCCTATTTATACTATGGTGGCAATAACAGCCATTGAGTTTTCAAGGGCAGCAATTCTTTAGCTAAAAATGACTGAATAGAATGGAAATCTTAGCTACCATTTGTGGAATAGCTCTAAATGAAGTAAAGCAAGTCTTTGGGTGAGTGGGGGTGTGTGTGCCTGTGGGGGTTGGGTAGATAGTCTACAACTTTCTCTACGGGGCTCCCCTCTTCCACCCTTTAGGATACACAGCCAAGGAGTTTGTGAGTTGGTAAACACATGTAGCAGGTTACCACGATTGAACAGAGGTGAGCCAGGTAAGCACAAAGCCCTTTGTGAAGAGAGATTATTGGAGAGAGTTCTCTTTGTGCCACATAACAAGAGATGCGGCATTCAGAGCTCCTGAATCAGAGTGTGTCTGTGGCAAGGAAGGAGGAGTTAATTCATCCTAAAAAAATTCTCCAGGTCAAGGAAGAGGAGGGAAAATAAAAGGTGAGTTGGAATGACACAATGACACAGTCTATTCTCCACCAGGGAATGAGTGGTTGACATTGCCAAAGCCCTATTGTGTCCAGACACACTATGTTATTACCGTTCTGCTATCAGTGCCAACATAGCAATTCCGAACACTTTATGTCGCATCCTGATTTGCCCTGCGGGGTGTAAGCTGCTGATATCCAGTCATTTTGAGACCGTGAAAAACAAAACAATTGCGTTTGCTACCTGGGAGATGGAAAGCAATGCATACTAGCTCTGCTACCTTCTGAAGCTCTCTTCAGCAGTGTACCGATGTAGCTGGAAGTAATTGAACCAGAATCTCAGTGTAAAATAAACCCCCTGCAATCTTTAATACCAATAGGTCTTTATCAAAGGAAATAAAAGCAAGAATGAGGTAAACAGAACATCAGGGAAATTTGCTTCACCCATTAGGTCTGGAACTGCCAAGGAGAAATGAACAGTCTTCCATGCAGGATTGGGACAGCATTTGAGAAAACAAGGAGTGAATATGAATCAAGACTGCATTCTTTCCCGGCTCTTTTATTCTTACCCTCTGTGGAAATCATCTGGCACATTTTCATCACTTTCTTTTTATTGAGTTTTATAAAATAAATGATTCGAAAGCAGCAATCAATTATAGTCCACCGATGAGTATAATTCAGAGAAAGAGCTCCTGTTTGCTAGAGGTAATAGCAGTAAACACTGCTGTCCATAACGTATTACCCTTAAAATGCCAGACAGTTGTGTTGTTGTTGTTTTTCTTTTATTGGCTCCCATGGCTACACAGAACCATTACAGGAATCAACTTCCAGGAGCCACAAGGCAACAAAGTGTCTTAGGCTACTGGGGACAGTCTGTTTAAGGAGACAGCATAGTCCCAGCAGCTGATAAAACATACATGATGTTGCACCTACATGCGACAGCACAGAGGTAGCACCTCACAAGTATCACACTGTGCAAATTGGTAGTGATTGAGTACTTTATAGAAGATGTATTGAGTTTACTTGTATAACTGCGCTTGAATATCAGTCTTCTGTCCCTCCTTTCTTCCATCATTTTCTTAGACATTTTTTCCTTCCTTTCTCCCATATTTCCAGGATTTCCTGCCTTTTCTTTTCTATTTGTTCTTTCCTGACTTTATTCCTTCCCATTTGCCCCTATCATGTTTCTCTCTTAAATATCTTTCATGAGGGTATTATGGACTACACACAGTGTAGAATTAAATATTACACATTTGCAATGCCTGGGTGGCTCGGTTGGTTAAGTGTCTGACTGTTCATTCCCTCTCATATCATGATCTCATGGTTCATGAGATCTAGCCTTGCATGGGGCTCCATGCTGTCAACACAGAACCTACTTGGGATTCTCTCTCTCCCTCTCTTTCTGCTCATTCTCTGCTCTCTCAAAATAAATAAACATTTAAAAAATATATTACACGTGTTTTCCATACATGAAGAACTCAATCATATGGTTAAGAGTAAAGAACAAAATTTTTAAAGTTTTTTTTTAAATCCAAGTTAGTTAACATATAGCATAATGATGGTTTCAGAAGTAGAATTTAGTGATTCATCACTTACATAAAACACCTAGTGCTCATCCCAACAAGTGCCCTCTTAATGCCCATCATCCATTTAGTTCATCCCTGCCTCCCACCTTCCTTCCAGCAGCCCTCAGTTTGTTCTCTGTATTTAAGAGTCTCTTATGGTTTGCCTCCCTCTCTGTTTTTATCTTATTTTTCCTTCCCTTCTCCTATGTTCACCTGTTTTGTTTTTTAAATTCCACATATCAGTGAATCATATGCTATTTATCTTTCTCTGACTTAATTTGCTTAGCATAAGACACTCTAGTTCCATCCACGTTGCTGCAAATGGTAAGATTTCATTCTTTTTGATCTCTGAGTAGTATTCCATTTGATGGATGAATATAGATATATATCTATACATAGATACATACATACATACATATATACATCTATAGATAGATATAGATACAGATATAGATATGGATATAGATAATCACAAGAGGAAAGAACAATATTTTAAGTGAACCCTATGAAGGAAATAATCCACTCTGCTGGTGATCAGGCAGGTCATTATGAGATACCATGAAGAGAGGGGGTTTTTGCATAGGTTGGCTCCATTTATTTATTTAATCATCCAATAAATCTATTCAGCCTAATTTGATTGCCTACTTTCACTTTTTCCATAGCACTTATCTCCCTCACATATTCACATATTTTTATGTGTTTATTGTCTGCCTCTGTCAGAAAAGAAGTCTGAGGAAGGCAGAGACCTCATTGCTTTTGATTGCTACTGTGTCAACAGTGCTAGTTTGTAAAATATGGAATAGAGGGATGAGAGATAAAAGCCTGAGTGAAAAAGGAGCACCTCTGGGTTCGGTTCCTAGAGCTGCTCTCAGAAATTACCACAAATTGAGTGACTTAAAAAAATTATTGGGGTGCTTGGGTGGCTCAGTCGGTTAAGCGACCAATTTCGGCTCAGGTCATGATCTCATGGTTTGTGAGTTCCAGCCCCACATCGGGCTCTGTGCTGACAGCTCAGAGCCTGGAGCCTGCTTCAGAGTCTGTGTCTTCCTCTCTCTCTCTCTGGCCCTCCCCCCTCCTCTCTCTTTCAAAATGAAATAAACATTAAAATTTGAAAAATATACATTATCTCACAGTTCTAGACGTCAGAAATGAAAATGGGTCTCATGGGGCTAAAGTCACCATGTTGGCAGAGCTGCCTTGCTTTTTGGAAGCTCTAAGGGAAAATACATCTTGTGGCCTTTTCAGCTTCTAGAGGCTTCTCACATTCTTGGCTCAAGCTTCCCTTCAGTCTTCAAGACCAGCAATTGCATCCCTCTGGCCTCTATTTCCCTCATATTTTCTTCACTGATGCCCCATATGTTTCACTTACAAGGATGTTTGTGATTTCATTGGACCCACTTGGATAATTCACAGTAATCTCCCCTTCTCAAGGCCCTTAATCATACCTTCAATGTCCCATTTTCCATGCAAGGCAATATATTCAGAGGTTCCAGGGATTGGAAAGTGGATATGTTTGGGGTTATTATTCTGCCATAACCCCATTATATTTCCTCTATTTTTATCCAAATTCACCTCTTTCAACTATTTCCTTTCCTTCAAACATTCTAAGGAATGGAGCAGATTTCTACCCTTTACTGACCTTCATTTCTGTATCTCTTTCTCAAGGACACATGGAAAAGATTCCATATATCTGTATGAATCAACAAACTCCAAGAAGCCATGTTTTTCCAGACTAAGATAAATACAGAAATAAACCTGATGATTCTTTAACTTCGTATTGTCTCTCTCTGTCCCATGGTTCCAAATATTAGAATTAGAATATTGAAAACAGCACTAAATTTAAAGTTAAAAGATTTGTGTTTTAGTTTTTATTTTCCTTAGTATGATACTTGGAAAAGTAACTGGAGCTCTCAAGTCTCAATTCTCATCCACAAAGATGAGGGAGCATAAGGCAAGCTGATAGGCTGCCAACATCCCCTCCCCAACCAGGTGGGATATGTGTGATACTCCTCTGGCACTCCTGGCTGCCCAAGAACAAAGGAAAGGGGAAAACAAATGGTTAACTGATAGAGATCATAGTCCTTTAGGACCTAAGTCTCCATCACTTCTCCATAGTGATGTGGGAAACAAAGGCAGAAGGAAATGGCAGATAGAACTAAATTTCCTTATAACCTGCAGCCCATGGACAAATACTTGAGGCTGACAGAGTAAAATGTTTCTACAAGAACTCCCTACTGTCTTAATGCTAATGCTTTGCTAGAGGGAAAAACAACCTTCGCTTGACAATAGCTACTCCTCCAGTATCACCCGAGTTTTCTTTAGCATATGAAAACCTCACTAGAAACTTCCCCTGGACTTTACCATCCCCAGCCCCATAGTATATAACCAGTCTCTCCTCACAGGTCCCTGGGCAGCTCTTGCTGCCCACGGGTCCTGTCCCTGTGCTTCAATAAAATCACCTTTTTGCACCAAAGAGATCTTCAATAATTCTTTCTTGGTCATCGCTCCAGACCCCATGAACCCCATTGTCACCCCCCGCCAAAATCCTTATCACATAATGTGAAAAAAATAGTATCAGTCCTCTATACCTTACATATGAAACACTGGTTCATTGATGTAACACTCAGTTTGGACTGGTATAAGAAAAATGGCAGAGACTACCTGTGTTAAACAACACACATTTATTTGTCAGTGTTCTGGAGGCTAGGAAGTCTAAGATCAAGCACCAGCAGATTTGCTGTCTGGTGAGACCTGCTTTCCAATTCTTCTACCGCACATGACAGAAAGCAAGACCTGTCTTGGGTCTCTCTTTCAAGGGCACTGATCCCATTTATAAAGGCTCCATCCTCACAACCTAATCATTTCCCAAGGGTCTCATCCAAATACCATTGCACTGGGGGTCAGGTTCTACCATTAAATTTGGGGGAAGGAAGACACAAGTATTCAGTCTATAGCATTTGGGCTCCTCATTCCTTTATTTATTCAATGAATATATGTATGTGTATGTATGGCAAATGCTTTGGTAGAACGGAGATGAGTAAAACATTGTCTAAAATGGAGTGACTGCAGGTTCAGCAAAGACTTCATGAAAGAAAAACATTGAACTAAGTCTTAGGAAGTATGGTGAGCATCACAGGGCAGATTGGACTAAGAAGGAGAGTGGTTATTTTTAGATTCAAATAAATTGATGTAGATGGAAACGCTTTTCAACTTTTTTCAAACTACAAAGCATGATTTGGGTGTAAATTGCTATTATCTTCTAACTAAGGGACATGTAATTCTCTAATAACATTACATTTCTATGTTGGAAAAAAAATAATAGAAAACATTTCGTAATACTAAAAGAAACTAGAGAGAAAAAAATCCCAGGCAATCTGGAGACTGAAATGACTGTTGATGATACTATATATTTTTTCTAATTCTCTGACTATATTTTACACCTATGGATCACACTTGAATACTGTTTTTATTTTTCAGTAGTTTAGAGTGAGCATTTTCCCTTTAAATATTTTTAGGAATGTCATTTTAATAACTACATAATATTCTATTATATGAACATAGAATTAAATATAACCATTCTCCTGCTTTGACCTTAGCTATTTCCCCTTTTCTTACTATTATTAAAAAGTCATTGTAATACTCTTGAACATCAATCTTTGTCCATATCTGTGATATGTAAAGGCTATATACATAACGAAGTATCTAAGAGTAGCCAAACAGGGGTGCCTGAATGGCTCAGGTCGTTGAGCCTCCAACTTGGGCTCAGGTCACGATCTTGTGGTTTGCAGGTTTGAGCCCTGCATTGGGGTCACTGCTGTCAGCATAGAGCCTGCTTCAGATCCTCTGTCCCCCTCTCTCCCCGCCCCTCCCCTACTAGTGCTCTCTCTCCCTCAAAAATAAATAAACGTTAAAAAAAAGAATATCAAAACCAGCGAACATTCTAAAAATTGTTTCTCCATACAGTTGTGCAGTACAGTACAAGGGAATACTTTCACTTCATTTTCCCCCAGCATTTATTATTATTTCAGAAGCTTTGCTCTTTTGATAGTTACAAAATATTATTTCATTAGTATAATTTGCATTTCCCATATTCACACTGAGGTTGAACTTTCTTAATATGCTTATTTCTTACTTTTATGTGTTTTCTATACTCTCAGTTCCTTGCTTTTGGAGAAGAATCTAGTCTGGTGAGAGAAGAGAACCAAGGAGAACATCTCTTCCTTTTATTCTTCCCCTTGTTCAAATCCTGACCAACCTGCCTCACCTAATGACCCCTCTTCTCTCACACAGAGCTTATTTTCAAGAGGAGAATGGAAAAAGGGAGAGGAGGAAAAAGAAGAGAGAGGGAATATTCCTGGAAAGAAGGAAGGGGGAATTAAATAAAGTAATACCAAAGGCAGCTTTTCATGGGTGATTCTCCTCCAATCCACCCCTCCATCCACCTTCACCCCACCAGAACATACAATACCCCACCAGATAGAATGAAATGAAAGCCCTGGTTTCCCTAACCTACCTAACTGCATTTATTACAACTATCTGATTTCTGAACAACTGTAAGGTACTTGCAAGAGGATCTTGCACTAAAGAATTGTAGGAAATATACAGTGAATTAATTGTCTTCATTCTCTCCACAGTCATAGATAGATTAAAAAATTGCCCAGAAAGGGATTAGTAATTAAAGATGTCAAATCATCTCTGGTAGAACACACCAAATGGCTAAACAAAAATTGACTGAGGTTAGCAGAAAAAGTGCCCCTGTAAGGTACAGAATACCTACTAAATTTTTTTAGCTATTGAAATTGAAAGAGAACTTAAAGTTCACTTTATCCAACCTATTCATTATGAAGGGCCAGAAAGTTGGAGAGGTCCTATAATTTGTTCAAAGCACATAGCAAGTAAATAAAGGAAGTTGGAATCCAATCCAATTTAGAACATTTTTCCCAATACCATGCTGCCTCTGATTTAAGGGAAATAGAAATATGATGGGATCTTTACAAATATATCTATTTAGTGTCTGAGAGATACCTCCACAATTAATTTATTCCAATAACAATACAATTACGTGTTAGGTGCTAGTGATGCAGTAAAGACAAACACACACACACACACACACACACACACACACACACACACACATACACACACACACACACAGACTATCTACATAAAGGTTATTCTAAGGAATATTCATGGAGTTAATATAGCCCGATAAACAATCCAAATATTTTAGTCTGTAGGATACTTATACCTTATCTCCCAAAAATACCTGCTACAAAGATAATCTTATTGAGATGTTTAAGAATAAAGAGTCCTCCATTAAATATACATAAAGAGAAAGGATTTTTAATAATTTAGTTTGAAAGTCTTTAAAAAATTTTAGTTTATAAAAATAAGTTTTTTTAAGCAAAATTCATTTTTGTTAAAATGGCTTTAAAATTCAGAGAAGTATCCAATATTTCCTATTGGATGCCCTCCATGGTATTCTTTAAGCAGCCATTTTTCCCATGTGAAGTTAACAGGAGGGGTGCTTTTTGAATGTTTCAATTTCTGGGAGATGATTGAATGTCTTAGATGACTGAAGATAACTTAGCTTAGACTTACAGCTTGTGTCTAATGCCAAACAGATTAATCCTCAAGAAATCCCTCAAGCCATCCGCTTTCCTGTCATGTCATTTTGTTTAAACATGAGACAGCCTTTGGATATTCCATGGTTGGGAAAACATCAATTATAGAAACACACATTGGCTTTTATTATTGTTTTCCTTTTATTGCAATTTTTACTTACCTTCCTACTTGCATATAATGTGTAAAATAAGAATGTTTGAAAAGGTAAAATCTTAGAATCCCATAGCACAAATTATGGAAATGTCAAAAAATCACAATCTTTCCATTAATATTAACAAGGTACATTTATATATCAATCTTAAGTTTGCAGTATAATTACACATTCTTATCTCATGGAAATATCACACTGTCTCTAAAATGGAGATATTAGTCCTACGTTAGGGCGAATGAAATATGATACAGGAAGATTAAGTTACTTCCCCAAGATTAAAAAGTTAGCAAAGGACAGAATTAGTACTTTAATTGTCTTGGGAATCCAACTGAAGCAAGCTTGCTGCCAATGCAAGGATCTGTATACTGAATTCATTTAGATTAGTAGTTTTGTCACTTAATTTGATAACCTTTTACACAAAGTACAATTAATTTTAGAAAAAGCCACTGAATAGAAAACAAAATGCATACTATTTTTGTGGATCCATCCATTTATTGGCATTCATGCATCCGTGACAAACTCAAATCACTGACATTGCTCTGCCCAGCTCATCCCCCCCACGCAACAAACTTTGAGAATATTTAGTTTTCCCTCAAAAGGGACACCATATTGGTTTTTAGCCTTTACATTATAAATTTTTCACGATATGATCAAGAAAATATAAATCATGTGGCTTCACCTCCCCATAAAAGTGTCTAATTAAGATTAAACTTGTCTCTGTGGTAAATGTAAAATGATTTAATTATAATCAAAATGATCTCAATTGAATAGCTTCTGTTTCAAAGAGTCACTCTCCCAGTGCTAAGAAGCTCATTAAATTCAATTTGCAGTAATGTACTGCTGTCATGTTTCCTTTCTGAACCACAGTATTATAGTAAAGTTCTTTGATTATTTCCCTGTAGGGCAGCATTAATGTGACACACCATGTAAAAGAAAAGCTTAAAAGAGACTCAAAGATGCACTACCTTTTCTCTTCTCAATTGATGTTAATGTTGAGCAGCATGAAAAATATGCCACAAACAGTTTCTGTAGCCTGTCCAATGAATGCAGAAAAAGTAGCAGAAAAAAAATGTTATTGTTTTTCCTGAAAGTCTAAAGACTTGAGTCTGCACTTAAGTGACTGCAAACATGCGGGCATTTCCAAACAATGTAGATGATGCATTTTGGTTTGGGTTTTTATGTTTTGATAGGCATAGATTTTTCATGTGTGTATGAACATTAAGGTGTTATTGCTCTTTTCAAGAAAGTTTACTCTCCTGGAAATGTGGAATTGGAGTTTTCAAGATGAAAAATCCTCCTCAATCTAAAATTATTCAGTATTGCCAAGTCTGTATAAAGGAGTCACTCCATTTAATAATTTGTTATTTGGCTGAATCAAATAGAGACTTTAAAAATAATTTTTTTCTTTTTAAATGTAAAATGTTTTCTGGTTCATCTCATCACAAAAAAATATGTACTAAAACTTGAGGGTTTGAAGTAACTAATCCACAACTAAATATAAATCACTTAAGGGATGCTGGATAAAATAACTATATAATAGGAACAGAAAATTGGTAAAAATTATACACCCCAATTTTTTTAAGTTTATTTTTTAGTAATCTCTACCCCCAACGTGGGGCTCAAAACCATGACCCCAAGATCAAGAGTTAGTATGCTATTCTGACTGAGCCAGCTAGGTGTCCCAATACACACAAATCTTTTTAAAAATGTAATCTATTTCAATAGTCAGACCTAAAATTACAAAGGTGCCAAATTTGTTTAGTAAAACATGTTGCCATCACTTAAAGCATGTCAAAGAAAGAAAGGTTAATATGCAGGTGGGAATTTTGGTAGCTGTTGAGATCCACACAAATAGATATATATCCAGGTTATCATTTTATTGTTTTGGTTAGTCTGCCAAACAACAACATCAAGATAAAAATAAAATATAAAACAAATATAGATGCTTCTAGCTAGCACCAAAAAAATATGCTTCTTTGGTTAGCTTCCAATGAATCAATTAATTCAATTAAATAATCAGTATAGATATTGCCTGAAGAACAAGATGTCTTACCAAACTTAGAAATTTATCTTAATTTTTGAAGACAGCTTGGCTACTTTTCTCTCCTTCTGTCTTTACCTCCTTCTTTCCATTTTTCTTTTCCCCCTTTTCTTCTTCTCTTTTTGAAAATTGCTAATGTTTGGGGTGCTTGGGCAGCTCAGTTGGGTAAGCATCTGACTCTAGATTTCTGCTGAGGTCATGATCTCTCCATTCATGGGTTTGAGCCCCACATTCGAGCTGCCAGCGTGCAGCCTGCTTGGGACCCTTTCTCTCCCTCTCTCTGCCCCTCCCCGCCTCATGCTAGCTCTCACTTTCTCAAAACAAAAGAATAAACATTAAAAAATTAAACAAAAAATTGCTAATGTTTGTTTTTAATTATACAAATTATGTAAAACAAAATCATCTCCAGAAAGATTGGACACATTCATCCTTTTGCAATAGCAAGATGTGGTTCACTTTCCCACATCTTCATTAATACAATTTAGTCTTAATCAAGCTTATTGGTGAAAAATTAAGTTTTGTTGTTAATTTAGTTTTCATTTGTTTGATTAGTAGTGAAGTTGAACATATTTTATATGTTAAAATCCCAGGGATATCTGCTGCTTTTTGTTTGTGCTCTATTCTTATTATTTGCCTGTTGGTATCTTGTTCTGTGGGAATATTCCTTTCTTTCTCCTCAACAATTAAGTTCTAACTCTAATAAAAACATTCATTACTTGTCATATTTATAATATAAATATTTTCTCCCACCTTGTCAGTGAACTACCTTTTGATGAAAAATATTTTCTCTCATTGTGAAAATTCTCAACTCACATGAATATGATTATCCTCACCATAGTTTAAACTTCTTGAGGGTGTGAAATACATCTTATTCAATTTTAGAGTTCATATAGAGTTCAGCATATTGTCTTATAGGTAACAGACAGCTGAACTGTTGAAATGAATTACTGTCTTTTAAAAATACCATCCTTGGTCCTTCCATCCCACTTTCTAAAGATACAGTTCATAACTGGCTAGCCCTATTCATCATTACTTAGTAACTAGTATTGTAGCCAAATCATTAAAGGCATTTGAATATTGATTGAACTGCATTTTTAATTTTAATTCTACATAATACAGACTCCACTTGCTAAACCTGCATATGTAACATCCAGTAAGGGCTATCCATCACTATATACTTCTGATTATTTTTCTGTGCATCTCATTTTACTTCTATATTAATATTCTTGCCATTTTCTAATATTCCACAATGGAGTCAAAGAGATTTTTCAAGAGTTCATAACATTTAATAAAACAGAAAAATATTTCTAACACAACCTACATAAAATAATAGATGATACATATTAAACATTGACTATATGACAAGCTCTTTACAGCCCTAACTCATTTAATCTTCTCAATCATCCCCATTCAGAAGATGAAGAAACTGAAGCACAGATGATTAAGTGATTTATTCAAGAGTACAAAACTAGCAGGTTACAGAACTGGGCTTCGAACTTGAGTCAGGCTCTAGATTTTGTGCACTTCACTTACCTCCAAGCTGTACTGAAAAGATAGAGGCAGAAAGACAGATATATAGATATAGATATGATTTTCTCATCCATGAAACAGAGACAATACCCACAGAGGTTCCATAAAGATTAAATGAATACATGTAAATATTCTTTTTCTAGTTTCTGCCACGGTAAATGCTATGTGATGGTTGTTGCTATTGTAATTATTATTATTATTATTATTATTATTATTACTTCAGTATCATAGCAGTATCTATTGTTACAGAAACTGGTCTGGATCACCCAGTGGAAGAACCAAGCAACACTTGGAGATCTTGGAAGGCAGGAGGTTTATTTCACACCGGTGGGCTAAGAGGAGATCACTCTCCAGAGGTCTAGAGTTCCGAGCGCAAGCATGGGGGACAATTCATAGTCTGTTACTTCCTCATTAGCAGTAATTTGGCGTGCAGGCATGGCAAGCAGGGTAGGAAGAAGCATACGGAAGGGGAATCTTCAGGCGGGGACCGGAATTCCCCTATCAGTCCTGTCGGCCATCTAATAACATGATTTTCCCCTATTGTTCCCCCTTTGGTGCCCCTTTAAAGAGTTCTAGGCTGTATTAGAGGGCATCAACTTCATTTATTATGGGCTGGTCCTTTCCCTTAGTTCCCTAACTTTGGTTGTGACTATTCCCAGATGGTTTATAAAGTAACAGCATTCTTCTCCAAGGAAGATGCAGGTGCCCCCTTTCTCAGCAGTGAAGAGGTCAAGTGCCCATCTGTTCTGGAGGTCAACTCCTGTCAGGGAACTTATTTGGCTCTGCAAGGACACTAGGGCCACTCGTTCCATGTCTTCATTGAGTTCTCAGGACAGTTTATGTTATAGTCCCACAGAACAACCTATGCCTCCTACGCCAGTCCCTTTCCCCATGGCTATTCCTGCCCCTAGAAGGACCTGCGGCAACACCACTCATTTAGCCTGGGCCTTAGGGCTGAAGGTTTACAAATGGGGCCCAGATTAGAGGCAATCAATACCAACAAAACATCCTACCCATAAGAGGAACATGAATGAGAACAGGAATCTCTCACTGTTTCTCCAGTTTTCTGGGGCAACCTCTGCCAATCTGATGGCAAGGAGTAAGGACAGTCTATTTTATTGGACCCGTGATTCCTTAAGCTTCTGCTGTGTGTGGACCAGCCAGCTTCCAGGGTGTGGCTGGAGCAGGGCTGAAGATTGTAAGAATCCAAAACTCGCTGGAAGGTCACTTTGAGAGGGTTGGTGGGACTTGGGTCAGTCTTCCAAGTCTGGGACTCCTCAGAATTGGCCCTCTTGACTCTGAGTGGTGGGCCCATGGAATGATGTCTGTAACCTTAAAGGCAGTAGGAGTGGTCAGAATAATGGTATGAGGGCCAGTCCACTGTGGTTTGAGAGGGTGTTTTTTCCAATCTTTCATCCAGACTGAGTCCCCTGGTGAGAAGGGGTATACAGGGGATCCTAAAAAGACTGCGGCCTTCTTAGCATATGAGTTATCTTTGTAACTCATTTAGGGTGGTGGCTCCTAAAGCTTGAAATTGTTCTCTTATTCCCTTATCTCCTATTTGGTGTAGGTTCCCTGGGGGGGCTCCCTAGACATGGAGGGGGCCTCCCATATACATTTGTTCAAAAGGGGAGAAACCCTGAGTTCTTGGTGTGCAACAGACATGCAGGAGGGCCAGGGGCAACAGGTCCGGCCATGGGAGGTCTGTTTCCCGACAGAACTTGGCTAAGTTTCCCTTGAGGGTGCGATTCATCTACTCTACTTTCCCTCAGCTTTGAGGCCAGTAAACTTTGTATAATGTCTGCCACAAATGCAGGCCTGTTATCACTGTGGATTGTAGCCAGTAAGTCAAACCGGGGACAATTTCTTTCAGGAGTACTTTACGTACTTCCCAGGTCCGTTCCGTCCTGGTTGGGAAGGCCTCAACCCATCCAGAGTGTGTACAGACTATCATTTAAGTGTTCAGCTTGGCTGGACATCTGCTGGGCAGCTCACAAATACTGTGTCACCTTGGAACAGTCATGATTTGGTTCCCTTCTTCAGAAGGTAGGAAAATTGCTGGGTTCAACATCCTTACTGTTGCAAGAGTGACTCCTGGATTTTGGCAGAGGAGCCCCTAGTATTGGGCTAAGCGAGAGTTGGAGAAGAAGCAGTGTCCCTGAGTGCTCATGAGAGATAAGACAGCATAGGGGACTTCAACATGAAGTTCTTGTCCCAAGGTGAGCATATCTGCATCTTTAATGAGTAGAATTGTTGCCACTAATGGCCTAAGACATGGTGGGTATCCTGCCTCTTCTGTCCAGACAGGGGGTTCTCTATCCGGCCCTACCAAGAGATTATAGAGGGGTCATGCTATTGCGGAGAATCTGGGGATCCAGATTCGGCAGAATCCCACAGCCCCAGGAATTCTTGTAGCCCCCTCTTAGTTTGGGGCTGGGGTAGAGAGGTGATGACCTTCTTTCTCTCTGGCCCTAGTGCTCTTTTTCCTTGGGTGAGCAGGAAACCTAAGTATTGGACCTGCTGTTGGCAGATCTGTGCCTTTCTCCATGAGACCCAATACCCTGAGTCCGACAGGAGTTAGATGAGGACCCTTGTGCCCTCTGTACAAATCTCTCAGGTATTGCTGGCAAGGAGGAGGTCATCCACATACTGGAGAAGGGTGCAGCGTGTGGCCTCCCTTAGAAAGCTGGTGAGGTGTCTGGCCAGTGCCTCCCCAAAGGTGGAGTTTTTAACCCCTGTGGGAGGCACGTCCAAGTCAGTTGCATCTGACACCCTGTGTCTGGTTCAGTCCATTTGAAGGCAAACAAGGGTTGGCTCTGGGGGGACCAAGTGAAGGCAGAAGAAGGCATCTGAGGAGGGTGTACAGGTTCAGAACCATTGGGTGCAAGGACACAGTCACTTTGCTGGTAGCTCATAGGTCTTTAATTAGTCGGTACCCTCTTCCTGGCTTCTTGACTAAGAAGAGCGGGGTATTCCAGGATGATTGGCATTCAACCAGAATGCCTGTTCCTTTGAGTATGGTCAGGTGTTCTTGGATGCCTGCCCTTGCCTCTGTAGGAAGGGGTACTGCCACTGTCTCTGTGGTTGAGCCCCTGGGATTAACTCTACAATGACAGGGGCCCAGGTGTGGGCAAGTCCGGGGGGGGTGAGTCCTTGGCCCATACAGTGGGGAAGGCAGTCCTGAGTTTGGGAGGCCACTCGTTTGGGCCTGGGGGCAGAATAGCCTCCATTCTTGGTGTAGTGATTGCCATTATAAGGGGTTTTGGATCCAATCGGAGGCTGGTGCATCCCGTTGGCTCAAAGGTTATTTGGGTCCCCAGCTTTGAGAGTATACCCCGGCTGAGGAGAGGGGTAGGGCACTCAGGTAAGTCATGCTGTACCGTGTGGCCCCCAAGTTCACAATGACCTCTGCATTCTGCTCATTTACACAGTTTTCTTCAATCACCATACACACTCTGACATCTTCAAATAATATCACCACCAAGACTATTTACCAATCTGCATCTCCAGCACTGGCCTGCTTCCTAAATGTACTCTCATATGAACAGCTGACTAGTATACATTTCCACTTAGATATCTTTCATATGAAAGTTTGTTAACCTTAAATTCATTATCTCTGGGCCCTACAGCTTTTGCCTGTGTGGGAAAATGCTACAAATCTGTATTTTACGATGTTATGGGACTGAGTACGTTATATATTAGCAACTCTGGGCCAAATATTTAGTATGAAAAGCTAGAATTCAATAGTTTTAGAGCAAATATAAGATTTGCAGTCTGAAAAAAAAGTGAAGAAATATAAAAATTAGACATGGAAGTGTCTAATGTAGTGGCTCTCAATTTTATATCTCAGGGGATATTTGGCAATGAATAGGGACATTTCGGGTTGTCACAACCTGGGGATTGATGATGCTACTGGCATCAAGTGGGTACAGACCCAGGATGCGACTAAACATCCCACAGTGCACCAGACAGGCCCTCGTAACAAAGAATTGACTGGCCACAAATATAATAAAACCGGATCTAACTCTAACTGCAAAGTATGGATTCAAGGAAGTGGTCAAGTAGCTAGAAATGTCCCTTTATAAACAAACAAAAATATAAAAAAAATAATCTCTCAGTCTTAATCAGCAGTAAGATTAATGAAAGGGTGTTTATGGTGCTGTTTTCTTCCCTGTTCGTTATTATTCAAATGTAGAATATAAGTAAAAGGGGGTAGAGAAGAGGGTTGAACAGGGGATTCCAGCAGCAAAACAAAAATGGAGCAAGTGTAAGAGATAATAAGGGGAGAAGAAAGGAGGGAGAAGGAAGTATTCTCTTTCAGTAAAGAAGGCGTTTGACAACCTTATATGCTTTGAGAGTGGTTGAAATAATAATAGCATTGAACCCATTAGGAGACAAAACATATAATTTAAGTCAAATTCCAAATTTAACAGCCAAATAAGGAAAAAACAAGGCCTACCTGATTTGTGATTTAGAGTATTTATTTCATTCAAGCCTGGAGACGAACTGAGTCTAAATTAAGCAGTGACTTAGGACAGTTAATAATCTATGTTTGCTATATTTTTGTTGACAATTATAAGTTTTAGGGATTCATTATACTTGTTTGATAAAGAGCTTAAACCTTTAGAGAATAACTATATACAAAATCTATCTGATATTTATTTATTTTTTTATTTTTTTTATTTATTTTTTTATTTTTGGGACAGAGAGAGACCGACATGAACGGGGGAGGGGCAGAGAGAGAGGGAGACACAGAATCGGAAACAGGCTCCAGGCTCCGAGCCATCAGCCCAGAGCCTGACGCGGGGCTCAAACTCACGGACCGTGAGATCGTGACCTGGCTGAAGTCGGATGCTTAACCGACTGCGCCACCCAGGCGCCCCTCTATCTGATATTTAAATTCCCGTTTGTATTTTTTATACTTATATCGAGGAATTTCAGTAAGAGACTTGCAGGGTCAAAAATCTACAAAGAAACAAGGAACAGACTAAATTTCTTCAACATGACCTCTGACTCATGTCTGAGTCTTTGAGTTATCTGCTCTAATTAAGTAATCACATTGTACAACTCCTCCTAAAATCTCATCTCCAACCAGGTTGGGCTTTGGTCTAATATCTGGCAATTCTGCACATCAATTGTAGTGGCTATAAAGTATAGCAGTGTCGAGAAAGAAAACTGGTAAACAGACCCTGGTGGTTTCCAACTGAATAATAATCTCTCTGGGCCTCAGTTTCCTCAACTGAAAATTAGACATATTAGTAATTCCTATATTAGGGGGTTGTTTGAGGATAAAATAATACATGTCAGGTGCTTTAGGCTACTGGCTGGTACACTGTAGATGCTCAGTTAATGTTAGCTACTCTTTCTCATAATATTATTATATATAATTTCCAAAAGGGAATTGCATCATTTTAAGAACTGAAATGTATCTAATCCTTTCTATAAGTATACGCTTATACATGTGTGCATCCATATATTATAGATAATCATTCCATCATTATATTTTAAAGACCATTAACTTCTAACTTTTTAAAAAATTTATTTATTTTGAGAAAGAGAGAGAGAGAGATCAAGTGCATGAAAGGCAGAGAGGGAGGTAGAAAGAGAAAATCTCAAGCAGGTTCCACACTGTTAGCATGGAGCTGGATGTGGGGCTCGAATTCACAAACCATGAGATCATGACTTGAGCCAAAACCAAGATTCAGCCATTTAACCAACTAAGCCACCCATGTGCCACGTGACCATTAACTTTTAGACTAGCCCTATAGACTGTTCATGTATTTCATCATGATAGGTTCTGACTGAATATTTCTAATCAAGTGCTAAAACATAAAGTCCATTCTTTAGAAATTAAAGTGTTTTACTCAAAAGAAAACACATGTTAAATACACTTTAAAATATGATCTTTAAATGTTATAGGAGTCAAAAGAGTATTAATGTAAACATGTTTGTGTGTCTACACACACTCACGTGTGTGTGTGTGTGTGTGTGTGTGTGTGTGTGTGTGTGTGTATGAATAATGAAGTGCCTTTATCCACCCATGTACATATATGATTCAAACCTCATAACAACCCAGTTTGGTTAGTTCCACAGTACTCCTGTTTTAGTGATGAGAAAGTCAAGATAAAATAATTTGCCCAAGGTGCCAAAATTATTCAGTTGATTTAAAGTTGGAATCTCAGATTTGTTTAACAGCTAAATCCATGAACTTAATTTTTTTCTATTCATATCCAAAATGGGGCCTATCGCACCTTCTCATTACTGATCAAATTTTGGTATTATAAAACATTTTATAAACTGAAAATTGGTTATTAGAAATAATAGTGTGGGTTATGATAGAGAGACCATTTCACAGAAGTAACAGTCTAAGCATTTATAAGGAATACGTTGAATTTTTGTAAACAGAGATTAAGATTGCATTTATGTGTTATTTTATGGATATAAAAAAGAATGTTTTGCTGAACATTTTACTTTTGGATTAGTTTGGTTGATGCTATGTAGACATGACCTGAATAAAGATCCATGGAAATCTGTGTGAAGGAAAGAAAATAAAATTTGTGGACATAGAGACTTTTTAAAAAAATAATAATAATTCAGATTTTATCAAGGATAGTAACTGAAAATGTTCTCCCCTTTGAGTAAAATCATGAAAGTAAGAACTGTCCTTAATGTTTTTTAATTTATAAGTTGGAAACATAAATGCATGTCCTAATGAGAAACCTAAGATAGAATAACAGATTAATCACATTAGGAGAAACTTGCCCTTTGCATTTCCTTGCTCCTGGGAACTTAAATGCTGAATTTTAATGTTGCATTAACATTTGCAATAAAAGTTAAAACCCTAAAAGTAAAATGAAAACTTCCTTGCAGAGTAATGTGGTAATTGTACAAAATAACTACACCTAATAACTCAGGAGGGCTAAAGGGAAGGATAAATTGTTGCCACTTAAAATTTTGAAGGAATTTCCAAGGAGGTTTGATGAAGTTACTGACTTAATTAAACTTTGCCACAATATCAAACAAAACTGTTGTGTATTTGTCTTGCTTTATTTAATGGACATCTTCTGAAAAGGCATGTATCTCAAGCTCTTATAAATAACATTATTATCTTGGATATATCGTATCTTCATTTTGGTTCCACTAACAATTTGATTTTTGTTTAACACTTCGATTTTCACTTATTGGATTTTGCAAGTGTCCCATAGCTAACACATAGGTACAATCCATATGTAGGAGGCTTTAAAAAAGGTAAAAGTCAAAACCAGGTGCTACAAAATGCTTTTGAAAGAAGTTTTAAACCTGAGCTTTTGCAGCCAAAGCTACTTGTGGGGGTAAGAATAAGAAACAATGAAACAAAAAAAGGAATTTTTGAATAACTGGCATGGCTCTTTTAAAATACCACTTAACCCCCAAAATATTATCTTTCTGCTGAACCCAGGACTGACTTTCTAAACACCTTCCAAGGAAGCAGAGAAATAGTTTTCACACAAAGCTATTCCTAGAAAAAATTCACAGGTAGACAGTATTTATAGGAATGTTTCATTTTGTCAATATCCCACCTGTTTAATTAACATGATCACCTACTTCTAAAAAATTTACCAATAACAGCGATGGGCCAGTGTGGAAAATTAAAGCAAACATTATATGGAAGTTAGGGGAAACATAGTAACACCATCTCATGGCTCCCTTAAAAGAGAGATTCTGGTTGTCTCACAAATTCGCTAACATCATACATATTGTGAGTATTTGATATATGTGAAAATTATTAATGAAAAAAGTGAAAGCATTCTATCTATCCTGAATTATGATTCCTTCAATGGGACCTTTTGCTATTTCTTCTATATACCTGATCTAAATGGATCCCTGTGGTATTGCTGAGGGAGGAAATTGTTCTTAAGTGGATCACTAAGAATTTTTGCAGTTCTGCTGTTTATTTGGAACTTGGACAGAACAAATAAGCATACTCTTTCAAAGATTCAGGTCTAAAGAGTTATTCCCAATACTTTCCTCTGGGAATGCTGTCAAACCCCTCTTACACATTTGTTGGGCAATCAGTTAGCTGGAAACCCCAATGGAGTTGAAGTCTAATATGCCAGAGTTAGAAGCACACATGTGCCATTTTGTAGCTATAGACATTCCTACATGTTACATGAGCACTCTGAATTGGTTTCCTCAACTCTAAAATGAAAATACTAACACCTATTTAAAAGTGGGGGAAATGTGGGGTGCCTGGGTGGCTCAGTCGGTTAAGTGTCTGACTGCAGCTCAGGTCATAATCTCATGGTTCGTGAGTCCGAGCCTGGCATCTGGCTCTGTGCTGACAGCTCAGAGCCTGAAGCCTGCTTCAGATTCTGTGTCTCTCTCTCTTGCTGCCCTTCCCCCACTTGTGCTCTGTCTCCCTGTGTCTCTCAAAAAATGAATGTTAATTTTTTTTTTTAAGGCTGGAAAGGGGATAAAGGATGAAAGGATGAAAATATATAACATGTGAAGAATTTTCACAAAGAAGTCATTCTATTGTAGGCATTATTTTGAAACCAGAATCTGAATAAGACATATAAAAATATAAACCTAATTTTCTGGTGCTCCTACTCCCTGATTTAAATCTATCTTTAAATACATTTGTATTTAAAACACAAAGACTTTTTTATTTGGTAATAATATGTAGATTTACTATAATTTGTTTCCAGAAACAAAAACGACAACCAAAAAGGAGACTAAAGAAAATAGTCTCCAAGATTGTTCTTGATCATTCTCATGTCCTAGTATGTTCTTCTTCAGTCCCCTCCTCTATTGAACAGGGCTGACCTGAGTAACTAGTCAAATATTGTGGAAGTGACAGAGTATAGCTTCATGGCTCCTTCATAAAAGCCATACAAGTTTTCACCTTGCTCTCTCCTGGATTAATTGCTCTGGGGAAGCCAGACGCCATATAGCAAGGACAGTTACAAAGCCCTACATTAAGAGTCATGTGATAAAGATCTATGGTGGCCAACAGCCAGCACCAATTTGCAGGTCATGTGAGCAAGCCACCATGGCAACAAATCTCGTACCTCTAATCATGCATTGAGGTGACTTCACCTGGCAACATTGTGACTGCAATCTCACTGAGACTCTTGAGCCAGAACCATCCACCTCCACCACTCCCATATCCCTGACCATAATATTATGTGAGAAAAATAATGTTGACTTTTATTATGACACTATGTTTTGGAGTGGTTTCTTATGCAGTTAAAGATATCTAATAAAGATTTACCCCTGCACCTGATAATAAAACCAGTGTTATTTTGTTCTTAAATGTCTAGCAGCCACCATCACTGGCTCAGAACAGAAGTACCATCCAACTGAGCCCACACCACTTTGACAAACCACAAAAATGGGTGTTAAATAAATGGGTGTTTTAAATCAATAGTCTGGGGTCGTTAGTGACACAGCAAGAGTCAAATGATATGTATCATCTGTGTTGTCATCTGAGGATATCATATTTCCTCTTCTGGGACTTGCCAAGCTGAACCTCAAGTGTTTATAGAAGAGAAAGTAATGCAAATCATCCAAACACTGCCCAACAGAACAAATTGATGGGAGAGGCACTGAGATCCATAATTAATATAAAACTGTACTAACTAAGAAGATGTGGTACCAGGAGAAGAATGTAACAATTGACCCATGAAATAGAATAGAGAGATCAGAAACTGATATGCATTTATGAGAAAATTTGATTTATTATGGCTGAGCTGGTAGTTTTCATGGGGAATAATTTGAATTTTTAATGGAGGTTTCTGGAAAAATTTTATTCATATGGAAACAATGATACTCTGTCTCTATCTTATACTATAGAAAAATCAATTCCATATAGACTCAGAGACTGATATTTGACAGACAAACTTCAAAATGTTTAGAGGATATCATAGAATAATGCTTTTATGACCATGGTAAGGAAAGCATTTCTTAGCAACACACATATGCATATACAGAGCACGAACCATGTAGGACAAGGTGGATAAACTCAACTGTATTAAAATAAGAATGATCTATTTATTTAAAAAACTAGCAAAATAGTGAAAAAAAATGAGCCACGGATTGAGATAAGGAGCATATACTACTTTCCAAAACTATTTTTCAAAATATGTAAAGAGCTCTATAATTTTTTATAATGAAATAAATTCCAAGTAGAAAAAAATGGACAAAAATTTTGTATGGGCTCTTCACAAGTAAGGGAAACCAAATAGTCAATAATCTTAAAAAATAGTGTTTACTTGTTAGTATAAGGGAATATACCTCATAACCAAAATAAGATGCCATTTGAATTCATCAGATCAGCAGATTATAGCTAAAGAAAAAATTAGATGATACCAAATATTGGCAAGTATAAAGATAGAGCAGTGATAACAATGCCATAGAAGCCCAAATATCCATCACCTGATGAATGGCTAAAAAAGAAGTGGATAAGAAATGGATAGAGTGTACACACACACACACACACACACACACACACACACACACTATGGAATACTACTCGGCAATTAAAAAGAATGAAATCATGGCATTTGCAACAACGTGTTTGGAACTAGAGGGTATTATGCTAAGAGAAGTAAGTCATTCAGAGAAAGATATCATATGATTTCACTCATATGTGGAATTTGAGAAACTCAACAGATGAACATAGGGAAAGGGAAGGAAAAATAGAAAACAGAGAGGGAGGCAAACCATAAGAGATTCTTAAACACAGAGAATAAACAGAAGGTTAATGAGGGGGAGGAAAAGGGGAGGATGGATTAAATGAGTGATGGGCATTAAGGAGGGCACTTTTGGGGATGAGCACCAGGTGCCATACATAACAGATGAATCACTGGGTTCTACTTCTAAAGCCAAGACTACACTGTATGCTAACTAACTTGAATTTAAATTTGGGGCGCCTGGGTGGCTTGGTCGTTTAAGCGCCTGACTTCGGCTCAGGTCATGATCTCACCGTCCGTGAGTTTGAGCCCTGCGTTGGGCTCTGTGCTGACCGCTCAGAGCCTGCAGCCTGTTTCAGATTCTGTGTCTCCCTCTCTCTCTGCCCCTCCCCTGTTCATGCTCTGTCTCTCTCTGTCTCAAAAATAAATAAACGTTAAAAAAATAAAAAATAAATTAAAAAAAAGAATGTTTCTAGATAATTGTAATCACCTAGAACTATTGAATGTGCACCTACCACATGACTCAGCGAATGCACTCCTACATACATAATCGAAAACTCTCCTGCATGAGCACTGGTGTCATTGATGAAAACGTTCATAAGCACAGTGTGTAGTGGCAAGAACTGAAAATGTCACAAGTACATCAAAAATAGAATACAATCATATACAGTAAGGAAAATAAATAAATTGCAACAATACAATATACATGTATTTCAGGCACGTTACAGTGAATTAAAAGAACAAGTCTTAGAAGAAATCACATACTGTTGACACTTGAGCAACACAAGAGTCAGAGGCCATGACCCCAGTTTAGTCAAAAATGTGCAGGTAACATCTGATTCCCCCAAAACTTAACTACTAATAGCCTACTGTTGTCCAGAAGACTTACTGATAACATAAAGTCCGTGAACATGTATTTTGTATGTTATCTGTACCATGTACTGTATTCTTGAAATAAAGTAAGCTAATGAAAAGAAAATGGTATTAAGAAAACCATAAGGAAGAGGAAATACATACACAGTTCAGAGCTTAAATGGACCCACACAGTTCACACCTGTGCTATTCAGGGTCAATGGTAGTATACGTCTATTTTTATAAATATAAAAAACATGCAAAACATCCAAATGACATCCAAATATATGTGATAACACCTTAAAAAAAACAAGAGAAGGAATGATAAATACAAAGTTGAGAACATCAGTTTTCTATGTGGGAAAATGATGTGGATGGACTAAGGAAAGGCCCTTATAGCACTCAGTAGTAGATACATGAGCTTCTTTAGTACTGTTATTCTTCATATCTTACACATGTTATAAATATTTTTTTATGTCTACTTGATGCTAAAAAAATCACGATTAATTTAAAAAAGAAAAATCGAAGTCATCAGTTTTCTTATTGGGCTTGATCATCAAGGAAGCGATTTTCCATGCCACTGATTCTTACTGCAGGTCCTATAAAAGCACTGTGCTTCACATTTGTGCCTCTGGGCAGGGGGTCATAGCAGATGTTTGCTATGAGCTGAAGGGAAACTGGATGCATGCCAAGAGCAGTGCTTATGACATTGCTCCCACCCTGGCAGAGACATTAAAGTCAGCATATAAAGAAAAGCAGTAATGTGCTGTATCCAAGAGGTCATGGATTCCTGAAAATCTCAACACCACCCTCCATAACAGCCTTAAAGCCATATTGAAAAAAAAAACACATTCATTCTCTGCCCATCTCTTCCTGAGAATTTGCCAAATCCATTAACCTTTTTATTCTAAAGGGAATGATTCCCCTATAGATCCAGAGAGCCAAGAAGGAGATTGTGACAGGTGGTGGTGGTGAATTTCTGTTTATAGAGTTGTAGGGAGGTGACCAATAGAATAAGAATGAGGATCTGGGATGCTTGGCTGTGCCTACCAATAGGGAGGCAGAAACCTGCTTGAGTAAACTCAAACTTGAAGGTTGCTGCCAATCATGCTGAAAAATGAACCATTATCTGGCCCTTTTCCTGCAGGGCTGACCCTTCTGGCAGCTTTGTTTTGACCCTGGAAGATTCAAACTCATTCACAGTCTGTATGTTCTGATTACAGGCATCACCAGGTTCTCTGTAGTCTTCCACAGGTTTACAAATTTATAAACTACTTGGCATTAGTAGAAACATGACACTCAGTGGGCACAAATCCTTCCATTGTTTGTCTTCCTGGATTATTTACCAGTCATAAAAACAGAACCATGAACTTCTGCCTTACATCAGAATTTTTAATTACTTTAAAATTTATGGGCTTTTTCTTTTCATCTTTTTCAAGAAAACCGAGGCCCTAAGTGGTTAACAATTTTTAAGTTTGTTCATACCAAATAAGAACCAGAGCTAGAAGTCAATCTCAGGTCTTCTGAAGTCTTTTGAAGTCCCAGAGCTTCAAACCTTTTCCATTATATCCCAAAGAGTCTTGAAAACACATGCTTGATGAAGAAGTCTGAAGGGGAAAATTATACCTTCTTTTGGTACTGACATACACTCCATGATTGAAATGTTGGAAAGTGATTTTTTTGAGTCAATATTAGATGTCAATCACTGTGTTACATACTTTCATACACATTGCCCATTTTTATTTTCAACCATCTGATATGATGATGTTGATGATGATGATGACGACCAAGATGATGATGATGATGATGATGGCAGTGATGATATGTTACTGTTGTTGCCATTTAGCAGATCAGGTTCTGACAGGACAACAACAACTAAACTGCAGAGGTATTTTTAAGCCAAAATCTGTCTAAATACAGCATCTAATTGCTATGAAAACACATGGCTTCCAAGTCATGTAAGATATGGAGATATGTACTATATTTCTGAGAATGCAAAGGTGATTTACATGTATATCAAAATATATATCAAAATCACAAAATTTACATATATATCAAAATTACTATAACTGATAGGGAACAGGCAGAGATTTAACATTCTGGATGCCTATGTGCAAGTGTGTGAGTATCTGTTAAATGCACTGTAGCTAGGCAATTCCTACGTTCAGATTAGGCAAAAGTGGATCTGCATAGAGATCTATACATTCCCAATTTTCTGTATTCTTCAGACACCATGGAAGATGTGGCGGATTCCTGTGTAGTCATTTCTCAAGAATTTCAAATACACTGGTATGTGTACATGGGATGGGGAGTGGTTCTCAGGAGCGATTTTGTTCTCAAGGGGACATTTGGCAATGTGTGGAGACATTTATAGTTGTCACAGCTAAGGAGGTGCCACAGGAACCTTATGTGCAGAAGCCAGGGGTTCTGCTAAACCTCTTACAATGTACAAAGGCAGCCTTCCATAACAAATTATGACCCATCCCAAAATGTCAAAAGTGTTCAGGCTGAGAAACCTTGGGGCCTGGGGCAAACAACAGATAGAAGCAAAGTGCCAAGTTTTGACCATTAGTAAAAGTACTAAAAACCTTCTAACCACTGCTTACTTATCCACGAGCTGGGTGTCCAAAGAGAATTGCTGAAAGCAAGGGTACAGCTCTTTCAATATTAGAGAACATTTAAGTCACCTGCCAACTATGTATTTCCAAGCACTGAAAGACTCCAACTAACCAACATGGAAAACAGCACCATAAATAATATTAGTACATAAAGTTATTGATAATATAATTTTCATTATTTAACTAAAAAAAGACATATTCAGAAACTTCTGGAAGAAGTCACATTAGCAAAGATACTGTTTATTTTTAAATAAGGGTGTTCATCAACATGGCTGTAGCCATCCCTAACTTTCTTTTATTCTTATGAGGCTAAGGAGAATGACTGGGCATTGAGCAGCCACTGGAGAGAGAAAGAATATATTCCTTTCCTACCCTCTCATTTATTTCCCTCCCCTTGCTGTAAGCTTTGCATTAATAAAGCATAGAAGGAAGAAGAAACCAGGACTAAAGATATGTGAATGCATCTTCCTTCCCATATAAAACCTATAATTTTCTGAAATTTTCAGAAACCCGTTACTTCTTTTCCCTTTTGACTGGCTGTGTTGAAATTCACAGAAACCAACAAAAGACATCATGAAGTCTCCAGCATGAATCATTTATTTGGACAAAATAGGGAGGCTATTTAAAAAAAAAAAGGGCAGTAATTCCTTCTTGCTGTCAAAAGATAAAGGCTTACAATTTCCTGCTGAAATGTGTACAATACCTTGTAAATTGTGAACATGTAATCATCTTTTGAAAAAGAGGAGAAAAACATCAATTGGCAACATTTTGCCATAGAAGTGAATACATTACTGCAAACCATAAATATTTTTAATTCTAGTCTTCTAAGGGGAGAAGATAAAGGTCAATTGTTCAGTACCAGACAATTAAAGGTTTAGTTAAAGTCAACTAAAAACGTGAGGAAAGTTAGAAAAGTGACCATAATAAAACTAGTATTTTCCCAAGTAAACTTTTGGTCCCATTAGATCTTGGAGTCATACCTAACTTTATTAATGTTAGGTCTGTAATATTCCAAAGAGGCACAGAATGAGTAATTCAATTCCATCTGTCCTGAACATTACTGAAGAAAGCAAAGCTTCTTTTGGGTGGTGACAGTTCTACTGCTGAGAATATACCAAGACTGACTGCAGTAATTACAGTAAGCAAAATTATGTTTGTCCATGCAAACTGCCATATTTCTATATTGTTCCCCATCCACCAACAGAGAATTATAAAGGAACATTTGCAGTAAGAAATTATATTGGTGCATTGTCATTTGGGAATCGTTATCACCCTTTAAGCTACAATATTGGTGTACTGGCATGGTTTTGTGGATACTCTGCGTCCTTTAAAATCTTTCCCTGTAACAATCCTATTCAATAGACAATCCTATTGAAACTGGCTAGTGAGAACATATTTAGATTGAAACGGGAAGCAGAATTCCTTTTTAAAGACAAACATCTCCCTTTCTATAATTGGGTGGAAAACGGCATGATTTCAATCTAGTTAATTTCTAGAGTTCTGAGGCAATATTGGGAAGTGGGCAGTTTGCACTTGGTGAATTCCACCTCTCATTTCAGCTCTGTCCTTTCTACCCTCTGCCTCGCTTACCTCTGCTTTGATGCTTGCATTGGACCTATTCTCACAAAACCCACTTTTCTTTTCCCCCTTCCCACCTTCATCTCCTTCTCTCGTTAGTTATGGGGGGGGGATATTTTCACATCTAATCACACACAAGATGACACACTGTGATAACAGAATCCAGGCTCTCTTCATTAGACCACAGTCTTACAAAGAGAACCTCCGTTAGGGGCACCTGGGTGACTCAGTCGGTTAAGCCTCTGCCTCTTGGTTTCAGCTCAGGTCATGATCTCATCGTTTATGGGTTTTACCCTGCATCAGCCTCCATGCACACAGTGTGGAGCCTGCTTGGGATTCTCTCTCTGTCTTCCTCCCTCCCTTCCTCCCTCCCTCTCTCTCTGTCTCTCTGTCTCTCTCTGTTTCTCTCTCTCTCTCAAAATAAATAAATAAACCTTTAAAAATAAATGAAGATAACCTCCATTTGCTCCTTTCATACTCAGACAAGCTTCCTTTATTTCATTCTTAGGAAAACCAAGTTCAAACTATCAGAAAGGATAGTGGCTATGGCTTGCCAAAGCTCTCAAGGAGATCAAAGAATGACAAAAGCAAGACAGCTCTGGTTTGATTCCTATCACAGAGACATCATTATCTTCTGAAAAAAAAATAGTTGAAAAGTTAATAGACTTGATTCTTGCCTTCAGGTTACTTAAGAGACATAAATTCATAAAAAGACAATAGTATAAGAGAATGCCTAAGGGGCCAAGTGAACCATAGAAATTATATAAAGTAGAGGACCTGACAAGGAGAGAGTGCATAGCCCTGGAAAATCAAGGATCACTTATCTTCACCTTCTGGGTAACTGAAATTTGCTTATGACCTTTGTTTAGGGCAAAGGAAGTGAGAATCTTATGTCATTTGATAGAGATCTCAGAACAGCACAGGATTAGAATCTGCCCATTTTTCCCCCAAAAGAATAGCTCAATCATGAAGACTAAGCCTCATGTTTAATTCATAAAATAAAATCTCTATGATTTATAGTATGATATATAGGTGCTATTCATGAGTAGAGGAGCATAATCATATTTTCATGGGTGATATCTCAAGTGATGCAAGGGGGATTCATTTTCATTCAAATTAAAAGAATTTAAATCTGCAGCTCCTTCTGCATGAAAGGGACACTTGGCCATAGGAGATGAGACTATTAATTATAGCAAGAGAGGGATCTGACCCTCTATAAAGGGAATTCATTTCTCTCTGTAGTCACATTCAGTGAAGAAGCCATAGGATGCTGTTTTCCATAGAGATCTTCAGGGTGTGATTCAAAAATGTTTAAGAAATCATTCACTTGGTTGGGGTTTCAAGAGCAGTTCATATTACCTGTCTCTTGAACCTAAGTCAGGTTGCTTAAGAGACATAAGTTCATAAAAAGATAGCAGTACAAGAGAATGCCTAAGAGGCCAAGAGAATCGTGGAAATCATATAAACCAGGGGGTTCAGACAAGGGAGAGAGGGCATGGCACTGAGACAGCCTCATTTGTTTTCTTTTCCTCAGTCATGCCATTGTGGCCACATAGGAAGCACGGTTATGCAAATGTGCCACAGTGGCTGAAGGGGTCATTATTGGTCACCAGCAAAAGAGGTCCGTATAAGGAAGTAAGGAAGTTTGAAACACCAATAACATCATTACTAAAATTGACCTCTCTAGGGAGAATGGTAGAAGAAATGAGGAAACCCTGGTTAGATTAGTGTGTGTTTCTATACATGTTTTTACCTCTATAGAAAATTCATAGTAGCTATTTCTAGAGGGTGCATACAAAATGTATGTGTGTGGGTGCAAGGAAGAATTCTGAGTTATATTTTGTTGTTGTTGTTGTTGTTAATTATGTGCCTTTTGCATTATTTGGTAGTCATGTACACATATTACTTCTGAAATTAAAAAAAAAACAGGTTTAAAAGCATGCTCAATTGACTTTAATTATTCTTGACATATTTTCATCTAAGTCAATGTATCTTAACACAAACTGACATTTGTTTTAATATCTAATGCTGGATAAATATTGTATAGATTCATTAGCCCAAATGGAAGCATCAAGGACTAAGGATGATTCAGAAGATGCTAAATAACTGGCTGTCCAGTGTCAAGACAGGAGTAACACTTGGGTGGTATTTTTTTATCCCTTCCCATGTTTCTGTGAAAACAAAACAAAATAAAACAAAACAAAACAAGAAAACAAAACAAAACTCAGTCCAGACCTTTTCTGATTCCTATTCTGGCCTAGTAACCATCACCTCAGGTTGATATTCCTGATATTGCCCAGACTGCATATTTTCTGTTTCTGGCCTTGTGTGATGTAGTATAATGTACCAGAATGATCATTCCACAAAGCCTGTACTAAAAAGCCTGCATTCTATCCTCCCTACTGCTTGCCTGGTCTCTAGCCAATGCTTAAGGTCTGGTAATGTTCTCTCTGAAATATCATAGCCCCTCCTCTCTGCAAATCCACTGGCATTATCTCCTGGACTTTTCAAAACTCCTTCCTCTGAGGTTCTTCCTGACCATCTCATCGCTGTATGGCTAGACCTCCGTTTATGATCCTTCATCAGTAGCTAAACCCCATGCTTTCAATCCATTGTATAATGAATTCATCCTATGATAAAACTGGTACATTACAGGTATGGTGGAAGGGGCACTGGCTTCTGAGTCCAACCAAACTGGTTATTTCCTGGCTCCCCCACTTTCTAATTGTGAAAATTGTGGATGATTTAACTCCCTTGAACTCTGATTTCCTTATCAGTAAAATGAACAAAACTATACATCAAGTTGGAAGGTTGGCCCAAATACCACAGTAAAGTTTTTCTCTTTGCTGCCTTCCGAAAGGATAAAACCATATAATTTCTCTACTTACTGTCCTTTAACAACTTGTACTATACTGAAAGAAATAAAAAGAAAGGAAGAAAGAAAAAAGGAAAGAAAGAAAGAAAGAAAGAAAGAAAGAAAGAAAGAAAGAAAGAAAGAAAGAAAGAAAGAAAGAAAGAAAGAAAAAGAAAGAAAGAAAGAAAGAGGGAGGGGAAGAGAGAGAGAGAGAGAGAGAGAGAGAGAGAGAGAGAGAGAGAGAAGTAGAAAATCTACAGTCTCCAAAGTTCTGAAGACTGCTTCTCCAACCTCCCTTTACTCCATCCTTCCCATCATACCACCTGCTATAATTACTGGTTTTGGAATATTCTATTTTTCTCTTTGCTCTTCCATGAGGACTTCATCTCATCCTCCAAATCTCAGTTTTAATAGCACTAACCCGATGGTTCTAATAGTTCATTTTTGTCATCAATATAATTATACCACTTTGTGTGTGTGTATATATATATATATATATATATATATATATATATATATATATACAAAATCTAAATTTGTAATTATAAACTTATTGTTTTCCATTTTGCTCTGTCTTCCTAACCAGACTATAAGCAACTTCTATGTCTTCCTCCCCACCCCCCCACCCCAACAATATGTACTCAGGATCAATGTTTATTTTATAAAAGAATCAAAGGATAATGAGAATACTTTAGAAGGGGATTATGTTGCCTAATCCAAGCAATACATATATAAAACACCACAATGAGATATTATGAGATGTCTACCCTATGGACAATTTAATAATGATCCTTCAGTTATCTGGGGACTTGGTTATAAAACAGAGAAAAAGAGAAAGGGCAGGGATAGACAGAGAGATGCTGGAAATTACTGTAGTCTATTTTCTACTTTAGTGGAAATTTAATTTAGAAAATTTTGGCAACTGCAGGTACTGTATGTCAAAACATCAAGGAGTATCTCTTCCACCACTTTCTCTTCTGTTACTTAGCCACCACAGAAACCCAAATATTATGCATAAAATGGTATCACAAAATAGTCTTGAGGAAGAAAGAAATGATGAGTATATTTCCATAGAAATATAGATTTACATGAATCTGGAAATAATAAAGACTATGAAAAGCATATAAACCAGTTCTCATCATTTTTTTTTAGGTAGACACACCTAGAGAAAATACATGATGAATAAATTCACCCAGAAAATTAACAAAAGTCAATAGTACAGGGACCCACTTTTCCTCATTTTTAGTCCACTGTTTCCTTTGTGCACCACAGCAGACCTACACAGATTTTGTTACTTGATTTCAGACTTTGTAATAATATTTGAAAGATGAAATTAATCTGATTTAGGCTATGAATTATTGTAAAGATTTGTAATCCCTCTGGACACCCGAGAGTTGGCTTCAGACTAACTGCCTTCATTTACATGTGTCACAATCTCTACCTAAAGTGAATAAAATAATTCCTGATTAATACTGTTTATTTTTCACTCAACTTACCACATCATTCTTTTTCTTTATCTCTTTGTCTTCTATGAATCTCTTTCATCTTCTTTGCATGTGAAAAATATATCGGTCAAAATTGAAAACAAAACACAACAAAATTTCTTCCATTATAATCTGCTAGAGACAGAACAGCTTTGAATGCTAAAATCAAAGTTTGAGATGAGGAACCACAATACTGGGGAAGAAAATAATGTCTCATTAATGGGCCACCATAAACCAGAATAAACAGCTTTTTTTTTTAACTGATTGAAAAGAGCTTCATTACTCTTGAATGGATCTTTCTTCTGACAATTACAACTAAACCTTGTTTGCATTCCTTTTATGAAGAAATTCTTCCAACAAATCAAGCAATCAGTCTTCTACCCTAGAAATACCTTTTTTTCTATGAAAAGCAAAACAATAAAATGCAATACAAAAATTGAATGCTTTCACTAAAAGTACTTATACTTAGATTTCTTCTGTTAAAAATTATATATATAATTATATATCAAGTTATATATAAATTAAATATATAATTATATATAATTATATATTAAATATATAGATATATATAGAGATAGAGATGATATAGATATTCTTACAGTTAAAGTTTGAGTAAAACTTTGGGTCAAAAATACTGGGCCAGTATTTTGGGTCAAAAATACTGAACAGTTTGGGCAACAACTTTCAAAAGAAAAGTATGGTGCTCACACTTTGCTGGTAGAAAAGAAATCATCTTTCAGCTAAATCACATTGTAGCTTACTCAAGAAGGTAAAATAATTGGATGAAAATCCTTCTGGAGAGTAAATTCTTGCCTCTGAAATGCAAGCCTAGGTCAAAAATCTCAAAGATTTAAATCTGGCTTTCTTTCTGAATGATGGTCTCTCCAGTTCATTTTCTGCTATCTGTTTTGCTAATTCAGTTTCAGTCTCCCACAAGTTAAAGTGACACCAAGTGCAAGTTAAACCAGCCATCATTGAGTTTGCTCCTGCCAGGTGCAGATACTGGGATCTGAGGGAGGTTAAAAAGCCACAGAAGGCATTCTAGAAGAAAGAGATCACACATAATGGAAGATTTGGTCTGGCTTTTGTCCTGTCCAGAGTCTGACTCCTCACTGTCACCTGCACCATCACGGTCACTACCGCCTTACCAGCACCATCACTTTCACCACAATGATTATTTGGTTTCAAATACTAGCAGGTTATTTGATGTCCTTGAGGTTAACGGTATGAAATTTTAAATGGGCATTTAAGACATCCAATTTTCAGAGTTGTTTTAAATATTAAATAAGGTTACACAAAGTACCTATCACTTTGTCTGTCTCTACTACCACTGTTTATGAATTATTTTAACTATTTGTTGAGCACTTATTAGGTTAAGGCATTCTCATCCCATTAAACCCCTAATCACAAATGCTAGACACACAGTTTCCCATTTTAAAGGTTGGAACTCTGAAAGGAATATCTCCCTTGCCCAAGGCTCCACAGGTACTAACAGTTGGCATGAAGATTTGAACCCGGGACTATTTGGTTCTAAAACCAGTTATGGGTACAGATTATATTATTATGCAGTATCTGTCTTATAACTATACTATGTTCAAAACTATAAAAATATTTATTAAATCTGTCCAATTTTCTCTGTTCAAGTTGATTTTATTTTAATTTAAATTGAAGTTAGTCAACATAGGGTATAATCTTGGCTTCAGGAGTAGAACCCAGTGATTCATCTCTTATATATGATACCCAGCGCTCATCCCCAAAAGTGCCTTCCTTAATGCCCACCAACCATTTAACCCACCCTTCCCTCCAGCAACCCTCAATTTGTTCTCTGCATTTAAGAGTCTCTTAAACCCTCTTCAAGAGGGTTTGCCTTCCTCTCTGTGTACATCTTATTTTTCATTCCCTTCCCCTATGTTCATCTGTTGAGTTTCTCAAATTCCACATATGAGTGAAATCATACGGTATCTGTTTCTCTGACTGATTTATTTTGCTTAGCCTAATACCCTCTAGTTCCATCCATGTTGTTGCAAATGGCAAGATTTCATTCTTTTTCATCATCAAGTAGTATACCACATACCACATTTTCTTTATGTTAAAGTTGATTTTGAAGTCAGAGTATAAAACTGATTGGACCCACTTAGCCTGCATCTCTACCCAAAGAGATACCTAATTAATAAGACAATTATTAATTATGAGTTTCCTGAATCTTAAATTACCTGTTGTCTCTCATGAGGTAAATAGCTAA
Organism: Neofelis nebulosa; assembly: GCF_028018385.1. Lineage (NCBI taxonomy): Eukaryota > Metazoa > Chordata > Mammalia > Carnivora > Felidae > Neofelis > Neofelis nebulosa. Next base: position 93,734,663 of record NC_080791.1, read on the forward strand.
AGATGCGACACCTATATCTCAGGCACAGCACATAAATTCCAAAATTTTTATGCCAGATTTTATAAATCTTGGTTCTACACTGGGCCTCTCTCTTGCCCATTGAACCAGTGATAACTTTATTTTTTAAGTAGATCTGACCTTATAGATACTTCATCATTAAAAAGTTAAGACCTAGTCACTTCAAATGTCCACTCCCCATTCATACAGGATCCCCAGGCCCCTAGAATATATAAATATATACAAATTTATTCAGCAAATAATAAGACCCAATCTTCCTGGAGTTTATTAGAAAGAAGAATCAAGGTCTTCTTGATTCTTAAATTAAGGTCTAGAATCTTTAACAAATTTTAAGATAAATAAGTCACCATAGGTGGTTTGGGAGGAAGGTTGTTACTTAGAAAACAGGTATTATTATCACTTTTGGTAGTAAGAGGCCCATACATTCCATGTCATGGTATTCCTGAAAATATTATTAGGACTGATTTATTGCAATTATAGAGAAACTAAATATTTTATAAGGATGCACTACCAATGTAAAGAAAATCAGAGAATCAATTATAGCATCTATCAAAAATGATAATTTTTAAAAATATAGGGAGCTATGCAAATTAAAGAAATTTCTGATTCTAAGTGTCTGAAGGATTAGAAATTCATCATTCTTTATTTATTTTTTTTTTTTTAAAGAGAGAGACAGAGAGGGCATGTGCACACACATGAGAGCAGGGGCGGGGTCAGAAACAGAGATAGAGAATCTTAAGCAGTCTCCTTACTCAGCACGGAGACCCATATGGGGCTCAACTCATGACTGTGAGATCATGACTTGTGCTGAAATCAAGAGTCAGATGTTTAACTGACTGAGCCACCCAGGTGCCCCAGAAATTCTATCATTCCTTGTGAGCCAAAAACAAAAAACTATGACATTTGGCAGTGACTATATGCAATAGAATGCTAAAGGACATTGAACTAACTTCATTCCTAGACTGTATCTCCCAGATATTCTTCAAGTTGTTTGCAGAGATTAAGAGGTCAAAGCTTTTTTGTCCTTCTTTCTTCCCTCACCCCCAATCCTGACACACAAGTGAATAGGCAAAAACACACATTCATCCTCAAGGAAATAAATGAATTTTACCGTCAGCTACAGGGTTGGTAAATTTGCCTGTAGAAGAGATTTACCAGAAACTAAACGTTAAAAATTGGCCCCTACATTAATCCCATTTCAATTAGAGAAGGTTAAATACTCATTACACCTTCCAATGTCACTGAGAGAATTCTACTATATGGCTAAATAGGAGAAAAAAATAGGGAGCCAAAATATTCTTGGAATTAGGAAAAAAACCTTTCTTATACAATCCACAAAACATCTTAAAGTCAATTTGATCATCTCTAAGGACACCCCTAAATAAACAATATAGATCAACCATTAAGTAACTAAGGCTTAGCTTAAAAAAGGTTAAGGGAAAAGGTTCAAGAAACACTGATAGTTCATATAAGCAAGGAATATATAATTTGAAGACACAGAATAATGGACAATTATGATACAATTAATAAGTGTTCTCTCCCAAAAGTCTTTTAAAAATTAAGATAAATTTGTCTTCACAAGGAAAGAATGAATGCCTCCCTCGGTAGTTAAGTGGATACTAGCTGACATTTTTCTTAAGGCCAACACCATCAGCACCCTCTATCACTAATCTTTTTACTCTTATTTAACAGCCATGTAAGTGGAATTTACTGCTGACCTTTCCAGCTGATAAAATAAAGTTAGAGCCAAGAACTCTGATAGGTTGTCCATACAATCCCATGAGTAAAGAAACAATCCAACACATTGAATCCTAAGCAATTAGTAGAAAGGAGAAGAGCCAAGATTTTATAATAACACACTTGGAGTGCTGAGTAGAGGTGTATCCAAACAATACCATCAATCTTTTGCCAACCCAATTAAATCAATATGCAGGAATATATGAGCATTGCCCACTCCTTCAATACACATTATGATTCCAGTTTTCCTTTTTTTTTTTTTTTTTTAACATACCAAGACTTGAAGATTTCTAGATTCCACAGCATTATCCCAAAAGTCCACTGGATGCCTCAGTAGCATCATTTTACATGGGCCAATGTCATTATAATGCAGGACCCTAGCATAAATTCAACTGGAACCAAGCCCCAAATTCCAGTGCTCTTTGTGTGCAGCCCATTTAGAATGGTAGAGTAAACATACTTATCCCTCCCTAACTTTTCTGTTTGTGCAAAGACAGTAGTCACCCTCTTATAGAGTTACTCATTAATCTATGACTTTATATTTGGTACAAAGTAAATGCTTCCATATAAAATTTGAAATACATTATGATATGCATAAAAATCAAAATTTACGTTTGTCCTCTATTAAAATCACAAATGGAGATTAGCCTTGAAAATTCCCTGAGCGGACAAAACAAGTTTAGTCATACAAGCCTAATTTAGCTTATTTTGTAAGGCTAACTTGACCTGTGTTCTTTCTTTCTTATGCCTCTGAAAATCATAAGCAAAACTTGAACTGTTTCCCAAGGTTGATATGAAGTAACCACTGATCAATTCCCTCACATTTAAGAAAATTCTAATATTATAACCACTCACTGTGAAGAATAAACAATCACTGCTTTCTTACTTTATAAACTGCTTTATAACAGGATACTCCTGAGACCCATTCCATATTTTGGTTTAATTGCTCCTGGCTTGCAAACTGTCTTTTTGGTGTATGCACAATAAACTTTTATTAATTACTAGTTAGGTGATTCATTGGCTTTACTTCTGTTATTTCTAAACTTTGATGTTCCCAACAAAGGTTTTTTTCAAAAGGATTTTGTTAATGGTTTTTGTTCTTTAACCATATCTAAGAAATATGGTTGATATTTGGTTAATTATGGCTTTTGTTATTTAACCATATCTAATAAAATGATCTGGTTATCATTCTTTTAAAAACTTCACTGATTACCAAATCAAATAAGGAAGAATTTCTGCTCTTCATCACAAACTTGGGCTTTATTAGCTTTCATGATAGCCAAAGATAGAATTTAAAACTGGAATAAAGAAAGCTCTTCTCATCTAAGAGTATGGAATCTTTGTAGTTTAGAATTCCATCTGCCCTTGTTACTTCCAGCTAGAATCACCATATTTTATTTCTGACAATACATTTTGGTAAAGCAGAAAAAGACTAAAGTCATAAAGGGGCATTATCACTTCACAACGAAGGGATAAGCAGCAGGAACAGATGAAATTCAAATCAGCTGAGATCCTGTTTCCATGATAATGTATCTCTCTAGCTTTGAAATCACATCCGAATTGCTTCTGTGCTGAGTGGTTTTCAAAGTCATCTTTGAGATATCATTGAGACTTTTTAAATAGATAGCATCTAGTAGAGTTAGACCCCTCAGAAAGGAGACTTCTGCATCTGAGGGGAAGATTAGTTCTTTCCATTCCCAGGTGGATGAAAAACACAAGTAGAATGTCTTGAAATATTTTTTTTTCTTCTTCTTCAGATTCACTACAATTTTCCAATTAAGGCTTGGTTTCCTATGTAATTAAGGCAGGTTCCTTTGTCAAAAGCTACCAATCACTCTTCACCCTATCACATTTTGAACTAGAGTCTATTAAATAATGAATAGAGATATAAGCTAGTGTCATCAAAAAGAAAGAATGAATAGCAAGTAGATGGCATATCCTAATAGATTGGGCAGTTGAAGGACTTCAGAGAAACTAAGAAAGCATTAATTTACCATCATGTGTTCCTAATTACCTTTGCAGTTGATGCCTGTAATCCTTGGGGTCAAGAGACAGTGCAGTTGTTTATCTATTAATTCATTATTTTATTGTTCTAGTACTTACGATCACTAATTTTCTGTTCCACTCTGTGACAGTTGTCTGTCCACTGACTAGTGCTACATTGTTATACATTTGAGTGAACACCAGTTGTTTTTAATTTGGGTCTCTTTGTAATGAGGTCATATAAAAGCCATCATCATTATGAATTTTTACATTGTGTGAGTACAGAGAAGCCTGTCCCCTCCCTCATAGCCTCCTGCATATCAGCAGCAGGGCCTAATGATGCAAAGAGCATATTAGCATCAGGAAAGGGGATGCAAAGTAGCTCTTAAACATTTTGTTTTGTACTGCTCATCTGAATCTATAACTTGTAAAAGTGGAAGTGGTCAAGGTCTTCAAAGTCAGTGAAGGTCCACTAGGTTCTTTGATGAGAGTACATCAAGATTAAGATATTGCTTAATTATCATTTTCAGTGTAGGAAAAGGTATATTAGGGATAGCTCTTTGTATTCAATAGGATGTATTTCTTAGTGATATCAATAACCTTAAAAATAACATCAATAATCACAAAACAGAAGTTCACATCAAGTGACTATTTTGTAAGACCAGCACTTTACTGTTTTGCATGTATAATCTCACATAATTCTTAAAATAATTACTCTTGCAACCCCCTCCGTCTTAGTTCCCTGTTACTCTTGTGAAAAAAAAAATCACAAGCTACTGGCTTAAAAGAATACACATTTATTATCATACAGTTCTCAAGGTCAGAGATATAAAATGTGTTTCACTGGGCTAAAATCAAGGTGCTGGCAGAGATACTTTCCTTTCCGGAGGCTCTAGGGGAGAATCTATTTCCTTGCCTACTCTAGCTTCTAGAGGGAAAGGGCTTTCCTTTCCTTGTGGTCTCCTTCCATGTGACCTGACATATTCACAGGATCTTGGATTATGACCTGGACATGTTTGGAGGGTCATTATCCTGCCTACCACACCCTTCAATCTCAGTGAAAATGAGATTTTCAAATAAAAACAAACAAAAGAAACTGATCACATCATTCCCTCTGATATCCTTCCCACTTTCAAACTGTTCAAGCTCCTTGTTAGTGGTAACAAAACAAAATTCTCTAACATGACCTTTAGGATCCAGGAGGGCCTAGTCCTCTCTCCCTGATTTTTCCTTATAGTCCCCTTCACTTGCTTTGCTCCAGTTACATTAGCGTTGCTCTGGACCCACGACCTAACATACACATTCCTCTTTTCCAAGCCTTGGTACCTTCTGTCTTCCATCTGGAATGCCCATCCAACACAGCTTTGCATAATTAACTTCTATTTATTCTTCTGCCTATGCCAAGCATCACTTCCTCAGGGAAGCCTGCACTAACTCTAAATCTCCCTCGTTAATTAATTAACTTATTTATTAATTTAGTTATATACATATATCTCTTCTGTGCTCACCTTATGCCAGACACTCCTCTCATTGCTGGGGATACAGCAAGGAACAAAACGTATAATGCTCTGGCTTTTGTGAAGCCTATATTCTGAAGATGGGAGACAGATGGTACACAAGAAGCAAACATTCAATATGTCAGGTAGACAAAATGCTATTCAAGAAAACGAAATCAGACTCGGAGATAAGAGAAATGAGTGTAGGAGCTAGGGGCTATTGTAGTCAAAGAGGTCAGGGAAGAATTCGGTAAGGAGCTGACATTTGAGCAACAGGGGGAATGGAGAAGGGGATGGTGATTCTTTTGGATCTTCAAGGGAAGAGCATTCCAGGAACAGGAAACAGTACATGTGAAGACCCAGACAGAGATGGAGCACCTTTGACACTCTGGTCCCAGAACTCTGCTCCACTGTGACAGCAAGGGTGTTACTTTCACATTTCAGTGTTACCATTTGACTGACCTCTGTCTCTTCAACTAGACTTTAAGGTCCAGGAGACAAGATACTCTTTCTGCTCTCACTTACCATAGTAATCATACTGCTTGTCACATTGTTGACCCACATAAATGTTTGTTGGATGAACAGATAAAGGACCCTACATATGACTAAGTGTTATTCTAATTCCCAGTGGATTTATGAGGAAACTGAGGATTATAGTACTTACTAACTTTCCAAGGTCATTTAACTAATTGGTCACAAACCCATACCCTAAACCCAAGACTATCTGACACCATGGTTTATATTCTTAACCACTCTGCGCTATTATCTACTAAAATTTTTTAGAGATGCTTAATGTCCACTTTGTCTCTTAATGAGGAAAATGACTTACAATAGATAGGACAAATATTGTTACCAGCTACAGGTACAGAGGTTCTCTACAGGAACAGAGGCATACTTACTTAGAGCCCTGGTATTCTCATAAAATGGTGAGATTAATGACCACCTCAAAGTGTGTTTAAAGAAGCAAAACATTGCAGAAGATAATAAACATGACAACCATATTAAAATGGTAAAATATTTCTGTGGCAAATTCCATATTACACATGGAATGGATAAGGAGTATAAAACTGCTAACATGTTCATGGTACTGATAAAAGTTTAATGGCATTACATGGAAAGTGAGTGTTTCAGTGTTCATGTGTATGCATGGCAGGTTATTTCCTTTTTCAGCTCATACCCCCATCAGGAAAGGACTCTTCCCTCTAAAAGTTAGGGTTGATTATCTATTTTCCTGTTATGGGGGAGAACAGAGAAATAGTAGACGATCTCAAGAAATGAGGGCTGAGTGGTTTTCAACAGAGTGAACAAGAGACAGAGGAATTCAAAGAATATTTTAGAAGGAATGCAATGTATTGGTATGACCATAAAATGAATAACTTTGACAGATGTTGTGACTTAAAGTGAGCCTTAAAGGATATCCAATGCTCTTGTTAAACATATGAATAAGGGCCATGATTAAGATAAGAACTGAATTAGCATGAAACAACTGGGTGGAAAGGAGAGCAGATGGTACTTTGGACAATGTAAGCTGAAAGAGGCCAGCTCACACATTCTTTAAAAGTTGCAGACACTATTTCAGAATACATTTACAAATTTTTTTTTAAGTTCATTTATTTATTTTGAGAGACACAGAGAGAGAGCAGGGGAGGGACAGAGGGAATGAGAGAGAGAGAGAGGGAGAGAATCCCAAGCAGGCTCTACACTGTGAGTGCAGAGACAGAAGTGGGGCTTGAACTCTCGAAACTGTGAGATCATGAGTTGAGCCAAAACCCAAAGTTGGATGCTCAACCAACTGAGCCACTCAGGTGCCCCTGAATACATTTTTACTAAAAGTTCCCCACAACTTTTACCAGGAAGGAAATTTAAGTTTATGTTAGAAATATAGGGGCGCCTGGGTGGCTCAGTCGGTTAAGCGTCCAACTTCAGCTCAGGTCACGATCTCGCGGTCCGCGAGTTCGAGCCCCGCGTCGGGCTCTGGGCTGATGGCTCAGAGCCTGGAGCCTGCTTCCGATTCTGTGTCTCCCTCTCTCTCTGCCCCTCCCCCGTTCATGCTCTGTCTCTCTCTGTCTCAAAAATAAATAAACGTTAAAAAAAAAAGAAATATAATAAATATCATTTACGTTTATGGTATATAATTTTGCCTACATTAACTCCATTTAAATTATATGTGGTTCTCATTCCACTGCGTGTAGCTTGAATCATTTTAGATTAAGCTTATTGTTGTTCTCAGAAGGAAAGTTTAATTCAGGGTATTATAAACACTGGCATTATTAATCAAAGTAAACGATTATTTAAAAATATATTTTAGTTAAGCAATTTAAAAAGGTAATATATGCACATAGTACAAAACTCAGAATTGTAGAGTGGTATAAAATGAAAAGTTCCCTTCTGATACCCTGAGCTATTCAGTTTACACCCCCAAAGCAGTTTTATTCTAAATATGTCTTTCTACAGATAATTTACATATAATTATATGTGTGCATATGTATATGTGTTTTACTTACATATACATATGTAACATACATACATTTATGTGTATATATTGCTGATATTTTACTTTAAATTAAAAATACTTTCCTATTTGCTATTGTACAATAGGCTATATTCACTGTATTTTGTGATTGTTTTATATATATATGTATATATATATATATACATCCTGCATATTGATTATAAATAATTAAATTACTGAATTATCATTTGCAAGTTTTTCAGTTGATTTTCTTAGGGTTTTCACATAAACAACCTCATGATTTGTAAAAAGTGATCATTTACATGTTCTTTTTCAATTTTTATAATTCACGTATCTTTCTCAGATTTTTCTGGCTCTTATGTCAAAACTATGTTAAACGCCATTGTTGATAAAGGACATACTAGCTTAATCCTGACATATATATATATATATATATATATATTTTTTTTTTTTTTTTTCTTATGTTCATTTTTGAGACAGAGTGTGAGTGGAGGAGGGGCAGAGAGAGAGGGAGACACAGAATCTGAAGCAGGCTCCAGGCTCTGAGCTGTCAGCAAAGAGCCCCACACAGGGCTTGAACCCACAAAATGTGAGATCATGACCTGAGCCAAAGTCTGACGCTTAACTGAGAGAGCCACCCAGGCACCCCCTGACTCTAATATTTTAATGGGGATGTGTCCAGAGATTTCTAAGTATGATGTCATCCTTAACTGATAGAGCAACACTATTTGTTTCTAAGAAGAAACAATAACATTGCCTTCTTTTAAATACATAATCTTAATAGATACATGATAGGTAGACAGATGCTTTATGTAACATCTACTAAGATAGCATGGCTCCGACCAGTCCTCAAGGACTTGTAGGCTATTTGGGCCCTTGTCCTGGGACTCAGGCCCGCTGGAAAGAGAGTTCCAGTCAGTGACCTGTTGAGGGATCTGGGTGACAGAACCAGACCAGGAGGCAATCTGGCTTTCTGAAAGTCACACAGAAGGATGAGGACCTCAGAGGATGAGGACAAGGAGAGGCCAGGGATCAAGGCTTAAGCATTATATACGTTATGACAACCAATAATAATATCAATACATATAATGAATATATATTAGCATAGAAATGAACAAAGTAGTCTCTTGGAGTTATTTCTGATTTCCTCTGCTGTTATATTAATGTCTGTGTTTTCACTTCTTATTTTGTGTATTTGTGTTTCACTTCCTTTTTTCCTGACTGGGTTAGCTAATGGTTTATTATATTCACAATTTTTCCCCAAAAGACTAGCTTTTGAATTTTATATTTTGATTCATTAATATCTGTGAAGCAGCATTTCTTTACATTTTTGTAGTATATGGGTCTCTTGGTGAACATGATGGAAAATTATGGTCCTGTCCTCAGGAAGATACACATGCTCACACATTCTTTAAAAGTTGCAGATTTTAGGGAGTTTATTTAAAAAAACTGGCATTCATTCACAGATATTCAGTTAGAAGGATCCATTCATCATAGATCTTCTCAAGTATTGTCAAATAGCAAATCTGTTGAGTTTGCAAGGTAAGGTTTAGCTCAGACCTGCATCTTGGCACATTTTAGAACAGAGACCAGTCAGGGTGCCTGGCTGGCTTAGTCAGTAGAGCATGCAACTCTTGATCTCAAGGTTGTGATTTTTTTAATCCCACATTGAGTGTAGAGATTATTTAAAAGTAAAATCTTACATAATAAAAACAAACAAACAAACAAAAAACTGAGGCCAGGCTGCTAACAGTTTTGGGATTCTATTACTCTTGCTTCTAGCACTATGATCAATGCTATGAAAAAAGACTTCCATTATTCCATTCCAGACAATGTGCCAGCACTTGACTTACTATCACAAAAAGCCTAGGAGGCAATACTATTATGATTGCCATTTTATAGATAATAAAGTGAAAATCCAAAGAGGTCTAAGTTTTAAGAGGAACTTGCTTAGAACCACACAGCTAGCATTTATGAGAGCCAGAATGTAAACCTTGGCCGGTCTAGCACTAAAGGTGGGTAAGAATTCATCAAAGAAAAGTCAAAATAAGCTCCATTCATTCTCAACACTCTCATTGCTACTGCCCTTTTTTTTTTTTTTTTTTCATTTCCTTCACTTTAGTGCAATGATTCTCAGCTAGGGGCAATTATGCACCCCAGGGAACATTTCACAGTGTCTTGAGACATTGACAGTTGTCACAATTGGAGGGTGGTGCTACTGACATTTGGTAGGCCAGAAATACTGCTGGGCATTCTATAGTAAAGACAAGAACTCTAGACAACGAAGAATTATCCAGCCTCAACATCCATAGTGTAGAGGCTGAGAAACTGCCTTAGAGAAATTGACAATGCCAGTTTAATAACGCCTTATTTGGCAGCCAAATACAAAAACCAAATGGACAAACAAAACAACAGGAATCTAGGATGTATCCCTAAGTTATTTGTTTACGGACTGCACTGTCTCCCTGTAAAATTTGTATACTGAGGCTCTAATCCCCCAGTATCACAAAATGTGACTATATTTGGAGACAGGGCCTTTTAATAAAGGCCCACAATAAATATAAAATGGGGCCCTGAGGGTGAGCCGTAATCCAATCTGACTGGTGTCCTCACCAAAAGAGGAAATCTGAACACACAGAGAGACACCAAAGGTATCAGACAAGCGCAGAGAGATAACCTGCGCTTAAGAAGCTGGCCATCTGCAAGCCAAGGAGAAAGTCCTGAAAAAGTTCTTTCTCTTATTCTCTTCAGGGGAAACCAACAATGCTGGTGCCCTGATCTTGGACTCCCAGCCTCCACAACTGTGACAAAATAAATTTGTGTTTAAGCCACCTAGTCTATAGTACTCTATTATGGTGGCCCTAATATACTACTTAAGGCTACAGACTATTTTCAAAAAACTTCAGCAGTCCTAAAGTAATTTTTACATAGTCTATTGCTATGCTAATTAAAGCGATTCAACTCTTCAGTAAACCTGGTGTTTAACTTCATTTACTGTGCAGCACTTTGTTAATTTAATTTCCTTTTTGTAGCAAGATCCACTTTTTGTTTCCCATTTCAGGCTGCAAGAGACTTCAGAGGTCTTCAAAGCCAGCATCCAAATGTCCTGCGCCAGTGAGCCTGCTGTGTGATGCTGGGGCTGGGTATTTTCTCCATATGCAAAAAGACTCATTGGTACTTGGCTAATTTTTCAAAGCTATTGTCTTTCAAAGGTTGACAAATCATTTACCTCAAAAGTTAAACTGGTCAAATGAAACCTCAAAAAATGCAAACTCTTGGCTTTGCTAATATGAGATGTAATGAAGCATCTTAAGCAATGCATTTTTTTTCATTTTTTTCTGACATCATTCTGAAACTGATTAACAAAATTAGCATTTCTCATTCCAACAATTTGAAAACCAATGAATGTGTGGTTCATGCAAGAGAAAGGCGTAGGCTTTAGCTTTAGGCCCATTTCCTTCCATTAGACTCTTTTTCATGCTTTGCTAGAGGAGGTCATTGTGTTTGGGTAGCAAAATGCACATCCCACAAAAGCACTTTCTTAACATCCTTCTTTATAGATACAGCGATATCATTTGCTTATATGATGAAACAAGCAAATCTCTCTCTCTCTCTCTCTCTCTCTCTCACACACACACACACACACACACACACACACACAGCATTGCTCCTGAAACTCTTCTTTTCCCATGATGACCTAACACCATGACTTCTGTTACCTATTCATTCTACCCACTCCCTGTTGAGACTGATTCTTTTAGATCATTTACAATGGATAGGACAGCCTCTAATCTCAGCCTTGAGACTGTGCAACAGCCTAGAAATCAATTTGTGTCTCAGTACCTCTAAAATAGCTCTTCTGGCTAACAGAAGTTTAGGAACGAGAGTGAGCAGGATGTGAACAGTATTCTGTATTATCTCATACATACATTTTGGTGCTTACAACTGTCCCTGTGCTTTTCTCTTAGTACCCATTGCCTAATAGTTCATGTGGTACTAGAAAAAAAAATATTACATTGCTGTAATCCAGGGCTGTTTTTGTATATTTCCCCAGAAAATAAATTGTATATGATGTTTTTTGTTTTGTTTTGTTTTGGCTAGTCACACCCCACATCTTCTGTTCCCCGAATTAGCTAGCTGGATCATAGCAAGCTACTTCCTTCTTAGCAGTCTGGAGTTTTCTGCTAGAACGTTCCCTTTGGTTCCAGGGACATGTTTTGTTTTCCACAATTACTATGGCAGCAAGTGCTATGGAAATAGGAGGGTAGGGTCAAGGGATGCTAAAAGTCCTGCTATCAGCAGTGTGGTTCCCACACACAGAAGAACTGGCTAGTCCAAAATGATAATAGCACACCTGTTGAAAATCACAGAGAGGTAATAACACTCTAGGTCACAGAGTTAGAGACAGAAATATTGGCTTCCTCAAAGCCTCAAATATAAAACATTCCTTGACAAGACACTTTTGTTATTTTGTAGCTCTGAAACCTTAAATGTTTTACGTTTGAAGTCGCTGAGAGTAAGGAGGCATTATGTGCTGATGATGACATCTGGAGAATGACATTGAAAGTTACTTGAGTACAGTGCTGTTGTTGGAAGTTTATGTTAGGGAGTCTATCTCCTGCAAAGTGCAAGTCTGGGCTGAGAGAACAAACATCATTCACCGTTTTTTCAGCAAATATTCCCTGGCAACTTTTCTATTCTATCCTGTGCTAAGGTGCTCTGGAACTGCAGATAAATTACATAGGATCCTTGTCTCTGAGGAGCTATGTTTTATTGAGTAACTGGCTTAAAAAGAATATGCCTGCTCCAATGGTTGACCTTATCAAGAACTCTGAGTCTTTAGTAGTCTTTGGATTTACGTATTATTTGCTTGGTGGATGACTTGTCCTGTTCCCCTGCCATTTGGATGGCAATTTGGATGAAGAAATAGAATTCCTGGTTTAGGGCTTTAATGACTTAAAAGTCTCCTTAACTGGAGAAATATGATTTCAGATATACCCAAATTAAGGGCCTTAGGACTCCTGAGGAGGGATTTTTTTTCCTGCTTGTATTAATATATTAATAACCAATGCTTTACAAATAAGGCATTAAGTAGGATGTGCTACCATGAGACATTGGAACGAAGAGTTTTACAGATCTCTACGGTTTGGAGAAAAGGAAGCTAAGGGTGTAAAGGTACTTGGGATGAGTGAAAAATTTGGGACTCAGGAGCATAGAGTTCAATAGAAGCTAGGATCAACTTGGTTCTTACATAAAACCTTGTGGCCTGCTTTATTTTTCATCTCCCCAGTTTGACTATCTAAATCAAACCTGAATGTATCAAACCAAGCTCCCTTTGTCTTCTTACACCAATACTCACCCACGTAATCATCCAAACCACACACCATGGAATAAAATTCAGTATCATGGAAGGAAAGTACAGGCTCAGTCACCACTGCTAATCAACATCTCTCTGCCTCTTATATATTCAGTGTCTCCTTCTTAATTGTTTCATACCATTGGTTATTTTATCTACTGACTTATTTCTTCGTTCCTTGTCACAGCCAAACCTCTCAAAAACTATAATGTATTTTATTACTTTATATCCATTTCCTAATTTCATGCATTTGAGTGTATGCCCATTATACATCCAGAATTTTCATCAAAATCACTAATGACCTCCATATCATTAAACTCCATGGATTATTCTTTGGTCCTCATCTAACTTCACTTCTCAGTGGCAACACAATGCTACTGACTACTGTCCCTTCTTGAAACATTTCCTTCATTAAGCTTCTGATTACTCTGGCTACAACCTTTTATCTCTTCTTTGGGTATCTCCTCTTCTTGTAGGTCATTAAATATTAGAGTTCCTCAAGGTTCAGCCTCATGCCTTTCTATTTTATTTATTTATTTTTGTTAAATATTCTCTATGTAGGCAATCTCATTATAGCATATCAATTGACCACTTATTTGGAATGACTCTTAAAATTATATCTCTATACCCTGAAGTTATCCACCAGGCTCAAACCCATATGTAAGCAACTACCTACATAGATGATATTTAGGAACCTAAAGAAAGGATATGTTAAATTCAATCTGTCTAAAATGACAGCATGATCTAACTACCTACGCACAGAAAATTCAGTCCATATATGTATTCACCATTTTTTTAAATGTCTATTTATTTATTGTGAAAGAGAGAGAGAGAGAGAGCACAAGCAGGGTAGGGGCAGAGAAAAAGGGAGAGAGAGAATCCCAAGCAGGCTCTGGCAGAGCAGAGCCCAATATGGGTCGATCTCACAAACCCATGGGATCATGACCCAAGCTGAAATCAAGAATCCAATGCTTAACCAACTGAGCCACCCAGGTGCACAAGTATTCACCATTTAAATGAATATACACAATTCATCCAGTTTTGTAAACCATAAAGTCAGGAGTCATCCTCAATATCAGCCTTTTCTTTAATCTACTACCTACCGTATCCAATTCATCATCTATTTACGTTCATATTCTAATTACTTTATACTTAGTGAATATTTCTATAATATTCCATATCAATTGAGAAGGCCAATTCCAAGTTACCACTAGCTCTTGCCTGGATTTCCATAATGAACTACTAATTGAATTCCCTATATTTGCTCTTTGTACTAGGTTTAAAGAGAAATATGTATATATGTATAATATATATAAGAAATATGTGTATATATATTTTTGCTTATATATGTATAAATTTATACATTTATACATTTATATATAAAATTTATATGTATATATTGCTTATATTTTTTTTATATATGTATAAATATATATATATATTTAAAGAGAAATATGTATATATATAATATATATAAGAAATATGTAGGAGAAGGGAAAATATATAATATTAATATAATTATATTATATATAATGTATAAATATAAATACAATATAATTTAATCTTATAATTATATAATATTTATAAATATATAAAAATATATTATATATAATTATAATATTATAATATAATGTTGTATATAATATAAATAAATAGAAATATAAATATATATATTAATATAAATATAATTATATATAATTATATTATATAATATATATATTTATATGTAAATATATATTATTATATATTATATATATTTTCCTTCTTCTATATTATTTTAATACATATAAAGAGATTTGTTATAAAGAATTGGTTCATGTGATTATAGAAGCTGAGAAGTCCCGAGATCTCTGTTGGCAGGCTGCAGACTAAGAGCAACTGATGTCGTTCTAATCCACATCCAAAGACCTAAGAACCAGTAGAGTCAATGATATAAGTTACAGTCCAAGGGCGTGAGAAGACCAATATCTCAGCTCAATCAGTCTGGCAGGTGAATTTCCTCTTAGTAAGTTTTTTTGTTTGTTTGTTTTATTCAGGTCTTCAATTGGTTGATAGAGGGCCACCCATTTTAGGGAAGGAAATTTGCTTTAGTCAGCCTACTGATTCAAGTGTTAATTTCATCCAAAAGCACCCTCACAGACACAACCATAATAATATTTGACCAAATATGTGGGCATCCTGTGGTCCAGTCAAGTTGACATAGAAAATTATCCATCACACTCATATACCCAACCATACATATGTACCAATGACCAGAGTTATTTTCCCCCAACTGCATGTGCCTTAATGGAGCCTACAAAGCCTTGAATAATTTGGTCCCTACACAACTCTTTAACTTTATCTCACACTTCGTTTCTACTCTTCACCTCCACCAGTAACTTACAGTGCCTCAAGCATGCCTTATCCATGCTGGTTTGTCCTGCTGAAGGGATTTCTTGCCTCCTCCTCTGCTGACTGATTTCTCTGCAAATTTCAAATCTCACCTCAAATGTCATTTCCACAGGGAAGACTTCCATGAATACTCAGATTTGGTTATATATCCCCATTACATGTTCTTATAACACCATTTGCTTCACCTTCATACATTTTTACCTCAGTAATAATTTTCATGGTTATTTAAATTTTGTTAGTCCAGGAGACCATGTCATGTTAAATTTTGCTTAATGCTCTACCTTCAGGTTCAGGCCTAGTTCTTGGCACATCAGAAGTATTTAGTACATAGTTGGGTGAATGACCCTTACCTATATTGTACCTATGGTCCACTAAATCAGTAAGGAAATTAGAGTCACTTAGCCTGGAGTTCTATTTCTTGTCCAAATTATTATATTTTTGTTTGCCAACTCATTGTTCATATCATTAATATTTTTATAGATTTTTCTTTCCTTTTTTTTATCAGCAAACTTCCACAAAGTAATTAGACTACAGAACCTTTCAACCAATAGTGTTAGCTTCCTTGAAAGATGGGAACTGGAAAACACACATACACTCAGAGTAAAAGAAGGGAGAAAAGGCAGTTAGGTGGAGCAGGGGATTAAAAAAAAAATGAAGGAAAAAAAGAGCACCACTGAGTTTTGACCAACCCATGGTGTGAATGTGAAATTAGATTAAGGGCATAGAGAAGATCATTGGTAATGCAGTAGAACAGGGCTGGCAAACTGTGTCTCCTGGGTCAAATCCAGTCTGCCACCTGTTTTTGTACAGCTTGTGAACTAACAATGATTTTTATGTTTTTATTTATTCATTTATTTTTTTTATTTTGATATTTTTAAACAGTTGAAAAAAATTTAAAAAAAGAATTATATTTAGTGAAGTGAAAATTTTGAGATATTCAAATGTCAGTGTCCACAAATAAAGTTTTATTGGGAAATAGCAACGCTTATTGTTTATATAGTTTCTATGGCTCTTCGTGTCTACTGTGGTCTATGTCTACAAAGAAAAACTGAGCAGTGGTGATAGAGACCAGATGGTTCACAAAGTCTAAAATATAACTATGTGGTCCTTTACCAAGAAAAGTTTGCTGACCATTGCAAAAATCTAAACTACTCATTTATGTCAGAGTAAATTCTTTGCAGATTCATTTGGTTGGAGCAAAATGTGCACTAGTGTTCAATGTTACATATAAAAGTGCATTTGAAGGCTAAATTAATTTTGGATCATTCACCAGTTGGGATTACCTGTGTCATGCACTTGATCCTGATATAGCACAGATTATTAAGGCATGATGGAATATTCCATGACGTGAAACTCATCCAATTCCACAGTCCATTTGGAAAATATGTGTATGATCACATTTAGTTGTAGTTCTGGCTCTGCTACTAACTAGTATGAACTATATTAGCGGACATGTTATAGTGTTTCCAGAACATTGTCTGATGTTTATTTATTTTTGAGAGAGAGAGAGACAGAGTGTGAGTGGGGGAAGGGCAGAGAGAGAGGGAGACACAGAATCCAAAGTAGGCTCCAGTCACTGAGCTGTCAGCACAGAGCTCTACATGAGGCTCAAACCCATGCTCAAACCCTCAAACCATGAGATCATGACCTGAGCCGAAGTTGGATGCTTAACCAACTTAGCCACCCAGGTGCCCCAAATTGTCTGAATTCTGATAAACCATGTATTGAATTTGGGCCTTGTCATTTACACGCTATATGACGTAGGGCAGTCAATGCCACCATTTAAAGCCTGTGTCTTCTTCATCTTTAACATTACAATGTTAATGGTAACAGCATCATACTTTGAGAGGATTAGGTGAGAAAATGGATGGAAATCATTTAACACACCATCTACAACATGGAAGAAGTTTGTGATTAGCTGTTTTTTACCCTGAGAAAGCTATTTACCAGGTCTCTCATCTGATATATGGCAGGAATGGGGGTGGGGAGGCGGTTGATTTGAATGAAGCATCATATGTGGCATCAGCTTTTCTGCTGTTGATGCTGAGTATTGACACTGATATTGAAGTTGATTACACATGGATTTCTCAAAATACAATATGGCCCTAGATCTCTTTATGAAGATAGCAAGCTGACCAGTTCCACAGTCTCCACTGAAAATATATCATATTATACCAGGCACTCAGCAAAATATACTTATTAGCTTTCACATGGAAAACTGAATTACATTTTCCAATAGAATTAGACTGGTGAGCACTATCAGGAATACCTTTTCAAGGCATAATGAAGAACCAATTTTTGGTCAGCTACCATATATGAAAATAATGCATTTGGAAAGAGTACCATGTTCTATTTTCTTTCACACTTAAAAAAAGTTCCTCATTTCAACAACCATCTTCCTGAGGTATGTATTGGGATGATTTTTAGAGAAACTTCCATCCTTGGTATTTGAGAAGGGTTTTAAAAACTGGGGTGTATTGCCATTTTATTGATTTCTGGCACTGGTAATGAATCATTGGCATTTTAAGACTTCACTAGAACATATAGAGACATTTTGTAAGTGATGAATGATCCTAGGGTTGCCTACACTCTCTGTAGCTTTGGGGAGAGAAGCACTAGAGAGCCATGGAAGGCTACCTCTCTTAGGAATTCAGGCTGACACTGGTTTATAATTTGGCCCATGGAGAAATATTAACAATCATATCACATGGCTTGGCTTATCATGCTTTGCAGCACACACAATGATCTCAAGTAATAAACTTCCATGAGAACCTAATTGTGGCTTAATCTCTTTATGTGAGACATTTCTTTCTTTCCAGTGAGATTTTCAGGTAGAATCAATCCCTTAACCACATTCATCTGGCAAACCAGAGAGACTTCCACTCAAGAAACAGTCTAGTTCCTGACATAATCAACAAACGTATATTGATTTAGGGTACCTAATGAGATTGCTATGATTTAAAAAAATCGGAAAGACCCTATGGTGTAAACTAGGCATTTATGTAGTACAATCAGGTTGCCTGTCACTGGTTCTTTCTTCCTCTTTGTGCTTTTTTCTGAGCAAGATAGAATTAACTAAGACATTATTCAGAAACTACAAAAGTAAAACAATTATACAGTTTCCAATACTTTTCTTCATTCTAAAATCATTCTTTAGGGCATGATAAGATTAACAGTGTTAACATGTGTTTGCAGTGCAAGAGTGAAATGTTCTATTCTACTCATAACAATCCAAGAATCATTTCCCTAGTTTGGAACAAATATTAATGAGAGTATGGGACTACCAAAGAGAAGTCATTCCTTCTTTCCCATAGACAAAGCTATTTTAATGGAGAAAGAAACATTTTTCTACTATTTTGTCTGACTTTTAATAGGTTTTACATTCTTTAAATCAGGTTTATTGAAGTATAATCTTAAAATACACCATTTACCTATTTATGTGTACAGTTTGAATAGTTTTGAAAAATGCATATATCTACATAACTGCTGCCATAATCAAGACACAGAACATGTTCTTTAATCCAGAAGTAAATAACCATAATCTTCTCATGTATCTTTGCAAATGATTACCTGCTCTATCCCTGGTCCTAAACAAATACTGATTTGCTGCTTTCTGTCCCTAAGATGATATTTAACTTTTCTATAATTCCATATAAGTGAAATCACATGCTCTGTATCCTTTTGTGCCAGGTTTCTTTCATTTGGTATAGTAATTTTGAGATGCATTCACATTGGTGCATGTAATAAATTTGTTCCCTTTATTGATGAATAGTGTTCCATTGTAATAATATATAGCAATCTAATTATCCATGTACCCACTGATGGATATTTGGGCTGTTTCCATTTAAAGCTATTGAAAAGTTGCCATAAACTTTTATGTAAGTCTTTTTATGACATATACTTTCATTTTTCTTGTATAAATACCTAGGTTTGACATTTCTGAGTCATATGGTTTATCAAGAAGTTTCACCTGACAAGAAAATTCCTCACTTTCTTTTAAAATGGTGAAACCATTTTATATTTACGTCAACACTGCTTCATATTCTCACAAGCATTTGATATTATCAGTATTTTTTTAATATTTATAATCCTACTGTGTTTGTAGCAATATCTCTTTGTGGTTTTAATTTGTATATTGATAATGATTAATGATGCTGATCATTTTTTTCATAAACTCATTGGCCATCTTATTTAATGAAGTATCTGTTCAAATTCTTTGCTGATTTTTTTTTCACTGAACTATATGCCACCTTTTTTTTGTAAGGGTTCTTTATATATGCTAGATACAAGTCCTTTTGAGCGTTGCTTTTAAGGATCCTTAAGTCAAATTTAGTGCATCCTTTATTTTGAGTTTGTTTAGCTCTACCACTAAGGTACACCCTTCTAATGTCTATACAGATACACAAGGTGTTCAGAGAGACTCCTCTCTCTGGCCAATCAGAACACATTAGGCCTTCTAACCCTGTTTGTGTTCTGGGAATTGATCAGTTTACAACTTCTGGTCAATCTTTGCCTGGCTTCATGCAGTTTCAGTCTGCTTGTTCTGTCTTACTATCCTACAACAGATGCAAGGCTACTCTGTCAAAGATTTCTGAAACACCTTCTCTGAAAAATTCCCTCCTCTCTAGCTCTCCATGCTACTAATACAAGTAACCTCAAATATCCATCTTTGTCTTCTCAACTCAGTAAGACTATTATGTTCTATTTATAATATCATTTCAAAAGTGAATCCAAATTGCTCATAGGACTCATCTTGTTTCTCTTCTCTCATGGATCATAATCCTGTGTTTCCTGTTTTGCATTGTCTGTAAACAGCTGTCTTACAATTTTTGTCCAATTCTCTAGTTGTTTATGGTAGGAAGATAAATCCATTCCAACTATTTCATTATGGCTGAAGCAGAAATCTCAATATTCTTCTTAAATTCAGCTCAGCCACACAGATGGAATAGAAGACATTTGCATCCAATTGCATATTTCATTTAGGAATTTCAAAGTTATTTTATTCTAGGATAATATAGTTAAAGAAAAGAAGATGAAGAGATAAATGTGTCAGTGTGTGTATGTGTATGTAAGTATGCTCTGCTTTATGTGCTGGGTCTAACAAAGATTAAAATATCAAAAATATAAGAAATTAAACATGTTTGTTGAACAAGCCAGAGTTTGATCCTGTGACTTCCTATAATAGGAAAGGAAAGGGCACACTGATGTTAACTTGCTCCCTCATACAGAGTATTCTTTGGCAGTTTCGGGAAACCAGGTTTGACATACCTTATTCTGTTCTGTTCCTCTGCTATAATATATACAAACATGGACAAAACAAATCTAGTATATTTTGAAGAAAAATGAGAGATTTGTTTGAATTACATATATAATTCAGGGCTCATCAGTTTTTGCCAAAAAGTGGGATACGACAGGTAGATTTGCTAGGATAACTTGGCTACCTGTTGCATACCTGTAACTTAAAATACAGATTTTTTAGGGCTGGTTCAGCCTCTGTTTTATGTTGTTTATGTCTAAACTCCTCTCATGGTTAGATCTTCTACACTAACTTCTTTAGAGGCTCATTCCTGATCTCCTACTAAATTTTGTATTTTTGAGATAAGATGATGAGTTTGTTACCATGGAGACTTAACTCCCAGGTAAACATTACTTAATCTCACAAAATTTTGTATATTAACTGGGTAAAAATCTTGGCTCAAAAACAAGGAAAGTTACTTGTAAAAGTAAAGACATCTGAAAACTCTCTCTTCAAATACACACACACACACACACACACACACACACACACGTATATATACACACATACACTTAAGTCTATACATTTAAGTATATGTACTTATATATAATTTATATACTTATAAAAAATGTGTATATATGTACATTATGTGTACTTAGATGTTGATTTGTGTTGGGTCCCTTCCAAGTGCCTCTACAACAGGCCTGAGAGCCAGCAAGTGCTGCTTATATTTAAACCCATTCCATCTGTTCTCTGGCTCTTAGAATGAATTGTGCAAACCAGTACATATAGTGGTAATTTAACGGAAATATGTATGAACTACACAAGAATAACCATTTAGGAAATAGCAATGAAATAAAAAACACATCTAATTAAAAATACCCAAAACAAAATAGTATCTAGAAAATAATACATGTAAAAATAAATGTACAAAATCCATATGAAGAATTCATGAAATTATTTGTCTTCTTGCTTTTGAAGACATAAAGAATAATAAAAAATTACTTTGTAGGAAACATTCTTGTTACTACTTTAATCAGGAACTCCGGAATTGAATGAAAACTATAATTTTTTAACTTGATAAAATGATTTGGAATTATTCTGTACAGATGGACAATAAATAATGGACTTGCCAAACAATACATGGATTTGTCTTATATATTTCATTTGTATTACTTGCATATTTAATTAACAGAAAAATAAATTAGGCAAGACAACAAAAAGAACAATATAAAATGTTACTATATGTTCAACTCTTAGCTTACCCAGTCCAAAATATTTTCAAGTTCATGATGTTAGGCCTATTGCTAAATATAAGAGAGCTAAAGATTTACATCCTTCTTGGTTACATTAAAAAAATTTCATGGAGGGGAGCCTGGGTGGCTCAGTCGGTTAAGTGTCCTACTTAGGCTCAGGTCATAATCTCAGAGTTCGTGGTTCAAGCCCTGCGTCGGGCTCTGTGCTGACAGCTCAGAGCCTGGAGCCTGCTTCGGATTCTGTGTCTACCTCTCTCTCTGCCTCTCCCCGTTCATGCTCTGTCTCTCTCTGTCTCAAAAATAAATAAAAACATTAAAAAATATTTTTAAAAAATTTCATGGAGAGAATTATAATATATAGTTACAAATAAAGAAGCAGGAATTTTCCTTAGACCTAAGACTGAAAGAGTCTCAAGTATTAAAACTTCCTAATACAGTTAAGAAATACTGGTTTCTGGCAGAGTAAGGCAGTTTGTAAAAATATCATGGATATTTAAATGGAGACAATGATAAAGTTATGGGTATAACAAAATGTTACATTGTAGAATGGCTACTTTTGGGTGGACACTGGCTAAAGTGGACGGGTCTGAAATTATAATCAGTTAGGAATCATGCCAAGAGAGAAGTATACCTTTGTGAGTATACAATTATATGTGAATCAGTATTTTCAACTGGATATAAATTTGTAGTTATATAATACATATGATGCTACATTAAAGTGCATCAAGAGAAATCAAAGTGGCTCAGTCTATTAACCATCAGACTCTTGATTTTGACTCAGGTCACGATCTCATGGTTTGTGAGATTGAGCCCTGCATCAGGCTCTGTGCTGACAGCACAGAACCTGCTTGGGATTCTTTCTCTCCCTCTCTCTCTGCCCCACTGGAGCTCTCTCTGTATCTCAAAATAAATAAATAAATAAATAAATAATTTTAAAAAAGAAGTCAAAGGGAGGTGGTACGGTGTAGCAGAAGACTTATTCATAAATATAAATATTTATATATATATAAATACTTATACATATATATAAATTAGAAGGGTTATTATGATTATCATCCTTATTACTCAATTATTTTAAAACTAAGGGATCTCAAATTTTTAAGACACAGACCTGGAAATGTCAATCAAATGGAATGTATCACTCAGGAAAAAGACAAGATGATAACCTATAGTTAGAAGCAAAAGGCTATTTTGCTTTCCTTCCACCACCTCCTTCCACCTGCTCCCTTAGAGCCACAATGGTGTTAGCTGTTTACACAGTACTTGACTGGGAAAATAGTCCTTTCTGAATCATAAATGGTTATAACCAATCTATCATGGCAATACCATGGACATCAATAGAATGATATCAAAAGAGTGTAGGTCCAAGAGTTAAGCAGTCCAGGATTGATCTTTATTAACAGACTGGTTCAATTTCTTCATCTTTAAAATAAAGTTTACATAGGATTCCTTCCTTAGGTATATCCAGTTTTAACATGCTGACTCTTAAAAAGTTCAAAACATATGCATCCATCAAGTAAGAGGTATCGAGTATTCTTTGCAAGAGATGGAGTATTTGCTTACATAAAAATTATTTTCTGCTTCTCAGTAACTACCAATATAAGATACCTTTTTATTATCATCCCAGAAATGACAATGTTTTGAATGCATTTATGGCACTGGAGACTCCTTTGTGGACACACGTATATAGAAATAAAAAGAAAATTCAGAAACATACAACAGTAAATGGATGCCCTCATTTTACACACCACATTCCATTTTTCTCATCTAATTTCTAAGATGACAAAGCAAGAATAGAAAAGATCCTGAGAAGGGTAAGAAATGTGATTACTATAAAGCAATTTCCTAACAGAATTTCAGAGGACGGGAGCTATTTAACATGAAAAAGAGAAGATACCAAGGAGGATAATAGAGCTACATTAATGATGAATGGCATACAGGAGGGTAAGTGTTTCTGTTTGACCTACTTTAAATATATAAAATAGATAAAAAAGGTCATCACCAAAGTCCTGTTCCTAAACACCATTATAACAAATGGCATTTAGAGATTGTTCTTTGAAATTGACCCTCATATAGACTTCTTATAATGTATAATAGAGTAAAAGAACACTCCATGAAATCAGAGAGCTACCAAATTAAAAACTGATTAGAAGATTTTATATATATATATATATATAATATATATATATATATATATTTATGGAAAACTAATGAACATGCAGATTGCCAGTAAAATTTCATGGAGTTAGAAGGGTATAGAGAAGGAAAAAGGAGAAAAAAAGGGGGAAGGGGGGGACAGTAAAAGATGCAGAAAAGTTGTAAAATGAATATATATGTGTATGTATGTGTGTGTGTGTACACACACACACATACATACACATTTATATATGACAAAAATGTATATATAATAGGATCAACCAATTGCCAATTGATCATCAAATTATAATGGGTTCCAGAAATACCCGGCGCCTTCACTTTAGAACAACCCACTAAAGCATGACAGTCTGCATTCTCTAACTTAGTTTGGGATAGCTCCTTGACCTTTTTCAGTTTATGAAGCTTTCCAAATACTAGAACCTCAACTTTAACATGAGGATAACATTTCGTATTTGGTATAATGTTCCTTATAACTAGAAACACAAAAAATAATCGCTAACAGATATGACTTCAGCAGAGCAAAAGATCTTAAGATATTCCCAATATTCTTATTTATTAATTTTGTACTTGGAGCGCCTGGTTAAATGACTGACTCTTGATTTCAGCTGAAGCCATGATCTCATAGTTGGTGGGACTGAGCTCTCCATTGGGCTCTGTGCTGACAGTATGGAACCTGCTTGGTATTCTCTCTTTCTCTCTCTCTCTCTCTCTCTCTCTCTCTCTCTCTCTCTTTCTCTCTCTCTCTCCCTCTCTCTCTCTCTCTGACCTCCCGCTACTTGCTCTTTCTATCTCTCTGAAAATAAAGTAAAAAAATAAATGTTATTAATTTTGTCTTTTATGTCTTTCCCCCTGGTCTATTTGGACCCTAATCGTTGAAGGTGAAAATCTTGTCTTAAGAAACGAGTTCTGCTTATGCCAGAAAGCTATAACTCAGTTCACTCCTAAATGTACCTAAATGCAGAGTAAATAAAGTCAAGTCTTAGTACATACAGATTGTTGTAGTCAGGAAAGTGAAATGGCAGGCTTTCTATACTGTAATAGACAAAGCCATCACTTAAGGTTTACAGTAGAATACAAAAATGCCATTTACAATTTGAAACAAAAGAACCATTAGCTTTCTGCCCCCTTCACTGCATTATTGATTTACTTTCATTTATTCCAGCCAAAAGCCTGTGTGCCTAACCATTTTTTATTCTTTAAAATGGGTATTCTTGATTTTGCTTCCAGATAACACCTTCCAACCTTCTTTTCCTGCTGTCAGCTTTTTAGTTTGTTTCATTAATAAACACTTTCATTTCCTGTAATTATATTGTTAGCATATTTTCTTGTAGACACCTTTTACCACACCACAATAACATTTTGTCAGGTCCCCTGTTTTAAGATTGAATCACTGTGAACAATGACTACTGCCCCCTGGCTCTGCTCTGAATGTATGTTGCTTCATTTATTCTGACATCTGCACCCAGCTCTGTTCTGGGTGCTCTCAATGCAGATAGAAGAGAATGACAATGGCATTCCCTCTTGCCCTTCTCTAGTTCACACCTCACCCAACCAAATAACACAGTTTCGTTTTTGGTTTTAATTCACAGCATTTTTATTAGCAGTGGCGAAATGACTTGAAGGAGACTAAAATGCCCAGTTGAACCTAATTTTACCAACTTCAATCTCAAACTTTGTCTCTTGCTCTAGGGTGTCTTACTGCAATTAGTAATTGGCACAAGATTCAGTTCAAGAAGGCTGAGTTTGGGCAAGCAATTAACTTGTAATGCCAATTTGTTTAGAGCCTTTGCTACTGTGTTCCTTGTGACAAAGACTATAATAGAATTTGTGCATCTTTTATAAAGCTGGGGGATTTTACTCCTATTCATTAGATATGATTTCAGTGTTGTCATTTACAGCAAAGACTTAATAGATACACAAACAGAACCACTTAGCTAGTTTTTATCATCAGTTTACTTTTATCAAAAATTATTTTAGACATTAACATAGCAATTTTGTTATAATGAAGACCACTATCCTTAAATGACAAATTATTGCTTCAAAATCATAGACAGGAGTGCTGATCAAACTCTACACCTTAACATTCTGCTATTAATAATGATCCTTGTTTATGGGGCACCTAGGTGGCTCAGTCGGTTGAGTGTCCGACTTCGGCTCCTGTCATGATCTCTCGGCTCATGAGTTCAAGCCCCATGTCAGGCTCTGAGCTGACAGCTGGGAGCCTGGAGTGTGCTTCACATTCTGTCTCCCTCTCTCTCTGCCCCTAACCCACTCACATTCTGTGTTTGTCTCTCTCAAAAACAAATAAACATTAAAAACTTAAAAAAAAAAATAATGATCTTTGTTTAAATGGCACCAAAGTTTAAAAAAATGGGCATACTTCTGTATCACAGAAATAAATTTATATGTATAGTCCACACAGAAGATGTGAGTTTCCAAACCGTTCAATAATCTTACAAGATATGACTCATCCAAAGGAACACTACCTTATTTTTCTTTTCTTAATAAAACTACTACGGATATTACCTTCTTTACCCAGAAATTCTACTGGCTTACATTTTTGAAATTCTTTGTGAAAAAGATATATAATATGTTTAATATCATATTAGAGAAAAATCCGAATTTGGAGAATCATTCCAACAACCTAAGACTAATGAATAAGGGAGGTAAGTTTTCAAATTGGGTAAATTCATTTGAGTTCAGAACTTGTTCCAATCTTAGGGTAACATGATATATTTTCATTAAGTCTCGTAAATCGATTCTAAAAGTGATTCTGAACGTTGAGTCCCAGAATTGTTTTGTAAAATGGGGTAAGGTCATGTTCTTGAAAGAAGTGTCTTACAAGCAAGTTACCAGCACAACATTCATTGGACAGGTAATGCTATTTTAACAAAGCTGATGTGCATATATTGTCATAGGATTCATTTCAAGTTATCTTTTAGTTGAAAGAAGAAACATTGACCAAGATTCTAGTCAGCTAAAGATAAACCTAAACAGATCTATATTCACTAAAGCCAAATCCAATGTGTTATATCTATTTCATACTTTGTTCTCTTGGGCTTCTACCTCACTCATTCACAATGTCTACCTCCATGTCTCAGAAAGACATTTAGAAACAGGCAAGCACCCCCTTTAAATGTCATCTTAAAAGCTTTAAGCAGCTGACAAGCAGTCACTAAGCAACTGCCCAAGTTCATCCTAGAGAAGGTTAAAGAGTTGAAGCCTGTTATAAAATGGGTCAAGGGATCAAGGAAATACACCTTCTCTAATAAAACTCTGCCCTACTTCTCATCAGACTGCTGTGGTGCTCAACTGTGATCGTGCATTGGGAAAGCAAAAACAAAATAGTCAATATGCAGTAGAGGTGAACTGACTTAGATCTCATTTTTTACTGCTATAATTAATCAAGCAATAATAGTAACATTCTGAACACCATTTTAAGAGTTTTTCATAAAGCTCACTCATGCCTCACAACCACTCCCATTTTGTTTCTCCCTTGTTCTTGTTTTGATTGCTGGCAGATTATTATTTTTTTTTACAGAAATATATGTGTTGGTTTTAAACAAAGTGGATTAACTTGAAAGGTCTGGTCTATAATAGTACATGCTGCAGTCTATTCCATATGACAATCATAGTGAACGTTTCACAACTAAAAACCCTTAGGCAGTGTCTACAATACCACTGATCTTTAGGCTAAAAAGAGAACAAAATGGTGTATGCTTTTTAAGGTTTACTAAATCTTTTTGTTTGTTTGTTTCAATAAATTAGAAGAAAGAAACCAAGAACAGAAGGGAAGAAAAAAGCAAGGGAGGAAGAAGAGAAGAAGGTATAAAGGAACAAGGAAGAGAGGAATGAAATTTGAGTATTTGTGATAAAAACAAAAACTGAGGGTTACATAAACCTTGCAGGAAAAGAACAATTTAAGAAATACCTGTCAAGTTTCAAAATAATGAGTCTCCCCATTAATTGCAATGATAATATATTTGTAGACTTAGAATTTAGTGAAATCAGCTACAATTTTATAATTATCACACAGTTATACAATCGATGTTGTTATGCTAATTAACACATTTCTGTCTGGATAAGATAAGAGATGGTGCCCAAGAATGAATGCAATTCTGTGATTCACAGGCTGAATTCTGTTAATGTCAGATGAGATGTATGAGTAATAACAAAACCTGGGTGTGAATTTCAGGCCCATTATGTTCCTGTAGTTACAATGTGTCCTTCAACTTTTAAACTTCCAGTCTTGTAATTTGCAAGTCCTTTTCATTAGATTCCAACTATCATAAATTATTTAACAGTTAATTTGACTTTTACTTTAAGAGGAGTGATACTGCTAAAGGGTATTATTAGGGATCTTATTGATGTCCCTGCAATGGCATCTCTTGGTATAGTTTATGAGAGAAATGATCCATAGCCACCATTTACTCTTTTTCAAAATATGCAATTTAATATGTTTTCTCATCACTGTACAATCCTTTTTATTTATTTTTATTTAAAAAAAATTTTTTTTAACGTCTATTTATTTTTGAGACAGAGAGAGACAGAGCATGAACGGGGGAGGGGCAGAGAGAGAGGGAGACACAGAATCGGAAGCAGACTCCAGGCTCAGAACCATCAGCCCAGAGCCCAACGCAGGGCTCGAACTCACGGACCGCGAGATCGTGACCTGAGCCGAAGTCGGACGCTTAACGACTGAGCCACCCAGGCGCCCCTGTACAATCCTTTTTAAACAATGCCTTTGTACACTGGGCAGAGATACTATCAAGAAATCTTCACTTGAGATGAAAAACAAGTGCTTCACCGGAAGCTCCAGGACTATTCACTATCCTCTGGTAGGATGGAGGGCGGTGCTGTCTTCTCAAATGACTCAAGACAATATAATTTCAACTGTTCCTAGGAAAACAGCTTCATATCCTACTCAGATATTTTTCATTAAATCCCAAATGATTTGCCAGGTTCTGTCTAAAATAGACTGGTGCATCTAGACAATGCAAATTTCACTTCAACCTTTATGCAAATCCCTCCATCATGCATTATCATCCTTTCACACACAGCCATCTGTAGAATTAGAGGAGCAGTGGATATTGGATAGAAAATGAGTTAAGAAGAAAGGAACTTCCATGGGAAATCAGGTTTGTCTTCATTCCTATAAAATCCAATAACCTCTTCCAAATGATACGTGACTGTTGGTGTCTTTCATTCTTTCCTGATAATCTTCCTAAAATGTTGACCTCTGGATATAACCTTACTTGAAAGATGAAGGACCAGAATGAATGGCGCTGAAAGTTGGTAAGGTTTCAATTTTGAATTTGGATCTCTTTTGCTGTAACGAATTGAATTATTAGCTACAAATATTCATTCCGCTGGAATCATTTCCTATATGTATACCATTGTCATGGCCCCATGGTGTACTGAGTAAACTTTTCCAACCATGGATTTTAGTTTTGGCCCTGTGACTTGCTTTGGCCAATGAGATGTTGGTGGAAATGACTTGAGCAGATGCTTGAAATAGCCTGTATGGTTATTAAGCTTGTCATCTTTGCCTATGCCATCATCATGAGAAGAAAATATCTTAAGTAGCCATAGACTTTGAGCTCCACACACAGATATGAGCCTTAGAGCCACCACAGCTGATGCTTACAGACCCTAAACCTGAATCAGAGACACTCCAACCAATGTTCAGATTTGTAAGTGAGATATAAAGGTATATTGTATGCCTTTCTGAATTCTTTTTTGATTGTTTATTAGCAAACAATCTACCCCACCTGACTTCTGCTCTGAATAAAAGAACTGGGGGCACCTGGATGGTTCAGTCGGTTAAGCATCAGACTCTTGATTTTGGCTCAGGTCATGCTCTTGCAGTGGTAGGACTGAGCCCCCCATCGGGCTCTGCACTGAGCACGGAACCTGTTGAGATTCTCTCTCCCTCTCTCTCTCTGCCCCTCTCCCCTGCTCACTTTCTCTCTCTTTCAAAATAAATAAATAAACATAAAAAAAATGAATAGAAGAACCGACCAAAAACCTTGAAAGCAAAGTAAAGCTATGTTACCGGGCAGCATTTGTGTAGGTAGTAGGGATCAAGAGGGAGAAATTTGGGTTTATATTACTTTCTCTGCTCCATAACTTTTAATACTGTTTTCTTAGCCACCCCAAATAAACACACACATCAAAGATAAAGCATGCTTGCTATGGGGATGTGAGTGCAGGACAATTTCCCAAATCTTCATTAGGATTTCCTCCCCCTAAACCACCTGTAATAAGCAAATGATCTAATTCAGAACTGTGATTCATTTTTGCAAAACTAGCTCTGGGTCAAGGTTGCTAGATCCTCCCTTGAATTGAGACAATCCCTTCTGTGTTTCTCTTATACAGAAATGTTGGTATTGTCATTGCTGGCTGGGGGGCAGACAGGTGCTATGAGGCCCTCCACCTCCATATCAAAATGAAGTGGCTTTTACTTGGTGTTGAAGAGCTTCAGAGTATTTCCTTCTATGCCTCAGTCTCTGCCAGGCTTATCTCTCAGATGCCAGCATGAACACTGAGAAACAAAACCCTACCCTTCCATATTTTTCAGTTTCTTTAGAGAAATTTACATATTTTCTGGATTACAAAATCCTTTCTGGCACAGCGCTCTGTAATAGTCGTTGAATAGGGTCAGGAGGAGGAACAGAGGGAAAAAGGAAGGAAACAGGGGATCTGACTTGTCTTGCTCTTGAGTGCATAGTTCTGTAGTTAGTCACCCAAAAGTCTATCCCCACTGTCTGCTCCTGCTCTTTGTACTTGCTGACAGCAAGCTAGAAGAGTCCGCAACTACGTGGAAAAGAATGGTTCTTCTCCACCATGCATCTGCAGGGGCAGTATCCTCTCTTCTGGTTTACCTATCAATGTGATCCCATGTATTTTCTTACTTATAAAGTTCTTCAAAACATCTGAACTAAGACACGCCCTCTGATACTGGTCTGTGTTGCAGATCTATTCTTTTACTGTCATAATGACATTTAAATATCAATGGAAAGGATGTAAAAAGCATGTGCTCAATCTGCTATCTTAATCCAGAAGTCAATTTGACAATTTACAAAGGTTTGATTAGAGGCACATAATTTAGCTTTTACTTAAAAAACAAAAAGCACACTGCAACAGGGATTGGAACTAGTTGAGCATGAAGCCAAGTCAGGTTTTTTGTTTGTTTGTTTGTTTGTTTTCCCCTAAGTGATCACACTACAATTTTTTTACATTTGGGATTTCCAAAAAGGGACAAGTGGAATGAAAGTAAGACAAATGACAGCAGCCAGCCCAGGCACAGAACTCTTTGCATGGGAGAAAAGAGACTGATATACAGATATCTATATCTATAGCTTTCAATTTCTCTCTTATCTCATCTTTTAACATGAAAAACATTGCCTTTATATATGTTATCTTATTTATTCCTTACAACCCGGTGAACCAGATAATCCTATTGCCAGTTTTAAAATGAGAAAATTAACTAGAGATGTTACATAATTGTGGAAGTTCACCATAGACACCCAAAGCTTAGTTTGAACCTAATTTCTGTATTCTCCGTTGAGAGATTTTGTCCCTGAGTCTCAGGTTATTCCAAAAAGCACTTCCCCATAGGCATACATCACCGGTGTGGGGCTCTACTTTCCCTCAGGATGAATTCAAAGCAGCTGGATGTGTATTCAATTCTAATCAAGCAACTAAACATTTGTTTCTCTTCCTTTCTCCCTTCTAAAGTTCTTTGCCTCTGACTTGGTGGGCCATCTGAGTATACTCTGGGGCTCTAAGATTTGCAGTCTCACTTACCTCTGAGGATAAATGCAACCTCAATACTTGCTGCAAATGTTTAAGTTCTCAACATTTTCAGGAATAAAAATGTCACAACTAAATACGAGAAAATATACCAAGGATACCCTATTTACTAGCAGGTAGCTTGAGTGATACTGCTACTACTGTTAAGAATTGAATAATGAGGGGTGCCTGGGTGGCTCAGACAGTTCAGCATCTGAGTCAGTTTCAGCTGCTCAGGTCATAGTCTCACAGTTCATGAGATCAGGCCCCCTGTAAAAGAATTGAGTTAATGAGCAAAGATGTAACTTTTCTCCTCATTTTTATTTTTTGTCCTCTAATTTTGTTCTGTGACCTGTAAGGCCCTTTTCACTTGCCAACAATGAGAGTTTCTCTAGCAGTTTTAAGAAAATAGTTTATTAACTTATAATGTTTCTCCCTTCAAATCTCCTAAAATACCATGGATATAAGATACATACTTAGGTATAAAAAAGATAATCTGAGAGGCACTAACATTTCTCGTAAAAATGCAAATTAAAAAAATTATAAGCTCATGGATAAGTGGGGTTCACAGGTAAGAAAGTGAAAGAAATCAAGTCTGAAGTCATAGACCATCCTTTCATTATTTAGCATCTATAGCTATAAATAGTTTAGTCTAGCAAAAGGACTGAAATAAAATTAAACTTTTGTTATAACAAATATAATGTTTACTTTAGGAAAGGTATGAGCCAGAAATCAGTTTAGTCTCTCCTTACTGGTAACTAGTCTCTGTCATCCAAAATGTACACAGCCCATTACACACCAATATCTAAAGTGGTTTGGGCTTCCCCCCATCCTAATTACCATGCTCTTCAGGTACAATACAATAAAAATGAAGGTCATAAATTTACTTTAGCAACTTCTTAAATACATCTTTCATCTCTCTCACTCTCACCTCTCTCTCCCTCTCTCTTAAGTGGCATGCTCAGTAAGTCAATGAGATTTTTAAAATAAAGTTACTCTGCTCCTCTGTAATTCAGATATATTTCTAAGACTTAGTGGCTACTTGTCAGCTCAATTCAGAAAAAAAAAACTCATCCTTTGTTGAATCCATGTTAAATGGGAACATAGAAAACACACAAATGTTTTCATAAGATGAAATAAACAAGTATACTAAATACCTGTTAACTATATACATTGACAAGTCTTCTTATTCAACATTTGTTGAGTTAGATACCTCCCAAAGTCATAACATATATGGAGCAGATATTCTCTGGACATAATCCATGTCTACCAAGTGTTACAGTACAAATCCATAGACAAGATAATAGAGTCACACACTAGATGTCATATTAGCACATATGTGGGGTGTATTATTGCAGCCAAGAGGCTGCAACAGGCAATGATAGGCCAAAACAAATTCAAGTAAGAGTTCTCTATGTGCCTGAGTTTTAAAGAATTTAAAGGTTGAGCAAGATTTTTTTCAGATTGAAAAGAGCAAAGACAGTAAAAAAGAATATGGGAAGGTCCTGAAATATTAAGTAACTAATAAAATCGGGGCAACATTAGAAAATATAGAAGATTAAGACTGTAACCATAAAGAGTGGCTAGATTACAGTGGCTCTTAACTGTATGATAAAGCAGTGTTTGCCATTGAAAGAATTCATGATGTGGAATCATGTTATCTAGAATGGATACCCTACAAGTGGTCTGGACAAGGTTAGAGGCAGGGGCAAATTTATTACATTGGCAGTTTTTATGCAGTATGTTCTCTTTTGAAGTTAGTATTCACAAATTAGAATTGTTATAAAATATGATTTTATTACCTTACAGCCGTAGAGAGACATTAACACCCTATTGTGTGTCAGCTCAAATACTTTAATGACTTCTATGATAATCACCTATTCCCATATATGTAAATTTGAGTTCTTTTGTCAATTTTGATTGGCTGAGGTGATCACAAAATTCCACATATAACCATGTTAGAAATTGGATGCTAACACTTAACTAAAGTGCTAATTCCTTTCTGATGTGTCTGCGCTGGCTGCAGGATTCTCTCTGAGGTGAACGTGAGATCCAAGTCCCCCATATTGCACATGCTGCCTTAGCTAAAGGAAGCCAAGGGGATTCTCCCCTAGGACCACTTCAAGTAGAAGCAACCAAAAGAACTTCCAATCAAGAGAACATACTGCATTGTCCTAAAATCTCTGTAAAACACATCTTCCAGGGACTCAAGTCTATGTATTTAAGTCTCACATCAACAAAGCTTTCCATTTAAATAGTCCCTGTTGGGAAAATGCATTAGTGTTTGCGATCTGTTAATTATAAATAGGCAGACTACTAATTCCTCCTGTAAGGTTTCCAAGACATCCTGTGAAAATTAATCATGATGGATTTTTTTTTTTTTACATTTTTGTTTCTCTCCAATGGCTAATTATAGCTCCAATGAGTCTAATAAGACTGTGCCACAATGCTTCTATTGATAGTCTTTAGAATCGCAGGAAGCCTAAGGCCCAACTTATTTAATCAGAGGTCTTGATTTGTTTGGAAAATTACCACAATATGAGCTGTATTTTGTCACTCGGGGCCTATGTAATGAAGGGCTGTGAGTCCTTTTGTTTTCCTTGCTCCGGATGAGGATTATTTAAAGATCTTCTCCTACCACGAGCATTCTGGTAGAAGGGAATGCAGCACATGCAGCTACTTTGGGGGTAATAAAGCAAAATATCTTGGTTTAAAAGAGCATTGTATGCTGTTGATAATAAACTGTAACGATTTTACAGCAGTCTCCTCTAGTAAATACTGTGTCTGAGTCTTTCACATTTAGAAAATCATTAAGTTATTCTCTTGAATCAGTTAATTTCTCCCAAGTGTTCTTATATCTTGGGAGTCCAAGAAGTGTTGCTTGAAAATATGAAGAATTAGAGTTGCTTCTGAACATACAGAATATGAACCAAGCATAGTGCTGCTGGAATGCATAATCCCATATGCACGTGCACTTCCTGTACTCCAGATGCAACTTTGCCCTGGCTTCCATAAAATCACCATCAGAAACACTTAGAAGAAATATTATCTGTGCAAAAGGTTCGCAACCAACAGAAAGGTTATATTCCAGTTGAAAAATTATTTAGAAAATGAATATGCAAGTAATTTACCTTTTGTAATGAAACACACCTGAATTTCATGAAGTCCCTCTGCTAATTCAGTGAGATCTGTAGGTGGATGGTGCAGGATGGGAAATAAAGCTGCCTCATGAAGAGAGATGATCTTCTCATACTAGACTCCCTTCTCTTCCTTCTGGAACAGAGAATGAATTGGGTTCAGTATCGTCTCCTAGATAGCAAACAGGCTACTCATGTTTGTTTAACATTCAAATGGAATGTGATGATTCAATGCATTGAGGTAAAGCCCTGCAAACTCATGAGTTTTGTTCTAGCTGGTAAAAAGGCTCTGGCTTTTTTTCCCCTCTGGTGGCTTTGGTGAACTGATCTTTGTTTCCCTCGCTCCACCAAGTAGCTCTGAAGCTCTGCATACTTTTCGAATTTACACTTAACATGACTCTAAGAATCAATCATTAGGCAATAAACTTCAAATATTTTACTACTTCTCCAACATGTGGCCAAAGATATTCTACTCTCAGCTCTACTCTAGTGCTTGTTTAATTTGATTACTGGGGAAAAAATGACGTATTTCATTATTTTTATCCATTGAAATAATTATAACATCCATAGAGATGTTTCCAAGAGGAAGTAAAAGAATGGAATAAGGTTTCTCTGTTTGATTAAAGTTTATTCCTCAACGATGATGAGCAAGTTGAGCAGGCGTGTGGGCTAGTGGGAAAAGAAGTTTAATAGCCAAAGAGAAGAAATGGCCTTTTTTGTTGTGTTTTAAGTCCAAAAGGAGAGGTTTAAAAATGTTTGAATTATTAGATATCTCAGTTCACTCACCTTTGAAAGAATCAACCAAAAATGCACAAGAACATAAGAAGTTACAAGAAGCTACAAGAAGTAATGCAAGGTGTTTCTCAAAAACCCTTAAGAAATAATGCAATTATTGTTTAAAAGTTTGAGGGGATCACAAAAAAAAAGAAAAAAGAAATGAGTAAGAAATACTTCTTAGTAAGCCTTGTTAGTTCCTAAACTAAGTAAATAAAACTATTCAGTTCAAAAATGACTGCAGTTAAAAGGAGTTTATCTAAGCAACTGAAAGAAAAGAGAATTTTCAAGTCCATCAATCTAGTACATAGTAACATCATCCTTATTATCAGTAACAGTAACAAACTACATTAATATACCCAGTCATAAATTGAAAATCTATGCATGGATTAACTGATTTAATCTTCACAGGAAACCAAATAAATAGGTCAGTACTACTACAGCCCTTATTATGAATCAGGAAACTTGAGGCACAGAGAGGTTAAGTATATTGTCTAAAGTTATACTCTTAGGAAGTGATAGAGCAAAGGTTTA
This sequence comes from Neofelis nebulosa, assembly GCF_028018385.1. Lineage (NCBI taxonomy): Eukaryota > Metazoa > Chordata > Mammalia > Carnivora > Felidae > Neofelis > Neofelis nebulosa. The sequence goes on from NC_080791.1 coordinate 93,771,005, forward strand.
AAACAAGATTGTCTAGAAATAGAGTCCATGGTTTTAACCAGGAAGTGTGGTATATATTTTAAAAGGTATATACCAAAATGTTATCAAATTGGATATACTTAACTGGTGGAAGTGTTGGTCATTTTCAACTTCTTTGTGCTTTTATGTACTTTTCACATCATCTATTACAAATACAAATACTTCTAGAATTAGGAATAAAATATCTTGAATATACTTTTAAAGAACTCTTACTAGCATCCACACCTCTCATTTACTTTCATAAAAAAAACTTTAAAAAATAAATGTTATTTTTCCAAATATGCCCATTTCTGTATTAATGTCTTATGTTATTAAACCAACAGAGCACTGAAATAGCCTTCATCAGGGAAGTGGTTCACAAATCAGTCCCCTATAGATGGCATAATCATAATTCAGAAGTCTTGCATTAGTTGAAGGGCAACCAATACATGCTAAGAATCTCATAATGAAAGACATATAGACACTGGACTATAGATTTTGGGATATTTGGGGAACAAACATGCAGACAGATAAATAAGTTCAACAAATATAAAGTACAAAGATACTTTGAAGTTAGGAATTAGAGCGATTCTCACAAAAGCCAGCAGAAGGTGGTTGGGGAGATGGGTGAAATCGACAAAGAGATTAAGAGGTACAAACTTCCATTTATAAAATATGTAAGTCATGGAGACAGAAAGTACAGCATAGGGAATATAATCAATAATCTCGTAACAATATTATATGGTGACAGATGGTAAGTACACTTATCGTAGTGAACACTGAGTAATGTATAGACTTGTTGAACCAGTATGTTGTATACCTGAAACTAATATAACATTGTATGTTAATTATACATCAGTTAAAAAAAAATAACATCAAGAAAAGTGATCTACAGGGACTAGGGGATGTAAGAATGGTCAGGCATATGTTATTTTCCCGGATAGCCTTACTAGCCATCATGTCTCTAGTTATCCATTATGAGACTCACAATTCTGCACAGTGTTACCTATAAAAACAAACAAAAACAAAAAATACCTCTTCATTCGTATAGGATGGAAGGGAGAAAATAGAAACTATATCAGTCTGTGAAACTGGGAAATTCCAAATAATAGGTCTCTATACTACAAGCATTACAAGTGCTAATGTCTAAGGGCTCTTGGGAACTATTAGGCAAATCTATGAAACTTACTTCTACAAGTAATGCTGTTAGAACATTCAATTGTGTTCTCTAAGAACAGTAGTGAAACCCGTCAAATAATCTAGGGAAGCCAGAGCTATAAGAAAATCAGATCCTGACTCAAAGTCTGTAACCATAAGTTAGTGCCAAAGCCACAAAAGGTGCCAATATTAGTAAATGAGGTTTGGTATCTGTCCTGGGAGCAAGTACTGGACAAATGACCCAAGAACCATGTACTGAGTTCTCCTAATTCATTTCTCTTGAAATAGCTCCCACTTTCTTCCTTCTACCTCCTTCATTAAACAACACACCTTTTACTAAAGATAATTTCTCTACTCCAACCCTTCCCACCTAATTTAAGATTGAGGTTCTTACATCTGTGTTTTCACAATGGTTCCTTCCCTTGGTAGCACTCAATGACTTGTGATCTTACAAAGCAATGATGCACTCTAAAAAGAAATAGATACAGATATAGATATAGATATAGATATAGATATAGATATAGATATAGATATAGATATATAGATATATTTCACCAGAACACTGCAGCAGAGAATGCAAAATATTAGCAATGATTACCAGGTATGGAATCTTTATTTCTCCATATTCATTTTTGTTACTATTAGAAATGCAGGAAAAAAATGAACATAGTAATTATGTAGAAAATTACAGCAGAGTTATTTTGTGTCAGGTAGAAATTTTTGCATAAGCAGTTTAAAAAAGAAATCCTTCCATTTTCTTATAAAATTAACATGTTTATTTGAGGAGAGTATTTATGATATATCCTTAATTATCAAAAGAGAGGTAATATAATTGCAAATATTTTCAAAAGAAAAGTCATATATTTTATTCTTGGGTTATAAAAGGCCAATTTTGATTTCAGAAAAAAAAATGTTTAAAATCTTCCAATTAGACCTGTAGGGTTTTAAGAAATAATTATGCCATTTTCATCTAAGAGAAAAGTAGCAACACAAGTTAGGTAAAAATTACCTAAGACAACTGGTAGTTCAAAGAAAAATGTGTCCTTTCCTCCTATGTTCCTAAAATAATAACATGAAAATATATTATTTTAAAATTTAGTATTAGCATATGTTGAGTATATGTAGGTCCCCCAAATGATGATTTTCTTCAAGTATTTTTGGAACTTGAACATAGGGGTACTTTGGTATTATACCCAGGCTTTGGGGATCTACTTTATAGAAAATATGTAAATTTCACTAGTCACTTCGCATGCCTTGGGTAGGGGGTCTGGACAATAATCAGGATGGCAAAACCATCACAATAAAGGAGAGAAAAGAATAAATGTCTAATTGCCAAAGGAGCCTAAACTCAAGAAGAGAGCTGTACCAGATGCTCAAAATAGTATGGTCATGCATTTTGTTAAGTTACATGTCAAGAATATAGTACAAACTGAATGTCTAAGTTCACAAAAGTTCACATAAAGAATGCTGATTTTGGGGCGCCTGGGTGGCGCAGTCGGTTAAGCGTCCGACTTCAGCCAGGTCACGATCTCGCGGTCCGTGAGTTCGAGCCCCGCGTCGGGCTCTGGGCTGATGGCCCAGAGCCTGGAGCCTGCTTCCGATTCTGTGTCTCCCTCTCTCTCTGCTCCTCCCCCGTTCATGCTCTGTCTCTCTCTCTCTGTCTCAAAAATAAATAAACGTTAAAAAAAAAAAAAAATTTAAAAAAGAATGCTGATTTTAAAACAATGAATGAGTTTGGAAAGCAAAAGAAAAATAATATGTTAGGATGAAAGAGATCACTTTAGCTATGTTGTGAGGAGATAAACTTTTAATTGATGGGATCAGTGATTTTGTGATAAGCAATGAGACTCAGTCCTGCAAAAGCCCAGGGTCTTTAGAAAAGTTATAATAAATGAAGAGTTTGTATTTAGAAAAGTTAGTGTAAAAGAGAGCAATGAGAATTAAATATGACAGCTGACTTGGGGAAAGCAGAGGAATAAGGAAGGCTTCTGATGGACCACCATAGATACCATACATGATAGGATTCAGGCAATATCTCTGAACAAATTGGATCAGTGGGCAGGCAATAGAGAATAATTTAGATACAGTGATACCAGGTAGCTTTTAAGAAAATGAGAATTTAAACAATGGTAACAACCATGGAAGAACAGAATACTTAAGAAGGGAGACTATGAGCAAATCTAGGTGCAAATCAACAATGATAAAAGTCTGATGAAAAATGACTCTAAAATTTTGGAGTAAGAAAGAAAGAAGAGTCTGTGATTGGGATATACGAATGGAAATGAAGAGGGTGAGGTAGACCGGGTGAGATAGACCGGGGTAGGCAATGAGCTAAAATGAGGTTGGTTTTGAAAAAGTATGTTCCAGATTAATATGAGAAATCTGAGAGAAGATATTCTATGGAAAATTAAGGTAAGGTCCTGGAGAGATGGTGGGAAATCTAGTTAGAAATGCATATTGGAGGGGCACCTGGGTGGTTCAGTTGGTTAAGCATCTGACTCTTGATTTCAGCTCAGGTCATGATTTCAAGGTTTGTGGGAACAAGCCCTGCATTCAGCTCATGTTGACAGTAAAGCCTGCTTGGGATTTTCTTTCTCCCTTTCTCTCTGCCCCTCCTCTGCTCACGCATGTGTGCTTTCTAAATAAATAAGTAAACAAACAAACAAACAAACAAAACAGAGCAAATGTAGATCTGGAAACCATAGGGATTCTTGGTCGTAAATGAAACCATTAAAGAAAAGAGATACACAGAAAAGATCTATGAGTCTTAGAGATAATCCACAGTTAGCAGGTTAGAAAAAGAACAAAAGAATATCTTATTAGATAAACTAAAATGGTAACTTTGGGATCATCTAGGTGGCCTTGTCAGTTAACCATCTAATTTCGGCTCAGGTCATGATCTCGTGTTTGGTGAGTTTGAGCCCTGCATCGGGTTCTGTGCTGACAGTTTGGAGCCTAGAGTCTGCTTCGAATTTTGTGTCTCCCTCTCTTTCTGCCTCTCTCCTTCTCATGCTTTGTCTCTGCCTCTGTCTTTCTCTCTCTCTCTCAAAATAAATATTAAAAAATTAAAACTAAAAATAAAATAAACAAAATAAACTGGTAACTTTGATACAAAATCAAAATATATTTCCAATTTTCCATAACTCACCTATAAATAATGAGTAAAAGGGAAATAAATACATGGAAAATTACTTTACACTACTCTAAGAGGCTATCATGTCTTTCTTCAAGACATTGAGTCTTTCTCCTGATCCATTAGCTAATATTATTAACCTTACCTGTAAATAAAATTTTGGACATGGATTTTCATTTAGCCTGACCAAAAAGGGAAAAAAAAGTGTCTTTATATAATGACAAGCTTCTTGGGAACAGAGGATCAGTATTTGTTGGTTATAGACAAAATACTATACAACACCATGTTCCCTCTAAATGAATAACAAATTAAAACGTGACCATTGTTATTAAGCTAAATTCCTTCAAGTGTGTAGGAGTCAAGCTCAGACTTAGAAATACTACTATTAATTACAATGTTGTTTTTCTTTTTCCAAACATTGGAACTTGCATCTGAGCAATGGGATTCCGATTCTGTCTGCCATCTGTACTGTTGGCTCTTCATCTCTACGCATGTGGTTTTCAAGTTCCTTACTTGAAATGATCTTTGTCCTTTAAACAAAGGGCTACAGCCCAGGGTCTGCAGGTACAAGATGCTGACTTGCAGCATCCATCTAGTGTGCATCAACCACAGAAGTTTAACGAATCACTTTCTTGCCTGCCCTTGACCTTGCCCAGAATGCTCTGTGTGCAGGAATCAAGAAACCTGTGAGGCCATATGCTGGGAGTCAGCCTTTGACCGTTTTCCCCCATCCAGCTGTCGTCCTGAAAGTAACATCACACACACATACATTTTTCTTTTTTTTTTAAATTTTTTTTTCAACGTTTTTTATTTTATTTTTGGGACAGAGAGAGACAGAGCATGAACGGGGGAGGGGCAGAGAGAGAGGGAGACACAGAATCGGAAACAGGCTCCAGGCTCCGAGCCGTCAGCCCAGAGCCTGACGCGGGGCTCGAACTCACAGACCGCGAGATCGTGACCTGGCTCAAGTCGGACGCTTAACCGACTGCGCCACCCAGGCGCCCCACACATACATTTTTCATACACATGCAAGTGTCTCAAATTTTGGCCACAGGGGAACCGTATTCAGAAATTATATATTTGAGTTGTTCAAAGTGAGATAATTTTCAAATGTGGAATTTGGGAGTTGTGAGTAATCATAGATACTCTCTCAATTTATATGATCTAATTTTGATTCTTAAAAAAATAAATAACAATATGCATGTAATAAAATCAATAAAATATACAGTAGATGCATAATAAAAGTCTCTGTTTCTCTCTACCTAGAAATTACCAGTATTAGCAGTTTCTTTTACATCCTTCCTTTTATATGCTTATAAACAAATATAGTATCCTATCATTTTTGTAAATTGAAATCACATAATTTATATTATTCTGCTTTGGTTATAGTTGGCAAAGAAAGCTAGAATCGTTGCACATCAACACATATGGGCTTACTTCACTGTTTTCAAGGACCATGTAATATTTCACTTTACAGAATTATTATAATTTATTTCATCAATCCCCTAATAGTGGACATTTTAAATTATGTTCTTTTTCTGATAATTTTCTCCTGTCCCAAACAATTCTGTAATGTTTAGTTTTGTGCATCTTAGCATTGTTTTGTGATTATATATGTGGAGTAAAATAGTATCAGGGAAGTTCTGTGTTATCCATTTGTTTTATTTTTATAGCTTATTTTATTTTAAATTTTTTAAAATATTTACTTTACTTCTGAGAGAGAGAGAGAGAGAGAGACAGAGTGCAAGTGGGAGAGAAGCAGAGAGAGAGGGAGACACAGAATCTGAAGCAGGCTCCAGGCTCCAAGCTGTCAACACAGAGCCTGAAGGGGGCTTGAACCCACAAACCATGAGATCATGACCTGAACCGAAGTTGTATGCTTAACCGAATGAGCTACCCAGGCACCCCTCCATTTGTTTTAAATATAAGCAGCAGCATAGTAGAGTTAAAAGATAACTGACTTTGTAGTCAGGCTGACCTCATTTTGAATCTTAGTGCAGTCACTTACTTCTCTGAGTTTCTTTTGCATAGAACAACCTTCTCTGAGTCTCAGATTTCCTCCTTGCAAAATGGTGATAAGTCCTTCACAGTGAAGATTTTGAGGTTAACCACTTTAAAAGATACCACAAGTAAGTATGTATTCCAAAACTCATAGCTAAGAGAGAAGGTAAGAGGAGGAAGAGGAAAAAAGAACAATCTAAGTTCAGAGCTTTAAAGTCAGAATTGGACTAAATGTCAAGTCCTCTCGATTTCAGATGAATGTTTTTCCAATTAATTGCACTGAAACTTTCTATGCTCCATTTCATCATTTGTCTTTGCCCATTGATTATGAGGGTATCTTCACCTTGTCTGCCCCACATGGTGCAATGGCTAAGAAACTTTTGGCAAAGTCCATAGAAACAACTGAAAGAAGTCTAAGCAGAATAGGACTGTTTTGTTGCTCTATGGTCTCTTCCAACTGGGGAAGTTTTTAGGACAATGCTCAGCCATGACAGCAGTTATGGATTGAGGGAGAGGCTTGACTGTGGTCACAGATGATACACACTTGATCAATACCCATCATCTGTGAACCAGGGTGGTGACTGGCTGGTTATTAAGAAGCATTCACTCCAGTGACATTCATCTTTGTCTAAATTTACTCCTTTAAAATGCCACGTCACAATCAGACTTTCACATTTGTCTGAAGGAGATAATCATCATTGTCTTGAATATATATATTCTTGACAATGGCTTTGTGAACTAGACAAAGGAACTGCTAACGTTTATGTTGGGGGGGGTGTTGAGGAAGATAAGTTTTAGAGGCATTAATCAATTGGCCCCTATATTTTAGCTCCAAATTCACTTTTCTTTCTACCATATAATACTGAATGCCATTGTATTTTTTTCATGTTTATTTATTTTTGAGAAAGTGCAAGTGGGGGAGGGGCAGAGAGAAAGTGGGGCAGAGGATCTGAAGCGGACTCTGTATTGACAGCAGCAAGCCCGACATGGGCTTGGACTCACAAACCACAAGATCATGACCTGAGCTGAAGTCAGGTTCTCAACCAACTGAGCCACCGAGGCACCCCTACCATTGTATTTTAATACAAGACAATGATGATCTGGTCACAGATCTTCCTCTAGTTCTGCACCCTTAGCTCTTTTTGGAAAAAGTAGCCTCCATTCATATACTTTCAGTAATGCCACGCTGAATATAACACAGACTGCTCCGCGTGGCTATCAAACCTCTCCTTTTTTCAGTCCAGCATTTATGAATAGCCTCATGTCTATCATCTGTGAGCTTCAGGCTCATCAGACCATGTTTCTGTCTCTTAAATATTCCATGCACTTCTTCACCGCCATGCCTTACCTACTGGCTTTCCTTCAACTTAGAGTTGCTTTTGTCCATTATCCACCCACATAAATTATATTCTTTTTTTTTTCTAAGCAAAGCAGATAAAATCTTGACTGATAAGCCCTTCCTGATTCCTACAGTCCAATGAATTATCCCTTTTGCATAAAGAAAAACAAATACATATATACCTATAGTGAACTCACATATTTTTCTGCCTGTCTTAAAATTCTTTATATTTCACCTCCCTGACCAATTAGAAACAATTTATGCGCAAGGCTCATAACTGTGTCCCATAAGAATTGAACACCTACCTAGGCATATTTACAGTTCCCTCCAACTGGTGTGCTCTTCCTCACTAGGCCCTATCCAATATTCAAGGACCAGTGGAATACCTCCTTCCCCATAAAACCTGTTCTAAGTTCCTTTAGAGAGACATATTCTCTTTTGAATTCCAATACCATTTTAGGGCAATTTCCTCCCTTTTTTTGGTTAAATGTTTATTTATTTATTTATTTATGTATTTATTTATTTATTTATTTATTTTGAGAGAAGGGGTGGGGAGGAGCAAAAGGAGAGGGAGAGAGAATCTCAAGCAGGCTCCACGCTTAGTGCAGAGCCATACGTGGGGCTCTATCCCACAACCTTGAGATCATGACCTGAGCCGAAATCAAGAGCTAGAGGCTTAACTGACTGAGCCACTCAAGGGCCCTGGAAATTTCCTCTTTCTTATACTACAGTGGTTTTAAGTATATTTCCATTCTTCCAAAAGATTTGAGCCAGCATGTAGGCGCAGACTACACCTATTTTGTTTAGCACTGTATCTTCAGAGTCCAAGGCACAGGAGACACTCAACAACATATATGGAGAAACATAATCTTCCTGCTCAAATCATCTATGCTTATGTCTAATACATTTTTAACCTTTCAGTGACTCTTATTCAGAATTCAGTAAGTTTTATTTTTAACCATATGCAATTACCATTCCCACGGGCACCTGGGTGGCTCAGTTGGTTGAGCGTCAGATTTCAGCTCAGGTCATGATTTCAGGGTTCGTGGGTCCAAGCCCCACTTCGGGCTCTGTGCTGATAGCTCAGAGCCTGGAGCCTGCTTCAGATTCTAAGTCTCCCTCTCTCTCTGTCCCTCCTCTGCTTGTGCTCTCTCTCTCTCTCTCTCAAAAATAAATAAACATTAAAAAAAATTAAAAAGAAGGAAATTACAATTCCTCAGTTCACAAACAGTTGAGTATATGCAATTTCATTTGGTTCAACCTAAAAGTTACGGGTTGAATGGAATGATGGATAGATAAATGAATGAAAATTCCTCACAGTTGTAAGTCATGGCATGTGTGCATTATAAATCACAATAGAAATATTATTTCATTTGATGGAAAGTCATTGGGAGGTCAAGGAGGGAGAATTTGCATTAAAGTACGTCACTCTCCTACATGGAGAAAAACACATTTCAAATACATCATTAGCCACAGGAGGATTAGTACAGAGTACACATCCACCAGGCTTTTTTACCACTACAATCATTTTCCTTTGTGTTCACCAAAATGAAAAATCCCTGTACCTGAGTAAAATAACAAGCTTGCGTCTTCCTTTGTCCTTCCCTGGTGAGCATTTCAGCTAGGAGAAGTCATTTTGCTACATTCCATTCTCAAAGCTGTGCTGGAGAAGCCAGAAAATCACAACAGCTCAGAAGTCAGGCCAACTGTACACGTCAGGAGACCACCTTTGCTATGGGACATATACACAGCAGTTGCATAAAGGGTGTGCATTGCCCATACTTTTTAGCTGACATTGGCCTGGCGTGTCCCAGATACCATTAATGAGCTGGGTTTCCCTCCATGGTACCGACAGGCCTTTTTGGAATTTACTTCTGTGTCACTGCAGCATTGTGTAGAAATTAAGGCATGGGTTCTAGAGGTTGAAATCACAGGGTTCAAATCTCATTTTGTAATTTTTGCTAAATTTTGCAATCTCTCTGCACTTTGATGTCTTTATTTCTAAAATTATTTAAAACTAAAGTTATATTATGGGGCACCCAGGTGGCTCAGTCTGTTAAGCATCCGACTTCGGCTCAGGTCATGAGTTCAGGTTATGTTCTCAGTTTGTGAGTTCCAACTAGACTCACTACTGTCAGCCTCTCAGCACAGACCCTGCTTCAGATCCCCTGTCCCTCCTCTCTCTGTCCTTCCCTCACTTGTGCTCTCTTGAAAGATAAATACAACATATAAAACACTAAAGTTATCGTAAAGGTTTTTGTGACTGTGATAATGCTTTAGAGGAAGCCAATTTAACAGATTCTCTGTTTTATAGTGGGTGTTTAATAAATGATAGTTTACAAAAACCTTTCTGGTTCCCTTCTACATTGTTTAATATTTCCCTGGACTGAGAACAGAGGTCCACATATACTAGATGCAGAGATGGAATACAGAAACCAAATAATTTAATTTAAAAAACCCAGAAATTGAACATATTGCTTGGGAAGCACTAATAATAAAGTAGAATAAGAGGAAGCAACTGCAGAAAGAAAAGGAGAGAGAGAGAAAGAGAAGAGGAAAAAACTATCATTTCTTTAGCACTCATTGTATACCACAGACTGAGTGCCATTCTTGTGTTGAGGATCATATAATAAAGTAGACTAAGCATTTCAGAATAGAGAGAGAATAGAAAAGACACAAAAAAATGAGAAAGAAGAGATGAGAAATTTAAGCATCAGTCCTGACAGATTAATATCCTGATAATAAAGATTGCAGAGACCATGAAGAATAAACATGGAGGGAAGAAAATGATCAAAATAATAACTCAATTTCTCAGAAATAAAGAACATACATTTCCAGGTTTAACGGACACTCATGTGCCCATCACAGTGGTTGAAGAAAGGCTCACACCAAAGAACATCTTCGTAAATTTCAAAATATTGGTGGGAGAAAAGAAAAAGCTGAAGAGACTTTTTAAGATAAAAGACAACGCAAAAAGGATTCAGAATTATAATGGAATTGGAATTCAATAAAATACTAAAATCTAGGGTAAAAAATTGAGTAACTTCCTTCAAAACTCAAAAAGAACAGGTAGGTGGCCTCCAATACTATAGCCAGCCAAACTACCAGCTAAGTACTTAATATTTCTGTGGTATTTGATATATGGCAGGAATGCTGAAAACATACTACACATATTAGCACATTTGATTCTTCAACAGGCCTAAAAGTTAGGTATTATTATTAGTCTCATTTTGCATATGAAGAAATGGAGTGACGAAACTGTTAAAAACAGTATGTCCTAAAGTCATACCATGCCTATGTGTGAAAACCAGAATTTAAAAAAACCCCACAATCTTGCTTTAACCAAAAATAATAAACTACTAGCCAATCAACTTTTGCCTCCATTAGGTGTGGCTTTATCATCCTAAGCATAAAACCACTTCATAATAAATTCAAGAGAATGTTTTCCCAATCTGTAAATATGTACTTCAGAAATAATTATAGATTGCATGTATGGTTCTTATGTTTTTCTTGCTACTTAAATATAATCAGGTAATTGATCAAAACCTAACTTTAATTATTATATGGATTTCTTTCTATTTCCCCTTCCCAATGGTCTTTTTCTAATTTTACTAAAAATATTAACCTTCTCATAGGCTCCATTTTCTTATAAATTTGATGAATGAGTCTACACACTGAGCTCATCCTTGCCCTGAATTAAAATGCAAACATATTCAGTAGAATAAGAAATATTTCAGTAGGATAAGAATATTTCTAAAGCTTTGGTTTAAAAAAAAATGCTTCCAAGAAATGTGACTTTTCCAGTGACCCAAATATTCTTTAAGCTTCTCACATCCCCAGGATGTACACCACCTAATTGAAATAGTTTCATAACCACCCTTGTTCTTCACATGTTTAGTGACACCACTCAAAGAAGCACATCAGTCACCTGGCTAATAAGCATTCTCTGAAGCCCATGGAAACAGAGGGAAATTCTCCCTTTATTCTTCCACTGTGAATTATGTTCCCTAAGCATGTATTATTATTATTCTTATTACCCAGTTGAACTAGTATAATTTGCAGTTGGATAAATCATAAGCCAGTGGATTCTCAAGCCTCCCCAACTTATTATGTTACTTCATCCAAAGATTTTACAGCAGAGAGCACTGGGGATATTACAGATGACTCAAAGTTATATATTTTTTTCCTCTCTCCAAAAGCTGTAAAAGTGCAAAAACTCCTATGCAGAAAACTCACATAAATAATTAGCACTTCATTGCATTGCTCAAAAAAATAAATGCACTCATAAAAGTGCAGGGTTAGCTCACTAGAAAGTGCTAGTGTTTCCTAGATATTCAAATATATACTGGTTCCTAAATCAATATTAGAGGTAGACAAGACATTTTTAGGTCTAGTCGCCCAGGATCCAACACCCTATCTTATAATAATAATACTCTAATGGATTGGGGAATATAGAACCCATTCTCTGTTCAGACCATACTGTAGGGGACACTCTCTTTACTTTATAACCCACATTGAAGGCTGAGTTTAGCTAATCCACAATCCCATTACCTGGCTCCCAGAAATGGTTTAGCAAAATATACACCCCCTAACTTGACCTAGCTAAACTTTTGTTCAGTACTTGGGAGAGGAGAATGATTAGGGATATTACAGATTTAAGATTCTTAGAACAGCTATGGTGAAAGTATGTTGCAAATAAAGCAAACCCACAGACTTAAGTTCAGAAGTAAAAAGAGAGTGAGGAAACAAGGTCTGCTCACATCACTTGACCTATTGGATCAGCCTCTGGAATTTTGAATTTTGAGAGTCATTCATTGCTAAACCAGATTGACTTGGTTTCTTAGGTCCTTGTTAAAAAAAAAAAGTCTTAATATTCTACTTGACATGCAATTATGAGGGTATGTAAATATTTGAGCGACAGATTTGTTCATACATGAAACTAGAAATCCTGGGTGTACTAAATACTAGTTTCGGGAGTGTGGAGATAACTAAGGCATTATTTCCATCCTCAGTCTACAACGGAGTTATTTTCCCAGGATCCTTGTTGACGTTCTTCACTTTCTTATATAAATTTCACAAAACCCATGGATATAGTTGTCAAGATTCTAAAGCTCAGGCAAACAATATTTAATTTCAGTTTGGTCAAATTATTGCTAAATCAGTTCAGAGATGTGAGATGTATAGGGTTCATTAGATTGTCAGATTCATTGTTTATTTTGAGATTACTCTTTCAAAAATTTTTTTGTCTTAATTCCAGTATAGTTAATTTACAGTGCTATATTAGTTTCAAGTGTACAATATACCAAGAGGTTGCTCTTTTAACAAATAATAAAGTTTCATTGTGTTTACAAAGGATAAAGCACAGTCCTAGAAATCAGATTTCCTGTTGTTCTGGCCTTGCTACTTGACAATGGTAAGTTTCCTGAACTTCTAGGAAAATCAGGGCCCTACGATGTCCCTAATGTCCTACCGCTCACCTTCGGTACTAGAGAGTGATAATTTCTAGATGCATAGGGTTTCTCTTATTTACATTAATAAAACAGAAAAAGGCTTACCACCATTCTTGTTACCCGCTGCTGTGTAACAAGCCACATCAAAATGTGATAGCCATGAGAAAACCAAAGAAAACAAAACAAAATATTTATTCTGCTCATGAAGCTGCATTTCAAGAAGGGCTTATTTTGTTCCACTTTGTCTCAGCTGACTGGCTTGAAGAATAGGGCTGAAATCACCTGAAGGGTCACATACTCATTCCAATGTCTGGAACCTGGGATGGAAGGCTCCGGTTGCAGCGGGGTGGGGGAGGGCAGGGCAGTTGGCGTTCCTTGGGCCCCTCTCTTTCTCCATCTCCATCTCCTTCTCCATTTGAGTTGCTCTCCAGCTCCAGCTCTACCATTTCTGTCGCTGAACTCTCTAGCAACACAGGTGCAGGGAAGCTAGACTTCTTGCATATCAGCTCAGGGCTCCCATGGCACACATTCCAAGAGAGAGGCAAACAGAAGCTACAGCACCTTTTTTTGGTTTTTGTTTTTTAATTTTATTTAAATTTTAGTTAACATATAGTGTACTACTGTTTTCAGGAGTAGAATTTAGTGATTCATCACTTACATAGAACACCCAGCGAACAACAGAACAAGTGCCCTCCTTAGTACCCATTACCCAGGTAGTCTATCCCCCACACACTGACCTCCATCCACCCTTAGTTTGTTCTCTGCCATTAAGAGTCTCTTATGGCTTGTTTCCCTCTCTCTCCTTGTTTTTGTCCCTTCCCACATGTTCACCTGTTTTGTTTCTTAAATTCCACACATGAACGAAATCATATATCTCCATCCGACTTATTTCACTTGGCATAATACACTCTAGCTCCAACCGTGTTGTTGCAAATGACAAGATTGCATTCCTTTTGATCACTGAGTAATATTCCATTGTATGTATATACCACATCTTCTTTATCCATTCATCAGTTGATGGACATTTGGGCTCTTTCCATAGTTTGGCTATTGTTGCTATAATGCTGCTATAAACATTGGGATGCATGTACCCTTTCAAATCTATATTTTGTATTCTTTGGGTAAATATTAGTAGTGCAATTGCTGCATTGGAGGGTAGTTCTATTTTCAACTTTTTGAGGAATTTCCATACTCTTTTCCAGAGTGGCTGCAGCAGTTTGCCATCCCACCACCAGTGCAAGAAGGTTCCCTTTTCTCTGCATCTTCACCAATACTTGCTGTTTCTTGTATTGTTAATTTGAGTCATTCTGACAGGTATGAGGTGGTATCTCATGGTTCTGGTCAACTAATCCTCGACAAAGCAGGAAAGAATAGCCAATGGAAAAAAGACAGTCTCTTCAACAAATGGTGTTGGGAAAACTGGACAGAAACATGCAGAAGAATGAAACTGGACCACTTTCTTACACCATACACAAAAGTAAGTTCAAAATGGAAGAAAGATCTAAATGTGAGACAGGGAACCATCAAAATCCTAGAGAAGAATACAGGTAGCAATCTCTCTTACCTTGGCCATAGTAACTTATTACAACACATGTCACCGGACGCAAGGGAAACAAAAGCAAAAATGAAGGATTAGGACTTCACCAAGATAAAAAAACTTCTGCACAATGAAGGAAACAATCAACAAAACTAAAAGGCAACCTACAAAGTGACAGAAGACATTTGCAAATGTAGCATCTTTTTTGATTTACTCTCAGAAATCACAGAGCATCATCTCCAATGCAAACTGTGAACTAAGGCAGTGACATAAAACTGCTCCCTTTTAAGGAGAGTGGAGATAAAAACTGCCTTTAATGGAGCAGTTCTGAGAGTCTAGAAAAGTAAGTGAGATCATAAATGTTACAGCCATTTTTAATAAAGACACCAAGATCACCATACACAATTATATGTGAGTCGCATGTATCTGCATATTTTGACTTTGGTCATTTCATTTCATTTTAGTTCCACAAATGTCTGCATCTGATTGCTATATGTAATACTAGAAACAGTCATTATTTCTCAAAAACACAGCACCACGCAGGTAGGAAGAAAGGCATACCCTAGTTTTGTACTAGAAGACAGAGTGAAGCCAGCCTCAAATTTGAAAATTTCCTTCATTTACCCACATTACAGAAAATTAAAGAGGACTTCTGGATTTGAGTTGGGTAGAATAAAAAAAAAAATCTTTCCTTTTTTCTATAATTAATCAAAAATAGCTACATGAGGGGGTGCCTGGGTGGCTCAGTTCGTTAAGCATCCATCTCTTGATTTCAGCTCAGGTCACGATCTCACAGTTCATGGGATTGAGCCCCATATTGGGCTCTGTGCTAACAACATGGAGCCTGCCTGGGATTCTCTCTCTCTCCTTCTCTCTCTCTGCCCATCCCCTTCTTGCTCTCTCTCTCTCTCAAAATAGATAAAATTAAAAAAAAATAGTTACATTAATATTACATTTGTAATGACCCAAGTGGATGCTTTCTTTGAATTTTTGTTCCTCCCCTTTAAGAAAACTGGATGTGGTTGTCTTCAAAATATGCAGCTAACTTTCTAGGCACCTCTCTCACCTTTGTTAACAACTACTCTCCATGTGCCACACAGCTTTCTCCAATACACTGACAAGTTGTCAATAACTACAAGACTCAATTTCACAGACTGTCAAGAGATAAATTTCAGCCAGGTCTGAAGACAATACGACATTTTATTTTGACACTGTAATGGGCTGGTGCTACTTGTCCCGTGACAGGCTACAAGGGTTGGCTCTCACCTCCTGGTTTTTATCATCACCCCAAACCCTGTGATCATAAGTCTATCTTTTAAGAAAGAAGGACAAAACAAACTGGGAGCACACCATTTGTTTATTTCATCCTCTAGACTCCCTCTCAGTATTGATGGGATTGACTGTGAGAGATAACACCATCATTGACCTTGGTGTGTAAGGAACAAATAAGTTGTATACTCCTAAGTTCTCTCTGACAGGACAGAAGACTTGAGGACTGTGCCACCCCTTTCTGTGGCACCATTAAAATCTCTTCCGAAGAGCAAACAGAGCTGTCTTCTGAAATTGTAAATACTATCAAACTAGTGAGCACTGCAGGTCTCTGGCCTGACTTTTATGGGTCCTTTTGAACCTCTGCTTTTCAGCTACAGTATCACATGTTCACAGTAATTCAACATCTCAATCTCAACTTGGAGAACCAGCATATGGCAAGAAATACAAAATGGTGTTCTATTTGTACAGGACCTTAGGGAGAGCTGTAATTTAGAAATCATCAACTTGCTTGATACAGCATTCAAAGGTACCAATAAAAACCTTTGTTCCTGCCTCTGCCTGAGTATGAACAGCTTCCAACACCATGGCTTGTGGCATTGTTTTGATTATCTGGAGTAACACAGGCATCAGACACATCTGGGTCTAAATCCCATTTCTTCTAATTACTAGTTAGTTCTATGGTCATGGGCAAGTGACTTAATAACAAGTGTATTGGTTTCCTTATTTATAAAATAGGAAGAAGGATAGCTGCCTGTGTAAATTTCTCAATTTGAGACACAGAAATGGTTTAATGAAAACTCAACACAGTGCTAAGTAATCATCTATTAAATGAGGGTAATAAAAGTAATAAAGCTATAAGTAATAGTGTATCTTATGTTGTACATTGGAATATGCCACTATGTCATCATTCAGACTAGTACAGATTTACTGTCCATCTTGGCTTTGATAAAAATGGTAACAAAACTTATGAGATGATGAATATACTAGCATTTTCAGAAACATGTTTCCCATTCCTTACCTGCTTATTACTATCTCGAGCATCTTTCTTTGTATAATCTTCACTTATCCATCACCCAAGTCAGCCAGAGTTCTTGTTCTCAACTCTAACTCCCCACTGCATGTGTTGTAATTTGATTAAGGAAGTAACATATATCCTCTAATTTTTGTTTTATTGTTTATGCTTTCCTTTCATCTTCCCTGAGCTATTATGAAGGAAGGGATGTTCTCTGTACTCCCTGCCCACTCCTCTGCACATTGAGCAGAGCTAGAAAATCATGAAGCCACCCTGAATTGTCTCATTTTCATGCATGCCACCAACCCCCAGGGGCTCCTGGCAACCCTACTATCTAGCCCTTTCACTATTTAGATGAATGTTTCCTGCCTTCTCTGATCTCAGCAAACCTTCAAAATCCCCTTCTCTTTCCTCTCATTTGATAACTTGCTTCCTCTATCACTAAGGAAGATCAATCATAGAGAGCTCTCCCAAGTTCCCACCACAGACACACAGGTATCCAAGCCCATACACCTTTCTTCCTGTGGCTATGGTTGATCGGCTGCATCCACCCCCAAACCTTTCACTTCCCAGCTCCTCTCACCTCTTAAGGGATACTACTTCAACAATTTTTTTCACTGCTGGAGAAATCCCCTCAGTGTTCAAACATACCATTATAGTTCTATCTTTTAAACCATCCCTCTCTGAACCCCATTGCCCTCCAGGCACCATCCCATTTCTCTGCTTCTCTTTATAACAAAACTTCTTGAAAGAATTTTCTATACCCTTTATCTCCAATTAATTCCCTCCCTTCTCTCTTGTACTCACTCCAACCAGGCTTCCTCGTCTATCATTCTACTGAACTGCTCTTGTCAAAATCAAAAATGACCTTGTTCCAAAGAGCTAACCTACACAAAGCATCAGTTTCTTTCTCTCTCCTCCTCAAAATCTTTTCTAAACTTGGTCTGAGAAGACTCTACTTCAGGGCCTTGAACTCACAGATTCTACTACTGGGTAACATGGTGTTTTTGTCTGTACCTTCGAAGACTTTTACATCTCCCCACCTTCCAGTCCTACTTATAAGCCTTACTTGTTGTATTTTTCTTCATAGCACTTTTTGCTATAAACTATTTTACTCATTTGTTAATTTACTATACGTCTGCCTCCACCCCTTTAGAATAAAAGCACCACCAAGAAAGGAGGGTTTTCTGCTTGCTTGTTTATTCCACTATTGAAACTCCAGCACCTAGGATAGAAATTGATATACAGTAGATGCTCATTAAACATTACATTTTGAATAAAATAATGCATTTATCTCCCTATCCCTAGATCCCAGCATCTGTCTTACAAAGTGTAGACCCTCAGTAAATAGTGGTTCTTCTGCAATTTGTTGAGCCATGTTTATATTATTCTCCCTAACACAGGAAGTTTTCCAAACTTTTATGACCTTCAGGATTGGAAAGATTAAAATGTAAATAATGGTTTGAAGTGGCAAGACTGCTCATAATAAAGATTTAAAAGACTCCTCTTTTAATCCAGATCCTATCCAGCTACTGCTTCATCTGTTTATTTCCCTTCATAGCAAAACTCTTCAAACATATTGTCCCTATTCATCACTTCCATTTCCTCACCTCCTGTTTATTCTGTACCAGCCTCAACACTGATTTTCATTTCTACTATTCCACAGAAATCACTGTTGTCCAGGTTGCCAGTGACCTTTTGGTGGGCTCATCCAATGTTGCCTTACCTGCCTTATCTTATTTGGGCTTTTGACAGCAATTCACATAGGTGAATATTCTCCTGTGGAAATACTTTCTTCTCTTTGCTCTGTGTCAGTGCGGGTTTCCCATCTTTTTCAACAGCAATCTTTCAGTTTCCTTTGTTAGCTCCTTCTCTCTTTGAGCTATGAATATGAGAGCAGTCCAGTGTTGGTCCTGGGCCTTCATCAGTTCTTTATCCACACTCTCTCCATGATGATCTCATTTTGTCCCATGGTTTGAAATCATATCTATATGTTAATGATTCCCCAAATTCTTTCTCCAGCCCTGATCTCTCTTGTGAGCTTAACCTCATTTATTAAACATAGCATTTTCCATTGGATGTCTAATAATCATTTCAAAATACGTATATCTCAATGGAACTCCTGGTTCTCACTTCTCATTTCTGCAATCCGCTGTTTCCCTTGTCTTCTTCATCTTAGTCAATGGCATCAATACCTACCTAGTGTCTTACAACAAACACTTATATATGATTCTTCACTCTACTTCCCTCATCCCCACACTCAATCAATCAATATACCTTTTTGGTTCTATTTCCAAAAATATGTCACCCAACTCTCCTCAATTCCACTGTAAGCAACCTAGTCTAAGTCACCATCCTGGATCATGTGGATTGCCACCATAGCTGCCTAAATGATTTCCCTATATCCTTATATACCTGTTTATAACCCAGAGCAATTTTTCTAAAAATATGTATCAGATAATAACATCTTATTGCTTAAATACTTCAAAATCTTCCAAGTTCACTCAGAATAAAATCCAAACTCTTCTCATTTTCTGAGAAGTCTTCCATAATCAGACCTCTGTCTTCTTTTCGAACCTTGTTCTTTATGTTCTAGAAATCCTGGATTTCTTTTGGAACCTTTAGAGGAGCACTCTGATTCTTTCCTCTGGGTAGTTGGACTTGGTCTCCTTTCATCTGGAGGTGCTTCCCCAAGCTTTTTTCATGTTTCTTTTCTTCCCAATGATCTCACTCCAAATGTGACCTTCTAAAACAAGCCTTCCCCAAGTCCATTGTCTAAAGCATCAAACCATCTTCCCCCTTTAGGTACCCTAGGTCTCATCACTATTACAGTTCCTTACTTCATTTCCTTCAAAGCAGCTAAGATTGCCTCACGTGGTCACGCCCATTATATTCAATAACTGCTGAACTGTCCTCTCTTACAAGAATGTAAGTTTCTTGTGGACAGGGAACTTGACTATCATATTCATAGGCATTTCCTCAGAGCCTAGTACAAGGACATAATCATATGGAAGCTATCAAACATGTTGTTTTTTAAATGTTTACTTTTTTGTTTACTTGTTTACTTGTTTGTATCAAACATGTTTGTTTTTTTAACATTTACTTATTTACTTATTTATCAAAAAGAGAGAGCACAAGCAGGGGGAGGGGCAGAGAATGAGGAGAGATAGAATCCCAAATAGGCTCCATGCTGTCAGCACAGAGCCTGACATGGGGCTCCATCCCACAAACCATGAGATCATGACCTGAACCCAAATTAAGAGTCAGGCACCTAACTGACTGAGCCATCAGGATCCTCAAATATGTTTTGAATTAATATATCAATGGCCATGTTGGGTTTCACCCTTGGGTTCTATGTCCTCGTGTATAAGATGGGGAGAACAATACCCACTTTGCTGGGATGCCAAGAAGAGCAAATATATAAAAGCCAGTGTAAATGCTATGGTTCCTTCAGAATACAACAATAATTTTTATTTTTTTAATTAAGGTATTTATTTTGAGAGAGAGAGAGAGAGAGAGAGAGAGAGAGAGAGAAGGGGAGGGGCAGAGACAGAGGGAGAGAGAGAGAATCTCAAGCAAGCTCTGCACTGAGGCTCCAATTCATAAACTGCAAGATCATGACCTGAGCCAAAATCAAGAGTTAGATGCTTAACCTTTTGAGCCAAGCAGGTGCCCTAATAATTATTAATGAAACTTAGTGTAATTCCAACCTACATGTATCCTTTCTCTCTCATTTCACTTATCATCATTGTAACTATTGCCTGGTTTCTTATGCAATAGTTTATATTGTTTGTTAGCTTAGGTTATGACTTCCCAAAGATTATTAAATTCAATAAATGCCAAATATAGTGGAAAATGAGATGCTCACTTTTATTATTAATCCTAATTTGTAGTAATAGAATGGAGTGGAAAGCTCACACGTTTTTAAATCACATATAAACAGGTTTCTGTTTGGGTTTCACAAACATTACTAGTTATGTGAGTTTGGCCTCTGACTTAACTCTCTTATTCAAAGTCTTTTTATTCATAGAATGGAGATAGTTACATACATTTTTTCAACATACTTATAGAAGATGAGTGCTTAATAAGTAGCACCTGTAGTATCAATAATAGTAAAATAATAATATCTCATGAACTAAGCTTCAGCAAAGAAGCTTTGTTTTCAATACACCCATTGCTTTTTGTTCTCCATGATAAAGTGTTATAAGATTTTTAGGCTCTCTGCTGTCAGTGCAGAGCCTATTTTGGATCCTCTGTCTCCCACTCTCTCTCTCTCTCTGCCCTTCCCCTGCTTGCCCATGTGCTCTGTCTCTCTCTCTCTCTCTCTCTCTCAAAATTAAATAAATATTAAAAAATGAAAAAAAATAATGTGTTATAAGATTTTTAGTGCTTTCTAAAACCTGGATTGAGAATATACAGATGGGGAAAAATAAATATCTTTGCTCTATGATCTAAACCACAAGAATACATAGGTGAGGAAGAATAAGTCTCCAATGGCAAAAATCCTAGCACACAATTTAATTTTCATTCATGAAAGCAAGTGCTGTGAATAATGGGAAGCTGCAATTGAAAAAGTTAGGATAATCAAAGATTATGGCACCAAAGAACAAGAGAAGCTATCAGTTACCTATTTGTTTCAAACAGGTCCGTGGAACTTGTTCTCTGCAAAATGTGTGTTTTAAAGAAAGAGAAGGAAATGATGCAAGAAAGAAAATCAAAAGTGTAGAAGAAGCCTATAGATTCTGGAAAGGCAGGGAGGATATATGCATTATATATAATATGTATTTACTATAGCATATCATATTATATCCCCGTCACACAAACAGTGCATTTCTTCATGCAAACTTCTTGAAATCAATTAAAGTTAAAAATTCAATGAAATTTCCCAAAGCATTTGCTCAAGATCCCAGAGTTCATTATCTCATAAAGAGCAAAGATTGGTCAACTTGTGTGGTTAAAAGACACTGTCAGGATGTGATCCAACTGACCACGTCACCCCAGAGAATTTTGGAATCTACAGCACAACTCCTTCTTTCTTATAATATACTGCACGCCCTTCCCTTAGACTCTTTCCCTAATCATTCTTGATACAGGCTTAGTTCTGATTACCTTCTCCGGTCCATAACCCCGCCTTTGCAGTTCTTAGATGCTTTCCAGAAGAGTGCTGATTGCTCTCCATGGGGGGTGGGGGGTGCCATAGTCTGTCACCCACAATTCTCTTTGGCTTTCTTCTTGCCTCTTCTTCTTAGAGCTGATAATTTATGGCCCATGTCTTTCCCAAGCAATGACAATCTCATTAGAATTGACTCCCATTGCTACTGTTATGTCAATTTCAGTGGAAATGCCACCCGCTCAGTGCACTGGTTGACCTGTACCTTCCTCTTTAACTCTAGCCCCACTGGTTGTCAGATAAACATCAAGAAAAGGAGCTTAGTATAAAGGCAACACTTTCGACAGTGCTATCTGATTATGTGTGTTCTAATAGAGAAATGACCTACATTTTTACTACCCAGCATTAAAACTAATAACTAAATATCTTCTTTATTAGAATATAACTGCTTTCCACACAAGTAGTCAAAGCTATGTAATGCATTCACAAAGTTAGTAACAGTGAAAGTAGAAATATAAGAGGACACTTTTTGACCTCCTGTTATAAAGAGAAAGGAGTAGCCCACTTGGACTATATGAGAGAGTTGGGTCCATCTGGTGAGGCAGGAAGTAAAGCTCAAAGAGATCAAAGTTGAAGCTTGCTGTCACTTTAAAAGTTTCACACATATTGACTGTTGTCTGCTTCTTTGGGGAATGAAAATGGCAGATCCTTATCTCTAGGACACTAGAGGCAACCAGGATAAACTGGAATGTAAAAGCAAGAATACTGCAATCACTTTGCATCTGTATGCCAACAGATTGCCTGGATTTCACTCTCAGCTTTTCATTAAGATCATAGAGCAGCAAACACAGCAGAAGATACCCAAGAGCAAATGTGAAAACCAAAACCAGATGTCCTATCTTGTACAGAGTCACAACAGATATCAGGATGCTCTTCACACACTACTCTTTGACGTTTTTGCCTTTTTTTCCATCTGAGAGGGGGGTGTTCTGTTCAAGCAAGGCAAGAGTTCAGAATGGTAGCCACTGGATCCACATCCTGATTCATGACATTGTTACTATGTTTTTCAGCCACATTCATATGTAGCGTCATCATTATTAGCATCATAGTCATGAATAGAAAAGGGTATGTGGACAATTATCTAGTGATGGGAAATTTTCATTGTTAAAGTAATTTCTAGATAGAAGACCATTCAATTACAAAAACCTGGGAGATTTCTGGGCTTAGAAATCAACTTTGAAATGACTTTAAAGTTAGGAAGTCTATCAGACCTAGTTTCCATAGGGCAGTTTGACATTTTTTTATCATCAAACTTATTGCAAAATACATTATACGCAGAGGTGATTGTGAAGGTTTTTAAATGTCTCTCTAACACATAGGTGGAATACCCATGGTTTCTTCATGATAACATCTTTTAAAAAGGCAGGTAATACTGGATGGGTGAAAATGCAGAAGCTGATAGACAACTGTTTCTTTTTCCCTCTGAGCCTTGCCTACAACAGTTAGCTTAATCCAAGACTAGCATAATGACAGCTTGTCTCTGTTCTAAGATAAATTGTAGCGGTATAATAAATGACAATCCAGAGCTAGAACAGCCAACCTGATCAACTCTCTGCCTCATTCAGAAAACTTGCCTGCCAGTGTGTCTGTACTAGGCAGAAAGCTGACACAATATTTATCTAACTGAAGGGAAATCCAGGTGGCAGCTATCTGAGATATCCCTTTCCTCTTTTTTTTGCACAAATGAAAGAAAGGTGGGGGGGGGCACTTTCTGAGACCATGGTTCTTCATATAAGGAAAGCTGAGAATAATTTTTCAGATCCTTCCAACTAATGAGGATACCTGGATTTCAATGACCCTGATAGATTCCATGCATTGCTTATTTAAGGTTATTTTGGGAGAACTCAGTCAATTCATCTCAGTAGAAGTACACTTTGATGCAAGGGTTATGAGGTTTATTAAGACTTTAAGTATTTTACCGAGATCTAGTTTCTAGTTTAGTGTTTTACTGAGTGTTTTACTGAGATCTAGATCCCTGGTCCCCAGTCTCTGACATCATTCATGCCCACCAAATTCTGCTCCTTCTCCCATACTCTTTCACTCAGTGAATGAAAGCATATCCACTAATGTGCCCTAATCAGAAACCTGAGAATCTTTGTTGACTCCTATTTTTACCTGATATTGCAAATTCAGTCTTGCTCTCCAACTTTTGTAAATGCTTGCTCTGTAATGCTTAGAACCATATCCTCTCAATTCCCCCTTCTGGTGTTGTAAGTTGGGCCTTCTCCTTTCCTCACCTTTATTATAACAATATTCATAATATCCTTATAAATGGCTCTAGTCTTTACTTCCATGTACTCTGACAGTGACAGCATAATGCCCATTGTCTGCAAATCTTTGTACACAATGTGCTCATGTCAGGAATTCAGCCAAGCTAATTATGCCACCTTGGCCTCAAGATTTGGTTTTGCTTGTTTTTCCTTAAAACTATAAAAATATCTACGTAAAGTGCCTTGATAAATGAATGACTAACAACAAATGGAAAATAAATATTACTTTTCTCATTACATCACCTTTTTCACCCATCTTCCCTGTGTGGGCTATATCCTGGCACCTTGTTTAAGAAATCAAGGGTCTGATGAACCCCCTGTGCTATTTCCATAACATCTATGAAAACCTCTCTCATGGCATTCACTGAATTATAATTTCATGTTCTATTCTCCCCAAGGATTCTGAGTTCCTGGAATACTAAGTGTTTTTCTTTCTGCCTTTATGTACACAGTGCTTAGCTCAATGTGTTAGTAGGTGCTCAACAAATCTTACTTGATATATTATATCATGCTACACTAAATTTGTGATTAAATCAAATAAACTCAGATATATAACAGTTCAGCTTGTTTCTGTAACTATTAAGTGCTTTATAATGTTAAATACTATTGTCATTATCACCACTATTATTAAGAATTAGCTTAACTCCTTTCTCCTATTCTCACTCAAGTTCTATGAGAGGGACAAAGAAAGAAAGAAGAAGAAAGAAGGAGGAGGAGGGGAGAAGGAGAAGGAGGAGAAGGAGAAGGAGGAGAAGGAGGAGAAGGAGAAGGAGGAGGAGGAGAAGGAGAAGGAGGAGGAGGAGAAGGAGAAGGAGGAGGAGGAGGAGGAGGAGGGGGAGGGGGAGGAGGAGGAGGAGGAGGAGGAGAAGAAGAAGAAGAAGAAGAAGAAGAAGAAGAAGAAGAAAACAAGAAAGGATTAATCCTAAAAAATACAAAAACTTTTTTAAATTAACTTTTTTAAGACTAATATTCTATACCATTTCCCTTATTATTCTATTATTTTATATTGAGATTTCATGTTTGGAATGATGACTTAAAAATCTATTGCAATTGGGACACCTGGGTGGCTCAGTTGATTAAGCATCTGACTTTGGCTCAGGTTGTGATCTCGCAGTTCGTGGGTTCAAGCCCCACATCAGGCTCTGATGCTGATGCTTAGAGCCTGGACCCTGCTTCAGATTCTGTGTCTCCTTCTCTCTCTACCCCTCTCCTGCTCATACTCTGTCTCTCTCTCTCTCAAAAGTAAACAAACATTAATTTTTTTTAATCTATTGCAATTATCAGTTCCTAAAGATAGATCTGAATCAATAGGCTCCAAACTAGATTAGGAAAGTAGATTTATAATTTCTAAAACAGTTAAATTTGTCATTCAAAAGACACCAGTCAGAAAACAAAGAAGAAAAGCAACATAATGGGATATATATTTTCATAATCACACATCTGATAAGGAATCTGAATAAAAATAGTTAAGGAACAGTTAAAAACTGTTGAAAAATAGTTAATGAACAGTGTAAAAACTAGCAAAAGATTTGATGGGGCACCTGGATGGCTCAGTTGGTTGAGCATCTGACTCTTGGTTTTGGTTCCAGTCACCATCCCAGGGTTGTGGGATCGAGCCTTGCATCAGGCTCTGCACTGAGCATGGAACCTGCTTAATACTCTCTCCCTCTCTCTCATCCTCTTACCTGCCCTCTCCCTCTGGGTCTCTCGCTCTCCCTCTACCCCACCTCAAAAAAATAAATAAATAAAAATAAAAATTGGCAAAGGATTTGAATAGATATTTTGCTAAAAGAGATATGTGAGTAGTTAACAGGCAAATTTTTAAAGATTCTCAAAATCTTTAGTCATCAGGGAAGTACAAATTAGAGCCAAAAGAAGATATCAAAGCATACCTTCTAACAAAAACACCAATAACAGCAAGTTCTGATAAAGATATGGAGAAACTGGACTCCAGTTTCCAGTTACATTACTAGAAGGAATATAAATGATAAAGCTACTTGAGGAATCAATTCACCACTTACAGTGTTAAATATAAACTTACTTTGGAACCTAGCAACTCCACTCTTAAGAATCTAAGCAAAAGAAATGAAAATACACGTTCCTACAAAAACAGCTACCCAATAGTCACAGCTGTAGCATGCAAAATAGCCAAAATTAGAAACAGTCCAAAACCTATCTTCTGAAAACCTGATAAACATAATGTACTAGAACCATACAATGAAATAACATTGAGCATTAAAAGGAATGACCTACTGATAATGAACTACAACAGGGATTGAATTCAAAAATACGTGTTAATACTAAGTAAAAGAAGCCAGATGCAAAAGACTATGTAGTGTATGCTTATTTTTATACCGAAATACACAGAAAAGGCAAGTTTATAGGCACTGCATAGATCAGTGTTTGCCCAGGGCTGAGGATAGGAGTGGGGCATACCTGCAAGAGGCATGAGGAAACTTTGAGGGGATAATTGAGATATTTTAAAACTGAAATTTGGTAATAGTTATACAATCCTATAGTTTTATTTAAAATCATAAAGTTGTACATTTCCAATTTGTGAAATTTATAGCATTATACTTCAATAAAGCTGTTAAAATATATAGTTTTTGTATAAAATTAAAATATATAGTTTTTATATAAAATTAAAAATTAAAAATTAAAAATAGATTAAAATGAAAACTAACAAAATTAAAAATGAAAGTTAAAAATTAAAGTAGAGGGCTCAGTCAGTTGAACATCCGACACTTGAGTTTGGCTCAGGTCATGATCTCATGGTCCGTGGGTTCAAGCCCCACATCGAGCTCTGCACTGACACTGTGGAGCCTGCTTGGTATTCTCTCTCTGTCTCTCTCTGCCCCTCCCCTGCTTGTGCTCTCTCTCCCCAAATAAATAAATAAGCTTTTACAAAAATTAAAACTTGAAGTAGAATGTGCCCTTGATTACTTCCTAAACAGTGTCTGCACCATATATGAAATAGGGAGTCAGATAAGGCAGCCTACAAAAATCTATCATCTCAAATTTCTGGATTCATTTTTCCACTACTAAAAATCCTCATGTTTAAATATTCACTCCAGCCAAGCTTTGTTTTCTTAACCATTCTATTAGTACTCATCTAAATTCATGAATGTTTGAAGCATCATTCATCATGCTAATAGTCTTCTTAATCGAAATATCTAATACATATTTCTAAACAGGCCTGCCAGTCAAACTATTACATTATTAGAAATGTCGACAGTCTCTGTGAGTGGAGACCCGGAGTCTACTGCCCCCAGTCAAAATTTGAATTGCATTCACCATTTCTTGTTACTGCTATCTACATTCTCAATCGCTCAGAATATCATATGCTAGGCTACAAGAGAACTAGTAAAGATAAGTATGCTCTCTTACAACATATGTAGTCATATAAATGCTGCCATCACTTCTGCCCCACTGCTTGGTCAGGTCACTGCTCTTTTACAGTGACTTGGTCTTTGCTTTTAAGTGGCTATTACAGAGAAGATAATAGCATTTTAGTCTGCAAGAGAGGGAAACCGGTGTTTATCTGGTACCTGCTAAGGACTAGACATTATATAGGTGTTTCCACATACATTAGATCACTTACTCTTAATAACACTCTGAATTTGATTTTAAAATTTGCTTTTTATATACAGAGAAAATGAGACATAGAGAAGTTAACTACATTATTCAACTTTGCCCAGTAGTTTCTTGGCGTTTTCAGATTAAAACCTCCATTTATAAAAATGATGGCTCTCACTCTGCCAAGCCACCAAGACATAGATGATTCATATGCAATCAGAAAAGAATCCTCCCTTCCCTCATCTCTTAAAGGAGACCACCCAGACTCAGTTTCTTTAGAATTACCCACGGAGTCTGTGTTTAGCCAAACTATAAAATAAGTAAAATGAAATATCATTCAGAAAGAAAAAAAAAGAAAAAGAAAAAAATGGCTGTCACTATTCCAAACCACCAAAATATGGATCATTAATATATGCCTATTTCCCTTCTTCCTGTCAAATTATACTCTGCTATCTCAAGCAGACATCTAAACGCACTCCATCCTCTCTGAAAAACAACTTGGCATTCATAGCAAGAAATCAGTCATACACTGGCCATAACAATAAAGTAAAAGTCACTGTAAATAATTAGTGCTATTCAGTATAATGTATACTCATCCTAAAGTGCCCAAACCTGAAGCATTTGTCACAACATATAGATGGTTTGAGCCTGGCCTTCATCTTTCCCACCTCTGTTTCTTTTAAAGAATAGTAGAGTGACACAGGGGAGTGTTTCCTTTCCTCTTCTGACACAAGATATGTCATATCCCCATTACAGAGTCTGACACAATCCACTCAGTCCACTTGACACACCTTGAATGGAAACCATGAAGGTAGGAAGGGCTAAAATCTTTCTGGAATGGAAGAAGCCAATTGCACAAGTTTGCTTGTTTGTTTGGGTATGTGTCTTTGCAAAGAAGAAAAAGAAAGAGAAGAAGAAGAAGGAGAAGGAGAAGGAGAAGGAGAAGAAAGGGAAGGAGAAGGAGGAGAGAGAAGGGGGAGGAGGAGGGGGAGGAGGAAGAGGAGAAGGAGGAGGAGGAAGGAGGGAGGAGGAGGAGGAGGAGGAGGAGGAGGAGGAGGAGGAGGAGGAGGAAGAAGAAGAAGAAGAAGAAGAAGAAGAAGAAGAAGAAGAAGAAGAAGAAGAAGAAGGAGAAGAAGAAGGAGAAGAAGAAGAAGAAGAAGAAGAAGAAGAAGAAGAAGAAGAAGAAGAAGAAGGAGAAGAAGAAGGAGAAGAAGAAGAAGAAGAAGAAGAAGAAGAAGAAGAAGAAGAAGAAGAAGAAGAAGAAGTTTATAAACCAGCAATTTTTTATTCTTTCACTTCATGTGTCTCCATTATTTTATATTCTTTGGGCCTCACATATATTTAATGAGTACAGGAGGATAAAATAAGA
The DNA here is from genome assembly GCF_028018385.1 of Neofelis nebulosa. Lineage (NCBI taxonomy): Eukaryota > Metazoa > Chordata > Mammalia > Carnivora > Felidae > Neofelis > Neofelis nebulosa. The sequence goes on from NC_080791.1 coordinate 93,800,289, forward strand.
AAATTGCTGGGTTTGTGAGGATTCCTTTCTGTGTGACACACCCTTTCAGCATCCACAGGCACAAAACCAGGAGCAGATTTATAAAGGGGAGAATTATTTTCCCTCCCAGGTAGAACTAACTGCTTGTTAAAGAGCAAATCATTCCTTTCTATTTAGCCAGATTGCTCTCTCTCAATTGCTTACTAAATCATGGAAATTGAACTTTCTTCCTGCAGATACAATTCTTCTTTGCAGTCAATATGTAGTCAATGCATGTTAATACAGTCAAGCTATTCCTTTCTCCTCCCACTCTACCCAGAGCCCCATTAATAATGGCAATAACAGCAACATTTGACATTTATACAGCCTGAAGGATTCCAAAAAGATTTCACCAATTACTGTGAATAGAGTTCTGATGAGCTGCTGCTACTTTTGAGACAGGACAGTAATAAGTAGAAGTACAAAGTTGCAATGAGACAGATTCTGCCCAAGGGTATGTGCCAGATGCCCCCTCTTTTAAAAAACTGCAAAATATCACTCATACACATGTAGAAAAATCAGGTCTTTTATTTTTAAAACATCTAAAATATATCATTGGAAGTCAAATGATATTGAGCTGATTAATTGAAATGAGACATTAAAAAGGCTGGAACTCCCCATATCAAGCTTATTTCCACTGTTTTCCATTTTTTAGATGATTATTAACCACATGAATGGTTTGCACACCAATTGGAAGCATGGAGAGACAACAGACAACTCCAGTTGTCCTGTATTTTAAATGTTCCCATGTATTCCTGTATCCTTTTAGGGGCCAGCTCAGGTTCAGGACAACCTTTGAACTTGGATGATCTCAGTCCATTAACTAAAATATTCCCATACAGACAGAAAACAAGAGTTTCAAGAAGATTTAATCCTTTTTTATTAAAAACAAAACAACGGGGCACCTGGGTGGCTCAGCAGTTGAGCGCCTGACTTTGGCTCAGGTCATGATCTCACAGTTTGTGAGTTCGGGCCCTGTGTCAGGCTCTGTGCTGACAGCTCACAGCCTGGAGCCTGCTTTGGATTCTGTGTCTCCTTTTCTCTCTCTGCCCCTCCCCCACTAGTGCTCTGTCTCTCTGTCTCTCTCTCTCTCTCTCTCAAATAAATGTTAAAAAAACAACAACACAACTAATGTCAAGAACAAAAGCTTTTATGAGATCTGAGAAATGATACTATCTTTACAAGCTGTACTTAACTAAAAATTTATGTAGTAATTTTAGATAACTTGATCATTCAGAGATAGTTTACTAATAACACAATCTGTAATAACATACACAATAATGTTAATATCTTTTGATTGCCTTAAAAGGAATGTTTCAGAAGCACGGCCTTACTAGAGCCCCACAAAAACCCAGTTCCACTATAATACAAGTGTTTAAAGACTTCTGTAATTTGAATACTCAATTGAGCATACCTGGGAGGCTGGTTGCTGAACTTATTTGTTTAAATCCATTCTAGGCTAATGAATGTTGTTGTTTTTTTTTTTTTTTCAGCTGGGATTGCAAAAGAGGGGGCCTGTCCTGACTTACATTCCCTAAGGAAGCTGAAGGGCTTTGCTGTGAAGGAAGTCACCAGAATTCCCAGACAGGTACTATTGTCTATGATTACACATATCTGTGAAATTCAGACAAGGTATATCTACTATATGGGCAGAAGAGTAAAGGGAAAAATGAATAGTTCTTCTTGAGCCTGAAGCCAGAAGCAAAGACAAAAATCTTTACAATCATCCTCTAGAGAGACATACATGGACTCTTTAAGCCTAACTAAAACCTAATAATAGTAAAATCTGCATAATGCAGTTATAAATACAAATCTCCATGTAAATTCCAGTACATGGTTCCCCAGAGAGAATGGAGCATTCCTACAGTGACGATAAATAATCTGAGGACGTTTTAGACTAGAAAAATTAATGACTTGATTTTTTTCTTTTTTTCTTTCTTTCCTTTTTTTTTGTTTCTTTGCTTTCTTTTGTTCATTCGTTCTTTCTCACTTTGTTTTTTGTTCTTTGGTACAATAAAATATATGTGTGTGTGTACATGTCATTAAATATCAAATTATCTCAATTCCAGACAGAAAACTCTATAGGTTTTCACATTTCATTATCAGGTGAATAGAGTACATATCATACATGAAGGATTAAGTAAGGTAAAATATATCACCTCTCTGATGAAGAGGCATGACCTTTTCCAGGGAAAATGTACTGGTGCTCATCAAAGATAAAAAGCATTACAATCCCTTTTTAGAGTTCCCCCAAATTTATAAGTCCATCACTGTAGCAGATTCTTATGATCTTATTAATTGATAGATGTTTCCAAAAGTGCCTAAGACAAAAATTGCATATAACCAAATTTATGCTTGAATAAATTTTCATGTGTACTGTTCTTTATTTTGTGTATATACAAACACACATACTCTAAAAAAAGGATGAAATATATGCTATATAAATGTATATGTTATCCACATATAAAACACAAATATTGCGTAATTTTATTGATAGGATCATATGAATTATGCCATTTAAATTATTTTTCCTAATAGTGAAAATAAATGAATTTACACTAGGATTATGCAGCTATATGATGCAAAAGACTATTTTAACTATTTTCCAGATTTCTATCAAGAATATGCTTTAGTTTCCTGGGTGGCTCTGTTGGTTGAGCTTCTGACTTGGGCTCAGGTCATGATCTCACGGCTCGTGAGTTCGAGATGCGCATTGGGCTCTGCTGACAGCTCACTGCCTGGAGCCTGCTTCATATTCTGGGTCTCCCTCTCTCTCTCTGCCCTCTCCCACTCATGCTGTATCTCTCTGTCTCTCAAAAATAAACAAACATTAAAAAAAAAGAATGTGCTTTAGTTTGCTAATGTCTAGAATATTCCAAAGTCTCCAGGCTAATGGTAACGTATATTGACATGTTATAAGAACAAACTCTTTATATATATTTAAACAATGTAAAGTTTTGAGTTGTGTTTTAATTTAATATTTAAATTTTCCACCTTTAGACTGAAGAGACACATTTAGGTTTAAACATTTAATGGTCTGGATATAGAAAATATTATGCAAATGGATATTGCCATCTTTTAAACTCAGAAAATTACTGATAGGAAGAAATGCCATAAAAAACTTACTTCATGTTCTGGCTTCTGTCACTATCTACTTATCTAGCCTACAGCAAGTTACCTATACTCTTCAGGGTTTTATACCTTCATCTGTAAAATTAATAGTTTGGACTAGACAATTGGTCTTAAACTGTTCCTCTGAAATATTACTAAAGGTCATAGGATGACAAAGCCCCCATTCTTCCTATTCTCTACTGCTGTCTGCCACCAAAACTACCTAAGCCATAAATCTAAATATTTACAAAACTATACCAGAATAGTTATTAAAACTATTTTCTAGCACATAAGGCACTTTTTACTCAACACATTTGCTAAATTTTTTCTAGCCATATCCTGGTTTCTAAATATACTAATGTACCAACAAAAATCTTGGTTGGAATTCAAGACTTCCTGCCATTCATTCTCCTATCTGAAGTCTCAGTCCTGGTAACATCATAATTGGTTTCTATAGAAATAATTATATTCTCATAAACAAGATACCTGAATTCTGCTTTGATGGAAATATTTTTAATGGAAATGAAATGAAAAGCAGTATATTACACAAAACATTGTTGGGCATTACTATGATATTGAGGGTGGAAAAACAAATGAAAAGATAGTTTTGAAAACTCCTTCAGACCATCAGGTCATACCAGTATTTAAACACTAGGGATGGCAACCATAAAGAAAGCTCAAACTCTGGATGAATTCTTACTCTTGTCTCAGAGATGGAAAGGTTTGCAGCCCCTGAAACTGTAGAGAGGAAACATTCTGGAATGCTTTTGCAGAGTAACATATGGTTACAGAGCTGCTTAGAAATATTAGTAATTTCTTTGGCAATACAGTAAATCAAAGACTATTGCTACAGATTTGTTCCTGAATATAACTAAAAGCTGTTCGAATTACTTTATTGGATGATATTTAACAGCAAGCATTGGACAATTATGTAAAAAATTCAAAGAATATTAATTCTACCAAAACTAAGGCCATTTGAAACAATATTGTCCACATTCAGATGTGTTCTATAGAAAGACTTAAAAAAAAATTCTGGCCATTGATCTATCGTCAAATCATTATTATCCTCCATATAATAAAAAAAAAAACATACATTGATACTGAGTCCAAGATCTATTAACCTCTGTGCCAGGTGCTAGGCTATAAAAATAAAAATAGTGTAATCTCTATGCTTAAGATATCATTTCATATTGCAATTAGACATGCAGATATACTAAAAACAGAGACAAAGTAAGATACTTTTAAGGGGTACCCACAAATGACTTAAAAACACTGAAAATCAATTATTATTTTCTCTGGAAATGTGTGGGTCAAGTCTAATTCAAAGAAGACTTACCTGAAAAACTAGCATTTGGACAGTGTCCTGAGGGATGAATAGGTGTTTGACAGCAATACACGCAATAAGATAAGTTGCACGTTTAGGGGTCTTCATGTGTAAAAAACCAGCATAGGCTGTTCAGAACTACAATATGACTGGAGTATTAAGAGAGAAGATAATATACATGCTTTTGCTAAGATTGAAAGTAGCTTTTCGTGGGAAGACAATTATTCAATAATGGATTTGAATGTGGATGAGTATAAAATACAGAGCAGTGTGTCAAAAATGTTAGGGATATCTATGTGGCATTTCTTTTTTCCAATTTTCCATTACTTTGTGGGTACACATAATACCAATTGCTATCTCATTGTGTCTCCATATTTGCTTCAGATACTGAACAAAGCTGCAGTGGAAGCCATCACCTCCTGACTGTCCCTGACATCCACAGTCCTGACAATGGCAGATTTCTCCTCTCTGATCACTCTTCCAAGTTTTCTTGGAAAATAAATTGCTCACACTAAACCAAAGGTAAGTGCCCATGGCCAATTTTGAATGGCAGCCCTCTAGTGATCTCTCTAGAGAGATCATATACTTTGAGTTCATTAGTTAGTAAGCTTTTTGCAGAGAGAGAGAGAGAGAGAGAGAGAGAAGAAAGAAAGAAAGAAAGAAAGAAAGAAAGAAAGAAAGAAAGAAAGAAAGAAAGAAAAGAAAAGAAAAGAAAAGAAAAGAAAAGAAAAGAAAAGAAAAGAAAAGAAAAGAAAAGAAAAAAGAAAAGAAAAGAAAGAAGAAGGCAGGGAGGGAGGGAGAGAGGGAGGGAGGAAAGAAGGAGGGAAGGCAGGGAAGGAAGGAAGGGAAAGAAGGAAGGGAAAACACAAATCAAAGTGGTATAAAATAAAAGGTAGCTCACAAATGAAGGAATCATATTCAGACAGGATTCAAGAATTGATTGATACAGGAGTTTCTCTTCACCCTTCATACTGACATACACAATACGAGGCTTCATATATTGAAGCCCTAACTCCCAATATGATAGTATTTGGAAATGAGGCTTTGGGGAGTTGATTGGGTTTAGATAAAGTCATGGGGCAATACCCTCATGAGGAGATCAGTGCCTTACAAGAAGAGATAGTGGAGCTCATCCCAGCTCTTTCTCAGCTAAGTAAGAACACAGACAAAAGGTGGCAGTCTGCAAGCCAAGAAGAGAGCTCTCACGAGAAAACAATAATGCTGGCACCATGATTTTAGACTTCCTGCCTCCAGAACTGTGAGCAAATAAATTTCTGTTGTTTAATCCCTCCATCTATGGCATAAAACAAGGCTAATTTATCTTACTTTATAAGCTGGTCAACAACAGCAACTTGATTTATCTATCCTCAGTTACATGACTAACTTCCCATGGGTCCCAAGAATAAGATATTTCATTCCCTAATACCCCAAAACCCCTGAACAAATCTATGGCAAAGAGGATGGAATTATCATGGTTGATGTCAATTTATCTGCTACAGTGAAATGTCTGTTGAGAAATGAATTACAGTGTTCAATCTGAAGCATTAAAAGAAACTTGTTGCTATCACTAATACTGCCACAAACAGTATTTTCATGTCACTCTGTTAGCAGAGCCTCAAACACTGATTCTCTTTTCTGGTGGCTCTCCAGAGGTCAGATATCACATCCTAGGCAACAGGCAGCAGTAACAGAAATGATGGAGGAATGCATGACTCAGAAAGCTTGCCTCTGGAATCTTATAACTCACTCACAGTGATTTTTTGTTGGGTTCTAATAATTTCTAAGCACGTGGTGAACATTTATAATACTACTTTCGCTTTCTGTTAAATGCATAAAAAGTAAAATTGAATGTCACTATTCTCTAGTAGAAGAGAGAAAGGATTCAGATAGTTTTATTATGATCTAATCCCTGAACCAAGTAAGAATTAGATGAGGTTTTGAAATAGACCCATTCAAAGTTCCCCCAACAGACATAGCTCATAAATCTGTCTCCTGCCCCTCATCTACAGGTCATATAGGTTAAAGCAGTTCTTTGTCATTAGATTAAAATGACAATAAGTAATTAGATTTTAAACCTTAGTACATAATTAAATACAAAACTTGAGATTAAATTTATAAAATGTATGGTCATAAAACATGATTTTCCCTTGAACAACATGGGGGTGGGGAAACTGACCCCTGTGCAATCAAAAATGCATGTAGAACTTTTGACTCCCCCGAAGCTTAATTACTGATAGCCTATTACTGACCAGAAGCCTTACTGATAACGTGAAAAGTAGATTAACACATATTTTCTATGATGTATGTATTAAATACTATATCCTTTCAATAAAGTAAGCTGGTGAAAAGAAAATGTTATGAAGAAAATCATAAGGAAGATAAAATACATTTACATTGCTCTACTGTATTTATTGAAAAAAAATCCTTGTTGCCAACCCCATTCAGAGCCATGTTGTTCAAAGGTCAATTGTATATAAATAAAGATTTTAAAGTATTAAAAAAATAAATTTAAAATATTCAAAATAACTGGGGTATCTAGAATTTATGTAGTGTTCCTGCTTGGGATTTATAACAAAATAAATTTTAATTTTTTTTTTTTTCAACATTTTTTATTTATTTTTGGGACAGAGAGAGACAGAGCATGAACGGGGGAGGGGCAGAGAGAGAGGGAGACACAGAATCGGAAACAGGCTCCAGGCTCCGAGCCATCAGCCCAGAGCCTGACGCGGGGCTCGAACTCACGGACCGCGAGATCGTGACCTGGCTGAAGTCGGACGCTTAACCGACTGCGCCACCCAGGCGCCCCTAACAAAATAAATTTTAAAATAATTTTTAATATGCCAGACTCTGTTCTAGGCACTGGAGACAGAACAGTTACTACCTCAAATCAAAAGAACATAGAATTATCATGTTTCTTTAAGAAATACCACAATTAGGATCCCCAAATGATGGACAGAAGTGAAAGGAGCTTGAGGATACCTATTACTATCTCAGTTAACAATGAAGACCACTCTGATAAATCAAAGGTCAAGTAAGTAAAAACTAAGATTGGAATCTAATTCTTCTTTATCAATTATTTTTTACTTCTGGCACAACATATTGAAAGAAAAACTATTTTTTTATTAGGTACATTTCAAATTTATAAAATATTGATGAAGCTTTACCCAAAATATTGAAAATATCAAAACAAAAATTTAGATTTGGTTTAAATACAATTACCAAAGGACCCAGAGTGAGGCAGAACATGAGAGGAAGAAAAACTCGTCACATAGATAAAAGGTAATATCCATAATTATTAATGTTAAGATTGTATGAATTCATTTATTTTGAAGATTTTTTGAGGTGGTGCATTTTGGCTATGACTGTGATAACATGTAATGCAACATAGCATGTGAAGGCTTCACAAGATCTTGGAATATTCTGTATCCTTGTAAAATGTTAACACTTACCGTTAATCTTTAAAATTCTATTGACCTTTTTATTTCAATTAAAGCTGTTTAAAACTCACTTCAAGGGTGTGGTTATAACATTAGATGATATTTAGAAAGGCATAGCAGATCTTGGCATGATACTTACCTAAATTCACCATGAAGGAAATTTACCAATCTCGGGCTCAGAATTGGTCTTTGACTTGTCTTCTCACATAAAGTCTCTGCTTGGCATTATTAGCAGAATGGGAATTATTTACAGATATAGGGAAGGTTCTAAGCCAGACTCATTCAATGAAAATTAATGGGAGACATGTATGTAATTTAAAATTTCCTAGTAGTAACATTTAATAATAAACAGGTGAAATTAATATATTTAGACAAAACTATCCAAAATATTATCAACATAAAAACCAATACAAAATGTCACTAAGAGGGGTGCCTGGGTGGCTCAGTTGTCCAGTTGATTTCAGCTCAGGTCATGATCTCATGGTTTGTGGGACTGAGCCCCACATGGGGCTCTGCATTGACAGCATGAAGCCTGCTTGGGAATCTCTCTCTCTCTCTCTCTCTCTCTCTCTCTGTCCTTCCCCCACTCATATTTTCTCTCTCTCTCTCAAAATAAATAATTAAATATATACATACACACACATATATATATATATATATATATATATATATATATATATAACACTAAGGTATTTTAAATTGCTATTTTTCATCTTAGAACTTTGAGCTCTGGAATACATTTATCCTATAGGACATCCCAAATTGGACAGCCTCATTTCAAGCACTCAATGGCCACATATTGAGTATTAGGTTCCAAAATGATCAGCAAAGTTATAAACTGTATATATCCTTTATAGTTCCTGAAAATAGGACAATTTTAAAATGATTATTTTTCTTCCAAATAATAGAGCATGTTTAAAAGATGTTTAAATCAAATAAATGTGTATATATCGAACTAGAAACAATTATTAAAACATGTATGAAGGCTTTTGAGTATGTGTGCATGTGTGTGTATGTGAGAGAGAAAGAGAGAGAAAGACAGAGAAGGAGACTACTGATAATCAAGAAAGCTAAGTACTAACATAGGATGCTTTTGTTTTTTATTTGTGCATTCTCATGAGAGAGAGAGAGAGAGAGAGAGAGAGAGAGAGAGAGAGAGAGAGAGAGGGAGGGAGAGAGAGAGAGAATGTTAGTGGGGAGATAGGCAGAGGGAGAGAGAGAAAATCTTAAGCAGGCTCCACATTCAGCATGGAGCCCAATGCCGGGCTGGATCCCCTGATCCTGGGATCATGACCTGAGCTGAAATCAATAGTGGGCAGCTTAGCTGACTGACACACCCAGGTACCCCTGACATAAACTGTTTTACATAGATTACAAAATGAATGACTATGCAAACCATTTCATCTCTGTTGATAAATACTTGATATCTTCAACTGCCACATAAGGGAGTTGGTCTGAGTAAACTCTCTACCCTATAGTCATTATGAAAACAGTTTGTTATGTATGTGTATCCATGTGTCTGTATGTGCTCTATATTTACCAACAGATCACAACTGCGGTATTATCACACACTGTCCATCACAGTAAACTGTAAGATTAAAAATAATCTAGGACAAAATTATAAAAAATACATTTTAAAATTGTGATAAAATTATAAAGATTAAAACTAAGAAATTAATGTACTTAAAACTAATCCAAAAATTAATATATTTTATATACTCTTGAAATCCAGTATACTTCTTAGAGTGGAAGTGAAGGGGAGTTATAACTGACCCACTAGAAATTAAGTATATTGTAGGGTCCATCCATGGACAAATGCCCGATATATGAATACCATTTATCATATAGGCCATGTATTCAAAAATTTAAAAAAACAAGTTCATTTATTTATTTTGAGAGAGAGAGAGCATGTGTGAGTACAAGCATGGTAGGGGCAAAGAGAAGGAAGACAGAATCCCAAGCAGGCTCATTGCCATCAGCTCAGAGCCTAATGTGGGGCTTGAACTCACCATGACTTGAGCAGAGATCAAGAGTCAGATGCTCCACCAACTGTACCACCCAGGGATCCCTCATGTATTCAAAAATTTAAAGTAAATGATTATATGTATGCTTCTTTGTTACTGAGATGGCTTAATAATGGATGCAGATTTCAACATGAAGATGTCATTCCAGACCTGCCCTTCACATTCCCTGAAAATCATTCAAATGAACAAGGTTCTTGGAAATAAGAACAAAGTGAATTCAGGCATTCAGTAAACCACAATGTTGTAGCTTTGCCTTTCGATATGTCTGTATTAATACTGACATTCCATCTTGTGTATTGTGGATTTGGATTTTGGACCCAGAAAGAGGCTCAACAAAACACATGCAAAGAAAACAAAATAAAACAACAACAACAAAATGGTTGAATAAATGGCCTTGGATTCTGGAATTTGAATAAGTATACACACTTTCTAACTCTATTCTCAAAACTTTGGTCACTTGATTAGAATGTGATAGAAGGTATCTCAAAACAGTGAAACTGTAGTCCCCAGTAGGACTATTCATATATAGAAAATAGGAAAGTTTTTTTTAATCTTTATTTATTTTTGAGAGAGAGAAACAGAGTGTGAGCTGGGGAGGGGAAGAGAAAGAGGGAGACACAGAATCCAAAGCAGGCTCCAGGCTCTGAGCTGTCAGCACAGAGCCGGACACAGGGCTTGAACTCACAAGCCATGAGATCATGACCTGAGCCAAAGTCAGATGCATAACCGACTAAACCACCCAGGTGCTCCCAAAATATTGAAGTTTAAAGGAAACATAAACATAGCTCAACAACTAACCCAGGATTCTTATCCCTGATATAGCAATGCTTCTCAAACCATCAAGGCCAATCTATTTTACCCATTATTGCAGCCTGATACTTCTATAAAATATTATAAAAATGAATTACTAAACAGATAAGAAGAAAAAGATATACAAAGTAAAAGACCACATGTTTTATTATTAGATCAAAAGACAAAATTGATCAAATTGCTTTAAAATTTCTGAGCACACACATTCAATTTCTGTACTTATATTTTTAGGGGTTGAATTTAAGTTCACAGACTATGACTGGTATGTGTTTTTTACTTCTTTGACTAATGTATCTCTAAACTATCTCTCTGAATAGATGATGTCCTTACAAAAAACAGGGAACTTACTAAGGACAAAGAACACTGGGTTTTAGAAATCTACTTATTAGAAAACAAGCCATTAACCTGGAAGTTCCAGAAAATGTACATTAAAACATGAAACATAAATGAAAGTTATAGATTATAGAAGGGCATAAAAGATAAAGACGTAAAAATATTAGTATTTGAATATTGCATAGTTATATTTAGAAAATTTATATATATATATATATATATATATATATATATATCTACAAATAATTCATTATAAAATACAAAATAAATATTAGTATGTTAGCTAGATTGAATCATAAAACATCAATAGCTTTTCCTTATATCAGCAATAAGCAATAAAAATATAATGGCAGTTAAATTTGCCAGTGTGTATTCTTACCACATTTCATCTTGTTAGATTTGGTCCATTGCTCCCTTTGGTAAAGATATTTTTGGATCTTAAATTTGTCATCCAACAAATTTCATATTCATAGCACTTCATTTGCAACATTGGTAAGTGTGTCTCTACAATTTAATTCCAGTCATTGTATGCTTAAAAAGTAAAAAAAAAAAAAAAAAAAGGAACAATCTAAAAAGGAAAGAGCTACCACAAAAATAACACACTTCAGGACCCAGAGTCACATGACTCACTAGTTAGTTCTTTAATGATAACACAGAATTCTGGCTTCTGGGGCACATATTTGCACTCTCACACTAACCAAACTTCTCTCAAATTAAGTCTCCATTACATGAGGGTAAATGAATCCATGCCATCCTGGTTTCATCATTGAAGGAAAAGGATTCAATCTCATGACCCATGGAGGAAAAGCTTTATATGAAAGAGTAGATGATCCACTTTTATACAAATTAGATTTGCCCTAAGCCCTGTCTTCATTATGTGGGAGCAGGTTAAGCACACACAGAGAGGTATTAGGTATATCATATGCTCTTAAATTATATGTCAATAAGAAAATATGTATGAAAGGAAGGTTCTAGAATTGATTCTATGCACTGTTTGGGGAGCATCAAAGACTCTTAAAAATACAGCTTCATGTTCTCTGCTGTAGGCCAAATTTTCTTAATAAGATAGAAATCCACTTCACATTTATAGGAAACCTTATAATACTCTTCTCAGGTAAGAGAGGGATGTGTATTAGAGTCGTTAAAAAATAATAATGGAACATTTCAAAATAAATGACTTTGTATTCAGACCAAAAATTGATTTCAGGTCCCATGTTTACCAGCCATATATCCTAGGGCAAATTATTTAGTCTCTCTGAGCTTTACCTCCCTCTGTTCTACAATGAGTAGAATAGTCCCTACCTTGTAAGGTGATTATGAGGATTAAATGAGATAAACTATTCAAAGAGCTCCATAAATGGCCATTCTTGTTATTATCTCATCCATCAACATCATTTTTATTTCATCATCTCTGTCTCTATAGTTCCAACCATTTCTCTGTCATCAGAGGATAACCATGGCTTCATATTTTGACATTTCACTAACTGTGTGACCTGGAATAAATCCCTCGATTTTTCTAACTTCCATTTCCTAACATTTTAAAGGAGGGATTTTTGTTGTTGTTGTTGTTGTTGTTTTTAGTGTAGGATATATTTTAAAAAAGATTCTTTTCTTTTAGTATAGAAATGATATCCTCCACTTAATAGTCATACATGTAGCTGTAGTTAATTGATACAATTCACCTGTACTCTTAGGAATTCATAGGCCTATGTTTTGATACCTGCTCCTCTATCTAGGCAAGCATAGCCTACAGTTAAGTGACCACTGTGCCAGTTATTTCAAAGACTTTTTTCAGGTCCAAAGTTTTAATCTCATAGTTACACAAAATCAGTCTTTACTATAATATGATGCTCATGAAATTTTATGATGCTTATTTAGATACTATGGATTATGTTTTATCTCTAGTGTAAGTCATGTTGGAACCACTTTTTCCATAGCTGCAGTAATTCCATTTGTTATTATGGGAAGGACAATAGCCAAAGTTGAAGAAATGCCTTTACCTATTTGCGACAGCCCACCCCCACCCCTACCCCCATCCCCTCTCTGTCTGCACTAGTCATAAAGCCTGCTTAAAATTCTCTCTCTCCCTCTGCCACTCCCCCATACATTGTCCATACACTCTTTGTCTCGGAAAGAAAGAAAGAAAGAAAGAAAGAAAGAAAGAAAGAAAGAAAGAAAGAAAGAAAGAAAGAAAGAAAGAAAGAAAGAAAGAAAGAAGAAAAAAAAAAGAAAGAAAGAAAGAAAGAAAGAAAGAAAGAAAGAAAGAAAGAAAGAAAGAAAAATAAATGGAAAAAGAAAACCAACAACTACTGAAATCCCTAACATTTAAGCAAAAAAACTGACCATTGATTGTTAATCACACACACACACACACACACACACACACACACACACACTCATGTAAATACTATTCATTTGCTTTTTTGGAAAGAATGCATTTTAGACTTCTAAAAAAAACAGTACTATTAAAAATGGCACATTTAATTAAATGCATCTACTAGTGCCAAAGTAACCTCAATCATTGGTTGCTTTTAGGATTTATTGTGAAATGGACACTACAACAGATATCCCTACTGGTATTTTCAGTGTCATTTTTCTATGGGCTCCAAATGAAGTAGGAACTCTGCTTCTTTTTGACATTCCAATCTTTCCCAATGAGTAGTAATTCTAGAATTCTAAAATGGAGTTGGGAGAGAGAAGTATTTTCACATGTTTTTATTTTCTTGTTTTCAAAAAGGTTTTCAGATGGCTTTGGCTAATTGAAACAACTGTTGAAAATTTACTTGGCATTTTTAATTTTCTCAATATTTTCAACCCTGATGAAAATGTTTTCTCTCTAAGAATATCTCCTTCTGGGATCTAGCCACTTGACTCATGAAAAACGTATATTCAAAATTGCATCCAATCTATTCATCCATCTAGGTAGTTACCACCTGGACACTGCTAAGACAAACATTCCCAGTGTTCCCATTTTTTCCTTCATGTAAGCTAGCTTGGCAATGAACATGTATTACTTTTTCTAGACCATCTATGCACATAAAGTCTGCTCTATTGGTTCAAGAAGTTTGTTTGTTTATCTAAGACAGACACACAGTTGTCATATGAGTAGCAGTAACTGACCCAAACATTTAGGGGGTTTCGTGGTTTTGTTTTGTTTTGTTTTTGGAATTTCTAATTTCAAATGTTTGACTCTGGAAATATAGAAAGAATATAATGCTAGTGAAAACTCCCAGAAGTGTGTATATTTATAAACTGTTGTAGGTGTCACAAAAGAATAAATGCCTCTTCCTTTATCCAATCAACTCTTCATTCGTGATCAGAAGGAATCTACCTTTTCTCAAAATTTTAAGGGACAAAATAGGAATGAGGATGCACTGTGACAATTGGCTTAAATAGTCTCCAAAATATATATATATATATTCCTAGAAAAGGGCAAATGAGTAGGAGAGACCATAAACTGTGCTACATTTGCATATAATATGATTTTTCAGCATTTTCTTCTATTATCCCTGCCAAACACACACATGCAGCATTGCCTATAAATTTTGCTATGTTTTCCAAATTCTTCTACTAAAATTTCTCTATTGTGTGTCTAATTTACAAATTAAGACATTTGTTATAATCACTCATCACTATTTCAAACCCCATTGAACCTAGAGTTAATACATGACATGATTTAAGACGAAGTGAAATGGCCAAAAGGCAGTAAACAATTGAATTTTCCAAGAAGGGTATTCATTATTCTTGACCCTCATATGGCTACTTGTGGTCTGGAGGTAGAAAGGATCCTTCTTGGATCCTGAAAGGATCTCTAAAACTTAAATACTAAAGCAGTGACTTACAGGGTTAGTGCCTCACTAAGTAGAATAAGAGAAGCTTGGACATATGCCCACTGTTGAAGAGGAAAACATTCTTTTGATGGTACCTATTCTCCAATTCTCTTAAAAAATTTTCATTTCCAAATCAAAACTTTTGAAACATATAGAAAAAATCATGACTGGTTCTCACATAGTTGATAGACTACATAGAGAAATATCCCAACACTCTAAAACAAATATACTGTGATTCATTTTTCTCTCTCCCAAACTGATAGTCCCTATTTCAGTAAATGGCAATTTTCTTCTTTCAAGGAGTTTAGGCAAAACAACAACAATAAGAAATAATCACAACAACTTTTCTTCTCTTCATTTTACATTCCACATCAAGTCTATCTGTGAACCTACTTATTTTGATATTAAAACACATTGAGAGACATACTGAAATATAAAAATTCAAAATTGATTTTAAAATATTAAAAAAACAATACTTTAGCAGAAGATCACTAAAAAGTGATACAAAATTGTTAAAACTTACTATTTAGTGTAAGTCACTGGTATCCACAAAAGCTATTTTGATTTTTTTTTTTTTCTGTAATAGGCATAAAATAAGAATAGAAAGTAGCTGACTCCGGGTTGGGGGCGGGAGTGGGGAAGTAAAGTGTAAAAAACACTTTACACAGGAACTAAAATTTCCAAAGAGTGCCCAAAACTTAAAATATATGTACCTAAATCACTTCTATCAACATTTAAAGTGCATAAAGTGATAAAACCCTAGGGATGATATTACAGTGACAATAATCAACATAGTAGTAGTGAGACAGCAAACTCTCTTGTAAAAGCAAAACACATTTAAATATATATCAAAAGATAGATGAACACTGATATGTGTTTCCGTTTATCACTCAGTACATCTCCCAAACCCCCAGCCTTCATTCTACCAATGTTATTTATATTTCTTTATTTTACTACCAGGTATTTGATTGTATAATCCACTCCAATACACACTCCTTTAACTGCAAACCTGATTTGTCAGCACTCTTATAAATCGGCATTGAAAGGAATAGAATATAAAAGGCAGATTTTAGAGTTGTGCATAATGAATTTTTGCAATAAATGAAATAGTGGAAAATCCAAATAACATAAAAATTGTGAGTAACATTGAGTTGAAAATAGTAAACACCATTAGAGGTAACACTAATCCATTTACCATCTGGTGATATACCACTGCTTCTGATTTCCTTGAACTGGTAAATAAATTTTGATTGTTTGCTATTTCTCTTTTTAGTCAAATCAAATTTCTCTTCTTTTGAGCTCAGTTTTGACTTAAAAATCAAAAGATTAGAAAGTTTTAGAAAAGAATTCACTTTCAGGTTAAGGCTTTATAAATAAAGAACAGTGAGGGAGAATAAAAAAAATTAGATATATTTTGCTGCACTTTCTTAATATTAGTGACTTAGTTTACATACATGCTTTGGGAATCAAAGAGACTCATCTCTTCTATCAACCACTTGTCAATCAAATTCTTTTCTCCTTATTAGAATTAATGGATAGGATAAGGCCACAAACAACATTCCCACTTTCACAGGAACAGATAGCTGGTTTTGTTTACACTGATTATGTATAGGAGTCATCTGAACTAAGAAAATATAATAATATATATTAATGATCGATATGGTTTGAAAGTAAATACTTGTTACATCGAGATGACTCTATATGTTTAAAATATTATTTCTAAACTGTCAAATGTTTTCTAGTTGAATTTTGAACCCAGTTTATCTGTTTCAAGAAACGGAAATAGAGTGATCTTCCTAATCTCTAAGTCAAAATCAGTATACACTTTGTGTATGGGATTTATGGCACAGTTTATATCATTTTTAGTTTCAGTCCTAGTCTTTGTGTGATAAAACTTTTCTTCTGTTTACCCATAGTCTGTGTAACAGACTGATGTTAGTGTACCCTCTTGCCCTGAATTCATATATTGATTCCCTAACTGCCAGGTTGGTTGTATCTAGAGGTGGGGCCTCTAAGGAAGTAATTAATGTTAAATGAGGTCATAAATGTGGGCCCTTGATTTGATAGCATTATTGTCCTTATAAAAAGAGATACCAGGGAGCTTATTCTACTTCCCTCTTTCCCTACTAACATGAAAGTAGAGATCCTGTTAGCACACAACAAGATGGCAGCCACATAGAAACAAGAGAAGATGCCTCAGAATGAAATCTACCCTACCAGCACCTTCATCTTGGACTGCCATGTTTCAAAACTGTAAGAAATAAATTTTTATTGTTTAAGCCACCCAGTCTGGAGTATTTTGTCATGTCAGCCTAAGCAGAGAGCAGACTAAAACAGTCTAGGAGCCAATAAAAACACTGGAGATGATAAAGTTTTGCAAAAAACACTGTTGTCTCTTAGTCTAAATGAACCAAGATTGCTAAACAGAGGGCATGTGCATAGTAAACACTGATTTAGCCATATTAGAGGATAGGTGTAGATAATTAACTCAGTCCTCTGTCAACTATACTCTAGCCTCTCATTTCTTGCTCACAGGATAGGATACAAATATATCCTCTTCTCTTACTGGCATGTTTCTGTTCTTGCTCTATTTCCCTTGTCTGGCACTATATATACACTGCTGTCAGGTAATGTCTCTTGAACTTGTTCAGACTTACATTGTAAATCACTAACCCTGCCTTGTGCTTCACCATCTAAGGTTATTATGTGGTTGGACTACAATTCTTGATGTTACTACTTTGTTACCACTTACCACTGTTTGCCTTTGGGCACACTATAAGTCAAATGCATTGACTCAGTTTCCAGATTTCAATGTTGGACTTTGAACACTGCAACTCTGTCCCGCTTAGTTCAGCCTTATGTACAATACCTAATATGGATGTCCTCATGTCCAAGCAACTGCTCTTCATATTCTGCAGGATGTCCTTATATATAGCAGTAAAATCCCACTATCTTCAGCTCTTGATGCACTGATTTGTTCAGATAAAAAATAATTTTATTTTGCTACCTTACAATCTAGCCAAATGGTAGAAAAGTGATTCTCAGTCAGAAACATTGCAATAAAGTCGTGATTTCTTGGAAATCCAAATTCTTGGGCTCCATCCACACCAAATGAATCTGCAGCTCAGCAGTTTTAACATGCACTCCAGGTGATTCTAACTGTTGGAGAACTATTTGCCTGGTGCAAACTGACCCCAGGATAGTATAGTAGCCACATTGCTGACTACTACCTATATTTACCCCCATTAAGAAAGCCAACTGGCCTTTCTGGACTACTTTATTCTCCTGCTTTTTTCTTGGAAGTTTGGACTTTCTCTTAGCCCTTTGCTTTCAGCAATCCTATATCCCAGACAGTTGTCTGAGAATATCTCCCATCCCAGGGATTCTAAGATCCCTTTCCTTGGAATCATTTTTCTTTTTCTTTTTTTTTTTTTTTTCAACGTTTTTTATTTATTTTTGGGACAGAGAGAGACAGAGCATGAACGGGGGAGGGGCAGAGAGAGAGGGAGACACAGAATCGGAAACAGGCTCCAGGCTCCGAGCCATCAGCCCAGAGCCTGACGCGGGGCTCGAACTCACGGACCGCGAGATCGTGACCTGGCTGAAGTCGGACGCTTAACCGACTGCGCCACCCAGGCGCCCCTCATTTTTCTATTCCCTATACTATATGCCTCCCAATTAGTTGACATTTGTTAACACCACCCTATTTTCACCTGGCCTTAGGCATTATTATTGTCAACAATTTCAAAACACCCAAGTTAATTAATAAATTAGTGGTGGATTCTTTCTAGGCTGATTTGCAATTTTTCTATCAATTAAAGGGCAAAGGCCTTTTTCTACTCTCTACCTTCAACTACTTTAAGCAGTAAAGCTAAGGAATTTGCTCTCATTGGTAAAGCTACATGCAACTATTAAAATAAGTTTATGAAGATTCTTAAGCCATTCACTCCATAAGAGCTGTTTGCCAAGCACTACACTCAAGTATTTATCTCACTTAAGTGTTGGTGTTCACATATTAGCCATTTTAAATTGCTGTATTTGCAAGTTCAATATAGTAAAATATTAGCAATTTCATATGTTTCACTCTAAATACCATATTTTAATCTCCTTCTGATAGCTGAGATAACTGAGTGTTTACAAGTATGAGGAGCTTTACATAAGTAGTGAAATTGAATAAGCAAAGAAAAATGTAACAATTTTTAAACCCATAAATTTGTAAAACACAAGATAAACACCAAGACTTACCATTAGTGCTGATGACTTTTTTTTTTTTTTCTTTCCCAAAGAGTGAATTGCCCTGTACTCTGCAGAGAGATGAAATGGCCCTTGAAAGATCTGTGGCATGGAGAAAGCTGTGTTTTTGCAAATGTATGGTTGATTCTGCAATATTTATTTGTTTAAATCTTGATTGCTTGCTCTAAAGAAAACACAGCAATCTAATTTCCATTTCAATGATTGGTAGAGGAATAGAAATGTGATATAACTTGAATAATGAGGCAAGGTGGGATTATCTGCTAGGGATCATTCCATATTCCTGAAACAAACAAACGAGTAATGAAAAAAAAAAATGCTCCCTCCCTTTCCACTGACTCTTGGCAGATCTGGAAGTGCTACAGTCATCTTACTAATGATCTGAGTATAAAAGGCAATCCAAGGGGCACCTGGGTGGCTTGGTCGGTTCAGCGTCCGACTTCGGCTCAGGTCATGATCTCGCGGTCTGTGAGTTCGAGCCCTGCGTCAGGCTCTGTGCTGACAGCTCTGAGCCTGGAGCCTGTTTCAGATTCTGTGTCTCCCTCTCTCTCTGCCCCTCCCCCGTTCATGCTCTGTCTGTCTCTGTCTCAAAAATAAATAAACGTTAAAAAAAATTAAAAAAAAAAAGGCAATCCAAAGAAAAATAGATTAGACATATGTCTTGATATGATTGAACCACTGGATCAACCAATCCTGAAGCCAGATCTATCGCTAGAATTTTAGTCTTTGATCACAGTTTTCTGTTAACTGCTTTTGCAAACAGACTAATATAAAAAAGTGATTCATTTTATCCACTACAATCTCTTAGGAAAGTTCCCATTTCTAAATGGTACTTACATACTATAACAGTACTTAAGTATCATACAACCTGAGGACCCTGGCAAGTTGAAAATATGTATTCTAAGATTGGTACTTACTTTTTTTTAATTTTAAAAATGTTTATTTACTTTTGAGATGGAGTGGGGGAGAGAGAGAGAGCAAGCAAGTGAGGGAGGGACATAGGGAGAGGGAGATTCTGAAGTAGGCTCCAGGCTCTGAACTGTCAGCACAGAGCCCCACACAGGGCTCAAAATCACTAACTGTGAGATCATGACCTGAGTCGCAGTCAGAAGCTTAATCTACTGAGCCACCCAGGCACCCCTAAGATCTGTGCTTATTGATTGGTCTTTGGAGAAAGTCAGGTCTCAGTTTCATACTACTCCCTTCATGTACTGGATTGTGGCCTCATACATGTAATTTAAAACCTCTTTAAACCATCAATTATCCATCTGTAAACTGGGACAATGTGAGTCCAAAAATGTTTAAAATAAAAGTTGGGGCTTCTGGGTGGCTCAGTTGGTTAAGCATCCAACTTTGGCTCAGGTCATGATCTCCCGGTCTGTGAGTTAGAGTCCTGCGTCGGGCTCTGTGCTGACAGCTCAGAGCCTGGAGCCTGCTTCCTGTTCTGTGTCTCCCTCTCTCTCTGCCCCTCCCCTGCTCATGCTCTGTCTCTCTCTCAAAAATAAACATTAAAAATAAAAAAATAAAATAAATTAAAAGTTAAGTGAGATAATATGAAATAATATTAATATCTTTAGCATTGTGACCTAAAAGAGAAATTCAATAAATATGATTTAAGTTCCTTTTGTTTTGTTTTTCATGTACGTGTGCACGTTAACCCTTTAAGGCTTAGTTAGATATGATCTAACTGGGGAGAAGGCTTATTTGACCTAAAAATAATAAAAGTATTTTATGATAAAAATTAAAGGAGAGATGTCCTCATGAGCTGACATCAATCAAGAACATCAATGTGATACCATAATTAATAGGAGTAAAACTATTCCACATTCTCATACATCATTTTTCATTTAGTATCTTCAGTTAAATATAGTGAGGCCAGATTGAAATTTTCTGGTACCAACTGAAAACTGAGATCATAATGAATTGGAAGTACTTAAAAATATATATGGTAACTGAATTTCTAAGTTCGTTCTTTCTTTCTTTCTTTCTTTCTTTCTTTCTTTCTTTCTTTCTTTCTTTCTTTCTTTCTATGTTTATTTTTGAAAGAGAAAAAAGAGCACAAGCGGGGAAGGGGCAGA
The DNA here is from genome assembly GCF_028018385.1 of Neofelis nebulosa. Taxonomy (NCBI): domain Eukaryota; kingdom Metazoa; phylum Chordata; class Mammalia; order Carnivora; family Felidae; genus Neofelis; species Neofelis nebulosa. Next base: position 93,821,505 of record NC_080791.1, read on the forward strand.
GAGAGAGGGAGACTGAGGATCCAAACCAGGCTTGGCTCTGACAGCAGAGGGCCTAATGCAGGGCTCGAACCTGCCAACTGCAAGATCATGACCTGAGCTAAAGTACAACACTCAAACAACTGAGCCACCCAGGCACCCCTATGTTAACTGAATTTTCATTTTGAATAGCTTAAGGAGTAAATATAGGTGTCTTAAATGAGATGGATTTGAAGAAAAGCTGGCATGAGCTAATATATCAAGTATACTAATACACTATGCACCATTCTGTTGATCAACGGGATGGAGAAGTGAACAAGTCATTCAAAGGCACATTTCATAACATTTCATTCTGCCTCAGTCATAGATCAATATCCATTCTGTTCTATTCTGTCAATAAAGCAGTATCGTGAAATTCAAATTGTATCCATATAGTTAGCTTCATCTTAAAAATCTCTCTATGATAAAGTTGATGTAGCAGTTGGTTGTAATGTTAGGTCTTGGTTAAAGGAAAAAGTGAGTGGGAATACAGAGGTACATTTATTTGCCTCAACTTCTCAACTACACACACACACACAGACACACACACACACAGACACACACACACACACACACACACACACACACACACACACACACACCACTATAAATACGGTAGCAGCTGATGATGATCCACTAGTGGTTACCTGAAAGGCTAATTTGAGAAGGATTCTAAGACCTTATCAGAATTCAGAGGGGATGAGTGTGAGATGGATAAATGATACCTGACATGGAAACATAAAATGGTAACAGCTGCATCAAGATTTGATTTGTTTGCTTGTTTGTTTGTTTTGCAAACTTTGCTTTAAACAGTTGAGCAACTATCACATTCTTTGACCTGAACTGTAGGGGAAGAAAAAAACAAAGCCAAAAACAAACTTCAGTACATCTGAAAATTACTCCCCAAAGTTTTACCATCATTCAGAAATATTCAGAAAGTTTCAAAAAGTCAAAAACAAGAAAAGATAAAGGCAAGGATCATTTGGATTGTCCATTGACCTATTTTAAATTATGAACAACTCTGGGATCATTAAGAAATTAGGCAGTGGATATCATTCAAAACGCATGTAGAATTAGCTTATTAAACCAATTTTGTGTTCTTGGCAACGATCAGAAGAATGAACAGGGTGAGCTGTGGTATGGAAGAAAGGAAACTAACTTGGGAATGAGAAATGGAGTCAGTTGCCATGATAGAAAATTTAAGGGTATCATAACAACCAGACATGGAGATGATAGCTGGGCAGGAAAAAAAACAAGTAGCAGGAAGGTGTGGAAGACACATTTGATGGATTTGACTATTCTGTCCAAGGCTGCTTAGGTCAGTCCATGCCTACACCACCAACTCAACATTAACTGGAGGAGAAATCAAGAATATCACAACTGAAGCAAAACTACCTAAGGTGATTTTGTGCAGCAATCAGATGTACCTTTCTATGTGTAGATTGGCCTCTGCACATCACTCTGCTGTTTTCCTCATTTCTCTGGAGCAATCTCTTGACTTGTAGCAGTATTCTCACACAGAGACAGGACACCAAGGCTTTCTTTGTCCAGGAAGCAACTTTATTTGTCATGCCGGCATGTGTTCAGTGGGTCCGTAGCCGAAAAAATGAGCCCCAAGTGCAGCAGGGTGTAGCTTTTTATGCAATTTCTACTGTTTTCATCTCCCATATACAGTGACATGTAGTCGGACTGGACATAGTCCAAGTTACAGAGTTATGTCAGACCTACACATAAGTGTCTAAAAGTCGATTGGGCCACGTTGCACACTGCCTTCCTTTATTCTGAGGAGGCCTCAATCACATTCCTTAGGGAAGGGCTCTACTACAAACTAAGTGTCTCAAAATACCATCTCTCATCCCCACACTACTCTGCTTCTTAAACTATACCTTCCTTGGAACGCCGTGGCTTAAAGGAAAGAGGACTGTTCTCAGGGAGTTGCAGATATTTATCCAAATATCATCAGTATTTGATTAAAGGGCAGTCAATTGTCCCAACTCTTTCTTCGTGGAGCCAAGAAGCACTAACATTTTGGAATTAATCCACTGATGTCTAATCTCAGTTTCCTGACAAGGGAGGGCTGTGAAATAGATTCTAACGGGGGTGAAAGTTTTCCCATCACCCCAGGTTCTTACAACACCTTACCCCAAACAGCTGGCATTGTTTCTGGGTCTGTTCAAAAGAGAAGAGCCTTGTCTGGAGACCAGAGCTGCATTTCTATCATCTGCCTAGTTACCAAACCCACGAGGGCAAGAGAGTTTAGTTTAGATCCTCACTGTGTCTTAGGCTGTGTTATCCATAATATTGGAGACTATTTCTTTGTCATTATTCCCCGACAGCTATAAAGCTCTTAGGTAGGAATAGGTGTAATACTCTTTTCAAACACTTCTTGTTTCCCAGCGTAGCTTTGTTGCTCTATATGACAAAACAGCAATATTATAAACCTTCTAAATATTTTTGTGTGACCAAACATAGAATTAGTTAATGACAAAGTCTAATCAAGTAGAGACTGAGTTTATATATTTTCTGTTATTAGGGTGACTGGTCAGTCACATGACACTTTTAGCCTCATTTGATCATGTCCACATTTGAAGGCAAGAGCTGAATTGGCTGAGTGTAAAAAAGACACATCCTAAGACAGATATGTAGAAAATGATTTTTCCCTATTGACATACTGACTAAAGTTAATGTTGTAATTGCAATCTGGGAGTTAATTTCCTTTTAATAGTTGATACTTCCATTTCTCTGCTCAAAATGATTGTCAGAATAAAACTCATAATCCAAAATGTCTGGAAATAAAGACCATTTTCTGTGTCCTCCAACTGTATTATGAAAGTAAGTATTTCTTTTCTTCCTTGTGCTCAGATTTCAAAAAAGAGATTAGTGCAAAATGAATTATAAAGTACCTAAACTGTTCCAACAATCACATCTCCATTCTGGTGAATTTAGTAAATGCGTTTTATCTCTCCACTGAGATGTTTTTACTATAATGAAAAACCCAATGAAATGTTTCCTTATTAGGTCTATTATTCATCCCTTATGCCTTCCCTACCTTTACAATAGTAACTGAAAGGGCACAGTGAAGATCCAATTTTTATTCTGCATTTTAATAGCAAGTTAATCAACTCACCACCCATAAGCAGTGGGCACACTTGTTATGCATAGTGTTGCTTGGGGCCTTTCTGAGATGTGTGTTTTAGGATTATTTCACAGCATTAAACTAACCAATGATAGGGAAGTAATGTTTTAAAATCTCCATGGGGCATTAATTAACACAACCTTTATTTTTATGAATTTTGCATAGGTGTAACTATAGAATATGGTGTCAGCCGACAGGTTTTTCAAAAGACATTTCACAGTTACCTGCCTCAGTATAAAAGTGAAGTTGTAAATTGGGTGTGGCCACCATGCATATACCTTCCTGGTTTGGCTGAAGAACTTATTTGAATGAATCATTAAAAACAAACAAACAAACAAACAAACACACTCAATTTATAAGTACAAAACATAAACTGATTACAGGATCTATAGCTATGAATCTCATTTTACAATGTTAATACCCAGACTCGGGATAGTCTTATTTATTTTGGTTTTATGATATGATGTTGTTATAGCACATTTTATATTATAATATATTTTTATTTTATATTATTATTTATTTACTTTATGGGTTTTTTTCCACATTAGGTAGATAAAAGTACAGGAAGAAAAACAGTTCTTTATTTTTTCACTTAGTCTTTCTCTGTAATAGTCCAGTCACAAAGAGTATCAAATCTCCAGTTTATACTGAAACCTCTACTCCAAAATATCTGGGAGCCATCCATTCCTGTATGTTAAAACGTGGGCTTAAAGAGAACTTCATGAAGTCTGTAGGGTGTGAATTCTTAAAATTCTAGGAAAATGCAAGCCGTCTAGAAATCACTTTGTTTTTGAAACATTCTGGATATATAGTTACATGAAAGAAAATTCTTTGGTAGAAATTATTCTAACTAGATACAGATTTGTAGTCCACGTCAAAGCCTTACCTACAGCTTCATGATGAACATCGAAAATGCAGTGCAGATACTGGATGTGTCATAATATTCATTCTTGGGAAAGAGAGACCAGTTGGCCATGTTTCCTTTGTCCGGAAGGAACCTTTTTAAAACACATTTCATCCTGTGCTTCTGCAATTAGCCAAGATTGTTTAATACATTTATATATTTTAATACTTAATTTTCCTTATGAAAGATTTTCTGCTTACAGCCTTGGTTGAACATGTCTTCTAACAGAATTAAAATGTGTAAGATGGAATATTCGTGGCATTGACATTTCAGAAGCAACATTTTTTTTTCCTTTTGCTTAAGGGAGTAAACAAAATAAAACACAAACCATTTTTCCTAATTGATTCAGATGTTTCAATGAAATTGTTTCATCCTGCAATGTTCCATAAAGTATGTGATCGAGACGAGCTTGTCTTCCTTTACTCAGCACAGGAACTGAGTACAGAAAACAGCTGTCCCATTAACTGGAGCTGAGAGCCACAGCTTAGTATCTATGTCGTCCTCAAGAGAACAGAGATTTAGAGAATGGGAGTTTCCTAGGATGAAGATTGAAGGTATACACCATATGATGACCACAGGGGAGATGAAGAAAAAGGGATGCTCAAATTGGAGATATCTAATCGAGTATCCAGACCAAACTGTTCACTTTGCAGATGAGGCTTAAAAACAAAGGTGTGAAGGGTGATTTCTGGGAGGTGAAAGGACTAGAGCTAAAACTCAGGTTTTCTGTGATTCAGTTATCCATCAAATTTATCCATTTGTTTAAATGTTGCAAACACAAAGTCTTAAAATGTAATGAAAAATTTTATATTAGTATTATTTGTTTACAACATCCCTTTTTTTTTAATCTAGTTGCAGGTTATGGCACCACAATAAAGGAAACCTAAGGAATTACTACCCATAAAACAAAATGTGGATTTTATTTTAGGAATACACATACTTAACTAGGCTGGAACCATGATGAAGTCAGCTTACAAGGACAAATGAGTCTTAATAGAACAGGAAGAGTCAAAAGCTACATTATCAGCTATTATCCAGATCATATTTAAATTAAAAAAAATGAAAAATTTAATTCCTCAGTAACTTTAGCCACATTTCAACTGCTCAATAGTCCCATATGGCCAGCAGATACTGTATTTGATAGTGCAAAATTATAAAATATTTCCATCATTACAGAAAGTTCTATTGGATAGAACTGGTCCAAAGCCTGTGGTATTGAAGAAGGGATCATATGCTAAGAATATTCTGGAAAATAGGAGCAATAAGAAGTTGATTTCCTTTTTAAGAAATAGCATGATTTTGTCTTAACCCACTATGTAACCTTGCTCTACATACTAGAACAAATAACATAAATAAACAGGTTGAGAATGGACAGCTATTCTGTATACAAATATGTGCTTTAATGTATAAAACCCATGGCCTTACTAGCACTAAGCTTTTGCTAACAAAAATCAGTGTTCTGGGATAGGGAGAGTGCAACCACACTAAATAGACCCAGGCAATTTCCACTAAAAAAGTTCAAGACGCATGGATGATAACTGTTAAATTATTTAAATTCTTCTAGAGTGCAACAAGGCAAGATGCCTAAGAATCATTAAACCCTCTGACCCCATAATTCCATTCTTCATAATTTATCGAGAGGGCAAAAGATGGAGAGCAGCAAAATAGATTCCAGAAGAGGCTACTTCCTGCAGGGACACAGACATAACAAACCACTGGAAACAAGTTTAGTGGGGAATTGCTTATTAACCCATGGTATATCAGTAAGGTGGGTATTTAGAACGCAGTGCAATAAGCAAGAACATAGCATTTAGAGCCCAAGACCAGAGTTTTGAATCCTAGCTCCACCACCACATTGGTGAGAAACCTGAGTCAGTTTATGAATACTTTCTAACTCTCAAACTCTCATCTGCTGAATGGAGAGAACAGTGGTGACTGATTCATTGAGGTGCTGTAATGATAAAAGGAGACTGATGCTGGAAAGGCTGCTAGTTTTATATATAGGACAACCAGCATAGAGTAAAAACTCAGGAAAGGCTGGTTACATTACTATTTTATGGATATTTAGTAAAATTATAGTTATGAAGAGAATGTAAATGAAATATGAAGCTTATTTATAAAATCATGTTCTGAGAAAAATTACAAATAATATCCTATGCATCCTCAGAAATAGGAGAATGAAATTACCATATGACCTGGTAATTCCTCCCTGAGGTATTTGCCCCAGATAATTGAAAATAGGTAGTGAAAAAGGAAAGAAAACAAACAAAACAACCTCCAAAAATGTGTATACAAATATTCATAACAGAACTACTCACTACAGCCCGGACGTGGAAACAACCCAAATATCCATCAGCACACAAATGAATAAACAAATCGTGAGAGACCTACACTATGGAATATTACCCATAAAAAGGAATAAAGTTCTGACACATGAACAATGTAAATGGACCTCAAAAACATATTGCTACATGAAAGGAGTCAGATGAAAAGGGCCATGATTCCTTTTACATGAAATATCCAGAACAGATATATCCACATAGAGAGAAGGCAGGTTGATAGTTGCCAGAGGCTAAGAGCAGCAGGGAACATGAATGTTATTAGTTTCTTAGAGCTGCCCTTAAAACACACACACACACACACACACACACACACACACACACACACACACAAACTGGGCGACTTAATAAAAATGTATCGTCTCATAGGTCTAAAGGTGAAAAGTCAGAAATCAAAGTGTCAGTGGGGCCATGGTCCTTCTGAAACCTGAAGGGAATCCTTCCTTCCTTCTTCCTAGTTTCTGCGGGCTTGGCCAAGATCTTCGGTGTACCTGGTTCCCAGCTGCAGAAGTCCTTCTCTGCCTTTGCAATCGCATTCTCCCAGGGTGTCTGCCTTCACATGGCTGTCTTCTTACAAGAACACTAGCCATACTGGATCAGTAACTCACCTAATCCAGGACAACCATATCTCAACTAGTCACATCTGCAACAATCCTCTATCCAAACAAGACTGCATTCTGAAGTACTGGGGATTAGAACCTTAACAAATCATTTTTGGGGGAGGATACAATTCAACACCCATTACAGGGAGTTGCTGCTTAATGAGCAGAATTTTAATTTGGGAGCTTGGAAATGTTTTGGAACTAGATAGCAATTATGACTGGACAATACTGTAAGTGTTCTAAATGCCACTGAGTCATTCATTTTTAAGTGGATAATTTTGTGCTGTATAGATTTCACCTCAACTTAAACCTTCCAGTATATCTTGTAATTGTAACCACATAAGAACATTTTTATGGAGGATGTAAACAAAGGTGCTCCTTGAAAGGGGCTGAAGAACACTTAGGGGAAAGTAAGGTCTTTATATATTACAACACTTTCATGGACCATTTAAATCATATAAAAAACACCCTCAGAGCATAGCTGAGATGGACGAACATAGGAAAAGGAAAAGCCAAATCACCTAGAAGTAAAATACTTTCTGAGATCCAGGGTATGCAGAAGAGGGTAAAGGTTTCAACAGTGTAGGAAAGCTGGGGCCTGAGGAGAAACGTCACCCCTGAAGGAAACCCTGCCAAGAAAGTTCTAGTTTTATGAAGAATAAGGATGTGTGAAATTTATTATTCATCTCCACATTATGCAAAATTCAGTTAAATCCGACTACAAAAATCTAAATTGTGATTAAGGTTTAGGGACAATCTGGGAATAGGACAAAGAACAAAGAAGTGAGGAGTCCTGAAGGAGTAAGATCCAGGAGTGTGGTCAAGAGATAATGTGAATATGGAAAAGCAATGAGAGAAGTCACGAGAGAACATGTCCCCAAGAAGACACCACAGTCTTGGGAAGAGCTATGCTGCTTACTCCTTAGCGGAGTAAGTCAGTGCTCGTCACTTATAGAAGTCCATAATTTCAGTTATCAGCCAACTTACATGGGAATGTTTCTGGAAAATGGAAATAATTTATTAAATGCAAAAATTTAAAAACAAACCCAAATATATTTTTGCTGTTTTTATAATATCTTATTAGATTCTTTTATTTTTTTTACCTTATTAGTTTAAATATTAACCTTTGTATCATTGTGTGGAATCCCAAACAACTTAGTGATAGAAACACAAGGGTTGATGACACCCATGTCCTCCAGGTGTCACTCAGAAAGTAATTTCTCAGCTATCTTTTCTTCTGAGAGAGAGGTTCCCATACTAAAAATCCCTTAGAAATAAAAGAACACCACAGAAGATGAGTAAAGCACCTGAATGTTGTTGTCCTGGTCCTGTCACCTGGAAACACAGTTCCTTATCTCCCGTGGGACAGATCTTGCTTCTGAGGAAGCATGAGAGAAAAGCCACACACACCTCTTCAGTATTTCCATTATGAGCCATTGTTTTCATCTAAAAATGCTATTCCTTACGAAGGGGCGGTTATTAAGTAGCAGTTTACCTTCACACACAGACAACATTTTTAATTTGCCTGTGACACAAGTGATTTCTTCTGAGATAGGGTCACTGGTGCTTTGAGGTCCTTCAACAGGGCACACAATATTTTGGATAATCATTTGCTACTTGCAATAGAGTCTGAGATTCAGGCGCTGAAAATTATCATCGCAGTGAAGAGAAGATGGAATTATTGTGTAGCTTAAACAGAGCACAAAAGTTGAGCAGAGCTAATCGGATCCTTCACATTCAATTCCACTGTCCTCACCTGAGTAGCCTTTCAGCCTAAGGCTCATTGGCCCAACAACAAAGCACAAACTAATTCATTTCCACCCATGATCTGCTTACCAAGAATGTCACAAGGTATTTCCAAACACTCAGAAGACGATGCCTTAGAAGCGCTCAACTGTGGGGCGCCTGGGTGGCTCAGCTGGTTAAGCGTCCGACTTTGGCTCAGGTCATGATCTCACGGTCTGTGGGTTCGAGCCCTGCGTTGGGCTCTGTGCTGACAGTTCAGAGCCTGGAGCCTGTTTCAGATTCTGTGTCTCCCTCTTTCTCTGACCCTCCCCTCTTCATGCTCTCTATCTCAAAAATAAATAAATGTTTAAAAAAATTAAAAAAAAAAAAGAAGTGCTCAACTTTTAGGACATTTTTCAAGAAAATGGAGAGGCTAATTTACTATGCTAAATAAGAATTTAAAAGACAAGACATTTTCTAAGCCAGTTAATAAGACATGTGTTTCTTTAGTACTTCCTTTGTACAGAATCTCTTTCATGAGAACATGTCTCATAGCCTCATGGGTCATCCAGGTGTAGCCATTTTGTTATCTCTGTCAGCTATCCATAGCATAGATGGCTCAGGGTTGTTCCCCAATCTGCATTACAGCCCTTTTCTCAGAACCACTGCCCATGGTTCAATCAGCCCAAGAAAGGTATTTGACCCAAGAGTCCCTTCTCAGAAATTAAAGTAGAATCAAGGAAGAGTCCATCTTTTTCTGAGGCTAAGACTACGCCTTCAGAGACTTCTGGCAGCCATATTTCTCTTCAAGTGGATTAGAGATAGGAAGGAAATTAGTCTGGCACATAAGAGGGAAGAATAAAGCAAACACACAGATACAAGTAGAGATTAAAGATGGAAATGAGTCCTGTTGCTGTTCATGAAATGGTTAATAGTGATCAGAAGGTCAGGTATAACTTAAATTAACTTCTAGTTTTTAAAAGACATTATGGCATCCGTATGATAATTTCCCTAGTCTCTTTGAGCTACTTTCATGTGACTTGTAACCCAAACACTTTTTACTACTATAGCCTCATGTTCCAGCAACTATTGCACGCCACCCCTAGGTTCTATCAAAAATAGAACCTAGGGGCACCTGGTGGCTCAGTCAGTTGAGCATCCGACTTCGGCTCAGGGCATGATCCTGTGGTCCATGGGTTCGAGCCCCGTGTCGGGCTCTGTGCTGACAGCTCAGATCCTGGAGCCCGCTTCAGATTCTGTGTCTCCCTCTCTCTCTGCCCCTCCCCCACTCATGCTCTGTCTCTCTCTGTCAAAAATAAATAAACATTAAAAAAATTAAAAAAAAATAAAACTTATACTAGATTTAGGTCACCCAGAAATGCAGTTATTCAATACAAGGAAAGATAATTATAATAATGAGAAAAAATGATAAAAACCATGTGCGTGATGAGTACTAATTTATGCCATAATATGTACGAGTGCTCCCTCATTTCACCTAGTTGGAGACGTACAAACTGAAAAAGTATGGGCTTTATGAATTTTTTTCTTGCTAGGTGATACACAGACATATAAGACTGCCACCAAATATAGGGCCAGGTGAATAGTCTCACATTCTCAAAAATCATGATATGAATATCATTCAAATGAAGCTACATGATATACTATTCAGATCAGGGATCAGCAAACTATATGAGTCTATGGGCAAAATCTGGCCCTCTACCTTTTTTGTAAGTAAAATTTTACTGGAACACAGAATGTCTATTCATCTGTGTATTGTTATTTGGTTGCTTTACTACTACAGTGGCAAAGTGGTTGCAATGAAGACTGTATGGCCTGCAATACATAACATATTTACTCCCTGTTTCTTTATAGAAAAAGCTTGTTGGCCCCTGATTTAGACCAACTTCCTGCAGCTAAGGCAAAATTGAAAAACATGGGGCTTACCTTTTCCTATTTTGTGCCCAAGACAGACATCCCCAATGGATCATGATACTCATTCAAAGTATGCAAATACATGGCTACAAATTCTTAGCTACTACGCTAGGAAGACACTAGTAATTAATCAGCACTGCAATGAGATAGCTTTGTTCTCCCTGGACTAAGATATTTCATAGATTCATATTTTCAGATTCTTGGCTTTGAAACAAGTTTTCCATAATCTCTATGTTCAGCATTTATCCCCTTTCATGTATAAAAGATACATGGTACAGTATTATACAAGAGGATACATGATAGATAGCTGTTTAAACCACCATCTGGCTCAAGTAACTTTTTAACCTAAAAAAGGGATTTAACGAAAGTAAAAAGCATTCCTCAAATCCCAATATGTGGGCTATCTTTGAGGACACAGCACTTGGTTCTCATCCAAAGAAATAAAACTCAAAGGGTATTAGTGTCAAAAACAAAAACAACAAAAAAACCACAATTCAACTGAGTAAATTTAAAGATCTAATTCACTTTATGAAATGATTCATGAATCAAGTGGTGCCCTATCTAGCAAATAGAAGGTGGCCTCTTAGAGCTGCAGAAAGGAAAAAGTTTTTAAAGCAAAAAAGGAATAGAACAAAGGAAATTATCAGCAAGGAATGCATTATTTTAGGCAAGATTGCCCTCCTAAGAGAAATGGAAGGGTCTTATCAGCAGATTACCTCCTCCTGTTGACTAGGAAATCCCAGTTTGGCTGGTTTGATTACATTTCTGCAGTTAAGTTAGATTTAGTTGGTTAACTGATGTGGGGCCTTAACATAAGTGATTACATTTAAGGGCTATGGTTTTCTTCTTAACACCAGAAAGACAAAATTAAAAAAAAAAATCACCTTTAGGGTTAAGGTAAAATTTTTTTTTTCTATACAAAGTACAAATAGAAAATCAAATTGCAATAACAGTAGGAAATAAAACTAAGAGACTAATAGTAAAATTATGTTTATGGTAAGCAATGTTATATTACATTTGGTCTTGAATATTTGGACCAATTTGAATATTTGGACCACTATTACATTTGGTCTTGAAAGGGAGCAGAATTTCCCACACCAAATATGCCTCTTTTGTATAAGGTTTATCTTGAAATGGTTATTTTTAAGAAATAGCAGACACAGGAGGAGATATTACTAGAAATATATTTTATCTGAGCAAATCATGTGTATGGCAAAGAGGAGAGGGGCTGGAGATTGAATTCAATCACCAATGGTAAGCGATTTAATCTACGGTGCCTATGTAATGAAGCCTACATAAAACCCCAAAAGGAGTAGGTTCAGAGAACTTCCAGGTTGGTGAGCAAAGGGAGATTTGGCTAAGTGGTGCTCAAAGAAGGCATGAAATCCCCAGAGTCTTTCACCATACGTTGCCCTAGGCATCTCTTCCATCCGGCTCTTCCTGAGTGATATCCTTTTTTTTTTTTTTTTTTTTAATTTTATTTATTTTTTTAAATTTTTTAATATATGAAATTTACTGTCAAATTGGTTTCCATACAACACCCAGTGCTCATCCCAAAAGGTGCCCTCCTCAATACCCATCACCCACCCTCCCCTCCCTCCCACCCCCCATCAACCCTCAGTTTGTTCTCAGTTTTTAACAGTCTCTTATGCTTTGGCTCTCTCCCACTCTAACCTCTTCTTTTTTTTTTTTTTTTTCCTTCCCCTCCCCCATGGGTTTCTGTTACGTTTCTTAGGATCCACATGAGTGAAACCATATGGTATCTGTCTTTCTCTGTATGGCTTATTTCACTTAGCATCACACTCTCCAGTTCCATCCACGTTGCTACAAAAGGCCATATTTCATTTTTTCTCATTGCCACGTAGTATTCCATTGTGTATATAAACCACAATTTCTTTATCCATTCATCAGTTGATGGACATTTAGGCTCTTTCCATAATTTGGCTATTGTTGAGAGTGCTGCTATAAACATTGGGGTACAAGTGCCCCTATGCATCAGTACTCCTGTATCCCTTGGATAAATTCCTAGCAGTGCTATTGCTGGGTCATAGGGTAGGTCTATTTTTAATTTTCTGAGGAACCTCCACACTGCTTTCCAGAGCGGCTGCACTAATTTGCATTCCCACCAACAGTGCAAGAGGGTTCCTGTTTCTCCACATCCTCTCCAGCATCTATAGTCTCCTGATTTCTTCATTTTGGCCACTCTGACTGGCGTGAGCTGGTATCTGAGTGTGGTTTTGATTTGTATTTCCCTGATGAGGAGCGACGTTGAACATCTTTTCATGTGCCTGTTGGCCATCCAGATGTCTTCTTTAGAGAAGTGTCTATTCATGTTTTCTGCCCATTTCTTCACTGGGTTATTTGTTTTTTGGGTGTGGAGTTTGATGAGCTCTTTATAGATTTTGGATACTAGCCCTTTGTCCGATGTGTCATTTGCAAATATCTTTTCCCATTCCGTTGGTTGCCTTTTAGTTTTGTTGGTTGTTTCCTTTGCTGTGCAGAAGCTTTTTATCTTCATAAGGTCCCAGTAATTCACTTTTGCTTTTAATTCCCTTGCCTTTGGGGATGTGCCGAGTAAGAGATTGCTACGGCTGAGGTCAGAGAGGTCTTTTCCTGCTTTCTAGTGATATCCTTTTATAATAAACCAGTGATGTAGTAAGTATAATGTTTCTCTGGGTTCTGTGAGCAACTCTAGGAAATTAATTGAACCCAAGGAGAGGGTCGTTAGAACTTCAATCACTAGCCGGTTGGTCAAAAGCACAGATGACAACTGGGACCTGTAATTGGCATCTGAATTTGGGGTTGGGGGACAGTCTTCTGTGACTGAACCCTTCACCTGTTGGAATGTGATGCTATCTCCAGGCTGATACTGTCAGGATTGAGATGTTGTCTGAGAATTACCTGGTGGTGTGTGGACCACCTCAACACACACGCACGTGCGTGCAGGTGCGTGCACACACACACACAGACACACACACACATTGTAAATTTGTGCAGAGTCTTAGTAATTCACAGGGTTAATTTAAAATACATGATTAGGGACATAATCACTTTTCCAGAGATGTGAGAACTATCTAGACCATAAGGTAATTACATTATATGTGTTTGGAAAAATTGTGGTTATTTTAATCTATTGGATGAAATATGGAGATTTATTCTATTAAATTTTCTGTGTGAGACTGTAGCAATAAGCAACAAATAAAAGTATAAAAGGCAAGGACTACAAATGAATCCTTGCCAATTTGGACAGATGCATATGGTCTGATCTTTATATAGAACAGACAGATCAATAACAGAGCAACCCAAAGTCTCTGGTTGAAAGCCCAGGATAATTCTACTTTAAAGCAAAAAAAAAAAAAAAAAAAAAGTAGTAAGAAATGTGGTCTTTATCTTTTTTCCCTTCATTTTTTTCTATAAATACTAATACAGTTGGCTTTCTTTTCCTCTAACAGAGTGAAGGGAATACAAAAAGGATATTTCCTTTTAACAACTCAAAAAGGTCAGCAAAGTATAAAATGTCAAATCTACAAAGTTGGATAAATGTGGGTAAAGCATTAAATGTTAATGATGTCCTTGGTTGAAAAGTTTCACAAAAATCATGTACATTTTCAATTATGCTATAATTAAAACTGCATGATCCCACTTGTCATCACAGAATGAATTGACTAGACTTGTGTTTGGGGTCATCTTTCATATTTGTAGTAAAGATCAAGCAGGAAGACAATTTGACTCCTCATCCCTGTCCATTGGTAGATCTAAGTGAAACAGTATGCCAACAGTGTGGGATACCATCATGGTCCAGAGCTTTGGATCAAGACAAAAGTGTTGTGACTACCTTAATTCTGTGAGCTCCAGCCTCTCTAGTGGTAAAATGGTGTTGCTGGGGGGAGGAAAATTTTTTTTACATCATTCAAAGGTTCTTCTGGCTGGTCTAAGAATTAAAATGATTTGAGACAGATTGAGAGGAGATCAATAAATCCAACATTCATGAGAGGCTCAAAGACAGGAAGTAAAATGAGGTGTATACAGCATCCTAAAATACGAAATAGGATAGACACCGGGGACATTAAAAGGGAAAAAGGACATTTCACAGGGCAGTAAGAAGAAAAGTAGATGTTTTCCCTGCCATACAGAGGAGTCTTAGATAAAATTTATTTCTAGTAATAACTCTTATTCTGGGAAAGCACCACAACTTAGATTCTTTTAGGTAGGAATGAGAAAAGTTTCTTTTGACTTCATAGGGTCTCTACTGCCTTTGGCTCAAAATAGTCCACATGCCAAAGGGACACATTTTGGGGAAACTTGCTCTGAATCCTTTCAGTGTGATGTTACCTAACTTGTACCATTGTTGTAAAGGCCAGAAAAATCATGGTTTTTAGCACAGCATTTAGCACAATAATAATCCTATAAACACTCTACAGTATGACCACTGCGTCCTTCTGAAGCTCTATATTCCATCAATATCATCCCCGTTACCCACTCTGTAGTCTAACAAACTACCTTTAATTTTCTGTGGTAACTTGTGTGTTTTCTCAAACCCAATACTTTGTCATTCGTTTTACTCAGACTTCCTCCACCTCACCTCACATTCCCTATCCCCATCTTCATTTGGCCAAATTCTTCTATTCAATTTTCAGTCTTGACTGAACATATTTCCTCACAGAGCATATTGGATTCTCCTGCTATATGATGTCAGAATGCCCTATCTATTCCCTTCCAAAACTTAAATGGTACTTTAATCACTTGTTTTGTTTTGTTTTTCAGCTAGGCTAAGGCTGGAGATTATATTTGCCTTGTTGCAAACACAGTGCTGCTTTTTTGACATCGTAAGTATTGAATAACTTATAGCCATTTTAGTCACTATATTCTATACATGTCTGCAATTTAGTAAGACAGATAGATGAGACTGTAGAATAATAAAATGGGACTTTGACCTACTTCTCACTAGCCCTCTGATGAGACTTTGGACAAGTTAGTTGATCTCTACAAGGCATCATTTCCTCACCTATAAACTTGCAATAGTATTGCCTCTGGGTGTGATGGTGAGAGTTGAATAAGAAACTTATGAGAACATTTATCTTCTATAATTATTAGTATCACTATTACTCTTCTAGAAGTTAAAGAACATGTTCAGTTTTCTTATTAGTTTCCTTATTAATTATTTCTTGTTCTTATAGGCCACTCAAAGGTACAAATACATCAATTTTGGAAAAGAAAAGGCAGGTTCTATTGGTAAGGCAATGCCATTTGCTGTGTATTTCGTTTTACCTTACCAAAGTTGCTTCCTAGCATTACGTTAAAAGAGAGGATTTTCTGGGATTGAGATTTTATTCAAGGCCTTCCATCAGATTGCATACAATGCTAAAACAGAAATAACAACAGTTGAATTTAAATTGGAGGCTAATCCAAAGTGAAGGGGCATAT
The DNA here is from genome assembly GCF_028018385.1 of Neofelis nebulosa. Lineage (NCBI taxonomy): Eukaryota > Metazoa > Chordata > Mammalia > Carnivora > Felidae > Neofelis > Neofelis nebulosa. The sequence goes on from NC_080791.1 coordinate 93,837,582, forward strand.
CCAATTTGCAAGTCAGACTTGAAAGCCAGCCTTTCAGAGGTCTGCATCTATGACAAGTGCACTTGATGCACACCTCAGCTCACCTCCCCCCAGCCAGCATGCTCATTAGATAATGTCACTTTGGCAATGCACCAGGGAGATGGTTTGGGAAAATCCACATGACTTTGACATTTTGCATGATCCAGTGAGAGAATCTCATGCTAGCTCATGAAATACACATCTTTTGGAATTTTTCAAAGTCCAGAAAGGAGAGATCTATGGAAAGCTCCAGAATATTTTCATGGAAGCACTTGAGAATAGTCAACTGGATTTAAGGAAGCCTAAGAGGCTTATCCTGAGAGCATGTGCATTGCAAGCACACTGTTTTAACTTGAACTATGTCTGTACTTGGGTGACTGGGGGATGTTTATGAAGATTATGGGGGTGGGGCAGAGGAATAAATAAAGACCCACCAAAATAAGATACTGCTTAGTACAATAACTCTGGGAAAGCAACAGAGAAGTTGATTTTAATCACTGTGGTCACTGGGCTCAGGCTTCAACTTTGAAAATTTCATTCTGACCAGGTTGGTGGAATAGAGGAATCAGAAGATGAGAAGTTTACCTTCACAGGAAGCAGTTGGAGGGCCCTTTCTGTCCTTTTTTTATGGCAAAAACCCCTGTGATGCCCACATTGTTAACACACCATTTTAAGATGAATCAGCATAAAAACTCAGATGGTGATTTTCATTATAAGCTTTAAAAGATTTAGTTCTGCAGCCCTGAATCCAAATCAACACTCTAGAGCAGGAGAATTTCTTCCTGTTTGTTTCTATTTTCCAACCTCAGAGAACTACCTACAACAACCAAGTTTCAAGGAAAAGTGGACTGCCTACTTCCCATGCCTAGTCAGCACTTGAAATATTAATAGATCATCTCTTGAGATTACTTTTATGCTTAATAATATATATTAAAAGTTGCAATTAAAAAGTCTAGAAATTTTTACTTCTATGGATTTTTAAAGACAAAAATCAAAATATATTTCATAATACTCATAATGATATTTAAGAGACTATGCTTTTCTGGGCCATATTGTTTCCTTCTCCCTATATGGACTTATAGAAGTGATAGAGAAGAAAGTAACTTTCTGTTCTTCTCTAAGAAAGTATTTTGGTTGCAAAAACAAGATAATTTTTTGGTCCCTTATATAACTTTAGCTTACTAGTGTCAATAAAAATATTTGATGGACTCTTGAGAGCTTAAGATCATTTTCAAACACATTATCTCATTTCAGCTATGAAAACAAACCTGTGGGGAGTGTGGACTATCCCCATTTATGAATTAAGGAAACTGAGATGGAAAGAAGTTTTAAAAAAATTACTCTGAGCACATGGTGGGACTACCTGAAACAAATACAAACCAATTTTTTCAAGAAAATGAAAAGGTAAAACAAATTAATCACAAATTCATGAATTGTGCATTGAAATCCTTATCAGCTTTCAAGAATGGCATCTACTGCTATTATTATTGAAGCCCTATCATGTACCAGGCACTGTTTAATGAAAAACAGGACAAAGTCTCATCCTCAAGGATCTCCCATTTTTAAATGTGCATAACACCAAATAAAAAGAAAACAATAAGGCAGGTAGAGATTGTTAAAGTTATATAAAAATATAATAGATCTATAGTATTTTATAGCTTTCAGAATAAGTCCAAATCTAATCTCTCATTTGGTTTTCACTAGAACTTGACAATCAACAGCCTTAACCAGAGATGGTTACCATTTTGAGCGTGCTATGTAGTAAGTGGATTGGTGATATGTGGATGTCATGTCGTGGTGTAAAGAATGCTATATCTGTGGCATATGTACCACTGGCTGAAAGTTACAAAAGCACAATAGACATTTTCTTTTCCTGCTTATCTAAGAATCTTAAATATATATTCTAGCACAAACTATTTAATTCCATGGTTGGAAGAAAAGTCTGTAAGTTCATGATTGGTCTACTTATAGAATCAAAGATAATTGTTCTGGGGCACCTGGGTGGCTCAGTCAGTTAAGCATCCGACTTTGGCTCAGGTCATGATCTCACAGTTCGTGGGTTCAAGCCCCGCGTTGGGCTCTGTGCTGACATCTTGGAGCCGGGAGCCTGCTTCGGATTCTGTGTCTCCCTCTCTCTCTGCCCCTCCCCGGCTCACACTCTGTCTCTCTCTGTCTCTCAAAAATAAAGAAATGTAAAAAAGAAATTAAAAAAAGATAACTGTTCCATGTTGGCAATAATTTTATATTATTCTGATTATTACTTGAGCATCAATTACATTCTAAATATTTTTCTATACCCTCTCCCTTGTTGTGGGTATAATAGTGGACTCCTGCTATTAAAATGGTTTCTCTCATAGACCACCACTTCAATATTTTAGTGTATACCTATACCTATGCCAGATCTGGTAAATCATATACATTTATACCCTAAAATATATTCTGAAACTATACAAAATGCCAGCTACGGTGTGAGCTTTGATGACATGCTACAAATCAAGGGAGGCCCATATACTATGTCATAAAGTTTATATTCCAGTTGTCTATATGAACAGTGAAAAAGCTAAAACCCATTTTCTGTATGTTGTATGAATGCATACATACAAACACTCAGTTTACATATCTCACTTTGATTTCTCTGAGCATCTTACTTTGAATATCAGAATCACAACACTTTTATTAGTGTTTTCAGTCTACCAGAAATTTCAGTCTACTAGATAAAAACTAGAACTAGAATCCCCAATTTTAAACAAAATCCATCTTTATATCTGTTTTTTATTCACTGTAAGTTAAACTTACAATTTATGATAATGATGCTGAAGGAAAATATCTCAAGGTTATTCTCCAGAACATACAGTATTGGGATTGAAAGCAATTAACAGTTTAGAAATCTAGTGAAATCCTCATGTTTAGGATTAGAAAGATCTGTGTTCAAATTCTACTCCAATAGCAGTGTGTCTTTGAAAAAGTCACTCACACCAAATAAGCCTCAGTTTCTACCTCTACCAAATGGAAATAATAAAAATAATAATAAAGAACCACCATAACCTGCTGTTATGCTAATTACATGAACTCAGGCATGCAACTTGCTAGAGCAGTGAGTCAGCGCTGGCTAGCACTTTGTATATCAGCTTGGAACAATAGCTTAGTATCTGGATCTTCAGACATTCTGTATCCAAAATCTTTCTACCACCAGATGGAATATCTCAGCTGGTAGGTTTAGAAGCTTAGAGATGGTTCTGAGTTACAGAACAACGTAGCTATACCCGCAACTTGCAAATGAACTATGTTCCCTCCTCTACCATTGCACATAAGAAAGAACTTTACTGCAAGGAATAAAGCATCTGGTATACTTTGGAGAAACCAAGCATAGCTGCTTTTTAAAACAGAAACATGTTTTTTTTTTCTTCTATATGTAACAAGTCAAACAGGAATTTTTAAAAATATTACTGAGTTTTCCCCCAAAATTGTGGGTGACTTTCTCACTTTCCAATACATTGATTCATTACTGCTCACCTACACAGCATGAACTGAACAATTAAGACAATATTCTTGGTTCATGCTCTTACTTAACTTTATTTTTAAATCTGTGCCTCATTTATTTCCTATACAGCAGAAAGGAGAATGTAATACTAAATCCTTTTAACTGTTTTGCATCTATTGAAGTCTCATTTAGAGTTATGCATTTCTAATAAACATTTCACATTTCGTGTTTCTTGTGGTAAGAATCCAAGGCAATAAATTGCCCATCATGGGGGCGCCTGGGTGGCTCAGTCGGTTAAGCGGCCGACTTCGGCTCAGGTCATGATCTCGCGGTCCGTGAGTTCGAGCCCCGCGTCAGGCTCTGTGCTGACAGCTCAGAGCCTGGAGCCTGTTTCAGATTCTGTGTCTCCCTCTCTCTGACCCTCCCCCGTTCATGCTCTCTCTCTGTCTCAAAAATAAATAAATGTTAAAAAAAAAATAAAAAATAAATAAATAAATTGCCCATCATGAAACAGAATATTTGTGAAAACTAGATTGCAATAACCAGTTTTTGCACCACTGACATGACAGAGAAGAATGTGATGTCTATAAGAATTACTGCTTAGCATGCTATTTAAATTCCTTCCAGAAGGACTATCACAAGGTATCAGAAAAGCCAGTTGGTCATTATTAGATTCAAGATCAGGAAGTTAAAGCAGATAGAAAATGTACAATATGAGAACATGGCTTTTTCCAGGGGAATAAGAAGTATCTCCTGATAGCTCTGTATAAGTTGATAAAGATTTATTTATTGCACTGGGGTTTTATTGTCACAGCCCCACACCTAAAATACAAAATAAATCTCATAGCTCACAATCAAACTGCACAGGGGTTTCTTTTGTACATGTATTTTGACCATAGCTCCATTTAAACAAATATGTAAGGTTGTGATGCATTTCCAATAATGCTTCTCAACTCACCATTCATTGCTTTCAGCAGGGAAAGATTATTCTCTGCCTACCTAGCCCACATTTAGCCCCTGTGAGCTGCCCTGTTTAAATGGGTCATGAAAAATGAGAGCACATATTCCCTACTTTAGGAAGAATGAAACTCAGGGATTATTTCCTCAGCTACAATGTCACATCATGCCTCCCATATTTGGAAAATAATGTCTTTCACATCATTTTCCCCTTTTTCATCAGAAGAGCATCTACCCTCAAATGTTAGAATTGTAGAGGAACTGCTAAAATTTGGAAGTAAAGAGGCCAGTGTATGCTTTCTAGGGTGTTGTGACCTGGCTGCACATTAGAATCATTTGGGAAGCCTTTGTAAAGTATCAATGCACAGATCTCATCTCTAGAGACTGAGATTCACTGGGTTTGCAATGGAGCCAGAGTATCTGTTTCTTCCAGCAGATGGCACTATATCTGGAGAGAGGCTTGGGGCACGGACTGGTAAGAGAACCTGGAGGGAGATGCTGTTCTCAGTGGGCACTCAGTGAATAAAGACACGGAGGGCAAAAGGATGGGTCAGTTACTCTCAGAACTCACTTGTATATTAAATAAATAACAATGAGAAGTCATCTGACTCCTATTTCTACAAAAGGTAACCAGTTAAAAACTCCTCTTACATTAAGCCTAATAACCAATACAATCAAGATTTTCTTGTTAGTATAAAATGACAGATTATAAAATGATTTCTTTTTACTTTTTTTTTGGTTTTAAGTTCACAATAATTAAAATAAATGATAAAAAAGCTACTAAAAATTTCTCAGAACTAGGACAGATATTTGCACAAAAGAAATATTTTCAGGATGATATATTTTGTTCAAAAGTGTTTCCACCTCTATCAGTCTAATTCCAAAGAAAATAAGGCCAATACATCATTTCTTACTAGGCTTACAAATGAGGTCATTTTGATATCCATTCATACTTCCAATGTGTTGGGAACATTGAGACAATATTCAAAAATCTCCAAGTAATAGAGTAAACTGCACATTGTGATCATCTTTTTAGCACAAATATTACTTCTAGGAACCCTCATTTGATTAATTAAATAAGAGAGCTACATGCACTGGCATTTCCTCTAGGATGGTGGAGTAGCACATCTCAGTCTCACAGACAATCTGTTGTTATTCACTGATAGTGAGTTTAGCTCAAACTTCTCTTTCAGGGCACATGGGTGGCTCAGTCACTGGTTGAGCGTCCAACTTCAGCTCAGGTCATGATCTCATGGTTGGTTGGGAGCCAGATTTTGGCTGAGGTCATGATCTCATAGTTCATGGGTTCGAACCCCATCTCTGGCCCTCCCCCGCTCATACTCTGTCTCTCTCTGTCTTAAAAATAAACATTAAAAAAACAAACAAACAACTCTCTTTCCAAGCTGATCTTCTCTGCAAACTTTGTTTTTAAAATTCTTTTTTTTGGGGTGTGCCTGGGTGGCTCAGTCGGTTAAGCAACTGACTTCAGCTCAGGTCATGATCTCACAGTTTGTGAGTTCGAGCCCTGAGTCGGGATCTGTGCTGACAGCTCAGAGCCTGGAGCCTGCTTCAGATTCTGTGTCTCCTTCTCTCTCTGCCCCTCCCCAACTTGTGCTCTGTTTCTCTCTCTCTCTCTCTCTCTCAAAAGATAAATAAATGTAAAAAAATTAAATTTTTTTCAATGTTTATTTATTTTTGAGAGGGAGGGAGGGAGAAAGAGAGAGGAGAGAGAGAGAGAGAGAGAGAGAGAGAGAGAGAGAGAGAGATTGATTGAATGAGCATAGGAAGGACAGAGAGAAAGGGAGACACAGAATCCAAAGCAGGCTCCAGGCTCTGAGCTGTCAGCACAGAGTCCAATGTGGGGTTCTAACCCATGAACTGTGAGATCATGAACTAAGCCAAAATCTGACACCCAACCAAATGAGCCACCCAGGTGTGCCTCTGCCAATTTTGTGAATATGTGTTTCTCAATTGAGAGATCCATCACGGTTACATAGAAACAGATGCTTGTTGCACATCAACTCAGTCGTAAAACCTAGAAAATAGTCTACCTCTGTTTGAATCTCTTCATGACAGAGGTTTCTTTTTAATTCTTATTACTAAACATAGCAAATGCTGTGGATTTCCTATAATTTTTTCAGTGAGCTTGTCTACCTTTTTCATCTTGTAGAAAACAAACAAATAAGCAAACAAATTAAGCTTGTGTAACAGCCAGAGTTCATGCTTCATAGGAGTCTTGGAGATGATACATTTTTTTTAACATTAATATGAATAGGTTTGGTCCTCTCCAAGGTTAATTTTTTCTTGCTTTACTGGGATTTAAAATGAAATATCTCATGAACTTTTGGTCTCTTTCAACATGTCATTTGATGCTGTGTCAGAAAGTCACACATCTTAAGTACTTGTATTTTAAAATAATCTCATACAATTGATCCCTTAATTTATGGCTCAGTATTTCATCTGCTTTATCTAAGCACTTTGATCTCTTTTGGAGAAATTATGTTCTCAGGTTTTCAGCAATGTTTTGTGGTGACTCTGCCTTTGGTTTAGAGGCAGGGGTGACGTTATTCACAAAATCTGTAAGAATCCGTGATGCCATTTGGTTAGGCTGGGGTGCGATGTCTCCTTGAACTTATTTTTCAGCTGTGGAAGGAACCAGCTAATGAAGCTGTTGCTACCCTATAACTAGATGTGAGTCTCACATCTTTCAATACAGTGGACATTAACTCTTTTGATGGCAGCTGACTTATTCTAATAGGCAGCAACAGGATGAATTTGAAAGAGCATTTATTTCACAAGCATTAGTTGCATATTAATGCATAATTAATGCATAATTAGTAAGTAGACATGTAGGGGAAATAAGTAAAATCTCTGAACCTGTCCTTAAAAAACTCACAAAAAAGAGGAAAGAGCTATTAACAAATAAGCCCTAGAATTTATTAAGTGAACTCCCAAATAGAGAAAAGTTTAAGCTAATACAGTAGCACACACATATGCACACAATGGTACAAAGAAATTGTTGGGGGCAGGAATTGTTCATGAAAGGTTTGCAGAATTCCTGCTTTACTTTGGGTTTAAAGGAAAAACAGGAGTAAAAAATTAAAGAAATAATGCAAGCAAATTTAAATAATATATACCATGTGAAAGACTCAGAAGCATGGAAAACCTTGGAACATTATGGTAGATTGTATTTTTCTAGGAGGCCACTCAAATACATCTTATTCCAAAAGCACATATGATGTGATATTATCACTCATCTTTTAGACAGCTGGGGTCTGTGTAATTTTCCTGGTCTGCACAAACTCATATCTGCACAAACTCATAACTATGGAGGAAGTGATATAAGGTAACTTCTAAGTCTAGATCCTAAAGACAATATGGCTTCTGTCTGGATCTCTTGGGATGCTAATTCTTGGAATCAGGTACCCTACTTTGAGAAAACCAAATAGCCTCCTGTGGGTGTAACTGCCAACAAGCCCAGCTTAAATTCTAGCCAACTGCCAACATCAACTGTCAAATCTGAGAATGGGGAAGACGAGATGAGTCCAGCTCCAGCCAGCATCTGGATATAACAACATGACAGACCCGGTGTTATTACAACCAAGATGAATCCCAGTCAAACTCAAGAAGCATGAGAAAGACTACTGACTGCTGTCATTGTTTTTAGGTATTAAATTCTGGGGTGATTAATTATATAGTAATAGCTAACTGAATAGATATTGTGGACCCTGGGAGGAGTTTGATTTCTTATGCCATGGTTCCCTTGCTGACACTTATGTGTCCCTTCTCAGGTTAATGTTTTTATTTATTAATTTTTTTAAGTTTATTCACTTATTTTGAGAGTGGGAGAGAGAGCAGAGGAGGGGCAGAGAGACAGAGAGAGAGAATCTCAAGTAGGCTCTGCACTGTCAGCCCTACATGGGGCTTGAACTCACATACTGTGAGATCATGACCTGAGCCTCAATCGAGAGTCAGAGGTTTAACCACCTAAGCCACCCAGGGGCCCCTCAGGTTAATGTTTTTAAATTTTAAAAATCCAACACATAGCATTACGGAGAACATAAATTATATATTATTAAACCATTATCAATATGTTAAAATTTTGTTGACATAAGAATATATGCGCATCTTTATTAATGCATTAAATAACCACATCTAGCAGAAAATCTAATAACTATAATGATTTCAAAGTAGTGATGAGTATAAATGATATTTTGTGGTATCTGACACCACTCTAATGGGATATTAAAACTGATGTTTTTAATGAAAAAGTCACAGGAACCACCAATCTGACTATGGTTTATTATCTACATTCATAATTGGCAGAAATTATGGCGTTACTTAGATATTAATTCAAATAAAGTATATAATTTATTTCTAGCTCTAGATCAAAATGCCTGTATTATATCACAAGTATTAAGGAAAAGATAAAAAGTAAGATAATGGGAGGTCCTTGCACAAGGGCCAGAAAATAAGCAATATTCTTGAATTCTAAAAGCCTGAGATCTTCAGCTTGCTCCAGTTACAAGGACTTAGAAAAATCATACCACCCTTCTGAGACTCAGTCTTTCTATCTGCAAATAATATTATAACCTCTTGATACACAGAATCTTGTCCAGTACATATTATACTACATGGTTTGGGAGAACGAAAAATAAAATATTATGTTAGTGCTTTGTAATATTTATAAGGCTCTTGTGAATGTAAGGAAGTATTGTTCTCTCTGTTTTATAATCTAACTAAATTCAGTCCTCTTTATTATATATCTTATATAACAACAATCCTGGACACATGTCTCACTCAGTTCTGAGGCCAGTGGCAACTCAAACACAAATGCTTTTTCTTTGCAAAGTGTTTAAGAACAAGATGTATTGGGTTTTTGGTGCTTTGGGTCAGAGCAAAGAAAACCAATCACAACTGCCACATGCTCTTCATTCCAAGAAAAAAAGGTAAGGGTGGGGGCTGCTAATTACTCTTCTTATGATTTGTGCCATTGAGGTCATTTCAGCCTGAACTGTTTATATTCATTTTTTGTGACCTTCTCTGTAATTACTTTCACATTTGAGGTTTGTTTATTTTGGACTTTGAATGGCAATTGGGATGTTCTTACTGGACAAGAAACTTTGGAATAAAACGACCTTAAAATATCTTTTTGATTCTAGATATAAGAGTTTAAGCACCTTTGTAGGTTTTTTTTTTTTAATTTTTTTTTAACGTTTATTTATTTTTGAGACAGAGACAGAGCATGAACGGGGGAGGGGCAGAGAGAGAGGGAGACACAGAATCGGAAGCAGGCTCCAGGCTCTGAGCCATCAGCCCAGAGCCTGACGCGGGGCTGGAACTCACGGACCGTGAGATCGTGACCTGAGCTGAAGTCGGACGCTTAACCAACTGAGCCACCCAGGCGCCCCTGTAGGGTTTTGCTAAGTCTCCTAGTAAAACATCTCTGCCCATATGAAAAACACCTCAAAACAAAATGTCACTATTGAAATGTCTGTATATTAATAGATCTGCCACTTGGTACCAATACTCAAATATTACTGGGAATGAAAAAGACATATACTCATACATTAAACAAAAACACCTTATAATTCAATCAAATCCTCCTACACTGGTTTTACCTTCTTCATTGTTGCTCTACAGTGAGGGCCAGCAAAATTTTCTGTAAAAAGCCAGATAGTAATTTTTTTCATCTTTGCAGACCAAATGATCTCTATCACAATCATTCAACTGTATAATCGAGTCATGAAAACAGCCATAGAGAGCAAGTAAAATTTGGGAATGACTGTTTCAATAAAACTTTATTTAGGAAAACAGGCCATAAGGTCTGGATTTGACTAGACCGGTCCTTCATTTGGAGCTCTACACAATTCCAAGATTGGTAGCTGTAAAAAAATTTACTCATGTTATTTTCCAGCCAAAACTCTTTTAATAGCTCCCTACAGGAATAATGACCAAATACTACATTGCATAAACTGTGACACTTTTGAGAATGAAAAAGAGGGTGCTGTTAATAATTATATCAACACGGCAAGTATAAATTAAAACAGTTCCTGACAAACTGGGGCATATGATCACACTACCTATGGCCTGTGGGATACAGGCCAAATACATTAGGATACAATTCAAGGCCTTTACATTCTGACATCACTCTATCTTTTCAACCTTATGTCCCAATAGGCATTCCAACCTCTTGCTCACTTCTGTATCTTCTTAAATGCTATCCCCCCTGCTACTTGGAAACTCCTTCTCCCCTTTCTCTGCCTAGGGATTTCCTACTTATCCAAGACTGAAAAGTTGTGAGGTACAAACCAATGTCTCAAATTCTGTCCTCACTTATAAAGTGTAACATTTACTGTTACTCCAGTGCTTAAAAGACTGTGATGCAACTATTTACTATTCACACTCACTTTCATTTCTCATTGGCTGCCTTTTTTTAAAGTTTCTTTCTTTATTTTGTGCATGTGTGAGAGAGAGTGTGTGTATTTATTTTGAGAGAGAGGGAGAGAGAGAGGGATACTGTGAGTGGGGGAGGGGCATAGAGAGAGGGAGACCGGGAATCCCAAGCAGGCTCCACACCGTCAGCAAAGAGCCTCATGCAGGGCTCAAACTCACAAACTGTGAGATCATGACCTAAGCTGAAATCAAGAGTTGGATACTTAACCAACTGAGCCACCTAGGCACCCCCTCTCTCATTGCCTTCCTCCTTCTCTACATGGGATAACACTGGAGCATCAGTGGGGCTGCCTTGTCACATTTTTTTCTCTGAAATTTTAGCCTAGGATCTAGTATATATGCAAACAGTTAGTGAATATGCATTTCTAAGAAAACACTTTTTTGGTTGCATAGGATCAAAATCCTCTAAAACGTGCTTCCATGAAATTGAGTTTATTACATGAGAGGTATTTCCTTACCTGAGCCATGCTGCTCAGGTATAGACACAAATCTGAAAGCCTTTGGAACCAAGGTGGCTACATTGTGAATCTCAGTCTCACTGTGCGACATCTTGGTGTCTTTCCATTCCCATATCCCCTCATTAGATATTTCTGCTTTGGATTGCACACTGCAAATAATAATCAGGTTTATTGTTTTATGGTGGTTTTTTTTTTTTTTTGTCACTTTCCAGTTCAACAACTTGGGAGAGGTTAACAAAAGTCTCTGAGATGCAACTCCAAATCTTCAAAAGAGAAATGTAACTACCTAGTCTTAAATCAGTGTATGCTCTCCTTTAACTTTAACCAGCTGTGAACAGGGAGGGGTACTGTCTTATAGAATAAACATGATTTTAGTGGCTCACTCCTACAGGTGACTGGTCGGAATTATAATGAGAAAAATGTGGACATAAACTAGACGAACATCTGAAAGATTTATATGATCACATATTATCACCTATTTATAAATATAAAAAATTTGTATAAGATATAAGCAAAATTAATATGAATACTTCGATATAGAAATATTCTGAATTCATGGATTCATTGCCAAACTCAATCTAAAACCAGTTATAAATATAAATAAAATATAAACATAAATATATATATTTAGAGCTTTGGCTATCATTCTTTTTTTTTTAATATGAAATTTATTGTCAAATTGGTTTCCATACAACACCCAGTGCTCACTCCAACAGGTGCCCTCCCCAATACCCACTACCCCCCCTCCCCTCCCTCCCACCCCTCATCAACCCTCCATTTGTTCACAGTTCTTAAGAGTCTCTTATGTTTTGGCTCCCTCCCTCTCTAACCTTTAATTTTTTTTTTCCCTTCCCCTCCCCCATGGTCCTCTGCCAAGTTTCTCAGGATCCACATAAGAATGAAAACATATGGTATCTGTCTTTCTCTCTATGGCTTATTTCATTTAGCATTACACTCTAAAATATAAATATAAATAATATAAATATAAACATAAATATATATATATATTTAGAGCTTTGGCTATCATTCTTTTTATTTTATTTCTCTTTTGTTACTTGAAAGCTTTTTAATGTTTATTTATTTTTGAGAGAGAGAGAGAGAGAGAGAGAGAGAGAGAGAGAGAGAGAGAGAAAATGCAAGCAGGGGGAGGGGCAGAGAGAGAGGGAGACACAGAATCAAAAGCAGGCTCCAGGCTCTGAGCTGTCAGCACAGAGCCCTATGCAGCACTACAACCCACAAACTACGAGGTCATGACCTGAGCTGAATTCGGATGCCCAACCCACTAACCACCCAGGTATCCCCTCTTTTGTTACTATAAAGTAAGAAAAGAAAATCTCTCTTAGGCATTAAATCCTTAACTCATGTTAGTGGCTAGAGGATCCCTATAGAAAGTGACTTTTGGTTACGGTATTCAAAATATTGGGGTTAAATAATATGTTTGACTTCAAAATAAAATAATGAGATTAATATTTATATGTGGAACATGAACTAGCACTATGAAAGAAATGTTCTAATCATGAAGGAGTAGAGAGATACTCCTGTAGTTTAGGATATGTTGAGTTCTGAAAGGCACTTTGTAATTCTGATTGTAGGTAAAAATTGATTCTCATACGATCTATGTGGAAGATGTATACAATACTAAATTTAAGTTCTTGGGGAAAAAAAACCCTGTAGGTGTTCATTGAATTGCTTCTGAATTTTCTGATAAAAAAAAAAAATCTCTTTTCAATATAGACCAAAGTGTTCGTATTTTGGCTTACTTTCATGCCATAAATAAATTCATTACTAGACACCACTCCTGACACACGAATGCACTGTTGAGTAATGAATAATGTAATTGCTAAGTTTAAAAGTACTGCTCAGAACTTATTTAGCTAAAATATGAGCTCTGACTTTTTTTGGATTGCTAAAGTCTTCTTGGAGAATGTAAATGTGGGCCTGACAAGAAGCAAGAAATGCAAGATCTAAGTTTCAGTATGTAGGGAATAAAGGCATTGTTATGCAACTACCAGACTATGCCCAGTGTGGTAGGTAGCAGTCCTATTCCTATTATCCAAAGCCATGCTTTGCCTCAAAGGCCAAGGATCCTGTAGTTTATATTTGGGACATGTAAAAAAGCTGCTTTATCTATTTACATCCTCTGGTGTATGAGCTCTGTAATTATTTTTGAGCTACATTTAAACTCCAAATGGAATTGTAAACAGCTCCACTATCAAGAAGGCAATATCATCAGCAAACTCTCCAGATTTCTTGCTATTATCTGGTATCTTACTGAAGACAAAGATACCAAAAATGCTGAAAGGTAGGCTTCTTGAAATCTTGCAGTTCTTACAAGGTGATTAACTCCAAAAGGCTGTATCTGCTTGGCCTGAGTACGTATCCCTCAACAACAAATTCAACAAATATATTTTGGCATCTACAATGTACTAGGTTTCATGTTATGTATTTATTTATCAAAGCCCTTACTGTTTCCCTATCAACTTGAAATTCCCTGAGGGTATCACAAGTCCCAGAATCGCCCCATAGTTTGGAGGGCTGCATAATGTGGAGTGCATAGGGTTTTGGCTGGGAAGAGATAGATAGGCTTCACACATACCAATTATTGAAGAAGTTATGGTGGCTGGATATAAAGTCGGCTACCCTAGAATGTGGGCAGAAAATGGAAGAAATCATGTATCGAACATTGCCCTTCTACATATTTGAAGGCTTGTCTCAGGACGTATTGTAATTATTAAGTCAACAATCAATATTGCATTTACATTTATTTATCTAAATTATACCAAGTATTTGGTAATTAAATAAATGAACCAAATATTGATTCCACTTCATTTAGAATCCAAACTGCTGCCAGAGATTTCAGTGGTGAAATCCATGTTCTCAAGATCTCTTAGCCCTAGAGTAGTCCTATTGACGAAACTTTGGCTATAGTCACAGACTTTACATCTGTAATGTTTAATATACTCATTAGCGTGTTTAATTTTCTTTTTTGTTCAAAAGTGCAGAAAATAGGGAAATTCCTTTAAAAAATTAAGGAGCAAAGATACAGTCATTCCTTGGATATGTCCTGCTTATTAGATAATACAAAGAATCTTAACATCTGTCGGCTTCCCATGATTCCCATCTGTGATGCAACCAGGTGATGACAGCAATAAAATCCATATTATTTCCTGCCCTTACTCAGGTTCACCACTCACACCCAACTCAAATGCAAATCGGAGGCATGATAACATTAAATATTTAATGTGGTAAATAATAAGTGGCCAGATTCCATTTGAATGTCCACACCTCAATTCTAGAGAAATGTCTAAATTGAGCTATGAGAGGGAAATGATTGAAAGGTCCACTTTTGCACATGACATTAGCTTTCATTTTCTCTTTAGTGGCTACACAGCAGAGGTAAAAAGCAAGATACAATGATAGTATATAGAAAGTGAAAGCAAGGGTTTGGGAATAGAAAAACAATTTGCCCAAAACCCCTCTATCTTCATGTTAGACTGACAAATATGGCATTCATTCTGAAAAGAGATTGCTTTGGTTTAAAAGCTATGTGCTACGTGACAGGTGGTCAGAATTGTTACTTCTGATTCTTGCAAATCCATACAGATGAATGTTAATTTACATCAAAGAGATGGAGTAGATCAAACATGGAAACCAGTTTAATTTTATATCTTAAAATGTATTATACATTAATTTTCAAACATATTGAAATAACACCTACAAAGTCCAGATAGACTCTCCAGAATGCACAATCTTGAAATATATATCAGCTTCTGAATCTGTACATCTGTTCTGTAGGTTCATGAAAGACAGATTTTGGACTAACTATTCATTTTGAATGTTAATTTGATTTTATAGTAATGAATAGATTATAAATATGGCTTATTCTTTAATATATTATTTTCATTCATTGATCTATAACAACATGCATTTCTAGTTGTTAGGCTAGCTTAATCCTCAACTACTGATTTTTTTTAAATTGGGTCCTGAATCAAACTAATTACCAAAGATACTCAACATCTTTTGTTATTAAAATCTATGTCAGTAGAAATCTCTCTTTATTAAATATGTACAGAAAACTTCTTAAAGTTAAAATGAAATCAGTATTAGAATGCTATAAAGTCTATACTAAGTGAAGAAATAAAAAATCCAAAATCTACATAAATAGCCTTGTTCATTAATGTGTTTTCTTCTTCCTTCCTCTCTCCTCTGATCTTCTGCAAAGTACAAATACACAAACAAAAATTAGTGCCATTAGAGGTAACTAGGGCACCAAGTCTTTACTGTGAAAACTGACAATAAAAGGGAAATTATTAAGGAAGCATCCTTCTTTGACTCTGTATGAATGAATTTCTTGGTAATTAAAGAGTCCTAGTTAGGTAACAATTCCATCGCCTCACATAATTATGTGTTGTGTGTGTGGGTGCGTGTGCACGTGTGCGTGTGTGTGTGTGTGTGCGTGTGTGTGTGTTGAGAACATATAAGATCTACTTTCTTAGCAACTTTAAAGTATACAATATGATATTGTTAGCCATAGTAAACATGCTATACATTAGATATCCAAAAGTCACTCACCTCATAGCTACAAGTTTGTACCATTTAATCAACATCTCCTGTTTTCCTCCATTTTCCAGCCCCTGGAAACCACCATAGTACTGTCTGAATCTGGCTTTTTTTTTAATTCCACATATAAGTGAGATCGTATCATATTTGTCTTTCTCTGACTTATTTCACTTAGCATAATACTCTCAAGGTCCATCCATGTTGTCACAAATCACACAATTTACTTCTTTTTCATGGCTGAAAATTATCTCATTGTGTGTCTATTTAAGTGTGTATGTATATATGCCACATCTTCTTTATCCACTCATGTGGACACATGTATCCAGTCATCATGGTGTACATCTTAAACTTACACAATGTTATGTGTCCTTTATATCTCAATAAATATGGCAGGGGGAGCCCTAGTTGTTGAGAAGTCCTTCTCCATAGAAGTCTTCCAGCCAATAATTACAGAATAACAGAATTAGAAAAATTACCATTTCACAAACCAAACTGATATAATTGATTCAGACAACAATCATCAGTGGACTCTAAATCCATTTGGAAAAACAGCAAGGTCAGACTCTCTTTGTTGACCCTACTGATCAAACTTAGCATCACCTAAAATAGGATGATCACATGTGCTTCCTGATATGCTAAAACAGGAATTATATAGCACCACCTACAAAATATGTTTTTGCTCAGCTATTAAACCCGAATATAATCAACTTTTTAGATCTAACTTTAGTTTACAAAAAATACTGAGTATTTGAATAAGATGTGGAGCAGAAATCTTGATGACCCACTTTGAACTTGTAGCAGGGAAAAAAATTAACTTAGTTTGTTTAAAAACACTGAGATCGTGCAATTGTTACTGGAAGCATCACCCAGACTAGAGTGACTCATAGATTGCTAAGCTTATAGAGTTTGATGTTTAGTTGCAACAGGAATTAAAAGATAAGTCTACTGCCTCCCCCAAGGTGTGCTTTATGTAACATCTATTTTCTGTATGCAAAGCACTACCAGAGTACGTGCAAAGTTTGAACTAATAACGACACCTTTGCCAATTCTTTAGGAATATTAATAATGTTGTGCCCATTTTTATAGCTGTGTTTCATCCTCTCTCCTTATGGTTCTTTACAAGGTACTGACTAGAAAATTGATTATCATTATAATGAAAATTATTTATTAAACTTGTTTTCCCATGTTTCTCCTTTATTTTAACATTTAAATTTTAGATGTTATCTTTAAAGGAAATATATATTTTTACAAAGAATTAGACCTTGGTACTAGTAATCAAAACCAATTTCACAGAGCCACCAGTGGATTTCAAACCAACACAAATGTCATTTCATTACTAGGTTCTGTCATTTGACTAACTAAAAGGACAGACAAGTTGTGAAAATTCTATAGTTCTGAAACATTACAAACACATGTATTCATGAATTCATAAAATAGAGGTGACTATGAATTTTAAGGTTTTCATTCTCACACATAGACACATACATAAACGAAGGTTATCAATGATAATCTACATTAAAATTTGTATTTTATGTCGGATTGTGTGAGCTTTATTGATTTGTGATTTGTCTTCTAAGTACTTATTTGTTTCCATAAGTAGAAAGCATATTTTTAAAGTAACTAAATTTGGGGGTGTCTGGGTGGTTCAGTCAGTTGAGCATCTGACTTTCCAT
Source organism: Neofelis nebulosa (assembly GCF_028018385.1). Taxonomy (NCBI): domain Eukaryota; kingdom Metazoa; phylum Chordata; class Mammalia; order Carnivora; family Felidae; genus Neofelis; species Neofelis nebulosa. The sequence goes on from NC_080791.1 coordinate 93,855,185, forward strand.
TTTGGCTCAGGTCTTGATCCCACGGTCAGGGGACCCAGCCCCGCATAAGGCTCTGCACTGAGTGTGGAGTCTGCTTAGGATTCTTGGTCTCTCTCTGTCTCTCTGCCCCTCTCCCCTACTCATGTGCTCTCTCTCTCTTTCTCTCTCTCTTTAAAAAAAAAATACATATATATGTAATATAAATATATATATACACACACATATATATACATATACACACATATATATAATTAATTAAAATTTTTATCTGAATGACAGTACACAATCTATTGCATGTGGATGTCTAAAGATTAAAAATATATTACATTTTTCCACATCTGCATTCAATGTAAGATTAAAGTAGAATGCCGAACCAGTTTTAACCAACTTGGAAGCGATTCTTTGCTGAAAAACAATTTTCACTTATTTGGAAATGTTGTTCCCTCAAGGAAACTAAGTAGCATATCCACAACATCAACTTTCTCATAAAAAGAATTGGAAAAAGTTCTTTTATTTCAAGGTGATAAAAACCATATGCTAATTTCATTAAAATATGTAAATTTCTTCTGATTAACCAAATCTCAAACTTTTAGGGCATGCTATGGTGAATGTTTATAATGAAATATTTTCTCCAGCTATTTGAAGGCTGTTGTGTGTACATTTATGACTTTCAAGGTAAATGTTTATGAAGGTAGCAATGGTCCCACAGAGCAATTTCACACCAAAACGCTTATCTGCCTTTATTTTTTTCTCCTTCAGGAATTTTGGACTAAATTAACATGTTACATATCTTTATTTAAGGCAATGAACCATTATTAATAAAGTTACCAAACATTCGCTTATAGAGAGCACTACCTTCCTGGAGGGCAATTTGGCAATAACTATCAGAAGCTGTAAAACTTAGTGTACCTCATAACCCAACTATTCTCCTTGCAGAAACGTATGCTAGTGAAATAATTTAGAATATGCACAAAGATTTCATTAAAACATGTTCACCGCAGCATTAAATCTAAATGCTCAAGAAAAGGGTAAGGTATGTTCCAGAACATCCATATACAAACTGCCCCATTATTAAAACAAAGCTATTTGGTGAAAGGAAATTCCTGGTTAAGGAAAGAGGCTTATAATAAATACATTATATATTATTTAATGTGAATTAAAGGTTGCAAAGTACTATTATGGTATTCTTCTATTTTTATGAATAACATACCTACTTGTGTGTGTACATCTGTGTGTATGTATTTATCTGCAAGTACACATACAAAAATATGAGCTGTTTCCTATGACCTGTTGTATGAGTGTATGTGACATCCTGTGGGTTTTTTTTTTTTGTTTTGTTGTTGTCATTTATATGTATATCTGATACCACTAACCGTATTCTTTATGAAAATAAGATTAGAAGGATAAAATCCAGAGTACTTTGCAATGTAAGGAAGATGAACACACATGAAATACATTATTTTGAATCATACGTGGTTTGAAAAATAAAAAGTGTTATATAATGCAGACTATGTGAGCTTCAAGTTAACATGAATCAAAAATCTGGCCATTATCTTTTTTGGGTGTTCTGCATTCAAGCATTCCTATGCTAATCCTCCAAAAGTAAAACTGGGTCAATCTGTTTGTGACTTCACATCACTACTTTCTATTTGTTTTACCTTAGACAAGTTACTCAGGTTCTCTGGATGTCAACAAATTTGTTTGCCAAAAGGATATAATACCTATTTCATAGAGTGGTTGCACAGTTTAAATGAGTAAAGTAATATTGTGTTTATATAGCGTCTGGCTTGCAATCAGTGTATATTAAAAAGTCTAACAGAACATAGATATGCTGTATGTCTCATACTTCCTCAATTTATGATCAGGCGGTAGTTTAAATATTTAGGTTCTTATTCTAAACACCACACACCAAACAATCCGTGTACTGTCAAAATCATCAAAATCACGGTTCTTCTAAGGATTTAAATTTCAAACAAGGTCATATCAAAGAGCTTAGTTTAAAATATATATATTTATGTCATATTAAAATTAGAAAAAGAACACACACACTGCTGTATACACTCTGAGTAATTAATATGTCCTAGTAACTTGGATAAAACATTTAGAATAGCCTATTAGTAAGACTGTCCACTGAATGGAGTGGGAATAGCTTGTCATGAAGTGGAATTATAAAATGTAATGCCCAACATCTACCAAGCTTATAAGGAACTGCAAACTAGATTCTTTTCTTATTATAACACACTTAACCCTCAAAATTACCATAGGTATCTTAGTCTTAATTTTTAAAGTAATGACAAGAACGCTCAGAGAAATTCAGAAACATGCACAAGATCAAACTGTTATAAGGATTTGAACCTCCGTCAATTCAACTCTAGAGCAAACTTTCTTCTTGAAGTCTCAAGCTGCCACAACCATAAGGGACATAGTGGGAACAAATGTAAGGAAACATTTCAGTATAACCCTGGAGTTATTACTTGTATATTTAGAGATCTATATCTCTGATATTAGATTAACTAGATTGGTTTTACTCAGGGGCACACTTAGGGGTAAATAACATCTGGTTTTACACAATCTTTCAGCTGAGTCTATTGCAAGTGTACCAATTTACGGCCAATAAACAATGTCACAGTGTCCAAAGGCTATAATCTATACGATTTCAGATTTGAAGGTACTGTTAATTCACAAAAGATTTGTAACTAAAATACAAAAAAAAATGTATTTTAGTTATATATTGTGACACACACAAGCATCTTCTACTTACTGGTTTGCATATGTAAGCATGGGAATTCAAGCTTTGTTGATTCCTGATAATAGTATCAAAACATACACCATGAATTTTCAGGGAATATACATATTGTTTTTTTTTTTTTTTTAATTTTTTTTTTCAACGTTTATTTTATTTTTTGGGACAGAGAGAGACAGAGCATGAACGGGGGAGGGACAGAGAGAGAGGGAGACACAGAATCGGAAACAGGCTCCAGGCTCTGAGCCATCAGCCCAGAGCCTGACGCGGGGCTCGAACTCACGGACTGTGAGATCGTGACCTGGCTGAAGTCGGACGCTTAACCGACTGCGCCACCCAGGCGCCCCTACATATTGTTTTGAGTGAACCTCAAGATCACAAATCTGCACATTATCTGACCCATTAATATCCATGAAAACATTTGCAAATTATAGTTAGTTTAATTGATTAGTTCAATTCATAGATGCATGCCAAATCATTTTTTTCTTTACCAATTTCTCTAGGGCTAAAACTGTTAGATGCTTTCAATTCACAATCTATAATTTCACCTCAAATTCAGTTTATAGTTTTTATAGTCTTTCCACGTTGCTACAAAGGGCCATATTTCGTTCTTTCTCATTGCCATGTAGTACTCCATTGTGTATATAAACCACAATTTCTTTATCCATTCATCAGTTGATGGACATTTAGGCTCTTTCCATAATTTGGCTATTGTTGAGAGTGCTGCTATAAACATTGGGGTACAAGTGCCCCTATGCATCAGTACTCCTGTATCCCTTGGGTAAATTCCTAGCAGTGCTATTGCTGGGTCATAGGGTAGGTCTATTTTTAATTTTCTGAGGAACCTCCACACTGTTTTCCAGAGTGGCTGCACCAATTTGCATTCCCACCAACAGTGCAAGAGGGTCCCCGTTTCTCCGCATCCTCTCCAGCATCTATAGTCTCCTGATTTGTTCATTTTGGCCACTCTGACTGGCATGAGGTGATATCTGAGTGTGGTTTTGATTTGTATTTCCCTGATAAGGAGCGACGTTGAGCATCTCTTCATGTGCCTGTTGGCCATCTGGATGTCTTCTTTAGAGAAGCGTCTATTCATGTTTTCTGCCCATTTCTTCACTGGGTTATTTGTTTTTCGGGTGTGGAGTTTCGTGAGCTCTTTATAGATTTTGGATACTAGCCCTTTGTCCGATATGTCATTTGCAAATATCTTTTCCCATTCCGTTGGTTGCCTTTTAGTTTTGTTGGTTGTTTCCTTTGCTGTGCAGAAGCTTTTAATCTTCATAAGGTCCCAGTAATTCATTTTTGCTTTTAATTCCCTTGCCTTTGGGGATGTGTCGAGTAAGAGATTACTACGGCTGAGGTCAGAGAGGTCTTTTCCTGCTTTCTCCTCTAGGGTTTTGATGGTTTCCTGTCTCACTTTCAGGTCCTTTATCCATTTTGAGTTTATTTTTGTGAATGGTGTGAGAAAGTGGTCTAGTTTCAACCTTCTGCATGTTGCTGCCCAGTTCTCCCAGTACCATTTGTTAAAGAGACTGTCTTTTTTCCATTGGATGTTCTTTCCTGCTTTGTCAAAGATTAGTTGGCCATACGTTTGTGGGTCTAGTTCTGGGGTTTCTATTCTATTCCACTGGTGTATGTGTCTGTTTTTGTGCCATTTTTATAGTCTTTCCAAAGATGGAAAAGATTTAGATAAATACTTCTAAAACTCTTTGGTAACTAATAAATTGATTTAAATAAATTACAAAATTTCCCTCAAATTAGCATCTTCTCATTAAAAATCCATCAATTTTATTGATTTATTATGTCTTTAAAAATTTTTTTAACATTTATTTATTTTTGAGACAGAGAGAGACAGAGCATGAATGGGGGAGGGGCAGAGAGAGAGGGAGACACAAAATCTGAAGCAGGTTCCAGGCTCTGAGCCATCAGCCCAGAGACTGACGCGGGGCTCGAACTCATGGACCGCAAGATGGTGACCTGAGCTAAAGTCGGACGCTTAACCGACTGAGCCACCCAGGCGGCCCAAAGGTTCATCAATTTTAAAGAAACCAACAAGGAGAGGCTTATTTCACTGATTTCTGAGGTATCTTATGGTGTAGTCTTCTTAGGAGCCTCGTTAGAACTATGGACAGGCTACACTTTGGATTAATCTATTACAGGTGCAGTACTATCATTTTACAGAGATATTAGTGACCATGTATTTACTTTCCCTGAATGGAAAAAAAAAAACAGGAAATAAATCCATAAAACAGTCACAATTTGATTATAGGATTTCGTTAGAAACTTTCCAATGCTCAGCTCTGATCCAGGCACTTCCTGCATCCCAGAATTTTAATATTTCCCAACAACACATTTATATACAAATTCCTTAAACTCTTTACTTTACTGATACTCAAGCTCTCTCTCCAAACGAAAAAGAAAATATGTTAACTTACTTTACAATATCTGCCAATGGCTATTTCTGGAGACTGTCCCTTCTCTAAACCCATCCACAGTCCACCCATACCTCAAGACCCAGCACTAATCTTTCAATTTTTTCATGCAACTCCCTTGAGATAAGATATGATCCTTTCTCAACCTAATATGTGTTATACCCTGCTATGCATAATCATGATGTTTTCATCTGAGCCATCCATTAGAAAGTAAGCTCCGTAAGAATAGGTATCTTGCCCATCTTGTTCATCGTTGGCTCTCTGGGTCATATTAGTTATTTTACAATGTTAGAATCTTCATAAATATTTGTCAATTGACTAAACTGTTTTCTGATATTCTTGGTGCAGGATTTATGTCTTGATCACCTTTGTGTCTCTAAAGTACTTAGCAGAGCTTTTTGGTGGAAATAATTATCCAAGAAAAAATGTTGAATTGAAAACTTGTGAGAATTGTTGAAACTGTTTTTAACGAAACATAAAACTTTACTGTTAGCATACTTACACCTTAAAATTGGGTGCAGGAGTAATTATTTCTAATCATATTTGAGTTATGGAAACTTCTGAAGTCTGTATATTTTAATATAATAAAACAGATCAAAAGATCACCCTCCCTAAATTTTATGAACACTATAGGAAACAAAACACACACACATTGAATTGTTAACCGGAGACGACATAATAACAGTGAATATTACCCACCCTCATTCATAGTGGAAAGCCCTCCTAGATAAACTTGAAAAAAGTAACTGTAGCAGCCCCAGAACTTTTGAATTCCAGGGAAACATCTTCTGGGTTTGACAAAATCAATGCTAGATTCCCCTACTTTTAAAGATATTTATCAGGTGCCTGGATCACTCAGTTGGTTAAGCGTCAGTCTTTGGCTCTCCTCATGATCTCTCAGTTCATGAGTTTGAGCTCTGCATAGGGCTCTGTGCTGACAGCTTATAACCTGGAGCCTGTTTCAGATTCTGTGCTTCCCTCTCTCTCTGCCACTCCCCCACCCATGCTCGGTCTCTCCCCCTCTCTCTCTCTCTCTCAAAAATAAATAAAAACAAAAACAATTTAAAGATATTTAGAAATAAAAATACGCAAAAACACACAACTTTGCAAAACATACACTTATTTTTTTTTTCTCTGAGCCCAAACCAGTAAAAACTGCTTTCCATCTTTTTTATTCCCTTCTCTGTTCTGTAAAAGCAACATTCATCTGGCCATTGGTTACTCTCTGTAGCCTTCTCCGTTATAAGTACATATAACTGACTTTATAGCTTACAAAATGATTTTTATATGTTGCTATCTGCTAATAATTAGGTCCAAATAGTCCCATAGGCTTTGAAGTGGTCTTGACATCTGAACCCTGCTCCCCAATCCTGGAAGCTGCCTCTGCAATTTCAGTCACATTTCCCTTGGTGCTTTTGAATCAAAAAACTGTGCTCTCGGCTCATCTGACCTGACTAAAATGAGAAAAGGCATAAAATCTCCAGAGAAGGTGTGTCTTAACAAGATTTCAGACCCAATTCCAGCCACCAAGGGGGTTTAGATAAGGCTTAGATACACAGTTCATCCTTTGGATTCTTTCATCCAACTCCAACCTTGGAACCTTTTGTGATTCCTTCACCTCTATTCACTTCACAGGATTGGGTCCATCACTAATCATAATATAGGATTTTGCTTAGAAGTTTGATCAGCTTTAAAGTTTGCTCTAGCTCAGCACAGACCATACCCTTAGCTCTATAGGATGACAGGATAAAGGGATTCTTTGCCCTGCACACTCTAGGAATTAATTGAACCACCTATAAATAGCCATTCTAAGCAGAAAGGAAACACTCATGGCATTACCTTGAAATATATCATTTTAAGATTTCCTTGAGCTCTTTATGAGAGACGAAAATCACGCCTTCACTCTGAGGAACCTTAGTTCCAATTAGTACAAGTGCACCTCAAATCCAGTGGATTATATGTTAATATATTTAAGGCCTTTTACAAATATCAGGTAGCTTAAGATTATGGCAAATGATAGAAAGTAGTCTATACAAACAATTAGAAAATACCCGTATTTTTAAAACTATATTTTAAAACATACTGTAATTTAAAGAAAGCTGCTGTCTGTGGGCTCTAAATCATGATATTTTCCTCCTTTGTCCATATATATATATATTTATATAATATATATATTTAATATATTATATTAAATATATATATATAGAGAGAGAGAGAGAGAAAGAGACAGACAGCATGAGCAAAATTATATGTATATATGTGTATGTAGATCTATACACACACTTAGATACATAACATGCATAGAGTAAAACAAAAATACTATACACTGTGAAAGAAGAAAAATATATTACCTTAAAATATCAAAGGAATAATCACTAGCATACTTAAGAAGACTTTTACATGTGTATGCTCATTCACTTATACTTTATAGGGCATTGCGATAGGCACTGTGAGGGAGATGTATATAAATCACACCACTGGCTTCACTGAGATCACAGAAGTGGAATAAATACACGTTATCTCAAAGAAAAATTCTTAATGGCTTAATAAAGGAAAAGCAAACATATAATGTACTATGATTATAATGAGGGAAGAGAAACCACAATTATGGATCTAGAAAGGTAAGAGGAAATTTCTAATATGGAAAACTTCTACAGTCTAAATTATGTGTATTTGTGAGAAAAGGGGAAATCTGGGGAGGCCTAGATACTAGCACACTAGATAGTGTCCAGATTTGAATTTTTAATTTTGTTTGATCAATGTTTCTCCTCTACCTAGGTTATTCCGAAGCAATACTTGAAATACATTGAGATGCTGAAGAATGATGCTCAGTATTCTGACAACTGTTGTTTGAGTTCAAAAAAAAAAAAACATAATAAAACAAAGTCACATGGCATGCACATTTTTAATTCCAAATCTGTTTAGGAACAGGAGGATCAAGTGTTGACTTTGGCAAGCATAGGGAGTGGTTTCCCTGGAATTCAGAAACCCTGGACAAAATCATGAAGAATTAATTGAACCATGACTTGAAGAAACCAAGCCATGAAATGTGTAATAATGACCCAGTCCATTAACTAATTCATCATAAATTCTAATCCAAATGATAGCAGGGATTCAGTAATTAAACAGTAAATATCCAATCTACCATTGCAGGGAGAAAATGTTAAATTCACAGAAAGAACCAAGAAATTTTGTAAATCAAGAATTTACTTCTAGACGTCTTTAAGAAGTGATTTTTCCCCTCCAAAATAACTAACACCTTACCCCATATTCAGACATTACATAATAAAGCTTATTTTTTTGAGGAAACACTTCTGGAGATGGAAAAATAACAGTATGCAGGTATTACTGTTGGTAAAGAGGCAAAGTAGATGAATTACAATGTAAGCTCTCTTAGCTCACCTGCATTTAATTGACCTAGACAGATTAATCAAAGCTCCCTGATTTCTCTCTAAAACCTACTGCTTTTGATATCCACAGTTTGTTGACCAATCATGGCTAACAGATAAGTCTATGGCAGATTGTACTCTTCTACTCCCCCAGCTGATTTGTATGTTGAGCAAGAAATAATGTTTTGCTTGATTCCAAAAGTTTTATGCAGTTTTGCCTTCATTATTATAATTGATTTAATTAAATATTCTATAAACTTATGAAATTATGTCTATAACACAAAGAATTTTTTCTACAAAACTGACGTTGACATTTCTGAAAACACTCAGTAAGGAGAAGTAGTAAAATGTTGGCTGAAAATTAGTTGTGTGGAAGACTGATAAAATGAGAAAAATATAAAAGGAATCTAATTTCAGATTGCATATCAAATGGCTTTGAGTTTGTGCTTCACACACACAAAAGAAACAAAACTGCAAAAAAAAAACAAAGTCGAAACTATAGATACATTGTGAGGTCTGGTTTACAAATATTAGAAAACTTAGCATTCCATTAGGCAGACTTTGGCCTCGTATTGCAAAACTGGCAAGGTAACGTTTATTATTGAGTTCAAAATTAATATCAAATGTTTACAGTATGAATTTTATCAGCTTTAGTAATTCCATGCTTAATTTGATTTAAAAAATATGTTTGAGGGACACCCAGGTGGCTCAGTCAGTTAAGTGCCCAACTCTTGATTTTGTCTCAGGTCATGATCTCATGGTTCTTGGGTTGGAGCCCCACATCAGGCTCCATGTTGACAGGGCAGAGTCTGCTTGGGATTCTTTCTCTTTCCTTCTCTCTCTTTCTCAAAAATAAATAAGTTAAAAAAATGTATTTGACTATGTACTAATCCCAGTTGCACAACATTTTTAAAAATTCAACAATGAGGGGCTTCAAACAGTGGCACTGTACGCACAGACCTGCCATTGCTGCACAAGAACCATATGGCACCCACAGAAGTGGTTTCAGAACCAGCTTATCCAGTTTCCTTAAATACACTTATTGAGATCAAGAACTGAATTCTTTTTAAGAAGTCTCTGAAGATGAATAACAGAACAAACTCTGTATTCTTTATGGTTTATTGCATTTAATCACATATAATCAAATATATAGAATTCTCGTTACAGAACATGGATGGAGCCATTTCAAAAGCCAAACAACTACTTTTAATTTGTCAAGAACCATCCCAATTATCATCATTTACAGATGCTGGAACTGGAGAAACAGACCATATTTCAGAGACTGTTAGATATACCCTTAAATCATTCTCTTTTCCTTTGGCTGTGCATTTACATTGCATTCTGTCTACACCCCTTGTACTAGGAATGGCCATGTGACTAAGTTTTTGCCAGTTTGTTATGATGCCTGGCCCATAAAATCCTTCATGACATGATCCTCTGTGCCCCTCTTCATGACATTAGCTAAAAACAGGTGAAACTATGTGTCTATGAGGTCTCAGCATGAAAACCTACAACGGATGATTTCTTGAGAGACAAACTTGTTGAAACAAGGAATTTTGTGTCTATTTTTTAAAACAGCAAGCATAATTCTAATTCTGATTATGATAGATAAAATTTGGCTTTTCTCAACAAAGACATGTTATTTATAGAACTATTTATTAATAAAAAGTATTTTTTTTTAATTTTTCAATGTTTATGTTTGAGAGAGAGAAAGAGAGCATGAGTGGGGGACGGGCAGAAAGAGAGGGAGACACAGAATCCGAAGCCGGCTCCAGGCTCTGAGCTGCCAGCACAGAGCCCAGGGCAGGGCTGGAACCGTGAAATCATGACCTGAGCTGAAGTCAGACACTCAACAGACTGAGCCACCCAGGTGCCTCTTAATGAAAAGTTTTTGTGAGTAGGAGAGCTATATGTAATAGAGGCATAAGAAGACTACATAGTGATTGCATACATAGCGGGTTTTTTTTTTAATGTTTATCTTTGAGAGACAGAGAGAGAGAGAGAGAAGAAAAAAAGCATGAATGGAGGAGGGGCTAAGAAAGAAGGGAGAAACAGAGGATCTGAAGCGGGCTTTTTGCTGACAGCAGTGAGCCCAGTGCAGGGCTCAAACCCACAAACTGTGAGATCATGACCTGAGCCAAAGTCAAAGGATTAACTGACTGAGCCACCCAGGCGACTCAGCACACATAGCAGTTTTCTCTTCGAGAGGATCAAGTGATTAATTCCTAGGGCTTATTCTTAGGAATAAAATCACTGGTATAGGAAAAAGATGGAAACAGAATTTAAGATCAGGAGACATTAATGGATTAAAGAACGAGATGGTTATTTGTCACATTAGTGGTGATGTTTGATTATTTGGTTTAAGTATGGCTCCCAAATTTCCCTTGTAAAGATATTTCCTTCCTTTGTAGATAAGAATTAAATTGTATGTTAATGGGGGAATACTTAGAGATTGTATGAATATCCTGTGGCCCAATAATCTTTTGCTCCATGATTTTAGTATCCAATGGTAATTCTTTCCTGAATTATGACTATTATGGGTGTGAAATTTTGACTTTCTATTTCTTTTAATTTGTCCATAAGGTATCAGATGTCATTCTTCTGTTAATGGCAGCTTTTCTCCCTTCACCCTCACTTAAAAAAATTAGGATCCATGTTGACTCATGGATTCTGTATTATATATTTTCATTATTCATTTTGATGCATAAATTGTCCTAAATTTGGCCAGTTGAAACACCTTCAGGTTACTTTCTATCTTGTTTTGAAATATGCCCATCGATTTTGAGCATTTACTTACCTTGTGGATCAAGATGTCCAGGCTCAACCTGCACTTCCCCAAATTAGCCATGGATTGAAACACTTAAGACCAGGGTTCCTTCTAGTAAGAAGCAATACTTAGACACCAAGATCCTGGTGCTCAATGTGCTAATAGCTACTGGGTATCATTGATTTTAAGATATACACCTGCACCAATAAAAATAAATGGATAATAGCTATTTTAATATTTATTTATTTTTGAGGTAGAGGAAAGAGAGCACGAGTGAGGAGGGGCAAATAGAGAGGTGGACAGAGGATCCTAAGTGGGCTCTGCACTGACAGCAGGCCCTATGTGGGCCTCAAACCATGAACTGTGAGATCATGACCTGAGTCTATGTGGGACACTTAAATTGACTGAGGATGATTTCATGCTAATTTAAGGATCTCTTCTCCACTTTACTCTATTTTCTATTTATATTTCTCTTTCCCCAAATGATAATATATTTACCAACCTTACAATATATAAAAAATATTTTGAAACAGCTACTCAGTACCAACAACAGGCCCACTAAGTAAAGTGCATTTCTTTTTTATCCTTAGATTATAATCCTACGAAAGTACACAATGGAATGTTAAGTACAAAATTCATTTAGACTAAGTCTTTGGCTGTATATTCGAATAAAAGTTAGGCTTTGGTTTTTACTTGTTTCAATTTTAATGTTTTCTTTTCCCCACTTGTTTATTTTTTGAATGAGTAAAAATTATCATTCAGCAAAAAGCAAAATTTTATAAAAAGATATACTGAGAGAAGTCCCATCTTCTCTAATTCCTGTACCTCAAAACAACCTATCTTGTGTAGATAACAAACTTCACTCATTTCTGGTTTATTCTTTTTAAGTTTCTGTTTGTAAACATATGCAAATACAAATATTCTTATTTTTAACAGAATAATACATGCCCATATAAAGATAGCATACAGTATAGGTATTCATATATATGCATTATATATAAATGTGGGATTATATATGTATTTGTATGTGTAAAGTATGATATCTTCTATATATACTCTTTTGAACTTTGCTTTGTCACTTAAGAAGATATACTAGAAATTGCTATTTGATACTTAATGGAGATTTATCCATACTATTATGGCAAGGGAGGGACCAACTGTATAGGACTCCACTGAATGTGCATTTAAGTTGTTTCAGTATTTTGCTATTATACAAAATCCTGTGATGAATAAACTCATGTATATGTTTCTCACCATTTCAGGTTATTCATTTATGTTTTTAATGTTTATTTATTTTTGAGAGAGAGGGAGAGACAGAATGTGAGCAGGAGAGGGACACAGAGAAAGGAAGACACAGAACCCAAAGCAGGCTCCAGGCTCTGAGTGGCCAGCACAGAGCCCCACCCGAGGCTCGAACTCACAAACCTTGAGATCATGACCTGAGCTGAAGTCAGATGCTTAACCGACTGAGCCACCCAGGTGTCCCTCAACATTTCAAGTTATAATTCAGGGTAAGTTTTTAGAAGAAGGACAGCTGGGCCAAATAATAACTGCATACAGAATGTGGTAAGATTTTATCAAACTCTTCCCCATGTGGATGTTATCATTTTACATTCTCACTAGAAAGATATGAGATGCCTTATTTTCTCAGAGCTACATTAGCAGATTGTTGAGTTTTCAAATTTTTGCCAGTTGCAAACATGAAAAATATACACTTCAGGTCTTTATTTACTCATATTTTTCTTATTATGAACAAAGTTGAGTATGTTTTCATCTAAGAGTCTTTTGTATGTCTTTTACTATGTCAAATGACTATTTATGCCTTTGCCTATTTTATAGATGCTTGGTCTTCCTTATTTAAAAAAAAAGCAGTGATTTTAAAGAGATTTTAGCCCTTTATCTGTGACATAATTTGCAAATATTTTCTTCATGTTCATCATTGGTCCTTTAACTTTTATTTGTTGATATCTGTCACACAAAATTTCTTTATATTATGCAACTTTATGAATTTAAAATATTTTGAGTCAGAGTTAAAAAGCCTTTCTCTACAGGCAAATTACAAATAAATCCAAATATGTTTGCTTCCAGCATTTGTGTGATGGATTTAAAAAAGTAATGCATCACATTGATGCATTTGGTGTTAATTATTTTTTTTTAATGTTTATTTATTTTTGAGAGACAGAGAGCATGAGAAGGGGGAGGGTCAGAGAGACAGGGACAGAAGATCCGAAGCAGGCTCTGCACTAACAGCAGCAAGCCCAACGCAGGGCTCAAACTCATGAACCCTGAGATCATGACCTGAGCAAAACTCAGACTCTCAACTGACTGAACCACCCAGGAGCCCTGGTGTTAATTTTTATATATGAGAATAGGTGTAAATGCAAGCTTACCTTTATTTTTCTTAATTGTTTTTTTGTTTTTTGAAGGTTCACATGTTTATTCTTTGTTCTTCCAAATTTTAATTTAAATTCTAGTTAGTTAACATACATGCAACATTGCTTTCAGAAGTACAATTCACTGATTCATCAATTACATACAACACCGAGTGCCCATCACAAGTGCCCTACTTAATACCCATCACCATCTAGCCCATTCCTCATCCACCTCCATCACCCCTGTTTATTCTCTATCTTTAAGAATCTCTCATGGTCTTTTTAAAATTCCCTTTCAGTGTTTTGAGATGCCACTTTAAGTAAAAAACAAATTATATACCTTGGGTCTATTTCATCTCTCCTTTCCATTTATTTTTCTGATATACTATACATATTTATTTTGCTATATGAGCTTTAGCATAGATTCATTTGGCCCCAATGAAATAGTTGATATTGTTATTGAAATCACTGGTTTATATATTAACTTAGGGAGAATTTATATCCTTTTGAGAAATCCTATCCAAGAATAATAGAAGTCTGCCCATTTATTCGCATCTACATTTTTTTTTTTTTGGTGATTTTCCATGCAGCAATAGCTAATTGATACAAATGACTATGGACTTTGTACATTAATTTCATATCTTATTGAATTATTCTTATATTGGATTATTATATTTTTTGAGTTATTTTCAAGAATTCTCCAGGATTTTCTAGGTATACCATATAATTTTAAAATAATTTTACTTCTTTTTAAGTTTTACACTTTTACATGTGTTATTTTAATTCCAATGGTTAATATCTCCTATAGTGTCAAATACTTGTGGAAATAGTAGGTATCTCTGCCTAAGTCCAGAGTTTACTGGGAATGCCTACAGAATTTTCCCAATAAGGAAATTAATGGCTTTAGGATTGAGGTATTCATATTTCATTGGGCTAAGAAAGTATCCATTCATTGTTTTATTATTGAGTGTGTTTTGGGGAAATAGGTGTTAAATTCTTTTGGAGAATTTTTCAATATTTATGAAAACATTCATGTGATTTTTTCCCCTCAGATATGTTATTGTGATGAATTATGTTAACAGATGTTCTGATACTGAATATCTTGCAGTCCTGAAATAAACTTAGTGGGTCATTTTGTATGATTATCTTAATAGGGTATTGAATACTATTGCTACTATCTTATTTAAGATTTTTACATAAACATTTGTAACTGAAGTTAAATTGCAGGTTTTCCCCTATCTTTATAAGGCTTTAGAATCAATGTTACTGTTGTATCATAGATTTAGGAAGTTATATCATTCTATATTCTGTAAAAATGTACATAGCTTTGGTATGGTATGGTATTTTAAAGTTCTGTAGAATTCCCCTATAAAACCATCTGGGCTTGTCACTTGGTGTGGTGTAGTTCTTTGATAAGATTTCTCTTTCATGACAAGTAGTCTCTTAAGCAAAAATTCTCAAAGATATTGAAATGTGGTACAAATTTCATAAACTGGCTAAGTCTTTTCTTCTAATAAGAAAAGTCTAATGATACCTATATACGCAGAAGCCAAAAACTAGTGTAAATGTATTAATGACAATGAAACATGCATTTGCCTAAGCTATACTCTTATGTTTAATTGTGAATATGAACTATCCAATAAAGTACACTTAAAGTAAAGGAATTCACAGAATAAAGTATTCCAAAGGCCACGAGTAAAATCTCGGGGCCAGGTAGACTGCACGTTAGCAAAAACAAATTGGTACTCCAGCTTTTCATCCTTCTTAAGGAAGCATTAGCACTCAAATGTGACATTTCTAAACATCCATGAAAACCAAATAAGAATGCTTTGATACAGTAAAAATAAAATTGTGCCCTTACTTAATATGAAAATTTCCAAAGGTTTTGTTAGAGATGTAGTGCTCCTCTGCCAGTCTCCTCTGACCTAAAAAAAAATCACTGCCTAATGGGTACTCTAAGTAAACTCTCTAAGTGAATCCTAAATGTAAGAAGGAGGAGGAAACGAGAGACTCAATTACTGTCTGCATAAAGGGAGAGGTGAGCAGAGAGGAAACTGGATAGGAAGCAATACAATTCTGACTTCCCCAAGTATCTTGCAGGGACAATCCTACACAATACTGAACAATATTGAAATATCCTATAAACTGAATTGATTCAAGTAATTTATTTTTTTCTTTTTTGGACAGTAGGGGGATGGATTGAATTCAGCTGCTTATGTTAGAGTGTTAATTTAAATATGTATAAAATGTGCAATATAATACGATAGAATACTCTCACTGAAATAAGGATAATGTGCTGGCAAGTGGAATGATTTTACTGCCTTTTCATAGACTAATATACAAAAAAGACAATCTGAGTGTGTGTATTTTAAAATTGACATATATACAACATATAATATGCACACAGATTTTATTTATACTCTATATATACACGTGTGAGTGCACAAATATCTAGAAATGTGCATATGTGTTATATATAGATATATGGAGATAGAAAGATAGACAGGTATAACAGAGAAAGGAATGAAAAAAGGGTAAAAACTATTAATGCTTGCTTTCAGGGGGCTTACAATTTATTAAGGGTGGCAGGCATGTTAATACCGCATAATGATATGAAGCATCATAAGATATAGGGTAAATAGAGTGATAAATGTTGGACAATGGCAACACTAGTGAAAGGGGTGATTAATGTCAATAAATGAAGTAGAGTAACAAAGAAAACAAAGATACCTTTCTACTAAAATAAGTGTGTCTCAGCTTAATCTGGAATAATCAGGCTTCACTATACAAAAGTTTAGGCTAGACAGGTTAGTGATGGTGGTGATGATGTGTATGTTGTTGTTGGTGTTGTTGGGAAGGGGAGTTTCCACACTGACAAGTTAGAGGTATGCCAATGTATCAGTGACTCTTATCTTACTAACTTAATTGTCTCCTTAGAATTAAAGAAAACCTTCTATCGAACAGTTTAAGGTCATTTGCTAAAACTACAGTTATAGTTGAGTGAAACATTGTAGAACTTCCTTGTTTTTCTTCCAGCCAACATAACTAGCATCTACCGTGCTGAGTTCCTTCCCTCTAGCTGGACATGTAGAACCAGGTCATCATCAGATGGAAGTGCTGCTAACCATGCTGCAATGAGGAGGGTTGCTGAGAGGATATCCTCACCATTTTTTTTTCCTTAAGAAACTCCTCAACCATAGGGAACAAAATGGCAATTACTCATCAGAAGAGTGTCAAAATCATTCAGAAATCAAATCGGGCTAATGGAGTTCACAGGTTCTTTAATATGCACAACTACTACCTTCCTTTTAGCGTAATAAGGGGTTGTGCATCCTTACAATTAAAGATAATTGTAGAGTGTAAAAACCGTACTATGATTATAAAAACACGGAATGAAGCTTGGTGACTACAAGACAAAGATTTCATCATCTGAACATCTTTATCCCCAACAGAAGTAGGTTATTCAATGTCTTGACTGATTGGACTTTCCTTAAAAAAAAAAAAAATTAAGTTCAAGAAAGAAAAACTATAAGAAACTCTTAAATACAGAGAACAAACAGAGGGTTGCTGGTGAGGTGTTGGGCAGGGGGATGGGCTAATAGGGTGAGGGGCATTAAGGAGGACACTTGCTGGGATGAGTAGTGGGTGTTATATATACGTAAGTGATGAATCACTAAATACTATTCCTGAAATTATTACACTGTATGTTAACTAACTTGGATTTAAATTTAAAAAATAATATAAAATTGTTTTTTAAGTTCATAAGTATTAGTTACTTCTCTAAATCATTTAAAAGTTGAATCTGTTTTAAAATCAGGATTCACTGCCCTTTCGTTTCATTGTTTCCTTGGAAACTCTGTCCACAACATCTTGCTAAATCTCATCTTGTTAAATAATTCCTGTATCTTTCACTTAAAATTACTTGAGCAGACACAGGAAGCTGGGATTCAGTGTTAGGAAATAGGAGACATAGGTGTTTTTTGTTTTTTTTTTACCTGATCAGGCATAGAACTTCAATTTAGAGACACTGCATTAGGAAATGGTGATTTCTGGGGCGCCTGGGTGGCGCAGTTGGTTAAGCGTCCGACTTCAGCCAGGTCACGATCTCACGGTCCGTGAGTTCGAGCCCCGCGTCGGGCTCTGGGCTGATGGCTCAGAGCCTGGAGCCTGTTTCCGATTCTGTGTCTCCCTCTCTCTCTGTTCCTCCCCCGTTCATGCTCTGTCTCTCTCTGTCCCAAAAATAAATTAAAAAAAAAAAAAAAAAAAAAGGAAATGGTGATTTTTTTTTTTTTTTTTGCCTATTGAATAGGCACTCTAAGTTGATAAACATCATATTGGATGTTTTTCCCTGAGATTTAACATGAAGATTTGCAGAAATTACATACGTGAGTAAAACAATGGGAAGGTGGATGGAGGAAATTTTGAGTAAGCTAGTTCAATTTCTCTTTGAATTGACAAATAAAGAGGGTAACCTCTATCATAAGTTTATATGAACTTTTCAAAAAGAAAAGGTACATGCTATTGAAATGCCATAGGCCAAGAACATGTTCTCTTCCTTGAATGAAACAGGATTATTTAACAAAACAACAGGTTGGCAAATAAGTAAGTCTTTAACTGTGTTGGTTACTCATCATCACTTACCCACAAGGCCTAATCAGCTTTACTTATTGGAGAAGTATCTATCTAGCAGCGTCTGTCAAACTAAACACATTCAGTCAACAAAGCAACAGGACTCAACAAGTGGTAAATGAGTAACCAAAAATGAAAATCCCCAAAGAAAGTTCATCTGGAAAAAAATATTGATTGGTAAATAAACAAACTTCCAGGGAATCTTCTAAACATTGTCAATTCCCTAATGAGTAAGGTCATCTTGGTGTCCTATCCAACTTGTTGGTCAGTGGTAACACTTCAAAGCATTTAAAATTAGTTTGTGGAAATGCATATAAATTAGACACTGATTTGGGCTTAATTTATTCATTTTCTAAATAATATGCAAATTTGTGTAAACCTGGATTTTAAAATAAGATTTACAGGCTGTAAACTCTGCAATTTGACAATTTACATGTTAATGTGGTAATTCAATTCAACAAACATTTATTGAACTCCTAGCAAAGTACTGTGCTGGGTATTACAAGAACATTATCCATGCCTTTTAGGGAACATACAACTAAGAGGTGAGACAGGCAGAATGAAGTGTAACTTTGCTCCTGACATTATAACTATATTAGCAGTTAATGCAGAATGAGATAGCATGTGGAACAACTAAGATTTTGTAGATGTCTTTTTATTTATATTATAACCTTTTAATGTGGATATCCCTGTCACATCTGCATTGAAGCTTGGGGGTTAGGGGTTGAAAATAATTTATTATGCTTTCTTGCTTGCCTAAATAAGTAAATTTTGTCTACTCTGGGTCACCTATACATTATCCACTTTTGAATCAACCCTTCTTAGCATCTTAACATTATTATGTTTTATTTATTTACTTATTTATTTATTTGAGAGCGAGAACAAGAGAGGCAGAGCATGAGAAGGGAAGGGACAGAGAGAGAGAGAGAGAGAGAGAGAGAGAGAGAGAGAGAGAGAAAGACACAGAATCCAAAGCAGACTCCAGGCTCCATGCTTTCAGCACAGAGTCCAACACAGGACTTGAACTCAAGAGCAGTGATATCATGACCTGAGCTGAAGTTGGAGGCTTAACCAACTGAGCCACCCAGGCACCCCTGAATCAATCTTTCTTTATGTAAGATTCTATTTGGTTTATATGTTAGGCTGCAGTTTTAACCAAGTTGATGAACTATAGCTCTCTTTCATGGAATTTACCTTAGTATAGACTTCAACAGATAATATTTAATGCTGACAATTCACTTTCACATAACAATCAAAGAAAATATATTGAAAAGGATGGAAAAATAGTGAAAAGGAGAAGGCTATTTAAAAACAAAACAAAACAGGGGCGCCTGGGTGGCTCAGTCGGTTAAGCGTCTGACTTCAGCTCAGGTCATGATCTCACGGTCCATTGTTCGAGCCCCACGTCGGGCTCTGTGCTGACAGCTCAGAGCCTGGAGCCCATTTCAGATTCTGTGTCTCCCTCTCTCTCTGCCCATCCCCTGTTCATGCTCTGTCTCTCTCTGTCTCAAAAATAAATAAACGTTAAAAAAAAACAAAACAAAACAAAACAAAAAACAAGCAATGGAAAACACAGCAACCAAGCAGTTAACATAATGAAAATTTTCTAATTGCTTAATCCATACATTTAGGGTAGAGTGTCCACAGGAACTTCAAATGTTTGTTGCACAATGTTTGTTTTCCTATTATTGAAGTGTATAGACTAGGCTGATGTATCTTATTTTAATAAGTTACTGTACTTTCTTGGTCAATTATGCAAGTACAGCAGAGAGAGAAGTCTAGGAATTGACACCTTTTGGCCTTCTGTCTTTGTGAGGCATTCTTTTCAGTCCTTTTACATGTGATAGTTTTTTTTTTTTTTAATTTTCAGAACCATTTTGCATGGCAGATATAATTATCATACCATTTGCTCAAAGGAGACAACTGAAACTCATAAAGGTTAATGGTTTGCCTGAATTCACAGAAGTATTGAAGGTCAATACTTGAATGACAAGTCAAGTTTTTAGGATCTCAGAAAATATTCTCTTTCCACTCTACCTGGCTGCTTTGATTATGATCAGAAAATATAATAGACAACTATGAATCTTTTATTTTAAGTAACCATGGGGAATTTCCTTCATTTTTTCAAATTTCTTTCCTTTTATAATTGTACTTTAAAATTCAGGAATCAGATTATCTGTGAGTCACTCACACTAAGGATCAAAATAAGACCTTTTAAAAAATGTTTATGCAATCCGATAGGAATATTGATGCAATTCTGCTGAGGATAAGATTCTTACATGTAGGTTTAGGAAACATCTCTCATTGGTGAATAAGAATTGTGTCCCTTATATATGATCTAGAATGCCATGCTTGCTACTGGAGATAATAAAATTACATGATTTGATTCAGCACATATATGTTGAACATCTAGTTTCCTCAATGGATTAAACAAGAGAAAGGGGAGAGTGTTAGGAATCAGGAAGAGCTTCAAAAGGAGAATAAATAAAAGCCTAGAGCTATTATTTGAGAAGTGTATAATCTGGCTATGGATACACAACTAACAACATGTGAGGCAATTCAAGGAAAAGGTAATCTTATTACCATTTGAGGGTGAGGTCCAAAAAGCAAAGCAATCCTTTGAGGGAAGGGTGAGTCTAAGCTTTCATAAGCCATGTTAATTAAAATTCAGAAAAAAAAATATATATGTATATATGCCCTCTAGTAACACAATGAATATTTGAGACATTCACTCCTCAACCTTAATTTGAAGGTGGAAAATTGGTTGATATTCATATTCATGGATATTAGTGTAGTTGTTAAGAGTGACATGAAATCTGTATATCAAAGTCAATGTTGGATGAATTTAGATAACTGCAGTACACAAAATTCAATTAAATCTTTTAGAGGAAAAGTATAATATTTTCTAATATATTTTTGTACTATATCATATGGTTTGTTTCATAGTGGAATTGAATACCAACTGAATCACAGAGCTACTGACCCAATATGGTACATCTTTGATGTTTTCCAAGAGAGGTAATGAGTTTCTTCCAATAATGTTTGCCTAGTTTGCTCATACAAATAAGAATATTTGTAATACTTGTACTGAGCTTCATTTGGGGTATAAAAGCGGACAAAGCAAGTAACAGAAAGGCAAAGTCATGGTCATGAAGCAAAATAACACAACTATGTCAAAGAAGGAATAAAGCTTTTGGACTCATTAAGCTGATGTTCTTTTGCTCTCTGCTAAATACCCATATTACCATTCTAGTAGCACATATTCATTAGTTTAATCTGTATTTAAATAAAGGTGATTTTTCCTTGCAGAAATCATCATGAGCACCAACTTTTATGTTTTGAGATATCACAGCTTCTATTAAATATTAAACCTGAAAAAGAAACAGAATTAATGAACTATCTTGGGTATATTCAAAGGTGCAAACTGTGTGGGTGGGCAAATCTGAGAATGTTGGTACAGCACAAGTGGCAATACATACTCCATCTCCCATTCTAGAACATAAATTGTGATTTATGACATTGAAATCCACTTCTTTAAATTTTTCATGTTTTTAACCTTTACCCATCCACCCTGCTGATGTTATCATCAAATATATATTTACATAACTTTTACTGTGAACACAAAAAAATACTTTTTCATTGCAGTAGAAACAAAAGAAAGCAACTACACTTATAATTGATGAGTGTAATGGTTCAGACAAAAAAATCAATCTTAATATATATGTCTTTATAAACTCAATGGGAGATGAAATTTTCAGTTGTTAAATTCTAAAATTTTTATGGTGACAGCTCTAAACCTGTCCTCAGTTTTTTGTTTTTTTTTTTAATGTCCACAGTGTGGCTAGAAAAAAAACACAGAAATATGTATTTGTAACTAACATAGAGTATTCCTAAGGGCTTTCCCAGGTAGCTCTAAGGAGAAGGTTAAGGAAACATTTTACGTTGCCTCTCAGTCTGTGCATGTTCCTCATTAAAAAAAAAGTGACCGGACCTCCAGTTACTGCATATACCTAGAGCTATGAACAGACGCAAGGTATTATTCTCATAAGATAAATGGTATAAGTGGCCTCTAATGTATGATTTACTGTAATAAAATAATCTTGGGGTACTTAAATTATTAATTCTGTGTCACATGAGAGTGTTATAACATTTTTCATTATTCATGGAACAATAAAATTATTCAGGCTTTAGCATTATTCAGATCCAAATCTCAACCAAGCTCTGCCATTTAGTAACTGAATAATGCTTTTTTTTTTAAGTTTATTTACTTATTTTTAGAGAGAGAAGAAAGTGTGAGTCAGGGAGAGGCAGAGAGAGAGGTAGAGAGAAAGAATTCCAAGCAGGCTCCTCATTGTTGATGCAGGGCTCGTTGTGGGGCTTGAACCCATGAACAATGAGATCATGACCTGAGCTGAAGTCACAAGCTTAACTGACTGAGCCACCTAGATACCCTGAATAGTTAAGTAATTCTAATGTTTTGAGGCTCACCGTTCTCCTGTTAGAAAAAGGAATAACAAAAACTACCCATTTAATTTTCATGATAATTAAACAAGATAATTCAGAACCACCATATTCCACAATTCAGTCATGATTTATATAATATAGAAGCAGTGCCCCCTTGGAATTGTGAAATATAGTAGGCTTGAGTAACAGGTGCAAAGCCCTCACCACACAGTTATATATGATGTACATATTCAATATTTACATTATTTAATACCAGTGCAATAATAAAAACTGTGAGCTTGACATATTTTGTATATCCAATCTCTGTGTATTGAGCATAGCAACAAAGTCTTTGGATAATGTCTGCTTTGGATTCTGCGTGCCTAGGGCAATACCTGGCCATAGAAATAACTCAGTATCAATATGTTGAATACTTGAATATCACATTAATCTTGTATGATTGGTAGATAAGGATACCTTGAAAAGTTTTATCCTACAGTAAGAATTCCCAATGAGCTCATGCATAAGGACAGGTGATATCTGAGACACACAACTCTAGTTCCATAACGCAAAATAAGCTGTTTTGAATTTTCATTGGGAGAATGTGCATGTTAATAGCATACACAAAGCATTACTGAAACTTAAAGTAATTCTATTGTGTGTGTGTATGCGTGTGCACGTGCGTGTTCTGTTTTAAAAAGAGGGTAGGATGTTTGGCAAAACATACAAATGGGCCCTGACTTACAATAGTCTGACTTAGGATTTTTTTTTTACTTTACCATGGCTTGAAAACGATACACATTCATTAAAAACCATACTTTGAATTTTGAATTTGGATCTTTTCCTGGAATGGTGATACCTAATATGATCCTCTCTCATGATGCTGCTCAGTGGCAGCAGCCACAGCTCCCAGTCAGGGGACAATCATGAGCATAAACAACCGACACACTTACAACCATTCTGTACTCATACAACCATCTGTTTTTCACCTTCAGTATAGGATTCAATAAGTTACATGAGGTATGCAACACTTTCCTCCTAGGCTTTGTATTAGATGATTTTGCCCAACTATAGGTTAATGTAAATGCTCTAAGCACATTTAAGGTCGGCTAGGCTAATCTATGATGTTCAGTGGGTTGGCTTTACTAAACTCATTTTTGATTTATGATATTTTAAACTTAATAAAATACAGATTTATTGGGACATAACCCTATTGTAAGGCAAAGAAGAACTGCATATAATGCTAGCATTAAGGCATAGATATAATTAAAGAAATCTCAGCAAACGTTCAAAAAAAAAAAGAAAATCTAATTTGTGAAATGAACGATTTTGGCCTGTATTCTACTTTGTGGGGAAATTTACACCAGCGATATTGTGCAGACCCATCTATACCAGCTTTGCTGATCTTATTTGCCGAGTGTTCACTAAACACACTGTGCTCCCTTTTAAGCAGCCTCATCCGAAGATGGCATTCCTTCCGACAGATCCATTTCTGCATGCATCTTGACTTCTTAACTCACATTTTCTGCTTCTATTAACCTTTTAATATGAAGAAGAGACTGGCTTAAACAGATTTGCCATTAGCACTGTCAGAAACTCTTTGGGCGTGACAGGGAAACTGAGTTTCAGAGAAATGAAGTGGCTTCCCCAAATGTTAAATGGTGTCAGAGGTAGGTGAGACTACAGAACAGGTCTCTTTTTCATCCAGATTTGCCAATTGTGGCATCTCAGTGGTGAGTTAAACCCAACAGAAGGAATTGCTTGTCTTCAGCAGGAATATTCCTCCTCATTACCTAAATTACTTTTATTACAAAGAAAAGTGGGAAATTGATTGTGTTTCACCATACCTATGTGTCTACCACAATATATGTCCAAAATAAAAATGGTAACTATCTCCAGCTGCTTTGGGGTTTATTTCTGAATCACAGGACTCTCACTTCTTCATTGAAGTTTAGGATTATTGAAGTTAGCTGTTAATTCACAAGCCCACAGAGAGGGAATAGCTGGGCCCCATGTGCTCGCTTTCTCCAAGTTGCACTAGTCTGTTTCAGTCACAGAAATGCAGAGTCAGAAAGAGCCAGACAACCAAATGGCATGGGTTCCAGCTCCAAGCTTCTGAGATCTTACAGATTCTGATTTCAGCCTCTAGCCTTTAAACTTGGGCAGTTAAGCTTTGTTAAGCTTCAGTTTCTTTCTCTAGGACATTAAGACCAAAACAGGTCTTAACTCATAGGGTTACTGAAAGGATTAATAACTCACAAGTTTATGTAAAGCACCTCCCTTTCTTACCCTGCAAATTCAGTTTAAATGTCAGCCGCTCTGAAAGTTCTTCCCTGATTACCTTATTTAAATTGTTCTCCTTGCTAGTCTTTTAACCTATCATCCTGCTTATCTTCTTTATAACATAATCGGTGATTATTGACTTTGTTCTTTTGTTCATTAGTTTATTGTCTGTCTCTCACACAAATCTGTAAGTTCTGGGAGATCCGGGTCTGTCTGTAAACTCAAAACCAAGCATAATCTTGGGATAATGCTTCACATGAAATAAACGTTAATGATGAATGGTGTGGTATAATCAATTAATAAATGTTTATCATAATAATTATTAGTTTTATATAAGAATCTACATGTTAAATGTTAGTGTTATCCTTTACAATTATGGCCATTTATTCATTTTAAACAACTTAGGACTTAATATTTACATTTTCACGAAACGTGGAAAGCTAGAAAAAAATATCATCTAAGAATTGGAAAATTGATTAGGAAACCAGGGTTACGTTACTAAAAATTGCATATAATCCATCTCTTTAGTGCTTGAAATCTATCCATAATATCCCTGCTAAGGGCTCATCTGCCACTGCTTAATTGACCTCTAATGACAGGAAGGTTACAATCTCATGATGTAGTTCCATCCATTTTTAGACTGCTCAGATTATTAGAAAGTCTTTCCTTATGCTGAACAGAAATCAGTGTCCTGGCAGCAAGCATTCACTGGAACCACTTCAACACCCAAGAAATCATGGTACATTTCTAATTATCATTCCTATACTACTCCCTTATCAAAAAAAAGACACGTTTCAAATACTCCTTAGTTTTTCTCTTCTCCAGGTTAATTAACTCCACCTCACTCGGTTTAATCAAACATCCATATTTATAGTCATATTTGTAGGACATATTCAGCAGATATGATCATACATTCAGAATCATAATATAGTAAAGATAGTGGGGCACCTGGGTGGCTCAGTCGGTTAGGCGTCTGACTTCAGCTCGGGTCGTGATCTCACGGTTCGTGAGTTCAAGCCCCGCATCGGGCTCTATGCTGACAGCTCGCTGACAGCTCGGAGCCTGAAGCCTGCTTCGGATTCTGTGACTCCCTCTCTCTCTGCCCCTCCCCCTGCTCGCACTCTGTCTCTGTCTCTCCCAAAAATAAATAAAATGTTAAAAAAAAAAAAAATCTTAAAAAAAAAACTTAAAAAAAAGATGGTAAATGAAACCATTTTGTTTTTATAATTATTTCCAAGCACTTTAACATTCCTAATAAGATAGCATCTTGGTTATATATTCCTTTAGGCATTGGTTTATGGGGCCTCAGCTAGAAAATAGTTTCAGACTAAGCATAATGCATTTTCTATACTTTTGTAGTAAAGAATGCATGTGATTATTTTCCCCATGCTGATAGAATAAACCATATTTTGTTTTTTCCAACTCTGAGTGGCTAGTCTCATGTTTTCTTCTAACAGGAAACTCTGACGAATCAATTCACGCCTTTATCTCAGAGAAGCCCACACATGAATATCACACTTAGACCTTTGTGGTGGACAGACTAATGCGTCCCCTCCCCTAAATGTCTATGTCCTAATTTCCAGAATCGTGTTTATGTCACATTATATGGCAAAAGGTGTTCTGAAGATATGATTAAGTTAAGAATTTTGAGACGAGATTATCCTGGATTATCCATGGAGGCCCAAACTAATAAAATGAGGCCTTGGAACAGAAGAGACAGACAGAATGGGTTGGAGAGATATGGGAGATGAGAAGACTAACTCTTCCACTGCTAGCTTTAAAGATGGGGGAAGTCATGAGCTAAGGAATGTGAATGGCCTCCAGATGCTGAGAATGAACTTCATCTGACAGACAGCAAGGAAACAGGGATCTCAGCCCTACAACTTTAAGGAACTGAATTTTAATTAGCAAGGAAACAGACCCTCCTCTAGAGCCTCCAGGACAGATGAAATGCATTTCCTAACACCCTAGTTTTTGGCTGAGTGAGACCCGTGTCAGACTTCAATCATACAGAATTATAAGATACCCACTTGGTTATTTTAAGCCACTAAATTTGTGCTAGTTTGCTACCTCAGCAATGAAATGACTAATGCAGACTGGATCCCTGTAAATTAGTACCAATGCTCTGAAGGGGATAGAGTTCAATAAATTATAGATTCTTTATAAGCCAGAATTGCATTCTTAGACTCCACTGTTTTGTGCTACTCCATGCAAACCTATGTATTCTCACTCTTTCATGCTTCCTAAGGACAAATGGCACAACATCTCCTTAGGGACAACAAGTTCAAACTTCAGGAATACTCTCGGTCATCAGATACTTTGCAGACTGGTTTTGTATATTATATTGCAAAGTAATTGCATTCTTAGTTCAGAAGAAAAAAAGGTAGATATACGTGTTTCAAAACTTAAGAATAATAACCTCTTTTGTTTTTTTCTCCATGTCTTTTCATTCCTTTCTTCTCTTTTTCTTTTTTTTCTCCCCACACCCAACACCACATCATACAAGTTGTCAGATTTGGGGAGATAATGAATATCATTTTAATGAAAACCTATTAAGCCGTGTATTTGTTTCCCAGAAAATGTATTTGTCTCCCAGAAAATGACTGATTTTTCTCATCTACCTTAACAGTGAATAAGCTATTTCTGTAACCACAGCTACTAGTTTTGTAGAGTTGTGTGATCAGTGTTTAGAACTCATTTGAATATGTTTGCAAGAGAGGAAGAATAAAGTAGCCAATGGATAACAAAGGTCCTGAATGTGGTCTTTATTGCTAGTGCCTTAGGACAATTCCTGGCAGTTCATTAATTATTAAGAAAATTCAATTTCATAAATTCAATTTCTCAAGTTCATTAATTTTCAGGAGAAAAATGATGTTGCCTCTTTGGAGATTAGAGTCTGGTATTCTCAAAAATAAAGGAGTCTTGAGTACAAGAATACAGCAACCATTGATATTATTTACTCAATATTTCTAGTTTTCCTTCCAGACATATGCCAGGATTGCAGTTTTCTGTCTCTCTGAGTTAAGTGCGGCCACATACATGGCTTTATTCAATAACACATCAGGAGAAAGGGCACATGTCACTTTTGGGTGGAGGATGTGAGAGTCGGTGTGCAATTTCCACGTTCCTGTTTATATTCTTCAGCAACCATGAAAGTAGAAAAATGAAACTTCCCTCAGCCTTCAGCCACGAGCAAGAATGACATAGAACAGTGCAGACTACCATGGATATACAGTGTAAGTGAAAAAAATAATCCTTTGTTATCCTAGTCAGTTGTTTTTACCAAACCATTCTATTCAGATTTATAAATAACTTGAAGCCTAAAAGTAGGATGCTGCCACATCCAGACCTAAAATGTGTGAACTTTGTTTAAGAGATGTAAATAATGAGTAAAGTGTTATAGCTAGAAAATGGTAACCTGTCTTATGTAATGGCAAAGCGTTTGGTGAAGATGTCATCTCTTCTAATTTGGGAACCATTCCACAGAAATAATAAACTTATATCTCTAGGGCAAAATTAGAATGTAGAATGTTAATTTTTTGTGTGTTGTCTGTGTTTGGCAAAGCACTAGGAAAGAAAGAGATGAGCTCAGAAAATAATTAACCAGCATGTAATTAGTAATTAAATAGAATAAAGACAGTCCATGAATTCAGGGACTTGCAGAATGAAATATAAAACAATACTTTCAGAGGCAAAGTCCAGTAAAACTCAAACTGTAGTAATCAAAAGTGTGACCATCACACCCATTGTTAAAAGCCCTGAAGCAATTAAGGCGTCTCAGAGTAAGGATTCAGCTGTTATGTAATTCACTTCAATTAGACACATTTGCCAGAGAATAAGAGGCAGAGGGAGTGGTTCTCCCAATGAAACCTAAGAGAATCTCCCTAGGTGCCTATAAATCAACCTAGAAAGACAAAGAATTGGAACCAGAAACTAAAGAAATACAGCAAAAACTAGGAAATATGACCTAAAAAAATACCACTAGAGTAGCTAACAGCACATGGAATCTACCAGAGTCAAACAGATAGGGAGTCAACTAAGTTTTGGGGAAAAACGTTCTAAATGTTTAAAATTTTAACAAGATCCTTGGGCAGAAGGTAAGTTAAAAAAGCTGCTCATCTTTCCTAAGAGAGTGTATTCTCCAAAAAAAAAAAAAAAAAAAAAAAAAAAGAGTCTCCCAAAAGGATAAACTAAAACAATAAGGACTGGGAATCCATAAACAGAGGACCCAACCTCTCCAAACCCTCCAATAGAGCAGAATTACACCTTACCAGAAAACATACCTAATCCTCAGGAAGTGTTTATTCTCATCCATATTTGATTATTATCTATCAGCTTTAAGAGGAACACACAATTTTCCTTTTGGTTCACAGATATCCAGGCTAAGAAGTTCCATGCCAGACCCAATTAAGAAACTAGAGGGTCTCTTTCAGGGTCTGAGACTCTGAGCTGGACACAGCAACTGTATGCCTCCTCTGAGAGTGTCTTATAGGGGGAATAGATGTCCTGTGCATAGAAATAAGTCTGTATCAGGGTTCTTCAGAGAAATAAAATCAACAGGGTATGTAGTATGTATGTGTGTATGTATATATTTGTGGTCCTATTGGACTATATACATTTTATCCTTCTCTGTGTTAACCTTGGTATTTTATCTGTCTGAAGATTTCACTGCCTGACAGATGTTGGACTAATGCCTGTGGATATTATCTTTTACCTATTCAGAAATGATTTCTTTTAAATGAAGAATTTGTTCTTCTTGTGCATGGGTGTGTGTGAGTGTGTGTGTGTAGAGACAGAGAGGCAGGGGGTGGGGGGGGGAGAGAGAAGGTTGGAGATTCAAGAGTTGCAGTTCCAGTACAAACACAGAATGCAATCAGAATTCCTTCCTGCTAAGGGGAAGTCAAGTATTTGTTCTGTTCAGACTTTGGTTAGATGAGTGCCAACCACATTATGGAGGGTAAAAGGCTTTATTCAATGTACAAGGATTTAAATGTCAATCTCAACTGAAAATAACCTTCACAAAAAACATCCAGAATAATATTTGATCATATATCTAGGTATTGTGGTCCAGTCCAGTTGGCACATAAAATTAACCATCACAGAGACATCTGGGTATTTGGTGACAAGAAGGAGGTGCTGTCCACAACTTTTCAGCTTTTTTTCTCCTGTGCACCATCTTTTCACCTCTTTCTCTGATGTGCTTTTCCTGATCTCCTCTTTCACTTATATGTATCCTTATAATTTCCTTGGGCCCACGCAACTGCACTATCCCACCCTCAAGGCTCCATGAAGTTTCATGACACTCCAGAAATTAAATTACTTCCTTTGACCAGATGTGAGCAGATGCCATTTCTGGATGGAACTTTAACAAACCAAGACAAAATTCTCCAAACTCTTTGTTCCTTATCCTTGGTAACCTTAAATGGTCCAGGGAGTATCAACTACCTCACCGTGGATTCTGGAGAGAAAATGAGGAGCAGAGTCCTGTGTTAACCCGTATTTGTGCCCAGTATGCACAAAAGGAATCCTCCCTGTTTTAAGCCACTTATATCATTGGGTGATTTGTTTCATAGCATAATTTAGCCTATCTTGCAAAAAAAAAAAATGTATAACAGGAGGAAAGTTAGGAAGAGATATTATATGAAATATTTAGAGCACAGAGTTTCCATCTGGACAAAGTGATATTGAATCCTTCCCAGCTGTGTGACCATGTTAGAAATTATTCAGTTTCTCTGATAATTGGTTTTTATTATCTATACACTGGAGACACTTATGTATCTACTGAATTTCTACGATATGCCAGGCATTATTCTATTCATTGGAAGAATAAAGATGAATAAAATGGATGCTGAAAATTTACAAGTCTACTGACAACAAAATATAACACCACTAAATTCTTAGTCCACTACCTAAAACACTGTAGATAGTCAATACATGTTTCTGATTTCCTTTGGGCACTTACTTTAATGGAGAAGGATCCTAACCTTTACCTTTAACAGTACTCATACCACCTGCTAACAGGTGGTTAAAAAAAGAAAGTCATAGTCTAACTTTTTTTTCCCTCTAATCAACATAAATGCCAAAAACAAACTAGAGTTTTGCTAAACTGAATGTTTGCTTCGGCATTCAGTACAACTGCCAAATTCATCACAAGTCTCCAGGGGGAGAGATTACTTTCCAGCAGGCAGTGATGCTTACTGGGGAAAACACCTCCTTTGCTTCTTCCCTATGACCTCTATATTATATATTATGTCCTTTCCTCTTAGTTTGTCCTCTGTAAAGGTGACCCAGATGAGAACAGAAACGGGCAACTAATAAAGGGACAAACAAAAATAGATAAGAAATGTATGAAAAATATTAATGCTTATTAATGATAAAGAGAAAGAAAAATAATAGAACAGCAATGTCATCTGCTATAGAATAAATGCTGGTGCTTCCCTCCCCAAAATTCATATGTTGAAACCTAATCTCCATTGTAATAGTATTTGGAACTGGTTTTGTGTGTGTGTGTGTGGGGGGGGGGGGGTGCCTAATTAGGTCATAAGGGTGAAGCCCTCATAAGTGGGATTAGTGTCCTTAAAAGAGTAAGCACCCAATGAGCTTCCTGGCACCGGAAGCCATGTAAGGACACAGAGAGAAGACAAATATCTAAGGACCAGGAAGGGGGTCTCCACCAGACACTTAATCTGCTGGATCCTTGATCTTGGACTTCCCAGCCTCCAGAACTGAAAAATACATGTTTGTTGATAAAGCCATCCAATCTCTGGCCTTCAGGCTAAATGGACTAAGACAGCATTCCTCAGATTATTTAATATTTAAAAAATACTGAATCATTCTCCTAAATTCCTGATAAAAACTTTCGAGATTTTAACAAGAATGTAAAATACTCACATTATGTGTGTTTGTTACTCCAATATTTTATTTGGAGGAACTGATTCTACTAAAATAGTAAACGATAGCACCCAAAGTTATGATCATGTTTATTCCAGCCCTGTTTGTAACAATATAAAGCTGGATACAAATGCCTGAGTGAACATGGATCAGTGATAACGGAGGTTTTGTTTAGCAAGGGAGTATCCTGAGTATTAAGGAACTTAAAAGTCTTCTATATATACTCATTTTTTTTTTAAATCACTGTGCATTGCTAGTGTAGGAAATAAAATCAGTAAATAAAATGAGCAAGTTTGGATAAAATTAAAACTTAGTTTATATCCACAATATAGCAGGCATTGCCAACTAAAGAATATCATCGAAATCAGGCCCTTATCAGAGGTTTGAGAATGCGTATTTCTTGAGAGCTGATCAAATTTGCATCACCAATAAAAAACACAGACTTTTTTTAGGTTGCTAGCAAAGGGATCTTGAGTACACAGAGAAATGCTAGGTTCTTTCAAGAGTATCAAGAATACAAAGTATATATGTCAATTCTGTACATGGTGAATTAGAAATGAATGGATCCCAGCCCTTTTCTCCTTGGAAATTCTCATTTGGTGGGTGATTTTCCTAACATCTTATTAATGTCTCTTAGTACAGTAAAAAATAGATCAAGGGCGGGGCATCTGGGTGGTTCAGTAGGTTAAGTGTCTGACTTTGGCTCAGGTCATGATCTCACGGTTCCTGAGTTCGAGTCCCACATTGGGCTCTGAGCTGACAGCTCAGAGCCTGGTGCCTGCTTTAGATTCTGTGTCTCCCCCTCTCTCTGCCCCTCCCCCACTCCCTCTCTCTCTCTGTCTCTCTCTCTCTCAAAAATAAACATTAAAAAATTTTTAAAAGTGGATCAAAAGAAAAGGGCATATTAATTAAAATGTAACTTCTATTATAACTAACTGATGCTTTTGCCTGCAAGTGGGCAGTACTCAGAGGCATCCTTTGGACACATTATAGTGCTCTCTGGTGTTCCACACACAACTTGATTTCTCCCGAGTTTCTGGGAAGAGAGGTATGTGTGTTAGACCGGTAGGTACTCAGTTTTTGTTGTTATTGTTAAGAAAAAGATGTTCTCTCCAAGAGAGGGAAATCTTTTCATTTCTTTTTAATACTTCTCCCTAAGGAATCAAGGTAAACACTTTTTTTTTTTTTACTTTATAAGTAGAACTAAAACATACATGACTTCAAACATTTAAAAGTTTGAGAGAAAAATGCAGTAAGAAAATTTTGTAAACCTTGTAACTCAAGCAGCGAAATTAACCATTTTCCCTTTTTACTTCACTATCTAAATTTTATGGGGTTTCTGTAGCAATTTTTATGGTTTAAAATAAGAACGACTTACTTTCTAAAATAGATGGCATGTAAGTGATGAGGTATACTCTATCAGCATTCACTGCCACGTCTGACCTCACACACACACATACACACACTCACTCACACACACACACTCACACTCACTCACCAATGTCTTGTAATCTCAGAAATTAAAATATTAATATATCACAAACCTCTTGCTATCGAATGTAGCAAAAAAAATAAAAACATGTTGAAAAGTAAACTATTTTACACTATTATAAGATGTATTGCAGTTTTAAAACTGGAAATTTTTGAAAAGAAGATGTATATCTTAAAACGTGGGAACTTGCTAATTCACAATACGGAAGTAGGTGCATATCAGAGGATTCCATTATCATGGAAGCAGTCTTTCCTTTTATAAATGCACAAAGTATCTGTTTCATTAAATAAAAGCTCTTATTGAACACTTAATCTGTGATAAGTTTCTTCAAGATATCTAAAATTATTATAAAACTATATAGTAATTCAGATAATGCAAGTATTGTTAGTACACTAAGATTAAAACTATATAAAAATTTATGTAAATGTACAAGTTATAATATTCCTAGTTTAGAGTTATGAACTTTTTTTCTCTCAATTTCTCAAACTCTCCATAACAGATCTATAATCTCTTTTATAATTTCAAAGCAGAACTAAATTTCAAACACTCAAATGCTGTGGAAATATTTTGGTGGGTGATTATATACAGTACTAAGTTTCATATGAAGAACTGCCTCTCTCCTATAAGATGAATATTAAAAAATGTTCAGAGGGTAATTTGTGTATTTGAATAAAAGGGCCTATTTCTCATCTGAGTTCTTCTCAGCTGCAAAAGATCCAATTCTGTTGCTTTGAGACATCTCCTCTTTAAAAACACAAAAAGTAAGGGGCGCCTGGGCAGCTCAGTAGGTTAAGCATCCAAGGTGGGCTCAGGTCATGATCTCCCAGTCCACGAGTTCCAACCCCGCCAAGGGCTCTGTGCTGACAGCTCACAGCCTGCAGCCTGCTTCAGATTCTGTGCCTCCCTCTCTCTCTGCCCCTCCCCCGATCAGGCTCTCTCTGTCTCTCAAAAAATAAACATTAAAATTTTTTTAAATACAAAAAAATAAAAAGCAAATTATTAAAAAAAAAAGAAAATCTCTGACTTGTTGATTGCCAACAACTCGAAGATAGCTAAGACTTTTGTTTTTCTTTTTAAATAGGGGCACCCACACCAAACTGATGGCTTTATCAAGGTCTAAAAGAGCTCAACTACTGGCTGTATCAGTCAATTACCTTCCAACACCTTCTAAAAGGAAAATTAAATGGGTGAAAGTTTGACTTGTAACCCTGATAAATTCAGTCGAAATTCAATGCTTATCCATCTGTGGGGGGCGGGGGGAAAGTACACAGAAAACTGTACCATCGTCTAATAATCAGTTCACAATGTGTTTCAGAAGTCAATCCAAATGTATAGAATGAAATGACGAACATTGCTAATACAGTATTTTCCCAAGACTTCTTTTTGTATGAACATGTAGTTCATGCCTATTAGCTAAATATTTATGCTTACTTTGTTGCTCCCTACTATTATAATTTTGCATAGTCAATAGGACAGTAATTAATCTCAAAAGACAGCCATTATACCAGACCCCTGGTAGGAAATATCTGGCACGTTCAGATTAAGATGATTTGTGGAGAATATATTTTAAAGTTTTTTGTTTTAGTGTTAATTTATTTTTGAGAGAGAGAGAGAGAGAGAGTAGGGGAAGGGCAGAGAGAGGAGACACAGAATCCGAAGCAGGCTCCAGGCTCTGAGCTGTCAGCACAGAGCCCGATGCAGGGCTTGAACCATGAACTACGAGATCATGACATGAGCCGAAGCAGGGCGTTCAACTGACTGAGCCACCCAGGTGCCCCTGTGGAGAATATATTTTAAAAGGGGCTATTTACAAAGAGGTAATCAGGGTGTAGAGGAACTGGGGTGCAGGGCTCTGAGGCAGTAAGACAAATTGACCTATTAATACCACTAGTCAGAAGGGAGTAGTTTGGGAGAGACGTTCATGTAGACAGTGTCCACATGTTTCACCCATAGAAGATCTATGGTTGAAAGATCCAGCTACCTTAGATAAACATGCAGAAAGGGAGTGAATACCCTGATCTCACTTTTCCTTTTTTTTTTTTCTTTTTAGAGAGAGACAGAGAAAGAGACAGACCATGGAGGTGAGCATGAGGAGGGAAGAGGCAGAGGAAGAGGGAGAAAGAGAAACTTAAGCAGGCTCCACATTTGATTTCACCATCATGAGATTATGACCTAAGCCCAAATCAAGAGTTGGACGCTTAACTGACTGAGCCACCAGGTACTCCTTACTTTTCCTTTTTATTATCTCTTGTTGGTGCTCTCCTTTGGCCAAAGGAGCTACAATCCATTGATCTAGCTTTTATAGGTCAGCCTCCAGAGCAGAGGGCAGCATTAAATGAGCAAAGAATACTCAAGTGAACAACTAAATGGACGCCGGGGAATAAATGGAGGTCATTCTTGGTTAGTTTCTGTGATGTATCCTATACATACAGGGTTGCAGGGATTAGCCCAGCACATATGCCAAAGAGTTACAGAAGAGGCATAGATAGACCTTACAGCCATTCATGTCCCTGAATTAGAAACTGAGACACCTCCCAAATTAAGTGATTATCAATAAGTCTTTTTTTTTTTTAATTTTTTTTTTCAACGTTTTTTTTTTATTTATTTTTGGGACAGAGAGAGACAGAGCATGAACAGGGGAGGGGCAGAGAGAGAGGGAGACACAGAATCGGAAACAGGCTCCAGGCTCCGAGCCATCAGCCCAGAGCCCGACGCGGGGCTCGAACTCACGGACCGCGAGATCGTGACCTGGCTGAAGTCGGACGCTTAACCGACTGCGCCACCCAGGCGCCCCTCAATAAGTCTTTATGGACTCCCCTTAATTGTGAAAGATTCTAGATTTTTAAAGTGTTATTGCCTTGGGAATTATGTAGATTTTGCAGACACTCCTATGAAAAACAGTGATCATATGAGTGAGCACCACACAAGCAATAGAAATCAAATTTTAATTGCACATACGCCACATTCAAGACTTTTTGCTGGGGGAAAGACAAATTAAATCCACCATACTTTTCTTAAATAACTTTTTCTCTTCATATAAAGTTACAACTAATGAGAAAACAGAAAAGTTAATTAAACAATAAATTATTTAGCCCACAAGCTACCAAACAATCACGTTGGTTTTGCCTGATGCCTTTCCACAGACTGTAAGGTCTCCTAAGGCCTGAGCAAGGTGTATGGCAGAGAAAGGCTTAATCCATCCATTTCACTGCATACAGCTTATAGGTAAAACTGAGAATAGTATTCCAAAAGGGAATCTTGGAAGATTAGACCTGGGACAAATATACTCAACTCAGGCTGCTGAGCCACTTAAGTTAGAGGAAGAAGAGAAGTAAACAGGGAAAAACATGAGAACCTATTTTGGAAAGGCAAACATGAAAACACAGAGAAGGTGAGCGTGGAGTAATTCCTAAGCCTTTGCTCAGATGCCTCACAGTTTCTTAAGGATTTTCTATGTTCTCCTGTGGGAATTTACTGGGTGAATTCAAAAGACCCAGAAAAAGATTTTATTTTCTTAGAAATAATGTGATCAATGGCTATTCTTTTATCAAGTGGTCACAACCATACTTTTTATGTGTATATGTGTGTGCAGATGTGTGCATACCATACATATGGATAATTTCAATTATTTAAATACAGGGATCATCAATACAAAGCACATATATGATTCATTCTGCATGTTTTTTAAACATTTTTATTTTAATGATTTGAAATGGTTTTTAAAAGGCTATCCGATTTCATCCTTTTATTATTTCAGGGTCAAAGTATTTTATTAAAAGTTATACTAAATGTGAACAGAACAATGTTAAAGGATTGTTTAGGGGTTAAAGTGTTAATTCAACTCATTAATAATTAATGACTGGCAAGCCTTTTGTTAGGAGACCCAGGGGCCAAACAAATAACCAAATTATTTGTCCTGACCTCCTGAGACTCTGATGAAGTGATGAGGCATAGACAGTTAACAGTCATTAAGATAGACTTTGATATGGTATATAAGAGAAGTATTTGCATGTGACCAGGGATTGAATGACAAAGAAGGGGACTATTATGGTGAGAGTAATTTAAGCAGTGCTTAGGAGCACAATTTTTCTTTTAAGTTTTTTGTTTTGTTTTTTGAGAGAGAGAGAGAGAGAGAGAGAGAGAGAGAGAGAGAGAGAAGACTGAAACCAAAGCAGGCTCCACACAGCGCAGAGCCCAATGCGGGGTTGCAACTCATGAACCATGAGATCATGACCTGAGCCAAGATCAAGAGTTGGAGGCTTAACTGACTGAGCCACCCAGGGCCACCCCCTACCCCGAAAGCAAAATTTTAACACTCAGGTCCAGTGTAGGAAGTGAAACGGTAGCTAAAATTAATTCACTTAATTCTTGAGTTCTGACCATTTTAGATACTGTGCGAGATACTAGAAATATGCTGCACAACACAGTAAAAGCAGCCCCTTCTCTTGTGGAATTTACCACAGATGGGCAAAGAACAGCCATTGTTTACAGAAGTTTGAATGGATAAAAGGAGCTAGATTAGAGGGAAAAACTGAGAACAGTGAGATGGAAGAGGTTTGTTTGATTTGGTTTTAGATGGTTGAATCTTTTCATGATAAGGGAAACATAAGCATGGTTGGTTTTTGTCTGTGTGGAAGGAACCCGGAAAATGGAGAGATGCAAATCTGGGAGGAATAGCTGATTTAATAAAGTTGATAACACATGTAAAGCATTAGGATTAAAATCTAATGTAGGAGGTTACATTGGGAAACAAATACGGTAAGGATAGAAACAGATATTTTCAGGTACAGTGAAGAAAAATTTAGTGATGTTCACATTGGATAGCCTTATCTTTACGAGAAAGCAAGAGGCTTTTTTATCTGAAACTGAGCAAGTCTAGGAAAGATATGAGTTTCAGAAGAACAGATATTTTGAACAATTATGGAAGTGTGGGAACACGTGAAGTGGTCAAATCCTACTCAGGACCAGGCAGGGTCAGGCAGCATGGAAATGTTCAGTATCTATGATGTTTCAGCAAACAGGCACAATCCTTGCCTGCATGGGGCATTAGATCTAATACATAAAATACATAAAATATTCAAATAAAATACATAAAACACATAAAATGAATACATAAAATATTCAAGTAACTACACAAATAAATATCACCCTGGCAACTGTCAAAGTATGTGTAACATGGGATAAGATTGGGAGAGAACAGAAAGATAAGAGAGAACCCCCAGTACAATTGGCTGACTTCAGGTTCAGGGAGGGGAACAAAACAAAAAACAAACTAATCATGGTGTCGGGGGACCACACTGACAGAAAGATAAAAGAAGGGCAAATAGGGGGTTGAGTAGGAGTCTGAGAGCAGAGTAGGTGGAAATACATTACAGCTGCGGTCAAAAAGCAGGCTTTCAAAGATTTACTGGCAGCAGAGCAGATATGAGAGACAAAGTGATTCCAGACAAAAATTCAATGCATGTGCTTTGAGGAGAAATCAAGTCCTGTCACAGGTGCACACACAAACCCCACCGTCCCCAGGGAGAGCTCACCCATCCCAAGGATCCAGCAGTTATCCACATTCAGTCACAATCGACTCCAAGCCACTTTAGATAATTTTTCTTTCTCACTTTTTAAAAGCTGTTAATGTTGTACTCACATTCATTCAGTGTGTCAGATGTTCCAGTTTATTTGGTCCCACTCTTTCTGCGTGATCTTGCAGCCTTGCAATACGGAGAACCATTTCTAGGAAAGAGATAAAATTAAAACACAACATTACACTTAAGTTAGAAAATAGCCCAAGCAACATTATTTGAATTAAAATCTACCTAATAGAATAACTTACAGGGAAGAATTTATATTTCTATGTATTTTCCAAGAAGGTATTAATGTTACAACATATTGGACTTGAGGTTTGTAAGAATAAATAAAAGGACCCTCATTTACAGTCTTTTTATTTTTAATGTTTGTTTATTTTTGAGAGAGAGAGAGAGAGAGAGAGAGAGCAAGTGGGGGAGGGGCAGAGAGAGAAGGGGACACAGAATCCAAAGCAGGTTCCAGACTCTGAGCTGTCAGCACAGATCCCAATGTGGGGCTCAAACCCATAAACCGTGAGATCATGACCTGAGCCGAAGTCAGATGCTTATCCAACTGAGCCACCCAGGCACCACAAAAGGACCCTCATTTAACATGGAGATGGGAAGTCCTGCTGGGGAGCTCTCTAGTGTGTGCCACTCCCTGTGGCCTGCATAATCAGCAAAAAAATAGGAGGATGAAAGTTATTTTGATAAGGGAGGAAATTTTTCACATGGGAATTTTATCTCCTGCTTTTAAGAAAAAGAAGAAAGTTCCCTTCCCCCCTCAGCAACAACATACTAAACCACTACTTGCAGCCAATGAGAACCCACTACAAGTTCAAACTTCTTACTCTCTAATGAACTTTTGTTCCAAACAATCCTCCCCAATGTCCTCCTAAAGCCTAATTAAAGCTGATAGTCCCATTGTCTCTTCAGACTTGTCTGTAGTTCACCATAATTTGCTTGTCCTGAATCGCAATTTCTCTGGTAGTCCTGAATAATCTCATCTTGTTAGTAAAATAACTATTTTATTTTTTAGGTTGACAGACTTTTGGTAGACTATAAAAGGCTTTTTTGAAAAATGATAGTAATGGGGGGCACCTGGATGTCTCAGTCGGATAAGCAACCAACTCTCAATTTCAGCTCAGGTTGGCTCAGGTCATGATCTCACAGTATTCAAGATAGAGCTCTGCATAGGATTTCACACTGTCAGGGCAAAGCCTGCATGGGATTCTCTCTCTCCGTCTCCCTCTGCCCCACCCTGGTCATTCTCTTTCTCTCTCCCTCTCTCTCTTTCTCTCTCAAAATAAACAAATACACTTAAAAACATAAAATAAAAAATTATAGTAATCATAATATTTAATTTTGGATAAATATCTCCCTTTATCAAACTTTTCTTTCTACTGAACTGTTGAGTAAGATTTTCCATAAAGACAAAAAAGTATATCTACCTATTCATTCCCTTCATTCTTTGGACCCTCTATTTTAGT
The DNA here is from genome assembly GCF_028018385.1 of Neofelis nebulosa. Taxonomy (NCBI): domain Eukaryota; kingdom Metazoa; phylum Chordata; class Mammalia; order Carnivora; family Felidae; genus Neofelis; species Neofelis nebulosa. The sequence goes on from NC_080791.1 coordinate 93,895,653, forward strand.
CAAATGAATTTATTACTCATTCCTGAACATGCTCTGACTTTTCATGCCCTTGTGGCATTGCTTACGCAATCTTATCTGCCTGGAATGTCATTATTATTTGTCCATTCCTATTTCCTATTTCCTACCCAAAGAAATAACAGTCATTCTTTAATACCCAGCTCAAATATGACCTTTTCCCCCTGAAACTGCCTATCAAATTTAATCTCTGTCTTATCTATATTTCCACAGAGTGTTTCTTGTCATCTATTATGAGACTTACAACCAGTGTTTGTAATTCTCTCTTCCTGCCTTTAAAGCTCAGAGGCAGGAAGAATGTTTTATCTGTGGAAATTGTTTGGTTGTTTGGTTGGTTTCCCCTTAATCACCATCTGCCCTGTGCACATAATGGACACTCAAATATAATGGATAATTGCTTCTTACTTTATTGTGGTGTAAATCAGACATTTTAGTAATGCTACAGTCAGGACTTTAGACCATCTCCATCTGATATTTCTTTTCAATTAAAATACTGTTTTCACTTGGCTTCCAGAATATCATTCTCTCCAGTCTTCCTTCCCTAATTGGTTACATTTTCTTAATCTACGTTGAGGGTTTCTCCTTATTTTTCCAGCCTTGTAATAATACAGTACACCATGGCTCACATCTTGAACATCCCTTATTTTCTATTAGACTACCTCCCTTCAAGTTCTATTCCAAGCTTATGATTTTAAATATCATCTTTACACCCAGGATTGCCAAATGTCTATTTTAGTCTATACTTCTGCATGAGAGCCATACTTAAATCAACTGTTTACTTGATAGACCCACTTAGAGTGCTCATAGGTGATTTAAATTAGCATATCTAAAACTAAACTTCAATTTTCTCCTCCTAATTTTTTTTTCCTCAGGTAAGGGCACCTCCATCCTACCTTTATTACCCCCCACAAGCCTACACATTTGGATTCACCTTGCCGCCACTCTTTCCCTCATACCTCATATCAAGTATGTTAACAGATCTCATCGGTGCTAAGTTCAAAAGATATCCCAAATGTGTCTGAAATAGGACTACTTTTCCCCATCCACACTTCTAAAACACTGGTCTAAGCCACTATATGTTGTTTTAAGTTTTTTGCAATGGAGTCTTCTTATTTTATTCTATCCCTTCCTTTTGTCTACTCTCAAAATAGCAGCCAGGATGATTCTATTAAAAGATAAATCGGATTAAGCCTCTTCTCTTCTCAAAGTCTTCCAGTAGCTTCCATCTTATTCTAATAAAAGCCAAAAACAATAAAAGGGTTAGCAAAATCCTACATGCTCTGGTCCTATGTTAGCTCTCAGATGTCTCATTCACTGTGCTCACAACCCAATGGTCTCCTGGCTTTCCTCAAAAATTCCAGGTACGTTTCATCCTCTGGGCTTTGCTTCTGCTGTTCCCTCTCCAAGAAATATTCTTTCTGCTGGTCCAGCTGTACCTCTTACAAACCTCCACTGGGAGTCCTTCAATTTCTTTTTTTTTCAGTGAAGCTTCTCTGTTTGTCCTATTTAAAGGAAGGACCCCCTGCATCTGGTACTGCCTATCCCTGTTCTTACCTTAATTCTTCTTTACTTATTCCATCTAGTCAACTATGTCTTTCACATATAGATTTTTAAAAATCATTCTTCTTTTTCCATTAAAAGCATGTAAACTCCCCGAAGGCAAGAATTTTCATTGATTTTATGTACTGCTATACTTCTAGTGCCTTGAATTAGGGCTGGTACATGGTCAGGGCTTAACTGTGTTTGTTAAAGGGTTTATTCTTTTGACATAAGAAAACCTAAGGTCCAGTTTCGATTTCACCGTGTTTTGGTTGTGTAACTTCATTCAGTCCCAGATCTTCAGCAATACAACTAACGTAAGCACATCAACTCAGTCACTTGCCCAAGGGAGCTGAGTAAATAAAATGAAACAATCAGTAAAAAATGTAATCTGAGTATCAAAAGGCACTAAATAGGACATTACAACCTGAATATGCAAAATAGTGGAGTCTCACTTCAATCCTGATATCAATTGTATATTACATTCCAATTGACACAAACATGTTTTTCCGTGATTTTTCCGAGATCTGATATAGTTCATAAAGTTAATTTATGGTGAACTCAGTACCAACGTTGGGTTTTTGGATCTTAAAATAGGCCATTTTCTACCATAATAACTATTATTAACATCTAAAAATAAGCAATTTATATTTGCCTGATTTATAGAGCTGGGAAAATATGTCATAGTCTAATAATAAAATTAATAATGATATCAATAATATCTGACAGTGTGGAGCACTTGTTATATATAGATCAGATACTGCTCTAAGTGATTATCTAGATTAATTCATCTAATTCTCAAATAATCCATGAGTTTGCTACTATAATTATCCCCATTAAAAATGGGAAAACAGGCAGAGAGAGATTAAGTAATTTATACAACAATACAGCTGGTAAGTTATGAAACAGGTGCCAACCTAGTCAGTTCTGTGACACAGAGGACTGTTTTTTTTTAATTGTAGTTGACACATGATGTTACATTAGTTTCAGGTGTTCAACACAGTGATTTGACAATTCTATACGTTATCCTATGCTCACCACAAGTGTAGCTGCCATCTGTCACCCTACAACATTGACTATATTCCCTATGCTGTACCTTTCATCCCTATGATTTATTCCATAACTAGAAGCCTGTACCTCCCACTCTCCTTCACCCATTTTGCCCACCCACCCACTCTCCTCCCTCCCCTCTGGCAACCACCAGTTTGCCCTCTGTGTCTATGGGTCTGTTTCTGCTTTTTTTGCTTGTTTAGAAAAACATATATTAATTAAAAATTACTTTCCCAGTTTTATTGAGATATAATTAACATATAACATTATGTAAGTTTATATATATTGCCACAATATGCCTAATTATCTCAAAAAAGTTTAGTTAACATCCACCACCTCATGTTGTTACAATTTTTTCCCTGTGATGAGTAATTTTAAAATTTACTCTTTTAGCAACTTTCTAACACACACTTCAAGATTGTTAACTATTAGGGCAACTGAGGGGCTCAGTCGGTTAAGCGTCTGACTTTGGCTCAGGTCATGATCTCACAGCTTATGAGAGTTGGAGCCCGGCGTTGGGCTCTGTGCTGATACCTCAGAGCCTGGAGCCTACTTTGGATTCTGTGTCTCTCTCTTTCTTTGCCCTCCCCATTTTCTCTCTCCCTTTCTCCCTCTCTCCCTCTCTCCCTCTCCCTCTCCCTCTCCCTCTCCCTCTCCCTCTCCTTCCCCCTCTCCTTCTCTCTCTCTCTCTCTCTCTCAAAAATGAATAAACATTAAAAAAATTAAAAAATTTTTTGTTAACTAGTGTCATCATTTTGCCATCCCAGTAATATAACATCTGGAGTCAATACAGCAGAGTTCCCCAAAGCCAGTCACTTTTACACTTGAGAAAGTTTAGTGAGTATCTGGAAGCCTAATCAGGAGTTTAAAAACAGAGTCACTGATACTATAGTAACATTCTTTAAGACCTGGTTATTTGATGGTATTTATCTGAGAAGCATTCTCAAGAGTGATTCACTCTTCTTTGTAAATGCTTCTCTCAACTGATTCGTTGTAATATTGGAGTAATAGCAGAATTCACTCTATGATTACCAATAGCCAATAAAATAGTTATGACAAATGCCAGTCTCCTTGACACTGCATGAGTCACTTCAAAGAATCACTTGAGAATGTTCTATCAGTACTGATCGTGCACTGGTAGAAAGGGAAGAAGATGAATGCCAAGGCCTGGGTCCTCCTCTAGTTCTGACAGTTGGCTTCTTTCTGATAAACAGCTATTCTGGCAGGGGAAAACAAAACAAACAAAACAAAACAAAACAAAACAAAACTAATCTCTTCTGACCTTTATTCATTTGGATGAGAACACTACAATGATTCTGAACTGTCACAGGAAAAAGTTCCAAGAGAAGGGTGAGGTAATCCTATAGATAATTCACTATACTTGACAACAAACTAAGGGACAGTTTCTGAATACACCTGTCCCAAACCAAGGATGTATTTTGTATAATCACCATCATTACAATCAAATCACAGCTGTATGTACCATATGATGAACAAATACAATATGCTCAATATTAGGGTAAGTTCATTACATGGTTGATTTTCATTCTGTGTTGTATAAGATTGGTTTAAAATTTCCAGTGGTTAGTTTGAGGCAGGTAAACATGGCATTCTCAAAAATATAATCTAAGTAAAATAGACTCAAGGAAACTGAGGTACAAAGGAGTTAACTGCTCCTTCAGTTTTTGTATCTTTACACTTGTGTGGAAAGAAATATTTACTTGTATGAATTCCAAGCATTTCTCCAACTAGAAAATGATACAATATAACGACTGTGTCTTACAAATGCATGTTTTAAGACACGATCTAGAACTGATGAAACTCTATAACTCTACTGAAGGTGAGTGGGTAGGTGGCCACATAGGGTTGGGGCAAATGGAAAGAATATCATCCAAATAGTAAAATATTGAACATTAATGTTTTCTTTTTTTTTATTATTACTATTACTTTTAATTTTTTTTAATATATGAAATTTATTATCAAATTGGTTTCCATACAACACCCAAAAGGTGCCCTCCTCAATACCCATCACCCACCCTCCCCTCCCTCCCACCCCCCATCAACCCTCAGTTTAACATTAATGTTTTCAAAAAGCATCTATGATATGAATTTTGAAAGTGAGATTTAATTGAACAAAAAAAAAGATGGCATTATGACAATTCTGAAATCCAAAGAGATGCCATGGTTTTGGTGCTTACATAAATGTAGCCAAAATTATCTTCTCAATGCTTGTTACAAATGGCTCTAAAAAACCACTTTCAAATTGTTATATCTTCTCTGCACAACAGTAAATTCTAGGACTTATGCCAGTTAATAATTAATTCTTAAATATCCCATTTTTCCTGAGAAATCATCTTACTATATGTAAGGAATGAATGCCCTACAAAATGAAAAAAAAAATCCATTATTTGTTCATTCACTCATCCATTCATTCAACACATATTAGCAGTGCTCACTGTTTTAGGCACAATTATTAACAGCTGAGGGTTTACCAGAAAATAAGAAGCTAGTTTGTAGCAAGCACTGGACCTGTAACAGTCCAGAGTTGAAAGTTACCTCTATGAAAATGGAAAGAGCTTGAGAAAAAATCTGAGACAAATTTCCTCCCTTAGACCTTACTGAAAATGCACTAGAGGTTGCAGAGACTTCTTTCCGTGGCAGCTTTTTGAGCAAATGTTTCCAGAAAAAAAATGTGTTGCAGAAAATAATTTAGAACTAGTTTTCCAACTCTGCTTCCTTCACTCAATCACCTAGTCATCAGAACATCTGCTCCAACAAGAAAAAAAAATGTCATGAAGGCTGGAGCTTGTTTAGTTCACCACTGTATTCCCAGCACCAAGAACAAAGCCTGCACTGTGTCCATGAGGATCCAATCAGTTTAGTTCACACCAAGTGCTAGATTACTCTGTTACAGACATGAGTCCTATTTGGTTCTACCTCTCAAGGACATTATTCCAGGTGGTTAATTACAGGCATTTATAAAGCACAGACTATGCACCAGATACATAATTCATCCTATTATTTTAATCTTACATTGCCATGGCTCCATCACTTTGTCCTTTTCATCAATGTGCCTTAGTTTCCTCATCTATAAAACTGATAATAATAGTACTTAACTATTGAAGCTGTGAGTATAAGTACTTATAAAGTACATAGACTCATAGTGTGCACCATATAAGTACATACTAATATACTATTATTTAAAGCTCATGATAACACTTTGAAATAGATTTTATTATCTCCATTATACAGAGGAGCAAACGAGTGCATGATGGCTAAACGGTTCGACCAAAGGCCCACAGTTCACTTGTTGCACAGTTCATTTGAGTTTAGAAGAGTTTCTCTAATCTTCCCTGTCTGTCCATACCATTGCCTACTTTCTTGGATCAGACCCAAATGCCTTCCTACTTAGACTTGTCAACAACTAGTTTTCAGGTATCACTTTCTCTGGCTTTTTTTTTTTTTTAAGTTTATTTATTTTGAGAGAGAGCAAGAGCAGGAGCAAGGAAGGGGCTGACAGAGAGGGAGAGAAAGAACCCCGAGGAGGCTCCACACTATCAGTACAAAGCCCGATGCGGGGCTCAATTCCCCAAACAGTAAGATCGTGACCTGAGCTGAAATCAAGAGTTTGACGCTTAAACCAACTGAACCACCCAGGTGCCCCCCTTTTTTCTAGTTTTATCTAACACCCTTTACATCTTTCACACAATCCACTTTCCACGTATTACTTAAGCACATATCTAATTGTATTATTTTCCTCTGCATTGAAACCCAAGGGACTCTGTATTGGTTATAGAATAAACTTCAAGGTTTTTAGAAGAGCTTGCATGCTCTTAATATTTTAAAATATTCAATAGATTGATGTTCAATCCTTATAGTCAAAGCAGTAAACAACTCAGATTAGATAATCCAAAAAAAATCAGGCAGATCTGTGTTCAAAGCATTGATAATCTAGTTCTTGGTTGTGTGGTAGCCTTCCAAGTTATTTTACTTCTTAGATCCTTAGTATCTTATTTGAAAAATGGGGATAGTAACATTTAACACATACTTGTTGGTGCATATAAGAGACACTTAGTAAATGATGTTTATTATCATCATCCCTGGTACAAGAGCAGCACAAACCATATTTAAGAGATCACACATGAAAAAAAAAATTCTAACAGATCCCAAGTGTGAAAAATGGAGTGAAATAAATAGTAGAATTGGCTAGTATCAAGCAATGGCATAGTATTTCAGAGTTAGATTGCCAATGTAATTTTATGTGAAAAGAAAATTCAACTATAAATAGACTATTTTATATATATATATATAATATATATGTATTATATATATAATACATATATATTATATATATGCCAACCTGATGAAAAAAACAAACAAACAAACAAACACTAATAAGTTTTATCATTGTATAGTTTAGAGCAGGTTTGTAATTGATTTGCTAGTAATAAATAGAAACATGCTATACCCTACTCCTAACTTGAAATATTAAGAATCACTATCTGATTTTATATCTCTCCAAGAATATGCTTTCCTTCTAATGAATGCTCTCATATAGATTTTACAGATGCTTATGTTAAATATAGGTTAACTGACAGAATATTTTGAAATGTTCAGAGTGATTAATCAAGGCTGCTTCATTTAGTGATGAGAGATATTCAGTGAGAATTCAAGATTTCAGTTTAGTTAAATTAAGTTCATAAGCATGAAAACTCATTTGAACTCAAGAAAATATTTTGGGCATATAGAAGCCAAATGGTAATACTGTAAAACATAAGCCTAGCATTGGTGACCCTAAACTAACTTCCAGGTATCCTTACCTTGGTTGGCAGTGTTAGCTGAGAAGTAAACACATAGTTTAGTTTGTTTTCACCTAAATAAATTCATATTAGATAAGATCATACTTTCAGCACTCATTTATCCAAATGCTTATTAAGTACCAACTAAGTACTAAGCGATCTGCTAAGTACTAAAAATAAATGGAGTCATACAATGTTTTTTTCCTGATTTTACTGTTCTCATAATCTAATTAGGAAATAAAAATAGGAAATAAATGTGCTATTTTGCTTGTGATGGTGTATGTACAGAATAGAGAAGGGTACTCGTATGGCTATGTTAGTTCGGGCCCATCAAAGAGCACACACCAAGATGGAAATAGACATAAAAGAAATGTATTGGGGGAAATGTCTGTGAAGGATAAAGGGTGAGCGATCAATAGGAAGAAAAGACAGCTTTTAGACTAGTGTAGGAGTCTCACATGGGTAAAGGAGAATAGAAGGGCAGAAGTTTGGATAGAAAGAGGTTGGAACTGCTGCACAGTTTCAAGAAAGATTCCACTAGGCCCATGGGACATCCCTGATCTAGAGTCCCCTGTTAGAGGAGTCCTGTGTTTCATAGAAATAGGCCTGAACTAGTAGCAGTCCTTGGCTCAGAGCAGCTCACTGGAATCATTGCCTGGCAGCAAAAGCCTTGGTGGATATTGACAGCAGCAGTTAGGGCTGCCAATCAGTCATGATGGCCAACACCATGGGTGTGGTCAGTTTTATTTGTAGAACCAGATTTCAGAAAGAGTTTTGAAAAATGAATAGGAAGTCTCAAAGTAGATGGGTAAATGTATTCCAGGCATGAACCAATGCATAGAGACATAAAACAACATGACAAATGGGGAGTTACAAGGAGTGCACCAGGCTGTAGGATATATCCAAGGGGGTTGGCAGGCACTACCTCAAGAGGTGAGACCAGAGAGGGAGGCAGGACTCCAGCCAGGTAGGGTCAGGCAAGTTCTACAAAGATGGTTGACTTCACTCTGCAGATAATTTGGAGTCACTAAAGCGATTAATGCTGGACAGAGACAATATGGGATCTGCATGGTAGAAAGAGTCTCATCAGGTATAGAGTGTATTCAGATGGCGAATTCAGGAAGTGAAGGAGGAGACACTAGCGGTAAAAAGACAGTATGTATCACACAGACTTATGTTCTAACTCTGACTCTACTCTTTACCAATCATGTGACCATAAACAAGTCATTTAATAAACCAGAGCCTCCATTACTAATTATATCAGGAAATACACACCTACTTACTTCAAGGTGACATGAGCATCACAGGTATAAAATGAATAGGATCAAGCTTAAGAGTTCAGGTATTGACAGTAGACATAAACCTACACCCGTATCCTGGTGAAGTTATGTGACTAGAGTCATGTCTTATATAAACTTCTATAAACCTTGGCTTTCTTCTGTGTAAAATGGCAACAAGATCACATCTACCTTCTGGAAGGAACGATTCTCTATGAGGTGATCTGTGCAAAATCTCAGCTCACTCCCTGCATCAAGGAAATGCTCAGTAGCTGAGTGTTAGGTGTTATGCTAGGTGCTGTGCACACTTATAATGTTCTGTTCTCACTGCATCTCTGCAGGCAGGCTATTCTCTCCCCACGTTTTGAGGAGCATATTGACGCTTGAAGAGTTTAAATAACTGCTCACCATCACACAAATGACTGTACTGGGTTACAATTCTCGGTTGCCTGACTTCAAAACCCATATTCTTAGCCAGTATTTTCCGTTACCTTCCATTCTGGCATGAAGCAAAACCATCTACCTGCCAAGGAAAATGCAATTCTAAGAATTCACTTGTGGGCTATAGTTGTGTTTCTTTCTATTATCAGGAGGTTTTAAAACAGAGTTAGAGACCATTGCCACAAAACGTCCCAGTTAGACCCAAGAGAGGTTTTATCCAGTTCATTTAAATGGGATATTACAGACATTGTACAGATTCTGATATAACCTGTGTTCCACCATTTGCAACTGGCATCAAGTGGTGATGGTGGGCAGAGGGGCATATGATCAAGGTGGGTATGAACACGATAAAGGCAGACGTCTTTGGGATGTTAACAGACATTAGTGTCTTCATTCTAATGAGGAATACATTTCACTCCTGACAAAGAGGAGTCTTGTTACACATAATCAAAACCCATGAAAAAACTGTCCTAGTAGGTCAGGTCTACAGAGATTAGTTGCAATGTCCTAAATCCATGAAGGGCTCTCTCTTTGTCTTTACCTTGAGACAAAAATGGCCTGATTTTAATCCAGGTTCTGGCATATTTCTTATTAGGGAAAAATGCTTAAATTTGCCAAACTTCAGTTCCCTTAGCCAAAATGCATTATCTTAAGGTTGCCTTAGGTACTAACTGTGAACACTCATGGTTGTGTGTAGTACCTATTAGCTCTCCCACAAACATTAGTTCCCTTTGGATAAATAGTAAAGAATGACTTGAAAAATCAATACATTATCAGAAGAAAATTCTATCAATAAACAAAGGGAATATCTTATTACGTGCTAATGAAGGTTGAAGCATGCATTAATATTCCTATTAAGAAAAAAAAAACTAGAAACATTCACCATTCACAGATGCCTCAGCAATAGATTTGAACCAAACAGCTTGAGAGGATATTTTATCTTCATGTAACTTGCGAGATTTTTATTTTCAAGAATAATTTTGTTGAACTCTCTTATGAGTGGGTTCACTTTCAATACAAAAACTTATAAATCTGCAAGACTTGCAAAACACAAATACATTTTTTTTTCTAGCTTCACTGGAAAGGAGGCAAAGAAATTGCCTCTGGCATTAAGAAACTCACAAGACGAAATAACTTGAAGTTTGCTGACTCTATTAACAAAAGTCGGCTTCAGACAATTTAGCCAGGACCTCTGTCTCCCCAAAACGCTCTACTAGAGACGTGATACAGATTCTTGAAGTGGATGCCTTTCTCCTTTACTAGGTCTTGGTAATCTTGGTCTATATATTAACATTTAACGACACTTGACTTTGGATCAATGCTTATCAACAGAAAGAAATGGCAAATTTTAAAAATACAGACTCCTTCATCTTTCCTAGTCATCTCAGCTTGCATATTCTCAGCATTATCACATAGGTGAATTGTGCAATAACGCTCATATTGTCAGTTTTAATTAGCCATGCCCTCCTCAGTGGCATTCATCCTTGCTACCTTCTTGGCTGGCCATATTCTACCAAATTAGCCAAAGAAGCATTTTTTTTCTTAATTTGTTACCAGCTGATTCTGGCTATACCACAGACTTAAAGCAAATGATCTTAAGACAGACTATATAGACCCAGAAAAATAATAAGCAGTTAAACACAATCATATCCCTTAATACATAGTAGGCAGTGCAATTCCTCTGACCCTAATTTTAAAACTCATGAAGCAAGTATCAGTCATAAGCATGAAGAGGAAAATCAATTATTTTAGAAGTCAAGACAAATTTTTGCTGTTATAGTGGAAACTGTAGTAGAATATAGAACTTCAACATCTTTAAGGAAGATAAGAACAGTGGGTATATTAAGCAATCCACCCTCCATGGAGAAAGGAATTGTTGCTCTTGTATATTCCAGACAGGTGTTGTACTAAATGGGCAGATTTATCAAACAGGCAAAACCATTTGCACTTCCAAGTAAGTCCCAAAGAAGAGTTCAAATAACTTGGGTTGTTACCCAAAGATTCAGCAATCAATATACATGAATTGGATTTCAAAAATTCAGTCTGAGCATTTTTATCAGAGCAAACTCTTTATCAATCAAATATGTTGAAAAAAGAGGCAAATAGTGTGTTTTTTTTTCTTTTAAATAGGGAATTATGAAATTGGGGTCATAGAAACTACATCATGATCATATATTATTATTTTTATGCTAACTTTTCTGGTTTCTAATTCATTGTGCTTATAAAATATTTAAATCTCAGCTAGAAAATACAGAAGTTGTCAATATAATCTTTATGATTAAAAATGGAGAAATGAGAGCTACTTAGAAAATTCGAATCCATTCTAGTTTTGTTGTTATTGTTGTTGTTGTTGTTGGATGCAGTGAGGTTTCTTAGAGACAACTTGATGCTTTTGAATTTTTCTTTTAATTTCTGTACACTAGTAATAGCACAGGCTAGTTTAGGGCTAATTTTGTTCCTGCTGAGGCAAGTCCTTTTCATGGACTCATGAATTATGAGCCTCATGAATTCCTCTGGCCAGCAGGAACAGGAGCCATTCCTAACCAAGGGTGAGAGCTGGGTTATCATTCCCTCTAACCTTTATGCTCCCCCAGAGCCACAGTCATTTCTGCACACACATTCACTGATCACTTAATCTGGGGGAGAAACCACAGCAGACCCCTATAGAACTCTTCTCTCATTTTCTCTCTCTGCTCTGCTGTCCCTGTCTGCAGCTCTCTCCCTTCTGATAACCTCACCTCTTTGAACTCTAGCTCCCTTGACCTCCCCGCTTTCTGTATCAGTTCCCCCTTTTCACACCAGATCCTGGAGATTCACAGCAGATAGGTGTCTGGGACAATTGCAGAATGCACATCTGGTGCTCTGAATTGTCTCTCATTGTCTTTCCATAGTCACTGTCCTTTATTGCTTAATGTTCACTGTCTTGAACACTGTGATGTCATATATTTTGTACTTTTTTTGTTGTTTGATTGTTTTGCTTTTTTCTTTCAGGCAGGAGGTTAGATCTGGTCTCCTTTCCTTCATTTTGGTAAAAAGCAGAAGTCACTTCTTCCCCTACCTCATAAAACATCCTGATGGGTATACTTCTCATTACTCTTCTTAAATGGCTCTGAAGTCCAGCCTGGGTCCCCAGCATAAGTCATGTGTTCTATTCAATCTGAGGTGTTCACTGTTCCTGAATACATCTTCTATTTAAATATACTTCAAGCCCCATAACTTTGCACAAGCTAGCTGTTTTGCCTGGGCTCATAGTCATTGAAGAAACACTACTAAGAACCCCTGAGCATTCAGAAATTCTGGGTTCAAATATTAAATGTATCACTAGCTATCCCTATACCAGAGGAAATATTTCACCCATCCAAAAATGTGTTTCATTGCTAAACTAAAGGTTGAACTAGATCATTAACTTTCTAGTAATAAAAGTAGATGAAATAAAAACTTCTAGGTGGAACTCAGGTGAAGTCCCATCCATCACAGGGCACCATGCTGGAATTATATTGTTCTTCCGGAGAGCATTAAAGCATGAAATGAGATAATCTCTATATTCCACCCAGCTCTAAATTTCTATGACCAGGTGATTATTCCATTATACTTAATATCCCCCTTCCTTCTTTCCTCTTTCCTACAAGTCACATTTATTGAGCACCTACTGTATTTTAGGCACCAGCAACAGAAAGGAGAAAAGACAAACATTCCTTCAAGCTAAACAACTCTGACTGCTAAAATTTTTAATTCTCAACTGGATGCAAGTTATCTATTTGTATTTCTTTAACATGCACAATAACGTGTATTTTCTCCCAATCTCAAATATGTGTGCATTTCTCTTATGAAACTGATTACACTTTTCTCTTTGCATTATAATTACTGCTTTCACTTATCTTATCCCATGTGTTAAAATTATAATATCACCAAGTTCAGCAATGTCTCATCAGTATTTGTGTAAGCATGGAATCCTATAATAACAGGTATGATATAAATCGCTTATTTCTAACTACTATTTAGTGCTATGTAATATTAAAACTATACAAAACTGAATAATACAAAAGCATATAAATAACAAAGAATGATTCATTCTATTCCTCACTGCCCTTATATCCAAGTAATTTCATTTCTCAGAGATAGGTAATTAGTGTTAACATTTGGAATATATCCTTCCAGAGATTTTCTATAGACACATATAAACATAGAATCATTTTACTTTTTTTTAATATGATTCTAGTAAACATAGTCTTACAACTTGCTTTTTTCTTCTTTACTTAATACATCTTCAGCAACTAGCCTCTTTTCTTCCTTACTTATTAAATTTTGAGCATATTTTCATGTCAAAACACACAGAACTACTACATTCTTTTTAAAGGCTGTATAATATTTTGGATGAATAAATACGTGAATCAGTGTGGAATGAGCTCAGATAAGCTCCTAGTATCCAATGTTCTTCTACTAAGGTGAAATATTAGCTGCAACATAGAAAAAGTAATGGGAATAATGTAGCACTGTTCCTTATGGAAACAAGGGCATTGTAATATCTAATAAAATATGGAGGGCAGAGACAGGTAAACCATGCATTGATTTTCTAGAAACTTTGATGGTGAATTGTTTTATGTTATTTCTGCTAAGCTCTCAAATAAAGGCCACAAAAAGAAGAAAGGCTTATTTTCCAAGACTCTTCCCAAAGAAATGGATATTACATATAGACTCATTGCCTAGGATGAGACAATTGTGTTCAATACTGAAACCCACACTGTGACATAAAATGCATTGTACTGCATTTCTTAGTTCCAGTTGACAAGGGTAGGACACTAAGGGAGAAGGTGAAAAAAGAGCTTTATTCCTGATGCAAAAAGAGAGTGCAGATTTAAAAAACGAGGCAGACTTGGAGGAAAGTAGGCCACAGCTTGTGTTTACACAAGTTTTATTACGTACATAAATTGCGCATATATCCATTTTGTTGCTTAGAGTTATAGAAAAATTAATGTGTTGGTATTTAACTATTTTTAACTTGGATCTTCAATCTTCAGAGAATTCAGACAATATCAATAATTGTATGCAACAAGTCCTACTATAAGTGAATCCTTTATAAACAGATAATCACTAAACAGAGATTACCCTAAAAGAAGATGCTAACTTAAGGACTTTTTTTCAAGGTAAAATTAAGAAGAGCATCAGAGGTGACAATACCCTAGAAGGAGAAGGCAAAAGAAATAGTATTAATAACATTACTCACAGTCACTATTCAGCAGTGCAGATAGTCTGGGAGTTTAGTCTCTGTGGCAGGTTGCCTCAGTTTGAATTCTGGCTCAGTTACTTCCTGGTTCTATAACTCTGGGAAAGATATTTAATTTCTACATGCCTCTATCTTCTAATCTCTGAAATGGGTATAAAAGTAACTATTTTAAGATTTACCCTGAGAGCTAAATGAGTTACTACAGGTAGCGATAGATTATTTTTTTAATCACAAATTGCTTAGAAAAATTAGCTATTATTTAATTCATATGTGGGATGTATAACACTGTCTAAAAACTTTCATGCTCTTCTCCTTATCCTCTCAATGCTATTATAAGGTAGACATTACCTTTCTGATTTTAAGAATGGCAAATTTAGCAATCCACAGAAGCCACAGAAGAGGAAATGCACCTAAGCTTTTGTGTCTTCAAAGGTTAGTCTCCTTAGACCATAAGACTTTCTCCAGGGAGAAAACATTTTCAGGGTTTATTTTGGGAACTTGGAAAGCATATACACTGGCTTTGAAGACTGGTTTTAAAGCTTAGTTTTTTTTATCCTCCCTTTTTACTCCATATTAGTATTTACTGTGAAATAGATACTGGCTTAGAGTTTCTAATACTATTGCTCTTCTGGCTAAGCATGTTCTTTTTCTGAGCTCTCTTGCCTTTGTAATTTTCCTGCCTTCCCTTTGTCTACAGTAAGGTGCTACTGACATTGAGGGGTACCTCTTCAGCAAAGCAAATGTAAATTGTGTAAATAATGTGTTGAGAGTGCCTGAACATGAAGCGCACTGGACACGTATATGAGGGTAAAGCAGAGCAGACGGGCAGAGGTCCAGGAAGCCTCAAGAGGGACACCACTTGCCCATGACCCTACGTGCCAGTGAAGGCTGTTGCAAGTCCACACAGAAGTAGGTCACCACTAATTGTCAAATTTCATCTTGTAAGTCAACAGTTTATTTAAGGCATCTCTGCATAATTCCTTCTGTCTCTGACACACATTTTTTCTTCCAAGCCCCAATCACAAACACATGCATGCACACATACACACAACGTGTGCATACGTGTTTCTGCTTTGCCCAAGTATGTATCTCTCAGGTGCTCTTATGTCCGTACAGTTGCAAAATCAACTTCTTAAAGGCAGGGCAAATATAGTGCTCTGCGTGCATCACTACTAATAAGCACTAATGAGGAAGTCTTTATAAAATAAATTTTTTCTAAGATGTCTCTTCAAAATGTAATGATTTCTGTTTCAGATGTGAGACAGCATCCTACTTTATGTAACACAGTTCATTAGAAAAGCTCTCTAGAGAGGGCCCTGATTTAGAAAATACAAACTTTTATGGAAGTAAAGTAAGGGAAGTATGGAAAAGCAAATTATTTCAGAGGCCAGTCACTGTGCAGTAAGAGTTTTGTCATTTATTACCAAGGTTTTCCCTTTTCCTGACTTTCACAGGGTGGGCAGGGGCAAAGTTACGTGCCAACAACCCCTCAGTTCCAAACTTAAACCCCACCTCTTTATGAAAGGCCTCCTTCATCCTTCTGACTTGGCAATCCACACTGTCTCTGAACCTTTGAATACAATCCATGATCATTTGTCTTGTAACTTATAAAAATGCAAAGCACCATGCAATTTCACAGGCATATTTACCTCTTTAGAACTTTCACTTCTGAAAGGCATCGCTAGGACTTACACATCTGTCTTCAGGCTTTCAACGTCTGGCCTGTGCTACTGGATACAGTGAATATTTAACTGATGCCTGTTAGATAAAAATGAACCAATGGCTGAACCTGCAAGGACTTTATCTTCCTGAACAGCTTGGGGAAGGTGGCATAAAGAACAGAAACAGGGTGCAGCAAGAAACCTTCTAAAAGCACAGATACAGACAAAACTTTTGAGCACTCTTGGTTCTTTTCATACAAGTCTTTCCTGTTCTAGAGTAGCAGTCGAAGCTAACCCTAGGATAACACATGGTTTTAATCATTTTAAACAACATTCCTTTTATCTCTATCTTCTATTGTCCTGTCATAGGTAAAAGTTGAATGCTACTGTAACTCGTACATTGAATAACTCTTTTTTGGAATGTTTATTTATTTATTTCAAGAGAGAGAGAAATAGCACAAGCAAGGGAGGAACAGAGAGAGAGGGAGAGAGAGAATCCCAAGCAGGCTCTATAAGGTCAGGGCAGGAGCCCAAAACAGGGCTCAATCCCACAAACTGTGAGAGATCATGACCTGAGCAGAAATGGAGAGTCAGCCACTCAAAAGACTGAGCCACCCAGGTGCCCCAATAGTTCTTAATGTCGATATGGTCAAGAGTCTTAGGAATTCATCCTATGAAAAAATAAGAGATCTGATGTCTATAAAGACGGGTAGATATTAATTATAAGAAGGCCTCATAACACAAGTGAGAAGCTAACAAACTTTCTCCTCCCTGTCCATATAATATCAGGACAATATGGCAGCAAAGCTTATCAGGCCAATGACTGCCAAGGGCTTTTCTTAACTCTTGCTTTTCTTTCAGCAATTCTTTAAAAACTTTTCTCGTTGCATAGGATCCCACTGGCACCAATCAAACCAATATGTAAATTTAGAAAAAAATTTACATCTTTAAAACACAAGAAACAACGTAGGTGTTGTTTTATAAATCTTGAGATAAAACAACCATACAAAACAGATACCATCAAGGACCTTCTCTTCATAATCTATTCTGTACCATAATTTTGGAAATTAACCTAATGAAAAACATGGAAAGTTGTAATTAATTTGGCTTCTTAATATCATTCTGAAACTCTATAAATTTGCCTTGAGGCAACTGTATGAATCCAACCACAGGGGCAAAAATTTATCCCCCCTAAGTATCTGCAGAGCACCCTTATTTTTTAGGTAGCATTAGTGCCTTGGATTATTTGTTATATAAAGGATGTTAATACCCTAACATCACCTTTTTAAAGTCCAATTTCTGTTATGAAAATGAAGCTACTTCAAGTTTGGGAAACCCTATCACAAGGTAATAAAATAGCCCAAATAATTCAATCATGTAAAATAGGAGCTCATGTTACCATGTGGCTAAGGCAATAACAGAGTGATTCTAAGAAGCTAGCAGGTCTTGGGTTCCCTTCCTGGATCCAAATACTGCCTGGCGACCTGACACTACCATTTGCAATTTCCTCCCCAGCTTAAATATCAAAGGAGATGATTTTGGGTCTGGACTGGCTGGATCCTTTTGAACAACAGCAGGAATTTTCTGTGGCCATTTCCTCAGCTTGATCTCCAGAGATTGGGCTTGGAGAATCTTGTAAACAACCCAGGGACCACATTGTGCCTGACTTCAAGTCCCCAGTCAACCTAGAAGACTTGTGAAAGACAAAATAAAATGGCATCACTTATGTGAAAGGGTTTTAAAATGGATCGAAGGGGCCATTAAGGAGATGGGCCTCATGCATGTCCTCACGGGGAAGAACCATGAAGTTTTGAACTGGGCCTAAGAGCAAATACTCTAAGGACTCTGCACAAACTCCTGCAAGTTGCTACAGTAACAAACTTTTGCTTAGTGACAGCCTTAGTAACCAATCCTGTTTAGCCAAGATTAATTTTCTGAAACACCAATCAAAATTCTTTTATTCTTAAATTTTATTCATTTATTTTGAGAGAGAGTGAGAGTGAGAGAGATAGACAGACAGACAGACAGACAGACTGTGTGCAAGCATGCAGAGGGGTAGAAAGAAAGGGAGAGAGAGAATCCCAAGTAGGCTCCACACTGTCAGCACGGATTGTGAGGTGAGGCTTGATCTCACCAACCATGGGACATGACCTGAGCTGAAAGCAACAGTCAGATACTTAACCAACTGAGCCATCCAGGGACACACAATCAAAATATTGTGTGCTTCCTGATATTTTTTAGGTTGACAGACTTTTCGCTCACTTATATTTCAGAACAAGGGCTGTGTGAAAGATGTAAAACAATTATGGGGCGCCTGGGTGTCTCAATCAGTTGAGCATCTGATTTCGGGTCAGGTCATCATCTCACAGTTTGTGGGTCTGAGCCCCACGTCGGGCTCTGGGCTGACAGCTCAGAGCCTAGAGCCTGCTTCGGATTCTGTGTCTCCTTCTCTCTCTCTCTCTCTGACCCTCCCCCGCTCACTCTGTCTCTCTCTTTCTCTTTCTCTCAAAATATAAACATTTTTTTAAAAAGATGTAAAACAATTCCAAGTAAAGTTACATCCTATGTTGTCATGAGACTTTATGTTTCATCCATGCTAAAAAGTGCTATGAAATCATGTTTTTGAAAACTATTCACTGATGTAGAAACTGGGTCATGAGAGATTAAATTACAAAAACAGAGGGTGCAAATGTATACATTCAACATGGTATATATGATTGTAGATGGAGAGATATAATAAGAAACTGGAACAACACTCCACCTCACACTTAGTCAAAGCAGCTAAAATTAACAACTCAGGAAACAACAGATGCTGGCGAGGATGTGGAGAAAGGGGAACCCTCTTGCACTGTTGGTGGGAATGCAAACTGGTGCAGCCGCTCTGGAAAACAACGTGGAGGTTCCTCAAAAAATTACAAATATGATTACCCTACGACTGACCAGTAGCACTACTGGGCATTTATCCAAAGGATACAGGAGTGCTGATTCATACAGAAGTGCTAATTGGGACACATGCCCCCCAGTGTTTATAGAAGTACTATCAACAATAGCCAAATCACGAAAAGAGCCCAAATGTCCATCAACTGATGAATGGATAAAGAAGATGTGGTATAGATACACAATGGAATACTACTCGGCAATGAAAAAGAATGAAATCTTGCCATTTGCAACAATGTGGATGGAACTGGGAGGTATTATGCTAAGAGAAACAAGTCAGAGAAAGACACATATCATATGTTCTCACTCATATGTGGAATTTGAGAAACTTAATAGAAGACCAAGGGGAAAGGGAAGGAAAAAAAATAGTTACAAACAGAGGAAATCAAACCATAAGACTCTTAAATATAGAGAACAAACTGAGGGTTGATGGGGGGAAGTGGTGAGGGAGGGGGAAATGGGTGATGGGTATTGAGGAGGCCACTTGTTGGGATGAGCACTGGGTATTGTATGTAAGTGATGAATCATGTGAATCTACTCCCAAAGCCAAGAGCACACTGTATACTCTGTATGTTAGCCAACTTGACAATAAATTATATTAAAAAAAAATTTGAATGCTCACTTGTTGTGATGAGTACTGGGTATTGTATGGAGGTGCTGAATTACTACATTATACACCTGAAACTACCATTACACTATATGTTAACTAACTGGAATTTAAATACAAATTTAAACAATATTGAATACTGCTTTTTCTAGGAGGCAATAATAAGAGACAATTTCCATTTTCTACTTCAGAGCTTTCTTTCTCCAAAATGTTCTACAGTGACATTGTATTGTTTCCCACCAGGGGGGGAAACGTACTTTTAGAAGATGTAAAATAGGAAATAAGTATAATTATGATCTCTTTGGCCATCATTACAATCTAAAAACAGTGCAGAGTCAGGAATTTGGCTTGCTGGTCAAAGACTGTGTTTTGAGATATATAGAGTCGGCTTAAACCTATGGAATGCTCTGTTTCCAAAAGTTACTTTAAAAAAATAAACACTTACTTAAAACACATTGGAAACTAACAACTGTAACTTCACAAAGATTCTCCTTTGTTTTGGTAAATCTTAACATGATTTATAGTACAGAAAAGAGCTCAGAGACCCAGGGAGCTCTTCATTTACCCTTTACAAAATCTTGATTTACATCTCTGCTTCAGGATAGAAAAAATCCCTATAGTCCACATAGGGGACCAAATGGGTCGCTCCAGGGAGTGCATTCCGAAGGAACACAGTGCAATTCTCATTCATGTGCTCTGATACAGTCTTCTCCAAATTAGAATTTGAGGTTCTATTGACACTGCCTGAAATCAACTGTCTTTTGGGCTTTCATTATATTCCTGTGGGATTCCTCACACAGGGCCAGATTGGAGATGAGACATTGAGGCTGAGAGCTCTGGAACCTGGCGTTATGGAACGTTACATATCCAAGGGTGGCACCAGCGACCGGGGTCCCTGGGACAAGTAACTTTCTGCTGATCCACTGGGAAAAGGAAAATTCAGCAAACTCAATAGCCCTCTAAATTCCTCATTTCATTCCTAGAGACTAAAATAGGTTCTTGCACTTATTTGCTGGCTAACATTCTGTCCAGAGTCTTTTAAGAAAGAATTCTTATAAATTATCAGCAAACGTTCTGCTAGAGTTTCAGGGCTTCAGATACTAAGCACTGCAATTTGCTGGTAGACAGTATCTGGAGTAGAGAATATTAACTTCTGATGTTCCCTGTTCAATATCCAGAAAAAATGGGCAGTGTTTAATACAAGAGCTGCTATGTAGATCTGTATGTATCTGTTACCAACAGACCTCAAATCACAGGACTAGCAAATGCATTTAAATTCTTCATTTGAGGGGCGCCTGGGTGGCGCAGTCGGTTAAGCGTCCGACTTCAGCCAGGTCACGATCTCGCGGTCCGTGAGTTCGAGCCCCGCGTCAGGCTCTGGGCTGATGGCTCGGAGCCTGGAGCATGTTTCTGATTCTGTGTCTCCCTCTCTCTCTGCCCCTCCCCCGTTCATTCTCTGTCTCTCTCTGTCCCAAAAATAAATTAAAAACGTTGAGGAAAAAAAAAAAAAATTAAAAAAAAAAAAAATTCTTCATTTGAATATAGAGAATAATGTTACCTTTTTATACCTACCTTGGGGAGTTTGTATATGAAGAAGTTGGAAAAATGTGAAAAGATGAGAAACAAGGTAATGTGTCACACTCACTTTCACATGTCTATGTATGTCTGTCTGAATGTCAGCAAAATTCCTGATGCACCTCTTCTCTACGTTATTCCTTCTATGTTGTTACAGCAAGCCATTGTGGACCAGTGCCCTCTTTGACTCGCCAATCATTATAAACTGTATCTACTCCCACCCTATTCTCACCCTGACCCAAAAGGATTTTTAAAAATCTTTTCTTATGTATGGAAGACTTTGTTTTCTGACAAGGATAGGAAAAGTGTTTAATTGGAAGAAAGAGCTACCTGTCAGATACCTTGGGCTGGTTTTTGGTTCCCAATGAAGAAAGAGAATTGGGTAGCAGAATCTAATGGAAATAATCCTTAATAAGGAGAAGAAAATTCTGGGCTTATGCAGATGTGACTCTGTCCCAGGAGATGAACAAAGTATGTCACGGAATCAGGAAGAAGCTTTTCTCACTACAGCAAAATGGAACCAATACTCGATGCTTCTGGTAAATCTAAAGATGGGAACTGGGGCAATGCACATAGACTTTGTTTAGATGTATACTGGCAGTGAACTTCTTTTTCCAAAAGCATTTGCAAAAAGTAAATTTTTAGGTTGGAAAAGACTGGAAAAATAGGGTGCCAGTTGCATGGCAATTGTAGGAAACAGTTGGGCTAGTACCACAGGTGAAACATCCCTGGGAAGTATTCTATGGTTTGCAGGAGCCCTTGCAAGAAGAGCTGAGAGCCAACTCTAAGTTTTTCCAATTAGGATAAACATTAGACTATCTTTTTTACAGCTATATCCCTCTGCCTCTCTCTTCCCCTCTCCCATCCTCTCCCTCCTTCTTATTCTCTCTTCAGGGACATAATGGTTAGCTGTATTTTCTGAGCTATTTCAGATTTCACTTAAAATTCTGTTTTCTCATCTGATAAATGAGGAAGCAGGACTGTGTCATGTATAGGAGTCCTTCCACCATCATCAGACCGTGATTTTCTGAATAGAATGACAGAGGAGATGGTACTAAAAGTATATTGCATGGGTACTGAGGCTGGGCTTGTATTTCCTGCACCTATGTACCGAAGAGAATTTTTAAACCTAAAATCTTACACCCTTTTCCTTCTATAAAGCCATTGGTTCCAGGGCAGATTTCTGCCCACTTCTATTTGGACAAGAGGTGGTATAAAAAAGTGATCAAGAGCATGGACCTCAGAGCAAGATTGCCTCTGAAATCCAGTCCTCTCAGTTAGTAGCTTGGTGGCTATGGCAATGTAATTAGCTTCTTTATGCTCCCATTTTCATCAGCTATAAAATGGGAATGATGCCAATATCACCTAAGTCAAAAGTTTTCAAAAAGGAGTAAACACATTTATATGAATGTTTAGAAGGAAGACAAGTACATAATTTATATAAAATTTTATGACAATCAAGAAACAGCTACTCTGACAAATTAGAGCTTTTATTACATTGAAATCATTGTCTGATTACATTAATATATTCCCCAAAGTCTGCAAATCCCATGAAGGCCTGGACAAAACAGTACATGACAATAGCTATTTGGTGAATGTTGGATAAATAAATAAACTCTTTGGATAAATCCCCTCATTTCTTTGGTTAAAGAAAATTGGAAAAGGATAAATTCTGTGATTGGAGGAATAAATTGAATATCATGTGCCTGGCACAGGAAGTTATAGAGCTGACCCGATCACAGTCTTTATTCTCTATAAAGATTCAGTCATTTCTTTTAATACCTGAAACCTCGAATCTTGAATTCTCAGTTTTTAGAATAGTTATAGAATTCAGATCTCATACTGACATATAAGAATGCTACATGGAGAGGAGCTGGAGAGGAGGAGGGCATCAGGCTTTATGAAGAAAACTAGGGCCTGCATCTAACAGCTGTGTGTCGAGTTGACATAAATGGCACAATAGGATTAGGCCCAGCCATCCCTGGGCAGAGCTTAGTCCTTCATTCTGCTGTTTATCTGCCTGCTAAATAGAGGCAGGCAGAGCCTGACTGTGGACTGGGGTTCAGAGGACCCAGGAGGAGTGGTTCTCGACCCTGTTATACATTGGAATCACCTGGGAGCTTTTAACATGTATTGACTCCAATGTAATTGGACTTGGGTGGGCCTGAGCATCAATACTTTCAAAACCCTCACAGGATAATTATAAAGCATAGTCAGAGATGAAACTCAATGGGCCAGGTGAACTTGTCGCAGGTAATTATGGCCTCATTAAGGTCACAGAACTTAGCACACTGGTTTCTAAAACTGTTTCTCATGTAACTAGACAGTTCAGTTGTGTAACAAGGGTGACAAATTTGTCCTGGTTTGCCCAGAACTTTCCAGGTTTATCACTAAGACTTCTATGTCCCCCAGAACGTCTGCCAACCCCCTGAAGTCCCAGGCAAACAGAGACATCGTTCATCCTAGGTGCAAGGAAAAAAAATGACCAAAAAAACCTATTTTATATACAATATTCAGTACTACAATGTATTGCAAATCAATAAACATAATCAATTATCCGTAATGACAAATTTTAACAAATGGAAACCTCCAATGTATTAGTTTTTTGGTAAGTTTAATTGTGTTGGAGTGTACGTATCAGGCATTATAATGAAATGACTACTGTCATTTCTATGCCTATATTTAAACACTTTCTAAAGGTATTCCAATTTGCTAGGCTGTTACCCTGCACTTTTTTTTTGATTTTTAAATTCACTCCTGAGCAAATCTGTTCTCATAAAATTATCAGTGAGCACAGAACTGTAGTAAAAGTGTGTCATGTTCAATCAAATGCTGAGAAGGTTTACGCACATCTGCTCCTTGATTGTGATTTTAACAACATCAGAGTCAGTTATGGAAGAACAAGGAAATACCCAACAATAGAGTGGTATATTATAGACATTTAGGCTTTTGGTCAAGTTTAGATGCTTTTTTTCCTGACTTTTACATTTAATAAGAAACAAAGTCAATTGTAAAATCTTAGATGATGGTAGATCTACTTTGAATTATTAACAAGGGCTGATGCATCGCCGGCAATCAAAAACGATATGTAAAACAAACGGAAGTTAAACGAAGGAAAGAAACAGAATTAGAGGAAGGGGGAAGATGGGCTTTTCTACTTAAGAGATAAGTAATATTATTGAACGCTGTTCTGAATTATAATATTTATAAAAACCTATCTTAAAATTACATTATATAATCTTTTTAAAAGGATTATTATCAAACTTCTAATCTATATGAGTTCAGATTTCTTTTCTGACATAGAGCCAAGTAGGTCCCAACACTAATTTCAAATTTTGTTCTCTAACAAAAGAACTACAAATTTGAGTTTATAAGTGCATTTACTCTACAATTACTACTTTTTGTTTATTTTAATTTTATAGTTTCATATTCATATATATATATATATATATATACACACACACAGACATATATATGTAGTAATCTTCAGCTAGTGACATTGACCTGAACAAGTGGAAAATGGCATTTATTCTATAATTATTAATTTAAATTTTTTATTTTGTAGTTTCATATATATATACATTTATCTGTATATATGTATGTATATGTATATATGTGTGTGTATGTGTGTGGGGGGGGTGTTCTCTAGCTCAAGTGACATTGATCTGAACAAGGCATAAAATTAAGTTTCTGTAATAACTGTTTAATCCTTCTGGAACTATTCTATGGGGAGGTGGATTGAGAATATAATCTAATCTAATATAATTAATATAATTAATATACTATACTGTACTATACTATACTATACTATACTATACTATAATATGGCTTCTAGGTGCATGAGATGATTAGTGATTCCTTATCTGTTCCTGGAAATTAAGTTCCCTATTTCCCTTTGCAATACATGCCTTAGGGGGTCAAGTTCTAGCACAGAGGAAACTTAAGATGTTAGTCACCTAAGCCAGAGAATTTGCACATACTCATTTGGCTTAAGGTAGATCTTTGTTGCCTGCAAATTGCTGAGACAGGGAGAGTCTCTCAAGTTACATTTTGAAACTTTGCTGTTTACCCAAAAGCAGCACAGGTTTTGCAAGGGGAAGAGATGGAGAGTTTGCTACTAGGTCTTAGAGAATACTGCTGTAATGAAAAACAGCTTCAGAGATTCAAAGGAAAAGCAGGCAATAACCCGTTATTCTGGTACAGGTCCTCAAAGAGGTCAGATGATATGCATATTATTTGCTTATTGCTTCCTACTTTTTCTGCCAAAATCCAACTAAAGCTGTCCATTTTCTGATACATTTGATATCTTGTGTCTTGGTCACACTGTAACTTTAGCACATGGTGGTGACTGAAGAAAGTGTGTTGAATAAATCTGCCTTTTCACAAGGCCATCCTCTACACCCAGATGGAAGGGTGGAAAGGTTAAGATGAACAGGAAATTTGGAAAAGGTTCAGCTGTATAAGTTATTACAAGTCTTCTAATAAAAGAGCAGGTATTAAATTCATGAGACGCTGAAAATTGAATTGCTGAGACAAGAGCTATTGTGACTAGAATAGCAAATGTCAGATCATGAATCTATTCACGTGGCAAGGATCAAAAGATGATTAACACAAATGATGAGTTGTTCTACTTTGCTTGAAACATTGAGTCTCCGTTTGGTTACTAGGAGGCAAAAAAGTGGGCTGGAAACTGCTCTTCCATGGTATCTGTGCTCTGTTCCAAACTCCTTTAGGTTTAAGAATTTGGTATATAAAGGGATAGCAAAATTTTTAATATCAATTCCACAATTACTTCCTATATATCGTTCATGACTTTTGACAAATGCATAACGGGTCTATCAACAGACTAACATTCACAAAACAGCTCTGTATTATGTGGGGAATAAAAAAGAAGTCAATAGTGATTCCCAGGGTCCAACTGCATGAATACACCTCTACAGGATCTATGGAAAGAGGAAGGACTTACACTAAAAAAGTTAACTTTATATTGAGGTCAGGATTTAGGAGCTGTGAAAAGAATGAGTGGGGAAAAATTCCTATTCTATGAGTTTTCCTTAGAACTCCAAACCCAAAAATCTGTAAGGACTTCTTCTAAACCATTGTTCATCTGTCTATTTACTTATTCACTTATTAAAACATTACAAGAAATACCTTTCGGGACTATCCATACAAGCCGTTGTGTGTCGAAGGCAGAGGCTATCAAACTACAGCCCATAGACCAAATCTCGGCAGTTGCTTCCTTTTCTAAATGAAGTTTTATTGGAACATAGCTCTATCCAAATTAGCTATGGCCAAGTGAAGCAGCTCCTAAAACATTTATTGTCTGGACTCTGCTAAGTGGAATAATGTCCCTTCAACAATTCTTAGAACCTGTCAATGTGTTACCTTATACTGTAGAAGGCATTTATGCAGATGTGATTAAGTTAATGATAACAAAGTCCTTATAAGAGAATCTGAGTCACAGGAAAAGATGCAACAATGGAAGCAGAAGACAGAAAGGAGAAAAGATGCTACAGTGCTAGCCTTGAAGACAGAAGAAGGAGCCATGAGCTGGGAAGGCAGGCTTGAGAAGTTAGAACATGCATTCTCCCCTAGAATCTTCAGAGGGAAAGCCCATAGCTTGATTTTAGCCCACTGAAACTCATTTCAAGGTTTCTGACTTCCAGAACAATAAGGTAACAAATTGGTCTTGCTTTAAGCCACTACGTTTGTGAGTTACAGCAATAATAGGAAACTAATACGTGACCCTTTATTGAAAACGTCCACTGACCCTTGGTCTAGGATTTAGTGTATCCAGAATAATAATCTGTGGTAATAAACAAAAAAACCTACAGCCAGGGCAAGGAACTCAAATACTGATAAGGTCAATAAAGCTGCTTTTCTGTGTGATCTTGGGCAAATAACTTACCCAAGTAAATCCGTGTTCAAGTATTTAAGATACGCCAGGCAGGCTAGATAAGTGAAGGGACTTTAATCCTTCTGCAAATATATAGGTTGTTGTTCATACCCCTCAACACATACAAAGATCTACCTATGTTCTCATCTATCCCAACAGGAGACAACTCACTTGGCTGAATTCTAAAAAGTCACCATGAACTTTGGGGCAGGTTAATTTTCCCTCTAATTAATTAACTCACTGTTTCTGAGATAGAAGCTGGAAACAGTCTCACAGCTCGGCAGGAATATTATTTGAGATAAACAGGCCAGTAAAAAGAAAATAACACGCCTTATTAGCAACTTGAATAGCAAACTAAACCTATTAAGACTTAATTCTGAATTTAGGCTATGTGGATTTATTCCAGGGTACAGAGGCTGATATGCTTGGTTGTGTGATAAGGCATATGTACCGAGACACCTTTTACAAATGCAAAAGATTAGTATCTCAAGTATCTGGAATAATGGCAGAAAAGGCAGACTTCAAAGAAGGTTAATATTCCAACTGCATATTTGTATTCTTATCACCACCATTTTTAATTGATGTACAAAAAAATCACAAAATTTCCTGTCATGTTCACATAGGTTTGATGATTTACCTTAATATACTTTTAGAATAATGCAATGCTACCACAACAAACATGTTAGGTTTTTCAATTTTACACTATTTGTGAGTAGTATGCAATATTAAACTATTTGTGAGTAGTACTTTTCATGAATGAAATGACATTCCTATGTTAAGACCCTTATGAGGGTTGGGTGCCCGGTTGGCTCAGTCAGTAGAGCATGTAACTCTTGATCTTGGGGTCATGAGTTCAAGCCCCACGTTGGGTGCAGAGACTACTTAAAAAAAAAAAAAAGCCCTATGAGGATAAATAGGGGTCTATGGCAGTTCAGTAGAAATGTCACTTTTTGGGGCAACCTGGGAGGGCTTCATGGAAGAGGTGACATTTGGCTGGGAAATGAAGATAGTTATCATTCATTTTGTCACTTGGATTTAGTTGGCTATTTGCATCTGGGACTTACTAATTGTGATACATTTTAAAAAAGAAGAGAAGGGAAAGGAAAGGAAGGGAAGGGAAGTCAGATAGAAGGAAGAGAGAACAAAGGGAACAGGGTGTAGCAAAACAAAGGGCTGGTAGCATGAGTAAAAAACAGGTTCAGAAAAAAAATTCCTTTCTAATATGTAATTTTTAGAGGTGCCTGGGGGGGCACAGTCGGTTAAGTGTCCGACTTCGGTTCAGGTCATGATCTCACAGTTTATGAGTTCAAGCCTGTGTTGGGCTCTGTGCTGACAGCTCAGAGCCTGAACCTGCTTCAGATTCTGTATCTCCCTCTTTCTCTGCCCCTCCCCTGCTTGTGCGGGTGCTCTTTCTCTCAAAAACAAATAAACATGAAAAAAATTTTAAATATGCAATTTTTAAGTAAATAAAGGTTGTAGGCCTAGGAGTCACACGTTGGCTTAGAATCCTGCCTGTGAAACTCACTTGCTGTGTGATCTTCGATAAAATACTTCACTATCTAAACTTCAATTTTAGTATCATTTCAATGCAGATAAAAATAATAGGAATTTATTCCATGAGTCATTGAGAATATCAAATGAGACAGTGCATGGTACTAGCTAGTATACAGTAAATAGCTAATTACCTTGAGCTATTTTTTATGGGGCTTAGGGAGCCAGACAGATACACTATACAAAGGCTTCTAAAAATCACCCATCTACAGACAGCAAAAGAACACTTAGCGCTCTGATGAGTGTCGTTCACACGGACACTGATCTCTTTTTCATTGGTCGTGGAAGAAATGTAAGCAAACATATTCCACATAAAGGCACTTGGGATGGTGCTTTGCATACAGAATTGTCGCAGCTTAAGAGTCCTCAGTAAAATGACTGCAGCTTCTAGAGAAGTGTGTGCTTAAGAAAGTGCTTTTCTTAAAGACATTCTCCTCTAGGAAGTGCCCAAGGATAATTAAAATGGAAATGCCAAAGTCAAGGAATCAAAGACTCTAAGAGCTAACTGAGCCTTGCCTCTTCTCCAGAGACAGAAGTACACTTGTCTCATGTTTCTGTTTATAATGTATTTGTTAAATATAAGTGGACATTGCTTTCTTTGATTTGCCAAAGTGGGGCTAGCCTGTAGGGGTCCCGTCTTTCTAACTATGCTGAAGAAAACCTTCAAGACACCACCCAAGCTCTGCTGGTCTGGCACTAATGAAACTTGGTATTTAGGTACTGACTGTATGATCTTGAATAAATTACTTTCACTTTCTCAGACATTCCCCCGATGCCTTTCATGAGCTTGCTTCCACTTTCTGCCTTTCCATGTCTTTCCAGTGTGTTCGCTCAGCAACTCTGAGCTGAAAGTTGCTGATCACCGTTTCTTTTGCATGGCATCCCTACCCTAGCTCTAATCCTTCTGCAATTCAAGGCATCAAGCAGGTTGAGGGATGTGAATTTAGAACATCTGAATCCCTCAATTGCTACATACTAAGCAGAGTGACCTTACATGGCTCAATTTATTTTTTGAGTTTCACTTCCCTCATTTGTGAAATGATGATGATAATATCCAACATCAGGCCGTTGTGGGGATAACATGAAAGAAGGCACCAAACACAGAATTTGGCACAGTAAACTCTGTTACTGTTTCTCTGTTGTGGCTGTTTTATTTTCAGCGCTCCTGGGAATCAATGAAGCAACAGAAAACCACTTTTAGCCCAGAAGTTTATAGAGTGTATAATAACTATAACAGAAATTAATTCAGTAGTTTGCATGTGAACTTAAAAAAACCCTTCATATTGTCCCCAATCCTACTTGATTTCTGAACCTGTCCATAGTAGACTCTGGCTTTTCTTCCTCTTCAGGTTTCTACCCTGTAAAACATGTACCGATGACACTCTTGCTGTCCTGGCCACTACTAGTCACTATAGATGCCCATCTATTTTACTTAATCTATGGATTTTGGCTTAATCTATGGCTCTTGGGCCTATGTCTATTCCCATATTTTAACCAGGATTGCAGGGGCTGTTTTTTCGGTTGTTCACCTTTATCCTGCATTTCTTTTGCAAGCTCTCTGTTGTCCGTGCAGCCCTCCCTGCATGCACTTTGCATCCACCCTTCAGAATCTCCACTGGTCCCTTTGATACTCCCTTCGTGTAAGGATGCTCCACTGGAATTTCTCTCTAGATTTTGAGACCAGCCCTGTTTCTGTTGGTGACAATTTCCTTTTCTTTTTCTTCCTTCCTTTCTTCCCTTCCTCCCTCTTCCTTCCTTCCTTCCTTCCTTCCTTCCTTCCTTCCTTCCTTCCTTCCTTCCTTCCTTCCTTCCTCCTCCCTTTCTCTCTTCCTTCCTTTCTTTCCTTCTCTTTCTCTTTCTTTTCTTTTCATTCTTTTTCACCGTCCCTTCCTTCTTCGTTCTTTCCCTCCATTCTTTGGTTTTCTTTTCTTTCCTTTCCTTTCCTTTTCTTTTATTTATTCAAACTTACTCTGTGCCTGACAATGTGCTAAGGAATTTACATCTATCAACATACTGATTTCTCAAACATGTATTCATTTTATAGATGGAAAAGCAGAGTCCCAGTGGTTAAACAACTTTTAGAACTAGTATACTTTGGATTGTAGAAGCTGACCTCAATACTGTAATCAATAGAGTTGATTGAAAATGAATGAATGAATGAATGGATATAGATTTATTCATTAAGTCAACAGTTTGGGAGGTCCTATTCTGAGAAGGTCCTCTCTCCGAACAGATTTTCCAGGATATGAATATGAAACTATTTTTTATTGATGTTATACACATGTCATATATACAACCTATAATACACTAACATACATCCATAAGTACATACACACATACATATACATAAGTGTATATATATGCACATGTATATATGTATATGTAATGTATATGTTCATTTATCTACAAATACATTTATATCTTTGTTATCTGTTACAGAACATAATTCTCTAAATTCAAGGTACCTTAGTCATTTCAAAGGCATAGAGAAGAACCTAAATATTAAACCACTTACAGTTTGTCTGTCAAGAGAGCTACAAAAAATATGGCCTTGGGGCACCTGGGTGGCTCAGTCTGTTAAGTGTCTGACTTCAGCTCAGGTCATGATCTCACGGTCCATGAGTTCAAGCCCCATGTCAGGCTCTGTGCTGACAGCTCAGAGCCTGGAGCCTGCTTCAGATTCTGTGTCTCCCTCTCTGTCTGCCCCTCCCCTGCTCATGCTCTGTCTCTGTCTCAAAAATAAAATAAAAACATTAAAAAAATATGGCCTCATAACTCTAATAAACATGGCCAGATACAAGGGAGAGGAGATTCAGTGGCTTAATTTAACATGACTCAGAACCTAGTTATCATCTTTGGAAAGTGCTAGTGCATAGGACAGCCTCTGATTGTTCAATGTTCCTTTAATCATTACATGTGGAGAGTTAATATGCCAGGTTATTTGTTGCTATATCTAGCAACATATTGTTATAAATGCAAAGGTTAAACACAGCAGACAGAAGATTTTATTTCTGCTGTATGGCTGCTGTCAAAACTGTATGAGAGAAAGTAACAAGATTTTACCCATTCTCCCTAGGACCTTTCCACAGACACACATGCATTTACACGCTTCACATAATCCTGAGAGACATCCAGAATATTTCCTAGTGTTCTACATAAAAACCTAGAAGTAAGAGACTTCCTTCCTTGACTTTCTCTTGGCTCGAAAATTTTGCATTGTCTCTTACTGTGTCTGAGATGTCTTGCCCACAACCTGACTAGGTTTGGCCAAGGAACTTGCTTTAATCACTAGAATGAGGCAGAAGTGATAGTCTGCCAGTGTCAATCCTATGCCTTAAGAGTTTTTCTGGCTCTCTCCACCTGGAGAACATGTCTTGAAGGTGTTAGAAAATGAAACCAGAGGGGCAGAGACCCAATTTCCTGGGTTCTCCAGCTTAGACGCCAGCCTTTACCAGCCGACACTCAGTCAACCTTGCACATGTGATTGAGAAGGTCAAAATCAACAGAACCTTCCAGCTGATCCCAAGCCAATAGATGGTAGTCCTCGCATGCTTACTGAGGTTTTGCATTTCTCTGTTGAAATAGCTAATACCAGGGCTCACATTAGTTGTGGAACTAATTGGTAACAGGACAAAAAGGCAAGTTACTGCTTAGGTGCAGGAAAGAAACGAAAAAATAACAGAGAAAGCAAAACGGTGTCTCATCTAGAGATGTGAACTGTTTTCCTTGAAGCAACCCCAAGATGATTCAGGAGGGAAGCCAGAGCTGCCTCTGGGACTTCAGCAGAAGGTCTAAGAATTACCAGCAATAGGAAAGATGCAGAGAGGGAGAAGAGCCACTGCAGTTGGCAAAAGGGAGGATTTGGAAAACAAAATGTGGCCAAATGAGCCAAAATTACAGAAATCTGGTTTACTTATCATTTAAAAAATAAGTGTTAATTATATGGGGAAAAATCAGAATTTAGGATTGCAGCTATTGCTGGAGGAATTTATGGGCTACTGGAACAGAGATGAAAACTAGAACTAGCATTGTTTCAGATTTGAAGTCACTGGGAAATGACTCAATCCAGCTGGTGGTTTTTAAAAACTTTTCTGCTTCATCTCCTTTTTTCCAGCAACATTTAGGTGGCACCCTCCTATGTAAGAGATAAGAGTCCCTATAGCTGAGTTTGGGATGGACTACAGAGCATGGGACCCCATCCCTCATCTCCTTGGTGTTCTGTGAGTCATTGTTGGAGGTCAACCAGCCACAGGTGGAGGGCTGGGACTTGAACACCTGGTACGTAGTTTTATTATAAAACTGAGCTACTCTAAAGGATCTAAAATTTTTTCTGTACTTGTGAACATTATGGTGTTCACATTTCCCCCCTGTTTCATCCAATATAGAATACACTGATATGTTTAAGGCTGATTTGGGTCTTTTCTTTGGAGAAACTAAATTTCAAGAAATATAATCCACTTAATTATTCACATTTGACATGAATTCTAGTCTTTCAAGAGGATCTTTGCTTATAAATAATCACTCAACTTCTTGAGCTTTAATTTAGTCTCTACCAGATGAAGCTCTTCTTGGCCTCCTGGCTCAGGTTTCAGTACATTTATCTTTCCAGGATTATATTATGTTTCTCTGACTGACGAATCTCAACATTTGGTGACCACCACCACTGACACAGAATAGCTCCCTTACATCACCATTATAATGGTGCCAAATGCTCGCAGCATTGTTGGATTAATAAAGCCAAGATACAATTATAATATAATTCCTAGGCTACAACAATGATAAACTACAATCTGTATCCTTTCACCATAAATTTCAAGCTCTTCAGTGTGGTAAGCATGGCCCTTCGTCCCATCAACTCTGCCTTGTGCCCCATGACTTCACAATTTACAACTTTAAAATCATGTTCAACGTTTTCAGAGTTCATCAAAAATGCCATGCTGCCTGATCTATTACATCTTTACAAATGTTGTTCCATGTCTGGCTGCTCTCCCCACCAGTTGTCTGCATGGTAAATGACTCTGCATCCTTTAAAACACAGCCTCAGGATTGTTTTCCATAATGGAGTAAAGTAGCTCCACCTCTCTATTACCTATTTGCTATGCACCTTCTCCTGGACCTGCACGGTATTACAACCATGTATACGCTCTGCCTCCATGACAATAGCAAATCTCAATATGGCATTTTTGGGTGTGTGGCAAGTATTCATCACATATATGAACTCACTCCATTATCCAACTCAATGGAATAGATTATTATCATTTCCATTTTATACCTGAGGGAAGTGACACATAAAGAGGTTATAGAGCTGGATGGGATTTGAATCCAGTCAGACAGATACCAGAGACTGTATATGCTATGTTTCCTGACATTGTAAACTCCCTAAAAGCACAGAGAAGTCTTGATCCTTCAATATTTGCTGATTTGAACCAATGGAATTATGGTAGACACAGTTTCCACTACTGCTAGTAAGAGGAACAGAGGTGTCTCATTCAGGATGTTCTTGGCTTTCAAAGTGATTCTAAAATTCTTCGGACTGCAAAGCCCTCCATGGACTTGAATGGCAGGAGAGAAAACAATCACTATGCATTCACTGAGAAAGAAGATCACAGCCATCCAGCCAATTATATGCTCCTTGGCTCGGATCATATTTCTTCACAGATCTTTTATCACATGACATCCCATATGCATTTGTTTAATGAAAGTGATGCTATCACCTCTCACTTTGCTTTCCCATAGTTCTGCAGCTAAAACAGATTGGGGAAGAGTTCTTTCTTTCTTTCTTTCTTTCTTTCTTTCTTTCTTTCTTTCTTTCCTTCCTTCCTTCCTTCCTTCCTTCCTTCCTTCCTTCCTTCCCTCCTTCCTTCCTTCCTTCCTTCCTTCCCTCCTTCCTTCCTTCCTTCCTTCCTTCAATTCCAAGAGGTAAACTGACTTACCAATGTTATTTCTGCTACTTTCCTATTTTACCTTGGCTATTGGAGGAATTGTGTCTGGAACAATTTCCCATTCTAATCACTCATAAAACAGCTGTGGGGGTCTTGAATATTAACAAACAGGGCTCCAAAGAAAATGAAATCCTGGCTTGAGGGCATTTTCAGTGATCTGACAGGTCAGCAAAACACTCATGTTGTACGTACCAATCACAAAATGTCTGTAACCAGCATGATGCTGTTGATTATCAAAAGCAATGCACAATGAAAATAAGGTGGAGCAAAGCTTTAGAATGCAGAGAAAGGCACTAACCAAACTAGTGATGCCAGCTACAGTTTTTTTTCAAAGTCCAGCTGGTAGAAAGCTCAACATCCAGTGAAAGGCAAAGTAGTAGGGATTTATTACAGTGTTTTTTATTTCTCCAATTGTAAAATTAAAGGGAATGATAAAATAGTAGAAAAGGATTCCCAAAATGACTGGATAACTGTGAGGGAAATCATCCCTGATGAATATATACCCTAGATCATTTGGAAATCAAGATGGCACTGATTAAGATACTCAAGTCTGGGGTTTGCATACACAACTAGTTTAGTATCAAATATCTACTACTGAATTTGTGCCCTTCCCAGTATAAGTCTCTAGTCAAATATTTATTTCCACTCTTTCTACCAAATGTTTCTACATGGTGTGCAAGTCATTTTTCACAAGAATCCAGTGACTACAATGTATTTGGAAGTACATAAGTTCTTCCCCTGCCAATTAGTTAAGGACCAATGAGGAACTGGCTCTTTTCTTACATTGTCAACCCAGACAGCATCCTATTGCTGGTCTGTAGTTTTATCTGGGTACCTCACAGGCTCACTTACCAAATCCCAATGCAACTCAATCATCGCTCTCTTGACAAACACATCCATTCTCTTTTTCATTCTAGTGCTTGTTACTAATAATACAAAGACATTTTGGAAGGACGAGAGAAAGCATAAAGCAGAATAAAGTTTGTACAGGAGAAAGGTGCAGAGATAAAAGACAAACAATGAAATCTGATGTAAAACATGGGAATAGACACCTAATTCCTTCCTATCCCAATGCCCACATTGCATCTATCACTAAGCTCAGCAATTTCTGTCCCTAAGAGAGCCCTCAGATCTCTTCATTTCTCTCCCCCATCTCCCTACACCAAGCCACCACCATTTCATCCATTTATTACTGCACTGGTCTCCCCTCTGATATCCCAAATCCTCTTATCTCTCCACAATCCATAGGCTCACATTTATAATCCGAGCAATTTTTTTTTTCTTCCAGTTCAAATCTTATATCACCCTCCAACTTAAAATTCTTCTTGGTTTGCCATTGCCCCAAGAAATAAATCTTTAAATTCCCAGCAAGTCTGAGACTAGGCATACCAGGACCAGGCTTTAATTCTTCATTGACCCTACTGCCTGGTTCTTCATTGGGTATAGATTTTTGTACCCCAGGGGACATTCGGAAATGTTTGGAGGTAGTTTTGTCATAAATGGTCAAGAGCATGTACTGGTTTCTAATTTATAGAGGCTAGGAATGCTGCTAAACATTCTACATTACTAGGACAGCTTTCTCACAACAAAGGATTACTTAGCCCCAAATGTCAATAGTGCTCAACCTGATAAACCCTGTTCTAACCTTATCTCATGTGCTCCTTCCCTTTCACTCTCTTAATTGCAGCTATTCGCTACTTCTTTCATTTCCATGAATTCACTATACTACACTACACTTCACTAAACTGTACCACATCTTCAATTCTTCAATATGGGATTCCTTCTTCCTGGAATAATCTGCACAATCTCTGCTCTACTAACCCCTAACACTTAACCTGACAAACTTCCCGTTATTATTATTTCTCAGCTTAGTTATTTACTCAGGGAAGCCTTTCCTGAACCATCATACTGGATTGGTTTCCTTTCTGATATATTCTTAGACACCCAGTGTCTTTCCTCATAATAGCACTTTTACTGTCAGCCTTTCCTACAATACAATAAATTCCTTGAGGGTTGGACATGTCAGCCTCATTGACTTGAACTCCAGAACCTTATATTAATCCCTGAATACAAATAAAGTATTTGATGAATGAATAAGTGCATGCATGAATGAATAAATGAATTAGAATTCACTTTATTAAGACCATAAAATTTTGGAAAACCATCTCCTGGCTCAAATGACAGCTGGCCTATGTTGGAGACAGTTGTTTTATAATTGCCATTTGCACTATCCCTTTCCCAGTATAGACTG
Organism: Neofelis nebulosa; assembly: GCF_028018385.1. Classification (NCBI taxonomy): domain Eukaryota; kingdom Metazoa; phylum Chordata; class Mammalia; order Carnivora; family Felidae; genus Neofelis; species Neofelis nebulosa. The sequence continues at coordinate 93,932,418 of NC_080791.1, forward strand.
TAGGCTAACTAATGACATCTATGAACATTCTGTGGCTTTTTTGAAAATATAAGCATCAGCACTGTGAATGGAAGTTTAAAAAAACTGAATCTGTCCTTACCACCTTTTAGTGACAGTAAAAGTCTCTGACAATCCATAACCATGAATGATGTGAAATCAATGAGAGATGAAAAGTTTCTCTCTTGGAATCACAACAAATGGTTGTGCCATTTTATGTTTCACTTAGAAAAACCTATCTCTTGCTTAGATCCACATACAATTGAATTTTAAAATATCCATTCCTACTATCATCTCTTTAAAACAAAAGGGTTGGAATTTTTTGTGGGTTTTCTTTGATATAATGTTCCAGTAATATTTATATTTATCTACTTCCTCTCTCTGGATAAAAGCAATATCTTTCCATTAGAAAGGAACTGATGAAGACTTTGATACAATTCTTTAGGGACAAAACAAAGTATTTTTCCCACAGCTTCCTCAAAATTCCAAATAGAGAGTATGTGGTGTTTAAATATCTTGATCACAAATGAATGTCCCCTTTTGGTTGAAATGAGAGGAAAGTGGATGTAACTACAGCTTTCACAGACATAAATTCAGCTCAGGGACGAATTCATTCAAGCTGCAGACAATAATACAATGATGTATTTTTGGGTGTATACTATTGTGATTGGAACAATCTGCAACCCTCCTAATTAATATTGGGCCTAAAGATGCTGAAGTGGGAATGAGACCAGTTTCTTTCAACAAGAGGACATTTAATGGAATCACACAGGAAATGATGACTTGGCCAATTGTGAAGGAAAAATGTTCTGGGCAGGAAGAGTGTGCTCCTGTCAACAGGGGCATCTATATTTCCCTCTTGCTGCAGAGAGAAAGAAGAAAGCTTGTAGAATAGTTAAAAAAGGGTCTACAACCTCCAGTTAACGCAGATTCAGAGTCGGCCATACTCACTGGGTATTCTGGAGCAGAAGAGAAATTTAGAGTCCCTAGCATAGACCATACTGCACACTTTGCAGCCATTTCTGGGGTGTACAAACAAAAAGCCAGGATTGAGGCAAACACTTAAGTAAACATCAAACAAACCAAGACCAAGCAGAAAGAATTGGATCAAGACAGATCAAGAATGGAGACTTCCTTTCATCAGAATAGGTATTGATTAGGGTCAGTTTCCCAAGTGAGGGGGAAACAGATTGAGAGCCTGATCTCTTGTGTAGTGTGGCAGTTTATGATAGCTCCCTAATATTGAACTAGTAAGTAGTTTGTAGTTCACTTTATGGAACAGGTGTTATTCACACTTTATAGTTTATTGTGACATATTTAGAAGGGGCTGAATTAAAGAGTCTCTTCAAGGTTATGTACATTCCTAAACTAGGCAAATCCCATTAGTATGAGCTTTGTCTTCAGAGTGAACACAGGCCAAACAAACAAACAAACAAAAACACCCAGCAACACTTATATCTCTCAGGCACTAAGCATCTAATTTATATTATTTAATTCTTATAATGATTCCATAACAATCCCATGAGAAAAGTACTATTATTATGCTCACTTTCTATCTAAGGAAACATGCCAAAAGGGGTTAAGTGGCATGCCTGAGGTCACACAGCTAGTGAAGAGCAGAGCTGAGATTCAAACTCTCTGACCTATTTATGGTTTATACAGCTCATTTGTGACAAGCATCTATATCCCTTCTGCACTTCCTGAGAGTTTTCTTGTTTGTGCCTCTCTACCCTAGAGTCCCAGCACCCCCAAAAGTACCTCTCAGCTCTCCAGCTCAGGCTGGGACAAGGATAATGTTCAGACAGAGGTAAGTGTTTCTTAGGGCAGAGCAGAAGTTATACACACATGCATGCTTGCATACGCTTGAGCCATTTTGAGATCTTCCCTTGGAATACAGGAAATGGCAGTCTCCTTGAAACTCTAGTGATGGCACACGTAAACCCAATATATCCAAACAAGTGACAGGAGATGGATCAAGTAGTATGAAAACAAAAATCCATTTTTAAAACATCTATAAGCTACGATATTCCATTAGCCAAGGTGATAATACCAATACGATAAGTATCAAGGATTTTCCTCCTACCAATCTTTATCTCAAGACCAATCCTTCAGCTTAGCAGAGTATTTATACAACAAAACATTAAAGATTAATATCTATAATATTTCCAAAGAAAGGGAATAGTTCCCTGACATGTCTTTCTTCCCTCAAGGTCCCAGCAGAGGGAGAAAATGATATAACCTGCAGTTTTCTCTTCAATCAAACTTAAATTCTCTGTGACTAACTTCTCACAAATATTTCCGGATAAATCATTCAGTGTTTCTCTTGAGGCACCTAGAAACATCACTGACTGTCACCCCTAGAACCAACAGGTAAGAAATGGCAGAGAGAGATTATGGAGACATGCTAATATACTTTGATGAATAAGGTACACTGAAACAGTGTCTGAAAAATGTGAAATACTATACTCAGTCATATATCAACTGCATATTTTACATAGTCTAATCCTTCTTTTATTCTCCCTAAAAAATACAGTGATGTTGAAAAGGGAAATGAAGATGCTAAATAGAAAGTGGTGATCCTAATCTAAAACTGAATCACTGGACTCTGAGGCCTTCTTTTTTTTTTTTCTCCTCTTGCATGTAAAATAAAGGAGGGGGGTTTCATCCATTTGTTAATTCATTCAAAAAACATCTATTAACTTGACTAACGCTTTACACATTTTAACATGTATAGAAATGACCCTGTAATATTTTAAAGTGCAGAATGGGTTTGGGGTGGGGCTTTCAATTCTGCATTTCTAGGGGGAACGCATGCTGCTGTGGACCATCCTACGAATAGCAAGTCTAAAGCAGAATTATCCAACTGGTATTTCTGTAATAATGGAAACTGTCTGTATGAGTTCTGCTTAATATGATACCCAGCAGCCACATGTGACTAGTGAACATGAAATGTGGCTAGAATGACTGAAGACATTTTGATTTTATTTAATCTTACTATATAAATTCAAATTTAAATGCTCACATGTGGGGGCACCTGGGTGAGTCAGTAAGTGAAGTGTCTGACTTCAGCTCAGGTCATGATCTCAGGGTTTGTGACTTTGAGCCCCACACTGGGCTCTGAGATGACAGCATGGAGCCGCCTTTGGGTCCTCTTTCTCCTCTCTCTCTACCCCTCCCTACTCACGCTCTCTCTCTCTCTCTCTCAAAAATAAATAAACATTAAAACAAACAAATAAATAAATAGCCACATGTGGCTACTAGCTACATTCTCATAAAAATTAATTCACCATCTAATAGAGAAAAAGATATTTAAACAGATGATTGGGATGCAATATGTTCAGTTCTATAATGGTATTATTGACAAAATGACACAGAAGCATACAAGAGGAGGAAATGAAGGAACATGACATATGAACATGTTCCAGTTGAATAATCTGGGTCAATTTTCCTATGAGCTCAAATGCAATGGATCTGTAGCCTGTAGATATGGTCAGAGCAATAAAAGCAAGGTGGATGGGAGAAGAGGGTGGCATGTTGAATTTCACCTTGCCAAGGTTTGGATTAGTCATGGAGACCCCTTCAAATACAGGAAAAGAATTTTCTTCTGAGCTGCTGTATTTCTGCAGTTTTACACCTTATGTTAGATGGTGTAGAAGAGACCATCTCTGTATCAATTGGATGAACCTTATGTTAGATGGTGTAGAAGAGACCATCTCTGTATCAATTGGATGATGATAATATTCCCTGGGAGGACAGACAGATTCATCAACTCTCCTAGGAAAGCTGGTTGACACCCAACCTTCCTTCTCTCCAAGGAAGAAATAAGTTGGTGTGATAGTTTATAGGCAGCATCTGACCTAAAGAACCACATCAAATTGTCATGACAACTGATGGCCTGTGGTCTGGAAATAACCATCTGATCTGCTGACACTCATTAATGGAACTCCAGCTGTGCCTGCTTTTGAATGAGAGAAAAGCAAGCCAGGAAGGGGAACAATACAAGGGATCTATGTGGCTTCTTAATACTTCTCAGGATTCCTTCCTAATGGGCTTAGTTTGTCATGAAAACAATAATATTCAGTGTCGTCACTACTGGCTTCTGAAATACACATCGGTGTCTTTTGAAATAAACACTTTTTTTTCCTTCTATATATTTCAGAAAGAGTGAGCTAGTTATTAAAATTTACACAGTTCTGAGTCTTCTCTGCCTCTGCTTCATCTTCCCCTAAATTATTGCTGACTGGGAGAAGATAAATTTATTTCCTTTTGTGTTTTTGTTGTATTGTTTTTGGTTAATGGGGGAAACGAGTACCCTATCTTAACTGTGGTAACAAAGACACTTTTTTTTTCTTTTTCTTGTAGTTTGGCAGGCATTCAGTTCTGGGATGTGGCAAATCTCAAAGATCTTAAGCAATTTATCATTGTAAGTAAAAACCCAAAATATTTTCTCCATAAGTTGTAATAGCTATGAAATATCCATTAGAAGAATATCACAGCCATATATATGAACTGCAGAATGTTGATGTAATATACACTAAGTTTCAATTAAACATTTTCATTTCATGAAATAGAGATGGGTTGCATGCTTATTAGAAGATAGATCATTTCCATTTAAAGTACGACTCTTATCAAATAGGCTACCAATTAAAAATCTGCAATAATCTGGTAGTGCTTATCAAATCAAATCCAGACAACTTAGCTTCTATCCCCAGGCAAGAACCCTAGAGCCCTACTATGAAACTTAAAAGGACTCTTAACCATATTCAGTATGTTGCCCTACCTTGCTTATGTTCCTGATTTTACGAATGATAGCTGGATGGTTATACTCATTCTTGCTCTCTCCTCTATACTTCCTTTTTCTCCCTAGTCCCTTAGCTCTAGATCAAATAATCAATGCATATACTCTTCTTGGATGTCACAGCTATCCTTCCACATAATTCCAACAGCACACTTTGGGACATTCTCATATATTGTGCACTATCTACTCTAGTTAGCACTTATAAAATAGATTGCAACATCCATAGTCTTAATATTTTCAGTTTCAATTCTCATAAGGAACTTTAAAGGCCCATGACAGGAAAAATAAATAAGGCTCATGCTAGGGGGCAAGCATGGATTATCCAGTTGGTACATTAATCTAATATTCTGGACTTAGTCTGTCCATTCACCCTCCCATTTCTAATATACATCTAATGAGAGAAACAGAGGAATAAAATGCTGTGGTTATTCATATATGTCCATGGGTGGTTCCTCACAGAATCCCAAGGTTTGTTGATAGTTGTGGTTGATGCTGCTGCTGTTTTGCTAAACATCTGTCAAATATGTTCAAACAAATTCTTATTCCAATCTTCCTGGTTCATTAGTTTATTCATTCATTTATTCATTCATCATGACCATATATTAAGTACATTCATATATCATTTACCATGCTAGGTAATGAAAGAATTATAATAGAAAATGTATAATAGCCCTGCCCTCAAAATGATTAAGTCGAATAGAGCAGACCAGAAAGTATACAATTAAATATCAACATGATGGAAGCAATCCAAGTGTACATCAATAAATTAATGAAGAAGATGTGTGTATGTACAAAATAAATTCAAAATGGATTAAAGACCTAAATGTAAGACCTGAAACCATAAAAATTCTAGAAAAGAAGACAGGTAGCAACTTCCTTGGCATCAGTCATAGTGACTTTTTTCTAGATATCACTCCTGAGGCAAAGGAAACAAAAGCAAAAAGAAACTATTGGGACTATATCAAAATAAAAAGCTTCTGCACAGCACAGGAAGCAATCAACAAAGCTGAAAGGCAATCTACCAAATAAGAGAAGAAAGATAATTGCAACTGACATATCTAATAAAGGGTTAGCATCCAAAATATATAAATAACTCATACAACTCAACACCCCAAAAAACAAATAATTAAAAAATGGCCAGAAGATATGAACAGACATTTCTCCAAAAAAGACATCCGGATGGTCAACAGACATACAAAAGATGTTCATAATCACTTACCATCAGGGAAAGGCAAATCAAAACTACAGTGAGCTATCACCTCACACATATCAGAATAGCTTAAATCAACAATGCAAGAAACAATAGGTGTTGTCAAGGATGTGGAGAAAAAGGAACACTACTGCACTGTTGGTGGGAATGCAAACTGGTGCAGCCACTGTGGAAAACAGTATGGAGGTTCCTCAAAAAGTTAAAAATAGAACTACCCAATGATCTAGCAATAGCATTATTGGGTATTTACCCAAAGATTGCAAAACTACTAATTCAAAGAGATACATGCACCCCTGTTTATAGCAGTATTATTTACAATAGTAAAGATATGGAAGCAGCCCAAGTGTCCATTGATCGATGAATGTCCATTGTCCATTGATTGATGAATGGAAAAAGAAGATGTAATGTGTGTGTGTGTGTGTGTGTGTGTGTGTGTGTGTGTGTGTGTGCGTGTATAATTCTGTCATATAAAAGAATGAAATCTTGCCATCTGTGATGACGTGGATGGAACTGGAGAGTATAATGCTAAACAAAATGAGAGAAAGACGAATACCATATGATTTCATTCATATGTGGAATTTAAGAAAACAAACCAAAGGGGGAAAAAAAACAGAGAGAGGGAAACAAATCAAGAAACAGACTTTTAACTACAGAGAACAAACTGAAGGTCACCAGAGATGTGGGGGGAATGGGTTAAATAGATGATGGGGATTAAAGAGTGCACTTGTCCTGATAAGCACTGGCTGACATATGGAATTGTTGAATACTGTACACGAGAAACTAATATAACACTGTATATTAACTAACTGGAGTTGAAATCAAAACTTAAAAAGCCAAAGAAGATTTAAAAAGTTAAAAATAACAAAAGCTCTGTGTGTTTGTATACACACACTCACATATGTACGTATATACAATGGAATATTATTCAGCCATGAAAAAGAATGAGTTCTTGCCATTTGTGAAAACAGGGATGGACTGAGATGGTGTCATGCTAAGTGAATTAAGACAGACAGAGAAAGACAAATACGATACATGTCACTTAAATGTGGAATCTACAAAACAAAACAAATGAACATATGAAACAGAAACAGACTCATAAATACACAGAACTGGTAGCTGTCAGAAGGGAGTAGAGTGGAGAGACAGGTGGAATAGATGAAGGGAATTAAGAGGTACAAACTTCCAGTTATAAAATAAGTGGGTTATAATATATAGCATAGGAAGTCTAGTCAATAATGTTATAAAATTTTGTATGGTGACAGATGGTAAGTAGACCTATCATGGTGGTCATTTTGTAACATATAAAAATATTGAATCACTATCTTAGACACCTAAACTAATATGATATTGTATGCCAATTGTAAGTCAATAAAAAAATAAATATGAGACATCAAAGAGACATGACAACTAAATGCAGTACGTGTTCATGATCATAGACTGTATCCAATATGGGGGTTAAAGAAATTTTTTAAAAGACACTTTTGGAACAACTGAACAAGAATGTCACTATTGGTTAGGTAACATTATTGTGTTAATATTTAGTATCTTTGACTTGATAACAGTACTGTAATTAAAAAACAAGGGGTAGGGTGTCTGAGTGGCTCAGTCAGTTAAGCATCCAACTTCAGCTCAGGTCATGATCTCGTGGTTTGCAAATTCAAGCCCTGCATCGGGCTCTTTGCTGCCATCATAGAGCCCGCTTTGGATCCTCTGTCTCCCTCTCTCTCTGCCCCTCACCTACTCATGCTCAAGCTCTCTCTCTCTCAAAAATAAATAAATGAACATTAAAAAAAAATCAAGGGGGTGAAAAGGAATGCTGAATGTGACCTAATCTCAAATTAAAAAAAAAAAAACAACATATATAATGTTATTATAATTATCTATCTATCTACACATACACGGAAAGATTACTTTAAAAATTCGGCAAAGTGAGAAAATTGGTGAATGTAGTTAAAGGGTATATGGAAGTTTTCCCAATTATACTTGCAACTTTTCTATAAATATAAAATTGTTTCAAAATAAAAAAGAAAGCAAATAGGGGTAGCACAAAAGAGGTTTGGTTCAGGGTGCTTTGGAAATGGTGAGAAGGGCCTAGCTATGTTTGGTAGGGTGGGGGAAAATGATAACGAAATTCCTGAACCATGATTTTAAAAGGTGACAAGATGAAATCAAACAGGAATAGAATCAGGCATCTAAGAAGGGTTGGAAAAACTATAGAGATGCTATTGTATAATTCACAAATATAAAAAAACAGTTATCCAGTTTTACTGTCCTACCACAATAAAACAAGGACGATGGTGAAAGTCATCTTTCCCATTAGCCTTGAGAACTGAGGTACTTGGAAATTTAAAAATAATAATAATAAATGTGTATAATTTATAGAGCAATGTTTAGTATTTCCTTTGAATGGTTTTAATCACAAAATACAAAAGTAATGAAATACTTGGGTGCCTGGGTGGCTCAGTTAGTTGGTTAAGCATCCAACTTAAGCTCAGGTCATGGTCTCACAGTTCATGAGTTCGAGCCCCGAGTGGGGCTCTGTGCTGACAGCTCAGAGCGTGAAGCCTGTTTCGATGCTGCATCTCTCTCTCTCTCTGCCCCTTCCCCGCTCACACTCTGTCTCTGTCTCTCTCAAAAATAAATAAAACATTAAATTTTTTTTAAGTATGAAATATAAGAATACAAAATAAAAAATTTGTAAATACCAGAATGAGAAAGTTGCAAGTTTGTCACACGTACCATGATGCAAAGGTGAAACTGATGGTTACCTACAGCTTCTTAAGTTTATAATAAATAAGCTACACGGAGAGAGTGCTGACTCTTTCCTAGGACCTCTGCAAGCCCTTTTGCACAATACTATATTTAGTCTTTATAAAAACCCTCTCATATAGAATGCATTTAAAAAAATTTTTTTTCTTAATGTTTTTATTTATTTTTGAGACAGAGAGAGACAGAGCATGAGCAGGGAAGGGGCAGAGAGAGAGGGAGACACAGAATTGGAAGCAGGCTCCAGGCACTGAGCCATCAGCACAGAGCCCGATGCGGGGCTCAAACTCACAGACTGTGAGATCATGACCTGAGCCAAAGTCGGATGCTCAACCGACTGAGCCACCCAGGCACCCCTAGAATGCATTTTTATGTTAAGCTACATCTGACCAGAGATTTGAAGATATCCAGCACCCTTAGTTCAAGTATATGGCAAAGGTAATATTCCAACCTTGGGAGTCTGGTGCCAAAAACCTCTGAACTTGACTGTGTCCATGTAAAGGGAGAGGACATCAGTCTCAGGAAATACCTTCAAGTTGCCAGACTCTTGATATGAATTGAGTATTTAATTATAAAACACCTGGAAAGTCATATTATTCCAATTTTATATGTGAGAGAACAGAAATTCAGGGAGTTTAGTAACTTGCCTAAAATAACAAACGTCTAAATTTTGATTTACTCCCTTATATGTCTGGCCTCACTGCTCGTCACAATTTTTGCTGTGTCTGTTTTCCAATCACCTTTCAGAAATCCCTGCTTTTTAACTGGCCTCCTTCATTCATGACTCTAATTTCCCCCAGAGGTTTCCAAATTGATATCTGAATGGAGAACAGGGGTGTTGCTTAATCATCTACTGCTGAGAGAAGGGCTCAGTGGGCACAGGTGGTAATGGGTACTTTTTTAGACATATATAATTTGCATCAGTTTCTGGCTTAAAAAAAGAAATGTGGGGTCCTTTACAGAAGCTTATCCAGAAGCAAGAAAATAAAATTCTGCCCATCACTATCACCCCTTGAACACAGTGATAGCTCAAACACAGACTAGACAAATGCAGCCATGCTGGTCTCTTTTCTGTTAATGATGTCTCGATTGAATTTTCTCAGTGAGCAAATTAAAAGAGGATTTGCTAAGTGTCAATGCCTCTGACTCCTTGTGGAATTAAAAAACCCAGCTGAACTCTTCCTGCCTCTGTGAGGATCAATGCTGAGGAGATTTTGCAATGGTAACTGACCTCACAAGGCTTTTGATGAGTTGCAGGACAGGATCGAGTCCAACTGGTTTCTCCTGCAGTGTATGCTCACAAGACTAAAGCAGCTTTTTTTTTCTTTTTCTTTTTTTTAAGTGAAGTTATCAGTGATAACTCAAAGGCTCCCAGCTATACTTATGCAGAGTAAGGTGATATATATATATATATTTTTTGTCATCATTTCAAATTACTATCCTTCTTTCTCACAGTCAGGATATCAGTTCTACAATGACCTCAGTGCTCTGGCCCTGAGTTATAAAGGTCACTTGCAAGGGGAGTATGCTCTTTGCCCCGATAGTACAGTAGACTGGTTCTTAAAGTTACTCCACCCGTTCAAGTTGGTAAGATGCTAGGAATAAAACTCCTGTACTTAGTCACCTGAACTACCTCATTCTGGAAATTATTCCCTCCCTCGTATATAGAGAGGACCAAACAAACTTGAATCAGCAGCCAGTGAACTCATGCTTAGCAGCCTTTTGGAATGAAATAGCTGACATGCATGAATCCAGCTACACTGAGCCCACAGAAAATGTGTTAGTCATGCTACTTGGTGGATCTCCTCTAATCCAGCAAATGCAATCTACCTCTAATCCAGGTATATGTCTGCTGAGGATGCAGGTCCCTGATCAGGTCAAGGTCAGAACTAGCACTTAGTTTTGTTTTGTTTTGTGTTTTGTTTTGTTTTTGCATCTATTTTCTTGAACAGCACTCACGGCTTACTAGCTACTAAACATTTTAAATATATCACTCTTTTCTCTCCCATACCTTCCATGTAGTTATGTCATTTATGCTCACTGACAATTCATGCAACACCACCCTTACTTTGTGACTTTAAGAGCTTCAAGGGACATACGATGAGTTCGCTTGTCTCGAAATCCCAAGCCTCGACTAATTCCACGAAACATGCAATATACACATTGCCACAGATTAAAGTTTGTTTAGGAGTAGTCACTTTCTGACCCAGGAAAATGAGATTATTTTTTGCATGCCTATTTGTTCTTTTTTCAGATGTGTTCATTTGTTTAATTGTTACATTATCATGAGGCAAATTCACTGAAATCCTGAATAATAACAAGAAAGGAAAGTCATGCCAAACACAAGTCTTTATGTTTCTACCTCAGCAAAATATTGGAAAATCACTACAGTGAAAAATAATTTTAAATAATCTTATTTTCCTACTATAAAAAAATGTCAATTAAAAAATTTAGAAAACATAGAAATTAACCATGGTAAGCATTAAGGTTTATGTATCTCAGATATACATTTCTATGTATATGCATACATGTGTGTATTTATGTATTTCTGTAGGAATGCATATGCATAGTATGTGAGGAAATACCTATATCTGTAGCATTTTCTATTCATCTGTACTTGTATCTATCACCCAATGAAATAATACTAATTCATTAATGCTATTTTATTACCTGTTGTTTTCACTTATACTAGGCATTCTTCTATGCACTTTACAAATGTGAATCTTCATAGCTGCTTCATGAAATAGTACAAATGTTATCCTTATTTTTATTTTTTTTATTTTTTTAATGTTTGTTTATTTTTGAGAGAGAAAGAGACAGACAGACAGAGAATGAGCGGAGGAGGGGCAGAGAGAGAGGGAGACACAGAATCTGAAGCAGGCTCCAGGCTCTGAGCTGTTAGCATAGACCCCAACATGGGGCTTGAACTCACAAACCATGAGATCATGAGTTGAAGTCGGATGCTTAACCAACTGAGCCACCCCGGGGCCCAATTATCCCCAGTTTTAGATGAGGCAACTGAGATTCAGAGTGCTTAAAGAAAATACCCAAAGTCACACTTCTAGAAAGAGGCTGAGCTGGGATTCAAATCCAGACAATTAGGTCTTCATCAACCGCTGTGTTAACTCTGTAAGAAGTTAGAAATAAGGCAAAGGCATGCAACTTTATACAGAAGGGATTTATACACATCATTCTGATTGTAGGGGGTAGGCTTGAAGTTGTTCTTACATAGCCTAGTTACCACTCTTATTCATGTTGTATGTTTATTTGGGTTGACTTGTTTTAGAGGTGAGAGAGATATAAACTCCTCCCCCAAAATATATCTCTTGATGTAGCTATAATCCTAAGTTTTGTGGTCATAGTGGTGGTAGCTTATGCAATCAAAAATAATCAGAGAATCTCATTGCATTCGAATGCATTTTGAGTGCATTTGAATGCATTTTAAAGGTAAAATTCTAGGGGCGCCTGGGTGGCGCAGTCGGTTAAGCGTCCGACTTCAGCCAGGTCACGATCTCGCGGTCCCTGAGTTCGAGCCCCGCGTCAGGCTCTGGGCTGATGGCTCGGAGCCTGGAGCCTGTTTCCGATTCTGTGTCTCCCTCTCTCTCTGCCCCTCCCCCGTTCATGCTCTGTCTCTCTCTGTCCCAAAAATAAATTTAAAAAATGTTGAAAAAAAAAAAAAAAATTAAAGGTAAAATTCTAACTTCTAACTTGTCCAAATCACACAACCTAACTTTATTTCACAAAGCAACAACTTGGACATTATCACCATAGCAGTGACATATGTCAAAATATATCAACTACAGTCAAGCAATATGCTGCCTGGTTTATAGCATTTTCACTTTAACGATTTACAACTACCCTATGTGATGGCAATCATGATTGTCCCCACCTTACAGATGAGGAAACAGGCTCAGAAATCTTGTTAACTTGCCCAAGGTCAAGCAACTTGTAAGTAGGGGAGTCAGAATGCAAAACAAAGTATCTAATGCAGACCCTGTGCTATTAATCACAAGATCTCAAAACATGGTTCATTGAACAATGGAGGCCCTAGGCCATCTAAGGGACTCTGCAAGTTCAAAAGTTTATTCATAATGATATGAAGACATTATTTGCCTTTTTCGCTGAGTTGATATTTTGAGTGATGGTACAAAAACAGTGGTGGGTAAAAATGATGGTGCCTTAGCAGGAATCAAGACAGTGACATAAACTTAATTAGGAGTTACTGTATTTCAAACCCACATGCTGGTAGCCAAATATTACCCGTTTCACTTAAGATTTTCCTTGATGAAATAGTAGAAACTACTAATTTTACTAAAGCTTAGCTTGTAAGTAACACATCCTTTGAATATTTTGTGTGATGAAATATGAAATACTAAAAAAGTGCTTTTCTATATAAGGAGGTATGATGACTGTCTCAAGGAAAAGTATTTGTATGACTGAGTTATACACTGAACTACATGCTTTTTCCTAGAACTCCATTTTCATTTGATAAAACAACTGATAGACAAACTATGTTTTTGTATACTTGACTAATTGGCAGCTACTTTCTCCAAAATTAACAAAGTAAGCCTGTCACTTCAAAGCAAACAACAGACTGTATTGTGACCTATGGTAAAATTACATCTCTCAAGCAAAAATCTGAAGCTTGAAAGACCTGTGCCCATCACAGTGAGTTTGACAGCTTTTGAATACTTAAAGAATTTTCTGATTAGGGGCACCTGGGTGGCTCAGTCGGTTAAGCATCCAACCCTTGATGTTGGCTCAGGCCATGATCTCACAGTTTCTGAATTCAAACCCCATGTTGGGCTCTGCACTGACAGGCAGGGCCTGCTTGGGATTCCCTCTCTTCCTCTCCCTGTCTCAAAATACATAAATAAACATTTTTAAAAAAGAATTTTCTGACGAGATGGGTGATATTAATATGGTTTTCTTGCTATTAGATAATAAAATGTGTCAATATTTAGAAGATCTGTATAACTCAGTGAACTTGTATTTTTTAAATGAACAAATACAAAATGTTGCAAAACCACGCACTGGTTAAAAGATCAAAGTGCAAATGCTTGTTAATATAACAAATACAAAAAAGCTCATTGGTATGGTTTCAGATCCCACACTGCAATTAACCTTTAAGAAACTTCTACTTGCTGAGTTTTCAAATATACACTTGCCCACAATTATAAAAAAAAAAAAAAAAAAAAAAGGAAATTAAAATACCACCACCACCACCCCTTTCAAACTGTAAATCCGTGAGGGGGCTTGTTGTCTTCTAGTAAAGCAGAAAATGTAAAGCAATGCCATTCTCTCACGAAAATGTATTGAATAATAGATATTCTCATATAACTACCTTATTTATGTTAACACGTAATAAGCTTACTGTAGGTTTCAGTGAATTAATAACTACTTTAAAATTTCATTTCATTTTATTGATAATATAATGCATATCAACAAAAACCTTTTTTTTTTTTATTAGTCCCAGTAATTTTATAAGAATGTACACATGTCTTGACACCAAATATTCTGAAAACTGCTGTTCTGGATTATTCCAACTCATAAGATGTAGGGGTTTTTTATCTCTCATTAAATACTACCAGTGATAGGAAATTCACTATTCTTAAGAAACTCCATTAGATTTTATTTTTTTAATGTTTATTTTTTTTTATTTTTGAGAAAGAGAGAATGCATGAGTGAAGGAGGGACAGAGAGAGAGGGGAGAGACGAATCCCAAGCAGGCTACACCCTGTCAGCCCAGAGCCCAAATATGGGGTTCAATCTCACCAATGATGAAATCATGACCTGAGCCAAAATCAAGTGTCAGGTGCTTAAACCGACTGAGCCACCCAGGCACCCCCTCCATCACATTTTAAAACTAGTCAAATTATATCTTTCACTTTTACACATTTGTTCTGGATCATACTTTCATATCACACAAAGGAAAGCTAATCCCTCTTCCTTAAGACAGACCTTAAAAAATATAAGACTTTTATAATACTAATTTGAACTTAAATTATGTACCTACCAATTAGCACTCCTGTCTAACATTTATTTCTCTCTCTTCCTTACAATTATTGAGAGACCACAGATGCCTTTCCGAGATGCAGACACACAATGGAAACCATTCTCTCCTAATCTGCTAATTAAGGAACCCTAACAATAACAAAGTAAGGACACCACCAAGTTCTATTCTAACTGCTCACAAACTATTCATGCTTGAGTGAGGCCTGACATACTTATTAGGGGACTACTGGAAGCAAAACCCACAAAAGAATAATAATTTCAGTTGACTAAATATGAATCCAAGTTGCAGTTTGTGTATATGAATTTATGTTGATGCTGTACTACTATGACAGCATCTTGTTTTGGGTTGTTGGGGGAAATATTGGCCTTGGAGGGAAGCCCCCGCTGCCTTGCATTCACTGAACTGGTACATTGGGGACATGTATAATTGGTTTTTTCTGGTTTTTAATTTGCAGAAGTATCAAGTAGAATCTTGAGTTAGATGTTCTTGGATGTCCCTACCAGTCCTTGTATTTGATCCTGTCCGTACATTATGTATACTCTACCCATAATAATGTAGGGATTAAGAAAAGTTCTAGATGAGTCACTGACTGATTTCTTTAAGCATCCACTAAAATCATTTGCTTATGACAGAAAATACTTTAACCGTTCTTAATGAAAAGATTTTGTTGATTGAGTTTTTCTTCTGTCTTTTGGACAAGGGGGAATTGCAGTTAAAAATTTCAGATTTGATTTTTTCCCCCTTCAGAGACCTTCACAGCATCATTTATATCTTTTTTTTTCCTTGTTGACATCTAGTATTTCTATTGCAAATATCAAACAGAAAAACACAGTGTTACACAAGTCACTGGAGACAAAAAGACAGAAAGTAATGACTTTACATTTTGGTTCATTTAACTGTGAATCCCAAGTCAAGAATCTGACACTAGAAACTAAGCGAGCAGCAGTGAGGCAATGTAAAAGCGTCAGTTCAACATAACAATTTGAGGATGATAGGGCAGGAAGTCTGTGCACAAGCTGGAGTATAAAGCTCAAAGTGATCCCAATAGCAGGAAATACTGGCCCTTAGCATTTATAAAAGCTATTATCATCCCTCTGCTGCAGATAACAGGAACTGGATGAAGCGTATTACTATTGCTTTTGGCGCCTTTTTCCTCTAACCATTGGAAAGTAATTGTTGTTGTTGTTTTTAAAGTTCAATGTATAGTAGAGTATTACTCAATTTTCCTGGAAATTATTGATTTGCCACCCACACACTTTGGCATAATTACAACATTTCAGAATTATAAAATCTTACCAACTTGCAGGTAAGTTTCTTCTTCCATAAAATTCATGAATGCAGCACAGAGCATTACTCTACTGCAAAGAAAGCACTCTCCCTTCAGCATTTTTATTAACTAACAGTGAGGTGCAATATGACATCACCGGCCAATTGGCAACCGAGGCATTGCTCTGGAAGGGAATCAGCAACACTCTATCCAGAAGCATAAAAACTGGCTGAACTGTAGCAGTGGGGGATGTTGAAGAAGTGAGGGCTTCCCTCTGCTAGAGATCTGTTAATTTCCAATTAACATAGGATGAGGGAGAGCCTTTCAGAATATCTGGCTTGGAGGTCCACCATTTAGATTTGGGTGTTGCTCCTACTCATAGTTGAAAACCCTGGCAATGTATATTATATAATTTCCCCTGCTGCCAAATCTTCCTCCAAATTGAGAATTTCCCCCCACATCTGCAGCTCTCCAAATCCTAATCCTTTAGAAATAATCGACATATTTTTATAGCATATTTTCCACTGAATAATTACCAAGTAATCTTTAGAGGCCAAAGTAGTAAGCTCTTCATCCCAACTTGTAATTCCACTACCTTCCCTTCATTCTAACTTTTATTTTTCCATCATACTTCCTTCACAACATCACCAGCCATTCTTTTCCAATTATCTCTCTTTTCTTTAATGTTTATTTTTGAGAAAGAGAGACAGGGAGAGAGAGAGAGAGAGAGAGAGGAGAGAGAGAGAGAGAGAGAGAGAGAGAGAGAGAGAGAGAGAGAGAGAGGCAGGCCAGGGTAGGGGCAGAGAGAGAAGGAGGCACAGAATTTGAAGCAGGCTCCAGGCTCTGAGCTGTCAGCACAGAGCCCAATGCGGGGCTTGAACTCATGAACCATGAGATCATGACATGAGCCAAAGTCAGACACTTAACCAACTGAACCACCCAGGCACCCCATTGATCTCTAACTCTTAATCACCTTGTCCTTACCCTCTATGCTAATTTCTTCAACATAACCAAGAGGAGCAAAAACCTGCCTTAGCCAGGAAGTTTGTCTCTTTTACCAAAACATGCACCAAAAATGACCAGAGGGCATTCTGTCTGAGAGGACTGACAGAATATCTTTGTGATCTGGGAATCTTTGTTGACGCCATTTCAGCATCTTTCAGAAACATTTTAGTATACCCCTGAGTATTGATTATTTCCTTTTCTTGGACTGTCAAAGTTCTATAAGCAGGTAGACTAGGAATCAGCGTGCAGTTTGTGCCCAGCAAGAAGGCTCCTAAAATATAACGTATGCCTCACTGTCAGGTTGTGAATATCTATATCTACAGAGGTATGTCAGCCCAGAGGAAATGCCTGGTTCTTATCCCTATAAGAATAGCTGAACAGGCTAGAATACTCCTCCTATACAACATAATAGTTAATATAACTTCACATCCATATGCACCACTGCTTACTTCACTTAGCCATCTAATGGGCATCTCCAATTTAACCTGGCTAAATCAAAACTCTTTAGATCTCTTCAATTTCTATTTCTCCTCCAGTCTTTCTCATTTCAGAAAATTAGGAAGTTATCTACTCACTTGCTCAAGCAAAAAAACTAGGACACATCCTTGGTCCTTGTAATCACATCCAATCCATGAAAAGACTTGGTAATGTTGGGGCACCTGGGAGGCTCAGTCCATTAAGCACCTGACTCTTGATTTTGGCTCAGGTCATGAGCTTACAGTCCTGATGTCAAGCCCCGAGTTGAGCTCAATGCTTCGCATGGAGCCTGCTTAAGATTCTGTCTCTCCCTCTCCCTCTGTCCTCCCCATACCAAAATAAAAGGAAAATAAAGGCAGAAAAAAGAAAAAAAAATGACTTGGTAATGCTAATTTCAAAATGTATTTCTAAACATTTCATTTCTCTCCTGGTGTATTACAACCTAATTTTAGACCTTATCATACGTTGATCCTTGTTGTTTGTTGTGCTTATATAAAAACATAATTCAAAAGGCTGATAGAATTATATGATTCCCCAGCTAAAAAAGTCTAAGAAGCTTCCCAATGCATCTGGGTAAAATACCACCAAATTTCTTGGTCTACAGGGCGCTTCTGTCAACCTGAACCTGCCTAAATCTCTAAATTCATCTTCTAGTAACCTCTTTCCTCCCTCACAATACTTTGTACAACACATTGGATTTCCTGTCCAAAGCACACTGCTTTAATAAGCAAGGCCAACTTTCATTTAAGTATTCATACCTTTGTAATAAGATATGAGGAAATGTGAACTTTATTTTCAAAATTAATTCGTTGCCTAACTCCACAATTCTTGAGATTCCCACAGTAGAAATAATTTTCTTTGTGTTTACGACTCTGCAGCATTCTTTTAAAAATGCAGACAATGGTGGTTGCTACAACAAAATGCAATAATTTGTGGGTAGTATTTTCTTCTTATGCCAACTGACAACAGAGGCATTCTGAGGAATGGAAAGGGGAATGGCTAAATTATGAGGATGGATAATAGCCATCACCCACTCTACACATTTGCTTATAGTGGACACTACTCTTGTCTGCCCTTGAGACAGGCATGGTCCTACTCAAGGAATTCTTTGCGATTCTAGCTATCTGCAGATTTCACAGTGCCTTTTTTGCAACTAATGAAAAAACTTTCAAGTCCTTAGAAATAGCCACTGATGCTTCTCAACTGTGGGTGAATATCAAAGAGGTAAAATCAGTAGAAAAGTGATGGGATTCATGAAGAAGAGGAAACAATGAAGTCTGACAGTCTGTAACTGGTGGTGCCATTCTGTGGATGGTCAGGAAACACAGCAGAAGGGGGTAGCTGGGAGTGGGATGAGAAGCTCTGGGTTGGAATCTCGGGTTGCAGAGGCTTGCAGTCTATACAAATGGAGCTATGCCCATACAGCTGGTGTGAAGGCTCAGCTCTGCAAAGTCAACTGTGTGGGAGATACAGACATGTGAACGACCAGAATGTTAAGGATACTTGAAGAACCCAGGCTGATACAATCAATAAATAAGCGTACATACAGTGAGAAGGAAAAAAGACAGAAAGATAAGAAATGAGGATAGAAATGGAATCATAGTGAAGAGCATCACTTGTGATGCAAGGGAAGATAAAGGAAACTAGCAGAGACGGTAGAGGGCATCACAGAAGAATGAAGCAAAGTGCTTCTGAAACCAAAGGAATAGGTTTCCTAAGTAGAGAGTAGTCCAGGAGGCCATAGGCTACACAGAAGTCAAATGAGATAGGGACTCAAAACCTCCTTGGGAGTCCCTAAGCAAACTTTGCCAGAGCTATTTTAGAGGAGCAGTAGGGACAGAGCCCAGACATCAGTAGGTTAAAGAGAGATACAATGTGTATAATTATTTCAGGACACTTAGAAAGGGAAGGCCATAGTTTGAGTTACATCTTGAAATGGGCAAAAGACACACACGTGCACACACACACACACGGTTTTTTTAAAGCTACAAAAAGTAAGGTTCCTAACAAAGAGCAAGGAATGATACACAACTCCGAGATAGAAATATATATATATATATATATATATATATATATATATATATATATATTTTTTTTTTTTTTTTTTTTTTTAAATTTTTAACATTCATTTTTGAGAGACAGAGAGAGAAAGAGTATGATCAGGGGAGGAGCAGAGAGAGACGGAGACACAGAATCTGAAGCAGGTTCCAGACTCTGAGCTGACAGCACAGAGCCCGATGAGGGGCTCGAACTCACGGACTGTGAGATCATGACCTGAGCTGAAGTCAGGCGCTTAACCGACTGAGCCACCCAGGTGGCCAGAAGGAAAAAATATTCTAAATTAAAATAAGGAGGGCTATTCCACTGTGAACAACAGTTTTAAAGATCTACTGAACCGACGCTTTAGTTGGGAAATATATATTTAGTAATGTACACACTTGAAGTTACCTCCAAGAAACCTCTGCTGATGTTTCCCACACTCCCTCAAACGCATCCCAGGTTTGGACAGGTGTTCTTTTGAAATCTCCAAACATCCTGAGTAAGGAATGCTTCCCCTCCCCCCCACCACTTAACTGTGATAAACATTTTTAGACCATTACTCCTGGGTATAGTACATTGGCTCAAATAATTGATAAATTAATAATCAAGTACACTACAAAAAAGAGAAGTCAGAAAGTACATTTAAGGAACAAATAAAGGCTTCTGAATGTATTGTTTTTTGAGAAACTAATTATGAATTTAATATTTAATGATAAAAAGGAATAATAAGCAAAGAGCATTTACAAATATCTTCAACAATTGAAATTAATCTCCCAAACTGACTGCATTTTGTAGATTTGTAGGATTTGTTTTGTTTTGTTTTCTTTTCTTTTCTCCATACACTATAAGGGTTTTCTAGCTTAGAGACAGGAAAATGGATTACATAACCTTTCAAAGTCCTTCTTAGGCCTATGACTTTATGATCTGCTGACATGTTCTAATTCAGTCTGTCCCATGAATATACCCAATCACGAACTTGACATGTATTAAAGTTCTATCAGCTTTCCATATCATCTTCTTGGATGACATTTTTGCTCCATTGACTGGTTCATGGGTCAAGATTCATTACCTGCCTCAATACAGAATTTTGGTAACAAAGGAATGCAGAAATTCCTTAATAGCAGCTACACACAACATATTTCTGGCAGATTTGGAACTCCTTTGACTCACTGGAGTTTTGCAATTTTCCATAGCGACCCACCCAAAATGATTTGAAGAGATACTCAATATGCCCCCTTTCTGCGTCATCTGTGTATGTATTAAATTCTTAAATGACAATGTTAACAGGATGTGAAAAATAAATGTGGTGGCTCTGATTCCCAGCTCAGCTGGCAGGAGCTGCATCAATAAAACCACTCAAGACATCAGAAATATGTGGAGTTTTCCATGGGAGACTGCAGATCGATGAACACACAGAACATGTCCTTGTCACCCTGCTGTGGTGCCTTCTCTTCTCAGCCTGATGACACATCAATAAAGCTGTCTGAGTCCCTGGCTACCGTTACAGACTGTAAATGTCTGCTGGTATTAGTCTTGCTGAACAGGATTCTCTGCACACCTCCCTGCCCCCCTGTCTAGCTCTCGCCTCCACAGAGCTTTCTGGTTCTTATGTAGGGTATGCTTAAATTGGGACAGAGACTTTAACCAAGGGATAAACATTTTTTTTTAATTATAGTATTGCCATGGGCACTCCGTAATTTGTAGTATTTCCAAAATCATGTATTTCTAAAGTGATGGCAGGATTCTTTTAAAAAAATGATTTACAAAAGTTTTTGCTTTTGTCTTAGCTGTAATATTAATGTACAAAAATCACAATTTAAAATGTTAAGTCCTGCAAATTAAGTACCTAATGGATCAGTTCTGATTCACTATTTTTTCCTTAATGGAACACCCCCTATAGTTGATGAAATGAAAACTTAGTGAAGAATAAACCAAATTTATTATACTTGCTACTCTAAATTTAGATCAACATTTTCTTTGTGCCATTCAAACATTTATTAGAAAACTTCCATACGCTCAACACTAGGTGGTATGGAATGAATGTTTGTGCCTCCTCTGGTAAATGTATATGTTGAAGCTGTAATCCCTAATGTGATGGTATTTAGAGATGGAGACTTTGGGAAGTAAATAGGTCATGAGGATGGAGTCCTCATGAATGAATTTAGCTCCCTTTTCAAAAGAGACATGTGACATAATTTTTCTGAAGGCCATATGAAGGTACAGCGAGAAGAAAGCCATGTGCAAACCAGGAAGCCAGGGCTTAACACACAACAAATCTTCTGGTACCTCGATCTTGGGCTTCCCAGCCTCCAGACCTGTGAGAAATAAATATTTGTGGTTTAAATCATTCAGTCTAAGGTATTTGTAATAGCAGCGAAAGCTGACTACAACAACATGGCAGTGAGAAGACCCAGGTAGGAACAAACAATGAAAATACATCATGGCAAGTGTTATTAATTCAGGTAAGTCCAAAGTGTTTGGAAAGTGCAAAAGAAGGAATGCCCAAGTTTTCCTAGCAGAACATAGACGGCATTGGAGATAGAACATCATTACTGCTGCTTGAATAAGGGTTTTCTGTAAAGGCAGAAGGGCAACAAAGTGGGCTCTATTTGCAGATGCATCCAGCAGGAAAGCCGGTTTTACATTCACAGAAATACAAGCAGCATGGTGTGGTTGGAGCTTGAGGATGAGAACGTACAAAGCAATGAAATAAAAAAAGTAAGTTTGAAAAGGACCTTGCATGCTAAAAGGACCATCCTTCATCTGGTACACCCATACTTTCCATGCCTGACTCATCATCAGAATCATAGAGGAACGTCCTTTAAAAATACAGATTGCTTTGTTGTATTTAAGAGGTAGGGCACAAGTTCTAGAAACTTATATTTTTAAGAAGTTTCAGCAGTGATTGTGATGCTCACCAGAGTATCACAATGGAGAACTTCATCCCATGGAGAAAACACGCTGAAGGACACAGAGGAAGGGAGATGATTCAATCTCATAAGGGTTTAACAATCATCAATCCTGGGGCACCTGGGTGGCTTAGTCAGTTTAGCATCTGACTCTTGATTTCAGCTCAGGTCTTGATCTCCTAATTCATGAGTTCAAGCCCTGTGTCAGGCTCTGTGCTGACAGCTTAAAGCCTGCTTGGCATTCTCTCTCTCTCTCTCTCTCTCTCTCTCTCCCTCTACCCTACTGTGCGCTCACATGTGCACATGCTATCTCTCAAATAAACAAAATTTATATATATATATATATATATATGTACACATATATGTATATATACATATATACACATATGTATACATATGTATATACATATCTGGGGCACCTGGGGGGGGCTCATTCAGTTAAGCATCTGCCTTTAGCTCAGGTCATGATATCCCGGTTCACAGGTTTGAGCCCCATATGGGGCTCTCTGCTGTCCATGCAGAGCCCAGTGAGCATCCTCTGGTCCCCCCTCTCTCTTCCCCTCCCCCACTTGCTCTCTCTGTCTCTCTCTCTCAAAAATAAAACCTTTTAAAAATTTTAAAAAATCATCATCAATCTTGTATGTAGATATACGAGCAAAATACCTATCAGAGTACATGGTACAAACTCATGGCCAATACATTTGTTTTACTAGATGTGCACAGAATTGCTATAGTTCACATAGGAATGTGTGTATATTCATGAGATGCCTACACTTCACAATCTGGAAATTTACATAACAAAATGGATTCCCTACTTCCCTTACAAAATTAGGAGATATGGCAATACTGGGCCCATTTTATCAACATGAAAATAATTGGCTGGAAATCCCTATGGATTTGGCAGGTATCATCCTGGCTACATGATCCCCATCATTGCCTGTTCTCTTTACTGTAACCTGATTCACTCATTCACTTCTTTGCTTGACCACCATATGTGTTGTGATCAATGGATACAGGACATTATTGGAAATAGGATTAATCTTGTATGTTTTTTAATAAGGTTGCATTTGGCAGAAAAAGGTTAAGTCAATATGTGCCAAAGTCCCACTAAGCTGGCTTGAGATTTTTACTCATGAATTTTCAAACAGTAGTACATTACAGAAATAGGAGAAAACTAAACATTTTTGAGTACTTTGTACCAAGCACTATGCTAGAAGATTTAAATACATGCTCTTACTTAATCAGCTTAAAAATCCTAAAAGTATTAGAAGATAAACTCTGTGAGGGGCAGAGATCTTTTATTGCTAAATTTACAGTAGTTGGAATAATGCCTGGTATGAAGGAGCTGCCCAATAAGTATTTTTGATTGATTAAATAAAAGGTAAGTTGCAATTACCAAAACTGACATTCGGAGGCTCTGACCAAAGTCACACAGGTAGTAAATTTCGAGCTACAATTAAGCTCAATCTGCTGGCCTTCAGAACCTAGGAGTTTCCACTGTCCACTATTGGATTTTCCCTCTCATTGAAGTAGATACTCAGCCACATGGCTCATTTATTGACATAAAACAGGAAGAAAATCCATTGTCATATGTCAATTCAATTTCTATCCAAGTCCTTATATGCATTATCTTGTTTTCCTTTTTTTACTCTACTTAGACAAACCTCTTAACTTCTTATGACATGCAAATAAGTGTGTTGGTGATTGAAGTTCATAGAGAAACATAATGGAGTTTCAGACTATCAGAAGCCTTGTAAGACCACGTTTGAAAGTTGCCAAACAAGGCATCCCCTTCCTAGTGTCCCTTAAATCTAGGCTAATGTTTTGTCTGACAAGCTAAGAGGACTCTGCATAATTAACAAATGCACCCACAATGCAAATATATTTGGAATTGTAATGCAACCCTTACTTGACCCAAGATATTAATCAAACAGAATTAGATTTCTGGAAAAGACCTTGGTTACTGAAGAGATGATTTAACAGAGTTCAGCTTGGCTACTTTCCACCTCTGATGCATACTAAGCAATGCCATATTTGAATCTTACTGTGTTTTTTTTTCCCAGCTTTGTACATCTTTCTGCCGGTCAACAGGCCCAAACCTCTTCTAATGGTATATGGAATTTTTTTGAACACCCAGGATTTCCAGGAATACTATAAATATTAGTGATCCTGAGATAAAATTGTCTTCTATTTAACATGTGCTTGCATTAAATGCAGGAGTCAACAAATGCTTAGATTTACTTCCAGTATTTTCCCTCTTCTTTTCAGTTTTTTCCATAACTGGGTAGCAGTTTTGCAAATTCTTTGAAGGGCAATAGAGCATTATCTCAATTCTACTTTGAATTAT
Organism: Neofelis nebulosa; assembly: GCF_028018385.1. Classification (NCBI taxonomy): domain Eukaryota; kingdom Metazoa; phylum Chordata; class Mammalia; order Carnivora; family Felidae; genus Neofelis; species Neofelis nebulosa. The sequence continues at coordinate 93,957,250 of NC_080791.1, forward strand.
TTCCACTCTGTACTTTGCAGTTAAATACTACAAACAAATAAGTTAGCAATTATTATCTAATAATGACTTCAATTTAAATAGCAGACTCTGAATAGACAGAGTCCTATGGATAAAGAGAAATATGCACCTAAGTTCTACATAGATCCACATATAGATGTGACTGATTTGGTTGACCCTACATTGCTGGTGGTTCTTTATTCTAATAAACTCAAGGTCACCGTGTTAATATAAGGTTGACACAGGTCTCTCCAAGTCCTGCACTCAGATTGTCCATTATTCATCTTGCCACTAGGTCTGCCTGCTTTTGTTAAGCCTTGGGTGAGCACCTTCTATTAAAGTTGGGACAAATCTCAAGGGAAGCTAAGTTCCAAACACCAAGCTGTAAGTCTGAGTAGTCATCAGACAGCATCATGAGTCACAGATTTGTGTCTCTGTTTCTGCTGCCAATTTCATCAACAGCTCCTCATCAACAGCTCCTCATTAGGTAGGTGGAAAGAGCTACAAACCACCAAATTAAGGCCAGAATTGCAAACAATGATATTTTATTTTATGCTGAGCAATTTAGTCAGGTAGTTTTGAATAATAACACGCCTTCATATTTCAATGCATGTATAAGAAGCCATAGTAATTTATGTTTAAGTAAACCTTATGGCCATTTACCAATATAGAAGAGGAGGAAACACTTAATACTCAGTGTGTTTAATAACTACAAATAGTATGGGGAATTGCTCAGGATATTTACTAAGTGAAAAGAGAAGAGAAAATATGCCTTTTATGGTTATAACTTTTAAAATATGCATAGGAAAACACATGCAAGAGAACTTTAAAATATTAATTTGAGATGTTATATTAATGCTATGGAACTAAGAGTGATTTATTTCTATCCATGCTGCAAACTCTTATTATATAGATATGTTACTTCAATAATGAAAGAATTGAAAAGTGACAAACACAAAACAAAATAATATGCAAAAGATGATCTTTTGTCAATGAAGTTCTCTAAATTTTAACATGAGAAATTTTACCTGAATAAATACAAGTGCCATTATACCAGCTTAAATATAGGATATAATACCTTAAAGTATTTTCTTAATAGTCAAATATTTTTAGATAACTCTTTCAAAGGGAATAATCACTATTCAACTTAATAAAAGCAAAAATCAGGTCTATATGTAAAATAAGACATGCTCTTGGTTGGAGGAAGAAAGACAAAATATAAAAGATGCATCTAGGCAGGCATCACTGTATTCCAAATAATGTGTGAAATGCTGACGAGATAGGATTCATATAAAGAAAGCAAGGTAAAGGACATCCAGGATCTTATAGTTTGACTTTGACTCATTCGGAAGTGCTACATTCACAGACACCTTAGGGAATACGACACGGAGGCTACAAGAAGGTTATTTGAGATCCATTTGAGATTATGTCAACCAACAGAGCTGAGGGATTGACAAGATAAAAAGGCAAGATTTTTTTCCATATCCAATTCTTCAGATATGCTTCACTAAACACATAAAAACAGACAAAACACAAAGGGAAACTGTTTGTACATTTTCAGTTTTTTGAATAGTTTCAAGGGGAAGGAACATCATGAGGTCATCTGGTATGCCTTCATAAATACTTTAAAATATTATTCTTTGAGCACAATTTGCAGTGCCCTTGGCAATCAAAATATACCTCCTTTCTTTTGTTGAAGACCAAGCAGAATTGCCTGGCTATGAGGGACATCCTACATCAGGGTATTTTATATGTGAGCTTTCTAAGTGGGAAGAGCCAACAGGACGACTCTGAGGCAAGTCCTTGGAAGAGCAATCACTCAAGAGACCACATTTCAAAGCCTAGTGAATAGAGACAACAGTGTACTTATGTGAAGGAAATGGAGTCAAGAACAAGGATAAGATAAATAGCAAATATCAAATAGGATGTTGTCAAGGAGAGCCTATGGTTATAAAGGGCCATGGGACACTTATTCCTCACCTCTTTAGTCAATAGGTGTGTGGAAATTGCCACACCAGACTAGATAACAGACAGGGCAAGGACGCATCTCATTTATGGTGTCAACACTTACTCTTATCCTCAGAGGCCTCCCAGCCAATAGACAAAAATATTACTAGCACCAAGTTTAATGGTACCTAGATCCACTGCTAGTTCTCACCATGCTGTGACCTCCTCTGTCTTTCCTGAACTTTTGCTGTAACAAGCCCATCTGTCTTTTGTTGCTTGGTAAGAAGTCTGAGCCTTATCAGCAAAATGCTCCTTTTACCCTCTGTCCACTCACATGGCAGAGAAATATGTGAAAGGGTTAAGACTCCTATTAACATCTATTGCTTCTTGAAACAGGTTAAAACATTGAAAAAGCCACAAACAGCCAACATGTTAGATGGGTCACTTCAAATGTGAAAAAATGCGTATTTATCTCTTTTCTTAGTTGGCACATTCATTTGGAGAAGGGACCATGCTTTATTCATTCTCATATCACCATGACCTACATAGCACAGGAGTTGACATATTGTATGTAAACAATAATTGAGTGAATGAATGCAAAATGTCAGTGCTCAATCACATTCATACCTAGTGCATTTCTTGATAAAATTAAGCCCTGACATTGCATACTATCAATGGCTCTCTCAATAAAATTGCATGTCATTTTAACCATGCAATACTAGCAATCACAGATATAAAAAGATAAACAAAAAAGCAGGAAAAATGTTAGGGAAATCTGTTGAGTCTTAAGAATTTTTTAAAGCTTATTTTCTGCAGAATTCAGGATTAAAGAGTCAGTTAACTAGCAAGAAACCACTTCAAAATGAGTGTCAGGAATCTGGTTGACATCTATCTCCCACTGCCATGATATTTGGACTTAATTGCTTAAACATGAGCATCACACGGATATACTATCTGGTGTGAATTAAGAGATAAAGCACTTCTGGTAATACTCCCTGGTCCCATTAGAGTACAGGGTAGGGACTAGACTATGAAATCTTTTGTTCTTTTCCTCCCTCCCTCCCTCCCTTCCTGTTTAACAGCTATTTGTAGCAAACGAGTCAAAAAATTTAATGTTTTAGTATGGAATTTCACAAACAATAGTTCAGATTAAGGACCTTCAAAGTGTGTTTCACAAAGATGCTTGTAGAATTCTGCAAAATTTTGCGTTGGCATTTGCGTCTTATTTTGTTTTCATGTATGATGAGAACATAACTGATTCTACCATTCACAATCCTAATTCTGAATTTATTTTTCCCCACTAAACCAGTGACCTTCTGAGTTCAGAAATAAGCAAATGCTGTAACTTTTTATAAAATGACAGAGTCATGCATCACTACTGTAAAGCCAGTTAGTAAGAGAATCTGAACTGGATATCAGATCTGAAGACCCTCAGGTCAGTGCTCTTTCCACTATATAGTCTCACCACTTGGCAGGGGGTTATGAACTCAGCCTTCTTCTACTTATCTGTACCGATGACTCCCAAATGAGCTGGTTGAATTCATCAGCATGTATAACAATGAGGCAGACATCATTATAAAGATAAAGAGGACAGGGGTGCTTGGGTGGCTCAGTCGCTTAAGTGTCCAACTTCGGCTCAGGTCATAATCTCTTGGTCCATGAGTTCGGGCTCCGCATCAGGCTCAGTGCTGACAGCTCATCATCTGGAGCCTGCTTTGATTCTGTCTGTCTGTCTGTCTGTCTGTCTATCGGTCTCTCTCTCTTCTTCTTCTCTCTCTCTCTCAAAAATAAATGAACATTAATAAAAAGTAAAAGATAAAGAGGACAGAACCTGTAGTGATCACTAAGCATTTATTTCTTTTATACTTTTACAGATTTATCCAGATTGATGTGTACTGTAGTTCTTCACCAGTGTAATGGCCACCCAACATATTGTCACATGTAACAAAGAAAGAAAGAAGAAGAAAATGAGGAAGATTTAAAAAAAAAAAAAGAGGACAACAAGGAAGGTAAGGAGAGGTAAAGAAGTAACTTTAAAGATTACATGGAAATCTGGAAATTCTTGGTATTTTTCAATGTTACACATTTGATAGGTTATTGAATCTACATTGTGTGCATAAATTCTTATGTTGAGAGTATTTAAAGCCCAAAAGAGAGTTGTTATATTTACTCATAGAGTACTTCTTTAATAAGTTCTTAAAGGTAAGGCAGAGATTGTGATTTCCATTTTACAAGGAGGAAACTAAAGCACACGATTAAATGACTGTCCCAGTGGCAGAGATGGTGCAGACACAGACACTCTGCAGCAGAGTTTGGAATTATAACAAATTAACACCTAGCCCTTTCCCTCCCTTCACCTCCAGTGTTGTCATTCTGAATATATGACTGTGATCACCTAAGTCATAAACTTGTATTAAAAACCAAAAACGTTTCGGAAGTCCTGATGCCAAAAAATGCCGAAGTACAAAGACAAGTGAAAATCTGGCGAATACACTGTGTGCCTTAGATAGAGGGGGAAAAATCAAGAAGAAAACAACAACAGCTCCATGAAAAAATAGGCAAAGAGTAAAACAGACAAACAGGCAGTTCAGCTCACAGAAGAAGACATTCAGGTAGCTTAAAACCATATGGGTAGATGCTCAACCTCACTAATTATTCTGTAAAATGCAAATTAAATAACAAAAAAACTTTTTTTAACCTATCAGATTGGCAAAGATTATGCAATTTCGCAGGGGTGTGAGGAAACAGACATTCTTATATATTGTTAGGAGTACTTGGCAATATCTATCAAAATGTTCAATGCCCATATGCTTGAATGCAGCATTTCCACTTCTAGGAATTTCTCTTACAGATAAACACCCACATGTGTACAGAGATGTATGTACAAAGATGGCCAGTACAGACAGTTCAGTGCTTATCAGTAGAATACAATGGAAATCCACTGTCATTAAATGGATGACTTGTAGTAAAGATATTGTAATGGAAATCTTTCCAGATAGATTATCTTTTTAAAAATGTAGAACTTGGTTGAACCAGGTCTCCATTTTGTATAAAAACAACTTATCCATCCCATATAAATGCTGATGATCGTGAAGTATAGATGATATACAGTCTTGATCTATATCCAACTTACCAAGTTACAGGACACTTGGTTTTCCTCCTTCCCAAAACTTACTCCCATGACTTTCCCATTCTGATAATCAGCAATGCTATCCATCAAGTGGAGATACTGAGGTCCATATCTCCATGTTATCCTTCTTCCATACTCCACTTCCAATCAGTCAGCAAATTCTATTGCCTAAACCTCCAAACATACCTAAAAAGAGTCCACTTTGGTCTCTTTCCAATAAGACTCCAATCCAAGCCATTGACCTCTTCCACAGACATGTGTCTCATGTGCTTTTCTTCTACTTTGCTTTCACTACAATCCATACTGAACACTCTTGCATGATGTTTTCACACATAAGTCACTCCTTGCCTAAAATCCTTAATGTTTTTTCTATCACATTTGGGATGAGATCCCAACTCTTTAACTGGACTACAAAGCCCTATATAATTAGGCCCCTGCCTGTCTCTGTAACCTCAACTCTTTTCTTGCTAATGTTGAGAAAATTTACGGCAAACACAGAAATCTGATCACAGAGAGATACTCAGAAAAACTACTTTGGTATGTTGAATTTTCAGAACCGACAGCACAGACTGGTCCCTGCACTCACTCACACTTATACCCTGCAGAGACCCTCTCAGCTTTAGCCACTGCTCTCAGATTGGATGCCACAGGGGTTTTGCAGCCACCATGGTTTTCCCTCATCCACTTGTATTCAGGATTTGGAGTCTACCTTGTCACCTAGGTGAGTTGACGTTTTTTTTATCAAGTGTTAGATTTTTCTGGCCAACTTCTTTTTTTTAATAGAATTATGAAAGATTCATAACTCTTTTTACACCTTCTGCCATCACTCCCAAATCCTCTCCACTGTACCCACAGTATATTCTGGGTATTGTTTGCTCTTTTTATTTTTACCTATGCACTCGTTTCTTCTTCAGTTAAATTATTTTTATAAAGGAGAAAATCTCAACAGAAAGTAAAATATAAAACTTCATATGCAGTATGATCCTAAGTTTAAAGAGACAGAGAAAGAGAAATGATACACCAAAATAGCAGAAAAGAAAAACAAAACTATTTTTATCTGTCTGATCCAGGTAGATATTTGCAAATCGACTTAATTTTCTTTATTTTGATTATCCATATAGACACTATATATACATATGATAAAATACATGCATAATTTTTTGAAGAGACACGTTTTAAAATTTTATGTCATTATCTGGCAAAACTGGGGAAACTAAAAAAAGATGTCTCGAAACAGAACTTGATGTAACTGAATGCAAAAAGGAAGGCTGTTGAATTAAGAAGTAGGGATTGATTAGAAATACTGTTGTTTTGTCCAAAAAAAAAAAAAAATTAGGAGGAGATTTTGAGTTGTGCTCTCTTACATCAGCTGTGTGGCCACAAGTGAATTGCACAGCCAGCTGGGGCCAGTGTTTTCACATAAAGTTGACAGATTAGGATAATCAGAGAGTCTGGGGGCTTGCAGAGGACTCAGACCTTAAGACATTCTTAGTTCGGTTATCACAAAACAAGATGAATAATGTGCCTATATTTTCTATAAATATTCATATTATCAGTTTTCCTTAAAAAGAAGTTTTGAAATTAGACCAATAAGCTGGCACTGAGGCACTGCCATTCTTTTAGATACCATATATAGTCCAATTTATCTCTGTTGTAGTTTGAATTGCATCCCTCCCCGGTATGCTCATATGCCACATGATTTGGAAAAAAGGTCTTCACAAAGGTGATCAAACTAAAATAATGTCAATAGAGTGGGCCCCAATCCAATGCAAGTTGGAGGGGACTTCAACACAGAGACAGACATGCAAAGAGGGAAGACAATGCAGACACACAGGGAGAAAGTAGTCAAGTAACAGTCAAGATGCAGCGACAAGCCAAGGAATGCTAAGGATTGTCAACCACCACCAAAAGCTAGAAGAGGAAAAGAATTTTCCCCAAGAGCTGTCAGAGAGAGCCTGGCCCTGCTCATACTTTGCTTTGGGACTTCTTGGACCCAAATACCAACTTCAGCATGCTTTCACACAGGCAAAGTCCCTGAATAAATTTGTGTAAATGGAACAAGAAAGTGGAATTGGTTTGGCAGCAACAACAACAACAAAAATGCATCTAGGAGGGCACTTGTTGGGAACCGATGCTTTGCCTAGAATTTCTCCAAAAGAGGCTCCCCAACTAGTTTTTAAATTTTTAAAAAATATTTTTATTTTTGTGAGAGAGACAGAGACAGAGACACAGCGCAAGCTGGGGTGGGGCAGAGACAGAGGGAGACACAGAATCTGAAGCAGGCTCCAGGCTCTGAGGTATCAGCACAGACAGCTAGAACTTGTGAACTGTGAGATCATGACCTGGGCCGAAATCAGATGCTCAACTGACTGGGTCACTCAGGTGCCCCAATTTTCCAACTATTTTTAAGATATTACGTTGGCCAGCTTCTTGCTAAAAAAAAGCATTCAAAATCCTATCATTGAGAGACATCAGAAAGGAGGCAAAAGGTGATCACTTCATTAAGAGTTTACTCCCTCACCAAGAATGCTTGGCCACCTGCCCTTACTGCCAGCATAGGGCTATGGCTATGGATGGTACCACCACCTGGTAGAGAGCCAACAGACTTAAGAATAAAAGATAAAGTTGTCAAATGAGTGAATGATCCCACCTCATCAACCGAAAGGATCAAAAATGGTGGAGCCAGAAGGAAGAAACAGTATCATGGAAACAGCAAGAAATGGACAGTTAAAAGTCCAGTATTTTATTTCTTTCTCTGGTCTTGCTATTGGCTTCAGTGAGTGATTTGACCTCTCTGGGGCACAGGGAATTTACGTGCATGAGTCGCTAATAGAACACCCATCTGTTCTATTTCATAGGTGTTCAACCAAAGAAAATATGTTAAATTGATTCCTAAAATTTATAAATAACAAGGTGTTGGACATAGTTGTTGTCTTCATCATCATGACCACCATCACCATCATTACTGCTTCATGGAAATGTCCCTGATGGGAGTTAACACCTTTATTTATGGGAAGGTCAATTTTGAAAAGTTTATCAGAAACTCCCACATTAGGCTTTCTTCAGAACTAAAGAACTATATAGTGCATCTTTTGATAATGGTCAGCTAAATACAAATGTTAATTATTTAAAAAATGTTTTAATGTTTATTTATTTTTGTGAGACAGAGAGAGACAGAGCATGAATGGAGGAGGAGCAGAGAGAGAGGGAGACACAGACTCTTAAGCAGGCTCCAGGCTCCGAGCTGTCAGCACAGAGCCCAATGCAGGGCTCTAACCCAGAACCGTGAGATCATGACCTGGGCTGAAGTCGGGCGCTTAACCAACTGAACCACCCAGGTACCCTGCTAATTATTTTAATATTATATAACTGTTTGGGTCCTTCAGTCCAGTATGAATTACTGAGATTACTCTGAAAACTTATTATTTTATTTTTGTGATTTGCACCAGCAATTAAACACATGTAAAAATGTGCTGTTTTAAGAAAGAAAATAGGAGTTGCTGCTAACCTGTCTTTCAAGACTTAGGGAACCTAGTTATTACAGAAATTTTGTATAGCATGGGCATATTTCTGGCATGTCAAACAAAGTGGTCATGTGCTAAAAATCACCTCAATGCCTCCTGTGACATAGAGGACACAGACTGGTTATAGAGTCACGAGTCTGGGTATGAATCTAGATTCCACCCTCTGTAAGCTGTCACCTTGATTGGTCATTAATCTCTGAGAGCCTCAATTTTGCACTTGAAAGAAGAATACATAATTCACTGGATCGTCTTGAGATCAAGTACAATGCCGCCTCTGAAAGTGTTGTGTAGGTATGGTGTCCCACAGTTCCTTTGGGGAGCAGGAACTCTGGTAGAGCCACTCAATGGAGTTCAACTGAGATATTGAGCAAACTATTCAGTGACTAGCAATGGAGCTATTGAGTTTTTTGTTTTTTGGTTTTTTTTTGCTAACATACATGCAATTTTGGTTTCAAGATTAGAATTCAGTGATTCATCACTTATATACAATACCCAGTGCTCATCCCAACAAGTGCCCTCCTTAATATCCAAAACTCATCTAGTCCATCCCCCACCCCCCTTCTTCCATCAACCCTCAGTTTGTTCTCTGCATTGCTAGATTCATCTTTAACATCTAATTACTCATCATATCCACTCCACTCTTTGAACCTATTTTCTACCTTAGATTTTAAAATGCACTTGTTTGAAATGTCCAGCTTTTTTTTTCCTTTGCTCTGACTTGACTTCTTCCCTGGGCTTCAAGTTTTAATGCTTAACTCCTATGAATGTTGCTTACTGACTTAACTACCAATTACTAGTTATATGAATGATTACTCATGATACATAGACATCTGTTCGATAAAACTAATTTGAGGTCAGTGCTGTGCTGAGTACTTAAGACACTGTCTTAGCAGTTTTTAAAAAGTCCTGAATTTTCCAAATAGGACACTAAAATTTATAAGGTTTGTATAAATTTCTTAGTTATATAATCTGTAACTGGGGGTGGGGAGGTGGGGAGGGGGCAGAAATTGCAACGCAGGCAGAGCTCTCCAAGAAATCTCAACCCTCCACAGTGAGGAGAATCTGTACAAGATTGGAAGCAATAGAGGGCAACACACCCATGTTGCTGACCAGAACTGAAACTATCTTTCTTACCCCAGACTTTGACCAGAGTTCTTTGCATATTTACTTGGATGACAAGGTGTTATAGAAGGCATAATTGCTTATACTAGAAAATGAACTTGGGAGGCCCACAAATTCCATCAAAATACTATTGTAATTATGACTTTAATTGCTTCCATATGTAGAGGCTATTTGTGTGTGTATACACACACACACACACACACACACACAAACACACACACACACACCCCAAGTCTGCAAAGCAGGGCAAAGAGTAAGGTAAGCACCCATCCAGCCTGGTTTGCCTGGGACTGAAAAGAAACAAGCCTCTCACAGGGACCTTTGGGGCTAAAACCAGTGGAAGTTCTGGTGAAAATGGAACAAGGTGTCTACACTGGAAAGTGGATCATTTTCATTTTATAGATGAGGAAAACAGGGTGGAGCCACACACTATCACCTGGCAGAGCCAAACCTTCAGTTGCCATTTGATGACTTAAGATCCATGGGGCGCCTGGGTGGCTCAGTCGGTTAAGTGTCCGACTTCGGCTCAGGTCATGATCTCACGATCTGTGAGTTCGAGCCCCGCGTCAGGCTCTGTACTGACAGCTCAGAGCCTGGAGCCCGTTTCAGATTCTGTGTCTCCCTCTCTCTCTGCCCCTCCCCTGTTCATGCTCTCTCTCTGTCTCAAAAACAAATAAACGTTAAAAAAAAAGATCCAGTATGTAATCTGCCACATGACCAGAAACAACTTATTCTAGTAATGTACAGAAATCTCAAATTACCTGAGGCTAAACGACCATCATGTGATGTATGAGACTAACAGAATAATCTAACTTTTTCAGCTAGAGCACATATTAATATTTGAACAGTTAATTCCTGCTCTGACTTGATTTTTCTCTATTTTTCAAATGGCAAGTAGAGAATGAACATGCCAGGAGTCTACCAGTTCTATAGGAATAACAATATACATTTGTCTTTATGATTACATGATAACAAATAAACTATATTACCTGCAGTCAACAAAAGTAATGTTTTAATAACAACTTGTTACTGAAAGACATTCTTCTAAAATCTTTAGGTATTTATGTTGATGAGGGCATGCAAATGTATTTTAGGAGACTGATATGAGATCTGATAGTTATTATTTAAATTTGAGGGAAAAAAATACCAAAGGTGTCAAAGTAGGGTGTGAAATTCAGAGGAGATCCTATTGCAAATTTAAAATCAATAGTGCAACAACTGAATGCCTTTGGGAAACTGACCACTGAAATAGTCAAAGAAGGTGGCGCCAAACACTCAGAAGAGCCATATCTGTACTTCTACACCAGGGCAAGACAAGCATATGAAAGTAATAAGAAAAAAACTCGCACACTCTTCCTTCTCCTGGAACATCCTCTTGAAGTGGTTCCAATCAAATGGAACTATGGCTGTGAATCTTTTCGTCTTTAACAATATCAAGAATCTGTAGCTAGGGTGTAAACACAATCTATATTTTCAAGTGGGGGGGGTAGATGGAGTATCATTTACATAAAAAGAAAAGAGATCTACAATAACATACATGTGTATGTAAATTAGCACAGAAAAAAATAAGCTTTTAGCTCATACCATTTACCTCAGGACAGTTTCTCTCAAAGAGTAAGGAAAAATCAGACAAAGAGCTTCATGAATTTCTATATATCAAATCACTTCAGGCTCTTAAGAGTAGAGATGATTTTTTCTAGAAGACTGTATAGACCTTCAAGAGTGGCTCTACTCAAGATAAAGCCCTGGGAGCGGACATGCTTAGGAGAATGGGAAAAGCAAGTATTTCTAAATTAGCAGGGCCTCACATACTATGTAACTACTAGAAAAAAAGAGAAAAAGGAAGACTAGAACTGAACGCCATTACTTTACCAACCATAAATAAAAGTATTCCTATGAACAGATATCTTCCCATTTGTGATCTTGCTACAAACAGGTAGTTAGTCCTTTCACACTGCCCTTTCTATAACAATGCAATGATCAGGAGGAATTATTAGAGCATTGTCCCAGTGGTAAATCCTAGAGGATGTGAGTCACCCTCACCCTTGAGGATGTCGAGGCCACACTCTCTCTATTCACTGTACTAATGAATGAGTCCAGAGAGAAGTTTTCAGACTGGAGAATTACAGTTCAAGCCACAGCTTCACTTTACCAAGTCCCTCAGCAATTTCCATAATATGAGAATTACCAGAAGTTCATGTGTTGTCCTCTGAATTGACTTTCTTCCAGAGAAGACCTTTGCTCCCCAAATTCTCCAGCAACAGCATCATTAGGTGCTGTATAATTGAATGTGCCAATAAAACATGGACACGTCTGAAGGAACAGGAAGGATTTTCAGCAATGCCAAACTCACACAACTTGGAGAATTTTTAGATTAGATCAATCAAAGGAATGAATGAATAAAGCTGTCTATTTTTTGCTCCAGGGACAGGATCAGTAGATATCTGAGCCAGAATTTAAAATCAAGAGAGCCTTTCACCCTGCCTTATACTGAGAACACTTGCTTCTTATGGTGAACAAGGATAAAAATAAAGAAAAGTTCTTCCTCATGTTCCCATTCCATTATTCATGAATAGCTCTATACTTTGGAGGGTCAGGCAACGTCCAGAGTAAAGTAACTGAACAAACATTTGGGTCAGTATGCTCTCCCAGGGTTTGCTCCCTCTTCCCAACTACTGATATCTTGAATTCCTGTTATTTTTACCTGATCGGGCAAGAACAAGGGTTTTCATCCAATTTAAGGTTATGAAGCCTTTATTTTCACTTGTACCTAAGGCAAAGCCTTTGATTGCTTCCAAGAAACAGCTAGGAAATCATGCCGCTAAGAAACTTCACTTTGTTAACTTATATAATGTTCAGCAAGGAAGAAGATAGTATCATTATTACCAATAATCATTTGTTCATTAATAAACATTTATTGCCACCTACCAGGCAATGGGCTTACAGCAGTAAATAAAACAAACTCTTCTCTTCATCCTTCTTACATTTTATTGCAGAGAGACAGAGGAAAGACAAATAAGTTTTAATGTGTGCTATATAAGTTATATGGAGAAAAGCAAAGGGGAGTAAAGATTAATGAAGTGAAAGTAAGTTTCTGACATTACTAAGTGCTCCACATAGAATAATTTCAATACCTAAATTTACTAAGTAGATAATATATGTATATATTACATATGATAAATTACAGAGGAGGATATCTGATTTAAGAAAGTTATGCAAACTTGCACAAAATCATGTAACTATTAATTCAGAGGGCTAGAATTAAACTCTGGATTTTCACTGTGTCAATGTCTGGAATTAGTGTGACTTTTAATGTATTTATAGTCTGTTTTCTCTTAATAGAAATAGCCTCCTAGATGATATTCATTTCGCAGGCACAACATTATCTCCACTAATATTTATTAGATTTGTTAGATTATTCCATATATCAATGGCAGTAAAATAGCTAGAAAACCTGTTAATAGATCATTTCCCCTATTAAAAAGACTGCAAAGAGAAAAAAAGAGAGAGCGTATATTGTTATTTAACAAAAATAAGTTAGGAAAATTTTCATCATCCCAAAGGAAATATGCCAATAATAGAAGTGGCTATGATAAGAAAACAATTTACATATATTCACTTTTTCTTGTTTATGCACATTACTTCTCTCTTATTGTCATTTAAATACATCCAGATCAGCACTAAAGTCTTTCTTGGAGAATTAAATTGCAAAGCACAGCCGTGGGAGCTCAAGTTCCTGCAGCTTCTGCCTGGCAACCTCTTAGAGGGGGGAATGCATCCCTACTCCCTATGGTCTCCAGCTTCTCCTCAACACACCTCGCCAGATTGACCTCCAACCCACACACAACAGAGAGACACTTCATTCAGCTCTCTATTGTTCTTTCTTAGGCCTCTTCATTTTCTTTCCTTTTAATTATTCTGAACAGTAACAACCCTTGGGAAAGCTGTGCAATTCCTGTCTTCTCTTCTGTTGACACCAAGGCCCCCTGACCTCCACACAGGACCCCGCTGGGGGCGGGGAGTGCCCCAGGTTCTTAACCCCTCTCTTCACCTCTGTTGTGACCAAAAGCTGTTTTTAGCAAGCTGCCATGATATGAAGTGGCTGACAAATTAATACCTGATTCCCAAGGCAGTGGAGCGGAGTAACAAGAGCATATTGCCACCCTAATCTAAGCAATAACCTTGTCTCGACTAGATTACCAAAGCAAGGTCCCATCTGAGCCAATTCTCATTGATATTGAGGTATTTAGTTACATACAGTAAAATTTTCCCCTTTCAGGTGCCCACATCTATAAAGGTTGACAAACTTCTATTGAGTTTTTTACCACCAAGATATAGAATATTTTCATCCATTTCCCAAATTGTCTAGTGCCCCTTTGTAGTTGATCCCCAAACCTGGCACCTTAACCCCTGGCAACTACTGGACTGATTTTTGCCCCTACGATTTTGCCCTTTCATAAATGTCATGAATCAGAGCTTGCTAGTCCTTTGCTTAAGCCATTCTAATGGCTTCCCATTGAATGTAACAGTAACCCCTCAGCATAGTTTGTACACTGTCTTGCTGTGGGTTAGATTGTGATGGGCTCTACAGGAAATGAATCCAGCTGCCTATCTGCCTAACCCACTCTCATGCAGCCCTTCTTCCTAGAAGCTCTTCCTACCCTATTCCCAGGCTGCTCAGATTTTCTTCAGCTACTCAGCACTGCATTTTTTTCCACTTCTGAGCCCTCATACTGCCTTATTTCCTCTTCCAGGAACATTCCTTCCTCTATTCTCTGCCTGGTTAAAATCCTACTCATCTGTCAGGGCTCAGCTGAAGTGTCATTTTCTCTGAGAATTCCTTGATCCCCTTAAAATAAATTAGGCTGATTTGCATTGCTCTGTGACCTTTTCTGCTGCAGTGTTCAATTTATAATTAAATATCTGTTGACTTATTTATTTACTGTTTTTTCCTCACAACAAATTGTAAGCTGTGAGACCAGATCCATTTTGTTTTATTCCCTATCCTGTGTTTGTGAGTAAGTGTGTACATATCTGATTAACAAAATTTAATTCATAATCTCAAGGTTTTTTTGCTGGAAAGAAAATCTCCAAAAACTGAGGAAAACTTGACCCTTGAGGTTTTTACTGCATATACTATGACCAACTCCATTCTGATTCTAGAGTGCTTCTTTCTCTTTCTCTCTCTCTCTCTAGTTATAATGTAAGCAAAAAGAAAATCAAAGGGAAACTTATCCTAGAGTCCCTTAACATTGCTGCGGCACAGTGGAATATTTCAAAGACTTTACCAAACCCTACGGGAATATGAGATTTTAATACTTTTTTGATAGCTGGTTGATAAGAAGTTGATACACAAAATGCTAAGTTATCTATCCTATAACTCAACTCTATCCTTCAATCACAATCTAGATATTTCAACTCTATCAGAGGAAACACCCTGCGGTAATGATTCTATTCTATTTTAGGAATAATGATAACGCCATGGTGCAGATAAAGAAACAAAGACTTCCACATTTTACATACAAAGGGCTACTCCTTAAAGTCCTTGTTTACTGGTTGAGAAACAGAATTTGTTTCTAGTTGAGTGACCTCAGAAATGAGTATTCTTTCAGAAAAGATCTCTGCATAGCCTTGTACACAGGTGCCCTGTGCACTCTAGAGAATGAATTCTGTGACAAAATTATAACCACATCATTACCATACAATCTTTTAAACAAAAGGTTCCTGTGTTCGCTCGTAAAGCCCTGCTTGCATCAGTATTTTCCATTGAAATTTTTGAAAGAAAATCAATTTTTTTTCTTTTTTTATATCTCCATGGTGCTAGAATGGTGCTGAGTATACAGTATATGCTTAGACAATCCACATTGACTGAATCAATATTCACCATATGTTATCTTAGCTCTCCACAGGAATGCCTTCCTGAGCACTTGTGCTAACTTCTATTTTATGAGCTTAGAATTTTATTAGTGGATACATAACCAAACTGAAAGCAATTCACCTTTCTGAATATATATGAAGTATTTAAACGTATATACAATTACAACATGGAGAAGCAAACTGTCGAGACGAACATTATTTGGCATTAGGTGGTAAGAGTCTTGGGTTGTTGTTAAACCTTTAATTAGAGGAAAATGACAAGTGTTCTAGAAGTACCTGGGTCACAGGTAAGCAAAGATAATTGCCCTTTGCACAGAGTTTTGGGAGAACTAAACTGAGCATTCCAAGAGCTACAAAGACGTCCATAGTGCTCTCTGGGCTCTATTTTAAAACACATGTCAGGCCATGTAGGGTAGATTGTTATGTGAGTTAAGCCTTAATCAGGTCATGGGGCCGTTTACTAGTACCAAGAAACATCAGAGGACAAAAAGTATTTTGTATGTGTGTATAATCTGTCAATGCCCACATTGGTCTGGCTTTGGTCTAAAGTTATGGATCCTTCAAAGGTTGGGAGGAGATGATATGACTTTAAGAAAACAACTGGAGGAATTTTCTACTGTGTCTTTAAAAACGGAATGTGACTCTTTTCCCATCATCAATTTGACAAACAAGGAAAATCCATTTCAGAAGCTGCAAATGCTTCAACATTAAAACTGCATTCTTTTGCCAGGGTGGAAGAGTGATAAACTACAGGGGGCATGGGTAGGGGTAAATTCTCTTTGGATCAAGGGTTAGCAACAGTGCAGTTTCTCTCACAAAGGTAAGGCACTCATGTGTCAGTGCGAGTCATCAATTTCTCTGTCTGGAGTTTCACAAAATCATATATCCTTACTCTATATTCTAACTATATAAAACTCAAAATACATTTTGATTTATTGAAAGATAAAATACATGGAAGAAAAAGAGAGAACCATTCTGATCAGTTGGAGACATAATGCCGACTCCCTATTCATTTTTACAAAATGACAGAGTCAGCAAATGGAAATTTAAAAATTGAAAGACATAAAACCAAATATATCAATTATATCAACAAATTGAAATTGGGTTAAACTTTCCTATCATAATACAAAGATTATCATATTGGTCAAACCAAAATCCAACTAAATGTGGTACATACAATACCCAAACAAATATATTAAGAATACAAAGTAAGGATCTAAAAAACAAACAAGAAAATAAGAAAAAAAGTCAATCATATCACATAAAATCGCATTCAAGGTAAAATAACTAAGTGGGATAGTGCTATCTTTAAATTATAAAAGTTGAAAAACCAAATAAAGATATAACAATGAGGGGCGCCTAGGTGGCTCAGTGGGTTGAGTGTCTGACTTCGGCTCAGGTCAAGATCTCATGGCTCGTGAGTTTGAGCCCTAAGTCAGGTTCTGTGCTGACAGGTCAGATTCTGTGTCTCTCTCTCTCTATCTGCCCCTCTCCCCCTTGCTCTCTCTCTCTCAAAAACAAATAAAAAATATTTTTTTAAAAAGTTAACATAAAAGATATAACAATGAAAAGGTAAATGCTCAAAAACATCCTTACAGGTAGTTTATTAACTTAACAGAATAAAATTGTAAGCAGAGCAACTCAAGAATTTCTAGACATAAGAAGTTTGGGAACAGTGATAAAGCTGGAGAAGAGAACTAGGAGGATATTTTAAACCTGTGTTTGCATAGCAAGCAGATTTAATAAAGATTGCATATTACACTTAAAAAATAGTGAAGTTTACCAAAAACACTTTAAGTAACCATTAATTGCCCATATTAAAAGAAAATACATTGCACTTACTTTTAGGGTTGTATGTAGAGAGAGGAGATCAGGGGCCAGAACAGCAGAAAGATAAGTTGGATTTAAAAATATATACATGCAGGGAATAGCTTATTTTGTCACCCCCAAGCTAGATGGGCTGTTCAGAGCAAACTGACCATTCATCAGGTGTCCCTTGCTATTTTTGTAAAATGAAAGGCTTGAATTGACATAAGCTTAAATGACATAAGCAGTTAATAGTTTCTTCCAGTTAGATTTGGATCAATTCTTTAATACTTCAGTATTTTGTTTGTGAATATTTTCTTCATCATCCACCTTTGGTAAAGTAACTAGTAATTTCCTTTCTGAAATCTAAATTATCCCCCAATTTATTTACTCTCTCGATCTGGATACTGACATGTTAGTTTCCATAAAGCTCCCTGGAAAGATATGCTAGCCAGAATATTAGCCAAAAAGCAAATACAGGTATATGAATGAGACATAAAAAATTCCACATCCTAGTGAAGGAGTAACTAAGCTACTCGAATCAGCAAGAATGACCTGGATTATATTTTTAGGACTGAGAAAACCATGTTAACTTAAAAAAAATTTTTTTAATGTTTGTTTATTTTTGAGAAAGAGAGAACACACAAGCATGGGAGGGGCAGACAAAGAAGGAGACACAGAATCTAAAGCAGGCTCCAGGCTCTGAGCTGTCAGCACAGAGCCCAATGAGGGGCTCGAACTCACGGACTGTGAGATCATGACCTGAGCCAAAGTCCGACGCTTAACCGACTGAGCCACCCAGGTGCCTCAAACCATGTTTACTTTTTAACAACAATACACATTTTGCCATGAAATCTTGGTCTGCATACCACGGGGATCAAGCTGGACTAATCTTGTGTTCATTGTCAAAAATAATAAAACAAAATGTTCCTGAAACGTTCTAGGAGTGATTCTAAACCTCTGTAAATACTAATTCCCTGAACCCTCTGAATGTTTTTCTGAGACACACCTTTATATCACTCCGGCATCAATGAAGAAACAAAGGCACAGAGAGATCATGTAGCAAGTAGATGAAAATCCTGCTATTCACAACTCAGCAGCTTCAAGCCAGGGTCCAAGCACTCAGACACTGCAACACACAGCTTATCTTCCTAAGACTCATTTGTAGGTGCATCTTCCCTTGGTTTATACTCCACTTGGTGGGGGTGGATGTAGTTTCCTGGGTAGTCTATAAAATAACAAGAATGATGGGACACCTGGGTGGCTCAGTTAGTTAAGCGTCTGACTCTTGATTTCGGCACAGGTCTTGATCTCACAGTTCATGGGACTGAGCCCCATGTTGGGCTCTGTGCTGTCAGCACAGAGATCCTCTCAGTCAGTTTGGGATCCTCTCTACCCACTCCTGCCCCCTGCACCCCCTCTGCCTCTCCTATGCATGCGCTCTCTCTCTCTCATGCTGTTTCAAAATAAATAAATAAGCATTTTAAATACATGAAAAATAAAATAAAAATGATTGCTTTTTACCTTTGATAATTCGAATTTATATATTGCTTGCTGCCAGCCTAGTGTTTGTAACATAGAAGGCACTAATATTTTCTTCAAAAAAATAAATAAATAATGTCAAATCTCTCTCACAAACAGCAATATCGATCCAACAAGTTCACATCTCAACTGCGGGAGCAAATGTCTACTCTAATCTGACCTAGTCTTTACCACGGGGAATATTCCCTTTGTCTCCTCTCTTTTTGTTGTAAAGGAAAAAAAAAAAAAAAAAGATGCCTTACTCTCAAAGATACCATCCCCAGAATTGTCATATCATGTGTCAGGGAACTGAAAGCCAAGCGAGCTCCCACTAGTACTACTGAAAGGCACTTGACCTTGGGAAAACTTAGCACTGACTGGTACCAAAGGGATTAGCAAATGCTCCATTTTCTGCCTCTGTCTTCAATTACTCTGATGAGCAATTAAAATGCTAATTAAAAAACAATCCAAAACTTAGCACTCAGAAGGTTATGAAATAATGCACTCACATGTCCTACCACACAGACAACTAATAAGGTCACCAGACAAAGAACGATTAGAAAGAAGTGTTGAATCTCCGCAATAATTTTAATGGTAAGTTCATTTTATGTGTTCACAACATCATTCTCTAAATACTTAACATGAATTATCTTATGTATTTAGTATTACTTGCTCTTCAGAAAACAACCATTTTATTTAAATAATCATAAGAAGAATCTAAGAATTTTCCTAAAGATAGGTTAAATTTTAAATCAAACTCAGTATGATTAATTAAAATATTAATAACTCAATCTGCATAATGCAGAGGGTCATGGGCTTTTGGCATTCGCTCTTTTAATAATTTGGACTTTGGGCTTTTTATTATTCATTCAAATCACTTTTGAGAGTGAGTTGAAACAGTTTTGAATTATTTAGTTTTGTTTGGTCCTGCTCTCACATTCAAATACACTGGGTGATACACTTTCTATACAGTCTGGAAAAATTAAAGTATTAATTTAGAACCCAAGAAAGCATATTAGAAGTTAACAGTGAGAATTCCTAATCACTTCTATGGCTAAAGCCTAGAACTGTACCCAGCACAAAGGAGATACTATCAGGTGATAAAACCAATTCACATAATTTTAGCCAAATGTAATGACTTTTAGGAATGCCATTTTTTTAAGTGGGAGAACCATCTTTTTTTTAAAGTAATTTTGTAACTGAAATATAAATATTTAAATGTTTCCTAACCAACCTGGTCACTAATTTCAATACCAAGGTAACTACTGTAAAAAAAAAAAAAAAAAAAAAAATTCTACAAACATTTGTGAGGAGATGGGCTCAGCTCTTGAAAAGGTTCTGTTTCTTGTTTTTCAAATCAACTTTAGAAAAAAACAATTTACATCTAAATCCTTCTCAATCTATCTACAAAGGAAAGGTCTCTTAAATTCAGTCTATCTGTTCTTCTCCACCTGTAATCCCCTCCCCAGCAGTATTATTGCAATTCCTTTTCACTTGTCTCCTTCAGTCTCACCTTTAAATTACCCTCCACAATGCTGTCATCTGCCTTTCTAAAATGTAAATTATCTGGGTGCGTGGGTGGCTCAGTTGGTTAAGCATTTTACTTCAGCTCAGGTCATGATCTCATAGTTTGTGATTGCGAGCCCCGCATTGGGCTCTGTGCTGCCAGCTCAGAGCCTGGAGTCTGCTTCAGAATCTGTGTCTCCCTGTCTCTCTCTGCCCCTCCCCAGCTCGCCCTCTGTCTCTCTCTCCCTCAAAAGTAAATACAAACATTAAAATTTTTTAATCAAATGAAATAAAATGGAAATTGCTTTTATTATTTAAAACACACACTCAGTTGTCTCCACAAGAGACAAGGCCCAAACTCTTCACTATGCTATTCAGAGTCTTTTTAAGAAGATGTCTACAAGTCCAGCTTCGTTGAACATCCTAGTTACTTATAGGCCAGATCGTTTTACCCTTCTGAGTCTTTCCTTATGCAGTCTCTTCTGCCTGAAATGCCTCTTTCCTTTTCTATGGGTACCTATATATTGTTTGATCTTTTAAACTGAAATAAATCATTATTTTCATAGGAATTGATTTATGTTATGAGATTAAAAAGATCCTCTGTTGATATAGAGAAAATTTAGAGTCCACACAAGATTATGAGATAAATGTATAACTTATGTTTTGAGAGCTGGAATCATGCATATACACCTATATCCATTCGTATACAGGGGACATCCCCTCTAACCACAGGGGATATATTCCAAGACCCCAGGCGACACCCTAAACTGAAGATAGTACTGAACATGATATATAATGTGTTTTGTCCTATATATACAAACCTGTGACAAATTTCATTTATACCTAATTTATAAATTAATAGACTATCAATTATTTATGTGAATTAATTATAAATTAATAAGACATTAATAACGAATAAAGTAGAGCAATTATAACAATACACTATAATGAATTTAAGTGAATGTGCTCTTTTTCTCTCTCAGAATATCTTATTGTACTGAACACACCCTTTTCTTGATGATATGAGATGATGACATGCCTACCTGGTGAGACAAAGTGAGGAGAAGGACACAGGCATTATGATGAAGGGGGAGGCTACTATCGATCTCTGATAATACGGAAGCAGAGGAGAATTATCTGCTCCCAGACCAAAGTTGACTGCGGGTAACTGACAAAAAGCAAACCACAGATAAGGGAAAACTACTGTATGTGCATTTGTGTGTATGTATGTATGTGCTTATGAAAAACACTCTAAGTAATATTTTACCAGTGAATTGTATCTTTCATCTTGAAGAAATATTAATTGAGAAATGGTTTGTAAAATCGACACAAAAGCCTGTGTCTGGTAGCAGGATGTTGCCTAAACCACTCAATGACATCACAGTTGAACAGATGTGCTGACAAAGCAGCTGGTTTTATTTGTGGCAGCATTTTTGTAAACCATAGAGTAGAGGACCTAAACTCAAACACCTGTAGGGAATATCCATTGAGCATATGCAGTCAGTAAGGCAGGTGATGGGAAGTGGTTTGTGTGCTTATGTAAGCATAACACCTGCCTACTTTTATGTCCTTTAAAACACTATGTGGGCCTATCAAACAGTCAAACAAAATATATTCTGAGGAGTATATTCCTAAACAACTGCAGGTTTGAGACCTCCGACTTTTGCATTTTCACTTAGGCTGCTACCATTTTTTGTTTTAGCTTTCTCTGATAAGTATGCTTCCTATTCAGAGCAAGCACAGAGAACAATTTTGAATATATTTACAAATCATAATGATCAAATGATTTAATAGTAACACACAGTACATTGGCTCATTTACCCCTGTAATTAGATTAGCTTTGGTAAAACTACCCTCAGCTTCTGTCAGTGACTCAGTACAACAAACATTTATTAAGCATCTACTGTCTCTAGAATTGGTTTAGTACCTGGGGATTAGAAGATAAATCAAACTTGATTTCTGCATTTAGGATGATTATAAAACAGTGGGGGAGAATATTGTAAAAAGTTAATTTCAATAGAGAAAATTCTAGGTCATTGTAAGTATTCAATATATGTTTAAGGAAAGGATATACAAGTGAATAAACAAAAGAATAAATAATGTAGGTGTGGATGGCTTTTCTGGGAACCCAGAGAAGGGCCATACAACCCACAGTTGGTGGGAATGAAGGGATAAAATAGAGAGGATTCTTGAGGAGGAGGATTTTGTCAAGCTAAAAATAGAAACTGGGGTACTTGAAGGGGGAAACAGGAAATAAACACCATCAAGAAATATAAGTTGGTATGTATTTTTTGCAACTCAATGTTCCTGAGTCTTTTGAAATTGGCTTATATTATAAATGCTGGGAAAAATGCACAATTAAGTTTTGCAATAAATAGTTATTAATACTGTTAAAATATGGAAAGTATAGCAGTGAAAAATGCATAGACATGCAGAAAACAATGGGACATGCTTTCTGTAACTTTGTAACTCATTATTTTTGCACACTGAGCTGTAGGAGGCATGCAGCTATGTATTTCTCAAGAGAATGGAGTCAAAATATTGAACCTAAGGGAGAAAATGGGAGAGTCATTCAGCACAAGCAGCCTCAAAAGGAATCCTCAAGGCTTTAGCAATGTTGCATTTGATCATGTTCATGCCTGTATCATAACCTCAATGATACCCTTAGAGACTGACCTTCTTTCACTGTATCAAAAGCCTAGACAGAATTGAAGGAAGAAGCTTTCCATGGTACCAAAGATGCTGTGTAAATCTCGCAACCAAAAGTCATAGAACATGCTATAGTGACAATCATAACCTCTTTCTTGCCATCAAACACCAAGAAGACATGGACTGTGTAACTAAACCATGAGCCCCTGAGGAAACCTTTCAAATAGTAGACCTTGTTCTCTATCATCATATATGGTTTCAAGATAAATTTCTTGCTTAAGTTCTGTTTGCATAAGAGTAGTTAGAACAAGGCTAAAATCACAATAGAAGAGAAAGAAAAAGTGTGTGTGTGTGTGTGTGTGTGCGTGTGCATGTGTGTTTATATATTTCTGGGGTGTGTGGGGGGAGGTAAAGAGAGAATGTATCTACATTCTAAAACTCTCGTTATATACAAGGGCAGCTATTAGGTTTAATGCATTTAAAAATTTACATTCCTATTACTTTCCTGTCTTTGAAAACCTGATGCCCTTCTTTTGCTTTTTCCACATGTCACTTTAATTAGGCCTGCTAAAGGAAATGTAAGATGCATTGGTATAAATTACCAATGCAGAGCTTCATCTAAGTTATTGCTTATGCCAAGTAGCTTTTAAGAAAAATCATGTTATGGGGCGCCTGGGTGGCTCAGTTGGTTGAGCATCCAACTCTTGATTTTGGCTCAGGTCATGATCCCAGTGGGGAGGAACTGAGCCAGGCATCTGGCTCCATGCTGAGTGTGAAGCCTGCTTAAGATTTTTCTCTCTCTCTCTCTCTTTCTCTCCCTCTGTCCTTCCCCCATGCACGCAAATGCAGACTTGCTCACTGTTTCTCAAAAAACAAAAAAAATTCGGATCCCCAGCTGAGGTGCAATTCAAGGAAGGTCTTTAATTCCAGCAGGAAACCAGAGACCAAACAAGAAAAAAACAAAACAAAACACCTTTGGTATATGAGACATACAATGGGAGTTTTGGGGAAAGCCACAGCTCAATGGTCTTTTAGGTATTAATAAGTTCACTCCAGACTCAAAACCTTCAAGCCTTTAGCAAGAGATTAATTCCAGAACTTCTACTGGGTTAGCAAGGGATGAAATAGGCTTGATTCTTACGCAGCTAGATATTCAGGTTGAAGTAATATACATCAAAATTCTGGTAAAAAGCAAAATCTGTTAGACTTTCCTATCACTATTACGCAATTAACACCCAGCTACCTATATGATCCCTAAAACACACTTGAAAATCTTTCTCCAAACTAAAAATTGCCTGTAAGTCCTATAAGAGAAAGATTTGAAACTTTCCACTGAAGTTGGTTTTCTTGTCAGGTGTCCTAACATTTCCATTATGATAAAAACTGTGTCACAAAATTTACAATATTGTCTGCTATTAGAATCCTTGAAACTATTCACCATAATTTCCCCAGTTTATCAATAGGTCTGACAGATTGAATGCTACTCTATAGTAAAAATATTAAAGTGTTAAAAAATAAACCAAAATATTAAATTGTTGGAAGTATCTAGCCTAAGAATAAAATGAAGTTCTTTTCATTTAATAGTTACTGTACATGTCAGTCATCATTTAGTAACTGAATGGAAAAAGGAAAAAAAAAGAAAGAAAAAAGAAAAAAGGTAATAATACATTGCAATGAGTTTTCACTTCTGGGTTATAATTTAAATTAGTTATGGTGAATGCATTTGCTTTACTCATTTTAATTATTTATGAAGATAATTCTATCAAAGCAGATCATTAAATTATCACCATTCAGCCACATTCAACATACAGGTAAGCATCATTTTCCATAAACAGCAGTATTTTTAAAAATTTTTTTAATGTTTATTTATTTTTGAGAGGGACAGAGTGTGAGCAGGGGAGGGCAGAGAGAGAGGGAGACACAGAATCTGAAGCAGGCTCCAGGCTCTGAGCTGTAAGCACAGATCCCAACATGAGGCTCGAACCCATGAACCATGAGATCATGACGTAGGACAAAGTCAGTAGTTTAACTGACTGAGCCACCCAGGTGTCCCAAACAGCAGTATTTAATAAGACCCATGACCTGTCCTTTGGACCAGAAAAAAATATATATACATACTTGATACAATGAAATGTTACCAGTACATTTAACAAAAAATTTTTTAATGTTTATTTATTTTTGAAAGAGAGAGAGAGAGACAGACAGAGCACGAGTGGGGGAGGAGCAGAAAGAGAGGGAGACATAGAATCCAAAAGAAGCTTTAGGCTCTGAGCTGTCAGCACAGAGCCCAACGCGGGGCTCAAACTCACAAACCATGAGATCATGACCTGAGCCGAAGCTGGACGCTTAACTAACTGAGCCACCCAGACGCCTCACCAGTACATTTTTTTTTTAAACAGAAACATCTATTTTTGACATACTTAATTGTTGGACTCTGTCCCCCATCAAAGCTGCTTTCTTATAAATGTCCAGTCAACCTAGGGCTAGTTTACAGATGAGAACAAGATGACCCAGCTGCATTGTTTAACTTTCCTAGCTTCCTCATGGGGCAGACTGAGGAAAAAAAAAGCTTCTTGGGTCATTTCAGAGGTTAGTTAATAGTGGAAGTGGCCTAATAACTAGAACAAGGGAGGAGGAATCAAACCTCCATCCTGAAGATGAAATGGCGAGCTGCATCACCTAGTCCCAGGTAAGTTTAAGCACTGAGCAGAGGAAGCAGAAGCCAAGGAAGAAACTAGTGCACTGAGGCAGGTGTGAGAGCACAATCACCACGTTATGGATGGGTAAGGGAAAGGACTGGTCTGGGACAGATCTCAGTAGTCACTGTGCTTTCACGCCATGATATTCATGGCGCTCACACACAGGGTGACCATCTTATCCTGGTTTACCTGAGGTTTTCTGGGTTTAGTACTGAAAATGTTAAAGGTTGTCTGGGTTGTCGCTCACACTAATGTTCCTTCTTTTCTGTGGCTTATAAATTTTTAGACAATATAATCTAAAGTTCAATTATTCTTCAACTTTACCCTTTATCCATGACTAAAGAACAGCGAGCTCTGTGAAACCTGTCTGGCCACCATAGACGAATTGTACAGAAAAACAATGATTTCTAATGCAGTGTCTGTAGTTTAGATTTTCAGAAAATCTACAAAGGTTGGGAAGGTTGTAAATACACCTTTTTCTTAGATTCCAGCCAGTCGTCATTCATACCAATGCAAGTTACAACATAGCAATGAGGCAGGCAGGCCTACTCAGGTGTCAGACTGAGGAAGGAAGAACAAACACAGGCTCTAAGAACAACTTGTAATTACTGGTCCAAGGCTTTCGAATCAGAAGTAATGGCAAAACAAGAGTAATAACACACACACACACACACACACACACACACACACACACACACACACACCCCTGCCTAGAACAAAACCAGCTTAATTCTGTTGAGGGGGAGCAGATCCCAAAGGTTTTTAGTGATCTTCTCTTTATTTTTATATAAATCCCTGTAAGCCAGTTAATCCTCTTAATTTCCCTAACCTCATTTACATCTCCAATGTTAATTTCCCACCAGGTTCTAAAATCCCTGGATGAGATATTTCCTTAGTCTTGTTTCTGTTGTATTTGCCTCCCGCAATCCTTCTAATTTCAGCTAGAATTTCTCATGCTTCCTACTCCTAAATCTGGCACGACCATGTACTCCACAAGGTAAGAGGTGTTTTTTGATTTGTTCTTATTTTTTTCTAATGACAGGGAATCAAAAAGAAGAGATGATATAAAGTACTTGAGTCAACTTTGGCCACATGGACTTTTGGAGATTTTCTCTAGGGACCTTGTATAAGTTCAAGTTTATCAACTCAGTAAAACAAGGAAAGAACTTGTCTGAACTGGAAACATAAAAGAAACGTACATATGGCACACATAAATATGCATTCATTCCACGTAATGAAGTTCCATTCACAAATATTTATTTTAATAATAAGGCATAGGGCAGGCATCACAGAGTTGAATTTAAACATGCTCTGTCATTTTTTTTAATATGAATGAATTGGGGGCGCCTGGGTGGCGCAGTCGGTTAAGCGTCCGACTTCAGCCAGGTCACGATCTCGCGGTCCGTGAGTTCGAGCCCCGCGTCAGGCTCTGGGCTGATGGCTCGGAGCCTGGAGCCTGTTTCCGATTCTGTGTCTCCCTCTCTCTGCCCCTCCCCCGTTCATGCTCTGTCTCTCTCTGTCCCAAAAATAAATAAAAAACGTTGAAAAAAAAAATTAAAAAAAAAATAATAATATGAATGAATTGAAGGTTTTCATTTGTAGAATGATCCATGTATGCCTTACTATCACTGAGAAGATTCTGGCTGGAAGGGAGTTTCTCCATTTGCAACTGCTGAGGGACCATCACACTACAAGGCCCTTAAAGGAAAAAAAAATGAGGATTGAAAGCAATTTCCTTTTTTTTTTCCCTGTCAAGTGTCTCTTCATAGAGCTTCACATATCCCCAGGACCATGGGTCCCTCCCCAGTTCGATCCCCAAATCAATAATGGTCTAACATAGACTTCAGACCAGACAAAGAGAACGTTTGGACTTTACAGGCGGTATAACCCTGCTGCATGCCAGGTGAAGAGGGTTAATGTGATAGGAATTCAGCAAACCATCAGAGGACCCAGTACATTTTTTTTTTTCTGTATGACTAAATATTTTCTCCACATAAATATCTGCATGACCTTTTTTTGGTATTAAGATTCCTTCAGTGAGTTCAGAGACAGCAAGTATTCTTGTATTCATCTTTAAATTTTTTACAGGGGTTGGGTCCAAGGTTTTGAATAAAGCGAAGTGAATATTTATAATATGAATGGAACAATTTGAACATATATGAAGTATAGTATTTGAAAGAGAAAGAACTATTGTCCTATATTCACACATAGACTGTTAGGGTAGGTTTTTGTTTGTTGGTTTGTAGGGTTGTCTGTCTATCTATCTATCTAAATTGAAATTAGATTTTGTTATTTAAAATTAAGAAATTTTACATTCAAAGAAATGTTTTTTAGAGTTCTCTTGACTTAACAGGAAATCTGATGGCACTGAGGCTACTTTCCCACCTGCAAATAACTGGCAAAGTTGGAGGGTTGGAGGATAGGTAGGTTGTATGTTCTTTAATTTGCCACAGGCCTCATTATTTCTTTATACTGAGCCCAGGCCTTCTTTACACATTTGATCTCTAGATCTCAGTTTATGCTTGTGTGAAAAAGGAATTGAACCGGTTTGGGAGAGGATGAAGGGTATAGTAGGAGGTTCACTGTCCTCTATGTATCCACAGACAGTCTCTAGTAGATTCTTAATTCTCTGGCCATTTTATATCAAATTGTGTATGTGTTTATTTGTGGCTTTTTCTCAGAAATAGTTTTATCACATTTTCTCAAGAATACATCTACCAAAAAAAATCAAGAACCATGGAACTAGTCAGTCAATAGGCAAGTATTCATGGAACGTATCCACTATATACAGAGTTCTAAGATTTCCCAGTCCTTCAAAACCAGTTTCTTAAATTATTTATATAACTGTATACACATGTGTACACAGATGTGCACACACCAGCTTTAACAAAGACTCTATACATACCAAATAATTAATCAAAGTTTCAAAATAACCCCGGCTTGATTCAGCACTGTGCTTAAAACTGCATGGTTCTCTTTCAATATCAATTCTCAACTGAAACACACATTTCACTGCAGCAATTTTCTTGGTCTCTGATCAGACTCTTAGTCTCCATACATCAGCCAAGAAAAAGGAAACCAAGTAAAGAAAAAGCCTTCAGGCTTGTGATGAAAAACTTCCCAACCTGAAACTAAAATTCCAAATGCTGCTTGCCATTCTCTTTCTAAACACCTCCAATTTATACAAAGTGTGACATTTGAGAAAATCAAAGGTTTTAGTGTTAACTCAATCCAAATTATTCCTTCTGATTAAATATACAAGAACCTTCTTTGGTATTTAATGACCCTTGAAGCTAGATGAAATTTCCTATGAAATTTTCTAAGAAGCTGAAGCCTCTCCTTTGTTTAAAAACTTACATAAATAAATAAATAAATAAATAAATAAATAAATAAATAAATAAAATAAATAAATAAATAAAATAAAAACTTCTTTTTGTTTTGTTTTGCTTTTATACAGTAAGCTGCATACACCCCAGACCAGCTCTATCTATGTTCTGTGCAGGTATACTCACACTGCTTGGATTCAAAAGGATCCACTAAAACTAAGGGAAATTGTTATCACACTGAAAGAATTGCTATTGAAATAAATTTTAGAATTATTTGTCAAAACAAGACAACAGGCTCAAATGGAGTCATTTAAGCTAAGCCCCAAATCACCAATCACACTTTTGGCTCTCTTAGAAATAGAATCTTAAACCAGTCCATCAGGAATAGCCTGATCAGTGCTAATTAGGTAATCTGCCCGATAAACCTCTGCCATCTCTTACAGGAAAGTAACTTTCCAATAGTCAACCCATTTTTTTGACAGTATAGCTTCCTAGTCCCTGCTCCTTCCTGCCTATAAGTCTTTCATTTTCTACAGCTCCTCAGAGCTCCTTCCTGTCTACTAGATTGAGTGCTGCCCAAGTCAAGTTTTGCTTAAATAAAGCTTTAAAATGTTTAATATGCCTCAGTTTTATCTTTTAAGAGAATTTAAGACCTGACAAAAGGATGTGTTTTCCTGGAATATTATATCACGTTTTGAGAAATGAGAACTATCCTATTTGAAACACCTTTGTAAATCCAGTTTTCTTCACAGAGTATCTTTTTCCAAAACTGAAAAATATTACTCAGGAAGTCTTAGCAAGAATGACTACAATTATCGATGCCAAGTTGAGGTCAGAGATAATGAATAAGCAAAGGAGCTCGCGTTTAATGTTATTAGAGATGTCTTTTCAGAATAATGAAAAAGGAAACTCGTGAGTTAGGAAGGACAAAAACTATGTAAAAGTTCAGTTTCATATGAATACATATGTAAATGGTCTAGACAGGCCTTGTCCACATATAGACATTCAGACGGTAGAGAGATAGACTTGTACTGTTCCATTCTTAAAAGTTAAAAACTGTGGTTTTATGCAGGTTTCTATAATGAAATATAGAGCACTGTAGATTCTATAAAGCATTATCATATAAATTATGTCTGCCGCATGATCATTACAGTGGCTGAATTAGAATCCAAGATCATACACACGCACATACCCATATACCCACACACAAACCTGCACAACTCACATATACCTGGATGTGTACATGCACACCATTCACACACACTTGCACATTTACATTCAACATTCACTTGTGATCATAATTATATGTAGGTATATACTTACAAATATAGTCACACGTGCAATATACTCACATGTGTGTACACTTTTGACATTTGTAAGGATCTAATTTGCTGGCTTTCTACAACTGTACTAAGATTCATTTCCCAAATCAAAATAATGCTGGGAAGAATTGACCCACCTAAATAGTCTAGCATAAATCCCGAAAGTAGAGGAGGAAAAAGAGCTGCAATCCATTTCCAACTGAAAGATTTGTGATTCTGAGGGTTTGTTGTTGTTGTTGTTGTTGTTGTTTAACCTTTCTGTGTCTCGAATGTCTCTTCTTTGATAAAGGACAGACTACTTGCTCCACGGTGACAAATACTTGTCAAATGATAGAAAATCTGTGGGGTTTCTGAAATACCCAGATCCAGAGTTACAGTTATAATGGCTTATAGGCAGAGGCAAAGACCTTCAATAGGAGTAGTAGGCAGGTTTGGCACCCTGGAGAACAAGGGTTTGCTTAAAGGTCTGTTTGTCAGTTGATACAATGAACAATCACCCAAATGTGACCTCTCAGTCCCTTTATAGGTATCTAACTTTATGTCCCTTCAGAAAACAAAACTCTCCAATTTATAATTTTAAGTTACTTTAAAAAAAGTCAGAGCAAAAATGAGCCACATGGAGAGACCATACGGAGTGTAGGTGGAAAGATTAAAATTGAAGCATAATTCACTGTCTAATGCACATTTCCTTGCTGCAACTCTGCTCTCTCCACCTCCCTGAAGCTCCCTTCTTCATCATCTTCTCTCTAATATTTCTCTGTGGTTCACCCACATCATTTTTCTCTTAGATCTTCAGGGAGCTGTGCCGGGTAATGAAATCTCCAGTTTGCTAATGGGCAATAGAATAATAGTCGGAGTTGCATGCTGACCCATATTTTACATGTTAATTTGTGTCAGTCACAGGAATACCTTCTTTTTTTGTTAAATGTTTCTATCCTGGGTGAAATAATAGATGAAAAACCTCAGACAAATCACGGACATAAACGGCTAGTAGTAAAGGAGCAGCTGTCTCTCAGTTCCTACCACATGGAAAGACATTTATCTTGCTCTAATCGGCATGGATGGTAATTGTGAGCCATGAAACAACTACTAGATAAAAGGAGCCTCCAGTTTGCCACCTGTTTTTTATTTATTTTATTCAAGCCTCAGAGAAACCCAAAAAGGATGACACAGAATAGAACCTTTGGAATAATAAGAAGGGATATGGGGGGGTGGGGATTTATTTTGGAGTGTTTGATTTGATAGGGTTGATCTGCTCCCTCTTATGTTTCAGCAGTAACCAGAATGGACACGGGAAGACTTGATTCTCTGAGGCAGACTTGGATCCCCAAATAGGCAAGTTCTAGGAAAAGACACTCAAACCCTCTTGGCTTTTATACTTTATGGCATTAGACCAAACCATCAACATGCCTAGAAAGAATGTTATTGAATTATAAGCAGCTTGTTTCTGTCCCAATAAGATGCTGGATGGGAGTAGGGCATTTTATTAATTGAAACCAGTAAATGGCACTTGTATTCTTCAAACTTGCTATATAAGGAAGTTTGTTTCCAGGCTTATTTTTCCCATTTACTTTCCAAGCCTATCATTGATATCTATATAGATATATCTATTATACAGGTATCTATATATAATTTTCAGACTTTGCTCTGTGTCAGGCTCAGTTATTTGCATGCATTACCCCAGTTACACCTTCAGAATACCTAGTCATTCTTATGCCCATTTTACAGATGAAAAAGCTAAGCCTTAGAGAAACCAGACAAATTAATTACCCAAGGCCAAATAGTGATAAAATGAGCCATTGTACCCACAGCTGTCTGACACTAAACTATCACATTTAACCTTTTTTATTGTTTTACTCCCATGATATAGAAGTGTCAAAATCATAGAGACACTAAATCATCATGTATAACAATAGTCAAAATCATTAGTGTGCATTGTCCAGGATTATACAGTTTCCATTGTTTTTCAGCATATTTCTCACCTGAACCTCACAACCACCAAGAATGATAGATAAGGTTTTATAGTCTCCACTTCATAGATGAGAATCTTGATAGGTCAAAGCACTTTCCACAATCACAACATATATGGAACACTCCAACCCATTGTCATGTAAACATAATAGAGTACAGTAGAAAGACGACTCTTGCATTTTGATACTCAACAAACTGTCATTTCCTGTAGGTGATCTCTTACAAGTTAATTTACAGGTATCACATGTCCTCAGGAAAATCTGAGATAGACAACATTATTAATGTTATTGGTGGTACATTGCATAAGTGCAAAAGAAATTATGTACAATCTATTAACAAGAGAAGAAATGAAGAAAAACTTTGCACCATGTCATAGCGGTGGAAGCATATAAAACAAACAAAGGGAATCTTTGTTGTAAAGGTAGGGTAATGTGTTTTGCCAAAAAATTCACCAAAGTCATCTGGATAATGGTTTTAGCATGGAGGAAGAATTCAGAAAATCAGAGTAGTCTTTCCCCAAATGCCGCTTGTGTATCTTGACTAGTTTCTTGACTTTGAAATAATTAGAGAAAATCAGTCATCATTTTTGGAGTGATATCCCTTTGACCAGACTGGAGGTAGGTCTCAGTGAGAATAATAGTAGAATCAAATTTGTTAACTGCCATCAGGGAACTTACAAATGTAAATGGTGACCATACATACATGCAAACCATGCTCAGCTTTAATGGCATTAAATAGGTGTGGAAAGTTCGGAACAGAGTAAATATTCACCCATTTCACAACACATTATTTGGAATGCAACTATATGATACACTGGTACAGAAAAACTGTCTTCAAGATGCCTCCACTGAAATTAATATTTCCATGAGGTAAAGAAACTTAAATTGCTTATGAATGTCATGCTATTTTCCATGGTTCAGTGTAGCTGTATTAAGACAAGTCATTCTGGAATATCTTTATTGTATATAGTTGAACCAGAACAGTTACATGTGCAATAAGAAAGAACACCTGAAGTCTATGGTTCTTCTCTCTTGAATATTTAACACTGAATTTTTTTATAGTTAACTCTCATTTTGCATGAGCTTTAGTTAGATGCTTCCTGTCATCCATTTCAATAAGCATTTCTCGAAAATAAGTACTGATCACTGATTGTTTCCCTCCTTTGATTGCTGTTTACTGGCCACAACTGTATACTGATGTCATTTAATCTCATAAATTTCCTGTTAAGACAAAGGCTACTTCTTCCTAATTACTCACATACAGAGTTTAGAGTTGGAAGAAATCTTACACATTTTCTACTTGACTTCCTTGATTTTGTTGGTCAGGAAACTGAGGCAGCTTGAATGGTTAAATGGCAAGCCCATGTAGCATAGTCAATGGTTGACTTCAGAACAAACCCACTCTTTCCTTCTCCTTTCTTGTTACATTTCTCCAAGCTGTTCATTCCCAATGGAATATGTACAACATACAGACAATTGAAAGCAAGTTAGTAGGAAGATAATTACTAGTAAACATTTCTTACTGAATGGACAGAGAGATTCAGACCGTGGAGACAGAAAGGTTGATGCTGGGGCCTTTAGTTGGCCACATCCAAATGTTCCTTTTCCTGGAAGTCCCTGCTAACCTCAAGTAAAGATATATGTTCTGTTGGTGTTGAATGGATGAGAGAAGGCAAATGATGAGTTCATAAGCATTAGTGGGAAAAACTAAACTCATGTGATGTGAGGGCTCAAGGATTCCCTCTTCTGACTGGATTAGCAATCTCTATGTAATGCAGCGAAGGCACAGCTGTCATAGGGTGTTGACTTCCATCTGGAAAGTATTTTCCTAGCTCAGTGAGAAGTCAGTCTTTGATGGGGTGAGTCAAAGAGCACCCTGTGGGTATTTTCCACTCTAGGGAACAATGTTGCCTTCCAGATGGTAAATTTTAATAACATACAAAATTCACAATACCCTTCTCAATTTGTGGCCATTGCTTCCAATACAAGGAATTAATAAACACACAATTTAAAGAACTACATATGCCTTTAATTTTTCATCCTGGTTCCTAAGATCTAAAGACCAGTGAACTGATCAACAGAAAGAAAAAAGAGCAGAGAACTATCTCTGCTTTATTAGCCTAATACTTGAATTGGCTATATTTATGGTTAATATCTTCATTTTATAAAGGTTTAATGGTTAATTTATTCTTTGAAATGGTAATAAAATAAAAATTATGTTTCATCCTCATAACAGTATGAATGTAACACTAATGTGTTTTTAGTGGTTAAGTTTTGGGTTAGGTTCTCTGTACCATGGTTCATCTCCTTTCCTCTTCATAACTACTATGTAAGGAAAGGATCATTGCCTTTTTTTTTTAACAGACAAGGACACAGACTTAGTGATACTAAGTAACCTAGATCATACAGCCAATAAGTGGAGGGACGATTTATTATTCCTTTCTGGCTCTAATTCTTGGGCCCCAGAGGGAGTATGAAAACAGAATACTGCTTAGAGACTACATATATGTTATGTGACCAACTCCACTAATATCACTGTCGGACTCCAAAGGAAAGGAGATTAAAGAAATCACTTGTTAAAAAGAAGAAGACAAATGGGGATAGAACAGTCATGGGTAGAGTATTCAAAATAACTCTGTAGATCCATAGCTTACAGTTATTTCTAATTTTTTGTCAACTAAAATATAAATTGTCCACATCTTGAGGCTGAACGCCGTGTGTCAACTAATCAGTTAGCTGGGAGCGAGACTAGTGAAACGCCTAGCATAGGCACTTTAGTTTGCCATTCTCTGCTGGTAACTGCTGTGATCAGTAACTCTCAGAAGATGACAAACTCAGTTTCATGTTAAAAAGTGGCTTAGAAAACAAAGCCACTTACCCATTTTCATTACTGTGCTGCAGAGAGAGCTAAGTAGTCCTAGAATGTGATAGTTCTTAGCCATATAAGCAAACAAAATAAAACTCTTTAGAACTGACTTCCATTGGGCAGATCTTAAGTGATGAATTACATTCTAAAGGGACAGTAATAATAATATTTGCAAATTGAGGACATAACCCTCCTGAATAACAAGACTACATAGGACTTAGATACCTCCTTGTAAAATAATGAACTTGGATCCCCAAAGTGAAACCATATACAAAAAATAACTCAAAATGGATAACAGATAAAAATATAACAGCTAATATCATGAAAAAAATATTAGAACAAAACATAGGTATAAATCTTAGTGATGATCAATTAGGCAACAACTTTTTGGATAACACACC
Organism: Neofelis nebulosa; assembly: GCF_028018385.1. Lineage (NCBI taxonomy): Eukaryota > Metazoa > Chordata > Mammalia > Carnivora > Felidae > Neofelis > Neofelis nebulosa. The sequence goes on from NC_080791.1 coordinate 93,992,913, forward strand.
AAAAGCAACAAGAAGAAAAAATAAATAAGTTGGACTTTGGCAAAATGTAAAACTTTTGTGCATCAAAGGACATCACAAAGAAGGTGAAGATCCAACTCACACAACAGGAGAAAATACTTGTAAATCATAGATGTGACAAGGGGCATATGCACAGAATATATAAAGAGCACTTACCACGCAACAACATAAAGACAAATAACCCAATTTAAAAATTGTCAAAAGCTTTGAATGAACATTTCTCCAAAGAAGATGTGCAAAATGCCAATAGCACATGCAACATCACTATTCATTAGAAAAATTCAAATC